>NC_142460.1:44874385-46124385 GCF_049115385.1 Moschus berezovskii | reverse complement strand
CAAAATCATACTTTCAAAACTTAATCACTACCTTTTTTCTCAGGTCATCTTTATAGAGTAAATGTTTTACAATTACCAAAATTACATTAGGTTACCAAAATTACATAGGTTAATATGGTATACTACAATGTATTTTTAGTATAAAGATGCATTTATTTTAAATAATAAGGAATAGTTTCTCTATAATTAACCTATGGTCTTTAAAAAGATGCATTCAAGAAATACTTTATGTCATTATATTACCTTTGAGCAATGAATAATTTATATCAAGAAAAATGGACACACATGTTGAGTTTATTTAGACTCTTTTTTTCTCCACTATTCTCAAGACTGTCATATCAAACTAGAAAATAAAGAACCCTCACAGATTTACAGCAGAAAATTGGATAAATTTAAGAGAAGTATTTACTCCAAGGGCTTCCTTTATGGCTCAGCTGGTAAAAAATCTGCCTGAAATGTGGGAGACCTGGGTTCAATCCCTGGGTTGGGAAGATCCTCTGGGGAAGGGGAAGGCTACCCACTCCAGTATTCTGGCCTAGAGAATTCCAAGGACTGTGTAGTCCATGGAGTCGAAAAGAGTCGGACACGACTGAGTGACTTTCACTTACTTACTTATTTATTCCAAATTTAATCCCAGATATGTATGTGTGCACATGTGTGTATGTGTTGGTGGGTGTATCCCATGAAAGAACCCCACCAGTGTTCTGGAATTTCAGAGCAGAATGCCCCTTTAATAACTCAAGGGTAAGTGGGCCCACCTGGATACACATTCCTTGACTGTGAAAAGAATGCCTATGCAGAGTTAGTAGACTGAATGTAAATGTAGGAGAGATAAAAAGAGCAAGCCTGAAATTTTCTTAAACCATAAAATCTAGACTTTCTTCATATCCCTAAGGTAATTGGATTTGGGCCTAAAAAGAGTAATACAATGAACTATGCCTCCGTGCTAAGTCACTTTGTCATGTCCAACTCCTCGTGACCCTTTGGACTGTAGCCTATCAGGCTCCTCTATCCTTGGCATTTTCCAGGCAAGAATACAGGGGGGGTTGGCAAATCTTCCTGCAGGGGATCTTCCAGACCAGTGATACAACCAGCATCTCTTATGTCTCCTGCATTGGCAGGGTGGATCTTTACCACTAGCGGCACTTTGGAAGAACCTAATGAACTGTATTATTTATGTAATCAATACTTTTAGGACTCAGAAAGAAATAAAACATACAGTACAGATTCTTGAGACACTTTAAATGAAACAGAATTTTTAAAGCCTGTAAGGGAATTGAGGCACGTATTTGTTAATTGGGTATTAAAAATTGTTTAGAATGATCTTGGAACTTATTGACACATGGCACCAAGTTTACATAGGTACAAAAAGCGACGTGTTCAAGATTCCCAGTGTTCACAAGATTGTTTCTGTTCCTTTCTGGTAGAGCTGTATATTCAGTTCAATTGCTCAGTTGTGTCCAACTCTTTGCGACCCCATGAATCACAGCACGCCAGGCCTCCCTGTCGATCACCAACCCCCAGAGTTTACCCAAACTCATGTCCATTGAGTCGGTGATGCCATCCAGCCATCTCATTCCCTGTCATCCCGTTATCCTCCCACTCCCAATCCTTCACAGCATCATGGTCTTTTCCAATGAGTCAACTCTTCACATGAGATGGCCAAAGTATTGGAGTTTCAGCTTCAGCATCAGTCCTTCCAATGTACAGCCAGGATTGATCTCCTTCAGGATGGACTGGTTGGATATCCTTGCAGTCCAAGGGACTCTCAAGAGTCTTCTCCAGCACCACAGTTCAAAAGCATCAGTTCTTCGGTGCTCAGCCTTCTTCACAGTCCAACTCTTACATCCATACATGACCATGGGAAAAACCATAGCCTTGACTAGATGGACCTTTGCTTGCAAAATAGTGTCTCTGCTTTTTAATATGCTGTCTAGGTGGTCATAACTTTCCTTCCAAGGAGTAAGCATCTTTTAATTTCATGGCTGCAATCAGCATCTTCAGTGATTTTGGAGCCCCCCAAAATAAACTCTGTCACTGTTTCCACTGTTTCCCCATCTATTTCCCATGAAGTGATGGGACCAGATGCCATGATCTTCATTTTCTGAATGTTGAGCTTCCAGCCAACTTTTTCATTCTCCTACTTCACTTTCATCAAGAAGCTTTTTAGTTCCTCTGCCATAAGGGTGGTGTCATCTGCATATCTGAGGTTATTGATGCTTCTCCCAGCAATCTTGATTTCAGCTTGTGCTTCTTCCAGCCCAGCGTTCCTCTTGATGTATTCTGCATATAAGTTAAATAAGCAGGGTGACAATATACAGCCTTGACGTTCTCCTTTTCCTATTTGGAACCAGTCTGTTGTTCCATGTCCAGTTCTGACTGTTGCTTCTGACCTGCATATAGGTTTCTCAACAGTTAGGTCAGGTGGTCTGTTATTCCCATCTCTTTCAGAATTTTCCACAGTTTATTGTAATCCACACAGTCACATGGAATGAAAACTGACCTTTTCCAGTCCTGTGGCCACTGCTGAGTTTTCCAAATTTGCTGGCATATCCAGTGCAGCACTTTCACAGCATCATCTTTTAGGTTTTGAAATAACTCAACTGGAATTCCATCACCTCCACTAGCTTTATTCACAGTAATGCTTCCTAAGGCCGACTTGATTTCACATTCCAGGATGTCTGGCTCTAGGTGAGTGATCACACCATCATGAATATCTTGGTCATGATGCTCTTTTTTGTACATTTCTTCTGTGTATTCTTGCCTCCTCTTCTTAAAATCTTCTGCTTCTGTTAGAGGCACACCATTTCTGTCCTTTATCGAGCCCATCTTTGCATGAAATTTTCCCTTGGTATCTCTAATTTTCTTGAAGAGATCTCTAGTCTTTCCCACTCTGTTTTCCTCTATTTCTTTGCATTGATCGCTGAGGAAGGCTTTCTTCTCTCTCCTTGTTATTCTTTGGAACTCTGCATTCAGATGCTTATATCTTTCCATTTTCCCTTTGCTTTTCAATTTTCATCTTTTCACAACTATTTGTAAAGCCTCTTCAGACAGCCATTTTGCTTTTTTGCATTTCTTAGTTTCCCTTTAGAAAGAATACTAAAATATTCTAATCAACCTAGACTGTCTCACAAGTGTACAACTACAGTTTTTATCATTTTAATTATTAGTTAAATCTGAATTAATAAACTGAGTAAACTTGCTCACTCTGTACCCTTAGTCTTGAGTGTCTTTTCTCTTTTCTTCACTGTTACAAAACTCCAAATTTTTAAGATTTCATCACCCATAGAAAGTCCTCCTTGAAAACTACATTAAGCTAAATGTCTGTAGTCCCAGTGGCATGCTGATTATTTTTATCTTGGCACCTACCATATTTTATTGAATTTTTCACTTCATGTGTCTTCTCTACTTCTAGGCCATTAACTCCTTGAAAACACCCTCGTTCAACTTTGTATTTTATTTCTAATACTAGTGCAGGGCCAAATACTTTGAGCGCTCACTATTTCTTGAATGAACAATGAACAAAATTGATGAATGGTCCCAAAGAACATTACTGTTCAGTTGTTGCCTAGAAAAGTACTGTGCATGTAAAAATATATCAAAAATATTTAACTTGATTGGCTTGAACCATTTTACCATAGGCAACTTCCTTGATATTTCCAAGGTTCATTTCTTTATCTGCAAAATAAAATGCTTGTTTCCTCTGATCATTGCAAAAATTACATATATATGTATGTATATAGATACATATAGATACACATATGTATGTATATACACATACATATGGATAATTGCACTCATTTTCCTCTCCACTGTGTAAAGTTGAACAAATTTAGTTATTATTAATCTAAATATAGTGCATAGCAGTATAAGATATTTATTAGCAGTGTACCCAATGTTACTAAACATTAAGATTCAGACTAATTAACTTTAGATTAAATTAAAAATAATATATTGAGCACAGAACACCACAATGTAAACTTCCGTAAGTTGCCCAAAATGTTTATTTTTATCCAAGCATACACTATTGTTCATAATCATCCCATTTACCATATTTGAATATTTATCTTAATTTTAAAAATATAAGTGTATTCCCATCATCTGATATAAAATACGTGAAATGGAAATAAATGTCAACAAAATAAAGAGTTATATTTTGATTTTCAAAAGCATATACTGCTCTTAATTAATTTATTATAACTTCCATTTTAATCCCAAAACAGATGTATTATACCTCACTTTTAATCAAAGCTTTTCTACTCCAAAACAGCATATCCACTGACTTAAGTTTTTTAAACAGAAACTCAGTGTCCATCAACTGCCTTAATATCTATTTTAAGAAAGAATTCCTATGTTAGAGATTTGCTGATAAAAATCTGTTGATTGGGATATCATTTTTACTAACTGAAATATTGTCTGAGATAGCAATTCAAAAGTCAAAATTAAAGGACAGTGAATATATTAAGGTTTAAGAAAATCTTTTTTTTAACTAATTTATTTATTTAAATTGGAGGATAATTACTTTACAATATTGTAGTGGTTTTTGCAATACATTGATGTGACTCAGCCATGGGTGTACGTGTGTTCCCCATCCCTTAAGGTCATCCCAGTATACCAGCCCTGAGCACCCTGTCTCATGCATCAAACCTGGACTGGCGATCTGTTCAACCTATGATAATATACATGTTTCAATGCTATTCTCTCAAATCATCCCACCCTTGCCTTCTCCCACAGAGTCCAAAAGACTGTTCTTTACATTTGTGTCTCTTTTGTTATCTAGCATATAGGGTCATCATTACCATCTTTCTAAATTTCATATATATGTATTAGTATACTGTATTGGTGTTTTTCTTTCTGACTTACTTCACTCTGTATAATAGACTCCAGTTTCATCTACCTCTTTAGAACTGATTCAAATGCATTCTTTTTTAATGGCTGAGTAATATTCCATTGTGTATATGTACCACGGCTTTTTTATCCATTCGTCTACTGATGGATATTTAGGTTGCTTCCATGTCCTGGCTATCATAAGTGCTGCGATGAACATTGGGGTACATGTTTCTCTTTCAAGTCTGGTTTCTTTGGTGTGTATGCCCAGAAGTGGGATTGCTGGGTCGTATGGCAATTCTATTTCCAGTTTTTTAAGGAATCTGCACACTGTTCCCCATAGTGGCTGTACTAGTTGCATTCCCAACTACAGTGTAAGATGGTTCCCTTTTCTCTGCACTTGTTCCAGCATTTATTGTTTGTAGACTTTTTGATAACAGCCATTTTGACTGGCATGAGATGGTACCTCATTGTGGTTTTGATTTGCATTTCTCTGAAAATGAGTCATGTTGAGCATCTTTTCATGTGTTTGTTAGCCATCTGTATATCTTCTTTGGAAAAATGTCTGTTTAGATCTTTGGCCCATTTTTTTTGATTGGGTCATTTATTTTTCTGGAATTGAGCTGCATGAGCTGCTTGTGTTTTTTTGAGGTTAATTCTTTGTCAGTTGCTTTGTTTGCTATTATTTTCTCCCATTCTGAAGGCTGTCTCTTCACCTTGCTTATAGTTTCCTTTGTTGTGCAAAAGCTTTTAAGTTTAATTAGGTCCCATTTGTTTATTTTTGCCTTTATTTCCATTACTCTGGGAAGTGGCTCATAGAGGATCCTGCTGTGATTTATGTCAGAGTGTTCTGCCTATGTTTTCCTCAAGGAGTTTTATAGTTTCTGGTTGTACGTTTAGATCTCTAATCCATTTTGAGTTTATTTTTGTGTATGGTGTTAGAAAGTGTTCTAGTTTAACTCTTTTACAAGTGGCTGACCAGTTTTCCAGAAGAATTTATGCTTTTGAACTGTGGTGTTGGAGAAGACTCTTGAGAGTCCCTTGGACTGCAAGGAGATCCAACCAGTCCATTCTAAAGGAGATCAGTCCTGGGTGTTCATTGGAAGGACTCATGATAAAGCTGAAACTCCAATACTTCGACCACCTCATATGAAGAGTTGACTCATTGGAAAAGACTCTGATGCTGGGAGGGATTGGAGGCAGGAGGAGAAGGGTCAACAGAGAATGAGATGGCTGGATGGCATCACCGACTCAGTGGACATGAGGTTGAGTGAACTCCGGGAGTTGGTGATGGACAGGGAGGCCTGGTGTACTATGATTCATGGGGTCGCAAAGAGTCAGACATGACTGAGCGACTGACCTGAACTGAACTGACCAGTTTTCCCAGCACCACTTGTGAAAGAGATTGTCTTTTCTCCATTGTATATTCTTGCCTCCTTTGTCAAAGATAAGGTGTCCATAGGTACGTGGATTTATCTAGGGACTTTCTATTTTGTTCCATTGATCTATATTTCTGTCTTTGTACCAGTACCATACTCTCTTGATGACTGAAGCTTTGCAGTATAGTCTGAAGTCAGGCAGGTTGATTCCTCCAGTTCCATTCTTCTTTCTCAAGATTGCTTTGGCTATTCAAGGTTTTTTGTATTTCTATACAAATTGTGAAATTATTTTTTTTAGCTCTCTGAAAAATACTATTGGTAGCTTGATAGGGATTGCATTGAATCTATAGATTGTTCAGTAGTATACTCATTTTCACTATATTTATTCTTCCAATCCATGAACACGGTATATTTCTCCATCTATTAGTGTCCTCTCTGATTTCTTTCACCAGTGTTTTATAGTTTTCTATATGTAGTTCTTCTGTTTCTTTAGGTAGATTGGCCACCTCATGCGACGAGTTGACTCACTGGAAAAGACTCTGATGCTGGGAGGGATTGGGGGCAGGAGGAGACGGGGACGACAGAGAATGAGATGGCTGGATGGCATCACCAGCTCGATGGACATGAGTTTGAGTGAACTCCGGGAGTTGGTGATGGACAGGGAGGCCTGGCGTGCTGTGATTCATGGGGTCGCAAAGAGTCAGACACGACTGAGCGACTGAACTGAACTGAACTGATTCCTAAGTATTTTATTCTTTTCGTTGCAATGGTGAATGGTATTGTTTCCTTAATTTCCCTTTCTATTTTCTCATTATTAGTGTATAGGAATGCAATGGATTTCTGTGTGATAATTTTATATCCTGCAAATTTACTATATTCATTTATTAGTTCTAGTAATTTTCTGGTAGAGTCTTTAGGGTTTTCTGTGTAGAGAATCATGTCATCTGCAAACAGTGAGAGTTTTACTTCTTCTTTTCCAAACTGGATTCCTTTTATTTCTTTTTCTTATCAGATTGCTGTGTCTAAAACTTCCAAAACTATGTTGAATAGTAGTGCTGAGAGTGGGTACCCTTGTCTTGTTCCTGATTTTAGGGGAAATGCTTTCTGTTTTTCACCATTGAGGATAATGTTTGCTGTGGGTTTATCATATATGCCTTTTATTATGTTGAGGTGTGTTCCTTTTATCCCTGCTTTCTGGAGGGTTTTTATCATAAATGGATGTTGAATTTTGTCAAAGGCTTTCTCTGCGTCTATTGAGATAATCATATGCTTTTTATCTTTCAATTTGTTAATGGGGTGTATCATATTGATTTAGTTGAGAATATTGAAGAATCCTTTCATTCCTGGGATAAAATGCACCTGGTCATGATGTATAATCTTTTTAATATATTGTTGGATTCTGTTTGCTAGAATTTTGTTAAGGATTTTTGCATCTATGTTCATCAGTGATATTGGTCTGTAGTTTTCTTTTTTTGTGGCATCTGTGTCTGGTTTTAGTATTAGGGTGATGGTGGCCTCAGAGGATGAATTTGGAAGTTTGCCTTCCTTGTAATTTTCCTGAAGAGTTTGCATAGGATAGGTGTTAGCTCATCTCTAAATTTTTGGTAGAATTCAGGTGTGAAGACATCTGGTCGTGGGCTTTTGTTTGTTGGAAGTTTTCTGATTACAGTTTCGATTTCTGTGCATGTGATGGGTCTGTTAAGATGTTCTATTTATTCCTGGTTCAGTTTTGGAAAGTTATACTTTTCTAAGAATTGGTCCATTACTTCCAAGTTTTCCATTTTATTGGCATATAGTTGCTGATAGTAATCTCTTATGATTATTTGTATTTCTGTGTTGTCTGTTGTGATTTCTCCATTTTCATTTCTAATTTTGTTGATTTGATTCTTCTCCCTTTTTTTCTTGATGAGTCTGGCTAATGGTTTTTCTGTTTTATTTATCTTCTCAAAGAACCAGTTTTTAGCTTTGTTGATTTTTGCTATGGTCTCCTTTGTTTCTTTTTCATTTATTTCTTCCCTAATTTTTATGATTTCTTTCCTTCTACTAGCCCTGGGGTTCTTCATTTCTTGTTTTTTCTAGGTGCTTTAGGTGTAGAGTTAGGTTGTTTATTTGATTTTTCTCTTGTTTCTTGAGGTAAGCTTGTATTGCTATGACCCTTCCCTTAGCACTGCTTTTACTGAATCCTGTAGGCTTTGGGTTGTTGTGTTTTCATTTTCATTCTTTTCTATGCATATTTTGATTTCTTTTTTGATTTCTTCTGTGATTTGTTGGTTATTCAGAAGTGTGTGGTTTAACCTCCATATGTTTGTATTTTTAACAGCTTTTTTTCCTGTTCAGTTCAGTTGCCTAATCTTACTGCACTGTGATCAGAAAAGATGCTTGGAATCATTTCAATTTTTTTGAATTTACCAAGGCTAGATTTATGGCCCAGGATGTGATCTATCCCTGAGAAGCTTCTATGTGCAGTTGAAAAAAAAAAAGGTGAAATTCATTGTTTTGGGGTGAAATGTTCTATAGATATCAATTAGGTCTAACTTGTCCATTGTATCATTTAAAGTTGGTGTTTCCTTGTTAATTGTCTGTTTAGTTGATCTATCCAGAATTTGAGTGGGGTACTAAAGTCTACCACTATTATTGTGTTACTGTTAATTCCCCTTTTGTTACTTGTTAGCATTTGCCTTACATATTGTGGTGCTCTTATGTTGGGTGCATATATATTTATAATTGTCATATCTTCTTCTTGGATTGGTCGTTTGATCATTATGTAGTGTCCATCTTTGTTTCTTTTTGCAGCCTTTATTTCAAAGTCTATTTCATCTGATAGGAGTATTGCTATTCCTGCTTTCTTTTGGTCTTCATTTGCATGAAATATCTTTTTCCAGCCCTTTACTTTCAGTCTGTATGTGCGCTTGTTTTGAGGTGGGTCTCTTGTAAACAGCATATATAGAGAACTTCTTTTTATAGCCATTCATCCAGTCTTTATCTTCTGGTTGGGGCATTCAACACATTTACACTTAGGTAATCATTCATAAGTGAAAGTAGGGAAAACCACTAGACCATTCAGATATGACCTAAATCAATTCCCTTATGAAATACAGTGAAAGTGAGAAATAAATTTCAGGGACTAGAACTGATAGACAGAGTGCCTGATGAACTATGGATGGAAGTTCGTGACATTGTACAGCAGACAGGGTTCAAGACCATCCTCATGTAAAAGAATGCAAAAAAGCAAAATGGCTGTCTGAGGAGGCCTTACAAATAGCTGTGAAAAGAAGAGAAGTGAAAAGCAAAGGAGAAAAGGAAAGATATAAGCATCTGAATACAGAGTTCCAAAGAATAGCAAGGAGAGATAAGAAAGCCTTCCTCAGTGATCAATGCAAAGAAATAGAGGAAAACAACAGAATGGGAAAGACTAGAGATCACTTCAAGAAAATTAGAGATTCCAAGGGAACATTTCATGCAAAGATGGGCTTGATAAAAGACAGAAATGGTGTGGACCTAACAGAAGCAGAAGATATTAAGAAGAGGTGGCAAGAATACAGAGAAGAACTGTACAAAAAAGATCTTCACCACCCAGATAATCAAGATGGTGTGATCACTCACCTATAGTCAGACATCCTGGAATGTGAAGCCAAGTGGGCCTTTGAAAGCATCACTGCAAACAAAGCTAGTGGAGGTGATGAAATTCTAGTTGAGCTATTTCAAATCCTGAAAGATGATGCTGTGAAAGTGCTGCACTCAATATGCCAGCAAATTTGGAAAACTCAGCAGTGGCCACAGGACTGGAAAATGTCAGTTTTCATTCCAATTCCAAAAAACTCAATGCCAAAGAATGTTCTAACTACCACACAATTGCACTCATCTCACACGCTAGTAAAGTCATGCTCAAAATTCTCCAAGCCAGGCTTCAGCAATAAGTGAACTGTGAACTTCCAGATGTACAAGCAGGTTTTAGAAAAGGCAGAGGCACCAGAGATCAAATTGCCAGCATCCACTGGATCATGAAAAAAGCAAGTGAGTTCCAGAGAAACATCTATTTCTGCTTTATTGACTCTGCCAAAGCCTTTGATTGTGTGGATCACAATAAACTGTGGAAAATTCTTAAAGAGATGGGCATACCAGACCACCTGACCTGCTTCTTGAGAAGCCTGTATGCAGGTCAGGAAGCAACAGTTAGAACTAGACATGGAACAACAGACTGGTTCCAAATAGGAAAAGGAGTATGTCAAGGCTGTATATTGTCACCCTGCTTATTGAACTCATATGCAGAGTACATCATGAGAAATGCTGGGCTGGAAGAAGCACAAGCTGGAATCAAGATTGCTGGGAGAAATATCAATAACCTCAGATAAGCAGATGACACCACACTTATGCAGAAAGTGAAGAGGAACTAAAGAGCTTGAGATGTGAGTTTGATCTCTGGGTCAGGAAGATCCCCTGGAGAAGGAAATGGCAACTAATTCCAGTGTTCTTGCCCGGTAAATGCATGGACAGAGGAGCCTGAGGGACTGCAGTTCATGGGATTGCAAGAGTCCGACACAACTGAGTGACTAAGCCACCATCACAAGGCCCAGAGAAACTAATAGGAGAACAGTGAAAGTTATACATGCAAACATGCATATATAATATTGGAGTCTCACTGAGAAGAAAGGGAATAGTTCTCTGTGGGAATTTAGAAAGGCTTTGCATGGGAGGCAATCAGTAATTTGAAGGATAGATAGGAGTCCTGCCTGGCAGGAAAAAGGGGGAACCCATTGTAGGCAGAGGCAAATTGTGCAATATACCTTTACAAAGAGATACTTGCCACCAGCAGTTCTCTTTCGAATGACCTAATATTTTCTATTCAAAAAATATATTTGAGTCACTTTATTATGGCAAAGAGCTTCAACCACCAGTTGGCTTAGCTTATTTGGTCAATTCTATATCAGAGTCAGCTGCAGTGTTAGCAATAAGAAAAAAAAAAAAAGGTTATTCTCAGGGTTTAATTACCTGAAGGAGGATTAATGCTTATGATCTAAAGGATACTGAGGAGACCCAAAAAATAAGAATAACCTTGACAAACATGTTCACATATTTGCTTCCTAATAATATATTCTGGCAATGGTTTGTTTACATATGTTGAGTTTTCTTCAAACAGAGAAGTAAAGAATGCATGCATACAACTGAGTAATTTGTTTGAAAATATGTATGTTTACAGCTTATTTTTCTCCCTTCTGCTAAATAATAAAATCGATAAACCACTAAAATTGGCTATGGCATGATAATATTATTTCTTCTCAATCTAACACTCCATCATTCCTATAGTCATTTAAATGCTAATATAGAGTCATATTACAACAGTGGTGGTAAATACTTTAAGTGAATGATAGAAACTATTTGCTATGAAATATTACAATTTCTTTTGTGTTAAAAATAGATACTTATATACGATAAATATGATTATATTTTACTAGAGTTCTGAAAGCATCCTTTAGTTATTTGTCCAGCTAGAAAGCATTCTCTTGCTGCATTGTGACCTAGGATTTATACGTGTGTCCAAGTACACTATAATGCAAATAGATGAAACTATTACAGAGATGAAACTTAAATGGAGATCATAAATTGGCACACCTGTAGCTAAAGATGGCTGGCAGATGTATTTTTTGCTTTTCCTGCAGCATTTATGAATGGGGAAAAATGGCAGGAATTTAACAAGTAGAAGATTTCAAGCTAAAATTCTGATTTCTGGATTCTTTTGCAATAAGGAAATATCTGATAACCATGGCCTTCCTTCCTTCATGACAACAATTCCATATGAAGCTGAGTTGAAAAACTGTCCATCTGCCTTTTAGTACTGTCTGTGACTGAGCAACTGAACACGAGTGCCCCTTAAGTTTTGCTTAGTCCTTACTGGGCCATTACACTGGCTTATGTCATCTACTTACTTATTTAGAAATCCCAACACTTTCTTTAACAGTAAAATCATAAATGTTGCAAAACATGCTTCTTCCTCAGGCATGTGAATTGAAGATCTCATTGTTAGTGGTATTAAGACCATATGATTACGCCCCAAATTAATATGATAAGAGCCTCTTCTAAAATAAAGCAAAAGGGAAAAAAAACCTTCCATAACTTTAAAATTCCATGAAATTGTGTGTACATGTGTGTGTAATTTTGTGTACAAATGTATTTGTGTATAAACACATAATACTTTTAGTCTATCCAGATTCCCCAAAGAACATCAATGGCTCTCATTTGTTGCTTTTCATGTTGGGTCAAATTGTGGAGGTGAGGCAAAACACTAACTACACTGAGGTGGTGTTATCTTAGCAACATCAGATACTCAGCCTATTGATGAATTTGTTTCTTCACATGCTATCTTTACTGCAGGAGCTTTTCAGATAATTACTCTTTTAGGGAAAGATTTGGATACGTTTTTATCTGTATCACTTAATTCTGTAAACACTGCAGTATTGCACTGAAATACTCATGCTGAAAGTAATATGAGACATGGAATCTGAGGCTTTAGGGTGAAATGGCTCTTTTGCTCTCTGTTTATGGAAGTTGTTTTGATCTTGAGCTTTTTGCCAGAGTAAACACATCTGTAGCTCATATTCCACAGTGTCTCAGAGAAGGACAGTCTCAAATTTTGTTAAAAAACAGTGCTAATTACATTTTTAGCTCCTATGGGTTCCTTTGAGATTTCACAGACACATTTTTAATTTTCAGCAAAGTCTTGAAGCTCACCTTTAATAAACTGGAGAAGTGCAAAGAATGGACCCTAATAAGCATAAGAAGAACCAGTGTTCTCTAAGCCATTATATTATTGACATTAATCCTCATAGGTGAAATCATTCTAACTAAACTGAGTTGGGAGCACTACACATACTTCCTCCCTTTGTCTCCAAACCATACAGACTTACACTACACTAATTCTTTTTTGGGAGCATATTACACAAAGGCAAGTGGCAATAAGTGTATGGTATAAGTAATAAGTCACATTCATGTATTCATGAAGATAGTAGGCTCATTCTGATACGGGCCCTTTGCTACACACTTGAAATGCTAAGATGAATGTGACACTCATTTTGTTCTCCAGGGAAAATATATATATATATATGTATACTAGTATCACTTCTTATTTCCCTTTATATTTTGATATCATATTCCCCATTGAATAAACACAAAGCCTAGACCATTTAAAGATGTCACATCACATATTTAGAGCTTAAGTATAGATGTCAGCAATAGAATAGCAAGGAGAGATTTCCTTCCTCAGTGAAATAGAGCAAAACAATAGAATGGGAAAGACTAGAGATAGCTTCAAGAAAATTAGAGATAGCAAGGGAACATTTCATGCAAAGATGGGCATAATAAAGGACAAAATGGTATGGACTTAATCAGAAGATATTAAGAAGAGGTGGCAAGAATACACAGAAGAACTATGTAAAAAAGTTCTTCATGACCCAGATAACCACGATGGTGTGATCACTCAGCTAGAGCCAGACATCCTGGGATGTGAAGTCAAGTGGGCCTTAGGAAGCATCACTATGAACAAAGCTAGTGGAGGTGATGGAATTCCAGTTGAGCTATTTCAAATCTTAGAAAATGATGCTGTGAAAGTGCTGCACTCAATATGCCAGCAAATTTGGGCAACTCATGTGGGGCCACAGGACTGGAAAAGGTCAGTTTTCATTCCAATCCCTAATAAAGGCAATGCCAAAGAAAGCCAAACTACCACACAATTGCACTCATCTCACACGCTAGTAAAGTCATGCTCAAAATTCACCAAGCCAGGCTTTAACAGTACATGAACCATGAACTTCCAGATGTTCAAGCTGAATTTAAAACATGCAGAGGAACCAGGGATCAAATCGCCAACATCCATTGGATCATCAAAAGAGTAAGAGAGTTCCAGAAAAGTATCCACTTGTGCTGTATTGACTATGCCAAAGCCTTTGACTGTGTGGATCACAACAGACTATGGAAAATTTTTCAAGAGATGGGAATACCAGACCACCTGTTCTGACTCTTCAGAAATCTGTATGCAGATCAGGAAGTAACAGTTAGAACTGGACATGGAACAACAGACTGGTTCCAAATAGGAAAAGGAGTACGTCAAGGTTGTGTATTGTCACCCTGCTTATTTTAACTTATATGCAGAGTACATCATGCAAAATGCTGGGCTGGGTGAAGCACAAGCTAGAATCAAGGTTGCTACAAGAAATATCAATAACCTCAGATATGCAGATAACACCACCTTCTGCCATAAGGCAGAAAGTGAAGAAGAACTAAAGAGCCTCTTGATGAGAGTGAAAGAGGACAGTGAACAAGTTGGTTTAAAACTCAACATTCAGAAAACTAAGATCATGGCATTCGGTCGCATCACTTCATGGCAAATAGATGGGGAAACAATGGAAACAGCGAAAGACTTTATTTTGGGGGGGGTCTTCAAAATCATTGCAAATGGTGACTGCAACCATGTAATTAAAAGACACTTGCTCCTTGGAAGAAAAGCTATGACAAACCTAGACAGCATATTAAAAAGCAGAGACATTGCTTTGCCAACAAAGGTCCATCTAGTCAAAGCTATGGTTTTTCAGTAGTCATGTATGAATGTTAGAGTTGGACTATAAAGAATGCTGAGTGCTGAAGAATTGATGCTTTTGAACCGTGGTGTTGGAGAAGACTTTTAGAGTCCCTTGGAATGCAGGGAGTTCCAACCAGTCCATCCTAAAGGTAATGAGTCCTGAATATTCATTGGAAGGACTGATGCTGAAGCTGAAACTCCAATACTTTGGCCACCTTATGTGAAGAACTGACTCTTTTGGAAAGACCCTGATGCTGGTAAAGATTGAAGGTGGGAGGAGAAGGGGACAACAGAGGATGAGATTGTTTGATGGCATCACTGACTCAATGGACATGAGTTTGAGCAAGCTTCATGTGTTGGTGATGGATAGGGAAGCCTGGCATGCTGCAGTCCATGGGGTTGCAAAGAGTGGTTGTGACCAAACTGAAATGACAGATGTCAGGCTTTTTTTACACACATCTGCTTTCTCTACTGGGAATAAAATGTCATTCCCACTAATTGTTTAGGGCATTACTTAATAAATGCACCTTTCTTGTAGGTGATCAGTGTTCCAGAAAAAGGGCTAGAAAAACACATTGCAATTGATATCTACAAAGATGAGTTACTGCTTTACTACATTTTTATTATGAATTATTAAAAATAATTTCAAATGTCCAAAAGATAATATAGCAGATATTTGTGTGAGCAAACATAGTTGACTTTGGTAGTTTACAATCAGAATAGTATCAGTTTGAGTAGGACTCAAGACCCTTGTTAATCAGTTGGCTTCCCCTGGCAGTGTTGTTGGGACTGTTGCAGGTGGTAGCAGTCAAACGGAGTGATACAAGATTAGGAACTGAGGGTATGGGGAAATGGTTTGGCTGTGTGATTATCTAAAGGAGGCAAAATCAAGTTCCCATTGCTAACCAAGTTGCTGCTGCAGCTGCTGCTGCCAAGTCACGTCAGTCGTGTCCGACTCTGTGCGACCCCATAGATGGCAGCCCACCAGGCTCCCTCATCCCTGGGATTCTCCAGGCAAGAACACTGGAGTGGGTGCTAACCAAGTTAAACAGCAGCAAATCAGTCTAAATAAATACCTTGCTTTTGGGTGAAGCTGGAACTTGATACCAAAAGGTAAATTTGAAACAAAGATGGCATGTAAAAAGAGAAGTGAAGCTAAGTAAGTAAAAACTATCAGCTAGGTGGCTGTGACTAAACCATACTGCTAATATTCTCATCAAGTGTTAGAGACAGGGAAAGGACATTCTCTAATATTTTTTAAACTTTTGTTTTGCGTTAAAGAAGTTTAAGGACCTTCAAATATAATTTTCAAGGCAACTTTGAACTTGTGGATAAAAGTTTGGTGTTGTAGTAGGGCTTTGGTTTGTTTAAATCCAGATTTTTTGGTGTGTATGAATCCTGAAGTATTAATATAAAAACAATAGGGGCATAATGACATGATAACATTTGTTTTACAGTTTATTTCCAATTGTGTGAAGGGTAGCATCTCTTGCGGAACTCAACACAGCTAGAAAAGAGCCTTGGCACAATGTGCCTGTGATTACTGTTCTTTGCACACAATCGTTTGCAAGTGAACTTGGTAATGAGTTTTTCTGATTGTTTTTCTTTTCAGTTGATGAAGAGTGAATGATTAGAAACACATCATTCTCCTAATTGAACCTGAAACATGATTTCCCCAAGCATAAAAAAGACTCTTAAGATATATTAAATCCCGAAAAACTGGTTGGCGTTCATCAGATTTCTGTTTCACTAACTTTAGTGTTCTTATGTTGTACCAAAGAAGGTCAAATTGAAAATTATATTCAAAATAGTAAGTAGTTGTGGAAAGGTGATGAAACTACAGGAGGAGTTGTGTTGACTTCGAAAACAAAAGAGCCAGTTATATTATCTGCAAGGTTAGTTTATTTCAGAACAGTAGAGGAATTGGACATGCAGACTATGGCAAACCACACACAACTCCAAGGAAACAAAGGGAAAATCAACTTTTAGTAGAAATTAGGAAAAAATTGAGGAGTGCAGCAATGGTTTTTCATTGGCTTCGACTGAGGGGGCAGCTTATCATAGGTGGATCAAAAGTAACTCTTCCTGATGAGGTCTACAGTTTCTGGTGAATGATATGTGCATGAGACTTCTCCCTACAGGCTTCCTGACTCCATTTTAAATGAGGCTTCTTTCACTTTCACTTTTCCCACTTTTGATCATGATCTTTCCTTGAAAGCATCTCTGATCAAGAATCAGTTTACCTAATTTTAGTGGAATTCAATTTTTTTTCCCCTGATGCCAGAAAGGACCTTTCCTGTATGTCCCACCTTGGAGGGGAGAATGCAGATTAGAGACTGTTGATTAATTAGGAAAAGTAGGAGGAAGAATTCTCAGGCATTTTTCATCTGAGGTCTATATCTTAGCTAGGTCATGAGCCTTGGAGTTATCTCAAAGCATTGAGCTATCATCACTCTATTGGGCATATTGTTTCTACAATATTTGACAGGCAACAGCTATAAAGTTTAAAATGATTATATAGAATATATAGGGATCAGATGTTCTGCAGGCAACCATCCCAGCCTAAAGGGATCTTTTCTAAAAGTCTGGCAAAAAAGGAGTCAGCCCATTTGTATTTTCCTTGGGTTCAAGGGAACAGATCCTATTTAAAGAAGGAGAACAAAGGTCATAGGATTGGAACTCATATGGTCATGGTCATGGAAAGGTTGAAATAAGTTCATAACAGCCTAAGAAAATAGGTAATACCCATAGGCTTGTGGGTATAATCAGCAGTGGAATTTGAGTTCAAAGAGACAGATAAGACCAAGGGTTCTCCAACATCAGGCACAGATTGGAGTTTCTGGGGGATCCAATAGTCAGAAATGTTTCCCCTTTTTGCAATAGATTGTGCAAAGAAAGAGAGGGACAGGTTAAGGGAAGATATACAAGTGTATAGGCTTTGACCAGTGATCTTGGGAAAGCTGTCTCCTTCAACTGTTGTCTGCTTCAATTTCTGGAAATCTTTACTTCCAGGTTATCAGTCTGTGTGCCGGTCCAGTTGGGATTTGGTCCTTATTTTAAATGTGGCACATGGATCCAAGAGTCTCTACCTTGGAGTTTGGGAGCACAAGGTTTGATCAACAGCACCTGATAGGGCCTTTCCAATGGGGTTGAAGAGAGTCTTTCTGGGGATATCTTTTCCAAGAGACAAAATCTCTGGGCTGCAAGGCATTTTGCTTAAGGTCTTCAGCTCCCAGAAATGCTGTGGAAAGAATGTTCTGTAAAGTAGAGTCATTTCAACAAAAGCAATAAGAGTTTTTACAGTATTAACATATAACCGCACCCCCCGCTCTCTTAACCAACTATGGATTGAAAGCATCAGGGGCCAAGGGCATTGAGGATCCTGTAATTATCTCAAAGGATTAATGTTTATAGGTTCCAAAATGGGTAGACCTGAGATTTAGAGGGACTGACGCTTTGGGTCAGAGTATTTGAAGTATCTCTACAAATTGCCAAATGAGTCTTAATGATGCTGTCGGTGCATTTGAATAGCCCTGAAAATCATGGGTGGTCAGCACAGGGAAAGTGTTGTAAAACTACCAAAGACGACAGGTGTGTCAAAGCACTTGACCAGGGAAGTGAATTCCCCAGTGACTCTGAATTCCCAAGAAGGGATGATTTTTCTAATAGAATTTTATGCAGAAGTAACAGTAACCTTTCTGCAAGGGAAGGCTTCAGTCCGGTGAGGAAACATACAAACCATTAATAGGAATTTTAGAGTCTCTGGCAGGACTGGACTATTACTTGATCCAAGCCACGTTCACTCTTGCCATCTCCTGTTTGACCACTGTGAAGTGTGAAGAAAGCTGATCGCCGAAGAATTGATGCTTTTGAACTGTGGTGCTGGAGAAGACTCTTGAGAGTCCCTCGGATTGCAAGGAGATCCAACCAGTCCATTCTAAAGGAGATCAATCCTGGGTGTTCATTGGAAGGACTGATGCTAAAACTGAAACTCCAATACTTTGGCCACCTCATGCGACAAGTTGACTGACTGGAAAAGACTCTGATGCTGGGAGGGATTGGGGGCGGGAGGAGAAGGGGACGACAGAAAATGAGATGGCTGGATGGCATCACCGACTCGATGGACATGAGTTTGAATGAACTCCAGGAGTTGGTGATGGACAGGGAGGCCTGGCGTGCTGTGATTCATGGGGTCGCAAAGAGTCGGACACTACTGAGCGACTGAACTGAACTGAACTGAAATCTGATCACATAACAAAGCAGAGTATCGGTCTCCCATTTGCTGTTCTAGAGACTTTTTTTTTAAGATCTTCTCAGCTCAATTTCATCCAACAATGGTCTTGGCCTTTGCCAACAAACATGTGAACTAGCTGGTATAAATCTGAGAAACCCAGTTGCAAAGTCTGGATGACTATTAAATTCCTTGGAAAATCTATGAGGATCTTCCTTAACTCTGGGAAAATCTTCTACTTTGGCTTGTAGTTCAGTCCTAGTCCAGGGTATATAGGAAAATAGGGACTAGGCATTGGTATCTTCAGATGGTCTGATCTTAAAGGGGCAGGTTCTAATGGATTCAGATGGGATACTGGGGAGAGATTTGAAGAAAAAGGTAAACTCATTTGGAGAATTAAAAAAAGGAACCAGAATGTAGGATGTAGGACAGAGACAAAACAGATGAGGCCTCAAAGTGTTTTTCTCTTCTTTCAATTGTTTGCCTCAGTGTTTTATAAAGAGACAAATTTCAGAGTCCTGAATATTCTTGGAAGCTGTAAGAAAACAATTGAAATAGACGTCCCTTTCAGTTTGTTTTATTTTGGAGCCATGGTCTCCTATATTTGGTTTTAAGAAAAATCTGTAGAGATTGAAAGTTCTCCATAATAGCCACTGGAGGTCAAAGTTATTTTTAATTTGGCCCAATTAGATAAAATTGCACCTGAGGGGAAATCGTGTTTTTCAACATAAGACCACCTGGGTTTCTTGAAGGAGGGCCCTCTCATTTAGCAAACTGGAAGCCTGTTACTTAAAACCAAAGCTCACAAAACTTTATTCACCAGGAAGGGCGATGTTTTAATAAAAGCAAAAAGGGGATCCTGAATAAAGTTGGCGAATTCAACCAAAAGAAGAGAGTTGGGGTCTGAGAGGACACTTACAGAACAATAAAAGGAAAAGACAACTCAGGAGCAGAGAGCAAAAGGGGTTCAGGTAAATCCCTAGAACGGTCCTGGGGGTTATTGATTCTGGATAGTTTATCTCCTTTGTGCACTTTGTGGTTGCCTTGTAATGCTGACCTTATAGAACAAAAGAACCAGTTATTGAGTTGGCCAAAACATTCGGTCAGGATGTTCTATAAGAACTTTTTGATTAACCCAATACTCTACCATTACCAGGCTTTCCTGGTGGCTCAGTAAAGAATCTGCCTGCAATGCGGGAGACCTGGGTTTGATCCTTGGGTTGGAAGGATCTGCGGGAGATGGGAACAGTTATCCACTTCAGTATTCTTACCTGGAGACTTCCATGGACAACCAGGCTACAGTCCATGGGGTTTCAAAGAGTCGGGACACAACTGAGTGACTTTCACTCACTGATACTTTACTGTTACCAGCAAAGAGTTTATTTGGAAATGGCAGAGTGTTACAACTCAGGACACGCAGTCTGTGGTGAACCATTGGAAAGTCCGAGAAGACAAAAGGAAAGTCTGCTTTTATTAAGTGTTAGGAGGAAATTGGGGGTGAGGTGGGGGGCTGTGCTGGTCCTTCATTGACTGCAGGTGGTGGGCTGCTTGTTTCTGGGTCAGAGGGAAATTCCTGCTGGGGTCTATAAGCTGCTGTGAGTGATACATGCATGCATAAGAGCTCTTTTTATTTATTTTCAGTTTCTATGTGCTAGGAACAAGACTTCAGGTAACTGCAAAACAGACCAATGACAGAAACATTTTAAAGTCATACTTGATGTTTTGCATTATGGCTATAAAAAGTAAGGAATAAAAGCTTCAAATAGATTGATTTCCCTGCATGTTTATGTGAGATGGGTCTTTTGGAGGAAAGTTTTTAGCAGTTCAACAGTGGAGTGGTGAAAAACAGAAAGATTTCTTCCAAGCATAAGATCCCCATCATCATTCTCTCACTCTCCTATCAGCCTAGACCATTAGAGTCACTTCTTACAGTTTCACAACCTTTGTAGTACAATGGCCATTGAGTAAGGCAGTAAGGTGCTGCAAAAGTTGTGACAGTTTAAAAACTTCTGAAAAACCTGGAGGATCATCTTGGCTGGATGGAAATCACTTTATTTTTGGAAGTCACTTCTAATGTTCTGTTCTAGAAGGGGTTCAGCTCTGAGAATGGAATGGCAAGATTAGCTCAGAGCACTTCCAAGAATGGAGTGTCACTCAAACTGGGTTTAGGGCTATAAGTAAGAGAGAAAATATTTTTATTTTATATTTCTCTATTTTATAGTTAGCCTTTGAGAAAAGCAGAATTCTATACAAATTTTTATGATAATGGAAAAGTTTTAATGTAGCTTTCAAGAACTTGAAATATGGCTGGTGCGACTGAGAAAGTGATTTTTAAGTTTTATTTTCATAAATTTAAATAGTCACATACTGCAACAATTACTACAATATCAGATGGTGCCTTTTGATTATAGAGTTCATATCTTTTCTCACAAGATCAGGAAGAACTAAATAAGCAAATAAAAGGCATAAATGAAAAGGAGAATGATGTCATATACACTAAAAGTAATTTTTTCTACACAATATGGGAGAGCAAACTTCTAAATAGTTATTCATTGTGTCAATGTTTGGAAAGGATTTTTAAATGTTGAAATGTTGAGCCAAATAAGTGCAAAGTTTATATTCACTTTGATTAGTATAAAATGGATTGGGCACCTTTTCAAACAGAAGGCTATGAAACCAGTTGATCATGACTTCATGCAGCTGTAACCATTCATTGGACACTAACCAAACCCATATACTTAGACTTTGGTCATCAATTTATGTTATATCAGATTACATTGTGCTTAAGATTTCTGTTAAAAATATCATTGATAGAAAAATGATCTTTAAAAACAAGAAAAATATCTGGGCTAGGGTATAAAGTCCATGCTTATATGCATCATTTATGTTCTCATTCATCACAAAATGTTTGAGATTCTTAAAACATCTATAGCAATCACCACCCATAGAGACAAAAATGCACCCACGTGTCAGTGTCCAGTAGCTGAGAAGAATGCTTTCTATCTCCTACATATTTTTCACACTTTCTGGAGGCTTAAAACTATGATTATTTATAATTTTCATGTTATCAAATAGATTTTGATCAGACCTCCTACCTTTCTCTTTACTGCTCTTTCAGTCTTTATGCAATTAAATATCTTAATGAAAATAATACAGATAGAAATTGCATGTGACTTCTCACTAAATTTTATTCTAATTCACATGCAACTGAAGTCATTTATTATCTTAAAGAATATCTGCTGAAAGAAACAGATGTGTGTGGGAAGTTTCCAAGAGAAAGAAAAAAGATTTATTTATATACATGTGCATATGATAGCTCACAGATGAATGCAGTGATTTAGAGTGACATTGTCTTTCACAAATACATCCTAAACTTTAGGAAGAAAATAAAAGTATATAAAATTTTATGTACTCATTACTAATGTTTGTTAGAACTTTTTGAGGCTTTGCTCTTTTGTCAGATTAGCATTATATAAATTGTTTATTCTCATTCATAAAACATGTATCTAACACATTAAGTACTATGATGTCATAAAACCTTTGTAATGTAATAAAGTTATACAAAACAACTTTAGAATATTTTAATTAATAGGTATAAATGAAAAATACATATATTAAGTGATTATTCCAGTAGGTAAGAGCTCTATATAGTAATATCTACATAATGTAACTATTATATATGGGTTTCCCCATTTCAGCAGAACACATTCATGGAAAATAATGTTGTTATATTTTTATTATTACTATTACAAAATAAAAACTAACTCCAAAATCTCTCCTCTTATATTTATCCATTTGAGGTACTTTGGCCACCTCATGCGACGAGTTGACTCACTGAAAAAGACTCTGATGTTGGGAAGGATTGGGGGTGGGAGGAGTCGGGGACGACAGAGAATGAGATGGCTGGATGGCATCACCGACTCGATGGACATGAGTTTGAGTGAACTCCGGGAGTTGGTGATGGACAGGGAGGCCTGGCGTGCTGTGATTCATGGGGTCGCAAAGAGTCGGACACGACTGAGCGACTGAACTGAACTAAACTGATTGCCTTCATACAACTTGAACATTTATAAGGCATTGTGATCTTATATATTTAAATTTTCTCTCCCCTCTAGATATTAAACTCCATTAGGGCAGGACTTTGCTTTTTCACATTGAATAATTGTGCTTCACTCAGTATTTGGCATGTGATAGATTCCCTAAAAGAATGTGTTAAATACATGAATGAGGATGTGATTTTAAGTAAATAAGGACCACAGTTTGCTAAAGTCTGACCTAAAAATGTAAAAGTTGCTCAGTCGTGTCCGACTCTTTGTGACCCCATGGACTGTACAGTCCATGAAATTCTCCATGCCAGAATACTGGAGTGGGTAGCCTTTGGATCGAACCCAGATCTCCCATATTGCAGGCAGATTCTTTACCAGCTGAGCCACAAGGGGAGCTCTCAGTAAATGTCTGTTTTTCCAGTTTGGAAATTAAATCTTAATCATCTTTCCACAAAAAAATAGAGATGTTCATCCCTATTTCATGAGAAAGATAGTAGAAACTATTAGATGCTACACAGGCTTTCCACAGTTTAGAATATAATTTATATTTTCTGATTTGATAATTTCAGAAACTCTATGGTGTAATTTTGGCTTGATAAGATTTTAGATGTTAATTGCCAATAAGAAACAGTTTTCAGAGGCCTTGTGGTTAAAAAGTTGAAATCATGGTATTCTGGTTCTAAGATCCTTTCCTCCCTATTATGTGGTCAATATAGCCCAGAAACAATTTCAAATAAACTTAAGCTAATGTTAAAGTTCCTGGGAGAGGTAGAAATTAAATCATGATCATGTCATCTTATAAAACAACTGAAATTGTTAGTAAGTGATGAACATCTTTAAAGACTGATTTCTGGTGCAGTAAAAAGGTTGGTCATTATTTATTGCAGACCTACATGTCAGCAAGTAGTAATGTTGCTCAGTATCTTTGATCTGAAGCCTCAGAATGTTTTTAGAAAACTGTAGCCAGTCCAAGCCTTCCTGAATTAATCCAGTATTCTATCTCTGGTTTGAGGGTCATATTTTCAGGAGTAATTATTTTAACACACCCTTTAGTATGCCAGGCATGAAGTCAAGTGTGGGTATAAAATACTAAATTAAAAGGCATAGTTCCTGTCTTTTGAGGACCTTATAAGATAGTGAAGGGAAAAATAGTAAGAAGATAGATAGATAATAGAATGGATCAAACCAGTCAATCCTAAAGGAAATCGGTCCTGAATATTCATTGGAAGGACTGATGCTGAAGCTGAAACTCCAATACTTTGGCCACCAACTGGGAAGAACTGATTCCCTGATGCTGGGAAAGATTGAAGGCAGGAAGAGAAGGGGACGACAGAGGATGAAATGGTTGGATGGCATCACCAACTCAAAGGACATGAGTTTGAGCAAGCTCCAAGAGTTGGTGATGGACAGGGAAGCCTGGCATGATGCAGTCCATGGGGTCGCAAAAAGTCAGATATGACTGAGTGTTTGAACTAACTAACAGGATGGATGAATAAGTATAGAGAGAAAGATAAAGATGACACAGATATAGATTGTGATTAAGAAAATTAAATAATATATGATAATGAGATCTGATTATACTAGAAAAAAGGAGGTTCTTGAGCAATGATATATTTAGGATGAGAAAGACTAGCCATGAGAGAGATTAAGGGAGAGGACAATTATGTTTCCCTTAGAAAGAATCATATGTACAAAGCAACTCTGGTGGGGAATACTTGGGATATAAACTGTCTTCATTAGTGCTGGATGATCAGAACTAGTGATCCTGAAAAAAAAAAAGTGAATAGGTCCTGTATCTGTAAATAAGTCCATGGTACAAAACTTGGAGTGACTTGTTCTTATATCTGTGGGTGAATTTAAAAATAGCTATTGCTAATAAAATATATGTAGAAGCTTAAAGACCAGTTAAATGTTTAAAGTGTTCTGGGCAAAAGGTGGTATGAGATGATATGGGTACATGGGTTTGAAATAGATTTTGGAGGTAGAAATGTAATAACTTGATATCCAATAGGATACAAGGAGTCAGAAAAGTGGAATGTGATGATCAACAGATTTTTGGCTTTAGTAAATGACTGGATAGTAATCCAGATAGCTATTATTTGCCATGAGATCTTGAGAATGTGTGTTATTTATAATGATTTACATGGGAGGGGAAGTTGAAGGGAAGAAAAAGAGGAAACAAGAAAATCAAGGAGGGAGATGCAGAATGGGACAACTGATGATAAGGGAGACAGAGTGAAATGCTAGAAGAGCAAATTTCTAGAGAAAACTAGAAGAATGGAATTGAATGCTTTTATGGAGGGATTGATTGGTCTTTGTCATCAGGGGATACTTTGTTGTAACAGGAAGAAGGGTGAAGAAATTGGAGTATAATATATTGCTTAGGATGTGGTTGCAAAAAAATAAAGATGTTCTCTAATTGATAGCTTTCATTTTCTTTAAAAAGTTGAAAATTATATTCTAAACTGGGAGTGCAGAATGAAAGTAGCTGTAAGAAAACTGAAGAAAAAGAAAATATTAAATAGATGATATTAAAGTGTATGAAAGTAGTTCTTTTAGAAACAATAAATTAAGACTGCTCTCAATGTTGAATGCTGTTTTAAATCTTGGATTTTAATTAAAAACAGTCACTAAAAATGATATAATCTTATTGTCTTTGGTATTGCCAGTTAACATTTCTGGTTCACATTTGGACATCAAGGATGGTAAATTTCATTCAGTATTGGAGATTTTCACATCTTAAATATCTCAGGAAGGTTCAAGAGCTGTCTGGCCTGTTTAAAATAAATGAAATGTGTAAGAGCATACTATGCAAATCTCAATTTAGCAAACAACTTTATACCTTATTATATTCTGCAAATATGTCTTCATTTTGTCATTTTTATGTACAATATATATAGTATATTGCTTCCTTTTATAATAAAGAGGGGGAAAGTTGTCATGTTGAATACTTTCAAAAACTATTGTTCTTTTTTTGGAAATTAATAACTTTCAATGGGCTACCGTCCATGGGATCACAAAGAGTTGGACACGACTGAACCACTAACACTTTTAATGATGTAAACCATGTTAATTCTATTTGCAAAATGATTTTTTATTTATCTTATCTATTCATTTCTCACTGATTCAATCCAAATCTCTCTGTCTTCAACACTTTTCTGGAAAACTACTTTTTCAATAAGCTACCTTTGTTTTGATGTAGTAACAAATAACTTCTTAAGTCTTAAAACAATGGGTTTATCTTTTTCTTACACTGATACTAAATGCAAGCCTTAAAAGTGACTGTACATTTCAATTTCTCAATGATGAAATTGACTGGGTTTTGGCACCAGTGTTGCAAATATTTAAGTTATCTACCCAAATGTTTTTCTTTTCTGTTTTTCCCCCAATTTTACTTACTTAAGTTTGGAAAGAGTCAATGAAAATGTGGAGCTAAAGTTAAGAGTCCTCAACTTCTTTATTTTTTTTCTAGACGAAAAAGACTTGAGTGGTTTAAGAGCTATCCCTTAGATGTAATACTTCAAAGGTCATATGGCTTGATAAAGGCCAAATGAGTTACCTAGGGAATTCTTTCCATCTGGGCATTTATATGTTTTTGTTTTGGCTTATTTTGTTCTCTCCCAGATTTTAGTGACCTGGCCTTTCAACCAAGAAAGCGTTCTGTTTAGTTCTGCCCAGACGCATATAATCGAAGACTGTTAATCAATTTTTCCTTACATGAATACATCAGATAAAGCACAAATTTCACATTTGTCCAGAAAGCTCTTTTCAAATCTTTAGTAAATCATAGCTCTAATCTCATTAAATCTGATAAAAAGTGGAACAACTTAAAGAAATAGCAGTTGATTCCTATTTTCAAACTGGGTACAAAGCATTTCTTCTTCATTCAGTTACATAGTGATGAAATTATGTAATGCTCTGACTGACTTACATTGAATTCCTTTTCAGATCTAATATTTTCTCTTGTGTCTTTTACAAAAGATATTTATAGATATATTTTGAAAATAAAGTTTTTCAATGCCTGGGCAGCCTAACCACTCGTATAAGCAACTTAGCTCAGATAGCCAGAAAATACATTGAGTGGGGGTAGATTTAATTCTAGCTCCAAGAAGATGGCCATAAAATGAATGATGGAAGAAAAACATTTTTTTCTCTTCTTTTACTCATAATATATTTGTAAATCATTATACTGAGTATATGCAACCTATTTTTACAGTATCTAGCACTATTTAGTTTTTATATCTGCTAGATGTGTAGGCTGCAATCCATGGGGTTGCTAACAGTTGGACACGACTGAGCGACTTCACTTTCCCTTTTCACTTTCTTGCATTGGAGAAGGAAATGGCAACCCACTCCAGTGTTCTTGCCTGGAGAATCCCAGGGACGGGGGAGCCTGGTGGGCTTCTGTCTATGGGGTCACACAAAGTCGGACACTACTGAAGCAGCTTAGCAGCAGCAGCAGCAGCAGCAGCAGATGTTTAGTCCTGAAAATAAATGCAACATAGAATAAGAGTTTTTGCAGTTGTTCTACATGATGTGAAAATGGAAATCTGCAAAGAGATATTCACATGTTGGTGTTCTTTGGTTTGAAATGTAGCCAAATTAGCAAGGTATTATATACTATATTTTTAATAAAATATACCATATTCCTTGAAAGAAAAATAATCATTAAAATAAACTGTAATGCAAACAAATTGAATCAATATTTACAGGGTCTTAACTGTAGAGAAAAATTGTTCTTTAAATATCACTTGCAGGTGGTGGCAAAAAGCAGTAAAAATGTGATTTCTGGGGATGAGATTTCCAAGTATTGTGAATACAGCTTGCTGTCTGTTGTTTCTCTTTTCGGTGAGAGAAAATTGATCTTAAATATATAATTGATCAGAGTTCATTTTTAATTTAGTAGACTATATGAATTTATGAATTATAAACAATCATGAATATGTTTTAATTATATTGTTATACTGAAAATGTTGATGGCTTTGAGATCAAGTATGATGATTTGGGGTCCCAGATAATTCAGTGTGCCACTTCAGTGAAATTGTTATTGTTTCTATCAGAATTTGAAGTTCTCTGTAGCTTTTTGTTGATACAATTCACAATAGAGCAGAAGGAATTATTGGTCTCAATCCTGCTCAGGTAACAAACTCATCCATTGAAAAATCTCTGATCTCTGATTCTACATTGTAAGACTTTCTATAAAACTCCTTATAAAGACAAGAAAAAAATAAGACTAGAGAAACTAAAATTTCTTCGTAAACTTTAAGCAGAACTTAATTAAAACTTGTCACAAGATGATTTTTTATAAATAAGTTTATGTACTTCTATAAATAACAATTGAATTATAAGGTTTTATCATTCCATGCTACTAGAAAATTCATTTTCCATAAATACTTGAGGTCCCAGGCAATACACATATATATATGACATATAGTGTATGCATTTATATTTAATGTATATTAAAAATAGCAAAAACTAGATTTTTGCATATATAAAGGAATGATTCTGAGCTCTACCAAAAAATTCCAAATGAAGCATTTCAAGCACATTTGAAATTTCATATTTATGATAAACTGGAGTGATTTTATATATAATTTTCAAGAGTTCTTTGGTTGTATTACTGCTGCTGCTGCTGCTGCTGCTAAGTCACTTCAGTCGTGTCCGACTGTGTGTGACCCCATAGACGGCAGCCCACCAGGCTCCCCTTTCCCTGGAATTCTCCAGGCAAGAACACTGGAGTGGGTTGCCATTTCCTTCTCCAATGTGTGAAAGTGAAAATTGAAAGTGAAGTCGCTCAGTCATGTCTGACTTATAGCGACTCCATGGACTGCAGCCTACCAGGCTCCTCCATCCATGGGATTTTCTAGGCAAGAGTACTGGAGTGGCTTGCCATTGACTTCTCCATATAGATAAGTATAGATATAAAAATCTAGATATCTAAAGATGTGTACGGTGCATTACTCTATGTTAAGTTTTCCTTTACAACTTAATAAACTGATGAAAAGAGTGAAGTTACATTTGTAACTGGCCTTGGAAGCCAAAAAATAATACGTGTTGATAAATAAGAATTACACAATGCATTGTACATTTGAAAAAAATCTTTGTGAATACTTTCTTCTTATTGGATTATTTTTATCAGAGACTCAGGAATAGCAGATTATCATGCTTTATCAATAGAAGTAAAGACCAGCACACAAAGTGACTGGGAAATTTTACAACAAATTGTACTTTGAATATTAAAGTATAGGGCCAAGATACAAAGTTTACAAATTCTTAGCTAGACATTTTTTTCTCTACTATTGAAGAAAAGCACCTCTACAAACATCACATTTTTAAAATGGTACACACTGGCATAAATGTTACAGTAGATTTGCCCATGGTGAATATCATTTTTAAATGTATTTTTAGGTGATAGTCTAATATCTCAGCAGCCTCTACCTGAAGATTATCCAACGTTATAATTACTATTCTTAACTCTTACAATCTTCGAAGAAGAGTGTGAGTTTGGGATCGTCAATATTTTAAAATTATAAACTTTGTGGTCATCTGAGTTGTGCATCTTCCAATGAAAATAGAATACTTAAAAGATTAAGCAGTAGCCGAGGGAATTGAATAATTGAATCCAAAGCTGTACTTCAGGCTGAAGTACTGATGTATTTAAAAGAAATTCACTCTGAATTCATACCGAAGCTCTTTCTTCCTTGGTGCTGCTGTGATACAATACTCAAAATAATAATATTTGCCTGGAGAGCAGTAAATAAAACCATTAGTGTGATCTTTGGTATTCAGAGTCAAATTAAGTTATGTACAGTATGCCTAAAGCATGTTAAGATGGGAGGAAGGAGAAAACAGAAAAGGAAATAAATTTTATTTTCAACTTTTTTTTTTTGGAGGCTAATTATTTTTCAATATTATATTGGTTGGTTTTGCCATACATTGACATGAATCCGCCCCGGGTGTACATGAGTTCCCCTTCTTGAACTCCCCTCCCATCTCCCTCCTCCCCTTATCCTCCCTCTGGGTCATCCCCATCACCAGTCCCGAGCATCTTGTATCATGCGTCGAACCTGGACTGGTGATTTGTTTCACATATGATAATATACATGTTTCAAAGCCATTCTCCCAAATCATCCCACCCTCACCCTCTCCCACAGAGTCCCAAAGACTGTTCTATACACCTGTGTCTCTTTTGCTGTCTCATATACAGGGTTATCATTTGCATCTTTCTAAATTCCATATATATGCGTTAGTATACTGTATTGGTGTTTTTCTTTCTGGCTTACTTCACTCTATATAATAGGCTCCAGTTTCATTCACCTCATTAGAACTGATTCAAATGTATTCTTTTTAATGGCTGAGTAATACTGCAAGGAGATCCAACCAGTCCATTCTAAAGGAGATCAATCCTGGGTGTTCATTGGAAGGACTGATGCTAAAGCTGAAGCTGCAATACTTTGGCCACCTCATGCGACGAGTTGACTCACTGGAAAAGACTGATGCTGGGAAAGGTTGGGGGCGGGAGGAGACGGGGACGACAGAGAATGAGATGGCTGGATGGCATCACCGACTCTGTGGACATGAGTTTGAGTGAACTCCGGGAGTTGGTGATGGACAGGGAGGCCTGGCGTGCTGTGATTCATGGGGTCGCGGAGAGTCGGACACGACTGAGCAACTGAACTGAACTGAACTAAATACTCCATTGTGTATATGTAGCAAAGCTTTCTTATCCATTCGTCTGCAAATGGACATCTAGGTTGCTTCCATGTCCTGGCTATTATAAACAGTGCTGCGATGAACATTGCAGTACATGTGTCTCTTTCAATTCTGGTTTCCTCAGTGTGTATGCCCAGGAATGCGATTGCTGGATCATATGGCAGTTCTATTTCCAGTTTTCTGAGGAATCTCCACACTGTTCTCCATAGTGGCTGTATTAGTTTGCATTCCCACCAACAGTGTAAGAGGGTTCCCTTCTCTCCACACCCTCTCCAGCATTTATTGCATGTGGACTTTTTGTTAGCAGCCATTCTGACTGGTGTGAAATGGTATCTCATTGTGGTTTTGATTTACATTTCTCTGATTATGAGGAATGTTGAGCATTTTTTCATGTGTTTGTTAGCCATCTGTATGTCTTCTTTGGAGAAATGTCTGTTTAGTTCTTTGGCCCATTTTTTGATTGGGTCGTTTATTTTTCTGGAATTGAGCTGAAGGAGCTGTTTGTATATTTTTGAGATTAATTATTTGTCAGTTGTTTCATTTGCTATTATTCTCTCCCATTCTGAAGTCTGTCTTTTCACCTTGTTTATAGTTTCCTTTGCTGTGCAAAAGCTTTTAATTTTTATTAGATTCCATTTGTTTATTTTTGCTTTTATTTCCAATATTCTGGGAGGTGGGTCATGGAGGATCCTGCTGTGATTTTTGTCAGAGAGTGTTTTGCCTATGTACTCCTCTAGGAGTTTTATAGTTTCTGGTCTTACATTTGGATCTGTAATCCATTTTGAGTTTATTTTTGTATATGGTGTTAGGAAGTGTTCTAGTTTCATTCTTTTACAAGTGGCTGACCAGTTTTCCCAGCACCACTTGTTAAAGATACTGTCTTTTCTCCATTTTATATTCTTGCCTATTTTGTCAAAGATAAGGTGTCCATAAGTGCATGGATTTATCTCTGGGCTTTCTATTTTGTTCCATTGATCTATATTTCTGTCTTTATGCCAGTACCATACTGTCTTGATGACTGTGGCTTTGTAGTAGAGCCTGAAGTCCAGCAGGTTGATTCCCCCAGTTCCATTCTTATTCCTCAAGATTGCTTTGGCTATTCGAAGTTTTTTGTATTTCCATACAAATTGTGAGATTATTTGTTCTAGCTCTGTGAAAAATATTGTTGGTAGCTTGATAGGGATTGCATTGAATGTATAAATTACTTTGGGTGGTATACTCATTTTCACAATATTTATTCTTCCAATCCACGAACACGGTATATTTCTCCATCTATTAGTGTCCTCTTTGATTACTTTCACCAGTGTTTTATAGTTTTCTATGTACAGGTCTTTTGCTTTAGGAAGATATATTCCTAAGTATTTTATTCTTTTCCTTGCAACAGTGAATGGAACAGTTTCCTTAATTTCTCTATTTTCTCATTATTAATGTATATCTGCAAATCAATCAATGTAATACACCGCATTAATAAACTGAAAAATAAAAATCATATGATTATTTCAATAGATGCAGAGAAAGCCTTCGACAAAATTCAACATCCATTTATGATAAAAAAAACCCTCCAGAAGGTGGGAATAGAAGGAACATACCTCAACATAATAAAAGCTATATATGACAAACCCACAGCAAACATTATCCTCAATGGTGAAAAACTGAAAGAATTTCCCCTAAAGTCAGGAACAAGACAAGGGTGCCCACTCTCACCACTACTATTCAACATAGTTCTGGAAGTTTTGGTCACAGCAATCAGAGCAGAAAAAGACATAAAAAATCCAAATTGGAAAAGAAGAAGTAAAACTCTCATTGTTCACTGATGACATGATCCTCAACACAGAAAACCCTAAAGACTCTACCAGAAAACTACTAGAGCTAATCAATGAATACAGTAAAGTTGAAGAATATAAAATCAACACACAGAAATCCCTTGCATTCTTATTTTCAACTTTTTAAATGGTGAAACTGTAAAGTAAATCTATAAATATCATTTTTCATGCTATGTCATAATTTCAAAATATAAATACAATATTTTGTGTGCTGATGAATTAAAATCATTTCACAAGTGTACACTATATTTCTTGAGGAGAAAATATTCAGTTGCTGCCATACAGGTAAAACATTAAGTGGTTAAATTAACAGCAAATATAAAAACAAAAGGAAATAAAATTATAGGTATAATAAGTATAGTAAGTGTCTGAAACTAGATATGCAGTGGGAGAACAACAAATTCCAAATTTTCTTCATTTTAGTCTCTGGCTGAATCTGTTATGGGCTCCCCCCATGGCTTAGATGTTAAAGAATCTACCTGTAATACAGGAGACCCAGGTTCAGTCCCTGGGTAGAGAAGATCCCCTGGAGAAGGGAATGGCTACCCACCCCATTATTCTTGTGTGGGACAAGCCTGGTGGGCTAATAGTTGGACACAGCTGAGCAACTAACTCTTTAACTTTATTTTTAACTTGAAGTTGTTATAGCTAAATGCTTAAATATGGCCAGCACATTTAAAGGGTGGGAAAATAAATAAATAAATAAAACAACTTAGCTAGAGTGAAACACAGTCCAAAGACTTAGCATCATTTAATGTCTAGCTGGTTTTTTAGCAATGTCTCTAACGCTAAACACAATGTTGATTTGTGTCTGAAGTTTTAAGCCAAATAAGGCACAAGCCTGAATCTACAGTGGCTGCTTACCTGCCCTGATTTCTTACTCCAATCATTATTTGTGGTTAAGGAAAATGACTCTGGTTATCATTCCTAGGTGGAAAAAAAGAAAAAACACATCAGAGTATGTCATGGTGTAGCAACAGTCTAGGAAACCGCTGTTCTGATATCAGTTCAGCCACTTCTTTGTCAGGTGACCTTGAGGAAGTCAACTTGATCTTTCTGAGCCTCTTTTCTTTGTTTATAAAATGAAGGCAATGTTCTCTTTTCAGCTTACTTCAAATGATCATTATGGGATATAATGACCACATGGAATGTGAACAACTTGTTTAAAATATGAGCTGCAATATAACTGAAAGTACTGCAGTACTATCCTATGCCAGACTAACCAAAATTGGGCCAGAAGGTGGAGGGACTTCCCTGACGGGGTGTAGCTCAGACCAGGGATTCATTGCAGGCCAATTACCAGGCTGCCTAAAAAAGTGGCAGTTCCAGTTTATATGATTATTTCAAGAGCTGCTAATTTGCTCCATCCCTGACCAGAAAGTCAAGTTCAATTTGTAATTTTGTGTTCCACTGGATATTTTTAGCAAGTGAGAATAACTTTAAGGATTTTTTTCCCCCTAAAAGTATGATAAATTCCTTCTTTCTCAGTCTTGTACTGGATTTAATAGAAATCAATCATGAGTCCAAAAATCAGGTTTATTCCCTACTTCATCTGTTGCCAGAATTCTCAAACAGGCAGTCTAAAAATATGCTTAAATTATCCTAATTTATTTCACCTCACTTTTAGCATTTGTTTACTACTGGATTATTTTTGCCAAGAGTTTTAGGGACATTATTACAAATACAAAAGGCTTGTAACCTCAAACTTACTTTCTGGAAAGTAATGGTATATATAGGATGTAAGTCTTAGAATATGTCCTTTGTAGGTATATAATCATTTAATGAAAAAGATCAATTGTGCCTTCAAAATAATACTGTATTTAGATACATTAACTGATTTAACCAAAACTACTGAATGCCACATACAGAGCTTCAGTTAAAAATTGAGAGATTTGGGGGTGACCAAGATATGCAGATGACACCACCCTTATGGCAGAAAGTGAAGAGGAACTAAAAAGCCTCTTGATGAAAGTGAAAGAGGAGAGTGTAAAGGTTGGCTTGAAGCTCAACATTCAGAAAACAAAGATCATGGCATCTGGTCCCATCACTTAATGGGAAATAGTTGGGGAAACAGTGGAAACAGTGTCAGACTTTATTTTTGGGGGCTCTAAAATCACTGTGGATGCTGATTGCAGCCATGAAATTAAAAGATGCTTACTCCTTGGAAGCAAAGTTATGACCAACCTAGATAGTGTATTTAAAAGCAGAGACATTACTTTGCCAACAAAGGTCCGTCTAGTCAAGGCTATGGTTTTTCCCGTGGTCATGTATGGATGTGAGAGTTGGACTGTGAAGAAGGCTGATCACCAAAGAATAGATGCTTTTGAACTGTGGTGTTGGAGAAGACTCTTGAGAGTCCCTTGTACTGCAAGGAGATCCAACCAGTCCATTCTAAAGGAGATCAGTCCTGGGTGTTTGTTGCAAGGACTGATGCTAAAGCTGAAACTCCAATACTTTGGCCACCTCACGCGACGAGTTGACTCACTGGAAAAGACTCTGATGCTGGGAGGGATTGGGGGCGGGAGGAGAAGGGGACGACAGAGAATGAGATGGCTGGATGGCATCACCAACTCGATGGACATGAGTTTAAGTGAACTCCGGGAGTTGGTGATGGACAGGGAGGCCTGGTGTGCTGTGATTCATGGGGTCGCAGACAGTCGGATACAACTGAGCGACTGAACTGAACTGAATAAACATTCTAGTTAGAAGCTCCCCACACAGGGACTTCCCTGGCATTCCAGTGGTTAAGACTACATCTTCCAATGCAGGGGGTGCTAGTTTGATCCCTGGTTGGGAAGCTAAAATCCAACATGCCTTATGGCCAAAAAACTAGAAAATAAACAACAGAAGCAATATTGAACCAAATTCAATAAAGACTTTAAAAAAATGATCCACATCAAAAATATATATATATATTTTAAAAAAGAAACTCCCCATACAGTGGAAGGAACATCTTGAGCTTCTGCTTCAGAGTTACCTGGAATGCTTTATAAAAATGGGGCACTTCTGTCTTCTCTTTTGGAATTTAAGGTACTTACATCTGAAGTATCTTCATCACAGGATTGTTATAAGAATAAAAAGTCACAAAACTCAGTAGCTGTAAATACTTTTTCACTTGTAATGCATTTTACAAGTTAAAGTCTTTTTATGAGTTCATCAAATATCTCAGTGACAGAAATTTAGATGAGTTCACAAATCTAGTGTGTATTCAAAGTCCTAACATTAGTCTCATTTTTACTGATGTGTTTTTTATTAATGAAAGTTCTATCTCAAAGAGCAATAAAATGTTACTTACATTCTTATTTTTCCTGATTCCACATTTATTGAAGACCTACTCCTTCCAACTTTAGGAACAATGTACAAACTTTGTTAATTCTAATCTGTGACTCATGCTCATTGGTTTTAATCAACTGGATTAACATGGTCATGCCATTTCCATTCATTATACTTTCAAGTTTTGTCTTCTGAAAATGTGAGACTGGTAATGAGCATGTGTACCATGTGTCTGTAGGTTGGGAGGAAAGGGTGACTCTTACTAATTAAGAAGGATTGCTTTACTTTTACGCAAAGTTCCAAAAGGAAATCCAGAAAGTCATTATTTAAATGTGTGGATGGAAGAACCTTTGTTCTTAAGTGATTTTTTTTTTATCATCATAATTTATGGAGTTAAAAGACAGGAAAAAAAACAGAATGAACATTGTGTGTATGAATTGGGTACTCAGAAGTCTTTACTCAATGCAGATTGCTGGTACATTGAATGATGCTTGCTTTATTACAATTTCTACCAAATTATAGATTCCAAATGCTGGAAGAGCCCTCGGGCAAGACTGTGTGCTCCCTTATATTATTCCACATGAACAGATCTTGCTGAGGAGATGGTCCAGACTCCAGCCTCACCCAGCTTTGAGGCAGATGTTACCTCACTTATGGGGACGTAATTCTCTTAATGTACTTCTTCCTGCTGTCAGTGGAAGGTGGGGGTAGGGACTGACAACTGATTAATATTTGATGTTTTGCAGTGTCTCAGCCTAACTTCTGACTACTGAAATCTCCTTTCATATACTATCACTACAAAAGACTGTGTGTGTGAGAGAGAAAGAGAGAGAGAGGGAGTATCAATACTTTCAGAGCAGTAATTTGTTTTAACTATAAAAGTGAGAAAACATAGAGAAGCTAATGAATAAAATTCAGGATTATTTTTGCTTTTATATAAATACTGCTTTATTGACAATCCAAATAGTTTGCCTAATGTAACCACTATATATTGATTCAGAAAGTTATTTAACTCAGCAGTAAAATCAACTGGGAGAACAATATCATCTTGTCCTAAGACTAAGCTGCATTTGGGATATGGAAAGAGAGTAGTAAGAGAGGAAAAACATTCTTCCGTCCTAGCTTTGTGTGGGTGATAGGCTCACAAATTCAATTAATCTCTTCTCCTTACTTGGGTATATAAGATAGATGATAATATTGCCCAACTAATACAGAGGTTCTTTTGTGTTTTCAGTGTTCTATTTTAAAAAAAGCAAACACATTGAAATTCTATTCATTTACCATTCAACAGTAACTGTTTTAGATGATTTTTCATGTTTTTTGATTGTTGCAACAACCCTTGTATATAAACATTATAATGGCTCTTTGCAAATGAAGAAACTGAAGTTCATTCATCCATTCTCTGATTCTACAGAGATTTATAAAGTTACTAGAAGATCCTAGGTATGGCACTGAATACTGGAAACACCATAGAGAAAATGTATTATAATCTAGGCTTATAGGAATTTAGTTCTTAATTGGAAGGGCTTTCATCCAATGAAAGGAGTTCAGGTAATAAAGGAGACTTTCCTAAGGGTACATAGTCAATGGGAGAGCTGGTATTTCAGTTTAAGCCTTCTTTCTGCCATTGCATTGCTATTTTCATAATATGGCATTGTAACTCATGTCCAAAAAATGCTTGACTCTCCTGATTTGCCAAGTTGATTGGAACAAATGTCATCTCTGTTTAGTTTCTCTTAGTTTAGTCATCAATTTGTGCTGGAGCAGCAATGCTAACTTTCTGATTTTTTGGTGTTTCTTTCTGTGGAGGAATAAAGATGTTATTCAAGGATTAGTATAAAAGATGCAGAGCACCAAATACAATGAAAATGTAATTAACTAATTTATTTTTTTTTTATTTTTTCAAAAACAATTTTAGGAATCTTTACTTAAAAACAACCTTATCTTAAAATGGAGTAACTTTGGTTTTACAAGCATCAAGCAAAGTACAGAAGCAAAAATGCATTACAGGAGCATTAAGTTCTACATTAGGTCACAGCGTCTAATCTGAAATCACACCCATAATATCATTTTTCAGGATATCTGGGAAATAGTTATTTCCCAGGATGTCTGAACCATAGCTACTCTATTTTGACTTTTAATTGTAAAAAAAAAAAAAAAAAATTTTTTTTTTAATAGCCAAAGCAGATTTCACCATTAATGACATCAGTGTTTTTCTAGGTATGAGAGGATGCAAGAATTGGAACTCATAAAACCTTTTTCTGAAAAGATCTAACTATCTGAAGGCCTGTTCTGCCAATTTTTTTTTTTTTTTTTTTCAGAGCACAGAGTGCCTCATTCCTGATTTTCACCCTGAACTTCTTTCAGGGGGTGTTGAAGGTCAGCAGCTTGCAATGGTCATGATGTAATCTTTGTAGAGGCAGCTAGCAAGTACCAACTTCCAGTCAGCAGGGTCCCTTCATAGCCACATATCTGACCATGTGACACCATTTCATGGCCATTGTGTCCCACGGTGCTGGGAAGGCTCATTCCCAGGTCTAGGGAAGTGATGGGCCACTCAGTGTGCTAAAATTGGACCAGACCTTGCAAGTAGCAAAAGTCTCTGGACCACTGTCTTACTAGCCTCCTGGTCCAGGAAAATATTTCCTCTTGCTTTTTCCCATACCCAGAGTCACATTATTACAATTATTGATCTCATATGGAACTGTCAGTTCAGCATTATATCACAGGCTCAGTGAAACAAGTGACATAGAAAATAATATAGCCATGGCTAGCAGTTATTAGTAAAATAAGAATTATAAGTCAAGAACTTTCATTAGATAAATCCTGGTATACCCCAAGTCACCTGACTTCATTCATTAAATGCTTATAGTCTGGTGTTAATCTCCTGGTTGTACATTATGGAGCATCCGACCTTTATCTGAAGATTGGTTACTGAGATAAGCCTTAGAAACTAACCTAGAGTGTCCTTTTTAATAACTTAATTAAATCTTTTAGCAGTATCACGTAACAAAGAACTGTCTCAGCAGTGAGTCTTAGTAAACACTAGACATTAACAAAACTAGAAACTTAATTTATCAATTTACAAAACTTAATATTCAGTGATTTTTCATTATGGAGGCCCTGTAGCCAGAGAGGCTTTAACTCATCAAATAAAAAATGAGGTTTGTCAAGGAGCTGGGAAAAGCCAAACAGCCATCTTGGATTTCCCATAGCCCTGACTCTGATTTCCAGCTATTGTTTTTAATTTTAGAATTTAGAAGCAGACTGTTGCCATGGTTTAAGGACCTTAGGATGGCACAAGTCTAATAGAGCTTTTGTATAAGCAGAATGAGCTTTTACATGTCTACAAACCCGACAATTGGATTAATTTCTAAAACTAGCATAGGATCAGGCCAATGGTAGAAAATGAAATTAACTAATTTAAATGAAAGAGGCCAGTTAGATAGACTTCAAGTTCCTGCTAAGCAAAGAAATGGTTTGAGCTAAAGTGAGTTGATACTAAGTGTATAAAGGAAAAAAGGAATAGTATTGCTAATATCAGAAATAATGTCATTGACTTCATACCTTGTGAATAAAAGTATAGTTAAATGACCAGATGTTTCAGCAATAATCCATTCCACAGTACATGCAGATATAGCTGTTCTGAGCATATATTGGAATGATTTCCCAGATCCGGATGCCGTTTTAGAGTCAAGGGAAGCATTTCAGGAAAATTAATAAAAAAAAAAGAAAGAAAGAAGTCACTCCAGAGCTTTCTTCCCAGGTGGATATAAATACTCCTTACAAGGTACACCAGAAAACTGAATTGCAGGGAGATTAAACTGCATTGCAACCCAAACGACTTAATGAGAAAAGTGGCAGAACTGGAATTACTATACAGTCACATTCTGCTTTAATCACTTGAAAAAATCCATATGGCTTACACATGAGAGTCACCTAGCGTAGTCAGAATGTTATAGAAGAGTGGGGGAAGCTCTAACTGTTAGAGGCTAAGTTTTACTCACTATCTACACTCTTTACTTCTTCCCTTCGTTAAGATTTAGCACTAGTAGGAGTTTCATGTCAGAGAAGGCAATGGCAAGCCACTCCAGTACTATTGCCTAGAAAATCCCATGGATGGAGGAGCCTGGTAGGCTGCAGTCCGTGGGGTCGCTAAGGGTCTGACATGACTGAGCAACTTCGCTTTCACTTTTCACTTTCACACATTGGAGAAGGAGATGGCAACCCATTCCAGTGTTCTTGCCTGGAGAATCCCAGGGATGGGGGAGCCTGGTGGGCTTCCATCTATGGGGTCACACAGAGTCGGACACGACTGAAGTGACTTAGCAGCAGTAGCAGCAGGAGTTTCATATCTTATGAAGACTTAGCCCCAAGACTGAAGGGGGTAACAGGCATGGCTAGTGGTAAAGAACTCAACTGCCAATGCAGGAGACGTCAGACACTTGGGTTCAACCCTTGGGTGAAGAAGATCTTCTGAAGTAAGAAATGGCAACCCACTCTAGTATTCTTGTCCAGGAAATTCCATGAACCGAGGAGCCTGGCAAGCTACAGTCCATGAGGTCACAAAGTAGGACACAACTGAACACATGCACAAGCAACAACGCAAACAAGTCCTAAGACCAGATCAGTTTTGGCTTCTGTTTGCCGGGTGTCTATCACACTTAATGTTGCTTTTGTATGCATGCCTGTGTGCTAAGTCACTTCAGTTATGTCTGACTCTATGTGATCCTATGGACTGCAGCCTGCAAGACTCCTTTGTCCCTGGTATTCTCCAGGCAAGAATATTGGAGTGCGTTGCCGTGCCCTCCTCCAGGGGTTGTTTTTCTATATTCTTGTTCTAATAGACATAGAGGAGTTTCTGCAAGCCTTGAAGGCCATCTTAACTGAAAGAACATAAGTAGGCAATCTTTTTTTTTTTTTTTGCCACCAAGCCAAAAGTAGCCAAAAATCCAGCAAGTGACCCAAGTCTAAATTAGTTCCTTTGTGTTTCTTTATTCAGTGCTTTTAAAATGTTTGATGATGAATTGGAACATGTTGTTAGTATTATAAGAACTAAAGTGTGTTCTTGCGAGTGCGAAGGAGAGCCTCTTTCATTCCAAAGGTTGTTTACTTTAGCATAGAGTCCTCTTAATGCCCAAGCTATTGAGAGCTTTCCTCGGGGTCTTCTAATGACACATCTGGAGTCTGTTAGTGACCTTGTTACCATACAAACATCTCTCTGTATGGCTGTGTACTTTGACACTACTGCAGATTATTTTAAAAATTTAGAGAATTTACTTAACCAATTTCTTTTTGGTCTACACACTAATCATCTATTTGTATTGGTTATTTTGATGCTTCATAGATAGAAACAAAAGTTATACAAATTTCTGCAGTGCATAAACAAATGTGAATGTGTTTTTTAGAAAGCTTACAGTATGTGTTTCATTCCCAGTGCCCTGACATTAGTAAGGTCACACATTTAAGGTTAGCTGAGTCTTGTAGGCCAGTTTCATGGTCCAATAAGTTTGATAGAAAAGGAATATAATTTAATATAAGAGCTCTCCCTGGGGGGCAAATGTGAAAAGTTGTAGATTAATGGGATGCTTGTATATGTGTGACTATGTACTTCTTTGCAGGGTGTATTTTCTATTTATAAATGGATGGCAATTTTAAATGGCAAGAAATTTTGCTATATTAATAATATACACTGAATTATAAGTAATCTTGATAAGAAATGTTTTCCAAACTTTCATTTCAGACCATGCTGACATAATGAGCACTGATTAAATGCTGGCTGCTACTTAAATTATTGTTGCATGCTGTATTAGTTTCCTAAGTCTCCCATAAAGAATTACCACTAACTGGGTGACTTAAAACAACAGAAATGTTTTTCTTTTGCAGTTCTAGAGGCACAAAGTTCAAAATCAAGTTATCGGTAGAGCTATCCTCCCTCCAAAGGTTCTAGTGAAGAATCCTTCCTTGCTCTTGTCTTCTGAGGGTTGCTAGCAATCCTGGACAGCCTTTGGTTTAGGACAGCCTAAGTCCAACCTCTGCCTTCATCTTCACATGGAATTCTCCCCTATGTACCTTGTGTATGAGTTCAAATGACGCCCTTCTTATAAAAACACCCTTCGTCAGGACATCTTCCCTAATTCAGTGTGACTTTACCTTAACTGGATTTCATGTGCAAGACCCTGTATTCAAATAAATGCATCACTAGTTCCAGTTGGACATCAATTTTGGGGGATACTATCCCATCCAGTACATATACTAAGTTGTGTAATATTTAATGCTCAATGACTTCAATGATGCAACAATAAATTAATGAAATAATGGTTAAAAAATAAACTACAAAATCCTAATATTCATTATTCTTCCAAATATACATCATGAAATACAGTATAGTTGCCACCCAACAAGATACTTATTGCTAAGAAAAAACAAAGCTTTAGATCCATCCATGTCTCTACAAATGACCCTAGAAAAATAGTATAGTTGAACCTACTTTTGGGGTTCCCCAGTGGCACAAATGGTAAATAATCTGCCTGCCAATGCACGAGATGCAGGTTTGATCTCTTGGTGGAGAAGATCCCTAGGAGGAGGAAATGGCCACCCACTCCAGTATTTTTGCCTGGAAAATCCCATGGACGGAGGAATCTGGTGGGTTACAGCTCATGGGGTTGCAAAGAGTCAGACATGACTGAGCAACTGAGCACACATGCACCTATTTCCAAGGCAGGAGTAGAGATTCAGATGTAGAGACAGTATATGTGGACGCCTGAGGGGAAGGGGAGTGTGGGATGAATTGGGAGATTAGGATTGACCTATGCACTACCATGGGTAAAATAGCTAGTGGAAACATGCAGTATAGCGAGCTCAGCTCAGTGTCTGTGATGACCTAGATGAGTGGGATGGGGTAGGAGGGACATCTAAGAGGGAGGAGATATATGTATATATATATAGCTGAGTTGCTTCATTGTACAGCAGAAATGAACACAACATTATAAAACAATTATATTTCAATAAAAAAGAAAATAACTGAAAAGTTTTTCTTTATAGTTGCTACGAGATTTTTCTTAAGAAAACCTGAATTCTTTGCTCAAGTGAATATTTAACACAAAATGTTATTATCCAACTTACTTGCCTCCATAATTCAATAGCCATGGTTCCAGATTTCTTTTTCTCAAAAACAAATGTGTAAATAAATACATAAATGAATAAGTACACTTTAAGAGCAGAAACAGTAGTTGTTTTGAGATGGGCACTTTTTTTTTTTAAGGTGAATTCATTGCAACCACAGCAAAATAAGTTCTGGTAGAAAGAAAATAAAACTGAGTAATGTATAGATTTTGCTAATAGTACTTTATATTTGTATGAACATACTTATTTTCTGCACTCCTCCTAGGAGTCTGAAATGTAGTATGTTTAAAATGGAACCCTTTCTCTTCCCTCTTCTCCCAAACCTGAAAAGAAAAGTTGAAAGTGAAAGCCACTCAGTCGCGTCTGCCTCTTTGCGACCACATGGACTGCAATCCGCAAGGCTCCTCTTTCCATGGCATTCTCCAGATAAGAATACTGGAATAAGTTGTCATTCCCTTCTCCAGGGGATCTTCCCAACCCAGGGATAGAACCTAGGTCTCCTGTATTGCAGGCAGATTCTTTACCGTCTAAGCCACCTTGGAAACTGATCCCCCTTAAAATCTTCAGTAAACAAAATAAAATGCTATGTTTCAGTTATGAGATGAATAAGGCCTGAGCTTCTGGCTTGGGAACAAAACAAAATACTATAGATCTAGTTATGCAAACTAGATATCTATGGGCTGCCTAAGATTCTTGCCTTTTAGTCAGTCCTCACACCCAGTTCCTCAGTAGTGAGTCCTATTGACTTTCCAAAATATTGCTTGAATTTGAGGTTTTATCTTCCTCTATTTTGACATCTCTTTGAGCAAGCCACTTCCTCTGTTTGCCCAGATCATTGCCACACAAGCTTAATTGCCTCCCACCCTGCCACTGCTCCCATGCCCTAATACACATCCTCACTCTGTAGCAAAAATCAGCCTTATTTATTGGATCACAATTCTTCACTTTTTAAAAACTTCCAATGACTTTCTCTCAGACCTCAGATAAAATCAAAACTCCTCACAGTGTTTTCCTCCTCTCTACATAAAGCATTATTCTGTTATCCTTTCCTTCAGCCTTTTGTTTGATGTTTCCCCATTCCCTACTGAGAATTGCAATTATCTTTCTGTTTTACTCCTTTCTGTCTGACTCCCCTCCCCAGGATGTTCTCTCTCTTAGGCGTAAACTCTGTCATCTTCCTTTCCAGAGTTTTCTACTATGTCTGGCACACAGTGGACATCTGATAAATATGTGTTAATTGAATGAATAAATCTACTAACCATCCTAAGAGTAAACATATGATCACTTATCTCAAAGTAGAAAAGAACCAAGAGAGGCCAGAAATGCTTTTCGTTCCTACTAGAAAAACAAAACTGGAAGCTGATGGCGATATCTTTCCCCCCCGGCCAAAAATGTATCCAGCGTTCCCCTCACCACTGCTTCTCCAGTGACTAAAGTAGACCGCAGCTTTCCCTCTCTTCTTTAAACATCAGGAGAACATCATTAATGTTTAATATTTGAGCACCGGCCAAGGTTTCTGTTTGTAAGTCTCAGGGGGAAAGAATTTTGATAATTGAATGATTTCCGGCAAGGAAGCACATTCCCAAATCCACATGCACTCATGTCTGTCCCCATCTACCCTGCCAAGATGCTTATTTATTCTGTGTCTGGGGCTTTCCAGTTTAAATAAGTCCTTCTGCTTCATTACTGTGTCCACTTTTATTTGGTGTACAAATTATTTTCTCATTGATCCCATGCCATCATATATTACTTAAGGAGTAGGTCTTGCAGTTCACAGAAGTTTGAAGGTGCCTGTGAGCATTGTCATGGAGAATATTGAACAATTTTTCTTGTTGTGGACTGAAGCTCAAAATAAGATTTTCATCTCTTTATGATCAGCAGCTGAAAAGCTTCTGTTGTCAGCAAAGCTCAAAACAGCAAAGAAAGTGGGGGAGATTCTGTTATTGCTTTTCCTTCCCTCACTGCCTTCAAAATTGTTTATTTTGTGTTGCTTAAACAGAGTTCTTTTAGTAAATGTACCTCCTTAGGTACCTTCCTGAGAGCATGGCGGCCAAGTCCTAAATTTTACCATTCCAAATAAATTGACTTTTCCTTTCTTCTCTGGTTTAAACCTTTCAAGTCATCTGAAAAGGATGGAGTTCATAAGCTGCTGTTGATGATTCTGGTATGCAGTTGGACTATCAGAACAGTAGAAAGTTGTATTTTATTGAGTTGAATATTTCATGGCACATGCACTTTGGAGCTAGGTAATGGTTTGTTTACAGAGAGAAAAAGATGCCACAGCTATACTGCAGTATTTTAAAAGATCTGAGTTTATAGGTTTTCCCCATTGTGTCTGTTCTGGTTCTTGCAAAAACTAAACAGAGCCTTGTTTTTCTGCAAAGCTTTATGCAATAATAGGAAATGTAAGGTCTGCAGAGCATTAGAGGACCATGAGATGGGTAAAGGACTGCCTCACCTCAGTGACAATGATGCTAACTGGCATTTATTGAGTGCTTACTGCATACTAAGCCCTACAATAAGTGCTTTATATGGATTAGCTGGCTTAATTTTCACTAGAACTCATGTGGTTCTAGTTATACTTGGGATCCTGTCCATATTTTGCACATGAGGAAATGGGGCAGAAGGGACATAAGCAACAGAGTCACACAGATAAGAGGCAAGACCAGTTGGCTCCAGGGTTGCCCAATAAAGACTACAGTGAGGAAAGGACTTGCAAATTAAGCTGTTTTATGATCAAGACGAAGGAGAAGTCATTAGTAAAAATACTGTCACCCAAGCTTTCCAAGTCAATTAATACATTAGAAGTGGTAAGTTTCTCTTCACTATCCACCACCAAAACAAGAACTTAACACGACAGCAAGACCAAGTTCAGTTACCAGACAGACAACTCATGAGACCTGGAATGTTACTTTGCCTGAAGTTTCTCATCTGTAAACTGGAGATAAAATTAGTATCTACCTCATAGGATTGTTGTGAAAATTGAATGACATATATATAAAATCATACAAGACAGCACAGAACATTGTAAGTTATGTTTTAGTTATTTTATTACTCCTAAGGATTTTCTTTAAAAGTTTGAATGTTTAAGACATCCAAAATAAATACTCCATCTGTACACACAAATTAGTGATAATGACTTTAATTATCAGTTTTCAGAGAGCATAGTGCACATAGTTTAAATATCTGATACCAGAGAGACAGTTTAATTAAACATTTTCTTTCCAACTCATCATTGGGTTGCATTTAACTAGGGACCAACTAACCCAGAGACACAGTCATACCCCACTTGAGGGAAAAACATGTTTTTGAGATGTGCTTCCAAATGGAATTAAAGTTGTGAGTCAGGGTGTGTTCTTTAGGGAATGTATTGCTCAGTGATATAATGTTGTGGGGTTTTTTTCTTATTGTTTTCATCAATTTAGGACAAATCTTTCACATATAGTTTTGACTCTGTGCAGGTTACTTGTCATTAGGCAAGATAAAGCATTTCCCCCAAGGTCTCCAGTGCAAGAAACTGGCAGCTTTCCTAATTACTTTTCCTTTGTTTCATTTTACCTTGCACGCTGTACCTTTGCCTTTTTCTCTTTGCACTTTTTTCATTGCTGCAGTTGTAACCTAATTTTTTTTTACTTCATTATTTTGTGGAATAACCTTCTCAGGGTTCATGCTCCCTACCTCCCTGCCCCCATATTTGGAAAGACCACAAAGTTAGCAGCTGGTTCCCTAATCAAATCAGAAACTAGGTTAACTGAAAGTCTCTAATACTCTGGTGGATGAATGTGTAAATGAACATTAAGAAGGATGCAGATATCTGACTTCGCAGTTTCTGGCCACATTCATATAACCCTAGTGTAATTTTTAAGGATCTATTACAAGTCCTATATAAAGTATCAATTCAAAAGAATATGTAAATGCCTTCCAGTAGTTTTCCAAGTGAAAATATTTTGTTTGAAATTCAGTATTAAAGAGTATCTGGACTTAATAAAAAGAAAAATCTTATTCTGTCCAGATGAATGAATTTAAAACTCAATTTTCTTACTGAAGAATAACAGACTATATGATCTTTGGGAAGCAATGTTAAATAGATCCAGTGGTTTAAAAAATATGTATGTTATGACTAGAGGAATTTTCTTGGATTTGAAACATTTAAGCAGTGAACTCAGACATTTTAATCATGTATAGTAGTTAATTTGAAGTTCACTTGATAGACAAATTCTTTCATGCCACTTCTGATTTCTCGTAACTGTTAGAGCTGTTAACATTCTATTTTCAGAATATCCTTATGTCTCAGAAGATTGGAGGAGGGATTAAACAAGGTATGATCAAAGAAAAACACTGAAAACAACTCATTATCTTGAAGAGTTTCTATATATAGAGAGAGATTATGTATATGTTTAATACTTTATTCAAATAAAGATATAGAGTAAGGAAATAATTTTTAAATCCAGGATTGATACCACTTAGTTTCATATGTGGAATCAGAGCATAGATACTCAATTGTTTCCATTGTTTGAGCTAAACATGCCAGTCTCCTATATGTTTTGAGCACAGGTGTACAGCCTGTGGGTGTAGCTACATGATGCGGTAACAGAAAATGTTTTATTAAGAACATATTTGGCTACTTTTTTTTTTTTAACAAAAGCAAAGCATGGTAAATATAGGGACCAATGGAGAATTTTGAAGGCAACCCTCTGCTTGCTGACTGTGGTTTGAGAAAACAGTATTTAGAAGACCATCCAGGCTGTATTTATGTTTAAGTACAGCAGCTTAAAGACAGATTGTATTTGCAGAGGCGCCCTTTCCTTTCAAGGACTGTCTGAGTGAAATTTTCTTCAGCACATGTCTTTCATTATATAAAATTCATTGAGTGCTTATGTGAGTAATATGTGGCTCCAAGAATTAAGGAGATAACAGTCAGAGGGAGACGAAGGAACAGTTAACATGAGGAATTCTTATTATGCAGTAGGACCCATGGTGTAATAAGGAAGTGAATCAAGGATGAAGATGACATAACGGAAAGAACATGGACAATGGAGTCTGATAAACATAGGTTTGAATCCCTACGTGGATACTTCTTATCCATAAAATGTAAATAATTGTAACACTGGCCTCATAGGTTTATTGGTAGAACCAAGAGATACAGTGAAGTTTAAGTGCCTAGAACATCACAGTTACTCAATGCATAGTAACTATTATCAGTTATATTATGAGAGCAGTGGACTGAGTGAACATTTCTATTTTCATTCGATAAAAGGAAGACTTTTTACTTGTCAACCAACATTGGATAATTAGTAAAATCTGAAGTGTATATATGGTGAATGTGATAAGCAATGCAATTTATGGATTTTGCTGAGGTTTGAATAATCCATTGCTTTCTTTATGTTGCCATTACAGCATCTGAGTGTGCTTCTCTTTGCATTTGCTTTCCCATATGTGAAAATTCCTGCATCTGGTGCTAACTTTCTTAAGCTCATGTTTCCTCAGAGGAAGGAACACATACTATTCATTCATTCTCTGTAAGCATAATTTGTTTCATCACAGGTACCTAATAACATCTGTATTTGTTATTCTAAAATGAACAGTTCCAAACAGAAATGTGAATTTCTTAATCATCAAACCCACATTGTACCATTCATGAAATTTGAGGCCCCTTTGGAACTATCATTTAAATATACCCAATGCTTCCCACTTAGGTAAGGTAACAATGAAATAACTCTTAATTCATAAATTTTCTGCATTTCTAAACACCTAGTCATTGTTTTCTTAAATTGTATCTATTTTAATCTGATTTTAAAATTACATCCATCATTAATTTACCTTTTTAAATTTGAGAGCAGTAGTCACAAGAATATTTTTTCTCTTTGAAGTTAAATTAATATCACACTCAAGAAAAAAATATACTCTGGAAGCTATGTCTTTAAAATAAAATGAAAAATAATTGAATAGATATTAATGGATATTATTTTATTTTATTTTAGTGACAGAATATTTATTTTTTTTATTTTTTATTTTTTTATATTTTATTGGAGGCTAATTATTTTACAATATTATATTGGTTGGTTTTGCCATACACTGACATTTTTTTTAAATACTAAATTTAAAACAGAAAAATAGTATTTATTTTACCATGTTTATGTGGATAGAAAGAAAAATAAATAGGAAAGCTAGAACTTTAATTATGGTATTTTTAAATGGAGTGTACAGGCATAGCTACTGCAGCAAAAACTATGAAATATTTGCTATTATTTCATAAAGAATAATAGAATTGTGATATATTTTTAGTCTTTAATATTGGATTTTTAACTCACTTTATATAAATAGTAATAATCAATACTTATATAGGATATAAGATTCATGGTTTACATGTACTTTCCTTAAAAAATAGCATGATGGTGTTTTAGGGTACTTAATGATGCTAATTCCATATAAAAGCCCTTTTGACTTAAACTCTTCTATCAGAGACTTCTGCATGTGTGTGCTTAGTCACTTATTGTCTTAAGTAAGTGAGAAGTTTGGGTTTTTTTTCATATTATAGTCTAAGAATAGGGTCAAAAGACACAGGCTTCATTTATCTTGGTCCTCTGCGAAGAATCGATGCTTTTGAACTGTGGTGTTGGAGAAGACTCTTGAGAGTCCCTTATACTGCAAGGAGATCCAACCAGTCCATTCTAAAGGAGATCAATCCTGGATGTTCATTGGAGGGACTGATGCTAAAGCTGAAACTCCAATACTTTGGCCACCTCATGCGACGAGTTGACTCACTGGAAAAGACTCTGATGCTGGGAAAGGTTGGGGGCGGGAGGAGAAGGGGACGACGGAGAATGAGATGGCTGGATGGCATCACCGACTCTGTGGACATGAGTTTGAGTGTACTCCGGGAGTTGGTGATGGACAGGGAGGCCTGGCGTGCTGTGATTCATGGGGTCGCGGAGAGTCGGACACGACTGAGCGACTGAACTGAACTGAACTGCCATCCTCAAAACAGAACTTTCACGTGTTGCTTGAAAATGGCTGCTCCAACGCCTGCCACCATGTGCATATTCCAATCACATAAAGGGGAACAGAAGGTGGCAGGAATACACAGAAGAATTGTACACAAAAGATCTTCACGAGCAACATAGTCACGATAACATGATCACTGACCTAGAGCCAAACATCTTGGAGTGTGAAGTCAAGTGGGCCTTAGAAAGCATCACTACAAACAAAGCTAGTGGAGGTGATGGAATTCCAGTTGAGCTATTTCAAGTCTTGAAAGATGATGCTGTGAAAGTGCTGCACTCAATATGCCAGAAGATTTGGAAAACTCAGCAGTGGCCACAGGACTGGAAGAGGTCAGTCTTCATTCCAATCCCAAAGAAAGGCAATGCCAAAGAATGCTCAAACTACCGCACAATTGCACTCATCTCACACGCTAGTAAAGTGATGCTCAAAATTCTCCAAGCCAGGCTTCAGCAGTATGTAAACCGTGAACTCCCAGATGTTCAAGCAGGTTTTAGAAAAGGCAGAGGCACCAGAGATCAAATTGCCAACATCCGCTGGATCATGGAGAAAGCAAGAGAGTTTCCGAAAAACATCTATTTCTGCTTCATTGACTATGCCAAAGCCTTTGACTGTGTCGATCACAATAAACTGTGGAACATTCTGAAAGAGATGGGAATCCCAGACCACCTGACCTGCCTCTTGAGAAACCTGTATGCAGGTCAGGAAGCAACAGTTAGAACTGGACATGGAACAACAGATTGGTTCCAAATAGGAAAAGGTGTACGTCAAGGTTGTATATTGTCACCTTGCTTATTTAACTTATATGCAGAGTACATCATGAGGAACGCTGGGCTGGAAGAAGCACAAGCTAGAATCAAGATTGCTGGGAGAAATATCAATAACCTCAGATATGCAGATGACACTACCCTTATAGCAGAAAGTGAAGAGGAACTCAAAAGCCTCTTGATGAAAGTGAAAGAGGAGAGTGAAAAGGTTGGCTTGAAGCTCAACATTCAGAAAACAAAGATCATGGCATCTGGCCCCATCACTTTATGGGAAATAGATGGAAAAACAGTGGAAACAGTGTCAGACTTTATTTTTGGGGGCTCCAAAATCACTGCAGATGCTGATTGCAGCCATGAAATTAAAAGACGCTTGCTCCTTGGAAGGGAAGTTATGACCAACTTTGATAGTATATTAAAAAGCAGAGACATTACTTTGCCAACCAAGGTCCGTCTAGTCAAGGCAATGGTTTTTCCCGTGGTCATGTATGGATGTGAGAGTTGGACTGTGAAGAAGGCTGATCGCCGAAGAATCGATGCTTTTGAACTGTGGTGTTGGAGAAGACTCTTGAGAGTCCCTTATACTGCAAGGAGATCCAACCAGTCCATTCTAAAGGAGATCAATCCTGGATATTCATTGGAGGGACTGATGCTAAAGCTGAAGCTGCAATACTTTGGCCACCTCATGCAACGAGTTGACTCACTGGAAAAGACTCTGATGCTGGGAAAGGTTGAGGGCGGGAGGAGAAGGGGACAACGGAGAATGAGATGGCTGGATGGCATCACTGACTCTGTGGACATGAGTTTGAGTGTACTCCGGGAGTTGGTGATGGACAGGGAGGCCTGGCGTGCTGTGATTCATGGGGTCGCGGAGAGTCGTACACGACTGAGCGACTGAACTGAACTGAACTGAACTGAAAGGGGAACAAGAAGGCAGGGAAAGCCTCCCTTCAAGACTACCATACAGAGTGTATGCCCTGTTTCATGACATATGTCAATGCCCAAATGTATTTACATTTCACACTAAGATGCGTGGGAGTCAAAAAAATATATCTTTCATGAAAACAAAACAGCTAAAACTCATAGAACTTAATACCAAGAGAATGAAGGAGAAACTGGTTATTAGGAGACAGCTAGACCTTCCTTGTCTCAGACGGTAAAGAATCTACCTGCAATGCAGGAAAGCTGGGTTAGATCCCGGGGTCAGAAAGATTCCCTGGAGAAGGGCATGACAGCTCACTCCAGTATTCTTGCCTGGAGAATTCCATGAACAGAGGAGCCTGGCAGGCTCCATCCATATCCATGGGATTGCAAAAAGTGGGACACAATTGAAGCAGCTAAGCCTGCACACACGGCATTCTCTGATACAAGAGTTTAAATCAAGAGGGATTTTATATAGATTAGTATCATTTACTTTAATATTTGCCTTTCAATATGCCCCAAAACACCATCACGCTAATTTTTCAGGGAAATTATATGTAAACCATGAATCTTATATCCTATAAAATTATTGATTATTACTATTTATATAAAGTGAGTTTAAAAATCCAATATTGAAGACTAAACATATTATTATGACTTTCTTGATAGCTCAGTTGGTAAAGAATTGGCCTGCAATGCAGGAGACCTGGATTCAATCCATGGGTTGGGAAGATCCCCTGGAGAAGGGAAAGGCTACCCACTCCAATATTCTGGCCTGGAGAATTCATGGACTGTATAGTCCATGGGGTCACAAAGAGTCAGATGCGACTGAGCGAATTTCACTTCACTTCACTTCAAACATATATCAAAACTCTACTGTTGTTTATGACATAATAGCTTATAATAGCAAACATCTTATGAGAATTGGTAATTTATCAGGCATTGTTTTAAGCATAGTAGTAATCTGTTTATTCATTTAATTTCACCACATTTTATTAAGATAGGTTACTATTATTATCCTAGCTTTACAGATTTTTTAAAAAATGAGAAAAATGCATTTTATCTTTCAAATATAAATGCTAAGAATATGCAATACTTGTATTTTCTTGATGTATAAGGTGCTGTATATGTGAATAAATAAATGGATGAACTGCAAGACAAAACCCACATCAGGCAGTTCAATTGCTCAGTTGTGTCTGACTCTGAAACCCCATGGACTGCAGCACGCCAGGCTTCCCTGTCCATCACCAACACCCAAAGCTAGCTCAAACTCATGTCCCTTAAGTCGTTGATGCCATTCAACCATGTTGTCCTCTGTTGTCCCCTTCTCCTCCTACCTTCAATCTTTCCCAGCATTAGGGTCTTTTCTAATGCATCAGTTTTTTTGCATCAACTGGATTCGCCTCAGCAAAACCCACACACAGGAACATAAAAATTCAAATGATGGTGTCCCCTTGGAAGGAAGCATCTTCTCTGGTGATATTTCAAGTGATCAAAAAATTCTTGACTTTCCATTTATGAAGCTGTCTAGAAAGTTGGTGGCATAATCTTCTAGATATGTGTAATGATGAGAGAGACGGGCCTTAGAGAGTGACGAGAATGATTTTGATTTTACTTTATGTTTGAAAACAATGAGGTTATTTAGGAAAACTCTTTTAGAAGATTAAGCCAGTAGAAACAATTTTCAGTCAAAAATGAAGTGTCATTATACATTGATGAGACTGTTTTTTCTCTCATTTCTCAAATAAACTGATTATTTCTGCATAATTTTAATATACTTGGGTTCAAGGTAAAAGTAAATATATATATTTTAAAGTAAAAAAAAGAGTATCACATCTATGTAAGTGGTAGCAATACAAGTATATTTGGGGACAGAGACATTCCTTGGCATTTGAGTATATAGGAAAAAGCTTGGTTTCATAGTTCTGTCCCTCAGTTTAAAAATGTGAGGTCAAGAAAAAGGTAAACACTTAGTATGAATAAAGTGAAAGGCCAAATAGGGTTAAATGTTTAACATATTCTTTGTTAATTGAGATTTGATTATAAGTCAGTACTATCAATTTGTATAGCACTGAAAAGACAGTGGCAAGAATGAGGCTGAAAACTGTGCAATAGCTTGATCCCAAAGGGTTCCTGTGCTGTGTTTGTGATTTTGCCCTTTATTTTTAAGGAAAGTGATATGCATTGATATCTGACTGGCTAAACTATTCTGTAGGATTAAACTACTATGTGACAGATTTGGAGCAGAGGTTTGAAACTAGAGACCAGGAAACAAGTGTACACAACAGAATCTGAAGTGAAATGGAGACATTGGACAGGGAATGAGGAAATAGATTTGAAAGATATTAAGGAGTTAAAAATCAGCAAAACTTGGGAAACAACTACTGGGTAGGCCAAAAAGTTCCTTCAGATTTTTTCATAACATCTTATAGAAAAACCCAAATGAATGTTTTGGCCAACCCAGCGTATCCATTGGCACCTGTGAAAAGGAAGAGTTGAGTGACCCCTAGATTTTTGCTTTACCATCACTATAGTATCATAGTAGCTTGCCTGAATTGAGTACTTAGGCTATGTTGACCAGTTGGCCAAACTTTTCTTATCTGTTACTTCAGTACATAAGTAATAACTATTGATACTACTCTCTGCTGTCTTTGTAAATTAGGAAAGTGGAACTTAAAGACATTAATTTCTAGGTCATAAAGTCAGAGTGTCAGAAACTATTGAACCCATAGCAAGGAGTTGTCCACTTTGCTTTGGAAGAGATTAAGAAGGCAGGTTGGAGGGACCTCCTGAAAAAAGGACTTTTAGAAATACTACTTTGGGGACTTCCCTGGTGGTCGAGCAGCTAAGAATCTGCATTCCCAATGTACGGGCCGGAGTTTGATCCCTGGCCAGGAAACTAGAACCGACATACCACAACTAAGACCCAGCACAGTCAAATAAAGAAAATATTTAAAAAAGAGAAATACTGCTTTGTCAGTCATATAAAAGGTATTATATTCTCAGAAATGTTGAGTATATGGATTTTTCATTTAAAAATCTGGAACCATGGAGGCATAAAGTCATGTTTTAATTATCCTCTATATTATACATCTATAATCTCAAGGAAATGGCAACCCACTCCTGTGTTCTTGCCTGGAGAATCCCAGGAACGGGGGAGCCTGGTGGGCTTCCGTCTATGGGGTCACACAGAGTCGGACACGACTGAAGTGACTTAGCAGCAGCAGCAGCAGCCAATGATTAAAAGTCAATGATTATATATAGCTTGCTTAGTTCAGAAATTATCATATTCCACTTAAAAATTAGCTAATACTCAAAAACAATGGAAGGTTTACTAATTAAATTTATTTTTACTTGGTTTCATAGTTTGTTTCTTTGATGTGATTGTTTTCAGATACAGACCAAATTTTATTTCCTAAAATAACAGTGAAGCCTGAGCAAGAGCAAGGTAAAAAACCAGAGGAATCAAGAGAGTGTTTTGTGCCAAAGCCGAACGGCGTGATTCCTGCGAGTCATGCTTGGCAGAAGGCCACCCCACATTCTTGCTACAAACTCTTGATAGTGTGCTCTGTTCTACAACATGTGGTGGTGTCTTTAAAATATCAGCTCCTGAGTGGGCTGCTTTTGTTACAATCAAGTAAATTTGATCATAGTGCTGCTATTACTGGAATTTGGATCCAAACACTTTGGTTGATTTAATTATTTCAGTAAGATCTTTCACTTTGTTTCTTCTGTACTCAAAAGCAGCAACAGACTGCTCAAGAACAGTTGTTCTTCTGCATCATTTGGCACCGAGTATTTGACAAAACTGAAGTGTGTGATTCAGATAGAAAAATTGCTCGAGAAATTTACTCTGGGATTTTCAGCAATTCCTGCAGTTGAAATCATAGGTCATTCTCATCAAGCATAATGCTCTTTCTGCCCATAGGTGTTTTGATTCTCAATGTATTCTATTTCCTAAAGGATGTCTCTAAGTCTTTAGCACGTTTCAAGAACATTATTACTAATAAAAAAAAATTGAGTTTGATTAAAAATCCTTACATTTCATTTTTCCTACTTGTTTGCCTCTCTTCTTGAATCTTCCTGTTAAGGGCAATTATAGTATAGTAATGAGATGTTACCCGTGGTCATGTATGGATGTGAGAGTTGGACTGTGAAGAAAGCTGATCGCCGAAGAATCGATGCTTTTGAACTGTGGTGTTGGAGAAGACTCTTGAGAGTCCCTTATTCTGCAAGGAGATCCAACCAGTCCATTCTAAAGGAGATCAATCCTGGATGTTCATTGGAGGGACTGATGCTAAAGCTGAAACTCCAATACTTTGGCCACCTCATGCGATGAGTTGACTCACTGGAAAAGACTCTGATGCTGGGAAAGGTTGGGGGCGGGAGGAGAAGGGGACGACGGAGAATGAGATGGCTGGATGGCATCACCGACTCTGTGGACATGAGTTTGAGTGTACTCCGGGAGTTGGTGATGGACAGGGAGGCCTGGCGTGCTGTGATTCATGGGGTCGCGGAGAGTCGGACACGACTGAGCGACTGAACTGAACTGAACTGAACTGAATGAGATGTTGTAGAACATCTTTTTTATTTCTACCGTTTCTTGGGAGTGCTCAAACTCATAATTTTAAGAATCAAGTTTAAGTCATAGAATTTCATTCCTACTGTAGTAAAAATTTAATTCCTATTCAATATTCTTCAGTTGTTTTTATTTAACTTGAAATGTAAGTTAATGCCAGTAAATTGAATCTGTGCTGTTTGTTATCTTTATACTTCAGTAATTCTTATTTCAAATATGTTTAACGTGTACATTGTTCTAGTCATTCCTTGTTACTATTAATACAAAAAGTTAAAAAATTTGAGTCTGTGTATGCCATAGATCCTATACTTTCTTTTTCCTTTAGGTATTTCTCTGGTGACTCATTGTTCAGAGGGCACACCACACACTCAAATTTTTATTTAAAGACTAATTTTGTTATAGAATATGTAATACAGTTGAATTATAAAATTGCTTACTCGTTCAAACATTCCCGGTCCAAATGGATTTTAACTTGTGGCCACTGCCCACCCTGCCACCCCGCCCCGAAAAGATTGTTTTTGGAAGATCTTAATTAGTATATCAGTTGAAGGCACTGAGAGTCAGATGCATATCCAGAAGGAAATGAAAACTGAAAAGGACCCCTGTCCATTCGGGATTTAGCAACAGGAAGCCATTAGAGACTAGCAAACATTGCATTATGAAGGTGCTGAGATTGAAGCTGGAGGGCAGTTATTTGTACGAGAGATAAGGAAGTAGAGAGGGTAGAAAGGGCAAGTAGAAGTGGTTTGTGTGGTTTATTTTGTTTACTGATTTTTCTAAGATGGAAATGTCTTGGATGTATTCATATGCTACTAGAAAGGTCCTAGTTTTGAAAGAGAGAGTGAATAATCAAATGACCAAAGAGGCTAAGAAGTAGTCATCAGAATACAGCTTTGTGAAGGGGAAGAAAAGGATAAGTTGGCAAAAGTCAGGCCATGCGTGTATGTTTGATCCAGGAATCGGTGGTGTACTATGTGTTTTCTCTGTGAATCAGAGGCTGTATGCTCAGTTATAAGATAAACAGAGTAGTGACAGTGGTATATTAGAGGTTAGAGGTGAATAGTTATATTGGAAATAACCATTATGAGTAAAATTGAAGTGAACTGCCTGGGGTTATTCTAGTTAATAATCTAAATAAATAATTATCTACTTTTTTAAACAAATAATTTAATTCTTTAAAAAAAAAAAAGAGGTAATTACCCTCTTCCCATCCCATATATCTGTAACAAAGTATATATTGGAAATAAAAATTACGAAACTGTCAACACTATCAGACTTGAATTGTTGAGCATTTGAACTAGGGTGGTGGCATCAAGAACAGATCGTAAAAAAAAATGCTCAACATCCCTCATAATCAGAGAAATGCAAATCAAAACCACAATGAGATACCAATTCACACCAGTCAGAATGGCTGCTATCCAAAAGTCTACATGCAATAAATGCTGGAGAGGATGTGGAGAAAAGGGAACACTCTTACACTGCTGGTGGGAATGCAAACTAGTATAGCCACTATGGAGAACAGTGTGGAGATTCCTCAAAAAACTGGAAATAGAACTGCCATACGATCCAGCAATCGCACTCCTGGGCATACACACTGAGGAAACCAGAATTGAAAGAGACACATGTACTCCAATATTCATCGCAGGACTGTTTATAATAGCCAGGACATGGAAGCAACCTAGATGTCCATCTGCAGACGAATGGATAAGAAAGCTTTGGTACATATACACAATGGAGTATTACTCAGCCATTAAAAAGAATGCATTTGAATCAGTTCTAATGAGGTGGATGAAACTGGAGCCTAATATAGAGAGTGAAGTAAGCCAGAAAGAAAAACACCAATGCAGTATACTAACGCATATATATGGAATTTCAGTTCAGTTCAGTTCAGTCACTCAGTAGTGTCCAACTCTCCACGACCCCATGAATCACAGCACGCCAGGCCTCCCTGTCCATCACCAACTCCCGGAGTTCACTCAAACTCATGTCCACAGAGTCGGTGATGCCATCCAGCCATCTCATTCTCTGTTGTCCCCTTCTCCTCCCGCCCCCAACTTTTCCCAGCATCAGAGTCTTTTCCAGTGAGTCAACTCGTCGCATGAGGTGTCCAAAGTATTGCAGTTTCAGCTTTAGCATCAGTCCTTCAATGAACACCCAGGATCGATCTCCCTTAGAATAGACTGGTTGGATCTTCTTGCAGTCCAAGGGACTCAAGAGTCTTCTCCAACACCACAGTTCAAAAGCATCAATTCTTCGGCGATCAGCTTTCTTCACAGTCCAACTCTCACATCCATACATGACCATGGGAAAAACCATAGCCTTGACTAGATGGACCTTTGTTGGCAAAGTAATGTCTCTGCTTTTTAATATATTATCAAGGTTGGTCATAACTTTCCTTCCAAGGAGTAAGCATCTTTTAATTTCATGGCTGCAATCAGCATCTGCAGTGATTTTGGAGCCCCCAAAAATAAAGTCTGAAACTGTTTCCACTGTTTTTCCACCTATTTCCCATGAAGTGATGGGACCAGATGCCATGATCTTTGTTTTCTGAATGTTGAGCTTCAAGACAACCTTTTCACTCTCCTCTTTCACTTTCATCAAGAGGCTTTTGAGTTCCTCTTCACTTTCTGCCATAAGGGTAGTGTCATCAGCATATCTGAGATTATTGATATTTCTCCCAGCAATCTTGATTCCAACTTGTGCTTCTTCCAGCCCAGCGTTCCTCATGATGTACTCTGCATATAAGTTAAATAAGCAAGGTGACAATATACAGCCTTGATGCACTCCTTTTCCTATTTGGAACCAGTCTGTTGTTCCATGTACAGTTCTGACTGTTGCTTCCTGACCTGCATACAGGTGTCTCAAGAGGCAGGTCAGGTGGTCTGGGATTCCCATCTCTTTCAGAATGTTCCACAGTTTATTGTGATCCACACAGTCAAAGGCTTTGGCATAGTCAATCAAGCAGAAATAGATGCTCTTCTGGAACTCTCTTGCTTTCTCCATGATCCAGCGGATGTTGGCAATTTGATCTCTGGTGCCTCTGCCTTTTCTAAAACCTGCTTGAACATCTGGGAGTTCATGGTTCAAATATTGCTGAAGCCTGGCTTGGAGAATTTTGAGCATCACTTTACTAGCGTGTGAGATGAGTGCAATTGTCCGGTAGTTTGAGCATTCTTTGGCATTGCCTTTCTTTGGGATTGGAATGAAGATTGACCTTTTCCAGTCCTGTGGCCGCTGCTGAGTTTTCCAAATTTTTGGCCTATTGAGTGCAGCACTTTCACAGCATCATCTTTCAAGATTTGAAATATCTCAACTGGAATTCCATCACCACCACTAGCTTTGTTCGTAGTGATGCTTTCTAAGGCCCACTTGACTTCACATTCCAAGATGTCTGGCTCTAGGTCAGTGATCACGTTATCGTGACTATCTTGGTCGTGAAGATCTTTTTTGTACAGTTCTTCTGTGTATTCTTACCACCTCTTCTTAATATCTTCTGCTTCTCTTAGGTCCATACCATTTCTGTCCTTTATTGAACCCATCTTTGCAAGAAATGTTTCCTTGGAATCTCTAATTTTCTTGAAGACATCTCTTGTTTTTCCTTTTCTGTTGTTTTCCTCTATTTCTTTGCATTGATCACTGAGAAAGGCTTTCTTATCTCTCCTTGCTATTCTTTGGAACTCTGCATTCAGATGCTTATATCTTTCCTTTTCTCCTTTGCTTTTCACTTCTCTTCCTTTCACAGCTATTTGTAAGGCCTCCTCAGACAGCCATTTTGCTTTTTTGCATTTCTTTTCCATGGGGATGTTCTTGGTCCCTGTCTCCTTTACAATGTCACGAACCTCCGTCCAGAGTTCATCAGGCACTCTAAGATGGAAATGATAACCCTGTATACGAGACAGCAAAAGAGACACAGATATATAGAATAGTCTTTGAGACTGTGTGGGATAGGCGAGGGTGGGATGATTTGGGAGAATGGCATTGAAACATGTATATTATCATATGTGAAATGAATCACCAGTCCAGGTTAGACGCATGATACAGGATGCTCGGGGCTGGTGCATGGGGATGACCCAGAGGGAGGATAAGGGGAGGAGGGTGGTGGGAGGGAGGTTCAAGAAGGGGAACTCATGTACACCCGGGTCAGATTCATGTCAATGTATGGCAAAACCAACCAATATAATATTGTAAAGTAATTAGCCTCCAATAAAAAAAAAAAAAAAGAAACTGTCAACACTATCAGACTTAAATTGTTGAGCATTTGAACTAGGGTGGTGGCATCAAGAACAGATTGTAAAAGCCAATTTTTCAAAATATTGGCAATTAGGAAGATTTAATATTCCAATGACAACCCACTTCACTATTCTTGCCTGGAAAATCCCATGGACAGAGGAGCCTGGCAGGCTACAGTCCACGGGGTCACAAAGAGCCAGACATGCTTAGAGACTAAACAACAACGAATGCTCTAGGAGACTATTCAGGCAACCAAAAACACAAGAAATGCAATCACAGCACACCAGTAGACTCTGCTGGAAACAGTATTTACCAACAATGATAATATAAACTATTTAATGTTTTAACTTTTAGATGCAGCCTATGGATAAAGTATAGAAAATAAGTATGGTAAAAATAAAAATACAGCTGCCTTACTTTCTCCAACTGATACTATTCTCTTTTTGTTCCTTGTAATTAAAAATTATACTCTTTATCCGCTTCATAAGGCTATGCTCTGAACCTCTGCTTCTTAGCTTCTTCCACTACAGCAAGCTACCCAAGAGAAAGTATAAAACCAGAAATCAAAGACAGGACAATTTTGAAATACTCCCAAAATACATAAAATTAAAAGCCATAATTTTGATGTTATAATATGATAAATGCCATAATAATTCAACAAGAGAAAAATAGAACTTTACATCCATAGAAAAGCTTGATAAAGGGGTTGGGTTTTACCGTGTTAGTTACATGGAGGAATTTGGACCAAGGAGATCAATCCTGGTTGTTCATTGGAACGACTGATGCTAAAGCTGAAACTCCAATACTTTGGCCACCTCATGCGACGAGTTGACTCACTGGAAAAGACTCTGATGCTGCAAAGGATTGGGGGCGGGAGGAGAAGGGGACAACAGAGAATGAGATGGCTGGATGGCATCACCGACTCGATGGACATGAGTTTGAGTGAACTCTGGGAGTTTGTGATGGACAGGGAGGCCTGGTGTGCTGTGATTCATGGGTTCGCAAAGAGTCGGACACAGCTGAGTGACTGAAAAGAACTGAACTGAACTGAAAAGTGATATACAGACTTGCGGGCAGACTAGAGGTGTGGGGTACCAAAGGGACTGAGAGGGGATGTATTAATTTCACTGAGCTTGAGGATCTCCTCTGTGAAAGACTAGAAATGATAGTAGATATTCAAATTAAAGTTAGTTGTCAGGGGCCACAAATGGCTGATTGGAAAACCTCGTTGTTGATGACAGTTTAATGACAGATAAAAAGTCCCTGCTGGCAAGAATATATTTTTGAAATTAAAAAATAATAAAATACCTCAATCATTTTGGAAAGATCTTTCATACAGAAAACTATGACTTCAGAATTAAGAACATCAGATATTTTGAATAAATATAACCTAAGACTTCAGTTCAGTTCAGTTCAGTTCAGTCGCTCAGTCGTGTCCGACTCTCTGCGACTCTATGAATCACAGCACGCCAGGCCTCCCTGTCCGTCACCAAATCCCGGAGTTCACTCAAACTCATGTCCACAGAGTCGGTGATGCCATCCAGCCATCTCACTCTCAGTCATCCCCTTCTCCTCCCGCCCCCAACCTTTCCCAGCATCAGAGTCTTTTCCAGTGAGTCAACTCGTCACATCTTACGCAGGAATAAAAGACTAAAATTTACTTTTATATTTATCTTTAGCACATTGGAAGATATGTTTCAAAAATTAGCACTCAGCTATTTTGCTTATTATAAACATAAACAAGCATCCAAATTTTTGAAGGCACTTGTGAAACCCAAGTGACCCTGTTCTTCAATTGACAAAATTTTAGCCTTTCTTGATGCTTATGACTGATGCTTCTCCTAGTCAATCCAATTTACTTAGGATTTTTAACCAAAGAATTATTGTTCACTGAAGCAAAAAAAATAAAAAAGAAAAAGTAGTTAAGAGTTGTCTCCCAAAGATTATTAAAATAACGCATTTGGAAATATTAAATCATATACTTAGTTGCCTATAATGCAGTAAATCAAGGACTGTTTATAGAAAGAATATTAAATGTTTCACTTTAACACAGTGAGTATATGTTTTATTATAGTAAATATAAATATATCTCTTGTAATTATTTGAGTATCTTCATTTTATATAACATTATTAAAAAGATATAAATAATATAATGCTATTTAGACTATCCTTGTTAATATTAAAATACTTTATGAAACTGAAAGGTTGCATTGACTTTCGGGTTTACTGTGATCAATCTCTAAAGACATATTTTCACTAACAGATTTTTTTTCTTGAAAGTGAAATTAGTTGGCATCACTGATAGTCTAATCTCTTTTATAAACGTCAGCTTCTTACAAGTTTTATCATTTGCTGCTTGCCAAAACCCAGTTTTGAAAGGATGCATGGCATAAGTAATTCAAGGTTAAAGAATCACTCCATATTTAGCCAAGGCTCTATGCATTAGTAAACCATACAAATTTCATGACTATATAAAATAAGCCATCTGTAGACATGAACCTCAGCCCTCTCCTAATTTGGAGAAGTATTTGTAGTCATTCATGCCAATGGAAGCACTGGCCTTTCCACATAAAAAGGTTTTTGAAAAATGTCACCATGGCAACTAGAAAGAATACTGATCTCTTGCACTAAATTTTAAGTATATCAAAGTCAAATCTCACCGACTGATTGTTCCAAATATACCCTCAAATGACTTCTCATATTGTTTATTGTTCTTATCACAAGATGCAGGATATTTTGCATTCACATCAATTACAAAACTGTCAGAGGACATTGATGTTTCACATGGTTTTGAATGGCCCTTAATCTTTTTCTGCATTTTAAGAACCCTGACTGATCCTTTACAAGATAGAAATAACTAAAACAATATGTAAATACTGTATTTTTGTAGCTAGTTAAGTTTTGTCTTTTTTTTGTACACTGCCGATATCTCTCTTCATTTTCTTCTTCTTTTCTACTTCTTTTTCCTCCTTTTTTGCTTTCTTTCCCTCTTTCTCCTTTTCCAATCCCCATCCCTTGCAAACAAAGTCTTTTGCACATGTAAGCACATAGAGATGTACAGAATTTCTGTGTGTTAACAACACTGATTTTTTTCCCTCTATCATTTTAGTAGAAGTGAACTTTAATACAAAATGTTACAGAAACCTATTTCAATTTTTTTTAACCAGTAAACCCATCTTGTATAATAAATCATAATTCTTGCCTATATAATAGTTAAAGACATTGTGTAAAACATCATTAGTTGTAAATTTTCTTTGAAATTAATCTGCAATATCAAATTAAAGGAATCCCATACAGATAGAGTTACCATATCAAGAAAGAATTTTTATATCCATTATTATTATTTCCTTTAAGATATTAAGGTAATAATAACACCATTAACAGCTATCATTTAGTGTATGTGTATGCTTATTCTGTATCAAGATCTGTTCTAAAATACTACACCATCAATGCATTTAATCTGCAAAACAACTCCATGAACAAGGATTCATTTCATAGTTGAGGAAGCTAAAGCACAGTGCGTGCTAAGTTGCTCAGTCGTGTCTGACTCTTTGCGACCCTATGGACTGTAGCCCACCAGGCTCCTCTGTCCAAAGGACTCTCCAGGCAAGAATACTGAAGTGGGTTGCCAAACCCTTCTCCAGGGGATCTTTCGAACCCAGGGATTGAACCCGAGTCTCTCAAGACTCTTGCATTCTCAACCAGGTTCTTTATCACTAGTGCCACCTGGGAAGCCCCAAAACACAGTAAAGTTGGAGCAGGAGGTTTTTGCTGGTCTTAGTTTGTTTTATATTTGGTTAGTTGATTTGTGGTTTTGTATTTTTCTCTGATATACTGTTAGTATAATCACTTATGAGACTGAAGAGTATTAAAACATTGTTAAAAGTATAAAACAATATTAGAATAATACAAAGTGTAAGTATATTGCAAAAATGATCCATAATCTTATTCATCTATTAGCATTTTACCCAATTTTCCTTTATTCTTACAACATCTTTATTTGTATTTGCAAGAATAGGAATATTCTCTATGTAACCACAGATAGCTCTCAACCTTGGTAAACTTAGCATGAATACAACCACTTTTATAAAATTTGTACTTCAGTATTTTCAACTGACCCAGTAATGTCTTCTATAGTTTTTTGGTTTTTGTTTTAACCACTAGTGCAGGATTCAGTCCTGGATCAGGTATTGCATTTAGTTTTCACGTCTCTTCAGCCTCTTTGAATGTCTTTGTCTTTTATGACACTGATACTTTGAAGGAATATAGTGAGACTGAGGTCTTTTGCACAAACAAGTGATTAATTGAGAGGCTAGTGTTGATTGGGGATATAGAAATCACCTTGTACAACTATATTGCTGGTAGTTGAGATACAAGTAGATGAATTTCAGTGTAATTTGGTAAATTAAATTGACAAGGTTCAGTGATGAATTAAACTTGGGAGGTGACCTAGAGGTCAGGATCAGGATGACTCCTCAAGTCCTGATTTGCCTCTCTGGCTCCAGTGTCATTCGCAGAGCCATCCAAAGATAAAGAATGAGCTGTGAGTTGTTTTTCAGTCACTCAGTCGTTTCTGACTCTCTGACATGGAGTCGTTTCTGCTCCATGAATTGCAACACGCTAGGCTTCCCTGTCGGAGAAGGCAATGGCAAGCCACTCCAGTACTCCTGCCTAGAAAATCCCATGGATGGAGGAGCCTGGTAGGCTGCAGTCCGTGGGGGCCCTAAGGGTCGGACACAACTGAGCGACTTCACTTTCACTTTTCACTTTCACACATTGGAGAAGGAAATGGCAACCCACTCCAGTGTTCTTGCCTGGAGAATCCCAGGGATGGGGGAGCCTGGTGGGCTTCTGTCTATGGAGTCACACAGAGTCAGACACGACTGAAGTGACTTAGCAGCAGCAGCAGCAGCAGACTTCCCTGTCCTTCACCATCTCCTGGAGTTTGCTCAAACTCATGTCCATTGAGTCAGTGGTGCCATCCAACCATCTTATCCTCTGTCGCCCCCTTCTCCTCCTGCCTTCAATCTTCCCCAGCATCAGAGTTTTTTTCCAGTGAGAGCTATAAGAGAGGTCAAAGATTCAGTTGGGAAACAGTCTCTTCTTAGATGTTTGGATAGTGATGCTTTTTACATTACAGAGCTGAAGCTCAACAAGAAGAGTTGAGGCAAAAAAAAATATCTGGGAATCCTTGCCTATAGGTGAGAGTAGAAAAGTTGACTGAAGAAATTGCCTGGGAAGACTCTAGAGAGAGCGAAGAAAGGTGAGCCCATGACACTGCTCTGCTGCTGCTGCTGCTGCTAAGTCACTTCAGTCGTGTCCGACTCTGTGTGACCCCATAGACGGCAGCCCAGCAGGCTCCCCCGTCCCTGGGATTCTCCAGGCAAGAACACTGGAGTGGGTTGCCATTTCCTTTTCCAATGCATGAAAGTGAAAAGTGAAAGTGAAGTCGCTCAGTCATGTCTGACTCATAGCGACCCCACGGACTGCAGCCTACCAGGCTCCTTCATCCATGGGATTTTCCAGGCAAGAGTACTGGAGTGGCTTGCCATTGCCTTCTCCGGAGCCCATGACACAGCCTTGAATAATTCCCACATTAAGGGATCTAGTGCAGGATGATTAAACTGCCAGGGAGCTTGGAGGAAAACGGCAGCCAGAGTAGTAACAAAACGTGAGAGAGGATGTTAGAAGGACTAGAAAAGAGTGTTGTAAAGGATTAAGAAATGTTCAGAACTGTCACGGTTGCTGAGAGGACAGAGAAATTAAGTGTTCAAAAGTGACCTTTGGCTTTGGAACTTCTGTGGTGCTGGTGACTTTATCCAGAATGTTTACTATGGGGTGATGCGGGCAGAAACCAGACTGGACTAAGTGGCCATGAGAAGATATTAGTGAGGAAAACAAGTCAACACACACGGGTTTTTAATAGTGACCATGAGGAGTAGCTAGAAGGGTTTGTAAAGTTGAGAGAGGTTTGAAGACTGCTTTTCTGTAAAAAAAAAAAAAAAAATTCATTATCAGAGCGAGTGTAACTGGCTTGGGAAAGAATCACGTTGAGAAGATAATGTGTGAATGTGTAGAAGCATGAAACATTAATTGAAAGTGTAAGTTCTTTGTAAAGGTGTGGAAGAATCATGATTTAGATGAGAGGTACTGGCCTTAGATGTAAAAATAGCACTTCATTATAACAGGAAGGAGAAAGACAAGGAGACACACAAACGGAGGGAGAGTTGTTTGGAAAAATAATGTCGAGAGTCCCTGGAAATAATTCGCTTTTCATTAGGAGGTAGTTATTGGAGTCATCAATCCTGGGTGTTCATTGGAAGGACTGATGCTAAAGCTGAAACTCCAATACTTTGGCCACCTCATGCGACGAGTTGACTCACTGGAAAAGACTCTGATGCTGGGAGGGATTGGGGGCGGGAGGAGATGGGGACGACAGAGAATGAGATGGCTGGATGGCATCACCGACTCGATGGACATGAGTTTGAGTGAACTCCGGGAGTTGGTGATGGACAGGGAGGCCTGGCGTGCTGTGATTCATGGGGTCGCAGAGAGTCGGACACAACTGAGCGACTGAACTGAACTGAACTGAACTGAACAGAGAGTAAGAAGCCAAATGAAAGTAGAAGTTTCCAGGAGCTCAAAGAAGATTTACATGTTATTCAGAAGGGGAGAAGGGGAGAGGATGTCTACATCCGATAGCCAGTGTTCAGGGCCTCTTAAGGTTGGCAGTCGATCATACATTTATTTTGAAACATTGTCATGGGACATTTCTCAGCATGAGATGGCTATTCCTGAGGAGGCTGGAGAAAGTAGGCAGTTTATGTAAAAGTGAGTTTTTGCAAGGCAAGTTTAACAAATAGCCCAAAGAATCTGGATGCTGTAATACAATTATTAAAATAAAGGATCAAGAAATTTATACTAAATTTTAAACCAAGTGAATGAAGGTTAGGGACTATAGTCTGATGAGTTAAACCAAGCTGTGTACTGTAGCTTTTGATGAGGTTAACAGATCAATTGTCTGACAAGCAGACAAGAGGAAATTGTCCTTGAATTTGTTATTTTAGATGTGCAGCAATCTCAGTTGATGCTGAATACCTCCATGTGACAGTGAGAGATTCATGAACGTGTGCTAAGTCGCTTCAGATCTGTCTGACTCTTTGCAACCCTGTGGACTGTAGCCCACCAGTCTCCTCTGTCCATGGGATTCTCCAGGCAAGAATAGTGGAGTGGGTTGCCCTGCCATCCTCCAAGAGAACTTCCCAGCCCAGGGATCAAACCTGTGTCTCTTATGTCTACCTGCATTGATAGGTTCTTGACAACTAGCGCCACCTGGGAAGCTGGGGCTAAGAGATAGGACAGAAGAAATGACCCCTCTGTGGGGAGATTAAGGACCTGAGAGATCAAGGTACATGGTTGATTAAAGCAACCTGAATGTTGAGGGGCCTCAGTGCTTCCAAGAAGTCTGGGAGTCTTTGGCAGAGGTTTTAATTCTATAAAAGAAGGCAACAAAGAGGCTGGGGATGGAAGCCAGTAAAAGGCAGAAACCATGATCTATTAGTAGCAGGAGGAATATTCTTGATTTGTTTTGGTTTGGTTTGCTTTTAATGGTTTTGGGAAGACAGTAAGTAAGAGTGTGGAAGAACCAGCCCATGACATATATAAAGTACTAGAAAATAAACAGACAGCACTTGAGAATGCTGCTGGCTTAGCAGTGTCTCTAGAGGTGAGCCAAGTTTCAGTTAAGGAGAGGAGGTGGAGAGGAAACTCCAAGAAGTCGGCAGTAATTTGGGATTTACGAAATCGGGAGTATTGGTGTAAACACACAACAAAACTGTATGAACGTGGGGAGAAGCATGGGACTAGTGCAAAGGAGAGCTTCTAGGCAATAAAGAAAAGCTTAAGCCCCGCAGTTGGCAACTTCCTTATAATACACTCTGTTGTATGTTCTATGTGTCTCTGTGTGTATATGTGTATGGTTATATGTGCACAGTTGGAGAAAACTTTTTCCAGTCTTATTGAGACATAATTGGCATAGAGCTCTGTACAAGTTTAAGGTGAAGAGAGCATAATAATTTGACTGCAAGGACTGTTTTTATTACCACCTCCAAATTTCAAACTTTGCTTCTATTTCCACGTTCAAATTGACCTGAACAAAAAGTCGTAACAGACAGTTTTGCATGTGTTGTTCTTTCTGTTTGGAATGTTCTTTCCTAAGATGTATACATGGCTCCCTTCCTCACCAACCTTAGACCCTTGCTCAAATGACACCCTGACAGTGGAACTTTTGCAGAAAACTCTTCTTCCCATTCAAGCCTTTTGTGTCCTCCTTCCCGGTTTTATTTTCTCCTTAGTACTTTCTGTCCTTTGTTAGGCCCTGGATTTACTCGCTTATTGTTGCCTGTCTTCTCACACTGAGATGCAGAGTACTGGAGGGCAGGTTTGCATCTGTCTTTTTTTGTTCACTTCTCCATCGCTAGCAGCTAGAACTCTGCCTGAAATATAGTGAGGCTGAAGAAACCATTGCTGAAAAGATGAGTTAGTACATATATGAATTAATAATAGGCACAGAAATGCAATGGGGTCTGAGGACAATTCCAGAAGAGAAGTTACACAAATATTTGGATCAATGAATACATTGTTGGACTAAACGTGGGGCCCTCCAGGGTTATATGGTACAACACACATGTGGATGAATAAATGGTGCTCAGAGCCTTGTGAAGTGGGCTCTTTCTTTCAAAGTCACCTCCGGATTAAAGGATGATTTCAATGTCATTTGAGAACTTAATTCCCTATCAAGTAGCCCACAGAATAGTCACCTTTTAGTTTCATTTTCAAAACCAAATAAAGCCTAGTGCTGTTACCCTGCATGAGACGGACTTTGCAGCTGAGTGCCTCTGGGCATGTCAAGGCCTGGGTTTAAATTAACTGCCAGTTTCTGCAACTGCAAAAATCAAGTTCCATGAACTTTGAAAGCATGAGAATGGCTGAAGAAAGTAAGGCTTTGTTTCACTCCTCTAAACTCCTCAGCATTGCTCTCAGAAAGTAGCTAAGATTCCACTTGATTGAATGTAAGACATACTTTAGTGTTTTCAAAATGTTTTTTGGTTAACAAGATGGCCATGGCATTTTTTTTCTGTCTATTGAATAAAAATTTCAAAACTGATGAGCACAGTGACTAACCTGGGGTTTGTTTTATTGATTTCTCATCTGGATTTTATTTTTATCTTTTGCTTTGCTTGTTTTCTTTTAAAAATGACCTTGGTAAACTCTCTTTTTAAACATATAATGTATGTGTAAGATACATGCATACGGGCTTCCCTGGTGGCTCAGTGGTAAAGAATCCACCTGTCAATGCCAGAGACACAGATTCCATTCGTAGGCTGGGAAGATCCCCTGGAGAAGGAAATGGCAACCCACTCCAGTATTCTTGCCTGGGAAATCCCACAGGCCGAGGAGACTGGTGGGCTACAGTCCAGGGGGTTGCAAAAGAGCTGGACACTACTTAGCAACTAAGCAACAGCAATAATAAAAATACATGTGTAAGAAACATTTTTGTTCTAGAATAAAACAAGGTCACTTTTGGAACACTTTTAATTACACATCTGTATTCTATGTAACAAATGTAGTAACTTTATTTCAGATTGTGTGTTTTAGAGCATATGCATGCACATACATATATATGAAGATATATATATATATGTGTGTGTGTATATATAGACATATAAATGTGCGTATGTATGTACATATATATGTGCGTTTGTATAGACATATATATGTGTATATGTATATTCTTTTTTCAGTTTTCCCAGAACTGATTTTCCTATCACAAATTATTGGCTATATGAACAGAGTTACAGTCTTTAAAATGTTACTTTAACTAGACAAGCTCTGTATTTTCCCTCTTCTACAGTCTTCTGTGTAAGACTAACTGACATGAAATGAGAGGAAAATGTAGTAATGTCAAGAGAGAGTAATGCTTGACTACTCATCTGGTGCCCTCAGCACAGACCTGCAAGAAGATCCATCACTAATTTCAAATTTCCTTTTGAACTGGATGGTACTGGATTGTTAACATGTTGTGTAATGACCTCGGAATCAATAGGATGTCTGTCCAGTCCTGGGAAGATAAATATGGATGAGCCCTATGTTATCAGTCATTTTGCCTGCTGCTGTTAATGCATAGTTGGACTCACTGAAGTCTTTTGGGAGAGGGAACTGGTCCCAGGATAATCCTATTGCTGACTTTGGGTCTCATGTATCAGGAGATAGAGCAGATTCTTTATATTTGCTGCTTTTGGGTCTCATATGTCAGGAGATAAATCAGATTCTTTATATTTGTGTATGGAGATGGATGGAGCATATAGCTGGACAGGTTCTTTCTGGCTTTTACTGGAATAAGATAGATATTGTTCATCAATAGTAATTATAGGGTTAAAGGAACAATTTTTTTAAAAAGAGGAGGACTGTTCTATACATCTGTGTCTCTTTTCCCGGGGCAGAATCATGTCAATGTATGACAAAACCAATACAATAATGTAAAGTAAAAAAAAAAGAGAGGGAGAGAAAAAATATAAAAATAAAAAGAGGAGGAAAACCTAGATTTTTCAGATACAATTCAGCTGTTTGAGAAATACATTTTTCCATAGTTCTGATAAATGTCTTCTGATTCTCTGGTATTCACTGCTCCTTTTGTGTCTCTTGCTTCCGGGTTTCGAAGTGTGTGCTCTCCAAGGGAATTGGATTTAAAGTTTAAAGAAACTTGGCTTTTGAACAAAATTGAGCGGGAAGGTCAGAAGGCAGGTATGACACAGATAATTTTGCTTCCAAATTTCTTTGTCCCTCTTTCCTTCAATACCCACAGGAGAACTTTAGGCTCAGTTTATACTGTTTGTATAATATGTCTCTGAATGGTTTCATTACTAATTCCTCTAATGGTCTGTTGATAGATAGTAACTGTGACACACCAGGGACCGGAAGGAAAATCAAGAAAACAGCACCAGCTTCCAAGGCTTAAAAAATCCTATCCAATCTAAAAACATCTCTCATTTTTTTTTAAATAAGTGATTTAGCTGAAATATTTTAAGTTACTCACTAGATATTTGCAGTATTTCTGTATAACATATTATAATAACACCATTAAAATATGGAAAATAATTGTATTGTGTTTAACATTGTAAATCTTAGTGCTCAACAGAGCTTCAGAAAAATCTAAAAATTATATTGGTGATAAACAAATGTGAAAAGATCCTTATGGTATTTTTTTTAAGATGTCTTAAAATCCACAGATACAATTAACTTAAAATACAAAAATGATAGAAAGGAAAAAATTAAAACCCATATTAAATCACCTGGGAAGATCCCCTGGAGGAGAGCATGGTGATGCACTCCAATATTCCTGCCTAGAGAACTCCCATGGACAGAGGAGCCTGGTGGGCTACAGTCTATAGGGTCACAAAGAGTTGGACACGACTGAAGCAACTTAGCACAGCCCATAAATTATATCTGACCCTAAATTTGTATGAAACACATTTTATATTATATTAGATTTCCTCAGCATTTTATTTTCTGTGTACTATAATATCCTTTTCCCAAAGAAGGAAAAATACTCTTGAATTTTCAATCTAATGAAGAATAATAATATTTATTCTTTATGTGGAGTCTACTCTGACCAAAAATCTTATAGTATATACATGAATTAATAGTAGTTGCTATTCTTATACTAATCATATGAGATAATTTCACTGTATTATTCTACAAATGAAAAAACTGAGATGGCAGGGAGATAGTAAATTGGCCACATTCATATATTCAGTATAGAAACTGTGTTATTTTAATTTAGATCACACATGCAGTATCTCTCTGGTTTTGCTTGGAAAAACAGGTGAAAAGCAATATTAACAACTGGAAAATCGGGTTATTATGATGGGGAAAAGGAGATCCAGGAGAAATATCACAGACAAAGGATGAATACAGGGAAGAAAAATGACCTGAGAGGAAGGGAAGACATAATATACTCAATGTAAACTCCAACTTTCCATTAAAGAACTACTTCCCATGCTATTGAATGTCCCAGAATATTTCTCGGCTTCCATTTTATAAACAAGATGTTTTTAACATAACAGAACTGAAACTTATGTATAAAATCTATATATTTGAACACTATTCGTGTACAAACTTTAGAACATTTTCTAACTATTGTCAAATCTCAGAGAAATATCACAATTCCACAAAAATAATTAAATTAACCTAATCGGAATAATCATAAAATCTATTAATGTCTGGGTGTTCCCTGGTGGCGCAGATGGTAAAGAATATGCTTGTAATGCAGGAGACTTGGGTTTGATCCCTGGGTTGGGAAGAGCCCCTGGACTGAAGAAGAGAATGGCTACCCACTCCAGTATTCTTGCCTAGAGAATTCCATGGACAGAAGAGGCTGGTTGGCTACAGTCCATGGGGTAATGAGTCCTTGTATGTGTTCACGCCAGCTTGGAAAATATTGCTTCAAAAATTATTAGCAAAAATTTATTTTTTCTTTCCTTCACTCACACTTTGAGTTATATGTAAATTTTTGCATTCACTGCAAAATGGTATGGTGTAAAATTTTTGTTATTATTTGGAATTGAAAAAGCCATTTTTGAGTTTAATTATATACCTTTTAAAAATTAGATGAATTCACTTAGACATTAAGCTTTGAAGTAGTAACCAGAAAGCTATGGGAATTTAGAAAAATTAACTGACTAATTTAGAAGAGTTAAGCAAACTATGTATGTTAAGCAGATACATTAAGTGTGACAGTATGTCCCCTTAGGATGGACTCATTCTGAGTTAAAACTTGAAAATAAAACTGAGTCTGCTTCTCATCAATGTCAATGTATCATATAATTTTCTATAAAAGTGTATTTTCTTCAATTACTGACCCAAATTCCCTCTTTTTTCTCATCCCAAGAGTACCCACATTCTGGGAATGATTTAAAATGATGATGTAAATAATGTACTTGGAGATGTATATTACTTTCTTTTTCTTTTTTTTCCTGATTATCTCTTCCTTGTCTAGAGGACGTTACTATTTGTTCTCCCTGGAAAGAAAAAGCATGCCTTCTTTTCCATAATGGTGTGTTTTGACTGTGTGTTGGGAATGGGAGAAGCTGGCCAAATTTTCTCATTTCAGGGTGTTAGTCTGAAGTTGAGGTTCGCGATTTGGGGTGATTTTACCCCCACTTCCCTGGGGAACATTTGGTAATGTCTGGAGGTATTTTTTGGTTGTCACGATTGTGGCAGGGGGTTGCTACTGGCATCCAGGGGGAAGGGACCTGAAATAATACTAAACCCCCTGCACTTTACACACCATGCCCCTGCAACAACAACAACAAAAATATCCAATGAAACATGTCAGTAGTTTAGATAGTAAGAAATTAAGTACAGACTTCCAGCTATAAAATAAATAATCAAGAGAATGTAGTGTACACATAGGGAATATCAGTTCAGTTCAGTCGCTCAGTCGTGTCCGACTCTCCGCGACCCCATGAATCACAGCACAATATAGTCAGTGATTATAACAGCTTTGTGTGCTGACAAGTGGTAACTGGACTTACTATGGGATCATTTCACAATGTATAAATATATCAAATGACAATGTACACCTGGCACTGACATAATATTGTACATTGATTACAGCTCAACATTTTAATAGATAAATAAAAAGAATTCTAGAGCTACAACAAAGAAATTCTGAGGAAGCCATTGAAAATATTTGCCAATATTCTAGTTTTTTCTAAAAAAAAAAATCACACAAGGATGGAAAAGAAAATCTACCTTTTTGTCATTATTGACTTAGTAAAAGATTCATTCTATCTTTCCTCTAAAATATCATAGCCTAATATTACTCTGTGACACAAAGTCAGACCCTCATCACACACTGTGTCATTGACTTCATCTCTTTATGCCGTTTCAGGAAATTCAGGTGATAAATAATTGACAGTTGCAATGATTTGAAAATGATTTTAACTGTTTAACTCTTTGATTTTTTTTTGTTTGTTTATTATACTTTATAATCTGATCTCATTTTTGTAAACATGACAGAAACTCGAGCTGGAAAGCACACATCAATGCCAAAATATGGGAAAGACAGAGAGGTTCAGAGATAGGAAGATAGGGAGAGAGAGAGAGAAGAAAGAAGAGAATCTAGATCTAGTAGACAAAGTCTGTGGCCAAATGTTTTGGAAGGTTGTTTTTGCTTTTGTTTCCCCTTGCTCTGCCTGGGTATTGTTCCTCCATTTGTTTGTTCATAAATTCCTAATTGAGCACATATTATAAATACATATAATAACAGGTTGGAATTTTAACATAACGGTAATTTCAATGCAAACTCTGTGTTCTGTTTTCTTTCATAGCAGAAAAACGTAATCCCCTTTCCCTCCTCTTACCACACACTTACATGAAATTGAAATCTTTCACCTGTATTCTAACTGAATAAATGAATATATTTGTTTCATCCATTCTGTTCTTTCTGCATTCTTCTTCCCCATACCATAGATAGGACTAGCTTTTAAACTGCTAAATACTTTACAGTTTTAAAAATATGGCTTACATTTGTACCTCATAAAGAAGTGGGGAAGGAAATGTTTTATATTATGACTTTAGGTGGTCAAAACTATTTATCACTGCAGTAAGGAAATAGCTGCTGTTAATGCTGTTTTTTTGGATGCTTTTATGGAATCATATAAAAAATTATTCATGTCAAGATTAAAACTGGTGTTTGGTAGCAATGTGGAAAGTGGCCATCAGCCCAGTTAATGTGCAATTCTGGTCATTCCCATAAGAATCAGCAAGGGCATATCATCATGCGATTACTAGAAAAATGAACAGCACTGTTCACAAGAGCTTGGCAATTAATTAAATGATATGCTTGTTCATCTTGCAGGTCAAGCAGATAATTGTTCTGAGAATTGCTTTGAAATCATGCATGGTTCAACTTAGCTCTTTTGAATCCCAGGAGAGATTTGCAGGTCACACTGCCTATCACACTTCTTGTGGATGAGAGACTAATACTAGCTAATCCTGTTAGCATACACAATGAGATAAGAGATAGCTGAAGATTCACATTACTTGGTACAAGTTAACATGCCCATTAAAGAGAACTTGCATGCTTTCATCTACTTTTTTGGTAGGCCAGTATAATATAATAATAATCATATTAGATTTCACTTGGCATATATTTTATGAATGTTTATGAATCCATCATCTACATTTGATCTTTATGTAACTTTGTATACCCAATTATCATTGCATATATTAAAAATGAGCACTTTCTTCCCCCAAAATAGAAAGTAATTAAAAAATAAGTAAGTATTGTTTGTTCCTTAATGCTAAAACCCTAGACATCTTTAAATCTAATAATTAAGTCAACATTGAACATTTTTTTAAATTAATTTAAGGGAAAAGCAATACCCAGATTAGTCAGAAGCTCTTTACTAGTTTAGATGAATATATTTTGTTGATCATATAGTATGTATTGTATCTTACTACTTTGGAGCATGATTTTTATTTATTAAGTGCTTTCAATTTTTATTTATTAAATGGTTTCAAAGCAACAATAAACAAACACAAAAATAACAAGCTTGTCTTGCTTATTTTATATATAGTTATGAGCCCTGAATGAACTTTTTGGCCAATCCAATAGTAGAAACTCTTAATCTTTACTAAATTCAGTTTTAGAAGAGTTAATGATCAGAAAGTTGAAAATTACAAAGAAAACTATAAAAAGTCATTTGCTGTAGCAATTTTTGTTCTTAAGTTAGAAAACAGAGGTCCAGAGAGGCTAAGTAATTTGCACAAGATTACAGTTATTAACTTCCCTGGTGGTTCAGATAGTAGAGAATCCGCCTGTAATGTGGGAGACCTGAGTTCGATCCCTGGGTTGGGAAGATCCCATGCAGGAGAGCATGGCAATGCACTACAATATTCTTACCTGGAGAATCCCCGTGGACAGAGGAGCCTGGTGGTCTACAGTCCATAGAGTCGCACAGAGTCAAACACATCTGAGCAACTAAGGATAGCACACAATTATTCAATGGTAGCATGTGGAATGCCCCTCAGTTCTTTTAACCTCTAAAGCTTTTTACTGAATCACAACTGTACCTTGATACAAGTTACTTAATAATTATTTCTGATCAGCATCATAAAAATCAATCATTAAAACCACCAACAAACCAACTGAAAGAAATGTAGTTGGACTACTAGATTATAGATTAAGGAAAAGTAAATGGCCAATGGAGAAACAATTAGTCCTGCTTCTGTCAAAGAATTCTCTCAGAAAACTTGGATAAATGCAGTTTATATATTATAGGTTGAGTTAATCTTTATTTGGAAAGCTTAGACATGAGAATCCCAGGGACAGAGGGGCCTTGTGGGCTGCTGTCTATGGGGTCACACAGGATCAGACACGACTGAAACGATTTAGCAGCACCAGCAGCAGACATATTCTATAGAAAATACCATTTTCAATTAGATAAATTTTCACCTATTGTTAGTGTTGTTCAGTTGCTCAGTCATGTCCAACACTTTGCGACCCCATGGATTGCAGCATACCAGGCTGCCCTGTCCATCACCATCTCCTGGAGCTCACTCACTCATGTCCATTGAGTCAGTGATGCTATCCAACCATCTCATCCTCCGTTGTTCCCTTCTCCTCCTGCCTTCAATCTTTCCCAGCATCATGGTCTTATCCAGTGAGTTGGCTCTTCGCATCAGGTGACCAAAGTATTACAGTATTCACATCAGCTTCAGTATCAGTCCTTCCAGTGAATATTCAGGACTGATTTCCTTTAGGATTGACTGACTTGATCTCCAATAGACTCAAAAGAGTCTTCTCCAACACCACAGTTCAAAAGCATCAATTCTTTGGCACTCAGCCTTCTTTATGGTCCAACTCCCACATTCATACATGACTCCTTGAAAAACCATAACTTTGACTAGACAGTCCTCTGTTGGCAAAGTCAAGTCTCTGCTTTTTAATATGCTGTCTAGGTTTGTTGTAGCTTTTCTTCCAAGGAGCAAGCATCTTTTAATTTCTTGGCTGCAGTCATCATCTGCAGTGATTTTGGAGACCAAGAAAATAAAATCTGTCACTGTTTCCATTGTTTGCCCATCTATTTGCCATGTAATGATGGGACCAGATGCCATGATCTTAGTTTTTTGAATGGTGAGTTTTAAGCCAGTTTTTTCACTCTCCTCCTTCACCTTCATCAAGAGGTTCTTCAGTTTCTCTTGCTTTCCGCCATATGGGTGGTGTCATCAGCATATCTGAGGTTATTGATATTTCTCCTGGCAATTTTGATTCCAGCTTGTGATTCATCCCATCTGGCATTTCACATGATAATCTGCATATAAGTTAAATAAGCAAGGTGACAATATACAGCCTTGACATACTCCTTTCCCAATTTGGAACCAGTCCTTTTTTCCATGTCTGGTTCTAACTGTTGCTTCTTGACCTGCATACAGGTTTCTCAGGAGGTACGTAAGGTGGTCAGGTATTCCAGTCTCTAAGAATTTACCACAGCTTGTTGTAATCCACACAGTCAAAGGCTTTAGCATAGTCAATGAAGCAGAAGTAGATGTATTTCTGGCACTCTCTTGCTTTTTCTATGTTCCAATGAATGTTGGCAATTTGATCTCTGGTTCCTCTACCTTTTCTAAATCCTGCTTGAAAATGTGGAAGTTCTCAGTTCACATATTGTTGAAGCCTAGCTTGGAGAATTTTGAGCATTACTTTGCTTAGCATGTGAAATGAATGCAATTGTGAGGTATTTCTCACATTGTTTCACCTATCAGTGACCGATATTACTTAACTTATCTTGTTCCTGAGAGCTATAGAATCAAATGAAATGAATCTGAAATTTATTAACCACAAAAATAAATAGTGGTATTGTTGTAAATTTGTACTGGTCAATAATAATATTATTTTAGCAAAATCAAGACAGTAGCACATTAAGGTAAAGAGAGTCACCTTGTCTGTTATTTTATGAAAATAAAAGACCCATTATTACGGAGGAAAACCTTTAACTATAATGCTTAAGATGCTAATGAAGTGTAGTTTTATCCTGAGATCCTAGAATAGTCTTGTTAATAATTTATTTGTAATCATGTTAGAACATGGATATTTAATCATGTACTATAAATGTATCACTTCCCTCTTAGCAATAAAATCAGACTCAGTATAGGAGAGATGCAATTTGGACTCAATCCAAAGGAATGTATTTATTAGACTTGGTACAGTTTCAAACACCAATGCCTACGGGGTCCAGACAGATACTGTACAAGCATGAAATGGCCTAGATATAAGAAAATAGGAAATAGTGGACAGTTTAGGGAGCACTTTCTCCCTAAAGCAGTTCTTTTCATATGAGAAATCCAACCCATTGTTGATAGAACTTCCCACTTCTCGAAGGACAGTAGTAACCAAGGCTTGTATTTAAAATTTCCCAGTTTGTAAGTATTGGGTGATATTATTCACTGTGCTCAACAAATAAACATATTAGAGGACCATTTACAACATGCCAAATCCCAATTTACATTCACTTAAGAAAGATTCACAGTACAAAAATTAAATTGTATAAGAAGATTTCAGTATCTCATGAGCAGTTTTTTCTACTTGTACTGTTATCTTTTGTTTATATCATCTTTACAAATAAGGAGATTTCCTTGCTATTTCCCATCTCCAGCTTTTGTAACTATTGTGGCTCAGCTGGTAAAGAATCTGCCTGCAATGAAGGATACCTGGGTTTGATCCCTGGGTTGGGAATATCACCTGGAGAAGGAAAAGGCTACCCATTCCAGTATTCTGGCCTGGAAAATTCCATGGACTATACAGTCCATGGGGCCACAGAGAATAGGACACAAATTGATGCTTTTGAACTGTGGTGTTGGAGAAGACTCTTGAGAGTCCCTTGGACTGCAAGGAGATCCAACCAGTCCATTCTAAAGGAGATCAGTCCTGGGTGTTCATTGGAAGGACTGATGCTAAAGCTGAAACTCCAATACTTTGGCCACCTCATGTGATGAGTTGACTCACTGGAAAAGACTCTGATGCTGGGAAGGATTGGGGGCAGGAGGAGAAGGGGACAACAGAGAATGAGATGCCTGGATGGCATCACCGACTCGATGGACATGAGTTTGAGTGAACTCCAGGAGTTGGTGATGGACAGGGAGGCCTAGCATGCTGTGTTTCATGGGGTCGCAAAGAGTCAGACATGACTGAGCAGTTGAACTGAACTGAACTGAGTGACTATCACTTTCACTTTCATGTATAAGAAGAATTTTTCTAGGTCATATTTTAAATGAATTTTATTACTGCCAGTAGAACCATAGATTACTTACCATTATTTAGAGATGATTTTATTTGGAATCCTATCCAACATGATTGTTTAAAAGATATTTGGGAGTTAACCTTTCTTTAAATACAAACAAGCCTAAAATAGTAAAAATGTTGATTTCAAACTCTTTTTCAGCCCAAATCCAATCAAGATTCCCTGCCCCAGCTCCCCAACCCTGACAAAATGCTGCTCTTTTTAAATACACTTTATAGGCTTTTATGTTATCCATGTGGCTACTTCTATAGTAATGATCCATGGCTCAAGCAGGAATGTAGAAATGCAGAAACATTCTAAGGGTAAAGCAATGTAATCTACCACCCAAGACGCCAGCACAGAGGAAGCTTATGAAAATAGTGCCTGCGCTGGACTAAACAGAGAATAATTAAGAACTCTTTAAGAGCCACGAATTAGGCAAGTCTAATCTAAGAATGTGTTGGATGATAAGTTCCTTCGAAGGTATTTGTTAAAATGTCAAGTTTGAGTATGATGGTCAAAGCCTTTGTTGATTTTTTTTCCAAAATTATAGTTCTCTCACAATGAAGCCATGTCTGAAACCAAAGTCTAATCCTGTGGTTAATTTTAGATAAATAGAAGTTTAAAAAAAATCAGGTGGCATCTTAAAAAATGTGTACGTTCCCTTATATCAGCTTAGGAGATCTTGCAGCTGTTCATACTTTCACTTCATAGCACGTGTCACTGTGACAAATGAAAAATATTTTCATCCACTAGGATTACTGGGTTGCTGAAAAGCAATAAACAAACTGTAACAAGAATTATGTATGTAACCGACAGTTAATCAGACTATTCAAAATGGTAATGAAGAGAATGATAAGACTGGATAAAGTATTTTCTGCTGACAAATAGTCTACATTACATTAATAATTTATTAGCTAAAATTTGTGATTATTACTGGTTAATGTGGTTAGCATTGACTTATTTTAATGATTTCTCAAAAACACAGGGTATAACTATTAGATACAGCTCCCTCTGAAATCATCCTCCCCGTAGCTCTTCGACCTTCAGGGTGGATTTCTATCAGTGGTCCCATTTCAGAAAGGGAACTGGATTGCTTAAAATATCCCCATTTTTCACCTCATTTCCAGCTGAATAGAATGGGAAGTGACTTTTCAATTCTTACTTTCTTATTTGTAACTATTAAAGTAATGGTTACTTTATAATATTGTAACTTTGTAATATTAAAGTAGTGATAATTATTTTGAATGTTCTTACTTATTTCAAAAGTGCCTTAGTGAGACTTCAAAAAAAGTAGGAGAGTATTCATATAAGGAACAAAATATTCCAATTTATAATGTGGATATAAAAACAGACTCTATAAAATAATATGCTTTGCAGATAGCCCACAAGGAGAAACAAAAATTCCTAGTCAAATAGATTTGAAAAATTCTATATAACATTCCACAGCATTAGAAACAATAGTCCTACAAGAAGGTAATGTGTTTAATTCCACTTAGACATCACTTCTTTACACAAAACATATAAAAACTCACCTGAATTTTTTATGGAAATCCAGGAATAAACCATACATACATAATTCATATTACTCCAAGTGAATGTTAAGCATAGAATCAGAAATTTTAAAACACTTGAAAAATGATGTCCCTTTTCCTGGCCTTAAATCATATCTGTGACCTAAATTGCCCCCAGATAGATATGAATCATTTCCATTCTAGTAATTAGCTTTCTAATTAGCTTTCCAGAATGACTTGTCTGAGTCTTTAAAATACAAGATGCCTTAAAAAAATCTATTTGATGAAAATCTTTTTTTAAAAAAGTTCATATTATGGTCTCTCGTTATCAATGTTTATTTCATTAACAAAAAATCATAAAATTAACAAACACCTTAGAGAGGATTTATGACCCTCTCTGCCTGATGTGTTATAAGGAAAGAGGGAAAAAATCATCAAAAATTTGTTACCATTTACTTTCCAAAGATGTGTTCTAATACTAAATATTTTCCACAAATATCTAATGATATATTAGGATAGATTTTATTTTTCCTTTACCATCCAAAATAGTGTTTTTCTTCTTAAAAAGCCTGAGGAATTCATTTCCTTAATGCAGTATTCTTGTATATGCATATATGGCATACATAACGATATAGGAATCATTAATGTCTGCCATGTATGACATTTAAGTTACAGAGCTAATGCAAATCAAGCTGTCCAAGGGGGGTAATATTTTAATAAGTGTTGCCAAAACAGAAAAACAAAATGAGTACTCTGTACATGCCTTGATCAGGCACACATGCTCTCTTAAATTTCTCTGTATGTAAATGGGTGCAGTGAGACTGTATGTCTATTATGCAAACAGCCCTTTGTCCTGTCAGGCAATTGAAGGAAACAACCATAATCCTTGGTGTCCTGGATAATGCTTGCTGGTCCTCAGGGACTGACTGTCATTTAATTTGGGCAAGTTAGTGTCTGCCTTAGCTCTGCATATTTACATATAAATTGTTTGTTGCGGGGGTGGGGCAGAAAGGGGAAGATATGTTACAAACTGCTTCCCCTGATTATTTTATATCTACTTTCATGCGGGGTGTGTCCCCAGAGTGGTATGGGGGGGACGATTGTGCAGATGAAGGATATGTATTCCCCCACATGAAAGAAATGAGCATCAGCAGAAAAGAAACTGTTAGCACATGATCCAGTTTTACACATAATGAAGAGAATTGATTTAATATGGAGACATAATGCTATTTTGGCATAGGTTCATATGATCTGCAGAGCTAATACACCCTTGTGCCAAGCAGGACTCACAGATTGCTCATGGATACTGCAGTTTTGCCCTGATTCATTAGCATCCAGTGACCCACCTATAGATTTTCACCTGCTGGGGCCAGCAGGAAGAAAGATGAACATGCATTTTAGGACAGGGAATGTGTATTTTACAAAGTTGTTTTTTTTTTTTTTTAATAGACACTGTCATCATTTTCTAAGATGTGGGATTTGAAGCATAGCAGTTCAGAGATTGTTATGTTGGAAGAGCAGGACATTTATACAACATTCATAAACTAAATGGCTTTTATGGTGGAGCAAGGGTTCAGGGCAGTTAGGTGAAGGAAGAGACTATTAATCTCAAAATAAACTGTATATAGAAAAACTGTAAAAAATAATCACATAATAATCACTAACAAAATTGAAGCCAAAATAAAAGCACTAACATTTGACCTTAATGCCTCCTGGCATATATAAATTACCTCCTACATTTTTTTCTTCAAAGTTACCATTTGTTAAGCACTTCCTGTGTCTCAGGAATTGTACTAAATACTTTATATGTATTTGCACATTGAATTCTTCCTGCAGTTTTATAGGGTCAGTAATTTCACTTTTTCCCTTGTCCCCATTTACATCAAGAGGTTAAGTTAACTTGATCAAAGTCACATGGTCAAGGGGGAGAGCCAGGCCCAAATGAGTGTACATTCCACATTTTAACCACTATGTTATGTGGTTCTAACATTTGACTCTTCAGTGAAAAACAAGAGGATTTTCCCAAATTGGAAATTCTTATTCCTACAATTGCCTTTTCCTTACTAATTTCATTTATTCCTATTGTTGTGCACATGTGGGAGAACTGAGAATATTTGAACAGTTTCCTACCACAGTAATGGTCTTAGGTGAAACACACCCAGCAACTCAGATTGACCCCTGTCACAAGATGATAAATGGAGGATTGCTGTTTTTATTTCTTATTAAACTTTTACTGGGCAAAAAAAAGTTTACAGATATTTCACACTCAGGGAGAGGAGTTGGAATGGAGGAACATTAAGATGATGGTTGCTATAGAAACTGCCAACTAGAAAATTGGAGAGAGAGAGAGCCTGGTTTCTCACAGAGAGATGAAATGAATTCCCTCAGTTTCTCAAGACATCAGAAAAAATGTGAAGCTTTCTTTTATGCCTATGGCATATCTTTACAGTCAATTGATTGACCTAATTTAATATAATTTGACTTACTTAGGAATTATTTATATCATTTCTACCTTCAGAGTGATTAGAAAGAATACAAAATTAAACAGAAACAATGAAAAGTGTTGTTAGGGATAAAACAAGAGAAAATTATGTAAGTTGACAATTGAATCAGAAATTTGACACTAAAACTGTTGAAAGTTTAGCCTAAAAATATATGTGCTAAATATTTATATTTTACAACTCAGATCCAATTTTAAGTTCAAATGAAATAATTCATAAATTTGCTCCCTGATCAATCATGATATATCTTGATTTGATGTTGACTTCAGCTTTAACTTCCCTTGTGGCTCAACTGGTAAAGAATCCACCTGCAATGTGGGAGACCTGGTTTCCATCCCTGGGTTGGGAATATCCCCTGGAGAAGGGAAAGGCTACCCACTCCAGTATTCTGGCCTAGAGAATTCCATGGACTGCATAGTCCACGGGGTCACAAAGAGTCGGACACGACTGAGAGATTTTCACTTAGCTTTAACATACATCTTTAAGGAATTATGTTTTCTAGTATTTAAGAAAACCAGGGAAATTATGTTCGTAGCCAAGATCTCAAGTGAGAAAAGTTCCAAAGTCTATACTCAGCTGGACCAAAAATGAGCTCATTGGCAAAACCTAGATTTGCATCCATGTTCTCACAGGGTAGCTGTATGGTCTTGGGGAAGTTATGAAATCATTCCAAACTTCAGCTTATTCACCCACAAAGTGAATTCAATAAGAATATCAACCTCAGTTTTTAGTGTTGTTGAAAATATAACATGTGAAAAAGTAAGTAGAATGTTTAGCACAGTTTCTAGGACACAGTAAGCTCTTAATAAGTTGTAGCTCTTACTGTTATTAGTTGGAAAAGTTGGAGGGGAAGAGAAGTCCCTAAGAGACCACAGAAAGAATGTGGTTGAACTGAAGAAGACGTAAAATGTAACACAAGGTAATATAATATATGATAAAAGAAGTAAAAATGAAACCCTAAAAGATAGGTATGTTACTATAACTTGGTAAGCCATGTCCAACTCTTCATGACCCAGTGGACTGTAGCCCACCAAGTTCCTCTGTCCATGAAATTCTCCAGGCAAGAATACTGGAGTTGATAGTCATTCCTCTATCCATGAAATTCTCCATGCAAGAATATTGTTGTGGATAGTCATTCCCTTCTCCTGGGGATCTTTTGGACTCAGGGGAGGGAAGCTGGGTCTCCTGCATTACAGGCAGATACTTTACTATCTAAGCTACCAGGTAAAAGTTGAGATAATTAGCTCTGGTTCAGGTATATATGGTTCCAGGTAGGAAACTAGCCAAACTTTACATTTGTGTTTTCATGTGTTGCAAGTTAAAACTATTTTGTAACATAAAACTGAGTTCAAATTTGATATGTCTAAACTTGGCACACGTATTATGAGCTGGCTGTCAAGTTCAAGATAGGTTTAGATTTATTAGGGAAAGTTGAATTTAATAAACATGCTTAAACTAGGCCTACAGTTTAGTTTTACTTCCATAAAACATGTTGGTAGCAGTACCTTCCCAGACTGCTTTCTTTTTAGCACTGTTTCACAACACACATGCATAATATTTTAAAGTCTTAAAGAAGTACTGAATCATAAAGAGACTGGTTCTTTAAATACTGTAATATGTATTGTGAAACTTCAATTTGTTAATTTTTTTTTAATCCCACTTACTTCCCAAGTGGATTTGAAGTAAATTACAGTAAAAGACTCAGATATAATAGGAACTTTAAAAACACAAAGCAGTTTTGTGCAGTGGGAGCATCCTGGGCCCACAAACATACACACACACACACACAAACACACACACACACACACAAGTTGGAGCTCTGAAATATTGTTAGAATATATAAAGAAAGGAGGATGTGGAGAACTGCAGCTATCAGAACCAGAACATAGGCTAAGGTGGTGTGGCTGTGAGCATGAAATTAATCTGAAACCAAGGGCTTCCCTGATGGCTCAGTGGTAAAGAATCTTCCTGCAGTGCAGGAGACGCAGGATATGCGGGTTCAATCCCTGGGTCAGAAAGATCCCCTGCAGGAGGGCATAGCAATCCACTCCAGTATTCTGACCTGGAAAATTCCATGGACAGAAGAGCCTGGCAGGCTACCATCTAAAGGATCACAAAGAGTCAGACAGGACAAAGCATCTGAGCACAGGCATAAGCAACCAGTTGTAAAAGTAAATTAGTGAGCAGATATGATCACTGTTTCCAGATAAATAAAAATTTCTTCCTAAACTCCATGAGGAATAAATGGAGTACCAGGATTCCCACATAAAGGACCATGAACAGTGTCTTCCTCAATCGTGACTTTTTTACAAATGTAGAATGCTTTAAGTATTATTTTTGTATGTAATTCAAATTGAATTAGAATTTTAATCTCATATGTATTATTTCCCAACACATAACATCTGGCTTCATCAGTTGCTATGTCTATCTTACAGATATTATTTGTGGGTTTTTCTTTTTCTGCATATTCCCATATACATGGGTCATTACTGAAAACCTGCATTTGCAGCCATCCTCATTCTCTCTACCACAGTTTAGGATACTTTTCATATTCAACAGTTCAAATATTAATGATTCATATACACATAAAACAAGTTAATCAGTTTGATTTTTAAATTTGCAGAAAAGTATTTTCGAAGTTGGCCTTTAACTCCAGCCTGTACTCTCTGATGTTTGTTTAAATACATCCAGGAAACAATACTTTTGCATAAGTGAAAAATAAGAATGACATGCAGTGGAGACAGGTTAAATACTTTGTGCTTTTGATCAGTCAAAGAAGAAAAGGAAGCAACTGATACTGATCTAGAACCAAATAGGATAGGTCTGGAGCTTTCTGAAACAAATCAAAATGCCTTCGGGAAAGTTATTTTTCACAAGTGTCTTTCCATCTGCCCCCCAGGCATTCCTTCTTCAGAGAGCTATTGATGCCCTGATTGTGTCTACAAAGAAAACAATACTGTCTTTCTTAATAGAGTCCTAGCAAAAATGTCTCAAGTTTCTCCGACTCTGCTTTTCAAGCTTATAGTCACCTCTCCATACACTGTGAAGAAGAGATGGGTTGTGTCCTGAGCTCTCATCTCTCACATTTCTGGGAAGAAAAATAGAAAACAAGTTTTCCTTAGCCCTCCAATATAGAGAACATGTTTTACATTATATTTCTTTAAATATAAAACTAATTTTCATTATAATATAAAAAATATAATTATATTCCACCCAGTAGACCACATATATTCAAGTCTGCAAATTGATTCTGGAATGTTGAAAAATAATAATCACGCAAAATAGTGAAACGGCCTTCTTGTACCAACTGACTCATATACCGTGATTGGCTTTCTTATATTTTTCAAAAATAATAACAAAAATGAATTCCTTTTGCACAAAGCAATGCAACACAAATAATAGTCTTTAATTTTTAATATTAAGTCCAGCATTCCTTAACAGAATACAGTTTTTCATGTACTTTCTATAATTACACATGATATTTTAATTTTCTTTCTTATAAGGATCATCTAGTAAAATAGAGCTTGATATATTGTTTTCTTTATTGATATTATATGCTTATTTTATAGATAAGAGAGTATAATTTATTTCCAGAGATAAAATTTTTTAAATCTTTCACATGAAACCACAATGACCAAAAATAAAAGTAAAATTATGATGTTTGATTTAGACTTGCTGTCTATATCTTCTTACATATTATCCTTATAAACCAATGGTTTCATACACAAATCTAATTCCTTTCCAATTATATTGTATAAATCATCTAATATAGCATCTTGAGATAAACATATTGATAAGTAATTCTTGTTTTCTGACAATAAGCCTTTTTTTTTTAATTCATTAGTTCTCATCTAGGATTAAGAGGTAATACTTTCACTCCTGTACTTTATGCTAACTTGGTAGGTTACCTGATGCATATCACTTAACCGCTGAGTCTTCCTTCTGTCATATATAAAGATGACTGCGCCAATGAAAAATGTGTTTCTTCAACTACACTACCCAGGAAGACTTGAAGACCAATAGATTTAGGATACCTTAAAAGAATCGTATCCGAAAACTTATGGCAATTTGAAGCCCTTCTCTCCTCACATAACCAGAGTGTGAACAGACTCTGCTATTACTCCCGTGTTTAGAACTCTTTAGTGATATCCCCTTGCCTTCTCAGCATAGTAGAAAATGCTTAGCAAGGTTTGAAAATTAATTTGTGGGCTGGCTCTGCCTTGGTTCTCAAACCTCACCTCTTACATCTCTCAGCCCTCTCCCTAATGAACACCTAATGAACACTCCTACAATAAACTCACACACACACACAAACACACACATGAACTTTCTTAGAAAACCTTGCTTTATGTGTTCCCTTTACTTCTGGGCCCTTGTACAGATTCATGTCTCTGCTGTCCCTCTCTCTTCCCTTTTTAGGTCCCACTGAGCATTCACCTTTATCTACAGGAAACCTTCATACAACTCCCTCCTGAGTTGTGTCCTTCAAATAAGCCACACATTTTCATATCTTCAAGTCTTATATAACCAAATGGAATATACCTCTTTATTTATCTGACTCTGCCAGAAAAGCTCTTGATGGCAGGGCCTTCAGTTTGTTTGCTGTTGTGTCTGTATATACATTGTAGCACAGTAAGCATTTAATCAGTTCAGTTCAGTTCAGTTGTTCAGTCGTGTCCGACTCTCCGCGACCCCATGAATCACAGCACGCCAGGTCTCCCTGTCCATCACCAACTCCCGGAATTCACTCAAACTCATGTCCACAGAGTCGGCGATGCCATCCAGCCATCTCATTCTCTGCCGTCCCCTTCTCCTCCCACCCCCAACCTTTCCCAGCATCAGAGTCTTTTCCGGTGAGTCAACTCATCGCATGAGGTGGCCAAAGTATTGCAGTTTCAGCTTTAGCATCAGTCCTTCCAATGAACACCCAGGACTGATCTCCTTTAGAATGGACTGGTTGGATCTCCTTGCAGTCCAAGGGACTCTCAAGAGTCTTCTCCAACACCACAGTTCAAAAGCATCAATTCTTTGGCAATCAGCTTTCTTCACAGTCCAACTCTCACATCCATACATGACCACGGGAAAAACCATAGCCTTGACTAGACGGACCTTGGTTGGCCAAGTAATGTCTCTGCTTTTCAATATACTATCAAGGTTGGTCATAACTTTCCTTCCAAGTAGTAAGCGTCTTTTAATTTCCTGGCTGCAGTCAGCATCTACAGTGTTTTTGGAGCCCAAAAAAATAAAGTCTGACACTGTTTCCACTGTTTTTCCATCTATTTCCCATGAAGTGATGGGACCAGGTGCCATGATATTTGTTTTCTGAATGTTGAGCTTCAAGCCAACCTTTTCACTCTCCTCTTCCACTTTCATCAAGAGGATTTTTAGTTAGTTTTTGCAAAATAAAGAAATGGAGAGAAGCAAGGGGGTAGGGCAAAATGGAAACTAGATGTCAATTAGTCTCAAGCAAGACAAGAAATCAAAATAAAACCTAAGAGTGGAGAGGACAAGTAACCTGAACTATGCCCACAAATCGAAGTTACTCAAGAGAAGAAGTCTGAGATATGGCACAGACAGCTTTGAGAGGCTTGAAAATCTACTTTAGGTGTACTGGATAATCATGTTCAAATCCTAGAATGACTACTTGATTTGAATTAGAGAACTTAGATTCAGTTCAGTTCAGTTCAGTCGCTCAGTCATGTCCAACTCCTTGCGACCCCATGAATCACAGCACGCCAGGCCTCCCTGTCCATCACCAACTCCCGGAGTCCACTCAAACCCACCTCCATCAAGTTGGTGATGCCATCCAGCCATCTCATCCTCTGTTGTCCCCTTCTCCTCCTGCCCTTGGTCTTTCCCAGCATCAGGGTCTTTTCAAATGAGTCAGCTCTCTGCATCAGGTAGCCAAAGTATTGGCGTTTCAGCTTCAACATCAGTCCCTCCAATGAACACCCAGGATTGATCTCCTTTAAGATGGATGGGTTGGATTGCCTGGCAGTCCAAGGGACTCTCAAGAGTCTTCTCCAACACCACAGTTCAAAACATCAATTCTTTGGCGCTCAGCTTTCTTTATAGTCCAACCCTCACATCCATACATGACCACTTGAAAAACCATATCCTTGACTAGACGGACCTTTGTTGGCAAAGTAATGTCTCTGCTTTTTAATATGCTGTCTAGGCTGGTTATAACTTTCCTTCCAAGGAGCAAGCGTCTTTTAATTTCATGGCTGCAATCACCATCTGCAGTGATTTTGGAGTCCAGAAAAATAAAGTCTGACACTGTTTCCACTGTTTCCCCATCTATTTGCCATGGAGTGATGGGACTGGATGCCATGATCTTAATTTTCTGAATGTTGAGCTTTAAGCCAACTTCTTCACTCTCCTCTTTCACTTTCATCAAGAGGCTCTTTAGTTCTTCTTCACTTTCTGCCATAAGGGTGGTGTCAATCTGCATATCTGAGGTTATTGATGTTTCTCCAGGCAATCTTGATTCCAGCTTGTGCTTTTTCCAGCCCAGCATTCCTCATGATGTACTCTGCATGTAAGTTAAATAAGCAGGGTGACAATATACAGCCTGATGTACTCCTTTTCCTGTTTGGAACCAGTCTGTTGTTCCATGTCCAGTTCTAACTATTGCTTCCTGACCTGCATACAGGTTTCTCAAGAGGCAGGTCAAGTGGTCTGGTATTCCCAACTCTTTCAGAATGTTCCACAGGTTTATTGTGATCCACACAGTCAAAGGCTTTGGCATAGTCAATGAAGCAGAAATAGATGTTTTTCTGGAACTTCCCTGCTTTTTCAATGATTCAGTGGATGTTGGCAATTTGATCTCTGGTGCCTCTGCCTTTTCTAAAACCAGTCTGAACATCTGGAAGTTCACGGTTCACATATTGCTGAAGTCTGGCTTGGAAAATTTTGAGCATGACTTTACTAGCGTGTGAGATGAGTGCAATTGTGCAGTAGTTTGAGCATTCTTTGGCATTACCTAGATTGTTTATCATCAATTATTGTCTGACATTAGAATAGTTTAACTTTCTACAAACAAAGATTTTGTTGGAGAATTTCTTGTACTAATGGTGCCTAAAAAATATATCATGGTTTTTTTTTTTTCTGAACAGTTAAGGAATAGTTGAATATTTATCTAACTAGATTATTTTACATCTCATGGTATGTTCAAATCTCAGCATGCCATATATACATGGAATTATGTCAGATTTATACACTAACAATTCATTATGAATGGAAGTCAGTGGCTTTTTTTTTTTTTCCATTTTAGAGGTCAGCACTTCCACTTATCTGAGTCTTCATGTTAAAGAAGTTATGTGACTTCTTTGGAAACCTTTGGAAGATTGTGAAGTACACTAAACAATTCAACTAGTTCAGTTAAAATTGGTTTATCAAGAGAGAGAGAAAGAGAGGAGGCATTGGCTTTCCATATGCCTAGCACCAGACTAGACTCTATACAACTACAAAATTAAGCACTCACTATGATCTGATAGATTGGCCTCTGACTGAAATCCCAAATTTTTGGATGAGAGAAACTGAACCATCCAATTTAGGCTCTGGTACAGATTATCTTGGAAGGATTTATATATCAGCTGGCCATGGCTGACTTCCTTCAAAAGAGGCTGACAAATAATAAGAAGTGCTCTTATATGAGTCTGTCAAACCTTATGTACTAATGCTTTTGGAATTTTTTTCCAAGTGGTATAAAAAAGCTTATTTCTTCTAATTAAATTAACGATTTACTCAGTTTCTCCCACCACCCACACTCAGGCTCAAGATTCTATACTTACAACAAATTAAAATTTTTCCTTGTGGTTCATTTGCTCTAAATGAGATTTAAATGTAATGTGATGGTGTAAAGTTAAATGTAACTCTGGTTCAATCTTACTGAATATCACCATGCCAGTGCAGTTTCCTATAAATGTTCTTGAAACCTTCATGTCTTTGTTGAAAAATATAACTGCCTCATGTCTTATGGCTCCAGATTATAACATATTTTATTTATCAAGTATTCTTTAACATGCAACTAATGGAATTATCTCTAAAATAGTTTTATAGCATAGTTAAAATTAAATTAATTCCTCAAAACTAATTTATTTATTCAACCAAAAGATTGCTTTTCCTGAGAATCTTGATAATTTATCTCTATTGTCATTTTTTTTCACTAGAGAATCTAAGTTATTTTTACTATTTCCTTAGCAGAAGTTACGGAGAAGGCAATGCAAGCCACTCCAGTACTATTGCCTAGAAAATCCCATGGATGGAGGAGCCTGGTAGGCTGCAGTCCATGGGGTCGCTGAGGGTCGGACACGACTTAGCTATGTCACTTTCATGTTTCAATTTCACACATTGGAGAAGGAAATGGCAACCCACTCCAGTGTTCTTGCCTGGAGAATCCCAGGGACGGGGAGCCTGGTGGGCTTCCGTCTATGGGGTCACACAGAGTCGGACACGACTGAAGTGACTTAGCAGCAGCAGCAGCAGCGGAAGTTAAATGATGCCATTTTTTTTCTTTTGATATTGTTTTATTTAGGCCTCTTTCATTGCAAGAAGAGAAAGCAAAAGTTAAATTACCATAATCCAAAGGAACATTTATTAGTTTCACATACCTGGAAGTCATGTTTGTATCTGACTTCAGGTCAGGGTCTACACTGGACGCAAACTTGTCACAAGGACCAAATACGTCTAGGAACATTCTCAAAAAAGCTGTCATTTCACTTCAAGAAGGTATGATCTATACTCCATTTTTACATCTATTTCCCTGATAGCACCAACCAATGTCCTAGAATTGAGTCTTGTAGATTCAACGTGGTCTGAAATGGGTCATATTAAATTCTAAATCAATCACAGTGCCCAGGAGATTGCTGGTTTTGTGTCGGTATGTCTGTAATTTACACTCTTGAGCAAATGGTGCTCTGAAAATATATCCCCAGAGAACGAAAGTGTACTAGTTGTTCAATCAAATTTAGGGCTGTAAAGAGCAAAAGAGGGAGAATGGTCTACTACAACATTGACTAATGATGTAATCATTTAACAATGAAAATTAATATTTAGTTAGCCCTATCTTATTTAGGCCCAGTATGAGACATTTCCCATACATTGACAAAAAGCTGATATTACTATCTATGTGTTATACCTGTGATGAGATGGTTACATGGAGAAATTGATTATCCAATTCATGACCTTAATGGTTTGTAAATGAAACTGCTAGCTTTAGGTCAGTCCTACCTCCACAATCTCCTAATCAAATCATCTATTCTCATTTCCAAAAAGAAGAGATTGGGCCTGATGATCTCTAACTTGCTTTCCTTCTTGAAAATCTGATGATTCTTTGATTATAAAGTATTAATAGTAGATCCTACCAAAGACATGACAGAATTCTCACTGTATTTTTCAGCCGTACTGCCAGACCATAGTCTAGGCACATAGCATCTTTGACCTTAACATTTGCCGCATGTTTTTGCTTAATCATGATCCCTCCAGGTTTTCTCCTCCAATTTATCCTCCTCATGGTTGTGTGATATTGGGTAATGTGAAATTGTATAATTTATGATATTTTTCTCTTCCTTCTTCTTCCTCCTGTTGATTATTGGACTAATTTTAGCCTCTTTAGCTTGATACACAGATCCTTTCATCTGAACACAACATACAATTCCAAACCATATCATTCCCCTGCTCTCTAAACCTTCACGCAAAATTAACATTTTGCTATTTCCTAAACTCTCCATGTTTTTAAATCTTCCATTCTCCCTGAGTTGTCCTTTTTGGCCAACTCCTTCTCATCTTTCAAAGGATAGATGAAGAATAATATATTTGTAGGCAGTCTTTCCTGATTCTCCCCAGGGAAAACTATTCATGTTTTCCTGTGTGTACCATCAGCATTTACACAGAGAAGCATAAAGAGCTTAGACAAATACGTATGTATTAGAAAGCTTCCTGCTAGTTATTGTGAATAACTTTATGTAAAATAAGCATGTTCTGTGTGTTTTCACTTTGCTCACCCATAAAGCAAAGGAGAAAAGGAGATATAAGCTTCTGAATGCAGAGTTCCAAAGAACAGAAAGGAGAGATAAGAAAGCCTTCCTCAGGGATCAATGCAAAGAAATAGAGGAAAACAACAGAATAGGAAAAACAAGAGATCTCTTCAAGAAAATTAGAGATTCCAAGGAAACATTTCGTGCACAGATGGGCTCGATAAAGGACAGAAATGGTATGGACCTAACAGAAGCAGAAGATATTAAGAAGAGGTGGCAAGAATACACAGAAGAACTGTACAAAAAAGATCTTCACGACCAAGATAGTCATGATGGCGTGATCACTCACCTGGAGCCAGACATCTTGGAATGTGAAGTCAAGTGGGCCTTAGAGGGCATCACTAAGAACAAAGCTAGTGGAGGTGATAGAATTCCAGTTAAGCTCTTTCAAATCCTGAAAGATGATGCTGTGAAAGTGCTACACTCAATATGCCAGCAAATTTGGAAAACTCAGCGGTAGCCACAGGACTGGAAAAGGTCAGTCTTCCTTCCAATCCCAAAGAAAGGCAATGCCAAAGTATGCTCCAACTACCGCACAATTGCACTCATCTCACACGCTAGTAAAGTCATGCTCAAAATTCTCCAAACCAGGCTTCAGCAATATGTGAACCGTGAACTTCCAGATGTCCAAGCAGGTTTTAGAAAAAGCAGAGGCACCAGGGATCAAATTGCCAACATCTGCTGAATCATGGAGAAAGCAAGAGAGTTCCAGAAAAACATGTATTTCTGCTTGATTGACTATGCCAAAGCCTTTGACTGTGTGGATCACAATAAACTGTGGAACATTCTGAAAGAGATGGGAATACCAGACCACCTGACCTGCCTCTTGAGAAACCTGTTTGTAGGTCAGGAAGCAATAGTTAGAACTGGACATGGAACAACAGACTGGTTCCAAATAGGAAAAGGAGTACGTCAAAGTTGTATATTGTTACCCTGCTTATTTAACTTATATGCAGAGTACATCATGAGGAACACTGGGCTGGAAGAAGCACAGGCTGGAATGAAGATTGCCGGGAGAAATATCAATAACCTCAGATATGCAGATGACACCACCCTTATGGCAGAAAGTGAAGAGGAACTCAAAAGTCTCTTGATGAAATTGAAAGAGGAGAGTGAAAGGGTTGGCTTGAAGCTCAACATTCAGAAAACAAAGATCATGGCATATGGTCCCATCACTTCATGGGAAATAGATGGGGAAACAGTGGAAACAGTGGTTGACTTTATTTTGGGGGGCTCCAAAATCACTGCAAATGGTGATTGCAGCCATGAAATTAAAAGACATTTACTCCTTGGAAGGAAAGTTATGACCAACCTAGATAGCATATTAAAAAGCAGAGACATTACTTTTCCAACAAAGGTCCGTCTAGTCAAGGCAATGGTTTTTCTCGTGGTCATGTATGGATGTGAGAGTTGGACTGTGAAGAAAGCTAATTGCCGAAGAATTGATGCTTTTGAACTGTGGTGTTGGAGAAGACTCTTGAGAGTCCCTTGGTCTGCAAGAAGATCCATCTAGTCCATTCTAAAGGAGATCAATCCTGGGTGTTCATTGGAAGGACTGATGCTAAAGCTGAAACTGCAATACTTTGGCCACCTCATGCGACGAGTTGACTCACTGGAAAAAACTCTGATGCTGGGAGGGATTGGGGGCGGGAGGAGATGGGGACGACTAGAATGAGATGGCTGGATGGCATCACCGACTCGATGGACATGAGTTTGAGTGAACTCCGGGAGTTGGTGATAGACAGGGAGGCCTGGCGTGCTGTGATTCATGGGGTCGCAAAGAGTCGGACACAACTGAGTGACTGAACTGAACTGAACTGAAAGTCATCATAATAATGAGTAGGTTCTGGTATTTACATCCTATCACAATAAAGGCATCATATGTGGAAACTAATCAGTTACTAGTGTAAGCATAGAGGTGTTAGTAAATAGATGTCTTTATATTTCAATATTGAGTCTTCAGTTCTCATTGAACCCAAATGTAATCTTGAATAAAGAAATGCATTTTAAAAACTGATGTTTTAATTTATAGTAAGAGCTCTAACTGCCAGAATGTTGAGGAAAATGGTACAATTGAATCTTATATGTATCATCCTTCCTTGTGCTATTTCTAGAATGAGAATTGATAACCTGAAGGCTGTAGGATGCCTATAGCATCAGAATATAGAAATCACAATTTGGATGTGTGATCTACCTCGTGAATATAACAGAACTGTAGTTAGTCTAATGATTCATGTCAATGGGATCAGGGTCAGGGTCAGATTCCTACTTTTACCCACAATATACATGTTGGAGCAAGAGAAAAGTTGATCAAAGGTGTTTCTCCAGGTGTTTTTCTTAATGGGTGGAGTAATTAGACAAAGGCAGGAGGAGTAACAGCAGATTAGAGAAAAATAAAGGAATGAGATAAGTCTCTGACTTGCAGCTTCTATTTGCAAAATATCTATTCCTCACCAATATACTTTTACACAGATTACAGACTCTAAGGCCATAGTGGTACAATGATCTGGAAAATATTAAGAGAAAAGGCCTTTTTATGTTATGCTTGATATAAGGAAACATAAAACAGAAGAATTTAAAAGACAGAGTATATTGTTCTCACAGTGATGTATAAATAGGGAAATCAAGGCTTTTGGGGAGAGTATGAACAGGATAGGCATTGAAGGCAGTGTGTTTTTAGGTTTACGAGTGCTTCACAAAATGTTGGTTCCTGGTAAGATAGTACATGGTCTGTGACAGTTCAGAAGTTGAATGAAGTGCCTGCTTTTCTATGACCTATATGCATCTTAAATCATATGACTTGGAGAGCTGAACCACTCCCTAACTAAATGAAAATTTTATCTGAAAACTATTTCAGCAAGTACACTCAAAAGCCACCTACCTTTTGGGCAACATCTTAATAGCACCACATTCACCTGCTGAATCTTTTATGGAAAACTTGACTTTTAGGTTACATCATAGCCTACTGAGTGTGAAAAACAGAATGATATATTTCCTCAAAAATATATTATTCTACGTTCTCATCAGGATTTTTTTCCTATAGAGCTTTGTTCTCTAAATGCTTTTTTATCAGGTAAAAGAAAGAGCACAAAAATAATGTGCTCATGCTGAATTTGGGGGAGGGTAAAACATTAACTTGGAGAAGAAAATGGCAACCCACTCCAGTATTCTTGCCTGGAGAATTCCATGGACGGAGGAGTCTGGCAGGCTATATATAGTCCATGGGGTCACAAAGAGTCTGACATGACTAAGTGACTAACACACACACAAAAAACCATTATCACTTCTCTAAATGTAAATTTTCAAAATGGCATACTGATTCAGAGTATGTGTGTGTTTACCATTTTACTTCATTTTGAATATGTAAATATGGGATTTATATAAAAACATTTATGAAAATATTTTAAATTTTCATTAATTAGTTAAAATAATAATAAAGTTATTTCATATTCTCTAATATGAGAAACATACTGTAAAGACAAATATATTTGTATTTAAATGAGTTATATTATACTTTAATTAAATGTTCTAGCCAGTAAGTAATAATATAATTTGGCACGAACTTTTGTTTTGTCACCAAAAATGGCAAAACCATCCTCTCAGCCATCTTTTGACTAATTTTCAATCTGTCATACTTCCTTAATCTCTTTAAATAACATATTACCTCTTGTATGTATGTTTCAGAGGAGTTATCTGCAAATACCAGTCCTTGTATTCTTTTGGCTAACAATTCTATTTGCTATTTGAAAGCAATTACTGTAGCCTAAAGTTTCTATACAAAGAAGAAGCCCATGGGAAAAGTTATGAGACAGATGAGAGATTGCGGGAAGGCACACTTAGTTAAAAACCCACTAGGGATTTATAACTAGAATATAAGCGTAGTTTCTCCAAGCAAAAAAAGAAAAAGGATAAAAGGGCAGGAACCACAAGAAAAATACAGGCAAAGTTATAAAAAAAACAATTTCCATTGTAGGAGATCTTGAGATTTCCAGTGTAGAAAACCCCAAAGCTAACAAACATGAAGTATGCTCAAACCCATTGGGGATTAGAGACATGCTAATTTGAACAAAAACATATCACTTTATACCCATGAGATTAGCAAAATTTAGAAAGCTGCATAATGCCAAGTGTTGGAAGGAGCGGCAGGAAATAGGAAACCTCCTGCACAGAATGTGAAACTGTGTGGCCATCCTGGAAAGCAATCGGAGGTAGTTTTAATCCGATTAAATCCACAGGCCTACTGTATCCCCCCCCCCAACCCACCACAAGGCATAACCTGGAGAAATTCTTATACAGGCTATGAGGAAACACACATAGGAATGTTCTTGACAGTGTTATTTATATTTCCAAGGAGTTGGAGGCAATGTGGGTGCCAATCCCTTGGGAATGGGGAAGGAAAAGATGTAGGCTATACACTACAGTGGAGAAGGTAATGGCAACCTACTCCAGTACTCTTTCCTGGAAAATCCCATGGACAGAGGAGCCTGGTAGGCTGCAGTCCACGGGGTTGCTAAGAGTCGGACACGACTGAGCGACTTCATTTTCACTTTTCACTTTCATGCATTGGAGAAGGAAATGGCAACCCACTTCAGTGTTCTTGCCTGGAGAATCCCAGGGACGGGGTAGCCTGGTGGGCTGCCGTCTATGGGGTCGCACAGAGTCGCACACGACTGAAATGACTTAGCAGCAGCAGCATACACTACAAAATACCACCCAAGAGTTAAAGGCAACATGCTAGATATTCCTACAGCAGTAGAAGATCCTTAACAACAATGCTGAGTAAAAAGGAACAAGAAAAAAACACCTATAGCAAATATGATATCTGCTTTTTAAAATACATGCACCCAAATGGCAATATTTTATAAGAACACATTAAAATAAAAGGATACCCATAAAAACACATTAGAATGATTGCCTAAGTGAGGAGAGAGAAAGGACAGTGGGATGGAGATGGGAACAGAAAGAAATGTACAAATAAGCCAAATAAAGGATGGGACCAATGATATATTGTGCCAGGAACTATAAAGTAGGATTGACCCAGCTCTCTGCACCTGGGACCCATGTGACCCACCCCCACCCCCCAAAAAAACCCCAAACAACAAAAAATGTGAATTTTTGCATACACAGTGATACAAATATAAGGGAACCACATAGTTTGGGGATCTACTGGCTTTTCACAGATATTTATTTACCCTACATATTTCTATATTTGATTTAAAGCAAACTCCTTGAAACAATAAGTCTGCTCACATCTAAAATCAAGATTTCCAGACAAAAACCCTGCTAAGATTCACTTGGGAGCACTAATCCAACTTCAATATCCCTTTCTGTGAGGTTTCTCAAATTTCAAGGAATTTGTGACCCTCTTGACTACATAAAGGGTCAGTCTTCTGAAGCTGGCCATTTATAATTTTGAATTATCTGTTTAAATGGAAAGGGAAGTTGTCTTTGATTTTTAATAGAGATAAACTCTTTCCTGGGAATAGTGTTGCCTGTGGTTTTAAAAGGCTTAATGATTCAGGGCTGTTGCCTTTTGTTGTGCCAATTCAGGCACTTTACGTGTCCAGACAAAATCTCTCTCAGCAAGATGGCTTTGATATAAAACCACTGATATTTAAATATCAAAATGTAACTCTTTGGCCTGGCAATAACCCTCCATGTGGGAGGCTCGGATGAGATTACCAGACCTGCTCTTTTGTCCTTGGATCTGCAGCATCTGGAAATGATACTTGTGGTCATGGTAATACTTCAGTCTGTCAGAGTGTATTTTATCCAAAATTTTCAGTGTGCTTTGCAATTTATTAATCCTTGCAACACCTCTAGGAGGTAGGCAGATATTTTTTCCCTTGAGGAACGGAGGCAATAGAGAGTGGAAATGAGAATACGCAAGGCCAGGCAGCTGGATGAGAGTGGAAGGAAGTCCTTTGCACTTAGGAGAACAGCCAATCCCATTAAATGGTGAACTCATTTGACACTACCATTAAACAAGTCTTTAAGGAAATTTTATAGCTTGCGAACGAAGAACAAGGTTTTGGAAACCAAAATTAATGGAGGCCTAAGAAACTGAAAAATAAATTGTGACATTTAAAATGTGCTTCTTCAATATTCTATTACACATTCCAATTTACTGAGTTTAATCAGTGAGACAAGAATAAAACACCATAGATGATGAACTAAAAGTTTGTAAGTATGCAGGCATGGTTGTGTCTGTTTTAGGGGATATAACTATTTTGGAAGTATTTGTCTTTTTGTAAAATAAAGTGACTTTTTGATGCTGCTATCTCTTTCTTTTTTTTTTTTTTCCTTTTGATTTCTTAGCTGACCTCATTCTATTTCTGATTTTTCATGTAGATTAATAGAATTTTCCTGATGATTCATGTTCTCTGATTACCTGTGGAAAAAATGATATAAAAACAAAAGAGTGGATCTTTTTTAATTTAATGCTAACTTTCTCTATGAATTTGTATTTCCCCAGATCCATTTTAGATTCCATTAGAATATTTAAGCCCTCATGTAAAATCCATGAGTATATAAAGATAAACTCTAAGGTAGATCATTCCATGTAATAACATCATTTGTACCACAAATGGAGAGGGAAATGGCAACCCACTCCAGTATTCTTGCCTGGAAAATCCCATGAACAAAAAAGCCTGGCAGGCCGCAGTCCATGGCGTCACACAGAGTCGGACATGACTGAAGCAACTTAGCATACCATAAATAAATATTTACCAAACCTACTATATTTCAACTAATATTCAGAAACTGGAAAAATCAATAATAAGCAAGAAGCAAACCTATCAAAAACTTTTCAGTTCTTGGGGACTCAGGCCAAATATATAAGTATAGTAAAGGTAAATATATGTGTGTATATATATGTATGCATTTAATTATAGTAAAGGGGAATAAATGTGAATAAAGCAGGATTCTATTAATGTGAGAATGCTTCTACCCCAGATTTGAGGAATCATAGACAGTTTCATGGAAGTAGTAGTATCTACACTGAGATCTGAAGGAGTTATCTAAGCAAAAGAAGGGAAATTGAAGGGTAAAATATTACTGGCAAGGGGTCCAACAATTGTAAATTCCATCATTATTATGTTGCATACTCAGCTAGAATACTGAAAGGGATATGATAGTTACTGTCATAGAAACAGCAATAACAATACTTAGAATTTATAAATATTCATTAAGTGCTAAGTCCCATGGTTTGTACTTAAGAGAGTGTTATTAATATTTCAAGTTCTTCTTAAAACTGCCCTCTGAAAAAGATTATTATACTGATTAAATTTTGTTACCTATCACAGACAACATGTAGCACAGATATGATGACATAATGCAGTTCTGTCAAATGGCCTTCCTGATGTGAAACAGGCCTATCATGTTCTGTCCTCTGTGGCCATGAAAATAATGTGGGAATCAAATAAATATCCAATGCAAAGAATTTCCTATAGATCCAGAGTCTGTTTTTACTTTTCACGTACAAAAAATAAAAAAAGAACTTCCAGTTATCTAGGGCTTTTAGCCCATGAACCAGTTTATATAGCAAAGGCATACCATCACAAAAACAAGTATGTAAAAGTGCTTCATACAATGCAGAGCATCACTTTCATGAAAGCTAAGGATTTACCTTTCGTATTGAAAGGTTAAGATATTTTTTAATTTTTAAAAGATTTTTTTAAAACTATTTTGAGTTCCCCCTCCTGAACCCCCCTCTCACCTCCCCCCTCCCTTAATCCTCCCTCTGGGTCATCCCCTCTGGGGAACTCATGTACACCTGGGGCGAATTCATGTCAATGTATGGCAAAACCAACCAATATAATATTGTAAAATAAAAAAATAAATAAATTTTAAAAAAATAAAATAAAAAAATAAAAATAAATTTAAAAAAAAAAAACTATTTTTGAAGCAGTCCTTTCAAATGTATTTCCCTCTTCATTTTACACATGTGGTGGCGCTAGTGGTAAAGAATCCACCTGCCAGTGCAGGAGATGCAGGTTTTATCCCTGGGTTGGGAAGATCCCCTGGAAAAGGAAATGACAACCCCCTCAAGGATTCTTGCCTGGAAAATTCCATGGACAGGGGAGACTGGTGGGCTACACTCTATGGGGTCACAAGGAGTCAGACACTACTGAGCTACTGAGCACACAAGAATATGATGAACATAGCTCTTTGGTTAACGGTCTTTTCATGCTACGTTAAATTATTTGCCATTCCTAACCAAGCATGGCATATCCACAGCTCTGTGCTCTTATACACATTCTTTCTAGAAAATTTTTGCTCACTCCTATGTAATCTCAATGTTTCAACTCGATTGGTACATCCTTGTAATACTGTTCAGGCTATATATTCTTATTACAAACATCGCAATTTGTCATTCTTCTTTTACTTCATTTCCCACATTGTCTAGTGCATCTAGACTTATGTTACAAGAGTTAGGAAATTAGGATGCCAAGAAATGTAAAAGTATTTTTAATCTCTAAATGGAGTTCTCTAATGTCACTGTTTGTTTTCTGTTGAAGTTAACACGAACAAAAAGAAAATAAATATCTCTTTTCCATGAATGCATTTTTGCATCATCAAATATGCTAAGAACAGCATATCCTTTAATTCAAACTATATCTTATGAGTTTAACGAATGTTTCATCTTCTTCAACACAAAAAAAAACCTCACTAACCGTAAGACTGCATTGAATTTAATGATGACTAATTCTTTTCTGTTTCTACTTGTTACAATACTTTTCACTCCTTTACTTCACCTGCCTTGACCCTTACCATGATTATTTCTCTGCTTTCCTTCATAGAAATGTTTCTGCTTTTTGTCTCCCTACAGTCACAAAGTTGACACACCTCCTTTTTAAAAAATCTCTGTCCTTTGATATTTAGATTCACCATGTACTTCCATTCTCATTCCTATAACAAGAATAACCATTCAAATTTAACAAAAAAAGTTTTTAGAGTTGAAAGAAATACAGAAACATTTGTATCAGTCATCCTCAGTTTATGCACTTCTGGAAAAGATCTCTTTTCCAGAAAAAGTTTATATGTTACACAAGTAGCTGAATTTTGACTAAATTTTATAATGGTTAATGACAATAAAATATTGCAACTGAATTCTCAAGCCACACAAAAAGAATGTGTCATTAAAGTCACATTCTAAAAATATTCATCTCATGGAAATATTAATTACAGAATCATTCAAAAAGAAAAGACAGAAATGGTAATTGGCTTTTAAAAGTATACAATCCTTGATCCAAATACACATCACAGATTAAACTACTCAGACTGAGATAAATCACAGTAAATACACTGAAGAAGGTGAGATAATACATCTATCTATATGAGAAATAATTAAATAATTTGTAAAATTACACTTGGAGCCAGGTCAGCAGTACTAAGTTGGAGGAATCAATTTCCCTAGACATCACTGGAGACATATTGGTTAAAAATTGCAACTGGTTTTAAGTGGCTACTTTGGTTATTTCTGTCCTTACAAGTGTTCAAAAAAGATTAAAAATAATAAACTAAAAATTATCAACATTTAGAGATGTGTAAGTATTTTAGAACTTTAAGTCTAGACTAACAAACAGCAGGAAGACTAACAGATAACAGCCTGAACTTGTGCTTGGATTTCTTAGAAGCCACTCAAGGACAACTCCATTGATTCATTTCCATTCTTCTTGATTACTACAATATCTCTATGAGAAATATAAGTATATATTTACTAGTTTATCATGTGGGAATACGGGAAGGTAACATCACTGAAAAATAAGACATCAAAATAAGGAACCTTAAAAGCATAGCATCACCTAAGTAATTCAAACTCCAAGAGAGAAAGTCCTCTCTGAAGCACTGAAATGTCAAAAATAGACTGAAACATTTAATCTGGGTGTCACTATTTGTATATTGAGGATTCTTAAAAAAAGAAGAGTTACCCTGGAGAAACTATTAAATCGCTATGAGTGTTGCCAATGAATGGTCCCAGAGACACTAGATTTAAAACTATAGAGAGAGAAGTTAAAAGTAAGTTGTTAATTAGTAGCGAATCCCAAACCCTTCCCCTGTAAGCTGAACTTCATTCATTTGTGTTGTGTGTCTTATAAGACTTCTGATCCCATTTGCTCTAAATAACCCATTAACTAAAAATTGGATAAGTGTCCTGATCAGTTTAAGTTACATTAGTAGCAAGCTTGAGGAACAACTCTGTATGACTTCCATGCAGACAAAATTCTTTGTTCCCACTCACTAGTTTGTCTCCATGCTCTTTATTTTATGGTGTGTTTGTGTGTGTGCATGTGCGTGTTGTGTGTGTGTGTGTGTGTGTTGAATTTATCATTCATGATTAACCTTCCTTTCATCCTACCCTTCTTGTCCCTTTTCTCCAGCTGGGTCAAATCCTTCTCATCTTTCCGGTATTAGCTGAGGGCCACCTTTTCTGAGAAAGATTCATCAGACACTTTCCCCACATGTATCTCACCCACTGCTTATGCTCTCACAGGTTGAGCATGCTATTGTTTGCATATATGTATAGATTTTTATTCACATGCAGTACAAGCATATTATATACATACAGTATCAGTTCAGTTCAGTTCAGTCGCTCAGTCATGTCCGAATCTTTGCGACCCATGAATCACAGCACGACAGGCCTCCCTCCCGGAGTTCACTCAAACTCATGTCCACAGAGTCGGTGATGCCATCCAGCCATCTCATTCTCTGCCGTCCCCGTCTCCTCCCGCCCCCAATCCTTTCCAGCATCAGAGTCTTTTCCAGTAAGTCAACTCATCGCGTGAGGTGGCCAAAGTACTGGAGTTTCAGCTTTAGCATCAATCCCTCCAATGAACACCCAGGACTGATCTCCTTTAGAATGGACTGGTTGGATCTCCTTGCGGTACAAGGGACTCTCAAGAGTCTTCTCCACAGTTCAAAAGCATCAATTCTTCAGCGATCAGCTTTCTTCACAGTCCAACTCTCACATCTGTACATGACCACGGGAAAAACCATAGCCTTGACTAGACGGACCTTGGTTGGCAAAATAATGTCTCTGCTTTTTAATATACTATCTAGGTTGGTCATAACTTTCTTTCCAAGGAGTAAGCATCTTTTAATTTCATGGCTGCAATCATCATCCACAGTGATTTTGGAGCCCAAAAAAATAAAGTCTGACACTGTTTCCACTGTTTCCCATCTATTTCCCATGAAGTGATGGGACCAGTTGCCATGATCTTTGTTTTCTGAATGTTGAGCTTCAAGCCAACCTTTTCACTCTCCTCTTTCACTTTCATCAAGAGGCTTTTGAGTTCCTCTTCACTTTCTGCCATAAGGATGGTATCATCTGCATATCTGAGGTTACTGATATTTCTCCCAGCAATCTTGATTCCAGCTTGTGCTTCTTCCATCCCAGCATTCCTCATGATGTACTCTGCATATAAGTTAAATAAGCAAGGTGACAATACACAACCTTGACGTACTCCTTTTCCTATTTGGAACCAGTCTGTTGTTCCATGTCCAGTTTTGACTGTTGCTTCCTGACCTGCATACAGGTTCCTCAAGAGGCAGGTCAGGTGGTCTGGTATTCCCATCTCTTTCAGAATTTTCCACAGTTTATTGTGATCCACACAGTCAAGGGCTTTAGCATAGTCAATGAAGCAGAAATAGATGCTCTTCTGGAACTCTCTTGCTTTGTCCATGATCCAGAGGATGTTGGCAATTTGATCTCTGGTGCCTCTGCCTTTTCTAAAACCTGCTTGAACATCTGGGAGTCCACGGTTCACATACTGCTGAAGCCTGGCTTGGAGAATTTTGAGCATCACTTTACTCGAGTGTGAGATGAGTGCAATTGTCCGGTAGTTTGAACACTCTTTGGCATTCCCTTTCTTTGGGATTGGAATGAAGACTGACCTTTTCCAGTCCTGTGGCCACTGCTGAGTTTTCCAAATCTGCTGGCATATTGAGTGCAGCACTTTCACAGCATCATCTTTCAAGATTTGAAATAGCTCAACTGGAATTCCAACACCACCACTAGCTTTGCTCGTAGTGATGTTTTCTAAGGCCCACTTGACTTCACATTCCAAGATGTCTGGCTCTATGTCAGTAATCACGCAATCGTGATTATCTTGGTTGTGAAGAACTTTTTTGTACAGTTCTTCTGTGTATTCTTGCCACCTCTTCTTAATATCTTCTGCTTCTATTAGGTCCGTAACATTTCTGTCCTTTATCGAGCCTATCTTTGCATGAAATGTTCCCTTGGTATCTCTAATTTTCTTGAAGAGATCTCTTGTTTTTCCTATTCTGTTGTTTTCTTCTATTTCTTTGCATTGATCACTGAGGAAGGCTTTCTTATCTCTCCTTGCCCTTCTTTGGAACTCTGCATTCAGATGCTTATGTTTCCTTTTCTCCTTTGCTTTTTGCTTCTCTTCTTTTCACAGCTATTTGTAAGGCCTCCTCAGACAGCCATTTTGCTTTTTTGCATTTCTTTTCCATGGGGATGGTCTTGGTACCTGTCTCCTGTACAATGTCACGAACCTCCGTCCAGAGTTCATCAGGCACTCTATCTATCAGATCCAGTCCCTTAAATCTATTTCTCACTTCCACTGTATAATCATAAGGGATTTGATTGAGGTCATACCTGAATGGTCTAGTGGTTTTCCCTACTTTCTTCAATTTCAGTCTGAATTTGGCAATAAGGAGTTCATGATCTGAGCCACAGTCAGCTCCTGGTCTTGTTTTTGCTAACTGTATACAGCTTCTCCATCTTTGGCTGCAAAGAATATAATCAATCTGATTTTGGTATTGACAATCTGGTGATGTCCATGTGTAGAGTCTTCTCTTGTGTTGTTGGAAGAGAGTGTTTGCTACGACCAGTGCATTCTCTTGACAAAACTCTATTAGCCTTTGCCCTGCTTCATTCCATGCTCCAAGGCCAAATTTACCTGTTACTCCAGGTGTTTCTTGACTTTCTACTTTTGCATTCCAGTCCCCTATAATGAAAAGGACATCTTTTTTGGGTGTTAGTTCTAGAAAGTCTTGTAGGTGTTCATAGAACTGATTAACTTTGGCTTCTTCAGCATTACTGGTTGGTGCATAGGCCTGTATTACTGTAATATTGAATGGTTTGCCTTGGAAACAAACAGAAATCATTCTGTCGTTTTTAAGATTGCATCCAAGTACTGCATTTCAGACTCTTTTGTTGACCATGATGGCTACTCCATTTCTTCTAAGGGATTCCTGCCCACAGTAGTAGATATAATGGTCATCTGAGTTAAATTCACCCATTCCAGTCCATTTTAGTTCACTGATACCTAGAATGTCGACATTCACTCTTGCCATCTCCTGTTTGACCACTTCCAATTTGCCTTGATTCATGGACCTAACATTCCAGGTTCCTATGCAATATTGCTCTTTACAGCACCGGACCTTGCTTCTATCCACCAGTCACATCCACAACTGGGTATTGGTTTTACTTTGGCTCCATCCCTTCATTCTTTCTGTAGTTATTTCTCCACTGATCTCCAGTAGCATACTGGGCACCTACCGACCTGGGGAATTCCTCATTCAGTATCCTATCATTTTGCCTTTTGATACTGTTCATGGGGTTCTCAAGGCAAGTATACTGAAGTGGTTTGCCATTCCCTTCTCAGTGGACCACATTCGACTGTGGGCCATGTGATCAGATTGACTAGTTTTCTGTGATTATGATTTCAGTGTGTCTGCCCTCTGATGCCATCTCACAATACCTACCGTCTTATTTGGGTTTCTCTTACCTTGGTCTTGGGATATCTCTTCACAGCTGCTCCAGCAAAGTGCAGCCTTTGCACCTTACCTTGGAAGAGGGGTATCACCTCAAGGCCGCCCCTCCTGACCTTGAGCGTGGGGTAGCTCCTCTCGGCCCTCCTGTGCCCACATAGCCACTGCCTATTGGACATGGGGTAGCTCTTCTCGACCACGCTTCTGTGTGTAGTCGGTTGGACCTGAGCCTGCCTCTCTCGCGTCTGCGCCGCTGGAGCCGGCATCTCTCGCGTCCGCACATATGTATATACGTACTACATATATACGTACTACATATATACGTAGAAATTCTTGAAGATAGAGACTTGGACTTTCTCATCTCTCAGTCAAGTCCACTGTGCTTTATTCAACATCTGTCATAAATAGGTGCTCAATAAACTTATTTAATGAATAAATACTTCAGCATGCCAACTAATTAATTAACATGCTTAACATTCTAGAGATTAAAAAGATTTAATAATATTCTTGTCTTTGATATTCAGAGTTCACAATAATTGGAAAGACATAATAAAGAAACAATAAGGGAAGATAACCTAAATTTATGATAAAAGAGACATTAGCCTCTCATTTGCTGTATAAGTTTTCTAAATAAGACTTTGAGTTTATGAAAAACAAGAGACAAAATTTTAAATGCCATAGAATCAGTTAATCAGTCAACAAGTGTTCATTGACCATATGAACTACAAGCAGTTTTATGAACAATTTCTACTTACATTTTGTTGCCTGAGCAAAATGGGAACCCTATAGAATTATCCTTGATTTCAAGATATCACTTATTGAAAGCAGTTTTTATTTTACAAGTCTATTTTCATGATACAATAAAAAATCTATAAATATATTTTTATATGATAATATTCACAAAGTAAAACATCCTATGGAAATTAAAGAACAGTGTGACAAGTTTTCAGTCAGTCATCCCCTGCTCTTGAATATATAATACATTTGATTAGTGTCATTTCCATATTCTAGTAGTTCATTCCTCACCATATCACTCTATAATGTTGGAACAACTATAGCAATGGTAATAGTTAAATTATAATGAAAACAAATATCAGTAACAGGCTACTTAGTATGTACTGTATATCTAGAATTTTAAGTGCAATGCCCTGTTGAGTTCACTCAGTGGGTCTATGGGTGGATATTAATGTGATTCCCCTTTTAATGATGACATCACTGATAATCTGAGAAGCCCAATATGATCTGCCAAGGATCATATTTGGTAGATCCAGTAAGCCAAGCCTGAATCCATGTGACTCATAATCCCAACATTCATTTTCTATATCTGCACGTGAAATTAGCACAATTGATTGGATGTGTTAGCAGAGACTCTGATGGTTACCTTTATCACTGTATCCAGCTAGTCCTCTACCAAAGCGCTGCCATCCCCTCCAAGTTAGAGTCTTCATAACCAAATGTATCAAATTCACTCACCTCTCATAACTCAAAACATTGAATTCACTTATTATTCAGGCAGTACAGCTGTCTGCACTAGAAGAAGAAGGTACCCTTCCAATTTTATTGTGTTACATAAGTTGTCCTCCTATACTCAGATGGTAACCAACCCCCCACATACCTGTAAAGAATAATATGTTCTTTTCATCATTACAGTAAATTAATAAAAGATTAAGTGCAATTTTATAAAGACAGAAGGATACAATTAAATGTGGTTGCCATTTGGAATTGCAGATAAGTGCACATTGTTCCGGAGAAGGCAATGGCAATCCACTCCATTACTCTTGCCTAGAAAATCCCATGGATGGAGGAGCCTGGTAGGCTGCAGTCTGTGGGGAAGCTAAGGGTCGGACACGACTGAGCGACTTCACTTTCACTTTTCACTTTCACACATCGGAGAAGGAAATGGCAACCCATTCCAGTGTTCTTGCCTGGAGAATCCCAGGGAAGGGGGAGCCTGGTGGGCTTCCGTCTATGGGGTCACACAGAGTCGGACACGACTGAAGTGACTTAGCAGCAGCAGCACATTGTTCAGCAAATGCAGCATTTACATGTCTACACACATGCCAATGTCCAGCACACAAGTACATGAGGAACTTGCCAAACTGAAATTTTGAAGGATGAAAGCCAGACATTTGAGGACCTTCTAAGATCCCTTGGGTACAAATATATTTTATGTTGAAAGTGGAGACTATATATTAGGGTAAAAGTGATGCTCTATGCAGAAATTTGAAACTATCCTATTATGATTTAATCTTTACGTAAATTCCACCACTAATAAAAAAAGACTTTTTGTATGACATCTGTGTGTAAGCTGACTTCCCTCACTGGGAATGTGTTATCCATTGCAAATCATTTTATGAATGTGAACAGCAAGTAATTTTTGCTCAGAAAGAAGCATTTTAACAACGACAACAAAAAATTATTATCGTGAAACATTCATAAACCATAAATAATAAAACAACATTTGGGGAAAGGAAGGACTGGAAATTATCCTTCCACATTTATTTTATAGGTTAGGAACCTGAAATCTAAAGAGATTAGGGGACTTGCCCCATGATCTCATCTAAGTAAAGTCAGGGTTAGGGTCAGAATGAGATCTTAACTGTATTCCAGCATATTTTCCTTCAAATTAATATTGATTTATGAGGAACTTGTATTTTATAATAAACCTATTTAGAAGGCAATGGCAAGCCACTCCAGTACTCTTGCCTAGAAAATCCCATGGACAGAGGAGCCTGGTGGGCTACAGTCCATGGGGTCGCTACTAGTCGGACAAGACTGAGCAACTTCACTTTCACTTTTCACTTTCACACGTTGGAGAAGGAAATGGCAACCCACTCCAGTGTTCTTGCCTGGAGAATCCCAGGGATGGCGGAGCCTGGTGGGCTGCCGTCCATGGGGTCGCACAGAGTCGGACACGACTGAAGTGACTTAGCAGCATTTAGATATCTTAGCAGCTGTGGATATGGTTGATGTCTTCCATTCCTTTGAAATTATCTTTTCCCTTGGTTCTTGGCTTATAAAATTCCATATTCTCCTGGTTTTCTTATGTCTGTGGTTAACTTTTCAATCTCATGGCCAACTTCTCTCTAGCAAACTAGCTTGGAATTCCTCAAAAACCAGTTCCAGGGTGTCTTTTTTTCTCACTCTGAACTTTATTTGGATCAATTCCATATTGATTTTCATCACGTGTGAGCCTGAGGATTGCAATTAAACTCATATCCTTAAATCAGAAGACTGTAGGGAACAATTTCTACTTCTTATCATTTTATGAACACAATCTTTCTCTGATAGAAAATCAAAGCTACATGCTATAAAGGACAGGTGAATATATCTCGGTTTCTTTTAAGAACAACAAAGGGTATTAAATGGGAGCATGGAATCTGGATTCAGAGTGCCATGGTTCTAATGCTGGTGCTACACTGATGAGCTGGTGATTTCTGAGCCTCAGTTTTTCCAACTTTTAAAATGAAGATAATAGTAAATATTTCATAAAGTCATTTTGATCATTAAATGAGATAATATATAGGAAGTTCTTCAAATGGTAATTGGAAAAAAGTGTGTTTTGTGTATGCTTGCATCATCATCACCATCCATATTCAAAGATTCACAAGTTTTTGTATCCAACCCAGAGTCACACTTGAACTTTACATTTCTTTTGTAGCTGTCTACTCAAGAGTTCTATTTTGTATTTCACAAATAACTCAAAATTAGTATGCCCCAAACTTTTGCCATATCTATTCAGCTCTAACCTATTTCCATAAGCCTGAAGCTCATTCAGTTCAGTTCAGTTCAGTTCAGTCGCTCAGTCGTGTCCGACTCTCCGCGACCCCATGAATCACAGCACGCCAGGCCTCCCTGTCCATCACCAACTCCCGGAGTACACTCAAACTCATGTCCACAGAGTCGGTGATGCCATCCAGCCATCTCATTCTCCGTCGTCCCCTTCTCCTCCTGCCCCCAACCTTTCCCAGCATCAGAGTCTTTTCCAGTGAGTCAACTCGTCTCATGAGGTGGCCAAAGTATTGGAGTTTCAGCTTTAGCATCAGTCCCTCCAATGAACATCCAGGATTGATCTCCTTTAGAATGGACTGGTTGGATCTCCTTGCAGTATAAGGGACTCTCAAGAGTCTTCTCCAACACCACAGTTCAAAAGCATCGATTCTTCGGCGATCAGCTTTCTTCACAGTCCAACTCTCACATCCATACATGACCACGGGAAAAACCATTGCCTTGACTAGACGGACCTTGGTCGGCTCATTAGTTTTCTCTATTTCTATAATGTCACATTCAACCACCTCAAGCCAAAGCACTGGTAATCATTCTTAAAACATTTTTGTCCTCATCTCTCAAATAAAACTATGTGTATCTTGAATCCATCTATTTTTTCCATCTCTGTGGTTCAGCAGTAAAAGAATCTGCCCACAGTGCAGGAGACACAGGTGACACAACTTTGATCCCTGGGTCAGGAAGATCCCCCTAGAGGAAGACCTTGAAACCCATGCCAGTATTCTTGCCCGGAGAATCCTATGGACAGAGGAGCCTGACAGGCTACAGTTCCTAGAGTTGCAAAGAGTCAGACACGACTGAAGTGACCGAGCACATGGCCACCGGGTTAGATCAAACAATATTGCCTCTCACCTGTGGTTTTTCCAGTAGTCATGTATGGATGTGAGAGTTGGACTATAAAGAAAGCTGAGCACCAAAGAATTGATGTTTTGGAACTGTGGTGTTGGAGAAGACTCTTGAGAGTCCCTTGGACTGCAAGGAGATCCAACCAGTCCACCCTAAAGGAGATCAGTCCTGGGTGTTCATTGGAAGGACTGATGTTCAAGCTGAAACTCCAATACTTTGGCCACCGATGTGAAGAGCTGACTCACTGGAAGGGACCCTGATGCTGGGAAAGATTGGGGTCAGGAGGAGAAGGGGAAGACAGAGGATGAGATGGTTGGATGGTATTACCAACTCAATGGACATGAGTTTGGGTAAACTACAGGAGTTAGTGATGGACAGGGAGGCCTGGTGTGCTGCGGTTCATGGGGTTGCAAAGAGTCGGACCCAACCGAGCGACTGAACTGAACTGTCCTAAAGTAATATTCTGAACTCTAGGTGAATTATTGCCTACCTATAATCCATTCCCCAATGAATGGAATGGGCATTAAAAAAAAAAATACATTGACAACTCTGCTTACAGCTCTTAGGTGGCATTCTCTCACTCTAAAGTCAAAGATAAAATTGTTTACCATGGCTAACGTGATCATCGATGTTCCTCCTTCAGCTCATCTTGTCATTCATTTTATTCCAGCCACTGGCCTCTGAAAGTTCCATCAACATGAGAAGATTTGTCTTTCATAAAGGGCTTTTAGACTTTCCATTCCCTCAGCTGTTCTTTCACATCCCCTGTCTAACACACGTCACCCTTGCCCTCCATCATATATCCTATGAATGGCACCTACTAATTCCTTATATCTCAGCTCATACATCGTTTTCTTAGAACACCCTTCCCTGATAAACCCTTAATCAACCGAAATTGCACCATCTTTCCTTTACTCTTATTACTTATTACAACTATACATTTTATATTACCTGTGTATTGATTTAATATCAGTCACTTCCTCTAGAATATAATTTCAGTGACAGCAGGAACCACATTATTCACCAGCACTTATATATTCTGGCACATAGTATGGACTCAGTTAATGTATGTTAAATAAATGAGCACGATTAGTGATTGACTAATTACGTTTTTAAATGTTCTGATAAAAAATGCAATCCAAAGCCATATCGCAAGATAAAGATTAGTCATAGAAATGAAATAGTTGATTTTGGCCAATCACAAGGAGATGTTTGTAAGTTTAACTTTTGAAAAGATAATTTTTCAACAGTAAAATCAACTCTAGAAAGAGTGCAAAGCCAACCTGTTAACATAAAATGGGGAAAGAGAACAAGTATTAAACAATCACATGTTCTTCTGCTATAGATATTGAAACTATTCTTTGCTGTGATTCATGGGGTCGCAAAGAGTCGGTCACAACTGAGTGACTGAACTGAACTGAACTGAACTGAATAAAGGAATCATTCTGCAGAATAAAATATATTATTGAGACCTTTTTAAAAATAAAGTAGATATCAATTAGTGAAGCTTTGTTGTTGTTGTTTAGTCTCTAAGTCGTGCCCAAGTCTATTGTGACCCATGGATTTTAGCCTTGAAAGTGAGTCTCTCAGTCATGCCTGACTCTGCATTCAGTTCAGTTCAGTTCAGTTCAGTCACTCAGTCGTGTCCCACTCTTTGCGACCCCATGAATCACAGCACGCCAGGCCTCCCTGTCCATCACCTACTTCCGGAGTTCACTCTCAAACTCATGTCCATCGAGTTGGTGATGCCATCCAGCCATCTCATTCTCTGTCGTCCCCGTCTCCTCACAACCCCAATCCTTCCTAGCATCAGACTCTTTTCCAGTGAGTCAACTCGTCGCATGAGGTGGCCAAAGTATTGAAGTTTCAGCTTTAGCATCAGTCCTTCCAATGAACACCCAGGATTGATCTCCTCTAGAATGGACTGGTTGGATCTCCTTGCAGTCCAAGGGACTCTCAAGAGTCTTCTCCAGCACCACAGTTCAAAATTAGTCAAGTGTAAATTCTTCTGCCAGGTTATTTTCAGAGAAATTTTTGCATCAAGAAATGTCAAAAGTAAGAGAATGAGACATTTTAGAGAATATAATTATTTTATTGCTGAATGTGCAAAAAAAGATCCCCTTTGATTTTTTGAGAAAAATTAAAGTACATTGATCAATACATCAATGTACATAAAGTACATTTATCAATACATAATACCTTTCATAACTGCTGTCATTAATCAAATTCCTCCCAGGAGGTAGGTCAATATGAAGAAAAATTAGAGTGGGGTTGTTCTTTTGCACATTAATTTCCCAAGGAAATCAGAAAATATATATCCTTGTGCTCAGAATTTGCTCACACAATATGTGTAGTTTATTAATAATTTATATTTTGAGTTAATATTTTATTATCTGAATCCTTAATGTGGTCCTCACATGGTTAATTAACTACCACAAACCTGTTCTCCTAAGTGAAATATAATCTAAATAATATAAAAAGGGTTAGAAGCTTGCAAACTATCTTGTAATGAGTGAACACATTTCCTCCATAAGAACCCATTCTTGTGTACTCCAACTGATGTCTTAGTGCATCTGATAGTGAAGTAGTAAGGATCATGTCTTTCTTACCCCAGGTAATTAATATTACTCAATCAGATGCTATGTATATATACGGATCAATCCAACAAAGTCTATTACATTTCAGAATAATTAATATAAAAGTAGAAAAAAAAACATGACAAGGCAAGCAAATTTTTCAGAAAAACATCAATAGTCTTACCCAGATAGGTAAAACAAGATGATTTGTTCAGATAGTCTTTGTACACAAAAAGAATTAACCAACATTTAATATATTTAATATTTCCTATATCTTTGCTAAAGTTTAGGTGTCTTTCTCTGTGTCTTCTTTCCTGTGCATATATCCATATGCGGAGGCCTTTCAGCTGGCTCAGTGATAAAGAACCTGCCTGCAATGCAGGAGACCTGGGTTCAATCCCTGAGTTGAGAAGATACCCTGGAGAAGGGAACGACTACCCACTTTAGTATTCTTGCCTGGAGAATTCCATGGACAATCCATGGGGTTTCAAAGAGTAGGACATGACTGACTAATACACACACACACGGCATTTATATACTTTTCAAGTTGATTACCACAATAAATCTGATAACTGTCTGTCACTGTCCAAAGTTATTACAATATTTTTGATAATGTCCCGTATATCCCCATGACAACTATTTTATAATTGTAAGTTTGTACTTCTTAATCCCCTTTATTTCTCCCAACTCCTAATCCTTCTCCCTTCCAATGAATATCAGCTTGTTCCCTCTATGTATTGTCTGTTTCTATCTTGTTTTGTTTCTTTTGGTTTTTAGATTCCACACATAAATGAAACCATACAGAATGGCATTTGTCTTTCTCTATCTGACTTATTTCACTTAACATAATACCATCTAGATCCATCCATGTTGCTGCAAAAGAAAGGATTTCATTCTTTTTATGGCTGAGTAATATTCCATTGTATATATACCACATCTTCTTTACCCAGCCATCTATTGATAGACACTTAAGTTGCTTCCATGTCTTGGCTATTATAAATAACGCCGCAGTGAACAAATGGGCACATATATCTTTTTGAATTTGTGGTTTGTTTTGTTTGGATAAATACCCAGAATGGAATTCCTGGATTGTATGGTAGTTCTATTCTCAATTTTTTGAGAAAACTTCATAATGTTTTTCATAGTGGCTGCACCAATTTATATTTCCACCAACAGGGCATGAGCTTTCCTTTTTCTCTTTATCTACACCAACACTTTTTTTTTTCTTTTTGATAATAGCTTTTCTGTTGGACTTGAGCAGATATCTCATGTGGTTTTGATTTGCATTTCCCTAATGATTAGTGACGGAGAAGGCAATGGCAGCCCACTCCAGTACTCTTGCCTGGAAAATCCCATGGCCGGAGGAGCCTGGTAGGCTGAAGCCCATGGGGTCGCGAAGAGGCGGACACAACTGAGCGCCTTCACTTTCACTTTTCACTTTCATGCATTGGAGAAGGAAATGGCAACCCATTCCAGTGTTCTTGCCTGGAGAATCCCAGGGACGGGGGAGCCTGGTAGGCTTCCGTCTATGGGATCACACAGAGTTGGACACGACTGAAGCGACTTAGCAGCAGCAGCAGCAATGATTAGTGATGTTGAGCATCTTTTCATGTGTCTGTTGGCCATCAATATGTATTGCTTAGTTGAATTGTTTGGTTTTTCAGTGTTGAATTTTATGAGCTCTTTGCGTATTTTGAATATTAACCCCTTGTCAGATATATCATTTGCAAATATCTTCTGCCATTTAGTAGGTTATCTTTGCATTTTGTTGATGGTGTCCCTTGCATCGAAAAAGCTTTTCAGTTTGATATAATCTGTTTATTTTTGCTCTTGTTACCCTTGCCTAAGGAGATGGATTTTAAAAAATACTGCTAAGAAGAATGTTAGGAAGCATTTTGCATGTTTTCTGCTAGGCATTTTATGGTTTCAGGTATTTTATGATTTCAGGTATTTAAGTCTTTAATCTACTTTTAAGTTGTTTTCTTTTCCCCTCATATGTTGTAAGAAAGTGGTCTAGTTTGTTTCTTCTATCCAATTTTCCCAACACTACTGATTGAAGAGACTGTCTTTTACCCACTGTATATTCTTGACGTTTTGTTATAAGTTATTGGCCATATAAGTGTGGATTTATTTGAAGTATCTATTCTATTCCACTGATCTCTGTGTCTGTTTCTGTTCCAGTACCATAGAAGTTTGACTACTATTACTTTGCAGAATAATTTGAAATCACAGAGCATCAGACCTCCAGCTTTGCTCTTGTTTCTTGATATTGCTTTTGCTATTCCGGGTCTTTTTGGTTTCAAAGAAATTTTAGGATTATTTGTTTCAGTTTGTGAAAAATGTCACTGATACTTTAATAGGGTTGCATTGAATGTATAGATTGCTTTGAGTCGTGTAGACATTTTAATATTAATTATTTCAGTTCATGAGCAGAGTTATGTTTTTTGATTCATTTCTTTTTGTCTTTGATTTCTTTAATCAGTGTCTTATAGTTTTCAGTGTTTAGAACTTTTACCTTATTGGTTAAATTTATTTCTAAGTATTTTTTTTTTTTTTTTGAACAGAGGAAAATTTATGCGTCGAACCTGGACTGGTCACTTATGATAATATACATGCTACAATTCCATTCTCTCCAATCATTCCACCTTCACCCTCTCCCACAGAGTCCCAAAGACTGTTCTATATACCTATGTCTCTTTTGCAGTCTCTTATACAGGGTTCAGGTTACCATTTGCAAATAAGATTGTTTTCTCAATATAATTTTCTGATAGCTTGTTATTAGAGTATAGAAATGTGACAGATTTGTATATATTGATTTTGTATCTTGCAACTTCACTAAATTTATTTATGAGTTCTAATAATTTTGGTGAAGTCTTTAACATTTTTCTAATATGTATACTGTATGTAGCAGTATGTCATTTGCAAATTGTGACTGTTTTACATTTTCTTTTCAAATCTGTATGCTTTTTTCTTGTTTACCTGACTGCTATAGCTACAACTTCCAGTATAATGTTGAATAAAAGTGTCAAGTGTCTTATTTCTCAAATGGAAGAAATAATTTGAGCATTTCACCATCAAATATGATGTTGGCTGTGGCTTTGTCTTACCTGACTATTATTATGTTGAGATGTGTTAACTCTAACTACTTTGTTGCGAGTCTTTATCATAAGTGGATGTTCTTTTTTTAATTGCATTTTCTGCATTTAGATAGTCATATCTCAAATCATATTTATTCTTTATTTTGTTAATGTGGTGTATCAAGTTTATTAATTCAGTTCACTTCAGTTCAGTCGCTCACTTGTGTCCAACTCTTTGTGACCCCATGAACCTCAGCATGCCAGGCCTCCCTGTCCATCACCAACTTCCGGAGTCCACCCAAACACATGTCCATCGAGTTGGTGATGCCAACCAGCCATCTTATCTTCTGTTGTCCCAGTTTCCTCCTGCCCTCAATCTTTCCCAGCATCAGGGTCTTTTCAAATGAGTCAGCTCTTCACATCATGTGGCCAAAGATTTGGAGTTTCAGATTCAGTCCTTCCAATGAACACCCAGGACTGATCTTCTTTAGGATGGACTGGTTGGATCTCCTTGCAGTCCAAGTGACTCTCAAGAATCTTCTCCAACACCACAGTTCAAAAGCACCAATTGTTCGGCGATCAGCTTTCTTCACAGCCCAACTCTCACATCCATACATGACCACGGGAAAAATGATAGCCTTGACTAGATGGACTTTTGTTGGCGAAGTAATGTCTCTGCTTTTTAATATGCTATCTAGGTTGGTCATAACTTTCCTTCCAAGGAGTAAGAGCTTTTTAATTTCCTGGCTGCAATCAGCATCCACAGTGATTTTGGAGCCCAGAAAAATAAAGACTGACACTGTTTCCACTGTTTTTCCATCTATTTCCCATGAAGTGATGGGACCAGATGCCATGATATTAGTTTTCTGAATGTTGAGCTTCAAGCCAACATTTTCACTCTCCTCTTTCACTTTCATCAAGAGGCTTTTGAGGTCCTCTTCACTTTCTGCCATAAGGGTGGTGTTATCTGCATATCTGAGTTTAGTGATATTTCTCCTGGCAATCTTGATTCCAGCTTGTGCTTCTTCCAGCCCAGCGTTCCTCATGATGTACTCTGCATATAAATTAAATAAGCAAGGTACAATGTACAGCCTTGATGTACTCCTTTTTCTATTTGGAACCAGTCTGTTGTTCCATGTCCAGTTCTGACTGTTGCTTCCTGACCTGCATACAGGTTTCTCAGGAGGCAGGTCAGGTGGTCTGGGATTCCCATCTCTTTCAGAATTTTCCACAGTTTATTGTGATCCACACAGTCAAAGTCTTTGGCATAGTCAATCAAGCAGAAATACATGTTTTTCTGGAACTCTCTTGCTTTTTTGATGATCCAGCAAATGTTGGCAATTTGATCTCTGGTGCCTCTGCCTTTCGTAAAGCCAGGTTGAACATCTGGAAGTTCACGATTCACGTATTGCTGAAGCCTGGCTTGGAGAATTTTGAGCATGACTTTACTAGCGTGTGAGATGAGTGCAATTGTGCTGTAGTCTGAGCATTCTTTGGCATTGCCTTTCTTTGGGATTGGAATGAAAACTGACCTTTTCCAGTCCTGTGGCCACTGATGAGTTTTCCCAATTTGCTGGCATATTGTGTGCAGCACTTTCACAGCATCATCTTTCAGGATTTGAAATAGCTCAACTGGAATTCCATCACCTCCACTAGCTTTGTTCATAGTGATGCTTTCTAAGGCCCACTTGATTTCACATTCCAGGATGTCTGGCTCTAGGTGTGTGATCCCACCATCATGATTATCTGGATTATGATGATCTTTTTTGTTTAGTTCTTCTGTGTATTCTTGCCACCTCTTAATATCTTCTGCTTCTGTTGCTGCTGCTAAGTCACTTCAGTCGTGTCCGACTCTGTGTGACCCCACAGACGGTAGCCCACCAGGCTCGCCCGTCCCTGGGATTCTCCAGGCAAGAACACTGGAGTGGGTTGCCATTTCCTTCTCCAATGTGTGAAAGTGAAGTTGCTCAGTCATGTCCGACCCTTAGTGACCCCACAGACTGCAGCCTACCAGGCTCCTCCATCCATGGGATTTTCTAGGCAATAGTACTGGAGTGGCTTGCCATTGCCTTCTCCGCTGCTTCTGTTAGGTCGATATGGACCTTCTTCTGTTAGGTCCATATCATTTCTGTCCTTTATCGAACCCATCTTTGCATGAAATGTTCCCTTGGTATGTCTAATTTTCTTGAAGAGATCTCTAGTCTTCCCCATTCTGTCGTTTTCCTCTATTTCTTTGTATTGATCGCTGAGGAAGGCTTTTTTATCTCTCCTTGCTCTTCTTTGGAACTCTGCATTCAGATGCTTATATGTTTCCTTTTCTCTTTTGCTTCTCGCTTCTCTTCTTTACACAGATAATTGTAAGACCTCATCAGACAGCCTTTTTGATTTTTTGCATTTATTTTCCATGGGTATTGTCTTGATCCCTGTCTCCTGTACAATGTCATGAACCTCCGTCCAGAGTTCATCAGGCACTCTATCAGATCTAGTCCCTTAAGTCTATTTCTCTCTTCCACTGTGTAATCATAAGGGATTTGATTTAGGTCATACCTGAATGGTCTAGTGGTTTTCCCTACTTTCTTCAATTTAAGCCTGAATTTGCCAATAAGGAGTTCATGATCTGAGCCACAGTCAGCTCCTGGTCTTGTTTTTGCTGACTGTATAGAGCTTCTCCACCTTTGGCTGCAAAGAATATAATCAATCTGATTTTGGTGTTGACCATCTGGTGATACTCATGTGTAGAGTTTTCTCTTGTGTTGTTGGAAGAGGGTGTTTGCTATGACCAGTGTGTTCTCTTGGCAAATCTCTGTAAGCCTTTGCCCTGCTTCATTTCGTGCTCCAAGGCCAAATTTGCTTGTTACTCCAGGTGTTTCTTGACTTCCTACTTTTGCATTCCTATCTCCTATAAAGAAAAGGACATCTTTTTTGGATGCTATTTCTAAAAGATCTTGTAGGTCTTCATAGAACCAGAAAAAAATTGCTGTATTTTTAAATTTCTTTTAAAATTTTTCTTTAAAATTATTCATCTTAAATTAAAATCTCAATTAAGCTTTAAACTCAGATTTCAAATTCAAATAAGTTAAAAATGCACTGTATTACTTTTCTTATCATCCTTCTCAAGCAATATGGTATGCTGCTTAATATATCAAACTGCCCCTTTATTTTGACATTTCATGCTGTAATGTTTTCACACTAAAGATACAGGTATATTGGCCTAAAATCCTTGCTTTCCTTTTGGAAACATGGATAAATACTTCTCAAATTGAAGATTCAGGCCTTTGCTTTCAATATTTGGGTTTATAATTATGAAGAAACAACGACATGCACACGCACATGCATATATATGTATACATAGATGATCACTTTTTTCTTAGGAGCAAAAGCATAAGCTTACGTAAAATGGCCCTAGTCCTACTTCTCTTATTTTTCTCTCCTGCTTATATTGATTTCTTTTTCATATTTACATTTTTTAAATTCAAAGGAAGTTGTCATCCCAGGCTGGCATGTGTTTGCATTGCTATTCTTAATTATTTTATGAGTTCAATACATTTAATGAGTCTAATCAATCACATAGGGATTCCCTGGTGGCTCAGAGAGTAAAGAAGCTGCCTGCAGTGCAGGAGACTCATGTTTGATCCCTGGGTCAGGAGGAATCAAATACCAATTTAGATGTTTAAGTGACCTTAAATCTTCTCTCTATACCTGTGTTCCTAACTTTAACAATGTCTGGGTTTATAGTGCATTTTTCGAATTCCTTACTTTCATTTATATATTCAGCAAATATTTAGTGAATAAACGACTATAAATTCTGCTGGGTTAAAGGAATATAATGGAGAAAAATAGATAAGCTCTCTCAGAGCATATGACTTGAAAATGTAAGCAAAATTATGCTGTGTATGAAAATTATTGGTTCAATAAAAAAGCATATGTAAAAAGCAAAGGCAAACTTAAAAATGAATGAAAAAAAAATTCAGTGTTTACAAATAGAAAATGTATGCAAGTGTCTATGTGTACACAAAATATGTGTCTTAAAGATTCCAGATAAATATATACAAAGATGTCAACAAAATATTTTATTTTCTGTTGTATCTTATTCTTCTCTGATAATGATATATTACTATTATAGTAGCAAAATAAAAGGCATCCTGTGCCCACCACCACCGATCTTCAATTTAACTTGATGCTAATTTTAGTGTTTATGCAGTAAATTAAAGAAGCAACTGCTTTTTCTGTCTACATTAAGAATTCATATGTGAAACAAATCGCCAGTCCAGGTTCGATGCATGATACAGGATGCTCGGAGCTGGTGTACTAGGATGAACCAGAGGGATGGGATGGGGAGGGAGGTAGGAGGGTGGTTCAAGATGGGGAACACATGTACATCTGAGGCAGATTCATGTCAACGTATGGAAAAACCAATACAATAATGTAAAGTAATTAGTCTCCAATTAAAATAAATAAATTAAAAAAAAAAGAATTCAAACATATTCCCCTTTCTCCACCTGGTTCAGAGCAGTAGCAATTTAGGACTGACTGATGTCTATTGCAATCTGTACGCATTCTGCACTCAATATTAAAATGGAGGGGAAAAAAATACATTATTTTTCAATCAAAGAAGTACTATATTCAGTGAAAGTTAACATTTGTAAGATGATGAGCTCAGAGAGGATCAGTGATATCCCTGAGATCACACAGGGATTATAGGCAGAACCATGATTATAAACTGGGCTCCTTTATTTCTCATCTTTCTTTTTATTCCATCATTTGAGTAACATGAACTAAATTGAATTGAATATTGTATGTGAGAACAGTATAAAATAAATACAAGTTTGTTTCTACAGGGATACTAGAATGGGCTTTAATTATTTTCGTGGAATTTAGCTATATCTGGGCCTGAAACCAGATTTTTATTTTACAAGTCAGATTATATACTACCAGATTAAAAATGTGTCCCAGAAATCTTGGCAGCATGAGCTAATCCCAGGGCCATCTGTTTTCTGGATCACTTGGGGAACTTTTTCCGAAATGAGTTCTGCCAGCATTTTGCATTTCAATGGCTCCTCTTCAAATAAATGAATTATTCAGTGTTGGACAAAAATTATTTTCATCACCAGGCTTACAATTTTATAGTAATTGAGAAAAAATATTCAATTAGAGATGGTTGTGTTTTAGAGGGTGATGCTCAGTATCAAATGGTATTTAAGAAATTCTCATGTGACTGTGATCTATACAGCTCCAGAGAAAACCTAGACAAATTAGGGTAGAGAGAGATGTCAGAATCTTGGCATTTGAAGGAGATTTAGAGACTGTCTAGAAAGTCTTCTGTATCTCTTCCAGATGGTGATCTGGCCTTTTAGAAAAGACCCAGGTCCATCTGGGTATAGCTCTGCTGGGCAGTAAGTTCTTTGATGTATCACATTTTCTGATCTGTCTGAAACATAGCATCATGTCTTTTTCTGTGAGCACTGGTGTTTGATAGAGCTGAAACTTATACGTGTATTTAAAGAATGATTCAGCACTTTTGGAGCTTCTCAAAGCTGAAGGGAATTTGTTGTTCTCAAGGTTGCCGGATGCTAAGGGTAATCTCCAACTCTCCACTCATATCAGATGGCTCTATGATTTATATTTGCCTCATTTTATACATATGTCACAGCCTTGATTGTAATACCCTTCTACAATGAAGCTTTTCTTGAGAAACCGTAGCTCTCTCTTACTCTCTCATACACTTGGCAGAGAAGTATCTTTCCATTTATTAATATTATTTTTTATTATCATTTTCACTATCATTCAACATTATGTCAAGATAAGAGGGAACATAAGATAGTTTATTTCACACTTACCCTGCTTAGAGTTAGAAACAGGCTGTGCTCATTGTTGTCACTCAGAAACCAAAGGAGGGAGACCTTATCTCAACATGTATTTATGACTATTGCAAAATGAGAAGGGACATGATGAATCAAGTGTTTCCTTTTACATCCTTCACTCATGTTTCATTGAATGCATGTCTATTGTCCATATTGTCCTTAAAGAAGGGTGAAATAGTACAACCATACCATGTGTCCATAAGGTAACCAGCAGAATATGTGAAGACCAAGGTGGGCATGAGGATATAGCCATAGGGGCTCGGATGAGAGACTTGTAACCTAATTAGCAGGTTTTTACAGCAGAAATGAAGGACATATTGGTAAGACTATGAAGAGGAAGCTTAGACAAATATGTATGTTACAGGAGGCACAGGATAAATCAGAGAAAGAAGAACCAGATTCCTTCAGGAGAGAACAGTTGAGCATCAAATATGTGTCCTGAGAAACACATATGCCCATCTATGTGGAAGCGCCAATAAATTTATCCTAGGTAGCATTATCTAGCTCAAAATTTGTATTAGGTCAGAATATAGGACTAGAGCTGCAGAATAATGCTATAAAATTTCTTATTAAATATCTAGATCACCTTGAATATAGTTCATTCAGTCTCTTTAGCCCTTGTCTTCTTTATCATTAAAATAAACAGTTTGGGGCAATTAAATTCTAGTATTCTTTCCAACTAAGTCTTTCAAGATTTTCTATCTGAAGTTTATTCTTTAAGTAATTTTTAATGAAATTTGAGGCTCAAGTGAAAAGTATTTACAATATTGGCATAAAATTCAAATATTTTATGCATATATAATTTTAAATATATGTGTTAGATATAAAGTATTCAGATACATATTATATATAATTTATATAAATACAAAATGTCTGAATTGATGTTATATTAATAATGGAATAAGTCATAATAAGGTATATATGTGTCTTATTATGAATTCTAAAATCTGAAATTCATTTTGAGAAGACACATATGAGAAACAGAATGACAACACTCCTCAGATCACAAGATGAAATATTTAATGTGTGGTGTCTCCAAGAAAACCAACCAAAAGTACCAAATAGAACTGGACACTGTGGCAATGAAAGTTTCAAATTTGCCATTATAGGTCCATATTGACTCCTGCCCTCATTGACCTCATGGTATTTAAGTACTTTGAAGAGAGAAACCTCCACGTGACTATTTCTAATCTTCTTGACTGTTTCACTCAGTTATTACACCTAGGAGGAGCATGCGTGCATGCATGCTAAGTCACTTCAGTCACATCCGACTCTTTATGGCCCTATGGACCGATAGCCCACCAGGCTTCTCTGTCCATGGGATTCTCCAGGCAAGAATACTGGAGTGGGTTGCCGTGCCCTCCTCCAGGGGATCTTCCCAACTCAAGGATGGAACTGGTGTCTCCTTGTCTCCTGCATTAGCAGGTGGGTTCTTCGCCACTGAACCACCAGGGAAGCCCATACCTAGGACACATGCATACAAAATGTTCAGAATGATAGGTAAAGATTCTGATGAGGAAATGTCATTAAAGATCAAATGTGGTAAAAATTATCTGACAATTGAAATATCTCTACTTATCAGTGCAATAGCGAGACACGTGGGAGTAAACAAGTAGAATAGAATCTTTGTTCTGTCTGCTGACTACCACCTGGGTTTCATAATTAGAATAATTATTTTGGCTTAACGTAAGGCTCTATAATCATCTCTTTATAAAGGTACATGGTCTAACAAATAAATTATTGACATCAGCATAAAACCCCAAGACACATGAAGAAATAGAGGCAATAACAACAACAAAAAGGTGTTAGCTGCTCCGTCGTGTCCGACCCTTTGCTATAGCAGGAATACAGGAGAGGTAGCCATTCTCTTCTCCAGGGGATCTTCCCAACTCAGGGATGGAACCAGGGTCTCCTACATTTCAGACAGATTCTTTACTGTCTGAGCCACCAGGGAAGTCCAGAGACAAGAACAGAGGATCCCCAGAGCTCTTCCCTCCTCAAAGCATTGCCTAGGTTTGGTTAGGTTACTTTTACAAATTTAATGAACTACTTAGAAATGTTTTACAACTTCCTTGTTTTGCCTGTCTGGCCTGGCAGGTACTGTGGCTTTTCACAACACGATGAAGTAGAAGTCATCATTAACAACACTCTACTACAAAGAAAGACACTGAAATTTGTTGAAATCAAGTACACAGTGTAGATGAATCTCAAATCTGTGCTCTGTCCATTATCACAGGACAGAGGGAAAGAAATCCTGACTTTTGCTCTAGGTAAATTGGGAGATGCTGTGGGTTGTATTGATAATCGATCTGGCTTACGGAGCTTGAATCCCTACACTGAAGGAAACTGTAGAAGGAAATATTTAGAAGGAGCTTAGACACTAAAAGCTCCAACAATTCCTCCACCTTTCAGGAGTCATTTCCCATGTTCCCACTCTGTCTGGGAACTTTTACAAGACCTGAAGAAAACTTTTCCTAAAAACAACAGCTTTACATAAAACCCCTTTCCCATTAACTCAGCCCTGCTCCAGTCTGCGACGAACGACCCAAGCTGACTCACCTACCAGAAGTCCTGGCCCTGACCTTACCCCATGGTCCACACTGGCGAAGAGAAATAGGAGCCTCTTCACCCAGAAGTAACCTCTCTCCCTCTCTCTGAGCGATACCTTCCTGCTTTTCTCTAAAGCATAAGCAACTCTACGTTGTGTGACAACTCTCTATAAAGTTCTCAGAAAGTCCTGTAACAGTTCACATAGCAGCTCATTGGTGTCTACTGCAATGGAAATCTATATATCGTCTTAAGTGAGAGCAGAGCTCATTTTCCAAAGCTCAGAAAGACTTACATTTCAAGTTTCTGTTGATAGGATTATTGTCTTTGGAAAAGAGTCCTGATTATAGAAACTAATGTGAGCAAACAGCAGGGCATTAACGATCTGTAAAATATCCTTTCAATAATGAACAGCCTAATCTTTTCTCTTTGGGGGCATTTAAAAGTCATATGTTATTCTGTTCCTTGCATCCTGCCAATACACTTATTTTTTTTTCCCCTTGACTTGACTGGGGATTGGATAAAACCAGCAGTTAAAGAGCCAAACTCAAAAAAAAAAAGGTTACAGAATTTAAACAATGCATTTTATATAACTTGAAACAGAGTAAAGCATTAACTGTCATATTATTAATAATTGAATAACAAGTTTGTATTGGCTGGAGTACCAAAAATGCTTGTAGTTATTGACAGCAGATGTTTTAATATCCCATCAAGTTAACTGCTATAGGAACTGCCTTAGGTTCTTATATGTTTTTCCTACAAATCTGATTATATCGTAGTCAGGAACAAAGCAGGATGACAACTAACTAGCAGTCTTTCAGAAATATTTTACCATGCAATGAACAGAAAGCCAAAAGTGAAGAAAAAAATGAATTCTGCTAATTTTCACTATAAATACTTATATATAAATACTTATATATTTCACTTAAATACTTATATATTTATATATATATATATATACACACACACACTTGAAATAGCCATAGAACCCATTTTCTAGGATAGAGTTTGGGAGTTTGCTCTTATTAATTTCGGATGTATGTGGCAAAAATATTCACCTTTAAAAAATATTTTTGAAGCATTGCCCAAATAAAGCATGTGTACCATAAACAGAATAGAAAACACATCCTCTAGGGCCAACTACCAGAGTTATTCTCAGTTATTATTTTCTGTAAATCTAGGCTAAGCTACTTTCTATAGATAGAGGTATTTTTAACACTTGAAGTTTTTTTTCTTATAATCATGGTCTATTCTGTGAAAAAAGATGTAATGTTCCATTGTACTTAAAAGAAGACCCTCATTGAAAATGATGAGCTTACTCCTGGCACAATGATGATTACTCTTGCAACCAGTATTACAAAAAGTTTCAGTATGCTGAAATTTCTTCTTTGATGGAGCTATCTGTTCTGTTTCATTTGTACCAGCTACAAGTATTTTCAAGTATTTGTGGAGTAGGCTTTGTGATACAAAATTATCATAAGTTGGTCCCTGGCTTTTCTCCCTAGAGTTGTTATCAAACATGACTGAAGGCAGAACCCTTGTTCTCTTCCAGCAGGATTTTCTTACTTATTTGTGCGTATAAAGAAAATGCAAGCTTTCCAATAAAATCTTAGAGAGGAAATTAAATTATACTAGATTCTCTACTTCCTTGTGTCAAAAAAAAATAATTGTCAATATTTTCCTTTATGTACACCACCCCCACAACACAGACACACACACGCAAAATGATAAGATATTGTGCTCTCTCTTTGTGACCTTGTATTCATTCCTGATGGGAGGCAGGGTATACTAGGAGAATAAACATCGCTTCTGTCTTTGCCAATTAAAAAAGAATGATCAGCAATATTTTTTATACAATAACAATGCTTGAAATTTTTAAAGGATATGGTTGAACATTGAAGTTAACGCACTCAAATGTTAATGGGATTTTTCACAAGCTTTCAGCAAACATCTGGGCATCACTGATATTCTAACACACTTTACCAGTATGGATAACCATTTGTTTTGCTGAGCTGAATTAATATGTTACCCACCTACCTGCTATATCAATGAAAGAATAGTAACGTAAATTGGCAATATAATTTGAAGCCATGGATTTCATTTACTAAAAGTCAGTCTTCTCAGGTATTGACAGTTCAGTTCAGTTCAATTCAGTCATTCACTTGTGTCCAACTCTTTGCGACCCCATGAATTGCAGCACGCCAGGCCTCCTTGTCCATCACCAACTCCCGGAGTTCACTCAAACTCATGTCCAACGAGCCGGTGATTCCATCCAGCCATCTCATCCTCTGTCTTCTCCTTCTCCTCCTGCCCCCAATCCCTCCCAGCATCAGAGTCTTTTCCAGTGAGTCAACTCTTCGCATGAGGTGGCCAAAGTATTGCAGTTTCAGCTTTAGCATCAGTCCTTCCAATGAACACCCAGGACTGATCTCCTTAAGAATGGACTCGTTGGATCTCCTTGCAGTCCAAGGGACTCTCAAGAGGCTTCTCCAGCACCACAGTTCAAAAGCATAAATTCTTCGGTGATCAGCTTTCTTCACAGTCCAACTCTCACATCCATACATGACCACTGGAAAAACCATAGCCTTGACTAGACGGACCTTGGTTGGCAAAGTAATGTCTCTGCTTTTTAAAATTCTATCTAGGTTGGTCATAACTTTCCTTCCAAGGAGTAAGCATCTTTTAATTTCATGGCTGCAACCACCATCCGCAGTGATTTTGGAGCCCAGAAAAATAAATAATGACACTGTTTCCCCATCTATTTCCCATGAAGTGATGGGACCAGATGCCATGATATTAGTTTTCTGAATGTTGAGCTTTAAACCAACTTTTTCACTCTCCTCCTTCACTTTCATCAAGAGGCTTTTTAGTTTCTCTTCACTCTCTGCCATAAGGGTGGTGTCATTTGCATATCTGAGGTTATTGATATTTCTCCCGGCAATCTTGATTCCACCTGTGCTTCTTCCAGCCCAGCGTTCCTCATGATGTACTCTGCATATAAGTTAAATAAGCAGGGTGACAATATACAGCCTTGACGTAATCCTTTTCCTATTTGGAACTAATCTGTTGTTCCATGTCCAGTTCTAACTGTTGCTTCCTGACCTGCAAAAAGGTTTCTCAAGAGGCAGGTCAGGTGGTCTGGTATTCCCATCTCTTTCAGAATTTTCCACAGTTTATTGTGATCCACACAGTCAAAGGCTTTGGCATAGTCAATGAAGCAGAAATAGATGCTTTCTGGAACTCTCGCTTTTTCCACGATCCAGCGGATGTTGGCAACTTGATCTCTGGTTCATCTGCCTTTTCTAAAACCAGCTTGAACATCTGGAATTTCACGGTTCACATATTACTGAAGCCTGGCTTGGAGAATTTTGAGCATGACTTTACTAGCGTGTGAGATGAGTGCAATTGTGTGGTAGTTTGAGCATTCTTTGGCATTCCCTTTCTTTGGGATGGGAATGAAAACTAACCTTTTCCATTCCTGTGGCCACTGCTGAGTTTTCCAAATTTGCTGGCATATTGAGTGCAGCACTTTCACAGCATCATCTTTCAGGATTTGAAATAGCTCAACTGGAATTCCATCACCTCTACTAGCTTTGTTCGTAGTGATACTTTCTAAGGCCCACTTGACTTCACATTCCAAGATGTCTGGCTCTAGGTCAGTGATCACACCATTGTGATTATCTTGGTCGTGAAGATCTTTTTTGTACAGTTCTTCTGTGTATTCTTGCCACCTCTTCTTAATATCTTCTGCTTCTGTTAGGTCCACACCATTTCTGTCCTTTATCGAGCCCATCTTTGCATGAAATGTTCCCTTGGAATCTCTAATTTTCTTGAAGAGATCTCTAGTCTTCCCCATTCTGTCGTTTTCCTCTATTTCTTTGCATGGATTGCTGAGGAAGTCTTTCTTATCTCTCCTTGCTCTTCTTTGGAACTCTGCATTCAGATGCTTATATCTTTCCTTTTCTCCTTTGCTTTTTGCTTCTCTTCTTTTCACAGCTATTTGTAAGCCCTCCTCAGAAAGCCATTTTGCTTTTTTGCATTTCTTTTCCATGGGGATGGTCTTGTTCCCTGTCTCCTGTACAATATCACAAACCTCCGTCGATAGTTCATTAGGTACTCTATCTGTCAGATCTAGTCCCTTAAATCTATTTCTCACTTCCACTGTATAATCATAAGGGATTTGATTTAGGTCATATCTGAATGGTCCAGTGGTTTTCCCTACTTTCTTCAATTTAAGTCTGAATTTGGCAATAAGGAGTTCATGATCTGAGCCACAGTCAGCTCCTGGTCTTGTTTTTGCTCACTGTATAGAGCTTCTCCATCTATTGACATTTATGTACCCATTATTTATTCACCATAGTTACCTGGAGATTTTACAGATTTTTTTTTTCTTTAGCAAAGAGGACAGTCTTACTAACATGGATGGAAAACAAAAAAGAATAGAACTACTGCCCTGTTAGAAATGATAAAACCTAAGGAAAACTTGAATTTCGTTGTGGTTCTTAAGTCATGACTTAATCCCTCAGGGATGATTCTTATTGTTTTTGTCTCACACAGATATTCAAGATATTTTCTAATGTTATATCTTTAATAGCTAAAATAATATCACATCCATAAGTAACCCTCATCATCAACTTAGCTAAGTGTGTCCTTTCAGTGGCTGGATTCCTCCAGGAGTGATATAGGACCCAGTGCTGGCTCTGCCGCTTGCCAGCTATATTTTCTTAAACAAGTCCCTTCCCATTCCAGCCTCTTAACATAGCAGTCCTCTAAACCACACATCCATTCAGCTCTTCTCCTTTGCTCTTCTACCTCTGTACACTGTAGATGGAGAAAGTTTGTCAATAAGAAGGTTCAACAACTCTGCTCTTAGAAATGACTAGGTTCCATTCTTAGGAATGATTAGGGAACTAGGATTTTTCTATCACATGACTCCATCAATCCTGAAGCCCTTTCCTTCAAGACATGCATATGAAGAAGACAAGCATGAGAACAAAGACAGAGAGGGGAGAATTCCCTGGAGATTTGCGGGATCAAATCTCCATACCTGATCCAGATTTGATCCCTCAAATCTCTAAGATGTGGGCCATTCATCTGTCCCCAATCCTTTGTGGCCCTACCTAGATGCAAAAGAATAGGATACAAAGTGTTTCTAAATACTTAAGAAAGAAATGTGTTTGATGAATACATTTACCAAAAAAAAAAAAAAATTAATAGGGAGGCTCACCTATTTCTGCTTTCCCTTCCTATTCCATCTCTTACCAGAATTTATTCACCTGATGATATGTTCCTACGGAGAAGAAAATAGCAACCCACTCCAATATTCTTGCCTGGAAAATCTCATGGACAGAGGAGCCTGGGAGGCTGCAATCCATGGGATCACAAAGAGTCAGACACAACTGAGTGACTAAGCACATATGTTCCTAGGCAGCTATATATTCCAAATCTGGAGAGTTTCTTGGGTCTACCAAACCACTCCTACCAGTCTTGCTTTTCACAGATGACCTTGCCCTCACGCTGTAGCTTCTGCACCTCCATGTTCACACATCGACTGCCAGAGTGCCTTCCTTCACGTGTTTCAAAGGAAGCACTGGACCCTCTAAGTCTAAAATATTCTATTTTATCCCACTTTTAGGATGGATCTAGTTTTTGTTGAACATGAGGTTCATGGACTGAAAAGAACTTAAAGAAATAAAAATAGTAAAATGAGTTTTAATGGATTAAAGTTAAAAATCATACTTTGGCAAATGTGCAAAGCACGTGACCATATGCTGGTATTGTTAGGGCCCCTACCCTAACTTTGGCAGGGCTCTAGGCAAGTGAGGGATCCTTAGCTGCAGTTTCCTTATCACTGTCCAGGGTTTGTCAATCGAAGTTTACTAAGTCCTAAAGCTGGAAGGCAGCTATTGTAGGTAAAGAATTAACTTCTCTCCTTTGTATCTAAATTGATACTCATTATGTCCCATCCTTGGGAAAATGAAAATAATAGTCACTTCAATTTTTGGGGCTTATATTTCTTACTTAATCCCTGTTGAGAATGGCTGCTTCTCCTTTATCTATTTTAAAATTTGCCCTCTTTACAACTCTGATCTAATTTATCTTTCCAGCCTTATCTCCTTTAGGTTCTCTTACAAATGCATGTACACACACTCCCAGACACACATATGCATATTACTGTGTCCCAGCACAGTAACAGCAGATCTGTGTAATGATGTGTCATAGACCAACCTTTTTCACAATATCGTGAGTCATTCTTTAGGGGACTGTAAATGTTCAGTTGGTATTTATAGACTAAAATTATGACAAGATTGGTTTTTTGCCACAGTCCTCAGTACTTAGGCTCACAACACAGATGTTACGAAGAGAAAGGGCATTTCCAATGTCTGGAGCTTGGCCATCAGTCAATAGTAATCAGCTAGGCAGTCTCCAGCCATGCAAAAGGCATGTGGCCTTAATATATGAGATTTGTTTTTATCTTTGTGATTCAATTCACTCTGTATAACAGGCTCTAGGTTCATCCATCTCATTACAACTGATTCAGTATTCATTATATATGGAATCTAGAAAAATGGTACTAATGAACCTATTTTCAGGGAAGGAATGGAGATGCAGACTTGTAGAGAATAGACTTAGAGACACAGTGGGAAAGGAGAGGGTGGGACACATTAAGAAGGCAGCATTGACATATAGGCACTGCTGCTGCTGCTGCTGCTGCTGCTAAGTCACTTCAGTCGTGTCCGACTCTGTGTGACCCCATAGACGGAAGCCCACCAGGCTCCCCCGTCCCTGGGATTCTCCAGGCAAGAACACCGGAGTGGCTTGCCATTGCCTTCTCCGCATATAGGCACTACCATGTGTAAAACAGATAACTAGTGGGAAGTTGCTATATAACACAGGGAACTCAGCCTGGTACTCTGTGATGACCTAGAGGGCTGGGGTGGAAGAGGAAAGGGAGGCTCAACAGGAGGGGGATATATATGTAATCATAACTGATTCAAACTGTTGTATGGCATAAACCAACACAACATTATAAAGCAATTTTCTTCCAATTAAAAAATAAAATATTTATCTTATAAAAAAAAAAGTCATATGGCCCTCAACAGAAAAAAAATGTGGAAGTAGAGGGAATGGCAGTGCTATAAAAGCCAAAAGCAATGTTACCCCTTAATTTCAGTCAGTAAGGATTGCTTCATTTGCTTTTAACATTGCATGATATTATTAATAAATATCAACTGTAGATTAGTAATTTCAAGACTAGAAGGAAAGAGAAAGTAAAGATAAACTCAAAGAGAAATGTAGTATATCTTTGCACATAGGAAGAAAATATATAATTAACTTTTGTTTTCAGTGAATGTATATGTTAAAAAATGAATATTATCGGTTCTCCTAATTTTTTTGGTTAAATCCACACTGTTTTTCTGAGTAGATGAGTGCTTACAGAGACAAAATTTGTCTTCCCATCTTGTTTATGATGAAGATGTCTTAAATTTATCTTATATTCATTTTACCCCTTATTTAAAATAATCCATAATAGGAATCTCAACTGTCTTGCACTTCAAAATAAAAGACTTAGCATGTGTTTATAGTGAGAGTTAATTTACACTAGGAACTCCTTGCTTTCACGGGATAAGTAGCTCTTGATCCATCCCCCTGCATTGTTGGCTATCTATTCTCAATTTGCTATTTAGACTGTGCCATCTTAACATTTAGGGTATGCTATTAGGGTATATATTTAATTCATTTATTCAATTGCAAACCTTTACACCTTGGCACATACTGTTTATGAGACCTTTCTAGGTGTCATGACAGTATCAGTTCAAATATAAATAAGGGAAAAGCCTTGTGATCAGGTAGGTCTCTGTTCCCACAAGTAGAATTCAGAACAGTGAATATTCTTCACACAGAGTAGAATCACTCGATCCAACAGAGAAAGAAGTGGCGCTGAAGGGTGAACTTCAGAAGGGGGCTTCCAGAAGGAAATGCCATATATGTGTTCTGAAGAACAGGTAGACAGATTTCAGAAAAGATTGTGACCTACAGGGGGACAGGGGATACGAAAGTCTAAGAAATGTATAAATAATAGAAAATACAGCCCCTCCACAGGAACAAATTAAAGTGCAGGCTCACCATACATTTTTATGTGCTACAGTGTCACTTTCTCTTGAGCCACAGGACACTTTGGACTACTCCGGGGTTTTTGCAGGAAAGCTCTTTCTGAATGGAAACACAGGCTCATCATTTCCTTCAATTGTGCGCCCTCCAGAAATCAACTCAGCTCTTCATCAGATAAGCCTCTGTTCACCCTCAGACTAAATTGTATCCCTCACTCAGTCACAGGCCATCAGAACATTGATTCCCTTCTTTTGTAGCACTGGCTACACTAATAATAATAAATACAAGTATTATGTGCCAGATTGTATTTATTTATTTAATCTTCACAACAAGCCTTTGAGAAAGGGTTTATGGGTATGGTGTATACGATTCACACTGTTACTAAATGGTGAGTGGCTCAGATGGTAAAGAATCTGCCTGCAATGTGGAAAACCTGAGTTCGATCCCTGGGAAGATCCCCTGGAGAAGGGCATGACAACCCAGTCCAGTATTCTTGCCTGGAAAATCCCCATGGACAGAGGAGCCTGGCAGGCTACAGTCCACGGGCTTGCAAAAAGTTGAACATGACTGAGCGACTAAGTACACAAGTGATGAAGTCAGGATTTGAACACAAGTCCAGAATCTATGTTCTCAGCCATTACACTATACCTCTTCTCTGCTTGCAGTTGGAAAGTGAAAAACTACATACATGTATGTACATATGTGGGATGGTGGTGGTTTGAGAGGAGAAAAAGAGTAAATAAAAATAAAGGTTTTAAAATTTAGTTCTTGTCCACTAAACTGCCATCTCCTTTGAGCCAGCAGTCATATTTCTTTTGTTAGGTGTTTATTTCCAGTGGCTTATTTCTGTGCCTAAAACATAAGAATAAAAAAATAATGAAAAAAACATATGAAAAGGAAAGGAGAGAAAGAAAGAAGGAAGGCTGGAAGGAAGGGAGGGAGGAGGCAAAGAAAGAAAAAGAGAGGGGGAGAAAGGGTTAACAAGAAATAAAGATAGAGAAGTAGATGTGGGCAGTTATAATGGTCTTGGATGCTGTGCTAGGAATTTGGGTTTCATTTCAAAAGCCAGTCACTGGTGTGGGGGAGGGAAGGAAGTTATACAACTTATCATATTTGTGTCCTAAATCACTGGGAATAATAGGATAATGGTAGTAAGACTGGAGGCAATAGAAAAATTAAAGGATATTGCTTGAAAAATGAAAAAAAGGCAAGTTAAAACTTTGCTTCCCAACATTTTTTTTTTAATCTTTGAAATACAGGATAAAGCACACCAAAAAGCATTTCCACATGTGCACCAATAAAATTAAAGTATGGCCAGTTTTCCAAGCTCTACAAGCAACTGTTGTAAACTCGAAGTGTAAATGCTTTAGTCTGGTTCAAGCTCAATCCATTCCAAAATATAAGCCAAATGTTCAACACTGATTAAAAAGCAATTTGTTCATAGTTTTCCACAATCAGATGTAACTTTTTTGAATCCTTTATTCAGTGTCAGAAGTGAGTTTCAAAAAATAGGCACAGATATAGCAAATTTACTACCCATACAGAATGTCAGCTTTGATGACTACATGGTTTCTGAAAAAGTTCTCTGTATCACTAGTAAACTAAATGAATTTAGGCTAGACAACTCAGGGAAACAAACCTTATACCTGCTCACATGGCTTTTTTAAAATTAAGAAAGCTAGAGAATATATAAACGCTGATATGGTTTAATTTGATTTACTTATATTAATACTGATGTTCGTATTAGCAAGTCATGTCCTGACTCTTCATGACCCCATGAACTGCAGAATGCCAGACTTTCCTGCCCCTTACCATCTTCTGGAGTCTGTTCAAATTCATGTCCATTGAGTCAGTGATGCCATCCAACCATCTCATCCTCTGTCATCCCCTTCTCCTCCTGCCCTCAATCTTTCCCAGCATCAGGGTCTTTTCCAAAGGATAAATATATCATTATCAGAAATCAAGCTTACTAAACTATGAATCATACAAACTATGGTTAAACCAACAAAGTAAGTTAGAAGGCACTCAATTTTTTATCAATTTTATGGATGAAGATGGTCAAAAGATAGAAAGTTACAGTTATAAATAAGTCCTGTAATTGTACTGTACAGAATAGTGACTATAGTTAATAATACACTATTGTATATTTTAAAGTTGCAAGGAGAGTAGCTCTTAAAAGGTCTCATCAGAAATAGTAGCTCTATATAGTAATGGATGTTTACCAGATTTACTGTGGTAACCCTTTGCCAAAGTATACATATATTGAATCATTGTTTTATAACTGAAACTGATATATATAGATTATATCTCAAATACTAATTAAATTTTAAAAGTTATTAGTTCTATACATATTTTATAATTCAAATTTTTTAAACTAATGAATCCCACTTTTTTTTTTAATGGAGCTTATCATGCGTTGTAAACTTTAAATTTGCCTAAACAAGCTTTTATGATATCGAACAATTCTTTTCCTTCAACTCTGTTTTACACTGAATAGTTACTATTTCTGCTTCTAAAAGGATGGGGCCTGTTTTGTTTGTTTATTTTTAGTGGGCTTTGAAATATCATTTGAGGGGAAAGCCCATCTGATGTCAGGACTTTCTTTGTTGAAGTTCCACTGAGTCAGCCTGAGATAAATGGAATTTTCTTCTTCAATCCAAGGCTTAATTATGGTAATTAGTCTGTGCAATTTGTAAAGTTTGGCAGCCAATTCAGGTCCTAATATGCATAAGCCTCTTTCTGCTACAAATTGAGTAGGTTTTAATCAGTCTTTAAAAGACAGTGTCTTACTATGCCTGCGTGCCATAGTCTTAGATTTTGAGATTGAATGTTATTTCAAACTCTGCTCCATCATTAGCAGTTTTGATATTTTTAATATTCATGAAGCTTTCATCTTAGCATTAATCCCCCAGCATCTGTGATTATGATGGGCACTTTGGGGATCTGTCTATTGTGTGTCTGTGGAGAATGAAAAACCCAGAAGCTCCTGGCAGTAAATTAACCCTCACAATGCCACTTGGTGCCAAATGCCTTTTGAAATGTTGCCTTCTGCTCTGTGCCTTTCTGTTCGGATTTCACACTCATGTTTGATTTCCTCGACAGACCCAGGCTTCATTTTATTCTGACAGCCATCTGTGACACTATAGGGCTTTTTTCTCCCCTCTTTTTCTTTCAAAAGCCGTATCTTTCACCAGTGTTTTTTTCTAAAATGGCATGTTAATCAAATGAGGAAAAAGAGCCCAGGGTACTAATTTCTTTTTCATTATGTGGATGTTTATGCACATTGAGGGAATTTGTAGAAATGTATACAATTAATTTATTGACAATGCTTCTTCAAAATACATTCTTAAATCACCAATAATTTCTTCATTTTTTGCTATTTTTTCAAACATATACCAGAATCTCTGAAATATATCATTCTCTTAAAAATTAACTTCATTCATTAGATTTCATATTCTAAATAAATTGGGATTCTTGAAGAGAGAATGAATAGAATGTGTGTAGTTTGAGTAAGCATCTTTTACCAGCCAATGTTTCTTTAAATGTACAATTTTATAAATGGAAATAGATAACAAAAGTCAAACTGAGGTAAGAACTGATGCTTCCATTCCAGTTTTTACTAGTGATTTATTTTTCTACTCTAAAACATCCCCTGCCCTTGTAGGTTAGAGACTTCTAATTAGCCACATGACTTTGTACACAGAAAGACAAATGTATTTTCTTTACAATTTTTCAAAAAGAATCTGATTTCTGAAAAAAAAAAAAATCAGATATAATTTCTTAAATTATAAGTGAGACCAAAACTAAAATAAAATGGAGTAGTTGTGTTTAAATATAACCTTAAAGAATAAACAGCACACTGTAAAGACTATTTTAAAATAATTCAGAGAGAACCTCAGGCAGCAGAAGTTGGTAATTCTTTGTAGAAAACCAAGAAGGGCAAAGGTGAGGACTGAGAAAACCAAGGAGGGCAAAAGGGAGCAATCTCTGGAAGCCATGTTCAATTCATGATGAAGAAATAACTTCAGTAATCAAAGCCATTCGTACTTCCTGAAACTCGTTAGGTTTCTTTGAATGTAAGATAACTCTGAAATGTTGTCCTTTAGTCCTCTAATCAGTGTGAGGAAATCATTCTCTGTAGCCTTCTACAGTGGGGACGGTGTGGAATGGACTCACTGAGTGACAGCAGTGGCGGGTGGCAGTGGAAAGTTTGAGGTAGGAGGGTCTGCCCATCCTATACACTCACGCTCCTTGACCTTGAAGGGAGGGGAAGGTTATTAAAAGGGGACTAGTCTGCTGGATTGGATTGAAACCTCTAGATGTCAGGGGTATGGGGCTGGTGTGGAGGGGGAGGAGTAAGGAAAGAGCTGTGTGTAGTGAAAATGCCAAAGCTCCCTGGCAGTGGTAAAGCGCTTTGTGTGTGTATGTGTGTGTGTGTCTAGAAATAAAATTGTTTTCTAGAAAAGAGTTCTTGAATTTCCCGCCCAACGGAAGGCCAAATTCCACTGAGGGAAAAGGGTGGACACTAGTTTAGGGTCCTCAGTCAGTAGGTCGCTTTTCAAGGAAACCCTTATTTTCAGTGCTAGCCTATCCTTTGTCTTTGAAGATTTTCAATAACACAGGGAAGTGCTCAAGATATAAAGTTAAGGATAGTGGCTTCCTTGGTGGCTCAGCAGTAAAGAATCCCTTGCCAATGAAGGAGACTAGAAATGTGGGTTAAATTCCTGGGTCAGGAAGATCCACTGGAGAAGCAGAGGACAATCCATTCCAGTATTCTTGCCTGGAAAATCCCATAGACAGAGGATCCTGATGGGAGCAGGCTACAGTCCGTGTGGTTGCAGAGAGTTGGGCACGACGTAGTGACTAAACAACAGCAACAAGTCTTCTGGAAAAACTTTCTATCTGAGGCAAATACTTCTCAGCAAAGCACTAAGAATTCTGGGTCCAAAATGTGAACAGCTAATAAAGGTCAATAGTGTAGGCCTAAATATTTCAGAAAGAGTCAAATATTTATCTGGCTTTAGAAAAGTATAAAATTCAATGGACACAACCTTGTATTTTTACTGTCATTGAGAACTCGGTTAATTTTCTGATGATTTGAAAAAGAGAATCTAAGCTTCCCTTTCAGTTCAGTGCTCTGCTTAAAGATGGTAGGAGTGACTAGGGAAGCAATAGGGAAATTGAAAATTTTATAGAAAAACTGACATTTTGTAGAACCAAGTATTTTTTAACTAAAAGCTTATAAAATATCTAATTAAAATTTTTCCAAAGTTCTCCTACAATATGATAAAATGAATAATATGTTATTATATTTATAATAAATAAATATGCATTATAAAACTTTTTGTCATTGTTTACTTGCTAAGTTATATTCGACTCTTTGCAACCCTGTTGACTGTAGAAGCCCCATCAGGCTCCTCTGTCACGTGGGATTCCCCAGGCAAGAATACTAGGATGAGTTGCCATTTATTTTTCCAGGGAATCTTCCTGACTCAGGGATCAAATGTACATCTCTTGCATTGGCAGGCAGATTGTTTACCACTGAGCCACCAGGGAAGCCAATATTAATAATAAATAAACATTTACTATAATATTTTCCCATATAATAATATAATAAACCCTATGTTTTCCCTGAATACAGAAAATATTGCCCCAAATCTGTGAAGCCCAGAGACAGTTGTGTATAAACTGACTGAATATGTTAAACTGCATTATAAAATAGTTAGCTAGTATTATTTTGCAAAATTTGGGGCTTACATTTACTAATGACAGGATTTTAAATTATACTCATGGAAAATAAAAGATAATTTTGAGGTAAATCCTGAGAAATTTTGTGAATAATGAAGAAGAAAATACTAATTAAAATAATAGCCTTCAAATATGCTTAAATCTACAAATTATTTTTAATAAATAATTGAAGAAAATCACTAGTGTAGGTTTTTTTTTTGCCAAAACATTACATACTAGCTATTTTTTAATATTATTTAGAAAGTTTAGCAAGATGTATAATTTTTCAGTCATAACCTTAACCAGAGATTAGACTTCTGTAGCTTTATCTTTGGACATAAGGAGTGATATATATACATTCATTGGAGACTATTCAGGCAAAAGATATGTGTGCTTTGTAAAAGTGTGTCATTTGAACACACCCTCAAACTTCAGGAACTTGACAGCCCCATAAGCTACAAGACTGCAGGCAGCTAGAGGTCCCTTAGGCTTGGAAATCTGGCTCAATTTCATTTTTTCACTGTTTTTTAGATATAAACCAGAATGACCCCAGTCCCAGGGTAGCCAGGGGATTAGCCTAGTCTTCAAGGGGTTGAGTATGAAACAGGAGGAAGGGGAAAGAAGATAACCAGAACATTACCAGACCTCCCTTTGTTTATTATCTTTTAAAATCATAATTTTCATTTTTTAAATGCAGTGATACAATTCGTAAAACATGTATTTAGCATTGTGACATTTCATCTATAGTTTTGAGAGACAAATAGCAGAATGAGAGTCATATGCCAATAGCATATATAAAGTAGTGATTATCTTCATTAATCCTGGCAGCTGAAAAGGATTCTTGTCTTGTGGTTAGACTTGAAGAATATGTTCTGGAAGAATATCTACAAATCACTTAGAAGAAAGTCATAAACACAATTTTTATTGTCTTTACTGTAGGATGATTTATTTTTTTTTTTTCTGTGTAGTCCATTAATAATTATAATAATGAAGCATTTTAGACAGTCTTTTTGTGGGCAATGTGGCCTAGACAAACATGAGAGAAGTTTTCCATTATTTGAAAAGGAAGAACAATTGTATAGGGATGATTAGGAATTTGATTCAAGCATATTACATAAATATGACTTGCGTAGTTCGGTAACTGATTTAGGACTACTAGAACTAGATGTTAGATTGATTAAGGTAAAAAAAAGATGGATATAAATAAAAACTGCTAACAAGTGCTGTACTGGTTTTACTTTGTATTTTAAAAATAAGGATTCCCAAACCCATTGGTGTTTCCATTGAAGATGAAAGAGAAGCCTAAAATAAAGTACATAGCTAATGGCAAATTAGTGTTACCTCAAATATGCTTTCCCTTAAAAAATTAATATTGCTAATTAACGACAAACACTACAAAGTTAAATGAAAAAACCTAAATGGCACTTTTTTATTTATTTATTTTTTAATGCATGAAAATTAGTCCCTTTCTTCCCTGGTTTTAATCATCTGACTATTAAGATGTAGTTTTACTTGATAATATACTATAGTCTTTAAAAACTAGCAATTTAAAAATTCTATACAAAAATCAGTTTGGTCCTATTGGGAAGTAAGCTTTCTTGAAATCTGGTTATTAGCAAGTATATTCACTAATTGTTATCATTTTGAGGAACATGAACCCAAGTGTTGCTACTTGTCTATGCCATTATGGTATGAAATAAAAGTCTAATAATGATTATAAAGGTAGTGATTGGCCTCACCTATCATTACACATCGATGTGCAATTCTCATCTATTTATGAGTACCTGATCTATATAAGCACTTCCACTCAGTGTTCATCACAGAGACACAAACTTCACCTCAAAGAGCCTTCAGTTTCAGTGGTAAGTATGAATACAGCTGAATTACTGAGTTTAACAAAATCCTTAAAAATAGATACTTAAAAAATATGCTTTAGGAACATAAAGAGAAAAGCTGCTAACTCTTCTTAGGAGGAGCAGGAATTAACATGTAGGCCTGGGTCTTGAACAGCAAACAGAAATTCTTTGATTCTAGATAAGCCTAGGAGAGTATTTCAGACTGAAATACTGAGTAAATGTCATAAGTAGGAGAAAATGCCTTTAAGTGTGTGACATAGCCTCAAAATGATATATCAGGATAATCAGTCACACAATTCACAAGGATGATATAGTGGGTGGAATAGCTAGAAAGATATAAGATTTAAAAGGTGAAAATAATGGCATACACATTTATAACTGGGAGCAATGCAGTTTTGCACTCTCCCGCAGGACAACTATATGTCAAGTCTGGGAGTGCTCCAAACTAACAAAAATGATGACAGTCTGTGAGATAATCCTTCAGGGAACTTAGAAATCAACTCTCTGATTAAACTTGGCCATTCCTTACAAGGTAGACCTAGGGAGAAGATTTTTCCAGGGGTGCTGTCTCCTGAGATCATTAAATGCAGAATACTAGGACATTTTAGTGGGCTTCCCGGGTGTTGCTAATGGTAAAGAAGCCACCTGCCATTGCAGGAGACAATAGAGATGTGGGTTAGATCCCTGGATTGGGAAGATCCCCTGGAGAAGGACATGGCAATCCACTCCGGTATTCTTGCCTGGAGAATCCCATGGACAGAGGAGCCTAGTGGGCTGCAGTCCATAGGGTCACAAAGAGTTGGACACAACTAAAGTGATATAGCACGCACACACAGAACATTTTAGTTAATAGAATAAAGGTGTTTCAGTTAATAAAATAAAGAAATTTAATTAAAAGAATAAAGGTGTTTGAATTTTAGAAGATTAAAGGTGATTATTTACTTTGTTTGGCTGGAGACTTTTTAATCATTCATTATAAACTGAAGATCAGAATTTGGACCAAGCCCTTAACAACTAAATGTAAGATTGAAAATAGTTTATTCTAAATAATCAGTATGGTTTCATTTAATAAACATTATGAATTAGTAATCCATTGAGTCTTATTTCCCACACCATCTACTAGGAAGTTTAAAGAGTATTTGGGATACCCAAAGAAGCTTCTTTGGTGGATCCAATGGAAAAGAATCTGCCTGCTAATGCAGGAGACCTGGGTCCGATCCCTAGGTCAGAAAGATCCCCTGAAGAAGGACATGGTAACCCACTCAGCATTCTTGCCTGGAGAAGCCCATGGACAGAGAAGCCTGGCAGGATAAAGTCCATGGGATCGCAGAGTCAGACACAACTGAGCAGCTAATACATACACGTAGAATCATAGTAAGCTTTAATAACCTATGCGATTTTTCTTGCTATTGTGATTGTTCTTGTTGCTGTTACAAGTCTCCCTTCTGGCTCCTTTTTCATGCTTCTTCTTTCATTTTACTTTAGCACATACTTTTATATATTGCCTTGTTTTATTGTATATATTCATATAAGCAGTGATGAAAGTGAAAGTCGCTCAGTCAATAATATGAATGACTTCTTTGCTAAAATGATTAGTAATTTTTGAATAATGGAATAATAATTTATCTTCTGTGTATGTGTTATTCACGATGTAATGATTCCTGACATGATACATTTTTAAGTCCAAACTTCTTTATTAACATTTTCTTCATGATTTTCATGTCTAGATAGCCAACAAAACAGTAAGTTAAACCCTAATATGTAGTGATATATATTTTTTTCCGATTTCCATGGCATGTATACTTGCACCATGTACTTTGAGTCAATAATGTGACATCACCTAATGAAAAGTTGAGAAGTGGTGCTCAGTAGCACACTGTTATGCAGTATTTCTTCCATCAGATAAATACATTTAAACAACATTAAGGGCCTGATAATAGTAAAGCTGTAGTGAAATAACTAGGAAATGATTTTAAAAACTAGTTAAGTTTTCCGTATCTATCAGCTTTGTTTTTTAGCATATTTAATTATCAATTTATATAATTTAATTTTGATAATCGTTTGTTAAATCATGGATTTTGTTAACTGGCTCATTAAATCCCTGAAAAATGTATCCACCAGCTCTTATAAATAAATACATCTGGATCCAGCATACAACTACATGATATAAACCACATAAAATCTCTCTAAATGAAGGAGCATTGTATATAAAACAAATTACTCTGTTAAAAAGTAATGACCACAAGTATAAACAATAAATTATTTCAACAGATGCAAGTGAACAGCATAAAAATAAAATTGATGAAAAGTCAAGTGTAAATATTTCCTGACTTATTTCTTCCTTAGCCTTCTTTGACTATTTACTGGAAGTCTTTTTAAATATGCATTTAAATTCCTGAGAGAGAAAAGACAACGTGTTAAATTCACAGGTAATGATGAGAACTGTGTCTAAAATTCCATGTGAAGCAACGTTTCTCCTCTAAGATAGACCCGTAGCAAAACTAACCAAATTTTTCATTAGTTTAGTTTTGACATAGAAAGGGAATTAAATTTAAGTTGCTATACAAAGAATATAGTAATTTTCAGTTTAGGGACAAAGCTATCTGCACGTTTCAGGTCTTTTCCTAGTTAAAATGAGAAATTTTTAAAGATAGACTTCTTAGATACCTAGATAATGGGCCATATTAGTAGTTTATATGGATTGATGCTGATATGTTTACTTTACTTAGGTTATTTTAAGTAGAGAATTGTGACCTTTGATTGCTAGCTGAACTGGAAACACATTTAAATTTTCTGATAAATAGCAACCTAAAGAGCACACCATGGCCTCTGACAGCATTCATGTGTTAACAGAAATGAGTGGTGTGTTAACTGATGGAGGCCTGTAATGATCTCATCAGTAATTAGTAAGTAAATGAGGCCATAGGATGAAAGCTTGAAGGGTTCATTTGCCTCCTTACTCTTGATTGGCACAATGGCCCTGAACTCTAATCTAGTGAGAATATTTTATGAAAGAGCTGTGCTGGAGGATATGCAGATAACACTTGCAAGTATTGTTTTCTTTGTTAGTAAAGCACTCTCTCTTTCATCGAACATTTACATTTTAGTTTTAAAACCTTTTATTTACATTTTTATAAGTTAAAATTATAAAGAGTATCAATGTTCAAATATTTATATAATTTCACCCTAAACTAAAAATGCAGAGTTTTTTAGATATTATCCTTATCTTTTTACACTCAATAAATCTAGGACACTCCCTTTGCTAATTATTGCTTTCATAAAGACTTCTAAAACTTGTGAATTTAAATTAAGGTAACAAAATGAACTTAGCTTGTTTATTTCTCACCACTCCTTCCTAACATTTGATCTGTTCCTAAAATGGAAAAGACAGATTTATTGTACTTACAAAGTTTACCTACCCTAAGGGATGTGATTAAATAATGCCTACATAGGAGGATTTTATTCCAGGTTTTAATTACTGAGATTCTTTAGTCTTGAAGAGGGTTATCTTTTGCATTGATTAAAATCAAGTAGTCCAATTAATTATACTGCTATTGGGTTTCATTTGAAAACTTTTCTATTCATAGAATATTTAAAACCTTTGTGTGTATATGTGTATGTATGTATATGTGTATGTATGTGTGTGTGTCCATTTCTATAAACAAAAAAAGTAAGATTGAATAGGATTAAATGGGATCCCACAGAGTAATCTTAACAAGAACCTATTGCTACAATATGCATATGAAGCAAACAAAAGAAATAAATGACAAGATCTCTACATTTCTAATCTTGTCTTGAATGGAATCTTTATATGGGCTGTAGGGAAAACTATAAAACAAATGTATTCTAATAAAATAAGGACATAATATTTATCACTATTATAGAGCATTATCCAGAATCCAAATGCTTGTCATCCATAAGTATTCTTTATGTGTGTGTGCTCAGTCACTTCAGTCATGACAGACTTTTTGCCACCCTGAGGACAGTAGCCTGCCAGGCTCCTCTATCCTTGGGATTTTCCAGGCAAGAATACTGGAGTGACTTGCCATGCGCTTCTCCAGGGGATCTTCCTTCCCCAGGGATCAAGCCTGCGTCTCCTGCATCTTGCACATTGCAGACAGATTCTTTACCTGCTGAGTCATCAGGGAAGCCCTAAATACACTAGGTGGCCCAGGGCATTAGTAGTTCAATACTCATAATATTGTTGTCCTGCTGGTAATCTAGGCTGCAGCTACAGTGATCTTTCAATTCTTCAACAGCTCCATTCTTGTCATTTTGTGATCTCCAAGACTTATTGCCTCTCCCTAAATCATTGTTTTCAGTGCTGCAAATGTCTGCTTTCCCCTTTATCCCTAGGGCTTTGCTTAACGGACTCATCTTTGTTCTTTGAGTCTCAGCTTTAAATGTTCTACAACCAGGCTTCTTTAAACAACACTCTCCTTAAATGCTCACCTAGCACACATTCCATAACAACTATAATCTTTTATTTGTATGAATATTGACAATACATTTTTTCTTAAAGCAAGCTCCCCTCGAACTGGAACCTTTGTTATCTTTCGACTCCCATATCCTTTGCTTGTAGCAGACTGTCTGAAACATAGAGGACACTGAGTCAATACTGGATAAATAAATAAATAAGCAAGTGGTCATGAATAGAGAATTTGATAGTGGCTAGTGGGGTCGCTGAGGGTCGGACACGACTGAGCGACTTCACTTTCACTTTTCACTTTCACACATTGGAGAAGGAAATGGCAACCCACTCCAGTGTTCTTGCCTGGAGAATCCCAGGGGCGGGGGAGACTGGTGGGCTGCCGTCTACCGGGTCGCACAGAGTCGGACTCGACTGAAGCGACTTAGCAGCTGCAGTAGCAGCAGAGATACTGAAGAGTTTTGGACACAGAACTTGAACTCCACCTCCAAGCACTGCAAAAAGAGGTTTCTGCAAAGGAAGGGTAACAAATAAAATAGTAGTGGCAGAAATTAAACTCAGAGTTCGGGTGATAGTAGTATGAACTGGCCAGAGCAGTGTTTTGAGGATTAATGAAAGAGAGATAAAACAGGTATGTACTTTACTGTTTTGAGATGAAATCTGTTTTCAGAAAGCAAAGGAGTTCCTGCCAAATTTAGTTTTAGATTCAGAATATTCACATCTCTCTCTTTTTAACTCTCTTAAGGACTTATGAGACTAGAATCAGCCTAGAAAAAAACAGAATTTATTATATGAGACAAAAAGATCATGACTCAGCAGCAAAGTATTTCTTTTAGCAGGGTAATGATTAAAACTGAATGTTTTCTCTGATGGTGTAAGCTATGTCTGTTGGCTTTTCTCTGGATGTACTGTTAACCAAGTAACACACAGGCTTGCATGGTTGTGCCCGCAAAGCTAGAGGGATGTTCCCATGTCTGGTTTCTCTAAGTTTGTAGCTGAGCAAATTGCCTCTATCTGTATTAAAGCACACAGTCCCTCAAATTGTAGGTTCTACTTAACCAACATGTGGTACAAGTTATAAATAATTACTGTAATACTGATGATGATGATAGCTAAAATTTATTCAGCAATCACCATTTGACAGCCACCATTCTAAATTCTTCTCATGCATTAATTCATTAAATCTTAACTACTCCCTGAAATGTATACCATTCCTATCTTTGTTTTACAGATGAAGAAGATACAATTTATTTAAGTAACTTGACTAAGCCATACAGCTAATAAACAGAGAAATAAACATTCAAGCACATGCATTCTGATTTGTGAATCCCTGTTTTTAAAAACGTCTTTAGAGTGTCAGAGCAGAATTTTGCGATTGTATTAGTAGAAAATTAAGAGGCATTGAAAGATCCAGTGATGTGAGTTGATAAATGTTTGGGGTTTGGGTTTTTAAGAAAAAACTTGATAAAGGCATACTGAGAAGGGAAGTTACTAGTCAGGACAGATGAGAAGCAAAGTGTGGTATCAGAGACTATTGTAGACTTTCACAGTTGATGTGAAATGGTTTTCCTCAAAATGATAATAATCATAACAGATGTTATGAAGCTATAAATCTTAGGAATTTAGAAGAGCAGAGTAATGCCTTGATTTCTCGACAAAGATACACTGTGTGCATGTATATAAAGCAGTATAATGGGGCAGACAGTGGGCTAAATTCTATTTATTTCTCTTGCCAAAAAATACATTTCTGCTTTGTACTTCCTGGAATTGTACTGACATGAGCAACCGAAAGTAGCTAAGAATACACAGAGCAGAACAAAAATTTTTTAACTTCAAAAAATTACCAACATCCATGCTCTAGATGGATTAGGGAATACTGTGGTGTTAACGATTCTAGTACTTAGAACACCATTATTTGGTGTTAAATTAACAATACCTTGACCATGGCTCAGACAGTAGAGAATCTGCCTATACTGAAGAAGACCTGCATTTGATCTCTGGGTCAAGAAGATCCCCTGGAGATGGGAATGGCAACCCACTCCAGTATTCTTTCCTGGAGAATTCCCATGGACAAAGGAGCCTGGCAGGCTATAGTCCATGGGGTCGCGAGAGTCGGACACAACTTAGCAACTAAACCACCACCAATACCACCCACTCCTATATTCTTGCCTAAAGAACCCCATGGACAGAACAGCCCAGTGGGCTACAGTCCATGGGGTTGCAAAGAGTTGGACATGACAGAGCGACTAACAATACTGACTAGGAGAAAATGACATGGTCTGGCCCAGGTTGCCTCTGTTAGGAAATATGACTAGAAGACGACTAGAGACTGAGTAACCAGAATGTTGATAATCATTGTTCTCAACACTGGAGACTCATAGACTGTGCCTGTTATCCGTGTGACTGCCACTGAAATTACTTCAGAAGCCAAAGATGTCCCTGGATGTATTGTGTTTTTCTGTAAGATTATAAACTACTCGTTCACTCAACAAATATTGATTCCCTACTGATCTAGTCACTCAGGGTGCATTAGTGAATACATTTTTTTTCCTGAGGTTTCCATTTTTATCTTTTTAAAAATAATATCTGTTATACATAATATCACACATATATACATACACTTGTATACACTTGCACACACACATGCACACCCACACATACACACAGGACTTGAGATGGATAGAGAAACAAAAAGAATAGACTCCGAAAGTAAGTTTTTCTGTAGATTTTTAGTTTGTTTGTTTACTGAAAGTTGAGTTCATTATTAATAAAACATATGATACAATGATATGATACAAAGACATATGATACAAAAGACTTTATTTTTGGGGGCTCCAAAATCACTGTGGATGCTGATTGCAGCCATGAAATTAAAAGACGCTTACTCCTTGGAAGGAAAGTTATGACCAACCTTGATAGTATATTATAAAGCAGAGACATTACTTTGCCAACCAAGGTCCGTCTAGTCAAGGTTATGGTTTATCCAGTGGTCATGTATGGATGTGAGAGTTGGACTGTGAAGAAAGCTGATTGCCGAAGAATTGATGCTTTTGAACTGTGGTATTGGAGAAGACTCTTGAGAGTTCCTTGGACTGCAAGGAGATCCAACCAGTCCATTCTAAAGGAGATCAATCCTGGGTGTTCATTGGAAGGACTGATGCTAAAGCTGAAACTCCAATACTTTGGCCACCTCATGCGGTGAGTTGACTCACTGGAAAAGACTCTGATGCTGGAAAGGATTGGGGGTGGGAGGAGAAGGGGACGACAGAGAATGAGATGGCTGGATGGCATCACTGACTCGAAGGACATGAGTTTGAGTGAACTCCGGGAGTTGGTGATGGACAGGGAGGCCTTGTGTGCTGTGATTCATGGGGTCTCAAAGAGTCGGACACGACTGAGTGACTGAACTGAACTGAACTGATGATACAATAGAATGAGAATATTCAAAGAGCACCTAGTAAAATACTAGGTTATTTTGTCCTAAAGGGCAGATAGAAAAAGTTAAAAAAATTAAAAAGCACAATGGATGCTTAGAAAATTGGAGAAAGAGTCTGAACAGAAAAAAAACACAGGTAAATTGTGTATACAGACACAAACATTAATGACCTGCCCTCCATCATGTAACATATCCTAGTAGGAGATTGCATGGAAGTTGTCTATCTCCTGATTTGTATATATATAAATCTATAAATATTTATATATATATAAATCATATATATGTGATTTTCTAGGCTTAAAATTATTTTTAGAAAAGAGGGTTTTCTGAATGTAGGAGATAATTATAGGAGAATAAAAATTCCTATTAAAGGTACTTTTTGAGTAATGAATATTCAGTTTCTGCAATGCCATCATAAATAATCAACAAAAATGTACTCAAGGGCAAGTTTGAAAAGATTCTCCAATTTTTGCTTATTTCTAACAGAGGTGGATTGGCAGCTTGCTGTGCCCTTATTATCTCCATCAAGTCTTACATTACCTTGAAGCATCAGTAGCTGTATCGGTCAGGGTGCAATCAAACAAGCAGAATCAGTAGGGAATGTGCATTAGGCATTTGTTGCAAGGTTTTGGTTTGCCTGATTGTGGCAAGCCTGAAATCTGTAAGACAGACCAGGAGAAAAGCTGAATGGAGCGCCTTCCTGTGAACTAAGGTGCTGTCCACAAAGAAGACCCAGATCTGTTTTTAAAGCCTTTCAAATGATTGAATCAGGCCCATTCAGTTCAGTTCAGTTCAGTTCAGTTCAGTCGCTCAGTCGTGTCCGACTCTCCGCGACCCCATGAATCACAGCACGCCAGGCCTCCCTGTCCATCACCAACTCCCGGAGTACACTCAAACTCATGTCCACAGAGTCGGTGATGCCATCCAGCCATCTCATTCTCCGTCGTCCCCTTCTCCTCCCGCCCCCAACCTTTCCCAGCATCACAGTCTTTTCCAGTGAGTCAACTCGTCTCATGAGGTGGCCAAAGTATTGGAGTTTCAGCTTTAGCATCAGTCCCTCCAATGAACATCCAGGATTGATCTCCTTTAGAATGGACTGGTTGGATCTCCTTGCAGTATAAGGGACTCTCAAGAGTCTTCTCCAACACCACAGTTCAAAAGCATCGATTCTTCGGCGATCAGCTTTCTTCACAGTCCAACTCTCACATCCATACATGACCACAGGAAAAACCATTGCCTTGACTAGACGGACCTTGGTTGGTAAAGTAATGTCTCTGCTTTTTAATATACTATCAAGGTTGGTCATAACTTTCCTTCCAAGGAGCAAGCGTCTTTTAATTTCATGGCTGCAATCAGCATCTGCAGTGATTTTGGAGCCCAAAAAAACAAAGTCTGACACTGTTTCCACTGTTTTTCCATCTATTTCCCATGAAGTGATGGGACCAGATGCCATGATCTTTGTTTTCTGAATGTTGAGCTTCAAGCCAACCTTTTCACTCTCCTCTTTCACTTTCATCAAGAGGCTTTTGAGTTCCTCTTCACTTTCTGCCATAAGGGTAGTGTCATCTGCATATCTGAGGTTATTGATATTTCTCCCAGCAATCTTGATTCCAGCTTGTGCTTCTTCCAGTCCAGCGTTCCTCATGATGTACTCTGCATATAAGTTAAATAAGCAAGGTGACAATATACAACCTTGACGCACTCCTTTTCCTATTTGGAACCAGTCTGTTGTTCCATGACCGGTTCTAACTGTTGCTTCCTGACCTGCATACAGGTTTCTCAAGAGGCAGGTCAGGTGGTCTGGGATTCCCATCTCTTTCAGAATGTTCCACAGTTTATTGTGATCCACACAGTCAAAGGCTTTGGCATAGTCAATGAAGCAGAAATAGATGTTTTTCTGAAACTCTCTTGCTTTCTCCATGATCCAGCGGATGTTGGCAATTTGATCTCTGGTGCCTCTGCCTTTTCTAAAACCTGCTTGAACATCTGGGAGTTCACGGTTTACATACTGCTGAAGCCTGGCTTGGAGAATTTTGAGCATGACTTTACTAGCGTGTGAGATGAGTGCAATTGTGTGGTAGTTTGAGCATTCTTTGGCATTGCCTTTCTTTGGGATTGGAATGAAGACTGACCTCTTCCAGTCCTGTGGCCACTGCTGAGTTTTCCAAATCTGCTGGCATATTGAGTGCAGCACTTTCACAGCATCATCTTTCAAGACTTGAAATAGCTCCACTGGAATTCCATCACCACCACTAGCTTTGTTCGTAGTGATGCTTTCTAAGGCCCACTTGACTTCACATTCCAAGATGTCTGGCTCTAGGTCAGTGATCACATTATCGTGACTATCTTGGTCGTGAAGATCTTTTTTGTACAGTTCTTCTGTGTATTCCTGCCACCTCTTCTTAATATCTTCTGCTTCTGTTAGGTCCATACCATTTCTGTCCTTTATCGAGCCCATCTTTGCATGAAAAGTTCCCTTGGAATCTCTAATTTTCTTGAAGAGGTCTCTTGTTTTTCCTATTCTGTTGTTTTCCTCTATTTCTTTGCATTGATCACTGAGGAAGGCTTTCTTATCTCTCCTTGCTATTCTTTGGAACTCTGCATTCAGATGCTTATATCTTTCCTTTTCTCCTTTGCTTTTCGCCTCTCTTCTTTTTACAGCTATTTGTAAGGCCTCCTCAGACAGCCATTTCGCTCTTTTGCATTTCTTTTCCATGGGGATGGTCTTGGTCCCTGTCTCCTGTACAATGTCACGAACCTCCGTCCAGAGTTCATCAGGCACTCTATCAATCAGATCTAGTCCCTTAAATCTATTTCTCACTTCCACTGCATAATCATAAGGGATTTGATTGAACTGATTATGGACTTTAATCACATCTACAAAAATACAAACACAAACCATAAATTTGTGTTTGATTGAATAATGGGATGGTAGCCTAGCAAGATGACACATCATAATGACTATCACAGTGGGTTATATGATGTGTGTAACTGGTTTGATGCACATTGCTCAATTGTAAATACCCAGATTCAGCAGACAATTCCCTTTGGGTAATATCTGAATTTTTGTAACTGACTAATCCTGAGGGATTGATGATTTTCCAGGCTTTGAAGTTTGTGTTACGCCTTTAATAACATATAGCTAATATATACCTATTATTTGAAAACAGTAAAAGTGTTTTGACACCGATTCCTAGTTTTTTTAACTAGATCCTTTACAAAAGGTTCTGTAGACCATCCCCTCATGATAAGAAATGAAAAATTCTCTGAGTGTATTCAAAGTTCATTCACAACATTCTCTGTAACCTCAAATGAATGAATCATTCTAATTGAGAAAGAAGTCACTTTGCAAAATTCCACATAAGAAAATACTATTGAGGTGCCTCAACTGATTTTGATAACGCCACAATTAGTAGCTAAATGTACAGAAAGCAACAAACAATAAAACAGAGTAACGACTTCTGGCCAAAACATAATAACTATATAAAGTAACTGAATTTCATTGTTACATGAATTAAGATGTTACATGAATGGTAAGTACATGTTTAGCATCTTCTTACATGCCAACCACTATTCTAGGCTCTGGAAGAGGAATAATTTAAAAGATGAGTCAAGATTCTTATTTTTATGGAGCTTACAATCTATTAATATGAAGAGGGAGTGATATAAAATAAACAATTCCTACACAAAGTAGCTTTTAAAGCAAAGTAAATCTGATGTATCATGGAAATGTAATATGATCAGGATAAAAGAGATGGGGTATAACAGTGTGTTGCAATTTTAAATGAGGCATCAGATTTGTGAAAGTAATTCAGTTCAGTTCAGTCACTCAGTCATGTCCAACTCTTTGCAACCCCATGGACGGCAGCATACCATGCCTCCCTGTCTATCACCAACCCCCAGGGCTTACTCAAACTCATATACCTTGAGTCAATGATGCCATCCAACCATCTCATCCTCTGTCATCCCCTTCTGCTCCCGCCCTAAATCTCTCCCAGCATCAGGATCTTTTCAAGAGTCACTTCTTCGCATCAGGTGACCAAAGTATTGGAGTTTCAGCTTCTGAATCAGTACTTTCAATAAATATTCAGTACTGAATTCCTTTAGGATGGACTGGTTGGATCTCCTTGCAGTCCAAGGAACTCTTAAGAATCTTTTCCAACACCACAGTTCAAAAGCATCAATTCTTCAGTGCTCAGCTTTCTTTATAGTCCAACTCCCACATCCATACATGGCAATTGGAAAAACTATAGTTTTGACTAGACGGACTTTGTTGGCAAAGCAATGTCTCTGCTTTATAATATGTTGTCTAGGTTGGTCATAACTTTTCTTCCAAGGAGCAAGCGTCTTTTAATTTCATGGCTGCAGTCACCATCTGCAGTGATTTTGGGGCCCCAAAAAATAAAGTCTGATTACCGAGGTCCAGCCTCGGCAGAATCCAGGGATACCCTCAGGATGAGCGGCATCAGCGAAGAAATGAAAGTGAGGAAAAGAAAGCAAGTCGAGTCTTGATTGAGTGCAGAATCAAGACTAATTTACTTTTTCTGCATCAGTGTCTATATACCCTAAACTAGTACAATTCTAAAGGGGAGTGAACAAAGTCAGCTCATCATTATGTCAGTTTGCCCTTTACAAAACCAGAATGTTACCTGCATACTTCTTTTGTTTACGAGAGTCTTTTCTATAGTAGATTTTAGTACATTATCTTCTGGCCTTGGGGCCTATTAACATCTTATGACCTTATCTTACAAGCTAGGTGAATGCAAAGCCGGTTTTTGTAAGCTATTCTTATTTTTCCACTTGCCTTGAGCTAAACAGAAAACAGAAAAGTTGCAGTCTCATAAGGTCAAGGTTCAGCAGGTTGCAGCATAGTATAAATTTAACACAATGGTCAGTTCTTTCTAGTTACTACACACAGACTCTGCGGCTCCGGTGAGGCAGCCTCTGCCTAGCACTCCTGTTTGAATATTAACGATTGTCTTATTGTTTCTACACTAGGGCTAAACTGTTATTTTTCTAAATTCTAACTATATCAACAGTAGTTTCTACATCAAGAGCAAAAACACAGCAGGCAAACGTTGATTCAGTAGGCTCTGCGCCTATTAGGACTTGTGTGATCAGGTTCTTTATGCTATTTATGATTAAGGTGTTGTGAGCAATCATGTGCATTAGTGCCAAGAGCATAAAGAAAGAGATTGGGGAAGGCCTTCTGCCTGTGTCGCAGGAATTAAGGAGCAGTCAGAAAGACAGAGGTCAGAAAGACAAGCATCAGAAAGACAGATATCATCTTTAAGGTGAGCGCCGGGGCAGCTTTTTGAAGTCCCTGAAGTCCTGATCTGCCTTGCTGTCAGGTCTTCTCCCCATGACCTTGTCATGGGTGGGATCTCGCATGCTGGCTCCCAGCATCTGACACTGTTTGCATTGTTTGCCCATCTATTTGCCATGAAGTGATGGGACCACATGCCATGATCTTAGTTTTCTGAATGTTGAGTTTTAAGCAGACTTTTTCACTTTCTACTTTCATCAACAGGCTCTTTAGCTCTTCTTCCCTTTCTGCCATAAGTGTGGTGTCATCTGCATATCTGAGGTTATTGGTATTTCTCCCAGCAATCTTGATTCCAGCTTGTGCTTCCTCCAGTCCAGCATTCCTCATGATGTACTCTGCATATAAGTTAAAAAAGCAGGGTGACAATATACAGCCTTGACGCACTCCTTTCCTGGTTTGGAACCCGTCTGTTGTTCCATATCCAGTTCTAACTGTTGCTTCCTGACCTGCATACATGTTTCTCAAGCGGCAGGTCAGGTGGTCTGGTATTCGCATCTCTTTCAGAATTTTCCACAGTTTGTATTGATCCATATAGTCAAAGGCTTTGGCATAGTCAATAAAGCAGAAATAGATGTTTTTCTGAACTCTCTTGTTTTTTCGATGATCCAGCGGATGTTGGCAATTTGATCTCTGGTTCCTCTGCCTTTTCTAAAACCAGCTTGAACATCTGAAATTTCATGGTTCACGTATTGTTGAAGCCTGGCTTGGAGAATTTTGAGCATCACTTTGCTAGTGTGCAAGATGAGTACAATTGTGCAGTAGTTTGAGTATTCTTTTTTATTGCCTTTCTTAGAGCAATCAATGAAGAGTACAAATATATGAACAGTATGAAAAGGGCCCTGCTCAGAAACCTTTAATCCAATTTTCTGTTGATGCACGGGGCATGTGCTCCCTGTTATTTGACCTGAGGCCAAACTATGGTGGAGGCAATGAAGATAATTGTGACTTCCTTCAAAGGTCCTTGCAGGCACCGCTGCACTCAGTGCTTCCAACCCTGCAGCTGGCCACTGCAGACCCATGCCTCTGCTAGAGACTACTGGACACTCACAGGCAAGTCTGGGTCAGTCTCTTTTGGGGGCACTACTCATTTCCTCTGGGCCCTGTTGCATATAAGGTTTTGTTTGTGCCCTCCAAGAGTCTGTCCCCAGTCCTGTGTAAGTTCTGGGAGCTCTATGGTGGGGTTAATGGCGACCTCCTCCAAGAGGGCTTATGCCATACCCTGGTGGGGCAGTCCACTGCTGACCCATACCTTCTTAGGAGACACTCAGAGTTCTGGCTTAGTCTCTGTGGGATCTTTGGGTCCTTGTGTGCACAATGTTTGTTTGAGCCCTCTGAGCATCTCTGGCATATATGGGGTTTGAGTCTAAATGCGAATTCTTGCCTCCTACCACCTTGCTGGGGCTTCTCTGCCCTTGGATGTGGGGCATCTCCTCTCTCCAGCACCATGCAGCCACAGCTCCCTTGTGATGGCAGCAGTGGCGGTTTAGTTGCCAAGTCGTGTCCAACTCTTGCGACCCCATGGAATGTAGCCTGCCAGGCTCCTCTATCCATCGGATTCTCCAGGCAAGAATACTGGAGTGGGTTGCCATTTCCTTCTCAAGGGGATCTTCCCAACCCAGGAATCAAACCTGGGTCTCCTGCCTTTCAGGCAGATTCTTTACCGACTGAGCTACAAGGGAAGATCTCCCTGTGATAGTAGAGTAAAAAGGAGGGATTCAGGAAGTAAGCTTTATGGCTTTCCAAGGGAGAATGTTCTAACAGAAGGAACTTAAAGTGTGTTTGAGAAATAGTTACAAAGACTAGTAAGCAGTCTCAGAAGGAGCAAGGGGAGAGAGGTGGGACGGAGACCAGGGAAGGGGCCAGGTTGTGAATGCCCTTGTAGGCCACTACGAGAGCTCTGTATTTAATTCAGAAATAAAAGAGGAACCATTGGATAGCTCTGAGCAGAACAGAAGCATGATCTAACTCATATAGTAGTTGAATCATTGAAGGTGTTGTTCTGAAAGAGAACTGCAAAGGAGCGAGAGTGTAAGTGGGGAAACAGTTGAAGCTATTGCAGTAACACAGGCAAGTGATAGTGGCGGGGTGGACCAGGAAGATGGTGATGGTGGAGGAGGGGTAAGGCACTTGCATCCCGGTTACATTATAGAGATGGTGGCAATGTGGCTTTGTGTTGTCATCGTGTGATCATGAGACTGGTTACCCGATGTCAGATGCCATGAGCCTCTGCTCTAAATGTCTTTCAAATATGCATTCATCTGATGGACTTACTTCTGAAGAGACTGTGCTATGTTCTTTCAAAACCACACATCAGTACTACAAGTTTTTGCTGCCTGATGTTGGTATTAGAGACCACACAGAAACAGTTTTACTGAATTTGTTAAAGGATTTTGAGTGTTGGTTGCTCAGTCATGTCTGACTCTGTGATCCCCATGGACTGTAGCCCACCAGGCTCCTCTGTCCAGGAAATTCTCCAGGCAAAATACCGGGATGGGTTGTCATCCCCTTTGCCCAAGGAGTTTCCCAACCCAGGGGCTGAACCCAGGTCTCCTGTATTACGAGCAGATTCTTTACCCTCTGAGCCACCAGGGAAATCCTTAAAAGGTTTGGGACCTCATTTCTATTAGCAGCTGCTTCTTCAACAATCTTTACTGTGTAGTGTTGAAGACTCACTGGTTCTGCGTTTTATTTTCCACCCCCTTGGGCCATTATAAATACCAAATATGGTATAATAAAATGGTACCACTGAAGAATTTCATCATGATCTCCTCTTTTGAAACAATAAGAGGCTTCCCTGGTGGCTCAGTGGTAAAAAATCTGCCTGTAATGCAGGAGACATGAATTTGATCCCTGGATTGGGAAGATACCCTGTAGAAGGGAATGGCAATCCACTTGAGTATTCTTGCCTAGAAAACCGCATGGACAGAGGAACCTGGTGGGATATGGTCCACGGCGTCACAAAAGAGTCAGACACAGCTGACCTTCTTTCGCTCACTGTGAAACAATACAATACCATTTTCTAAGAACTTTTTGAATTGTAAGGCTAGACCTTAGTGGTGGATATACTTTTACAATATAATCAGCCATAACATTACCAGGCTAATGCCATTCATAAAACATGACTCTCTGAAAATTGTACTTTCAGTATTCCTTTAAGATTTAGAGTCAGAGGATGCAGAGGAAGGAGACTTATAATGGCATTTTTTTCTCTCTCTGAACTACACAGACAAGTGAGTACTGAACTTCTCTATGTAGGATTCTTTCCTTTGTTTTAAGACTGAGTGAAAGAAAACCTCTCAAAATATGAGTCTTAAAAAGCAAAATAACTTACATAAATCTTCTATTTAAACATATTGTTTATATATTTGTTCTAGGTCATATTCAGTTTTCTATCAGTGATGCAAGATAAGCATGCCTTGCAGTCCCCAACATTCTCTTCATTTTACTTTATTTTCCAGAGTAGCATGCCTGCTTCTAAGAATATACCTCTGGTCATATTTAAATAAATGAAATATGAATAGGTTTTTCAGTAAGACAGTGTTTCACAGATACTAAGACTATTCTGGGCTAATCCCATTGTGAATGAATAAAGTATTTTAGTGCAGAATTTTATAAAATTCTGATGCTATTTCTGTGAATTGCAGGATTTAGGATTGATAAATAGGATAATTGATTGTCATCTGATGCATAATATCACCCCTCCTAAAAGAAAAATGCTGTATAAGTTTTTCTTTCATTTCACCTGCGATAAAGCTATTTCAAGTGAGTGAGTACTAAGTCACTTCAGTCATGTCCTACCTTTGCGACCCTATGGACTGTAGCCTGCCAGGCTCCTCTGCCCATGGGATTCTCCAGGCAAGAATACCAGAGTGGACTGCCATGCCCTTCTCCTGGGGATCCTCCTGACCCAGAAATCGAACCTGTGTCTCCTGTGGCTCCTGCATTGCAGGCAAATTCTTTACTGCTGAGACATGTTTTATGAACATGCAAAATTAAGGTAAATATGTCAGTGAAGGGCATCCTTCTACACCCACTTCCTACTACTGATTCCACGCTACTTTAGCTTTCACTCTTACTCTCAATCACTACTGCCACATATTCTGTTCTCCTCTTCAATACTTGACAACAGCTTTGTATATGTTATTTCTTCCAACCTATTCAGTAATTTTCCCTGATCTTTTGAAATATATTCTCATCAAAACCTGAATGACAGCTCTGCTTTTCAGATTTTGCTGCTGAAGAAGCAGGAAATGATTCTAGTGGCTATTACAAACTAGAATACATTGAGAGGTAAATTTTACTGGGAAGATGTTAAAACATGCCACTTCTCCTCCTCATTCAAAACAGTAGTAAAACAAATGCACAGATATAGAAAGCAAGCTGCTGCTGCTGCTGCTGCTAAGTCACTTCAGTCGTGTCCGACTCTGTGCGACCCCATAGACAGCAGCCCATAGGCTTCGCCGTTCCTGGGATTCTCCAGGCAAGAACACTGGAGTGGGTTGCCATTTCCTTCTCCAATGTGTGAAAGTAAAAAGTGAAAGTGAAGTCGCTCAGTCGTGTCCGACTCTTAGTGATCCCATGGACTGCAGCCTACCAGGCTCCTCCGTCCATGGGATTTTCCAGGCAAGAGTACTGGAGTGGGGTGCCATTGCCTTCTCCGAGAAAGCAAGCTCAGTTCAGTTCAGTTCAGTCGCTCAGTCGTGTCCGACTCTTTGCGACCCCATGAATCACAGCACGCCAGGCCTCCCTGTCCATCACCAACTCCCGGAGTTCACTCAAACTCATGTCCATCGAGTCGGTGATGCCATCCAGCCATCTTATTCTCTGTCGTCCCCTTCTCCTCCCGCCCCCAATCCCTCCCAGCATCAGTCTTTTCCAGTGAGTCAACTCGTCGCATGAGAAAGCAAGCTAGTGGTTACCAAAGCGGGTGGGGAAATGGGGGAGGGGCACGTTAGGGGCATGTGATTAAGAGATACAAACTACTATGTATAGAACCCATAAGCAACAAGGAAATATCGTATAGCATGGGGAACTATAGCTGTTAGATTGTGATAACTTTTAAAAGATTGTAACCTGTAAAAATACTGAATTACTGTGCTGTACACTTGAAACTAATGTCATAAATTAACTGTACTTCAATTAAGTAGAACAAAAAAAACTGCAGTAAAATAAATCTGTGAAAAGGAAAGGAATTATTCAAGTAATTTATTTTCTTCATTAAATTTACCTCTGTCTTGGATGTATTAGAGAGTATGTTCAGTGAGTTTCTCCAAAGGCCAAATCTACCATTCTGAAGTTGTGGGAGCCTTAGACCCTGCAGAATATTCCCCATTATCTCAGAGCAGCAGGTGCCTATGGGTGCTGGGTTAAGAAGAGGAGGTTTGAGAGCACAGGGGACTTCAGACCATTGTTTATCAGAGGCCAATAAGAGAGCAGTGTTTTTAAAGGCTATTTCTGTCTTATAGAGTCCCAATGCAAGCATATGAATAGATGAATTTTGAAATACTTATTTGTTACATTTAGTAAATAAGTTTTAATATATTTTAAGATGTGTATAAAATCATGGTCAAAAATAAAACAGAGCAATAATTAATTCCCTGTATGTCTTTTTAAGCTAATATATTAAAAGATAATTCATATTTTCTTTTTCAATAGCTTTTTTCTTACAAGAGCCTCCATGTGTATAGAGATTATTTTCACAAAGAACGATGCAACAAAGTTATCCTACATACAAATATATATGCTAATTATTACTTGGGTTTTTTCTGGGGTTTTTAAGCTTTTTTTTTTTTTTAATTAAGTCTGTGTTTAAGAAAACTTTGTTAATGATGCTATTGGGGATTCCACTCACAGCAAATATATAAATTTAACTTGTCTTAGCAAATCAACAAATTTCTTTGTCCCACAGAAACAAATTTTGGCAATGTGGAAGGAAATGCTGCAGTCAGGATCATAGAGGGAGTTTCTTCCTACACTGATGCCAGCTTGTTGACTTGGCAGGAAGCCTTGGTCAAGAAACACAACCATCCTTCTGCCATTTGTTAAATTTGCATAATTAAGGACCAATTATACATGGTATTGTCTTGTAGTAGGCTCCTCAGCTGGCTTTCCCTTATTATGGTTTCATGCCACTCTCCCATTTTGATTACCAAAAAGGACTTTGACTTTTTGTCATTCTAATGAGGAGGTTAAAAGGAAAGCATATCTCTCAGAATGATACATAGTTACTGATTTTGAAAAATGATCTCATGAGTGAAATATATTTGATGGATATTTTTATTTAATTTCTCTGATATAAACAGTAAAAATGGCTTAGAGTAACATTAGATGTTACCTATTTGGGGTGTGAGTGTGTGTGTGTGTGTGTGTGTGTGCACGTGTGTGTGTGTGTGTGTGTGAGATGGAGAGAAACAAGAGAGGGAGAGAGATGGAGGGAGGGAGAGGGAGAGAGAGAGGTACTTACAGTCAGTAAACAGCTTTTACTTAAAAGCATGAAGCGTTTAGAAAGCTTGATGTTATCAAATACGCTTAATTTTCCCTTTGTCAGAAGTATGTATTATGCAGTCTTTTAATGTTTCTCACCAGTCATCCCGTTGATCCACACTGTGATCATTGTGTGATCCCATTAGGTTTCTGAAAGTCACAATAGTTCATCTGGACAGCTAGTTGCATGATATAAAATCATGTGAAAATTAGCAAGATGCTGGAGTGTCAACTTTAAATTTTACAAGTTTCTATCTCACTTACATTCACAATTAGAGTTAGTCAGTAGTTCCCTTTACAAGCTGCTCCTGACAATGTTTGTGAAATGTTTATAGAATCTACAATATGCCCTTTGTTAACACTGAGTTTCTGACTGCTGTATATAAAAATGCTGGCATATACTAATGAGAAATTATAAGCTAATAGTCAACTGACTTCCTGTGAGAATCTTTGAAAACATGGAAATCTTTTCTTTAAAAATATTTCTAAAGCCTTACATAACTTAATTAAAATTGACATTGAAAAATTATGTCTTCATTAAGGGACCTTATTGGGAAAATTTTTAATGTTTATTTGATATTCATGCTACAACCTATATATATATGATCTGTAATTTGCAACAGAAAAATACATGGAATAATAGTGTGAATGTGAAACTTGAGTAACTAATTATCATGCTATGACTTACAATTTTGCTAAGCAACCTTACATTCTTTATAGGATTCTGTAAATAGGAATTCATTCAAACTGATTTCAGCTGAAAAGAGAATAGTTTACATCACAAATAGCTAGATCCTGGACTAAAAATGTCTTCAAGTGGTTACTCCCTACCTCTTTTTCTCAGACACTATAAAGTCGCCAGAGTACACTTAGCTTTTGCATCCACCCAGATTCAAGTACAATAGGAAGTAATTTCCAGAAAATTCAGTAAAAACCTCATCATACTTCATTGGCTCTGATTGGTGGCATACCCATCTGTGAACCACTCACTGTGGTCAGGAAAAGTAAAGCTGATTGCCAGACCCGATCAAGAGCCATCACTGAACTCAGGAACATGAGAAATGTTACAGTAATTAGAAGGCATGAATAGTACAAATGTTAGGTAGGGAGGCATCTTCGCATGTTGATTGAAGGGCTTGGCATAGGTTAAATATAAGGAATATTGATATGCGCATTGACAATTAGTGTTACAAAGTTAGTTAGTAAACCTGGCCACTTATATTAATAAAACTGTACCCTTTCAGTTCCAGTCACCAAATGTAGCCCATTTCAAATATTGGATCTGAACTTAAACATTTCTAATGACACCAACATATCTAGTGGACACCTATATTATTTTAGACAACTGGCAAAAGTGGCCCTGATGCCTAAACTTCTCTAGAGCACAGTTAGACCTGGGTAATAATAGTTGGATAAAAATTCTCAGATAAAACACCTATTGATTGGATAGGTCACACAACTTAGAAAGATTCTAAGAACAACTGAAACTATTCCAGTGGTAATTTATCCTTAGGAAATTAAATTCACATTACTACATACAGTCCTGACAACAATTCCATGAGGTAGACCAAGAAGATTTTATTTTATTTGCTAGTAACCTAGTTGTGCATTGATGTCTTATCTTCATTCCAAAGCAGTGAATGACACATGATCTATATTTGTAAACTATGTTTGAATACAGAGACGGATGAAAAACTTTTTAACTGTGAAGACTACTTCTAGTACAATCTTCTAAACAACAGCCTCACATGGTAGAATACCAGAAGAAATTAATATTTGTAAATACATGTAGGCAGTAGAATCACATATTAAACACAGTATAAGATAGAATGGAGTTCATTTATGAATACATGGAATGATGCAATAAAGTGGAGAGATAATATTGAAACATGCAAAAAAGATGGATTACACATTAAATAGTGTGGTGGCAAGGAATTCAATATCTTGAAAAAAATAAAGATGACCCTTACATCACTCATTATTACAAAACACATTTTCAAGTGGACCAAAACTTAAACAATAGCAGTGAAAAGAGTGAACTGTCTAGAAGAAACATAAAAGAATGGTTAATAATTTAGAGTAGGGATTCTATTTCTGAGAAAGACAGAAAACCCAAGTATTAAATTGCTAAAATGTTACAACATAAAAACAAACATATCTACATAAAGATAGTATTGGGAAAACACAAAAGACAAATCATAAAAATATCTGTAGCATATAGTACAGGGACTAGTAATATACATGTCACAAACTATTATGTGTAAATATTGTAACAATATATTATATATTTTGTTATTAATATATAAATAAATAACAAAAAAACAAAAATTCAACAGAACATTTTGCAAACTATATATTCAGCTAGATTATAGGAAAAGATAGAAAAGCACTCAGTTTTATTCATAAGCAACAAAACTATCAATGAGATTCTAATTTTCAGTCTAAATGTAACTAAAATTTTGGTGTTGTTTTCAAGAGTATGGAATAATATGCTTTCATAAATCTCGGTACAAATGTAAAAGACAAATACTCTTTGACTTAGCCTTTACTTTTTTGAAATGACACCACAAATATGTTCACATAATTGCAAAATTACTTATGTACAAATATATTCATTCTAGCATTTTCTATTAACTGAAACAAGGATTAGTTTATTTTCATAGTTGTCCAGTCCATTCATATAATGGACAACTATGAAAATAAGTAAATTAATGTGTGTTGCTTGAGACATCATCCAAAATGTATTGTTATAGGGAAAACACATGAAATTTAGAAAATGTATTTATGTGCTCTTATTGGCTTTAAAAAGTAAATGAACATGGAGTGTTTCTGAAAGGAACTGAAGCAAAAGTTACTTTATCTGTGGTTACCCAGATTATTCATTCATCATTTTTTAAAAATTTTACTATATATATATTTGGCTTTTTCAAAGAAGTAGAACTACCTTTTAAAATAAATAATTCTGGCCAAAAATAAACTCATATTCCTTTTATTATGCTTCATAACTCTTTCCCAAGAACCCAGTTTACTCTTAGTACTATCCTAGTTAAACTTTCCTTTAAATAATTTTATAGGTGTGATAGGAAATGATGCTAGGTTTAAACCTCCAATGGCACAAACTACTTGAACTATATGGTTGTTTAATTTGTTTTCCTTCTAACTCATGCTTCGACGGATCTCTGGCCTGAGCTGAGCTCTGTAAACAAGACCACACGGTCTCATTACTGAATGCCCAGTTGGTTTCTAAACAAGGATCTGTAACTGGTGTGCCAGCTTCCACCACTCTGCTTCAGTTCCCAGTGCTCATCAATAAACCATGATGCGCTACACAGAACCCCGTGCCTTGGGGCCAGCCTGTCAATGATGGTAGACCATAAAAAATTATATGTGTTCACCAAATCATAGCAGGGAAAATCCAGGGATGAGGCTGAAAAAAGAATTTTCCCCAAAGGGCTATTCCTAACTTAAAAGCAGCAACAAAATAAACAAAGAGAGAGGAAAACAGCAGACCTACGTATGAACATAAAAATATGCACACAGTTTTAAAAGGTGATAATGAAAATGAGTATTTGGGGCTAGGCATGCAGTTTGCTGCATTTCCCCAAGAGACTGAATCCCCAGCCTAAAATGAAGACTGAAGCATGCCCTTTGAACATGTCCATAACCAGTTAATACTTTCTGGCTCTCAGCAGATATTATGGTGCTCTTAGAACTTTATAATTATAAGAAGCTTAGAAAGTAAGGGAATCTGTGGGTATCCTAATCAACATAGTTCTCAGCAATCCAAATTGTTTAGTTTCCTTGTTTAATCAAGAAAGTCATGTAATTACGCACTTGACTATATTTTACAACTTAAATATGGAAATCATTTATGCAATTATGAAATTTTTAAACTGCAATTTTTAATATTATTTCTTCTTGATTTCCATCCTTTCCTTATGTTTTTCAATCATATCTTTGTCCAGACCATCCCACATAAAGTATTGCTCAAGAGGCAACTAGAAAATATGTTCTGATTTGATAGATGAATTGTTTACCCCATAACCAAACTGAATAACTGCCACATAAGGAACTAAACTACACAATTTGAAAAGTGTGCCAAAAATGAGTATTTTTCTTTATTATTATATACTCAGAATTTACTTTTATTTCATATAATCAATAAATGCTTATTTGTCATTTATTAGGTTCAGTTCAGTTCAGTTCAGTCGCTCAGTCGTGTCCGACTCTCCGCGACCCCATGAATCACAGCATGCCAGGCCTCCCTGTCCATCACCAACTCCCAGTGTTCAGAAGTATCAGAATAAAAGGCTTTCTATACTTGAAAAGTTTACTTCATAGTCAATGGATATGTACATTACCTAGAGCTTATTATCCAGTGCATTATTTTTAGAATAGCTGTAGAGGTAGCCTGTTTTGAATTGACAATAAAAAAGAACAAATCATTCTATGAGGGGGTTAGAAATGGAAGTAGTAAAGCAGAGATAGGCAGGTTGAACATATTACCATCCAAAACATAGACTGAAAGGCATGTTATGTGGAGTATGAACCACAGGGGCAAAGGGGTAAGGGTGTCTGTGGTTTACTGAAGAATGATGAGTAGTTATGCCTGAATGAAGGGTGTTTAGGAGTTAGTGACTAGGTAGCCCTAGTGGTAAAGAACTTGCCTTCCAAACCCAGTAGACGTAGAGACTTGGATTTGATCCTTGGATTGGAAAGAACCCCTGGAGAAGGAAATGGCAATCCACTCCACTTGCCAGAAAGCTCCATGGACAGAGTTGCCTGGAGGGCTACAATCCACAGGTCTCAAAAAGTCAGACATGACTGAAGTGACTTAGCATGCATGACCATCTAGAAAAGCTGCCTGTGGCCTTTCATGCACGTGTACAGGCTGTCACTTCAGTCATGTCAGCTCTATGCGACCCCATGGACTGTAGCCCACCAGGCTCCTACCTGGCTGAGAAACTGAAAATTCGTTCTGAGGACGTGGAGGATTGTAAATTAGGCATTGAATTATTCTGTGTGCACTTGTTAATTCTAGAAGCATGGTGAGTGGTAGGTTGTGGTATGAGTCAAGTTTGGAAACGGTGAAGGCTTGACTCACAGGCATTGACAGGAGGCAGTTTGTCTACAACCTGGGACTCCAGCTCAAATTCTGTCTCTGCCGCTCTCTAGCTGTGCAAACTTGACAGTTTTTCAACTTCCTGAAGCCTCTGATTCTTCACTTATAAATTGAGAGTAACATCCATATCTACTTTTTAGAAGTAAATAAGATCATGGCATCTGGTCCCATCACTTCATGGGAAATAGATGGAAAAACAGTGGAAACAGTGTCAGACTTTGTTTTCTTGGGCTCCAAAATCACTGCAGATGCTGATTGCAGCCATGAAATTAAAAGACGCTTGCTCCTTGGAAGGAAAGTTATGACCAACCTTGATAGTATATTAAAAAGCAGAGACATTACTTTGCCGACCAAGGTCCGTCTAGTCAAGGCAATGGTTTTTCCCGTGGTCATGTATGGATGTGAGAGTTGGACTGTGAAGAAAGCTGATCGCCGAAGAATCGATGCTTTTGAACTGTGGTGTTGGAGAAGACTCTTGAGAGTCCCTTATACTGCAAGGAGATCCAACCAGTCCATTCTAAAGGAGATCAATCCTGGATGTTCATTGGAGGGACTGATGCTAAAGCTGAAACTCCAATACTTTGGCCACCTCATGAGACGAGTTGACTCACTGGAAAAGACTCTGATGCTGGGAAAGTTTGGGGGCGGGAGGAGAAGGGGACGACCGAGAATGAGATGGCTGGATGGCATCACCGACTCTGTGGACATGAGTTTGAGTGTACTCCGGGAGTTGGTGATGGACAGGGAGGCCTGGCGTGCTGTGATTCATGGGGTCGCGGAGAGTCGGACACGACTGAGCGACTGAACTGAACTGAACTGAAAACAATAGCATGGAAAATGCTAGTCGTAGCTCCTGGCACAGAGTGCAACATACTCAACCATGGAAGAGAACAGAGATTGGCCTTTCCTAACTTTGCTAATACTTGGGAAAGACAAAATTTCAGTTCCAGATATATTCTTGTCATATGTGAAGAAGATATTTGATCTACTAAGTAATTTTAGGCAAAAACTTTCTTTTTTATCCATGGAAAAAATTCTCCTTTGCAAATACTAATATACTTGACTTTAAATATTTTAGTATTTGATTTGTTTTCATTCAAAGAAATAAATGTAATTTAATACAGAAGTGATTACTTATTCCCCACATACCTGTATTAACTTTTATACAGGTTGCTTATCCTTCTTTCTACAACAGATGTCCTATTTTCATTTCTTCATAGAATGTGACTTGCAAGAAAGCAAATTGGAAAAAAATATGGTCTTTCTAAATCTGCCTTGTGCTTTGTGCACTTTGACCTACTGCTCCTCAGGGTTTAAGATGTGGTTGGAGTCCTGTCCTTGTTTGTGAACCACATGTATCATTGGCACTGGAAGTCAATGTGTCCTTTGAGAGGCACTCATGTGTATACCCAAGCAAAGATGTACTTAAGTCTATTTTCACCCTTGCCTTTGGAGCAGCTGTCCCAGAATTCAACAACAGAAAATGCAGAACAGTATTTAAAAAATGGGAGATGAGTACTAGTTTATTCTTCTTCCATACTTTTGTGCTAAATAAACTAATGGCAAACATAACTTGTGATAGTTCAAACAGTTTTCAGCCTGAACATACATGTTCAAGGCATTGAATTTTAAAAGCTTACTTTTGAAAAACTAAAATAGAATTTATTTTCCAAATATTCCTCCTAGTTACAGGATTCATAAACAGCATGTTATTTTAAAATTGTCCTTTTTTTCCCACAAAATTCAATGGCAATATCAGTTGCTCAGGAAAAAAAAACTGCCTATGGAAAAGATGCTCATGTGAATTAATGCTAAACCAGAAAGAGGCTGATATCTGCATCAAGGGACAATATTTTAAGAATTCATGAATTTCCCTTTACTTATTCATTTGCAAAGGTTAAATGTGAGTTGTTTTATGCAATACTTTATGCTTTGATCAGTCTCAAGTGACTTTGTTGACTGATCTCATCTCCCTCATGTGAAACGCAACTTGGAAAAACAAAGGAAAAAAAAAACAAACACAAAACTTCTGTTGCCACGATGTGTAACTGTGGTCAATTTGAAATAAAAAATGTGTCTATCTGAAATTGCTTTTGAAATGCAAAGTGCCATTTCATTTATCAGTGACCTTAGAGGATCTCAAATGATCATGATCTGAGATGATGGTACAATGTGATAGAATGAGCATTAACGATTCTAAAGAGTTTCAGTCCAATGAAGGTTTACCCTTTTTTTTCTTTTTCTTTTTTATTAATACATGTTTACTCTAAGCCTTTTATGTGTCCAACAAATTTGAGGTGCTGAGGAACGAAATAATTAGTCTTGCATTTCATTGACCTTAAATCTTAATGAAGGAAACAGAAAAAGGAGCTATTAAAATCAAGATAATTTTTTAAGTGATGATAGTGCTGTGCAGGTGCTAAAATAATGACTCATGGATGTGACTTCAGGTGGGTTTTTAGATCCAGCCTCACTCAGGAGCAAGTGTTTGATTATGTCCATGAATGTGTCACCTAGCTCAATGAGACTATTTCGTTAAGAAGTAAAGTGGACAAAGAAGCAATTGCCATGCATACCACATAGAATATCTTTAAGGACAACATATGTTATATAAATAAGTTAAAACTTAGTTCAGTATATTTATAAATTATTTATAGCCCATATAAATAATATATAATATATATTCATTCAAATAAATGAACATGCAAAGAGCTGTAGGAAAAATACATAATTCTATAAAGCAGACAAGCAGATTTCTAGAGGAGGAACTCAATTTTTTTTTATTTGTCAAATTGTTATTCTTTTTACCATTTCCTGTAATAAGCCTTTAGACCAACACATTAAATCACATAGGGGTCTCCCTTCCTTAATCTTGGTTAAGAATGTAAGATGGGGATTCTAAGAACAGAAGTTGAAATCAAAGCTTGACCAGTTATTATTATCTGTGCATTCTTGGGTGTTAACTTTTCTCCAGCAATTATGGGAAGATTCCTTTAACTATAATATTTTAAGAACTTAAAACTTACTGAAATAGCAAATAATTTTATTTGCTATTCTTATGGTTGCTGTTGTTGAAATTTTAGTGATGAAGATCCAGCCACCTGCTCCCTCATATAGTTAGGGAAAAGGGATGGAGCATTACTCTTAATACTTGATGCCATGTGATTCTACAGTGAAGAAATCTTGGACTTGAATTATTCTTTTTCCTGAACTTTGGTTTCCAAATCTGTAAGATATGGGTTGCAAAATGTCATCACTGCCACCATCCACCCACTCCCAAAACACATACATTTATCCTCCACATGACAGGCTAGTATTTTTAAAACATAAATTGGAATATATTCTCCCAAACACCCTCTGGTGCACTTAGATGACAAGCTTTTACAGAAGTCTACATGAAGCTACATTGCCTGGCCCTTGCCAGACTTGACCTTTACTTACTTTTTAAAACGTGCTGCTTTAAAAAAAAAAAAAAATTATATCCTTGAAAACATCTAAGGCTTTTCCACCTCAGGACCTTTGTACATACTGTGTCTTCTGTTGAAATATTCAGATAGTCATCTCTCATTCTTCAGATCTCAGATTAAATACATTCAGAAAACATCTGTTTCCTCACTACATCTTCCCTACAATAAATGCAGCCTTTATTACATGATTGTCTAAATATCTTAAATGAATGAATAGCTACTACACAATGCAGGTATTATAAACATGATTTTTCGCCTTTGTTCCCGTTGTTCTCCACCTTTTTTCTTCATTTTTGCTTTTCTCAGTTTCCTTCTCATTCACCTATTTCCTCCTATAATAGAAAAAAAAAAGTTTGAGATTGAATTCTTTATTTTTGGAAGCTCTGACTTTGTTTACATTGTGTTTTGCCATTATAGACTATTTGAAACTTTAAAGAAAATTATGAGGTTGTGAGTTCCTAAATATTTGGGACCCCATTTTATTCAAGTCTTATTTACTATATTGCTTAGCACAGTGACTAATATATCTTATAAATTTTGTATTTCATTTTAGTTAGAAGGCATCAAGGATAGTAATGAAAATAAACCAGTCAAAATATTTACATCAAAAAGAGATATGCTAGACCAAGATGTATGCTGAAGGAAATTTTTTTAAAAACTGAGATTTCAGGTTAAGAAAACCTCTGGGAGTGATCTTCCAAGTTGATTTCAGTTGTATCATTTCCGTATATTAATAGTAGACAAAAAGGGACATGTAAAAGGAATTGGAAAGTGGGAATAGTAGAGAAAAAAGTTGAAATGTTAAAGAAAAAAATCAGTATGACCTCCCCAAAGCATCTATACTTCAAATTATCTAACAACACATATATTTTCCCCCTTTATCTTTTTTTAGATAATTATACAAGAATCAAAGGACTCCTTGTTTTTCTTTAGAGTGTTTTAGGGAAGGATGTGCGGTTGTTGGTTTGTTTGTTTTTTTTTTTCTTTCTTTCTGTTTGAGCTACTTTCTTCCTCTTTAAAATATATTCTTTAGAGAAACAGGCACATCTTTGTGCTAACCCCGGAGAACAGCGGTATCCTCCCCAGAGGTTGGAGGACCGCTGTGCACTGCCCAGCAGCTCTTAGCTTCTGTTCCCCGAGGCCCCAGGCTAGTCATGGCGACAGTGTCCTGAATGATGGTGGAGGCTCCATTTAAATCACTGCCTGATTTTAAGATCTGCATCCTAGAGGTTTCTTCAACTTGTTTAGGGTCCTGACATTTTCAAAAAGCAATGCTCCAAAATTACCATGTAAGAAAAATGGTGATCTTTTCATTCCCTTTTATTCATTAAAAGAGGCCCTTGGCTGTAAGGCTCACAATTACCACTTGGAGAAAGATGCGGAAATCACAGTTTATCTATCCATCTGCAGCTTGCCTCAGCAAATTGACCTCTGGATTCCAGAGAAAGTTATTTGGAACACAGCCACCTCTACTGCATCCTAAAAATTGTTGTTTTTCTTTTCTTCTTCCCTTCTCACTAAATCTAATAAAGCTTCTTTATGCATGAGTTCCTAGAGGTATCATGGAATAATAAGAATCTTATTGCTCAAACAGAAAGAGATATAAACAATGAACTAAACAAAAACAAACACCTATATGACCTTTATACCATTTTCTTTGCACTAATACATACTAGCTTAATCTGCACAAACTTTCTGTGAATTAGGTGTCAATATTATTCCCATTTTACAGAGGAAACTGAGGCCCAGAGAGGTTATTTGACTAAAATAGCACAGCTATTAAGTGACAAAATTAGGATTTTAAAAAAAGAAAACTAAGAGTACCCAAAACCATTCATTAAACCAAGGAGTCTAAAGAAAATAAAAAATTGTTTGTAAATTTAAGAATTGATAGTCAAAAACACTAATCATGTTTGACCATGCTAAACTGTTGGTTTGAAAACTGAGGAAAATCGTGTTGAAGAAAGTGGAAATCTATTTCTTTTACTTTCCCTATCACTCTCAAGTAGGCTTCAAATTTGTCCTTGGAATGAGATTTATTTTCTGAGATATAAGAAGTTTTAGGAATTTTGCATATATACACTGCTAGTCCCATTAAAAATTTTCTTTGTAGCTTCTCTTTGGAGTCCTTCCTATTAATTCATTGGAGAAGGCAATGGCCACCCACTCCAGTACTCTTGCCTGGAAAATTCCATGGACAGAGGGCCTGGTAGCCTGTAGTCCACGGGGTCGCGAAGAGTCGGACATGACTGAGCGACTTCAGTTTTCACTTTCATGCATTGGAGAAGGAAATGGCAACCCACTCCAATATTCTTGCCTGGAGAATCCCAGGGATGGTGGAGCCTGGTGGGCTGCCATCTATTGGGTCGTATAGTGTCGGACAGGACTGACACGACTTAGCAGCAGCAGCAGCTATTAATTCATTCCTATGTATACTGGAAGGTGGAATCTTTATTATATGAAAATTCACCTTGGACATAATTTTCCACAGTGTTTCCATTTCAAGATTTGTCCGTGCTATTTATTTCTTCATTTCACAAGTAATATAGTAATATGTCACTTACTGAGCATCTATTGAACATACTTTAAACACTGCTCTAGGTGATAGAATTTTTTTGTTTTTCAGATGAGATATACAGTCCATGTTCTCATGAAGTTTATGACCCAATGGAGTGAAAAAATCCTTAATATGTATTCAAATAAATATACAAGACAAATTCAGGTTATGGAAATACTTAAAAAAAAAAAAAACAGAAAGATATGGGTAAAGTTGCATTAGGGCCAGCCAAAGCTATTGTCATTAATTAGGGCTAAAAAAAGGTATCAGAGAAGAGCATTTTGTGGCACTGCATTTGAACTGAGACCTAAGATAAGCTGGGACCAGAGCAGCAGAATACTGAATTTCCAGACATAGAAAACTGCTATGTGTAGAAGCAAGAATGAACTTGACCTATTGTTTGAAAAGAAAGGTCAACGTGATAATATACATGTTTCAATGCTCTTCTCCCAAATCATCCCACCCTTGCCCTCTCCTACAGAGTCCAAAAGACTGTTCTATACATCTGTGTCTCTTTTGCTGTCTCGTATACAGAGTTATCATTATCATCTTTCTAAATTCTATATATATGCGTTGCTGCTGCTGCTAAGTCACGTCAGTCATGTCCGACTCTATATATGCGTTAGTTTACTGTATTGGTGTTTTTCTTTATGGCTTACTTCACTCTGTATAATAGGCTCCAGTTTCATCCACCTCATTAGAACTGATTCAAATGTATTCTTTTTAATTGCTGAGTAATACTCCATTGTGTATATGTACCACAGCTTTCTTATCCATTCTTCTGCAGATGGACATCTAGGTTGCTTCCATGTCCTGGCTATTATAAACAGTGCAGATTCATGTCAACGTATGGCAAAACCAATACAATAATGTAAAGTAAAAAATAAAATAAAAAATAAATGTGACTGCAAAAAAAAACAAATATTATAAACGTGAAAAAAAAAGAAAGGTCAACGTGAGCAAAGGAAATGCATGTGCAAATTGTGGCTTAAGACAAAGATGTTAAGAGTGGTACAAGCTGTGTTAAAGGAGTTTTGCTTTATTCTAAATAGAATAGAAAGTCATTCAAAGTTCTAAGTGGAAATCAAAGTCTGATTTTATTTTTAACCAATGACTCTGGTGGCTCTTTGGAGACTAGATTATGAAGGAAGACCAGCAAGGAGCAGGGTGAGTAGTTGCGAGGCTATTACACTGGTTCAGGTGAGAGATGCAGGAACTTGGGGAGTGTAGTGGCAGTAGGCACGAAGAGAAGGAGAGATGCATTTGGTGATTTAACCAACATACTTACCAAATAGATGGATATGTGAATGCAGAAATCGGGGGGGTGATTGGGGACACAAGAATGACTTTAAGTTTTTGGCTTGCAAAATGAGATAGATGTTATTCCTTAGGGAGATTTCCCATGTACATGTATTGATGATAGGCATGGAAATCAAGAATTTTTTTGGATATGGTAAACTTGAGAGATCAATTAAGTATCAAAGTACATAGAGCAGATATTTATATGTGAATCTGTAGTTCTCTTTGAAATATAAGTGAATTGTTTATAGATTCTCGCCTAGAGAATCCTGTGGACAGAGGAGCCTGGTGGGCTGCTGTCCATAGGGTCGCATAGAGTCAGCCACGACTAAAGCGACTTAGCATGCATGCATGCGTTGGAGAAGGAAATGGCAACCCACTCCAGTATTCTTGCCTGGAGAATCCCAGGGACGCAAGAGCCTGGTGGGCTGCTGTCTATGGGGTCGCACAGAGTAGGACACGACTGAAGCGACTTAGCAGCAGCAGCAGCTGCTCTTTAAGTTCTTTTCGTCTTAGAATTTTTTTAGATTTTAACTTGTGTTTGTATCTTTGAATTATCTAAGAATACCCTTTGTAACTAAAGATAAATATTAAATTTTATAACTTACAGTCACTACTTCTTGAATGTTGAATGTCAGAATACTCCAATAAATTTTTCCTACCATAATATTGGCTTTGAAATATTACTACTGGCATTTATGTGTTTGTGCTCAGATGCTCAGTCATGTCTGACTCTTTGTGACTGAATAGACTGTAGCCCACCAGGCTTGTCTGTCTATGAGAATGCCTAGGCAAGAATACTCGAGCGGCTCGCATTTCCTCTTCCAGGGGATCTTCTTACCCCAGGGGTCAAACCTGCATCTCTTGCCTCTCCTGCATTGCTGGTGGATTCTTTACCACTGCACCACCTGGGAACTGAAAGCAATCCAACATATAAGCTTGCCTGCAAAACTCAAACTGCATGTGTAGATCAAGTGTTGCTTCATATTCACTGTGTATGATGTTGAAAAGTCAACAACTTTTCTTTGCTCTATCAGAAAATTGAGGTCACAAGGTAAACCTCTGCCCCCTCCCCCCAAATTGGGGAGACAAGTAGGCAGGTACAGACCATCACAACAGAGCAGAAACCCACCAGCACAACCCACTGGTTCCTCTTCAAAAACCAGTGTCAGAGAAGGAAACTTGAACTGTAACTGATGAACTGATGCTGACTCAATGTGGACAAGTCTGAGAGTTAAAATCTCCAGGGAGACCCAGTCATAGGGGGTACTCCACAGTATTATGAGATTTGCCACGAGGAGCTTGAACAGGTTCCTACAGTAAAGATCATATAAAAGTCCTTTCAAGTTTCCAGCAGGAACAGGAGGAAAAGACCATTTTGAAAGAAGCTGGAGCACACTGTTCTTTTTAACATGGCCTGCAGTCAAAGTAGATTATTTCTCTAATGACTAACCTGCTGAAATTTCATCAGAGCCTAACAGACCTGGGAGAAGGGAAACACCCAACCCCAGCCCTTTCCAGCCTTCCTGTCCCACCCAAGCAGGGAGAAAAACTGAGAAGTGCTGGCAAAGTTCATGGTAGGGGACAGCTTACCAAAAGACTAAGACTAATCAATCATAGGACTGCATAATGCTTCCCCTCCCCCACACCTCACCACCACATTACTGAACATCTAATCACTTGAGTTCCTTTCACTTAGTATATCATATCTGGTTTTAGCAACAATTTACCAGGCACATGAAATGATTTAAAAAAAAATACTGTCTGAAGAGACTGAATGAGCATCAAAACCAGAATCAGATATGGCAGGGATGTTGGAATTGTCAGATTGGGAATTTAAAACAACTACAATTAATATGCTAGGGTTCTAATGGATGAAATAGACAGCTTTCAAGAACAGATGGGTAATGTAATCAGAGAGATGCAAATTCTAAGAATCAGAAAGAAATGCTAGAGACCCAATACACTGTTAACAGAATGAAGAATGCTCATCAGTGAACTGGCTATGACTGAGGAATAAATCTCTAGGCTTGAGTGTATGATAGTGTAAAACTGAAAATAAAGAGAAAATTACTTAAAAAATAACAAACTAGCCAAGAAATCTGGGACAATTACCAAAGGTGTAACATATGCATAATGGGAATACCACAAAGATAAAAAGATAAAGGAACAAAAACAATATTTGAAACAATAATGACTAAGAATTTCTCCAAATTAATGTCAGAATCGTAACACAAATCCAGGGGGCTCAGAGAACACCAAACAGGATAAATGCCAAAAAACTACACCTAGGCATATTATATTCAAACTATAGAAATTTAAAGAGAAACAAAAAAAATAATTATTGAAAGAAGAAAAAGGGAAAAAGAGATTACCTTACTAAAGAAGGGCAAAGATAAGAATTATACCTGATTTCTCTTGGAAACCACAAAGGGAAGAAGACAGTAGAATGAAATATTTAAAGTGCTGAGAGGAAAATGCAACAATCTAGATTCCTATACCCTAAAAATTATTTTTCAAAAGTGAAAGAGAAATAATAAAAACTTTCTCAGACAAATAAAAGTTGAAGACATATAATGCCAATAGATCTGCCTTGCAAGAAATATTAAAAGAAGTTGTTCAGAGAGAAGGAAAATTATATAGATCAGAAACTCTGGTCTATACAAAGAAAGTGAGAGCACAAAAGAAGGAATAAGTAAAAATAAAAAACTGTATTTTTCTTATTATTAATAGATCAAACATGATAGTCTATTCAAAAAGATAATAGTATCAATGTATTAGACTGTGTATTCGTGTATATATATATATACATATATACATATTGCTTATATATGCTTATATGTAAGTGAAATGAATATAAGCCAATGAAATGAATATAAGGCAATGATATAAGCCATGGGAGGGAAGAACAGCTTTGTGTACCTCTCATATAATGCCTAAGTCATTTTATTTTGTTTTCTTCTTCTCATGTCATGCTATTTTAGACCTTGCCCTGCTTATATCTAGATGCTGCTTTTTTGTGTGTGTGTGTTTTAAAGCTATTTGTTTTAACAGTGAATTCCCATCCCTTTGTGATGCTATTTAACCACATTCAGAGTTTCTGTATCTCTATTATGTTTCTGTTCCTTTCCTTGTCTTTTTGTAAAGACAGCTTTCTAGAAATGACTCATATGACTCTCAAAGAAAATGTAGGAATTAAAGAATAATTATGACGACCTGCATAAATGGACACTGGGGATGTGACAGAGGCAGATGTTCAAGAGCAAGAGAAACCAGGAAAAAAAGCTCTTTCTGAAAGGTCTGTGATCAACATTGTTGTCAAAGTTAAATGCTTTTTTTCTTCCTAGTGAAAGCAAAGGGAGCTCTGAAAATAACTACAGATATGAAAAATATCTAAAGTTTTTTTTTAATCAGAAAATTAAAATACAGTTTAAGAACATGACACTACCTAAAGCCCTTTTAAAATTCACTTTTGAAATCAATGCATACAGAGATAAAAATAATTAAAAGCATCAATAGCAAATAGAAAAAAAAACCCATATTCAGTTTCACATAGGTTAAATGTTGTGTTTAAAACTAAGCACACACAAAAAAAATCAATATAGTCATTAACTATCTTACCCACTGGATATGATAAATGATAGATTAGCTTAAATGTGATCAAACTCTTTTTCCCCCACATTCAAAGGAAAGCACTTTTCTGTTCAAGGACCACTTAACTGAACGATGCTGGCTGGTCCCTCTAACATCCAATTTCCTAAAGTCTTCTCAAGTATGGAATTATTTAACAAAAATCTGAAGCAACTAATTTCAGTGTGGGACAACAGCTGTGGGTGGAATATAGCTGCCTCCTTAACATCACCTAAATATATTATGGGATACATTATCTTCAGCCTCTTTCATCTCTGGAAAAGGATTCGTTTTATGAAAAGAAAACCTACCTGCTCAGTTTACATAACACAAACATGAACGATTTCATAGGCAACACATCTTGGACTTTCCAAGCAGAAAGAATCTTCTGAATTTTGACTGGCAAAATACAAAATTCAAGATAGAATAATATCAGCTTTTATCTGTCAACTGTGTTCAATTTATGTTAGCATATGATAGGTAGTGTAGAGATACTGTCACTAAAAATGAAGAAATTAGAATTTAAGCTCAGATACACATTAGTTGACTTACTATTTGAAAAGTAAATTCAGAATAGTTCTACTGTGCAGCTATTTAGTTTTAACCAAGGATTCTCTGTGGATGCTGATTGCAGCCATGAAATTAAAAGACGCTTACTCCTTGGAAGGAAAGTTATGACCAACTTAGATAGCATATTAAAAAGCAGAGACATTACTTTGCCAACAAATGTCCGTCTAGTCAAGGTTATGGCTTTCCCAGTGGTCCTGTATGGATGTGAGAGTTGGACTGTGAAGAAGGCTGATTGCCAAAGAATTGATGCTTTTGAACTGTGGTTCTGGAGAAGACTCTTGAGAGTCCCTTGGACTGCAAGGAGATCCAACCAGTCCATTCTAAAGGAGATCAATCCAGGGTGTTCATTGGAAGGACTGATGCTAAAGCTGAAGCTCCAATACTTTGGCCACCTCATGAGACGAGTTGACTCACTGGAAAAGACTCTGATGCTGGAAGGATTTGGGGCGGGAGGAGAAGGGGACAGCAGAGAATGAGATGGCTGGATGGCATCACCTACTCTGTGGACGTGAGTTTGAGTGAACTCCGGGAGTTGGTGATGGACAGGGAGGCCTGGCGTGCTGTGATTCATGGGGTCACAAAGAGTCGGACACGACTGAGCGACTGAACTGAACTGAACTGAAGGATTCTCTTCTGCTGTTTTGTATGGATACATAAACATTTGTTTGTATTTCTAAAACCAGTTCCTACATTTTAGAAATATCAATTATGTCAATGTGTAACTAAAGCAATTGAAAAATATATACTATTTTCTTCTGCTTAGAGATGTCAGTCTTTTTACTGAATTCTAGGACTTCTCATTCCTTTGTCTCCCCTTAAATAGTCAAAATGCACTAAGATACAAGGCAACTTTTTTAGACACTTGAAATTGGGCAGGCATTTATATCTATTTCTTCTAAAATCCTTCTTTATTTCTTCCAGTGCGCTATATGTATTTTCCTATGTTTCCAACTTTTACTGTAATTCTATAAAGTAGAATACATTTGCTTTTGTATAATTCTGAAGAGCAAAGAAAAAGTGAATCTTATGATCATGTTTTCTTCTAATAAGATATCTGCATACCTCAGGATATAAATGCATATATTGTGGCCCTATATCTGACATGCTATATTTAGCTCTACAAATACATAATAATAAGCATCTTTCTGCACTTATGCTTATAAAAATGACAAGAAATCAATATAGTTCATAGTATTAATGGAATTTTTTAATGGACCATTTCCTTTTCTTAAGATTTCAGTGGTTTATTCTTCATCTTTAACCTTCTGGGATCTATCCTGATACCCTAAACATCCTTTTACAGGCCACTCTTTAAAGGTGACTGACTGATGGCAAGTGGGCCTTAGAAGTCAGGGTAGGGACAGTTTCAATCTCTGTGGAAATATTCCTTTTCTATTGGTATTGTACTAGTAATACATTTTAACTATTCCATATATAGAAATATTCTATGAGGATTTCTGAGGCAACTTATTTAACTAGCTTTTTTCTTATTACTTTATTATGAACTTGTCCATTTGAAGTCTGGAAGGTTTAAGAAGTTGAGAAAAACACACCAAATATGATTTCTTACCCATAAAATGATCTTTAATTCCATCATCTACAATAGAATTATTCACATATCTTTATCTAAGTCATTGTTCACTTCATTCAAAGAACACCATAAGGGTGATCATTTCATTTTATTTTATTTCATTTTATTACATTTCATCTTACTCTGCTTTATCTCACTGTTAAGACAATAATGCCAGTGTGACCTGAACTTTATCTCCCAAGCTGTCAGAGTTTATCTAATAAAATGGTGTAGTTTAAATTCAGGACAATCCACTGTCTGACCCACATCAATATTCTTTCGATCTCTTTCACAGAAATTGATCAGGTCAGTTGGGCAACATTTTTTTCTTACATCATCTTTTATGGTAGGAGCTTGACAATCCATTTATTAACCGACATAGGTTTGTTATAAAATCTTATAACAAGATTTTTCGAGTATGGTAGATATAGTCATTTCAAAGGACTAGCTTTAGTATGATAAGTAATTCTACATTCCTTAGTTTTCATATTGAAAATCTAAGACTATACAGTTTTATGGGGTCAATATATATATAGGTTTCCCAGGTGGTGCTAGTGGTAAGAACCTGCCTGCCAATGCAGGAGATGTAGACACATGGGTTTGATCTCTGGGTCTGGCAGATCCCCTGGAGGAGGGCATGGTACCCGACCTGGGTATTCTTGCCTGAAGCATCCCTTGGACAGAGGAGTCTAGCGGGCTACAGTTCGTGGTGTTGCAAATAGTCAGACACGACTGAGCAACAAAGCACACGTGTGCGCGCACACACACACACACACACACACGTATTTCTGGAATACATTTCTGGAATCGTAAATCTTCCTTCAACTCTATGATTCTACAAATGTAAAAATTTGAGATTCTAAATGATTTTTAATCTATTTTTATCTGTTATCCATTGCAATTATATTTGCTTTTATAGTGAATTACATGAGATTATTATTACTCTCCTGGTCAATGTAACTTTTCCTTTGTCTTTTAACAATTGATTTTTCAAATATCAACAACCAAGTTCCACAACAACTAAGCCAACTTAATCATTTTTAGTAAGTTATATACTAAAATCATTTTTATAGTATGCAAAAATGTCTAGTATGTACAAAAGCTACAAGCTTTCTGTAGAACATAATTTTATGTACTTGTTTTGTTCAGACTTTTTCCTATAGTTATACAGTAACCTAGAATTCAAATCTTTTGGTTGAATGCAATGATACCAAATATGCTTTGCTCTCAACTACATAATGAAGTGAAGTGAAAGTCAATCTTTGCAACACTATGAACTGTAGTGCATCAGGCTGCTCCTTCCATGGAATTCTCCAGGCAAGAATACCACAGTGGGTAGCCATTCCCTTGTAAAGGGGAGCTTTCCAACCCAGGGATCGAACCTGGGTCCCCCGCATTGTAGGCAGACTCTTTACCATCCGAGCCACCAGGGAAGCCATAACTACATAATAACCTAAGATATTACTTTTTTCTTTTAGAAAGTAGACTGCTATTCACAGTGACAACAGAACTTTCTGTCTTGTGATTTTTTTTAATGCTTAAGTGACTATTATTTTTGGCATTTAGCTTGTCACAATCACTAGGAAAAAATTTACCTAAAAGATTATTCTGCATTTTCTAGGTCCTTGATATGAATTATGTATTTAAAGCCTGTGACAGGAAGGCCTGGCGTGCTGTAATTCATGGGGTCGCGGAGAGTCGGACATGACTGAGCAACTGAACTGAACTGAACTGAACTGAAAATTAATAAAACTAAGTTTCAGTGCTTTTAAAGAACCTACAAAGCTGTAATACTTTCTTTCTTGTTCTCAGATTAGGTTCACAAAGGCATTCCTTCTATCACAATTCCATTCACACATAAGGAAGAAAGGAGAAAAAGGAGGGAAGAAAGGAGGGGATGTGGGGAGGCAGGAGGGAGAAAGGAAGGAAGGAAAAAACTAGAAGGGAGCGAAGGGAAAAGGAAGACAGAAAGTGAAAGGGAGGTGGGAAAGGAGAAGGAGGGAAGAAGAGAGTTCTCAAAGGTTTGACTTGAACCTCATCCTAATGCCACAGAGACATTTTTTCCATGTGAATACATGTATGCTTTTTAAAGCTGACTGACTCATTGTATAGCTACTCTGAAAAGCAGTTTGCATTTTCTGGTTTCTCTGGTGGCTCAGAGGGTAAAGCGTCTGCCTGTAATGCAGGAGACCTGGGATTTGATCCATGAGTGGGGAAGATACCCTGGAGAAGGGAAAGGTAACCCACTCCAATACTCTTGCCTGGAGAATCTCATGGATGGAGAAGCCTAGTAGGCTACAGTCCACCGGGTTGCAGAGTCGGACACGACAGCGACTTCACTTCCACTTTCCTTTCACTTTTCTAAAAACCTATTACTCTATGCCCCAGATCTTGCACTCCTGGGCATTTACCCCAGAGAAATGAAGATTTATGTTTACATTAAAACCTATACACAAATGTTTATAATAGCTTTATTCATAATAGGCAAATACTGGAAACAACCAGTATAGAGCTCAATCAGTCAATGGTTAAGCAAATTATTATATAGTCACGTTGTGGAATACTAAATGACATTTAAAAGGAACGGACTAAATAGAAGCATCAACTTGGATTGAATCTTAAGAGAATTATGCTGATTGAGAAAAAATTATTCTCAAAAAGTCACATACTCTCTGGTTTCACTTATAGAATATCTAAAATGATAACATTTTAGATGTGTGTGCTAAGTCACTTCAGTCACGTCCAACTCTTTGCAACCTACTGGACTGTAGCCTGCCAGGCTCCTCTATCTATGAGATTCTCCTGGCAAAAATACTGGAGTGGGTTGCTATTTCCTCCACCAGGGCAGCTTCCTGACCCAGAGATCAAACCCGTGTCTCTCAAGTCTCCTGTATTGTCAGGCGGGTTCTTTACCACTAGAAGAACAACCTAGTGATTGCCAGAGGAAAAGGAAGGAGTGGGTGGGAAGACAGTGGATGTGGCTATGAAAAGGCACCATGACGGACCCTTGCCATGATAGAAATGCCTTTTATCTTTCTTCAAATCATTGTTAACAACCTGTTTGGGGTATTTGCAAGATGTTACCACTAGGGTAGACTAGGTAAAGTTTATAAGAGATATGCGTACATTGTTTCTCAACTGAATCTGAACATACAGCTATCTCAAAGTAAATGATTGATTATAAAAATATCTACTGAAAGATAGCCAGTGGAATTTGCTGTATGACTCGGGGAACCTAAATCCATTGCTCTGTGACAACCTAGAGGGGTGGGATGGGGTGAGAGATGAGTAGGAGGTTCAAGAGGGGGAAGACATATGTATACCTATGGCTGATTTATGTTGATGCATGGCAGAAACCATCACGATATTGAAAAGTAATTACCTTCCAATTAAAAATAAAATTTTAAAAATATATCTATTTAATGTAAAATTAGAGCTTCCAAGCTTCTCAGACTTTACCAGCAAAGGCAGTACAACTTGAAGTTCTTATAGTGGGATTCAGGATGTCTTTCATTATGATTTGGTAGCCTTCTGAATACAATATTTTTTCAAGAAGAATATACAATGTAACTATAGCTGTTGTTTAGTCTCTAAGTCATATCTGACTCTTTGTGACTCCATGGACCGTAGGCCACCAGGATTCTCTGTCCCTGGGGTTTCCCAGGCAAGAATACTGGAATGGGTTGCCATTTGTGTCTCCAAATGTAACTATTAATGGCCTGGTAAATCAAGTACACCAAAGAATGCTCAAACTACCGCACAATTGCACTCATCTCACACGCTAGTAAAGTCATGCTCAAAATTCTCCAAGCTAGGCTTCAGCAATATGTGAATCGTGAACTCCCAGATGTTCAAGCAGGTTTTAGAAAAGGCAGAGGCACCAGAGATCAAATTGCCAACATCCGCTGGATCATGGAGAAAGCAAGAGAGTTCCAGAAAAACATCTATTTCTACTTTAGTGACTATGCCAAAGCCTTTGACTGTGTGGATCACAACACACTGTGGAAAATTCTGAAAGAGATGGGAATACCAGACCACCTGACCTGCCTCTTGAGAAACCTGTATGCAGGTCAGGAAGCAACAGTTAGAACTGGACATGGAACAACAGACTGGTTCCAAATAGGAAAAGGAGTACATCAAGGTTGTATATTGTCACCCTGCTTATTTAACTTATATGCAGAGTACATCATGAGGAACGCTGGGCTGGAAGAAGCACAAGCTGGAATCAAGATTGCCGGGAGAAATATCAATAACCTCAGATATGCAGATGACACCACCCTTATGGCAGAAAGTGAAGAGGAACTCAAAGGCCTCTTGATGAAAGTGAAAGAGGAGAGTGAAAAGGTTGGCTTGAAACTCAACATTCAGAAAACGAAGATCATGGCATCTGGTCCCATCACTTCATGGGAAATAGATGGGGAAACAGTGGAAACAGTGTCAGACTTTATTTTTTTGGGCTCCAAAATCACTGCAGATGCTGATTGCAGCCATGAAATTAAAAGACATTTACTCCTTGGAAGGAAAGTTATGACCAGCCTAGATAGTATATTAAAAAGTGCAGACATTACTTTGCCAACAAAGGTCCGTCTAGTCAAGGCAATGGTTTTTCCTGTGGTCATGTATGGATGTGAGAGTTGGAATGTGAAGAAAGCTGATTGCCGAAGAATTGATGCTTTTGAACTGTGGTGCTGGAGAACACTCTTGAGAGTCCCTTGGACTGCAAGGAGATCCAACCAGTCCATTCTAAAGGAGATCAATCCAGGGTGTTCATTGGAAGGACTGATGCTAAAGCTGAAACTCCAATACTTTGGCCACCTCATGCGATGAGTTGACTCACTGGAAAAGACTCTGATGATAGGAGGGATTGGGGGTAGGAGAGAAGGGGATGACAGAGAATGAGATGGCTGAATGGCATCACCGACTCGATGGACATGAGTTTGAGTGAACTCCGGCAGTTGGTGATGGACGGGGAGGTCTGGCATGCTGTGGTTCATGGGGTCGCAAAGAGTCGGACACGGCTGAGCGACTGAACTGAAATGAACTGAAATCAAGTACACATGTGATTGATGCAAATGTTGACATTAATATTTTTATCCTCTAATCATAGCATACAGTATGCTGTTATCATTTTTATAATGATCAGTCACTTACCTTCATTTTGTAAGTACCTGGACACATTTTCCACTGTCTGTGTTTTCTCATTCACTATTATGCTTTATATCTATTTATCTTTGGCAGAATTATGTACAATTAAAAGACATGTTTTTCTCCCGGGAGTTACAGAATTATAAATAAGCAAGCAACTCTGATGCTGTGAGGGATTGGGGGCAGGAGGAGAAGGGGACGATAGAGGATGAGATGGCTGGATGGCATCACTGACTCAATGGACATGAGTTTGAGTGAACTCTGGGAGTTGGTGATGGACAGGGAGGCCTGGTGTGCTGCAATTGATTCATGGGGTCGCAAAGAGTTGGACACGACTGAGCTACTGAACTAAACTGAACTGAAGCAATTTATAACCAATAGAAGAGTTATATTTACTGGCAAGTTTGGTTACCACGTATTATGTTGTCAGGTATTTTTTTATAATCATATTTAAGCGTAAAATGCACATTCCAAAAATAAAATTTAAACATTAATGTTAACAAACAGTTTAGTCTTATCCTACCCCCAGAAATTTAAGAGTAAAGGTATATATTCTTAGATATTTGACTTACATACATTAATTTACTACTAATGCAAACTGGCCATTAATTTGTTAAATATAATTTGCTAATATTAGGGTCATTTTTGATGCTCTATATTATGGTTTTAAGGTTTATGTTAAAGACTTAGGACATTCAACTGCCAAATGTTGCAGATTAAACATTACAGAGAATTTCCTCTAGTTTTTTTCTTTTTCTCTACCAGCAAGAGTTACAGTATTTATAATTTCTACACTATGTCACTAAGGTATTCATGCATAGTTACCATAATTCTGGCAATATGTAAAACTCAATAGATTTTTATTCCATATCTGTGCATTCCATTCCCCTTTCTCATTTTGCAGGAAAGTGTTTTTCTTTAAAAATTCTCACTTCTATTAAAAACTGTTCACAAAATCCCAGTGGAAAAAAGTATTACTTACTATATTAAGCTTTCCATCCATTTCCTATATATGTGCTGACCAAAAGGATCCATATAGAGCAGCATCATTGAAAGCAATCTTATATTTGCTACTCCCTTAGGCTGTCTCCACTCTACATATTTATGGAAAGTTGGCACAGTTGATAAAGAATCCACCTGCCAATGCAGGAGACACAAGAGATGTGGGTTTGATCCCTGAGTCAGGAAGATCCCCTTGAGGAGGAAATGGCAGCCGACTCCAGTATTCTTGCCTGGAAAATTTTATGGACAGAAGAGCCTGGTAGATGAGGTCAAAAGAGTCAGACATGATTGAGTGTACACATGCACACATATATTAAGAATGAAGCTTGAAAAAGTTAAATGAAGCAGTATAGCAGAGGCCACTGAATCTATAAATGAGCATTATTTCCACATACATAAATAAATGTGTTATGAATTATAAGATAGGAACTGCAGAAGATGGAAATTAATTAATGCAATATTTTCAAATTTGAACATGAAAGTGCAGCATAGTTTCTTCTGAGCCAGAGAGATAATCTCACTAACTAGAAAGTTATTAGTCATTTGACTCCTATTAAGAAGGAAAATCTACTGAGGATTGCCTCCTACCGTGTTTTAAACTGTTGACCATTGTTAATGAATGGACTTCTTCATGAGCCAAGAATATTGGTGCCCAGAAAATATTTTTACGTAAACTGTCCCCACTATCACTTGAATATGACTAGTGGCATAAATAGCTTAATGTCTTTTAAGGTATTTGGGGTTATTTGGGGTATTTATTGTTCAGGACCCTCACTCCCACTGCATGCATACACATATACACATTCCTTAAAAATGGTTACTTGTATTGTCTTAGGTTTCAAGAATTTCCATTAATTTACAATAAGAATGTCTCTTTTGGAACAGCATTAGTAAGTGAAACATATCATCTCACTATTGGTACTTGTGAGAACAAAGGCTGGCAGAGTTTCCCATTTAAAAAAAAAACACTAATGCAAGCTAGAATGTTCTGAACAACATAATGGAAGTGCATTTTTAAAAAAAGAATCAACAATGTAAAACAGAGGGGAAAAAAACACAGTGGATATGCTATTATAGCATTCATAATTATAATCAATAGACTAGTATAAGTGTGTAGCTGATTATACTCAGCAACACATAACAAAGAAAGGGAATGCTGTTTCCAAAGAAGCTTGATTTGATCAACTGTAAATGTTGAAAGGCTGTGAGCCAAACAAACTGAAACAATGACAGAAGAATCAAGTGCAAGCTGATTGGATCAGCAGTGGCCAAGGTACCCTCCCTGCTTTCAGTGGGGATTTGCTTCAGTGAAACCTCTTGTGACACAGTGATGGCAACAAACAATCCTTCTCCAAGGAGAAGTAGGGGAGGGCCGTAAGGAAAATAGCAAGAGTGAAAACCAGACAAAAATTTACCACTGTTGCCACTCTTACATTGCAGAAAATCAATGGAGGGGGATGAATGGGAGAAAGCCGCCATGGCTCGCTCTCATCCTCAATTGGACATAACTTAATCCCCGTGACCTTTGGGGAAGCTGAAAGCATAAAATGACCCCAATCATCAAAAGCACCATTAAAATGAAGAGCACAAAACCGTGACTATGGTTAGAAAATGCAGACAATGAAGAGAGTATGGAGGAAATTTGCCCCTTTAGGAGGTGAGTGAATGCTGCCTCAGAGATTCCCATAATGGTTGCAGATAGACAGCGGCCACCACTGGCAGGATAGTTGGGAGAGGGTGGGCTGGGGAAGAGCTGGAATTTATCACGTGACCTCGGGCCCAACTTGCAGAGGTTTCAGACTTTCCCCTCCCACTTCCAATTTACAACCAGTTTCTATGTGTCTTTCAGTTCAGTTCAGTTCAGGTCGTGTCCGACTCTTTGTGACCCCATGAATTGCAGCAGCCAGGCCTCCCTGTCCATCACCAGCTCCTGGAGTTCACTCAAACTCATGTCCATTGACTCGGTGATGCCAGCCAACCACCTCATCCTCTGTTGTCCCCTTCTCTTCCTGCCCCCAATCCCTCCCAGCATCAGGGTCTTTTCCAGTGAGTCAACTCGCCGCATGAGGTGGCCAGAGTATTGGAGTTTCAGCTTTAGCATCAGTCCTTCCAATGAACACCAGGATTGATCTCCTTTAGAATGGACTGGTTGGATCTCCTTGCAGTCCAAGGGACTCTCAAGAGTCTTCTCCAGCACCACAGTTCAAAAGCATCAATTCTTCAGCAATCAGCTTTCTTCACAGTCCAACTCTCACATCCATACATGACCACTGGAAAAATCATAGCCTTGACTAGACAGACCTTGGTTGGCAAAGTAATGTCTCTGCTTTTTAATATGCTGTCTAGTTTGGCCATAACTTTCCTTCCAAGGAGTAAGCATCTTTTAATTTCATGGCTGCAATCAGCATCCGAAGTGAATTTGGAGGCCAAAAAAATAAAGTCTGACACTGTTTCCACTGGTTCCCCATCTATTTCCCGTGAAGTGATGGGACTAGATGCCATGATCTTAGTTTTCTGAATGTTGAGATTCAAGCCAACTTTTCCACTCTCCTCTTTCACTTTCATCAAGAGGCTTTTTAGTTCCTCTTCACTTTCTGTCATAAGGGTGGTGTCATCTGCATATCTGAGGTTATTGATATTTCTCCCAGCAATCTTGATTCCAGCTTGTGCTTCTTCCAGCCCAGTGTATGTGTCTTTAGGAGACAGCAAAAGAAGGGCAGGAGTTGAAACAGCAGTGGGCAAGGAAAAAAAAAGAAAGAAAGTTGCCCTAAGAGTGAGGAATTCAGCAGGGTAATTTCAATATCATGTTATATTTTTTCCTTAAGAAATAAAATTGAGTGAATTCCTCCTTGTCACCACAAAGCAACCAGGCAATTAGGCAAACTAAAAATAAAGCCTATAGTTCAAGAGGTCTGCCATTTTTATGAAATGCTATCTATGTGGAAGTACATCCTGAATGATTTAGCGGGGAATTCTGTGTGAGTGGGCTTCCCTGGTAGCTCAGATGGTAAAGAATCTGCCTGCAATGAGAGAGACCTAGGTTTGATCCCTGGATCAGGAGGATCCCCTGGAGAAGGGAATGGCAACCCACTCCAGTAGTCTTGCCTGGAGAATTCCATGGACAGTAGAGACTGGAAGGCTCTGTGGGGTGGCAAAGAGTCAGACACGGCTGAGCGACTTTCACTTTATTCATCTTTTATCCAAATAAACTCAAACTTGGCACATTAAAACAGAAATAGAATGTGTCTTTTCTCATTTCAAAAAGCAAGTATGTAGGGTTTTTATCCCCACTAAGAACATTAAATGATCCTTTTAACATTGATTTTAAATTTAGATGAATTGTAATAATAGCTAACATTTGCTGACTTCTTATTAGGTGTTTGGGACTATAGTAAGATCTTCAAAAATATTTGCTTATTTAGTCCTCATAAAACTTCTATGAAATCAATCCTATTATTTCACAATTTATAGATGAAGAGACTGAGGCCAAAAAATGAAAAGAAAAATGACTTGTCCAAAGTCACAAATTTAACTGGTGCTTCCTAAATATCACACTGTATTGAATATCTAAAGAAACAATCATACATACTTCACTTCAGTTCAGTCGCTCGGTTGTGTCCGACTCTTTGCGCAGTTATTCCAAAATGCTAAGCAAATTATTTGATATTTTGACTAAATTTAACAAACCATGTGGATCTTACTTGAATATCATCCAACATGTTAACTAGCAGCAGTGATTGGAAACATTGTTTTATTCATACACTTGAAGGAATTGGTAGTAAATCTGCCCATTCTATGATGAGAAAAGAATATTTGCTAAACAGAGAAAGAGGTCTGAGTTTTTATTCAGAACCTCAAATGTGATCACCATACCTCAAAACCAGATTCATCCCTCTATAAAAAGAAAGGAGTGATCTATTTCTTCTTGGTCCTGAACATCATTTTAATGCTACGGAAGGAGTATTCCATTAATGCAGGTATTACTATTGTGCCACTTCTGCTCTTAACATGCAAGATGTGTCTGTTCATACAGCCGATGCAGCTGGGGCCACCACCTGTTAACTAACTTCAAACACCATTTAATTAGCCCGTGCTAAAGTTACCCTATGCTTTGACTGGAAAGGAGTGGAACAGTAGCAGATGCTAAGCACAATAAAAGAAAAGACCTTGAATACCAGGGCAAAGTGGGTGGAGAGAATAACAAAAACGTCAACAGACAGACAGAGCCAGAAATATTAATAAAATCGACCGGAAATTAACTCTCACGGATAAAGTTCAAGGGAGCAAGTCTCTGCAGATTAAATCCCATCCCACCAAGGTATCTGTCACATCGGAGGTAACTGAGGATTTTATTTGAGCCTTTTGAATATATGCAGAATTCAATTGGACAATTGGCTTAGTTTTTCATTATATAAAGGGATAGTCATTACTTATTGTTTCCATGAAAACCTCCATGACTTTCAGATAAAAAAATCTAGGCATTATAGAAAAAGAAATGTTGTCATGATAAAGCATAATTTTCCCTAATATTTTAAGAGCTCTAATTTGTCAGTGTTCCCACTAGAAGAGATCTGGAAACAAATGGTTTTAAAATTATGAGCATTTCTCCATCAGTAGAATGATTCCCATGCAGAAGGCACTTTATCTTGCTTTGTCAAATTAAGTTGAATTTAAATGAGTTAAAAACATCTTCTGGTGATATTTGTATTCTGAGTTGCAAGCTTATTCATTAATGTATTTGTCTTCCTAACTTTCAGTAGTATATTTTATGTTAATAGGATTTTACAGATAGACATAGATATATAAAGAGATATACATCTCTCTCTTTTTTTGCTGTTTTTGTTTTAATATAGGTTAATCTCTATTACTTGTTCAGATTTCACCACTTGGGATATATCCCAAATTAGCTCAAACAAAATTATATTTGAGAATTTTCATGTAGCTATTTCTCTATTGTTTTTCCAGAACTGTAATATTTTTACAAATTCAGAAACAGAATGTGATATTGGCAAACCAAATATTAATTCCAAATTTGTATTATATTACTTCAGTTTCAAGAATAGCCTCTCTGAAGAATGCATTACATTTGCTCAAATCAGGATATATCTGTACTTTTATCTATATATCCATATCTGAAATTACTCAAAGAGTGCTCTTAGAAGCAAAAGTAGAGTTCACCTACCTAGCAATATTTAATAGCTTTCTTTAAATTACAACTTCTTTTGGCTTTGAGAATTATCATTGTTTATTACATTGTCCTTTATATATGGTTTGTCATAGATGGATATTTGTAAATCACCCCTTTTTAATATGCAAGAAGGTCAACTTTCACCAGTAAAACATTTAAATGACTTAAGCTTAACAATTTTCTATTTCCTAGAATATATATTTGCATGGAAAGTGGGAAAGGGAGAAAGTTATTATTCTATCAGCAATAGTAATTTACCATAATGCCATTCTGAATTAGATTTATAGTAAGTTTAACTACATAAGTATATAAGAGAATCCTAAATAAAGGAATAATTGATATTCATTCATTGAGAAAAGTTACCTCTGTATTAAACTCTTGACTCTAGCAAAACTGAGTCAGTTTTTCATCCAATCATTCAGCAAAAATGTATTGATTGTCCACTCTGCTCTAAGTACTGTGCTAGGACCAGGCATACTAAGTCATGACCCTGCTTTAAGTGCTCTTAAGCTTATACCAAAATGTAAATCTTTGTCCCTGAAGAGTAACGAAAAGAACTGTTGTCAAAAAAAAAGGACTCTGCATTTACCTTGAATTTTTGTAGTCAATAGTTCAATCTCCAAATTTACATTTAAAAATATGTTGGTAAAACTTTATTTTAATGATAAATACTATTTTTATAATATTTTGCTGTGTATTTCCAGCTTATACACAACCAGTTTCCTTATGTATTTTGTATGGTCTATAAAAGAAGACAGTGAAGAAACCTTGTGAGATGCGTAATGGAGCTCAGAAATAGATTTGTGAAATTACGTAATCTTATTGTTCAGCGGCTGGAAAATAATCACTAACCTGGTGTTCCATTGCCTATATACTACAGAATTCCATCCAGTCCCTAGAATTAGATTGATGAGTAAAGACAGTATAGTAAAATAGAGTACCATGAAAACATGTGGATGCTTTGGAGTCAGAAATTTGAAATCAAATTCCAAATTCCCTGCTTACTGATTGCATTACAGAGACCAAAGGAATTCTCTGAGCACTAGTTTCACCATCTTTAAAATGGAAACATTGTAATGTGGACTATGATCATGATGATGACTATGATCTTGATAGAGCTGTAAAAATGACATGAGAAAATATACATAAAGTGACTTACTAAATATTAAGTAAACTAAAGCATTCAGTTCAGTTCAGTTGCTCAGTCGTGTCTGACTCTTTGGGCCCCTATGAACCGCAGCACTCCAGGCCTCCCTGTCCATCACCAACTCCCGGAGTTCACCCAAACCCATGTCCATTGAGTCGGTGATGCCATCCAACCATCTCATCCTCTGTCGTCCCCTTCTCCTCCTGCCCTCATTCTTGCCCAGCATCAGGGTCTTTTCCAATGAGTCAACTCTTCACATGAGGTGGCCAAAGTACTGGAGTTTCAGTTTTAGCATCAGTCCTTCCAATGAACACCCAGGACTGATCTCCTTTAGAATGGACTGGTTGGATCTCCTTGCAGTCCATGGGACTCTCAAGAGTCTTCTCCAAGACCACAGTTCAAAAGCATCAATTCTTTGGTGCTCAGCTTTCTTTATAGTCCAACTCCCACATCCATACATGACCACTGAAAAAACCATAGCCTTGACTAGATGGACCTTTGTTGACAAAGTGATATCTCTGCTTTTTGATATGCTATCTAGGTTGGTCATAACTTTCCTTCCAAGGAGTAAGCGTCTTTTAATTTCATGGCTGCAATCAGCATCTGCAGTGATTTTGGAGCCCAGAAAAATAAAGTCAGCCACTGTTTGAATATTATTTGTGACTATAATCAGAACAATTTTTACTTCTGTTTTCTCACTTACGATGCATTCTAATCAACTAAACTAGAAAATGAGAATAAGCACTAACATTTAATTTGAAGTCATTGTATGAAATCTTTTTCATTTAATACAATCCCATAATCGTAGGTCACGGTTACAATAACGTAGTTTATCATGAAGATTATTTTAGTCAAATACCAAACCGCTCTGAATTTTTTTTCTTTCTCTCAGTGGTAATGGATGATAAAATCTTCCAATTTAGGAAGAACCATCTGGGCTTTCCTGGTAGCTCAGCTGGTAAAGAATCCATCTGCAATACTAGAGAACCTGGTTTGATTCCTGTGCCAGGAAGTTCCGTTGGAGAAGGGAGAGGCTACCCACTCCAGTGTTATTCTGCTTCCCTGATGGCTCAGACAGTTAAGAATCCGCCTGCAGTGTGGGAGATCTGGGTTCAATCCCTGGGTTTGGAAGATCCCCTTGAGAAGTACATGGCAATCCATTCCAGTATTCTTGCCTGAAGAATCCTCATGGACAGAGGAGCCTGGTGCGTTGCAGTCCATGGGGTCTCAAAGAGTTGCTTAATGCAACTAAGCACTAAGCACACCCATTCACTAAGCACTTTATTTGAATACATATTTTACATCAATTTTATCATTTAAATTCATTTTATCTCAACATATTTTCTAACAATCATTAAATCATTGTCCATATGGATCATTATATTCCTGATTCTTTTATCTTTGATAACACAGCAACATTGACTTTCCTTCCAATAGGAAAATTAAAAGCAGCTATAAAATGTTGTTTTTTCTTTGTTACTATATTGCTGCTTAAAAAGTTAGGTTTCATGCAATACTTTGTAGCACAATTTTGGAACCTGACATATATTATAGTTAATATTCTATAATGTATAGACTTCTGGAAAAGTCATTCAGTCTTCACTGTGAATGATTGTTTTTTACTTGCTTCATTCTCTAATTTTTTAAAGTAGATATTCCTAAAAGTACCTACTTTTTTTTCTTTCCACCTCTATAAATGTAACTCTTATTTCTCATCTTATCCCTAGTACAAAACAATGGAGAAAATGATAACATCCTTTCCATAATTATTTTAACCATACTTGATTAAAGCAGAAGTTTGAGTTTAATTTTAATTTGATCTTGTAGAATTGTGACACAAATTTAAAGCTTCACAGACATAGTTTTTGTACTTAATTTTGTAATTCATTGCCTGGGTTTCTAATTAAATGTTCTCAGTACTTCATTTAAAGTACCAATTCCCCGCATTCCTCTTGATTAGTAGGAAAGAATCAATGAGAATTGATCCAATTTGTAGAACACAATTCTCATATTGATAGTAGTTTATATTCATTTGCTTTCCCCTAATCTTTTATTAATGGTCATCTTCAAAATGTCAATTAATGCCAAAGACCTCACAGTGATAATGCAGATCTATAAAAAAAACTGGCTTGACACTTTACAGTAGGGCCAAAGGAAGAAGATATTATTTTTAGCACATATTTTCATAACTGAATATGACAGAAATGAAGGATAAAGATGAAAAAGCTAATGATCCAAGCTATGAATTTCACACTCAATTAAAAAAGTAAAAATAAATAAATGAAAAAATTTAAACAACACATGCCTCTACATTTCCACAAAGTAACACTGACTGCCATAATATAATGAACAGTTTAGAGAAATATGGGTTGAATGGTAGTACAAACATACAAATATAAGTCTTTGTACTACAAAAATATTAGCTATTTTACTCAAATCTCTGGGAAAGAGAAACTTCATTGCATCATTTTCTGCTGCATATTATAGAGAAAATTTTAGACCGCTCTGTCTTCCTCTGCCATCCTTTAAACTTTTGGGAATGTTTTTCATAATAGATTGAGTAATTGTTAACGTTATGCCATATTTGCTTTAGTGCTTTTAATTCACTTTCTGAACCATCTGAAAGTAACTTAAAGATAATTCATCCTTTACTTATTCGGCATATGTGTCCTAGGAATATATTTTGTTTTCTGTGGATTTTAAGTTGGATCTTAGTGTTGATTGAATTCAGGGTGAGCATTGTTAGCCCAGACACTTCCTAGTTGTGATTGCATGTTTTATCATCAGTTGTCTTCCCACTTTTACTTACCAGCTATTGGTGACATGAAATTTGCTAACTGAGTGCAAGTGCTGACTGCCAGGTCGGTCTATCCATTGTAAAAGTGAATTTTTCCTTATGCAGTTAGTAAGTAATCTGGGGTAATACATTTTCCCTGTATATTTTGTTTCCTACCACTTTTTATCAAGTGAATTTTGATAATGCTTGTCTGAATGAATTATTTTGTTAGAGGTTGCTATATAATGACTTTTTTCTAATTCAAAGTTTCCATTATTGTTTGGCATTGCTCTTGGGGAAATTTCAGTAAAGACATTATTACATAAAATAACAAATCTAAAATTTACCCTTCAGTTCAGTTCAGTCGCTCAGTTGTATCACCTTTAATACATTATTATATTTAAGGAGAAAGTTTTCTGAAAAACAGAAAACTATAGGTCTTCATTCCCATTTATCATTGTTGTTGCTCTTATCAAATTTATATAAGACTGTTACAAGAAGGCCCATTCATATATTATATAGCTTATACAAATAATGCATGTATTATATGATTATGTATATGTGTACACATATAACCACATATAACCATATGCATTTTATACATGTGCATATATATTTTGTTTATACAGTATAGGTTTATGTTTGGCATACAACCCACTCAAAAAAAAAAATAGAAATAAAACTATTTAGCAAAATATACTAGAAAAAATAACCCCATAAGCCAGAGTCTAGTTTTAACCACAGATATTAACCTTTCACTGAATTGCAAAATATTAAAAATATAACACAGTGATAACTCTCTTAACATAGACAGGGAACATAGGAAATAAGTAGGTCAAAGGAAAGGATGATAAGCTCAGTATTTTGTGGGAGAAAGTGTGAGGTTTCTTGGAAATAAGCAGTGGAGATTAGATTTGGTCATTGGTAGAGAATCTAACTAAGAATTGAAAAAAGTTTCATCATCTTCTAAAAAAATAGCTGAATCCATGAGCCTGAATGAAGAGAGCTACAGAGAGCATGTTGAACAAGAAATGGATGAGGTCTGGAGTCCTGTGAAAGACAAGTATTTAAAGAGCATTGGGAGAGAAGTGGAATTTCACAGATGAGTCATTAGATCTGTATGACTGCATTGATTAGAATTAAAGTTTAGATCTAGAAAACAACATTTTGAAAAAAAGAGCCCTAACATAAAAGAGAGGACGTAACTATAAAATTGTAACAGGTTACTTTGAAAAGCAGTGAAGATCATGTGGCCACTAAATTTAGATGAATTTGCAAATCTGATGAAAGATTGTTGTGGGATCCATCTAACATATTTCTAACTCTGAGTGTCTATACTTTTATGACTCAAGAATTCTTTTTCTATTGAAAGAGTTGTTTTATAAACAACTTTTCCAAGTACTAGGGATAAAGAGAGTACAATAGCATCTAATTTATATCAAGTTGGGTTTTTTTTTTTCTAAGTATGATGAAAGTCGCTCAGTCCTGTCCGACTCTTTGCAACCCCATGGACTGTAGTCCATGGAATTCTCCAGGTCATAATACTGGAGTGGGTAGCCTTTCCCTTCTCCAGGGGATCTTCCCAACCCAGGGATCAGACCCAGGTCTCCCACATTGCAGGTGGATTCTTTACCAACTGAGCCACAAGGGAAGCCCAAGAATACTGGAGTGGGTAGCCTATCCCTTCTCCAGTGGATCTTTCCGACCCAGGAATTGAACTGGGGTCTCCTGCATTTCAAACAGATTCTTTACCAACTGAGCTATCAGGGAAGCCCTGAGTATGATACTGGTACAGAAATTACAGGTTTTGTATTTTCAAATTGTTTCAGACTGAAAGCCTATCACTTGAGTGAGATTCACATTCTTGGTTATCACCTTTCATTAATTCATGAATCACTTAAAGGAAAAAGAAAAAACTTCTCAAGTCTGTTCAGTGTTGCAGATCCACTCGTCAGATTTCAGGTTACCAATGTGAAACAGATTACCTGATCTTCAGGTGGGGTAACAGACGCACGGAAGCCAGCACCCCTAGAGCCAGTGCATTTTTCAGTGTCCTGATGGCTTTTATCAACTGTAGCCATACCTACTTCAATTCAGGCCTGGATGGCTCTAAATAAGAACTAAATAATCTCTTGCCTCATTTATGTTCTATTCTACAGCTCACATAGTCAATACTAGTTAACAAAAACTTTAAATACATATCTTTTGGACCATCTCCTACAGCTCACATGCTGTTAGTGGAATGGTTGTTTCCTGTCATAATTACCTTTTGACAGAAAGGAAGAAGACAAAAGAGTAAAGTTAGTAAAACTGGCATCTTTTGTTTCCTAGACCTAAAGGTCTAGCATGAAAAGTGAAAGTGTGAGTCACTCAGTTGTGTCTGACTCTGTGCAGCCCCATGGACTGTAGCCCACCAGGCTTCTCTGTCCATGGAATTGTCCAGGCAAGAATATTGGACTGGGTTGCCATTCCCTTCTCCAGGGAATCTTCTGGATCAAGGGATCAAATCTGGGTTTCCCATGTTCCAGGCATATTCTTTACCATGTAAACCACTAGGGATGCATATTAGTGATTAAAGACAATACTAGGCAGACAATATACTGCAAAAGTAAGGTAAGATTCACTGATGCAAAGTCTGTTATTTCCTGAGCCTAGGAAGGAGCCAGAATGTTGATGAGTGGAAACAGGAAAGCAAATTCAGACACCATTTAGGATAAGTTACACATAGGTGAAAAATCTACTTTTAGCAGACTTAGGTATCTTGTTTCAAGTGATGGTGAACTTCCTTTCCTTGTCTCTGCTGTTTTTGTAATAATGTCCTCATTTTCATCAGAGAAGCTTTAATAAAAAAGCATTCACAGGCCTTATCCCCAAAGTCTTATAATACCATTACAGACAAATTGACTTAGATTTGGATAGATTTTTACTGTATTTTTAACAGAGTGGTGAGAAATATGTGCTTTCACATTAAATAAACTATCTCATCATAAATTGAAAGTAGCATTTCCTTTGAAAGAGGGCATCTGCTCCTATAAATAAGTAGTCTGTAAAATTAAAGTTGACCCTAAACACACTGTATCTTTAAAACTCGATTGTAAACAGGGGTGGTCCCTTAAAAGCCTTTTAATACATTTGAGCAAGCACCTTCCATTTATCTTCCTACATGAAACCCTTTTATTTGGTTAGTCTATCTGAGCAAGGTTACTTAGTTTGAGGCAGAACATTGTCCTAACACTGCTTCAAAATACACAAAAATGCCTGGTTCCCATTCTGTCTTACTGCTGTGACTTACATCTCTGACCAAAGCAATCTGTTCATATAAATAAGTTAACAGACTGGAGGGGTAGCTGGTGGACTGGTTCCCTGCCCTACCACTCCCAGAGTTGGTTTTAAGGACAAACATGACAAGAGCCATGGCTGGGAAGGCAAGGATGAATAGAGTGATAATGAGCCCTCTTTTTCTCCCCTTTAGTCTGCAGAGATCTGAACCTTTTTATTTTTTCCCCCCTTCATTTTAACCTCACCAGGGTAATTAAATGACACGTCGACTGGGGAGGGGGGAAGATAGGAACAGGGTCGTTAAACATACTACATGCAAAAAGCCACAAAGCAGACTCACGTGGGACTTTTTATCCTCTTTTAAAATGTTCTACAGCCTCCTTGAATAACGGTGTCTAAGACAAAATGTGTCAGCCTAGCTAAAAAAAACTAGCAGGGACACAAAATTAATGACCCCTGTGCTGTTTCTAAAGGGGCATTACCTGCGTGTCCTGGCTGCCTCATCCATAAGTGACAGACTTTCCTTCCTCGAGTGAACAGCTGTGCTTCTTCACTGCTCAGACTAAGAAACCCTCTGTAGCTGCTGTTTAAGGTGGTTAAAAAGCCTACAGAACAGCACAACTTGAATGACCTAGGACTCTCTGGTATTCGATCTAGGAGGTAGGCACTTGGGTTTTATTGTGTCTGTCTGCTTATCAACAACAGAGCTTAGAGACTATGCCCATATTTATCTCACACACAGAGATATGACACACAGAAATTAGTGGTGTCACTGGGTGTGTATATCTATTTATACGGCAGCTCAGCTTTTGAATATTAGGACTTGAATGCCATCATGCTTAGCCTAAAATGTGACATAGGAAAATTGACGTGCAGTTTGAAAAACATACACAACCATTTATTTTATTCAAGAAGAGTGAGAAGGAATGAATGAAAGTACCTGTGTGGATGACTGTAATCTAGAATCAAAAGCAATTTGGAATGTTTTCAAATATGCAAACCCAAATGTGCAAAATTAGGTCTCCTTTTACACATGCATTCATTTTAGTGAATCTATCTCAGTCCTTTAAGATGACAAATTGTTGCCTTTTGAGAGATGGGATACTGCAGGGCTTTCTTCACTGCTGCTCAGAAAAGTATGACGTTTTTATCATCTGCCCTCTTCTTTGACAAGACCCTCTTTCTCCCCACACCCTCCCCCCCCCCCACCACCCATATGAGGTACAGTCCCTGGAGTCTGTAATTGGCAGGAGATGAAGCGATGATGGGGAGTGATCACAGTCAATAGCTTTGATTAACAATAAGGTAGAAAATTAGCAATGCTAGCATTCAGTCACCCTGCCCTCTCCCTCCTCCATATGCTCTCTCAGTCCGCGCTGGCGGCCTCACAGAGGGCAGTCAGAGCCCTTTCGCCAGCTTTGAAGTGCAGCAAAGGTGCAGGCAGAGCAGAGAATTAGGGAAATTAAGGAGCAGAAGTAGAAAGTGTAAGCCATGATGCTGAGACCTTCGCAGGGCTTAGTGTGCCGCAGGAGGGGCGAGGAGGAAGTGTGCTGTGTGTTGTCCCTGTGTGTTTTTCTGTCACATGTGGATTTACTTGTGTCTGGACATGCTGTGATCGAAATGGCAACTACTGTTACTACTGTGACCCCATCAGCAGCTCTGGTGTTGTTTTCGACAGACCCTGAAGACGTAGAGAGGGGAAAAGACAACGGGACGCCCATCCCCACCTCTGATAATGATGACAATTCGCTGAGCTATACAGGTAGAGTGTTTCTTTCCCAAATACTAACCTTCCATTTCTCCTAAAATGCATCCACCTCCATCAGTCATCAACCACCTGTGTAAAATTATCTTTCTAACCATCCCTGCTTCCTGCTAACAACCCCAACAACTTCTTGTCCTCATTTTCCAGATTTGATTCATTCTTCAGCTGGGAGACCATATTGCTAGAGTAAACACTCTGGGGAAGAGAAATGTAACATGAAAACTGCTTGCATTCCTGTTGTCTATTACTTTTAATATTAAAGGATGCTTATCAGCATGAAATATTGGTTTCGCTAATATGTTTAGAAGCATCATACATTCTTAGAGTTTTAATATCTAACTAAATTGCTATCAAAAGAGATAAAAGATTACTTTTAAGTAATCGAGGATCAAAATTATCTGTACTTTTTGTTGTTGTTGATAAGCCTGTAGTCTTACCAACAACAGAAAGCAAACTCTTAACAAGAGTGTTATAAATCAGAATTACCAACTTATATCTCAGGATTGTGTTTGCATGACTTCTTGTTACCTGATCTACACACCAGTTCTTAAATAGATGCATGTGTATGTCAGCATAAAAGTAACAATTTAACTGATTGAATTTATTAGAAATAATTCATACTACAAATGTCTAAGAATGATTACGCTGGAAATACTGAAATGTTTCAGGCAGAATTTGTAAGCATAGTTATAAACATAGCTGCATAAGTGATACATCTGAGAAAATTTGATTAAACCTTTAGATAAAAGCAAAGAATGAAATATAACACTCTTAACCCATTGGATCAGAAAACAGTGGTCCTGTGGTAATAGCAGCTATTTATTATGTTCTTTTCATAAGTTCTTGTTAGTACAGTTTCATAGATTTTGACAGCTTGTGGGCTGTAACTAGGGGTGTGTGTCAGGGCAGGGGGAGTGGGTGTGTGGTAAAGTAGCTGGGGTTAGAGATAATGGAGATGTGTATAATTACAATCTTACAGATGGTTGTGTTCAAAAGAGAATAAACCAACAGATACATTTCACCTTGGTATAAAATAATAAACTGGTACTTTGGAAGCATCTTCACTATGTTCATAGTAATAATTATCTCCAATACTATCCCTCATCCACAAAACTTGGGGTTTGAAACATGTGAAATGCTATGAAAATTAATAGCACCTTTATAAGCAGCTTTAATACTTTTAGTCGTAGATAACTCATTCTCATTTCTCCCCTATCTCCCAACATAATAACTGAAATTAAAGTACCACCCAGTCAAAGCCCATTGGTAGTGAGATGGTGAGGGAATTTTTATGATACTTTTTCAGAAACTTAGATAGAATAAGAGCTGTAAATGTCATTTCTTAATATCATAAATATTGAGAAAGTTCATATTTATGAAAGGAGGAATTCAGCTTAGTGTTCTTTCTCAGGGGTATCCTCATTTGCCAACATATCTTAGTTCAATTCCCTTGTGCTCACCCAGTCTAAACAACTGCATTGTTTAGATACACTAATAGGGTTTGCTCTTTGTCTTTTATGGATTTTCTGAAAATTATATATAACCAATGCATAAATCACGTTGGAGTGTTGAATTAAGAGAATCTAAATAAAAATGCATTTAAGCCTAAATGAGGCATTTGGAGAATTTTTCATTCTTATTTATTTTTCTTCATTGGGTTTTTCAGTAATCACATTGATGCTATGAAACATATCATTAGATTAGTTAACAGGAGGAGGTAGATAACTTAAAAAATCACTTTAGATTCTACATGGGAACTAATTAAAGCAGCACCATTTAATGTGAAGTGCCTGGAAAAACAATCTTCTGAATGATCTTGTTCCTGAGACTGTAACAGTTTGTACTACTCTTACACCAAAGTAAGTTTGTTTCATATATTTTACTTCAGTGGAGTTAATTATTCAGGAACTTCTTTTCTACTATATGAATTAGACATGCTGTTTGTGTCTCTTTTATTTGCATACCGACCTTTTCTTTGCTCATTAAAACCTCCATTGGAAGTGATAAAAATTCAATAGGAAAAAAAATGTGTTTTGTCTGCTTGATAACAATTATAAAGATTTTAATTGCCTCTGAAGTTGACATAATCACACAAAGTATTAAATGAAACTACCTACAGATTTCTTTTTGTATGTGTGTCAGTTTGTGTTGTCTGTGTGTCTGTGTGTGTGAATTCCTTTTACTGTGACTGTGTATAACTGAATTGTTAGAACCTTTTCTTATATAGGAGGTACTTCAGTTCAGAGGGAAGTAAGATGACCTATCTGTTCAGGAACATTTTTACATATTTAACATAATTTGACTGTAGTTTAGTACATCTAGAGTTTAGTAACTCCGGATATGACAGAAAAAGCATTGTCAGAAATAACATATAAATATTAAACAACACAGACAATACGAAACAGTTGTCAAATAAATCACTGACATGAGTTAGTTGCAAGATAAACTTCTAAAAATGTTAATAAGTAAATGCATCAAGTGTTGTTTCAGGTGTCTACATTTTTTGTACAATTTCTCAAAATGACTATACAAGTTGTATATACTGGTAGACTAGGTATTTATTTTTCAGTACATGTTGCTTCATTTTATTGAGCTGACATGTAGGACTTTCCTTCCTTCTCCTAACATTCATAAATTTAAAGAACTAAAGCTTCTCGGAAGGAGTCATGCAATTCTGGAAAACATCTTTGCGGCAACATGAAACAATCCCAAAGAAGAAAATCACCAGTTCACTAATATTAACATCCACACATCTCCAAATCTCTTTTTCTACCATTGCAAAGAGCACAATTTCCACTACGAGCTAATTTGTCACTTCAACATCTGCTCTGTTGCTCAAATCACTGGGGATCATCACGATCAAACTGACCCATCAAACTAGAACCCAAGGACTCATCATACACATGAAATTTTTATCAATGATGTAGTCCACAAATGATAATCTTTTATTAATAGTACTTCCTATTAAACCATATACTGTCCTTATCTAAATTACATAACAGATTTAATTGAGAGGCCCAGGAAAATATAGTAATATGAAGTTTAAGGAAGAAATAAGTTGACCCTTTTTCTCCTTGGCATCTTCAGATACAATACTATAAAGTTATGTAAGGTTTGAAAGTATTTTAGTCTTTCTTCTACTAATCAATGAATACAGAATAGTTTCTAAGGTAGCATGACAGTGTGTTATTAGAGTGAACTTGTACATTTTTTTAAAGAGAAGTAGCCCATTTCCTGTTTAACTAATTGTGCCATAAATATTGTGGATTATTTTACAGTCAAAGTGTATAGAGTTTGTTGCAAGAACAAGTGAGGTGGGATTTCAAATCAGCACTTTGTGGGGTCAGACAGACATCCCAAAGAAGTCATATATGTAATGATCAATTATTTTTTTAAAGAAGCTTCTACAAAGAGTACATTGTCCATTGACTTCTAGAAATCATATGGTGTTTTACAAATATGAAAAAACCTAAGTAACACATCCAAGAATATTTAAATGTCTGAAATATATACAGAAATCACATACAGCTTTAGTCAATGACACAACATTTAGACAGAAATTTATCAATATATAAAAATTTAGGGAATTGGACTGATGCTAAAGCTGAAACTGCAATACTTTGGCCACCTCATGCGACGAGTTGACTCCCTGGAAAAGACTCTGATGCTGGGAAAGGTTGAGGGTGGGAGGAGAAGGGGACGACAGAGAATGAGATGGCTGGATGGCATCACTGACTCTGTGGACATGAGTTTGAGTGAACTCCGGGAGTTGGTGATGGACAGGGAGGCCTGGCGTGCTGTGATTCATGGGGTCGCAGAGAGTCGGACACGACTGAGCAACTGAACTGAACTGAACTGAATGACATCCTGGTAGCATGGTTAATCATTCCATAAAGTTGTGATTATTAATTAGAAAACAAATGAACTTTATATGTTTCTTAAGTACCAGAAAAAAGTCTGTAAATTTGATGAGTAATATCTAAAATATGTCCTTTTTCCCATTTCTACATACTAAGGATAAGTAATGTCCCCCCTCAACCTAGGTCTGTTTGAGGATTAGTTTCCTATATTTACAATAGCATATTGGGAGAAAAGCTGAATGTAAATTTGAAAATCCTAAAACTGAACAGTTATCAGAATTATGTTCAGTACCAATTTAAGTAAAAATCTAGCCGTGGAATGTCAGAATTGCAGAATAATTTCAAATGGGAATAATGGAGTCTTCTATAAATCAACGCTACCTCCAAATAAAGTTTAGTTATAATTGTTTGGTGAGAGACAAAATATATGCTCTATTGAAAAAAAAATCTTGGAGTGGATAGCCATTCTTTCTCCAGGGGATCTTCCCGACCCAGAGATCGAACCCATGTCTCCTACATTGCAGGCAGATTCTTTATCATCTGAGCCACCAGGGAAGCAACAGCATGTTTTCTCATATGCACACAAATAACATCCCCCAAACCTTGTTGCCTTACATTTTGGAATCTCAACAGGTAACTGTTCATTTATGGTGACATTGATTCTTCTGTCATTCTACATTCTTAATGCTACAGCTTCCTGACTAAAATCAAACAGAAGCTTCATTGTAGTGTGTGCACCTTTTAAAATCTTATGTATTAATACTGATAAGTAGCATTTATTATTACTTAATGGGTGCGATGAAGTTTTCTAAGCACTTTACATGACTTAATTAATCCTCATAACAACCCTCTCAGAAAGATGCTGTTATTAATAGTGATGTACCTAATGTCTGCTTCAGTATTCCAGAAGAGAAATTAATGACATTTTCCAGCATCATAAAGGTTGCAAGGGGTTGTTGTAATTATAAGCTGTATTTCAGCACACAGTTAGAAGTTAAATAGATTAGCCATGTTCCTTCTACACAACAACACCAGTGCTAGTAACCAGTATTTTAAGTCTCTGCTGAGTTCATCCTAGGTTCATTTTTATCACAATAATGAATGCACATGTTGTTTAAATCAAATAAGACTAAAGCTTTAAACAAGAATAAGTAGGTCCCTACTCTCCCTCCTTGTTCTTGAACCTACCTCCCTTTAATCTATCTTCTTACTCTTTTATATATTTCTTCTGATAATTTCCTTTATATTTTCAAATAAATTGAATCTGCAAGTACTTCTTGACTTGTCAGTTTTATGCTTTATCTCATAATCTTTTCCCCACTTCTTCCACTGTCACATTCTTTGTTAAATTGACAGAGTTTCCATTGGTAAGGCTTAAGCAAGTTGTCCCTTTGTGAGTCTACCATAGAAACAAGTAAAATACTAAAATTGCATTGCCATATTTGTACAAGACTGTTCATTTTCTGGAACTAATCACTGAATTTTAACTTCCTAAGTGCTTAGTTATGTCCAATATTCCATTGATCGGAGGTTTATTTCAGATATCTTTCCCATAAAAGCTTCCATTTTTGTCCCAAACTGATTTCTCTCCAGACCTGGGACTTTCGGATCTTCTTTCATCATTATCTTAGTTCTATTTCTTATATTTTAGTTTCATCTTATCTTAGTTCTATTTCCCAGCAGCCAGTTCTTCCACTTTCCTGGTTTGTCTTCTCTTTAACAGAAGCCCAGTCTTCACAACATATATCATAATAAAACTTTTAAAACATCAAGAACAAAGAACTTTTGCTATAATTAACTTTATTGTGGCTTATCCATGTTTGCTTGCTTATTTGTTCAAATGACTGGATCAGTCATTCAATGCAGTCACTCAAAGGGAATTTTTCTTAAATTATTTTTTGATAATTCCCATCTCTACATTCCCTGTTCTGAACTTGCTGTTAATCAGACTGTGAACCCCTTACATTGATTCATTAAGTCTCTTGTCCTATCTTTCCTAATTTCTAATTCTTTGTTGTTTTATCTCCTACTTTCTGGGAAACATCCTTGATATTTATTGTCTACCAATGCTTTTAGCAAAATATTTTATGTCTTTATTATGATAAATTTCTGAGAGTTTTTTTTTTATCCTTTGATGTCTAAAGAACTTCCATAAATCAAGATTTCAAACTAATTTTACTGGCAATTGCTTTTTATGCTAAACCTCTGAGTCTTCAGGTTTCCCTGGTGGCTCAGTTGGTAAAGAATCTGCCTTCAATGCAGGAGACCTGAGTTCCATCCCTGGGTTTGGAAGATCCCCTGGAGAAGGGAATGGCTACCCACTCCAGTATTCTTGCCTGGAGAATTCCATGGACAGAGAAGCCTGACAGGCTACAGTCCATGGGGTTGCAAAGAGTCGGACAGGACACAGCGACTTTCACTTTTCCTTTCTGAGTCTTCCAATATATGCGTAAATTATTAGAAGTCTCTTCATAATCAGTTTATAGCTGAGAAAACTGAGACTCTTAAAGTTATTATGATTTAACCATGATAGTACAGATATTTAGCAGTGAAAACTTAACTAGAACCATGTCTCTCAAATCTGACTTTTAGTGCATTTTTTAAATTAGAGTATGACATAGAGTCAATTGGAAATGAGGAAGTGTGAGAAAATAAACTACTGAACACATTAAAATTAATGCTACACTTAAGTGGTTACATATTAATATGTTTTTAAGCCCTTTCTGTTTGACTCTAGAAAATAACATACTGATATACAAATTCATGTAAAATACCTATGCTACTCTTTATGAAATATTTCTGTGATCATTTATTCATTTACGTAAACAAAACCAGTTTTTTCTGGAGTTAATAATTCAATTTTATTCATATTAAGTACCTACCCTGGAGAGGGCATTGTACTGGGGACATGGGGGATTTAAGATTTAAATTCTATTAAAATCAGTACCATGCATGACTCTTCTTTGGGTCATTATATCTGATGAATCCCTCATTAACTTGTTCTTTGCAACTTGTGCATCACACATTTGCACATCATAGGAAATTAATAAACGTTCACTAAAATGATTGGCCACCTCATGCGACGAGTTGACTCACTGGAAAAGACTCTGATGCTGGGAAGGATTGGGGGCAGGAAAAGAAGGGGATAACAGAGAATGAGATGGCTGGATGGCATCACCGACTCAATGGACATGAGTTTGAGTGAACTCCGGGAGTTGGTGATGGACAGGGAGGTGGTGTGCTGTGATTCATGGGGTCACAAAGAGTCGGACACGACTGAGCGACTGAACTGAACTGAACTGAAACCATCTGTACTTTCTATTAACCCATATTGGGAAGAAAATCATAGCATCATATCAATTTAACCAATTGGTTTAGTCTTTCAAAATAAAGGGAAAGAGACACATTTTTTCCAGATTTATAAAGCTGTAAAATGTGTGGGTTTTTTTTTTTTTTTTAATGACCTCAAATTTTCAGGCAGTTCTTCTTGTTCTCTGAAAATATGAAAAGGAAGCAAATGAGAAAGAAGATTGGGATACTGGGTTACACTTATGTATACCACTCCAAAATTCTTTCTTTTTGAATTAAAGCAAAAGGAAAAATCAGCTTTATTTTTGTGATAACTGACATAGGGAGTAGACATGCCTAACTTTCCCTTCCTAAAGTTTAAGGGACGTGGAACATGGAAGCTTCAGGTGGATTTGAGAATTGAAAATTAAGTTGAACCAACTCTCACATCCATACATGACTCCTGAGAATCTCTTGGACAGGAAGGAAATCCAACCAGTCCATCCTAAAGGAAATCAATCCTGAATATTCATTGGAAGGACTGATGCTAAAGCTGAAACCCCAATACTTTGGCCACCTGATGCGAAGAACTGACTCATTTGAAAAGACCCTGATGCTGGGCAAGATTGAAGTTGTTATGGTTCAACTTAATTTTCAATTCTCAAATCCACCTGAAGCTTCCAAGTTCCACGTCCCTTAAACTTTAGGAAGTCTTCTCCAACCCCACAGTTCAAAAGCATCAATTCTTCAGCACTCAGCTTTCTTTATGGTCCAAGTCTCACAGCCACACATGACTCCTGGAAAAACCATAGCTTTGACTAGACAGAATTTTGTGGGCAAAGTAATGTCTCTGCTTTTTAATATGCTGTCTAGGTTTGTCACAGCTTTTCTTCCAAGGAGCAAGCATCTTTTAATTTCATGGCTCCAGTCACCATCTGCAGTGATTTTAGAGCCCCCCAAAATAAAGTATTAGGCCCTTTTTAAGTGTGAATGACATCCTGAAGACAGAGCTCCTATGCATATGAGGGTTTCAGAGTAAGAAATTTTAGAGAAGTTTAACGCATTTTGAAGAAATAAATAATTCTTGTGTTGTATCAGCCACAGTAAAATGGACTACCTAATTATCTCAAGAATTCAGTAAGATCTTCATTTATACAACAATTTATGCAAAGTAATTAATATTTTAGCTTAACTATTCTCTACTTTGACTACAGAGGCAAGACTTTGGAAATGACTACCTCATAACCTAGTAAGACACATCCCAAGTTCAAAGCCTTCCAAGCAATTTTCGTTGTTGTTTGTTTAGTCACTAAGCCTTGTCCGACTCTGTGACCCCATGAACTGTAACCTGTCAGGCTCCTTTTTCTATGGAATTCTCCAGGCAAGAATATGGGAGTGGGTTGCCATTTCCTTCTCCAGAGGATCTTCCTAACCCAGGGATCAAAACCCATGTCTCCTGCATTGGCAGGCAGATTTTTTTTTATCACTTAGCCACCGGGAAGCCCACTAAGCAGTACGTGCCAGCAGCATGATGCTTAGCTTCCAGCCATGAACTGTCAGCTTACAGTCATGAGTAGAGTCTCATGCCTGCACTTTTTCAAAACCCTGCTTAAAGTCCTATGGAAACCATGCTCCAACTTTTCTGTTTTAGCTTTTACAGTTCATAAAAAGGAAATAATATTTGTCACTCACTAATATTTTGAAACTTTAAACAGAGTTGGCTGATCTTTCCTGATCTCTAATTTTTAGAGAGATTTATAGGAAATGATCTTTTTTTTCTCCTTACAATCATTTCAATAGATTTTTTCCCCACAATTCATAGACTTCAGTTACCAAAGAGTTAATATTTGGAGGGTCGTGTAATCAGTACATAGCATTTGCTATTAAATTATTTTATTATTATTACTTTACATTGCTGCAAGAAACTATTGAATCGGCTAAAGGTTAGTACTACGACCATGGGATCATTGCTTTCCCCTAAAGGCCAAGGTGCTGAATGCTGTGATTCTACTGCCAGAATTTGCCATCATACCAAGTCCCATTGGGCTTCACTGGAGGCTCAGATAGTAAAGAATCTGCCTACAATGCAGAAGACCAGGGTTTGATCCCTGGGTCTGTAAGCTTTACTGGAGGAGGGCATGCCAACCCATTCCAGTATTCTTGCATGAAGAATTTCATGGACAGAAGAGCCTGGTGGGCTACAGTTCATGGGGTCACAAAAGCTGAACATGACTGAGCAACTTTCATTCACTCACTCATGTCCCATCACTGCACGATGGATTTTCTCAGTCCTGTGGCCCAGACAAGAAAGCTGATTTGCATGGCAAGCTGCATCAATATGGCAGCCTTCTCTTGCTCTGTGTCACACTCAAAAGGGATAGCATTGAGGGCGGTTGATTAATAGGAAGAAAAAGCTCACCCAAATGTGTTATATATTTCCGCCATTATCCAAAGATACCCTACAAGCAGACATATCACTAAAAAATGTGGGTCACTTTGGCAAAAATATCTTGACAGGAACATGCCATTAAACTTCACAGAAATAGTAGGCAGGACCGGTTTGGTTTTTTGTTTTTTTTTAATGGGATTTTTATCTCACATCCTTTGGAATGCTTAGTTCTTACAAAGTCTTAGAGTAAATGCTGCTTACTGCCACCAAGATTTATGAGCATGATTTCAGCAATCTAGAGGACCAGGATGTTGACTTGGGGATAGTGAGATGATCAAGATCTCAGAGGAATAAAGACAGAGGGTTGATGTACCCTTAGATAAATATGTAGCACCATGCCTACCAAGTGAAAGGAAAATTATTCTGGTATGATTTCTTTACTGGAAAAGAATGAATTTGCCAGAATAGTAGCTGCATTTTATGTGCCAGTGTCTGTTCATTTTCTCTGGTTAAAAAGAAAATATCTGCAAGATTCTTTAACACTTAAATCTCCTGATTTAAGTACAGTAATCTTGTCATTTCTCCAAACTCTATCTCTGTTATCCCAGGACTTAGTTTAATTGAGAAAGTTCAGTTCAGTTCAGTTGCTTAGTCGTGTCCGACTCTTTGCGACCCCATGCACGCCAGGCCTCCCTGTCCATCATCAACTCCCGGAGTTCACTCAAACTCATGTCCATCGAGTCGGTGATGCCATCCAGCCATCTCATTCTCTGCCGTCCCCATCTCCTCCTACCCCCAATCCCTCCTAGCTCAGACTCTTTTCCAGTGAGTCAGCTCATCGCATGAGGTGGCCAAAGTACTGGAGTTTCAGCTTTAGCATCAGTCCTTCCAATGAACACCCAGGATTGATCTCTTTTAGAATGGACTGGTTGGATTTCCTTGCAGTCCAAGGGACTCTCAAGAGTCTTCTCCAGCACCACAGTTCAAAAGCATCAATTCTTCGGCGCTCAGCCCTCTTCACAGTCCAACTCTCACATCCATACATGACCACAGGAAAAACCATAGCCTTGACTAGACGGACCTTGGTTGGCAAAGTAATGTCTCTGCTTTTTAATATGCTATCTAGGCTGGTCATAACTTTCCTTCCAAGGAGCAAGCGTCTTTTAATTTCATGGCTGCAATCAGCATCCGAAGTGATTTTGGAGCCCAAAAAAGTAAAGTCTGACACTGTTTCCACTGTTTCCCCATCTATTTCCCATGAAGTGATGGGACCAGATGCCATGATCTTCGTTTTCTGAATGTTGAGCTTCAAGCCAACCTTTTCACTCTCCTCTTTCACTTTCATCAAAAGGCCTTTGAGTTCCTCTTCACTTTCTGTCATAAGGGTGGTGTCATCTGCATATCTGAGGTTATTGATATTTCTCCCAGCAATCTTGATTCCAGCTTGTGCTTCTTCCAGCCCAGCGTTCCTCATGATGTACTCTGCATATAAGTTAAATAAGCAGGGTGACAATATACAACCTTGATGTACTCCTTTTCCTATTTGGAACCAGTCTGTTGTTCCATGTCCAGTTCTAAATGTTGCTTCCTGACCTGCATACAGGTTTCTCAAGAGACAGGTCAGGTGGTCTTGTATTCCCATCTCTTTCAGAACGTTCCACAGTTTATTGTGATCCACAGAGTCAAAGACTTTGGCATAGTCAATGAAGCAGAAATAGATGTTTTTCTGGAACTCTCTTGCTTTCTCCATGATCCAGCGGATGTTGGCAATTTGATCTCTGGTGCCTCTGCCTTTTCTAAAACCTGCTTGAACATCTGGAAGTTCACGATTCACATATTGCTGAAGCCTAGCTTGGAGAATTTTGAGCATGACTTTACTAGCGTGTGAGATGAGTGCAATTGTGTGGTAGTTTGAGCATTCTTTGGCATTCCCTTTCTTTGGGATTGGAATGAAGACTGACCTTTTCCAGTCTTGTGGCCATTGCTGAGTTTTCCAAATTTGCTGGCATATTGAGTGCAGCACTTTCACAGCATCACCTTTCAGGATTTGAAATAGCTCAATTGGAATTCCATCACCTCCACTAAAAGATAAGGTCAAATACCCATTGTACAATGAAATGGTCCTTGAAATTGGCAGGAAATGGCTCATGTTTTCACAGAGATCAGTTCAGTTGCTCAGTTGTGTCCACCTTTGCGACCCCATGGACTGCAGAATGCCAGGCTTCCCTGTTTTTCACCAACTCCCAGAGTTTGCTCAAACTTATGTCCATCGAGTCAGTGATGCGATACAACCATCTCCAACTTCCTGCCTTCAATCTTTCCCAGCATCAGGATCTTTTCCAAGGAATCAGTTCTTTGCACCAGGTGGCCAAATTATTGGAGTTTCAGCTTCAGCTTCCGTCCTTCCAATGAATATTCAGGATTGATTTCCTTTAGGATGGACTCGTTAGATATCCTTACAGTCCAAGGGACTCAAGAATCTTCTCTGATTCCACAGTTCAAAAGCATCAATTCTTTGGAACTCAGCTTTCATTATGGTCCAACTCCTACATCCGTACATGACTAATGGAAAACCATAGCTTTTAGGAGGTGGGCCTTTGTTGGCAATATAATCACAGAGATAGGGTATCTCATTTGATTTGTTAGTTTTACATAGAGCAGCAATTCTAAAGACTTCTTACTATTAAAAAAAATGGTCCCCAGGAATTCCCTAGTGGTCCAATGGTTAGGACTCAGGGCTCTCACTGCCCTGGCCTATGTTTAATCCCTGGTTGGGGAACTAAGATCCCACAAATCCCATGGCACAGCCAAAAAAAAAGGTTTTTTAAATCAATTTTAAAAGCCTTCATTCAATGTGTCAAGGGGACAGCTGTTATTTTGCCAATTGTTGATTCAACTATGTTTTCAAAAACTGAAAAGATTGTCACAAGATGGATTTTTCAGGCACACTGGCAGATGTGTTAAGACAAAGCTCTATCATTTGACTGATGAAATGTACTTGTGTTCCAGATCTGTAGATATTAATATCACACAGTCTGCATCTCCCTTTCGTCAAATCAGACATCTTGATAAATGGGCTTCCTTTAGGGAAATCCAGAAATAAAGTTATAGTACATAAATTTGATTTATGTAAAGGGTATTGCATGACCCTTTTTCATAACTACCAGGCCTCTCCTTCAGTTTTGGGGGTTCAAACCCACTCACTAGGTGACCACTCATGGTCTGGTAATTGGGTAGTGGACTCAAGTCAGGTCTTTTTTCACCAAACCTAGAGTTCTTTATTTATTTAAAACTTAATTATACTTTGGTTACTTCACAACTATTTTAATTTTAGGAAGTCATGATGTGTAAACCACAACAAAAATCCATGGGAGTTGGGTGACTATTGAGAAGACCATGCTCACTTTGTCTCTGATAGTTAATTATGACCATTTGGTCTTGGCCACCCCACGACCCTGGTAAGGAATCCTCCTGCAATGCAGGAGACCCTTATTCAATTCCTGAGATGGGAGGATCCACTGGAGAAGGGATAGGCTACCAACTCCAGTAACCTTAGGCTTCCCCAGTGACTCATCTGGTAAAGAATCTGCCTGCAATGTGGGAGACCTGGGTTTGATCCCTGGGTTAGAAAGATCCCCTAGAGAAGGGAACAGCTACACACTCCAGTATTCTGGCCTGGAGAATTTCATGGACTGTATCGTCCATGGAGTTGCAGATTCGGTCATGACTGAGTGACTTTCACTTTTCACCCCATGACCCTATCATCCACATTGAAATCAGGGCGCTCATTACAATGACAGTGCTTTCTAATTTTATCCCCAGCCTTCAAAGAGTAAAGCCTACAATGCTTTTCAAGGATGCAGGGGCTCCTCTCTGGAGCACAGTACAAAATGCCTTGTTGATGGGATTGTCTAATGGGCCCTTGCAGGAAACAAAATTGGAGAAAGGGTACATATGTCACAAATGATAAATCCACTCACACTTTTGACTCCCTCTGTATCAGCACTGCCCAATAAAATTATAAATGCATGCCACAGATGCAAACCACATGTATACTTACACATTTTCTAAAAGCCATATTTTAAAACACAATAAAAAGAAATAACTGAAATTGTTTTTTAAATTATATTTTGCTTAACCTAATATAGACAAGATATTATTATTTCAATATGTAATCCATATTAAAATTATAATTGAGATAGAACTATTTTATTCTTTAAGGAGATCTTGATTTAGATCAGCCACATCTCAAATGCTTGATAGTCATATGGATTCCTCCCTCCCCATTATGCCAAAGAATTTCAGGAATTTTCCAGATGTTCAAGCTGGTTTTAGAAAAGGCAGAGGAACCAGAGATCAAATTGCCAACATCCTCTGGATCATGGAAAAAGCAAGAGAATTCCAGAAAAACATCTATTTCTGCTTTATTGACTATGCCAAAGCCTTTGACTCTGTGGATCACAATAAACTGTGGAAAATTCTGAAACAGATGGGCATACCAGACCACCTGACCTGCCTCTTGAGAAACCTGTATGCATGTCAGGAAGCAACAGTTAGAACTGGACGTGGAACAACAGACTGGTTCCAAATAGGAAAAGGAATATGTCAATGCTGTATATTGTCACCCTGATTATTTAACTTATACACAGAATACATCATGAGAAATGCTGGGCTGGAGGAAGCACAAGCTGGAATCAAGATTGCTGGGAGAAATATCAATAACCTCAGATATGCAGATGACACCACCATTATGGCAGAAAGTGAAGAAGAACTAAAGAGCCTCTTGATAAAAGTGAAAGAGGGGAATGAAAAAGTTGGCTTAAAACTCAACATTCAGAAAACTAAGATCATGGCACCCGTCCCATCATTTCATGGCAAATAGATGGGGAAACAGTGGATGACTTTATTTTTGGGGGCTCCAAGATCAGTGCTGATGGTGATTGCAGCCATGAAATTAAAAGATGCTTACTCCTTGGAAGGAAAGTTATCACCAACATAGACAGCATATTAAAAAGCAGAGACATTACTTTGCCAACAAAGGTCTGTCTAGTCAAGGCTGTGGTTTTTCCAGTGGTCATGTATGGATGTGAGAGTTGGACTGTGAAGAAAGCTGATCACCGAAGAATTGATGCTTTTGAACTGTGGTGTTGGAGAAGATTCTTGAGAGTCCCTTGGACTGCAAGGAGATCCAACCAGTCCCTGCTGAAGGAGATCGGTCCTGGGTGTTCATTGGAAGGACTGATGTTGAAGCTGAAACTCCAATACTTTGGCCACCTGATGGAAAGAGCTGACTCATTTGAAAAGGCCCTGATGCTGGAAAGACTGAAGGTGGGAGGAGAAGGGGACGACAGAGAAGGAGATGGTTGGATGGCATCACCGACTCGATGGACATGGGTTCGGGTGGACTCCAGGAGTTGGTGATGGACAGGGAGGCCTGATGTGCTGCGGTTCATGGGGTCGCAAAGAGTTGGACACGACTGAGCGACTGAACTGAACTGATCTGAACTTTATTTACTAACTACATCACTTGAGGCTAAGTTTCAGTCAATACCAAGAGACAGCTAGAACCACCTGCAGAAGCTCAAACTAGCCCTTGATTTCAGAATTTCTGTTAAATGCAATCATATTAATAAATGCAGCCACCTTACAATTACTTTTCTTAGTTCCTGGTCTATCATATTTAGAATCATATTCCATAGATATTTCTCAGGAGTCTGTTGGTATAAATTAGCAAAATCTAGTAAGCCTTCTTTTCCTGAATTAGATGTTATAGTTGTGACTTGTTGGAAATTGAATCTGATCTTTACTCTGGAGGTAATTAGGAGCAGTAGGGCAGGGTGCGAGGTGAGTGGATATCCTTTAATGTGGTAACTATCTGAAGGAATCCAAGTAAGGCAACTCCAGCTTCATCCCTGGAAAGAAAAGACCCTTCCTGCTGTCAAGAGGCAATGGCAAGCCACTCCAGTACTATTGCCTAGAAAATCCCATGGATGGAGGAGCCTGGTAGGCTGCAGTCCATGGGGTCGCTAAGGGTCGGACATGACTGAGCAACTTCACTTTCACACATTGGAGAAGGAAATGGCAACCCACTCCCGTGTTCTTGCCTGGAGAATCCCAGGGACGGGGGAGCCTGGTGGGCTTCCGTCTATGAGGTCACACAGAGTCGGACACAACTGAAGTGACTTAGCAGCAGCAGCAGCTGTCAAGAGGAGGGCTCAAGTTTATCTGAACCCATCCACATAACTCTATTCCAGTTTTCAGGTCCTGCACTTTCCCAGTCAATGCTCTAAATTTTCACACAAGAGACCCCAATCCAGCAATGCTGAGTCAGAATTTCAGCCACAAGGGCACTGAGGCTATAAGCCACAAGATATTATCTGTGCCCCCGTTGGGCCTTCAGTCAAGAATTTAAAAGTTGGGTATGTCACTTCTCTCAATTATTCAGTGCATTCAGAAGAAGTAAGGCCACCCATATAGCCCCTGAGTGATTTTTATTTATTTACAATTGGAGTATATTGCTTTACAATATTGTATTAATTTCTGTATTCACAACAAGGTGAATCAGCTGTAGGTCTACATATATTCCCCTCCCTCTTGATCCTCTATCATACTCCAACTCCATCTCACCCATATAGGTCATCACAGAAGTGAACTCCCTATGCTATGTGGCAGCTTCCCACTAGCTTTCTATTTTACATGTGTTAATGTATATATGTGGGGTTAGTATATATCTGGTGGCTCAGATAGTGAAGAATCTACCTGCAATGCAGGAGACCACCTGCCATGCAGGAGACCCAGGTTCAATCTCTGGATCAGGAAGATCCATGGGAGATTCGCCTGGGGATCTCCAGAGAAGTGGAGATACTGGCTACCCGCTCCAGTAATTCTTACCTAGAGAATTCCATGGGCAGAGGAGCCTGGCGGGCTGCAGCCCATGGGGTCACAAAGAGTCAAACGTGACTGGGCAACTAACACACACACAGAGTGTATATATGTCAATGGCACTTTCTCATTTCATCCCACCCTCTCCTTCCCCTGATCCCAGTGTCCACAAGTCTGTTCTCTATGTCTGAGGCTCTATCCCTAATATCATAATAGTCTACTACAAAAACTGAAAAGCCCATCAAAGCCTTTCTCAGTTGGCATTTCATTACAGGTGACCATAGGGGTTATATCATGGTACTGTTTTGTCACTTGAGAATACAAATAGCTAGGTTCTCATTTTCTTTTTCTAGTCTAATTTTTTAACTGAGATCTAATTGATGGATAACATTATATTAGCTTCAAAATGTACAACAAAATGATTCAATATTTGTATAGTTTGCAAAATGATCACCACAATAAGTCTAGTTAACATCCATCACCATAAGTCACAATTATTTTTTCTTGTGATGAGATCTTTAAAATCTACCCTAGAGGCTCATTTTCTAATTGCATTCAGACTGTACTCACTTCTAATCAAGCAAGTGAGTTAACAAATGCCAGATTCTCATCCTGGAGGTCCTGGGGGTAACAGCTAGTGATTGCATGGTGGGTCTCTGTTTTCAAAAACTATTGAGGATTGTGGAAGGAGTTGGTAGGGTTAAAGGAACAAGAAATTTCTCTAGATATTTTAATAAGAAAGGACTTTAATACAGGCAATTAGGTACTTTCAAAAGTCTTGGAAAAAAAGAGAAGCTAGACTTCTGAAAACATTTGTTGCTGTTCAGCCACTCAGTCATGTCTGACGCTTTGCAATCCCATGGACTGCAGCACACCAGGCTTCCCTGTCCTTCACCATCTTTTGCAGCCTACTGAAGCTCATGTCTACTGAGTCTGTGATGCCATCCACCTATCTTACCCTCTGTCGTCCTTCTCCTCCTGGCTTCAATCTTTCCCAGTATCAGAGTCTTTTCCAGTGAGTTGGCTCTTCACATCAGGTAGCCAAATTATTGGAACTTCAGCTTCAGCATCAGTCTTTCCAATGAATATTCAGGACTGATTTCCTTTAGGATGGACTGGTTTGACTTCTTTGCAGTCAAGACTCTCAAGAGTCTTCTCCAACACCACAGTTCAAAAGCATTAATTCTTTGGTGCTCAGTCTTCTTTATGGTTCAACTCTCACATCCACACATGACCACTGGAAAAATCATAGCTTTGACTAGACGGACCTTTGTCAACAAAGTAATATCTCTGATTTTTAATATGCTGTCTAGGTTTGACATAGCTTTTCTTCCAAGGAACAAGCTTCTTTTAATTTCATGGCTGCAGTCACTATCTGCAGCAATTTTGGAGCCCAAAACATGTGATGCCTCTCACTGTTTCCATTGTTTCCCCATCTATTTGCCATGAAGTGATGGGACCAGATGACATGATCTTTGTTTTTTGAATGTTGTTTTAAGACAACTTTTTCACTCTCTTCTTTCACTTTCATCAAGAGGCTCTTTAGTTCCTCTTTGCTTTCTGCCATAATGGTGGTGCCAGCTGCATATCTGAGGTTATTGATATTTCTGCCGGCAATCTTACCCAATAATAAATTATCTCAGGGTACATCAGCTTAAGAAGTATACCAAAGAAGCTATGTCTTACTTAAGAAATGAGATATCAAGAGGCAACATAGAAATGAAAATTCTTTATATTTAAGTCTTCCAAGTCTGTAAATGAACTTATTTCTGAAAGTGCAAAATATACACAATTGTCATTCCCTGTGATAACTTAAATCTAGTAGGCACTTAACTCTGCTTGTTTGGCATTTTCTTATATAATCCTGGACTTCCCAGATGGTGCTAGTGGTAAAGAATCTGCTTGTCAATGCAGGAGACATAAGAGACATGGGTTCAGTCCCTGGGTGGGGAAGATCCCCTTGCCTGGACAGAGGAGCCTGGTGAGCTACAGTCCATAAGGTCACAAAGAGTCAGACACAGCTAAAGCGACTTAACACACACACACATATAATATTCCCAGCAGCTTGGCAGAGTGGATTTTATTATCGTTACTTCATAGATGAGGAAACTGAGTCAGAAACAGATTAAAGCAGTTTTCCTGAATTGCCACCTATCGCATACAGGGAATCTAGTTTCTATTCTCATTCACTTCCCACATCAAGGTAATGGCTATCGGTAGTAAGCTTCATGTATTATTAATAACTGCAAGTCAGCATGTATAAGCTTTCAAATTACCACAGTTATCCAATTAACCCCTGGTTACTTATATAGCCTGTAGTGCTTCTCTTCAGGAGCAGCCTAATGAATTTCAGTATAAATAATTATACAAGTGGGAAACAAAGGTCATGAAAAAAAATGGAACACTTCATAATAACTGTTACATAAAGGGTTTTTTATTCCCCCAAAGTCAATTTTAAAGATTGAAGTCTTGGCAGGAGCCTAGCCAATTTTAATTTTAGTGCTATTCAGTTGGTTCTAATAAAATTTTAAAAACTAATAATAATGATATATCAATTTATTAAGTATAACACTTTAATTTTACAGATGAAATAAGAGAACCACACATGTCTAGTAAAAGTATAAAAACATGCGGGGAATGATTTACATCAGCTTCAAGATGCTAGTTATCTCTGGGGAAGTAAGGAGTAGAAAGAGAAAAGGATACAGCTATAGCAGAATCTGTAAATTTTAGTTTCTAACCGTCTCCAATTTAAAAAAGAATTTAATCCAGATAGGGCGAAAATTTAATGATGGTTTATGCGAACTGTAAATGAGTACTTATTATATTTGTGTGGTTTTCTGCATATATGAAGTATTTCATAATTTGAGATAAAAGCGTTTTATGAAAGGGACATTGATTTTTAAGAATTATCAAGGTCCTATCAGATTCCTCCATATAATATGACATACTTTGCTTATCATATGTTTTTTGCTGCTGCTGCTGCTAAGTCACTTCAGTCATGTCTGACTCTGTGTGACCCCATAGACGGAAGCCCACCAGGCTCCCCCTTCCCTGGGATTCTCCAGGCAAGAACACCGGAGTGAGTTGCCATTTCCTTCTCCAATGTGTGAAAGCGAAAAGTGAAAGTGAAGTCGTTCAATCGTGTCCGACCCTTAGCGACCCCACGGACTGCAGCCTACCAGGCTCCTCCATCCATGGGATTTTCTAGGCAAGAGTACTGGAGTGGCTTGCCATTGCCTTAGCACCTGCATTTTTTTTTTTTTTAGCACCTGCATTTTGAAGATGATATATAATAGAACTTTGGAAAAGTATCTTAAATTTACACAGCTATTGTAAAATAAAGCCAAAAGAAAGAAGAAATGAACTTTACCCAAGATTTAAATCTTATAAAGTATGTTTTTGATGTGTTGAGTTTTAATGTTCATTCAGGTCAGACATGACCTCAGTTTATAAAGATCTAATCCAGAAACAAATGCCTGAAATGGATTTTTCTGTCTTAAGAAAATTAAAGAGAAACCCTGATGTAGCTTAACATCAAGAATAAGAAGAGCTACACCAAATAATACGTCATTTATTGTTTGCTTTAAAATATATGCACCTTGTAATTATGAGTAACTATGTATGTTCATTATCTTTTTTCAAATGCAGTTTAGGTGTTTTCAATTTTAAAATTTAACCAGTGGAGACATACAAATTACTTTCACAGAGAGTAGTACAAAATTAAATTACCATTTCTAGAAGAGGGTTAGCCACAGAAATCCTCATTAGTGAAAATGTTCAAAAGGGAATCAGACTATTCACTCCATAATTTAACCAAGACCTTACTCAGAAACAGGACACCCATATTCACCACAGCCTTTAATATCCTTGTAATTCAGTCTTAATCTTTGCTTAATAGTTCAGTCATGTCCAACTCTTTGTGACCTTGTGGACTGGTAACCCACCAGGCTCCTCTGTTCATGGGGGTTCCTAGGCAAGAATACTGGAATGGGTTGCCATGCCCTCCTCCAGGGGATCAAACCCAGGTCTCCCGCATTGCAAGCAGATTCTTTACCGACTAAGCCACCAGGGAAGCCTATATTTACTTGGCTACGTCAAGTCTTCCTTGTGGCACACGGGATCTTTAGTTGTGGCAGGTGGGATCTACTTCCCTGATCAAGGGTTGCACTTAGGCTCCCTTCTTTAGAAGCACTGAGTCTTAGCCACTGGACCACCAGGGAAGCCCGAAGTCTTAACCTACCTTTCTCTATGTATTTCTATATTGTTTCCATTAACAACAGTAGTTCTACAAGGAGAAAAGTTGTAGAAGGAGAAAAATTCAGAATTGTACTCAACAATTGATGATTGCCCTATTTTTAAAGTAAAAATTAAAGAGAAGATTGTGAAAACAAATTCTGTTATATCCATTTTATTGTAAACCAATAGATTTCTCTAGAACTTGTCAAAATGAGTATTAAAATGACTGTATTAACTTGTAAATGTAGTTGAATGGACAGTAGGATTTTGTTCTTGGTGTTTATTAGTAACTATGTAGGTGAACAAGTGAAAGTGGAAAAAGTTAAAATAAGGCCACTTTCAATGACAGAAGTACAGTTTTCACTCAAGTAACAGTAACTACTACTACTTCTGCTGCCTTACATAAATTAGACATTTGCATAGATGTATCATATTATTTTCTATGCATCAAAGAAAAAGTATTGTTGATAAATAATTGTTTTTGTAATTCATACTAAGTTCACTTAAATTTGCTTTGCAAGCAACTATAAGAATCAACCAGTTCAACTAAAATCAAAGTTTTAGGGAGGACTTAGAACATGAAATAAAATACATATGATGCATTTTTGGTATTTAATGAACATTCTGACATAGAGTAAAAATTTATTTGATTGTTTTGTCAAGATTACATTACAGTGCCTTTTACATAGATACCTGTATTCTCTATAATTCAATTTGGTTTTTGTCAAAGGAAAATTTATTTCTTTGAATGTAAAAATGCTTTAACACTTCATGTCAGCCAAATGGTAATTTTAGAAAGATAATATTTAAAAATATTTACAAGTGTGTCAATTAATAGTCTTCATTTAATTAAGAAATCCACAAGTATCCCCCAATTTATAAAAATGACATATTGAATGTTTTAATGATTACATAGCTACCAATACGTTTAATTTAGTAAATAAAGAAAAGCAAAAAGTGAAAATAATATTATCAAAACCCCAAATTTTCATATGCAAGCAGTCTTAATTATTCATCTGTAGTCGAACAAAGTTCACTTAAAGAGAATCCATACACACAGGAATAGACACAAAAGGCAAGAGTACATTTCACTAAAATTGAAAAAGTAATTAGGAATTTTAAAAAACAAACCACTACTTAGAAAAGTAATTTATGTCATGCTCAGTTAAATATGTTCTATGTTTGCAACTCTGTCCTGGATAATGAATCAAGCACCTAATCTTACACAATTTCTCTGATAAATACTTTGTGGTAGAAAGATCTGAAATCCATCACTTCATGTTTGTTATTATCAGAATTGTCTTATTCTTTATGAAGCAACCATTTTGTCATACTTAACAGATTTTCTCAGTCTAAACCATCTTACTTACTCTGTCTTACTCTGAAAAATCTCATCTGTCAATATTTTTTTGTGTAATACAAGCAGTTCTCCAACAACGCTTTCATGGAAATCTCTTCTTTTGTGAGATCCTATATCTGTGGTAAGATTTGCAATTTTACTTTACAAGTGATATATATTGTGTTTACTTCAGATTATTAGATTAGCTGAGACTGATCTACGAAGACTGACTTAAAGAGTGGAGATAGGTTGTAGACACAAGTGGAAACCAGTGTTTAAGAGGAATATAGTTACAATAGATGAATTTGCTAATGGATATTTTCTGTTATAACAAAACTCACTTTTCTATGAAACCTCAATGCTTTGGGTACTCAGATGACTTGAGGATAGTTAGTACTTGCTATTTATCTTTCTTGTAGTTTGGTGTTCACATTTTATATTTTAATTTATATTGTGCCTTTTAAAAATCCATGCATGCTGTTTGTTATCTAATTTTTCTACCTTAAATATCATGAAAGTTTTAATAATGTATTAGGTCATTCCATGAGTTCTTACTTAGAAGTTCAGTTCAGTTCAGTTCAGTCGCTCAGTCGTGTCCGACTCTCCGCGACCCCATGAATCACAGCACGCCAGGCCTCCCTGTCCATCACCAACTCCCGGAGTACACTCAAACTCATGTCCACAGAGTCGGTGATGCCATCCAGCCATCTCATTCTCCGTCGTCCCCTTCTCCTCCCGCCCCCAACCTTTCCCAGCATCACAGTCTTTTCCAGTGAGTCAACTCGTCGCATGAGGTGGCCAAAGTATTGCAGTTTCAGCCTTAGCATCAGTCCCTCCAATGAACAGCCAGGATTGATCTCCTTTAGAATGGACTGGTTGGATCTCCTTGCAGTATAAGGGACTCTCAAGAGTCTTCTCCAACACCACAGTTCAAAAGCATCGATGTTTCGGCGATCAGCTTTCTTCACAGTCCAACTCTCACATCCATACATGACCACGGGAAAAACCATTGCCTTGACTAGACGGACCTTGGTTGGCAAAGTAATGTCTCTGCTTTTTAATATACTATCAAGGTTGGTCATAACTTTCCTACCAAGGAGCAAGCGTCTTTTAATTTCATGGCTGCAATCAGCATCCGCAGTGATTTTGGAGCCCAAAAATATAAAGTCTGACACTGTTTCCACTGTTTTTCCATCTATTTCCCATGAAGTGATGGGATCAGATGCCATGATCTTTGTTTTCTGAATGTTGAGCTTCAAGCCAACCTTTTCACTCTCCTCTTTCACTTTCATCAAGAGGCCTTTGAGTTCCTCTTCACTTTCTGCCATAAGGGTAGTGTCATCTGCATGTCTGAGGTTATTGATATTTCTCCTGGCAATCTTGATTCCAGCTTGTGCTTCTTCCAGCCCAGCGTTCCTCATGATGTACTCTGCATGTGGTCTAATTAAAATTGAATGCGTGTTCAGGATTCAGCACTTGCTAAAGATATTAGGGGGCTTCCCTGGTGGCTCAGAGGTTAAAGCGTCTGCTTCCAATGCAGGAGACCCGGGTTCGATCCCTGGGTCGGGAAGATCCCCTGGAGAAGGAAACGGTAACCCACTCCAGTGTATTCTTGCCTGGAGAATCCCATGGACAGAGAAGCCTGGTAGGCTACAGTCCACGGGGTCTCAAAGAGTCAGACACGACTGAGCAACGGAAAGGAACGGAAAGACGTTAGGTCTCAACAAAAATAATTCATTTTTAAGATAATGAATGCACTAAACACAGTCATTTGTTGATTCAATTTCATAAAATACATGAGTAAAATGCTAATAAAAATCCGCTTCTTTCCATAGTTCAGTCTGTTCCAGATTAGCAAAATAGATTTGTCTTATTTGCTCAGGCAATGTTAGTGCACTGAAACAAAAACTATTTGAAGCAATTAAGGTTCATTACAAATGTTGCTAATTTAATGAAACTCTAAGAATGTGACATCACAATAATAAAAATGAGCTCTACTAGTAGATTCTAATAAAAAATATACAGTTTTATGTTTCCCAGAGGGAACTCATAACTGGTAAGTATGGTAAATCTCTGATTTATAGGCTTTTAGAAACCTCTTAACTAGCAAAACAAAGATAATATCTTTTCCTTCATATGGCAAGTTCTTTTTATTTTTAAACTAGAATATTTGCTTTTTAAAAAAGAAATAATTGTTAGAACCATATTTTTTTCAGCTTGTTAAATTGCTTTAATTTTAAGCAAGGTATCTAGCTATGTGAATGGTAAGTCTGTTACTAGAGCTAAATTTATGGGATTTTTCCAGGATAACCAAGGACTTTCCATTATACATTACCTTACTTCAGATTTAACAAAAAAAAAAACAAGTAAGAATTAGAATCCAAACTGAAATCTCTAGAGACCCTCAGAAACAGGCAATCCTTTCTACACAAACAAATGTTTTCCAGAGGCATATACACAGCAGGAGCTCCATAAATACCAACTGATGGCCATAACTAACTTTACTGAGATTCATTGGCATCTTTCAGGCTAATTGTATGTAACTTCAGGGTGTGCTATTTCTACCACATACATGCTAACTCAGACTTTTTTCAATTTGCTTTCATCTTTCTTCTGCAATTCTTGTTTTCCAGTTGGAGAAAACAATGCACACATATAAATATTTGAACAATACCAATATTAACATAAATGTACACAGTGTGCTTTCTTTCTCTACTACTCACAGTTGGCATGGAATTTATTAGATAAAATTAGTTATGCAAAGTCCAAACTGAATCAAGAATACTTACTGTTTTTCACCGAAAGTAAGCTGAACTTGCCAGATTCTCTCCAAAATAGCTACACCACTCCACAGGTGCACCTGCAGTTGATGAGACTGCCAATCTACCAGGTGAACAACCATATTACATGACTTAATTTACATTTCTCTGTACATTAATGAGTTCAAACATCACTTGTTATATGATAGTCTTTGGGGATTCATCCTCTGTAAACTGCCCAATATAAGCTTACCCATTTTTCTCTTACAGTCATTGCTTTTTTCCCTGTTGATTTTCAGGAGTTCTTTACTGGTTTTATGTATTTTAAATATCTTTTCCTTTTTGTTATTTGTCTATTTTCTTTCTTTAACAAAAATCCTTCATTTTCATATGTCATATGTCTTACGGTTTTGCTTTTGAATTAGTCAGTCTCTTGCATTTTCTCCGGAGAAGACAATGGCACCCCACTCCAGTACTCTTGCCTGGAAAATCCCATGGCCGGAGGAGCCTGGTAGGCTGCAGTCCATGGGATTGCTAAGAGCTGGACTCGAATGAGCGACTTCACTTTCACTTTTCGCTTTCATGCATTGGAGAAGGAAATGGCAACCCACTCCCGTGTTCTTGCCTGGAGAATCCCAGGGACGGGGGAGCCTGGTGGGCTTCCGTCTATGGGGTCGCACAGAGTCGGACACGACTGAAGCGACTTAGCAGCAGCAGCAGCAGCTTGCATTTTCTCAGTGAACAAGGATTGCCTCTCATATTTTGGATTTTAATGCATGTGAAGGCCACTTTTTACATGGTGAGATGTTTTTCCTTTCATAATAATTCAGTTTTCGCCATACTATCGACCTAAGCCATCTATTCTTTTTCTATTGGTAGCAATTTTTCATTGAGCAAATTCCCACATATGTATGAGTGTTTGTGTGCTAAGTCGCTTCAGTTGTCCCCGACTCTTTGTGACCCCGTGGATTGTAGCCCGCCAGTCTACAGAATCCGTCCATCCATGGATTTCTTCAGGCAAGAATACTGGAGGGGGTTGCCATGCCCTCCTCCAGGGAAATTTCCTGAACCAGGGATCAAACCTGCATCTCTTATTTCTCCTGCATTGGCACCACCTGGGTCTGCCTCTAAGCTCTCTGTTCTGTGACATTAATCTATGCTTCTGTTCTTCCACTGTACTATTATAGTGACTTCATTGATATGATTTTGCAGTTGTCCTTCAAATAAGATAGACAAGGTCTTGATGGTCTCTGTAAGTCATCCCATCCAAGACCATGGATTGTGTCTATATTACTGAAGATAATCTAGTAATGTGACCTTAAACTAAGTGACCTCTCTAAGGATCAGGATGATGTTAATGGTAACTTATACATATGATTGATGAGAATTAAAAGATGACTCTGCAGGCCTATCACTGAATAAGTGACCTATGCATCATGTGTATTCAACAAATGTTAATATTAAAAATGTAATAATAGAAAAGTAAATGATTCAAAGGTACTAAACAAGATTTCTGCTCTTTTTAGAAAAAATCTATATAACATTACAATTACATGTCTATTTTATTTTAATAATATCCAGTAAAAACATTGGATTTGTCAACAAAGAATAATCTGAAAGAATACATTTTCATGCTATTATATCATTCTTCAATATTTATTCCATCATTATCCATGTTAAAATTTCCTACTAATTCCATGTTAAACTTAACCAACACTAGATTAAAATACATGCTTTAAATTGCCTATCGTATCTTTCAAATAATAGGACAATGAAAGAGTAATCCAGAATTCCCCCTAGTTTCACTCTTCAAGTGAGTAATTTTTTGCCCAAACTCTTCAAGTGAGTAATTTTTTGCCCAAACTTCTATATCTAGAACCTGTTCCAGGATGATAAATCAGAACCCCCGGGAGTGCAGAGGAAACACTGATTATTCCTGTTGAAAATCTCCACTGGATGATTCTCATGTGCCAGCAGAGTAGAAAGCCACCGATTTCATAGCACTGCTGGTGCAGTCTCCCTCCTTCTCAGGTCAATGTCTTAGGCTTGCAACCATTGTGAATCACTAACCGAATGTCATATTTGTTCAAGTACAATTTGATTTATTCATGTCCTTTATTGTCTTTCAATAAGGCAAAATACCTTAGTTAATAATGAATAAATAATTTGCTTCAATTAAAAGTCAGATGAATCTTGATTCTCACATTTCCTATGTGCCATTTTTAATTATATATTTTGCATTTGTGTGTGTATGTATGTGTGTGTATATATATATATTCTTGGATGACATTTTTAGTAAGAGACTTCAGATGTGGTAAAGGTAGTAGAATTTACATTTAATGATTCTAGATATTTCATATTATTAGGAAAAATAATGAATTTCTATTCTCAGCTTACTATTTGTTGTTGTTTGGTGGCTGTCAAGGAAAATATATAAAGATGGAAGACCATTAGCAAATTCGTAGGGCTATTTGTACTTGTAAACTGCTTACTCAACAAAAAGCATTCATTTGTTTAAACTAAGGTCAGCCTTTGTTTATTACAGTAATTACTGCCTTTCAACTGGAGATAATTTCCAGCATATGTGGGAACTCCTAGAAATCACCAATCCTCAGACAATAGTGCAAAATGGACCTAAGACCAGGTCTAATTTCTACCTATGAACATATTAATACTAGTAGTTCATTCATGTTTGCTCATTAGTCCATATTTATTTTTTTAGCTGTGTCACCTTTCTTTATCTTCTGATGTTCAATTTTGTTTATACTCAAATATGAAAGCTTAACATTGTTAAGTCTAATAAACTGCTACTAGTATATGCAAACCATGCACAAATATAATTAGATTAAATCCATTATGATTATACAATGGAAATGACAAATAGATTCAAGGGATTAGATCTAAGACATAGTGCCAGAAGAGCTATGGACAGAGGTTCGTGACATTGTACAGGAGACAGGGATCAAGACCATCCCCAAGAAAAAGAAATGCAAAAAGACAGAATGGTTGTCTGAGGAGGTCTTACTGCTGCTGCTGCTAAGTCACTTCAGTCGTGTCCAACTCTGTGTGACCCCATAGACGGAAGCCCACCAGGCTCCCCCGTCCCTGGGATTCTCCAGGCAAGAACACCGGAGTGGGTTGCCATTTCCTTCTCCAATGTGTGAAAGTGGAAAGTGAAAAGTGAAAGTGAAGTCGCTCAGTCGTGTCCGACCCTTAGCGACCCCACGGACTGCAGCCTACCAGGCTCCTCCATCCATGGGATTTTCTAGGCAATAGTACTGGAGTGGCTTGCCATTGCCTTCTCCGGAGGAGGTCTTACAAATAGCTGTAAAAAGAAGAGAAGCTAAAGGCAAAGGAGAAAAAGAAAGATATAGTCATTTGAATGCAGAGTTCTTAAGAATAGCACCGAGAGATAAGAAAGCATTCCACAGTAAACAATGCAAAGAAAAAGAGGAAAACAATAGAATGGGAAATACTAGAGATCTCTTCAAGAAAATTAGAGATACCAAGTGAAAATTTCATGCCAAGATGGGCACAATGAAGGGCAAAGAGTATGGACCTAAAAGAAGCAGAAGATATTAAGAAGAGGTGGCAAGATAACTATGATGATGGTGTGATCACTTACCTAGAGCCAGACATCCTGGAGTGTGAAGTCAAGTGGGCCTTAGGAAGCATCACTACAAACAAAGCTAGTGGAGGTGATGGAATTCCAGTTGAGCTATTTCAAATCCTAAAAGATGATGCTGTGAAAGTGCTGCACTCAGTATGCCAGCAAATTGGGAAAACTCAGCAGTGGCCACTGAACTGGAAAAGTTCAGTTTTCATTCCAATCTCAAAAAAAGGCAACGCCAAAGAATGCTCAAACTACTGCACAATTGCACTCATCTCACACGCTATCAAAGTAATGCTCAAAATCTTCCAAGCCAGGTTTCAACAGTATGTGAACCGTGAAATTCCAGATGTTCAAGCTGGATTTAGAAAAGGCAGAGGAACCAGAGATCAAATTGCCAATATCCATTGGATCATCAAAGAAGCAAGAGTTCCAGAAAAATATCTACTTCTGCTTTATTGACTATACCAAAGCCTTTGACTGTGTGGATCACAACAGACTGTAGAAAATTCTTCAAGAGATGGGAATATCAGGTAAATTGACCTGTGTGGTCAGTTTTTCCTGAGGAATCTGCATCCAGGTCAAGAAGCAACAGTTAGAACTGAACATGGAGCAACAGACCGGTCCCAAATCGGGAAAGGAGTACATCAAGGCTGTATATTGTCATGCTGCTTATTTAACTTACATGCAGAGTACATCATGTAAAATGCCAGGCTGGATGAAGCACAAGCTGGAATCAAGATTGCTGGGAGAAAAATCGATAAGCTCATATATGCAGATGGCACCACCCTTATGGTAGAAAGCAAAGAAGAACTAAAGAGCCTCTTGATGAAGGTGAGAGAAGAGAGTGAAAACATTAGCTTAAAGCTCAACATTCAAAAAACAAAGATCATGGCACCCAGTCCCATCACTTCATGGCAAATAGATGGGGAACAACGGAAACAGTGACATACTTTATTTTGGGGGGCTCCAAAATCATTGTAGATGGTGACTGCAGCAGTGAAATTAAAAGACGCTTGTTCCTTGGAAGAAAAGCTATGACCAGTCTAGACAGCATACTAAAAAGCAGAGACATTACTTTGCTAACAAAGGTCCATCTAGTCAAAGCTATGGTTTTTCCAGCAGTCATGTATGGATGTGAGAGTTGGACCATAAATAACGCTGAAGAACTGATGCTTTTGAACTGTGGTGTTGGAGAAGACTCTTGAAAGTCCCTTAGACTGCAAGGAGATCCAACCAGTTCATCCTAAAGTAAATCAGTCCTGAATATTCATTGGAAAGACTGATGCTGAAGCTGAATCTCCAATACTTTGGCCACCTGATGTGAAAACGTGACTCATTCGAAAGACCCTGATGTTGGGAAAGATTGAAGGCAAGAAGAAAAGGGGATGACACAGGACAAAATGATTGGATGTCATCACTGAATCAATGGACATGAGTTTGAGTAAGCTTCATGTGTTGGTGATGGACAGGGAGGCCTGGCCTGCTGCAGTCCATGAGATCGCTAAAGTCCGACTAGACTGAGTGACTGAACTGAACTGAACTGATGCACCAATATAATTAGATTTAATTAGATTTGTTTGATTTTAGTTAAATTCACTCAAACATGTGCATTTTTTTCATTACATATCAAATAATTTGGCTGAATCTCTCACTATCTTCTGGTTTTGAATTAATGTTAGGATAACCTCTTCAAACTCTTTGATAATTTACTTTCTCATTTCTTCTTGATTTATCATCAAATGCATCGCATGTCACTAGGAATTTACAGCTACTAATTTTATACATAGATATAGTTAACCATTATTAATTAGAAGAATTATAAAAAGCTCCTTGAAAGAAAACCAGAAAATAAAACATAAATAATGAAAACTCTCTAACAATTTATAAAAGCAAAACAGTACCAGTAACTTTAATAGGCTTGTCTCTTTGCATACACATATCGTGTTAGTGACATTTTTTTCAGTAATAAGTCCTAAGGATAGTAGTTTTATCAAAGTGAGGCAAAAAAAAAAAAAAAATTTGCTAAGGGCCTGCCAACTCCTTGTTTGAAATTTAATTTTGTCAACCAACCATTGCCACTGATTTGTAACTGTAATTTCAATATTTTTTATTCTTATAAGAGTTACAAATGAAAGTGATTCATAAAAATTGGCAAGCAGAGTATTTGGGAAATCTAGTGATTGCGTCTCGTAGTACTAAATAATATATTTTCCTTGTCTATGTGTTTTATGGCTGCAATTTAGGATATTTAATCAGCTTTATTACACTCTTATGTTGAAAATCTTTGACTTTTGGAGCTTCCTGCTGATAATTTGAGCTGTGGATGTATCACATAAGCCTGACACTGTTTTAAGTCACAACAGGTAAAATACATTCTCTAAGCTGAAAATTGGTAACTTTGGAAATAATTAAAAGACAAGAAAGTTACCTATATTACAAAATCTTCCATGCATTGCATCTGAAATGGTATCTATTTTTTTTAATTGACATTATACACTGTCATATGAAAAGTACTAATTTCTGAGAAGTAAATGTTAAAATATTATCTATTGTATATTTATTTCTTTTGTAGACAATTAGAATATAAACATGTATACATATGCATACACACACGCACACACAGATCAACTTTAGTACTGAAAAAAGATTCAATAATTATATTGAAGTTAGTAGGTCAAAGCTCTGACTACATCCCCTAGAGTATAATGAGATCAACCTCAATTAAATGCAGACTCTGTGAGCCGAGCAATATATTGGTTCACATGAAACTTGTTTTACAAAACTCATTCTCATTTATTGACATTTCATCCAATCATCCTGACATGACTATCTGCACTCCTCTAAAATGTTTAGATTCAAGCAAATAAACATTACTCAGAAATCTTGCTAAACTGAATTCCCTAAGTATTTTTGGTGTCAGTACAGCCTAGACATTATGGGACTGCTTACCATTCTTGATCTTACACCATTTGTAGATCTCCAACTTTAAAATATACACACACTGAAGCTTTTTCTCTTCTTTCAGAGTCTTGTGATTCTCAGATTAGCAGGGCTTTGCCAAGAGTAAAACCCTAAAGAACTGTGAGGATCAGGGCCTTAAGCAGAAGCAAGCAGAGTAACATGGAGCTCCTGGGCAGAAAAAACAAAACAAAACAGGGAGGAACTCAGAGACTCTGGGAGGAGAGGCAACCTCTAGGCAGGTGGCAGATTCATTATTAATTCAGTTAAATCTAATTGTGCAGTAACTTCCTCAAATTATCATTATAGAACATCATCTTTACAAATGTAAAATTTTATTTACAATGACTCCCATGAAAACATGGGTCCTGAGTCATGAATTGCTAACAGAGTTTGCACTGTCTACTCAAGGGATTTGGCAGAACCCATTTGCTGCTACATTTGTTCCCAAACATGGCTTAGCCAACAAATTTGTCTTTTAACTCATGAATGTCATTAGGCCTCTTTCTTATGTGCTGTATTGATCTCAATTCTCCAGTGTTCTCAGGTGCCAGAGTAGCTATATCTGCATTTTAAAAATGAGTTCTGATTTCCAATCACGGTGAGGCTGTTTATTCCATTGCGCCTGGAAGCCACTCAATCGGCCTAATACACAAGCATCTTCTATATATACCTCTAACCATCTGCTAGACTGGCATGGTGCCTGATTACAAAAAGAGGACCCCCCCGCCCCCACCCCCTGCTTCTTTGCCAAAGGTGCTAATAGCCTTCCATTTATCCAAACAGCTCTCAAAATCTTGTAAATTGTGGATTATTCTAGAAGAAATCCTTCTTCTGTTTAAGAACAAAACAGTGGTGCCCAGAGCTTCTTTTCAAAAGGACCCATCTGTTAATTAAGAGTTCAAACAGTCGTCTTATCTCCAAGTCTTCCCTTCAGATGGCCCTTCTGCTTAAATCAAGGAAGTATCTTTATTACAGACCTTCCCAGAATGCATAAGGATCAGATGACCACAAAAGCCCCAAATCCCTATAACATGATTTCAGATGGATGTTTGAAGAATTAGTGTACACATATTGTCACTTAATATCAGTTATTTCAGCTACGATGCAAAAGTTAGACTTAATTTAGATAGGATCATGTGAAAATTCATACTATTATTCCTCTGAAGGAGATTTGTTCATTGTTTGCACTTTTGTTATTGATTCTTGTGCTTTGGGGCCAGCTAAATTCAGTTTTTTAAGCTGTTCACTCTTCTTTCTGTCCTGTTGAAAACTATGCAGAAAAAAAGTAGAAATGTGGTTTAGGAAAGAATAAAATTTGGATGAAACAGACTTCTGTTTAAATGGATTATACTGTCAGTGAGTGACTCTGGGAAAATCACTTAACTTCTCTATGAAAGGGAAAAATGTCTCAAAAATTGTGAACATTAACTGAAATCATAAAGTATCTAGTACAGTGCCTGACAGTTAATAGGCATTCAGTAAATCTTAGGCTTACTACACCTGCCATCGAATTTACTTATCTCTTTCTAATTCATTCCCATCTTCTGCTGGGAGAGATTTAAAAATGCATGCAACTGAGTTATTTCCCCTCTCCACCTCCAGAATATGATGCCCGTTTGGAAAAATATTCAAGAAATCTTTTTGGAGTTAGAGTAGTCCAAAGGGTACCTGGATCCAATTCAAACATGTGTGTAAAAGTGTGTGTGTGTGTGTGTGTATAAGCTTTTCCATACGAATAAGCAGTTCTAGGATGCCACCAGGGTATCCAAGAATTCAACTCAATTCTGACACTATTTACCTGGAAATAGATTCAGATGCCACAGGTAATGTGCTCAGCCCCTCAAGAAAACCCTGAACTCCAGATGCCAGTTGCAAGCTTGGCTGTTACCTGTGCATCTGCCTGACTCACTTCTGGAGTTTGATTAATTACTAGAATGGCTCACAGAATTCAGGGCATTTACTCACTAGATTGCTGCTTAATTATAAAAGAATGTTACATGATATGAATCAACAGCCAGATGAAGAGGTATATAGGGCAAGGTCCTGAAGAAAGGAACTTCTGTCCTCAGGAAGTCTGCTCCCAAGCGTTCTGGTTGCCTGAAGAGGAAGCACTCCAAGAAGGGTCCAATAAGCTGCTCTTTTCCATTTTTTTATACAGGTTTCATTGCATAGTCATGACTGACTAAATCTTTGACCAATGGGAATTGATTTAACTCAAGCCCTTCTCTCTTCACCAGAAATTAGGTGGTAGGACTGAACATTCCAGCCTTCTAATCACAAAGTTTATTTTCCTAACAACCACCAACTATCCTTAGGTGCTTTCCAAAATTCACCTCATTAACAGAATAAAACACCCTTACCACTCTCCATACTTAGGAAATTTCAAGGATTTTGGGAGCTGTGAGCAAGGAACTATGGATAAAATATCAAATATATATGAATACATGTGAGATATATAGATATAAAAATCTGGCTATCAGAATAAACAAATATATATACTTTTTGTAAATCATAGTATCACACAAAATAATTGAGTTTTAGGATCATGAATAGCCAATTGATATATATATATATATACACACACACACACTCATACACAAATGTTTATATTCAGTCTGCCAACACCTACCCTAATATTATCTCCATAAATTATATTTCACTGTATGAAATATGTGCATAACATCTGATGATAAAAATTACGAGTTCTCATGTTTAAATAATGAAACATACCACAGTCTTCAAAAGTGTTTATAATGTAGTGGTAGTAGTGGTTTAGTCGTTATGTCTGACTCTTGTGACCCCATGAACTATAGTCCCCCAAGCTTCTCTGTCCATGGGATTTCCCAGGCAAGAATACTGGAGTGGGTTGCCATTTCCTTCTCCAAAAACCAAGGCAGATACTCAATATACATTTTCAAACTTCTGTTCCTTCTCTCCTCTGGTTTCTGATTGAAAATAGCCTTTCATTTCAAATCTATCTCAATGTCACCTAATCTGAGAGATTACCTGACTTGCTCCAACAAATCTTGAGTTGCCTCATACAAGGAATTTAGGTACTTCTCGTTTATAATACAGATCACATAATTGTTAATTTACCTGTCTATTTTCCACTCCCTAAATTGTTGCACCTCTGGGATAAAGCTTGGTCTTATTCATTTTTTTGGTCTGTCCAACACATAAAGCAGTGTTTGGTACTGAGTGTTTCAATTATTAAATTGAATAAACAACAAATTTTAAAAATGCAAGTATGCCTTGAAAAGAATGAAACTATTTAGAGAGAGAAAAAGTATGTTTCTTTAGTATTTGTAGCACGAGAGCATTTTTAATGAAAATGTCAAGTAAACTTTTTTAAAGTTAAGAGAAAGATTAGTGCTTGAAAGCAAAAGCAAGAATTGTCAAGCGTTTATGTTTTCTTTCTGTCATATAAAAGAAGAATTAGCCACATATAAGGAAATTTCTTAATTGTTTTCTTATGAATAATCATCTATGTGGAGAAAATGTAGTAGACTGTCCATCACTGTGGAAAAATTTCATAGTGACTTTTAAGGAACATTTATGGAGAAGGAAATGGCAACCCACTCCAGTGTTCTTGCCTGGAGAATCCCAGGGACAGGGGAGCCTGGTGGGCTTCCGTCTATGGGGTCACACAGAGTCGGACACGACTGAAGTGACTTAGCAGCAGCAGCAGCATGGAGGCAAAAATTGTAAGACATTTTATTTTACCTTTGTTCATCTTTAGCTGCCATTTTGGACAGTGGCGATATGAAAAAAAGTATGAAACATGGAGAAATAAATATGGAATGATTAATTAGTTAATTCAAAAGGAAGCCAAGGACTCTTCTGCAGCATGCTTCCTAAAAACAAAGTTATTCTTTCTAATGTACTATATTTCTACTTTACAATATATTAACAACTATATAGAACACTGTGTAATCTGTTCCAAGACCACATAAAATATTTCATCTGTTTCTTATATATAGTCATGCTACATAGTTTAGAAATTTATTCCCACTGGGTGTAACCTTTGTCGTCTAGATTCAGTAAATGCTTAACAGGCATAGGCCAGGACCATGTGTGTTTTGCTTTAAGGGTAAATAATCTACACTGAGACAGACAGCCCCTGAGAATATTCCTCCCATATGTCAATATCATGGTTCTTTTTCAGCATGCCTAATATATCATGTCATCAGTGTGGTCACAGAAAGACAATGGCAATAAGAACCCAGTGTTGAAAGTATTGCTCCTAAAATTTCTTAGAATTTGACAATATTCTCTATCTATTAAAATTCCATACAAGGATTATTGTCTCTAATAAAGCCATATCAGGCAACCCAGTTCAACAGAAGGACAACAAAAAGTAAGGAATTTACATATTGACCTGTCCACAATTGTAGAAGCCTGTAAGATTGGAAAGTAAGCTGACACATGGGTCATTCGTCAGCCTATAAATCTCATCTATGTTGTCACAAAAGAATATGAGAATGAACAGACATCCTTTTTAGTTCTTGGTCATCAAAACATTTTCTTCCCAATTTATTATCTTCTCTTTTTAGTGAGTAACTCCTCTAGTATATTGAGAGGAAGACAACTGGCCTCTGCTGTCTGGATAGTGTGCAAATTAATTTGCCATGCTTTATCACTAACTCCTATGTGAAAACAGCAAAAATATTTTATTATGATAGTTTCATGTAAATTAAAACTATTCTTTTTCCCACAGACTGATCAGGATAAAGAAAAATCTTAATATAAATAGTTTATCTTTTTCTAAAACTGATGGCTATATAATGACATGTGTAACAGAATGTAAGGATTTAGATGGATGTGAGAAAGAAAATATCTAAAAATGAGTTAGGAATAGATTTACAGGTACATTCTTGTTTAATAGTCTTTTTGCTTGTAAGTTTTAAGCAATGCTTTTATAGCCAACAATGAAAACATTCACTGACATCATGGTTAGTATTAAATGATATATAGCTTAGTGAATCAACACATTGGTCTTTAAGATGTAGTTTTAAACTGACTTGGCAAATGATTAATCTAATTATACAGTACTAAAACTGCAAGTGGAAATGGGTTAGTTTTCCATAAACAGAACCCACATGCCACACAATTATGTCAAAGGTTTGTGTTCAGCACTCGTGTTTTGTTTTGTTTTTAATGAACACATGAATTGTGTTACTTAAAACAAAGCCCACTTTCACCTCTCAATGGAAAATCTAGTACTAGTCCCATTTTTCAAATCAGAAATTGTTTTTGAAATTCAAATCCATGAAGAATCCAGATTTTCTATTTAGATGATGCTCATACTGTGTAAATGAAATGTCTCTCTCTAAAATTAAATAAGCAATTTAGAAATTTCACATCACGTGGCCAAAGTATTGGAGTTTATAAATATGCCTTTCCGTAGGCTTTGACCACAGATTTCTACTTATGCCATGCTTTCATTATTGAATGTGCCTATCTTTTTATTAATGTCTATTACATCCATATTTCAGCTCTTTAAAGTAAGATTTGTTAAATTGAGATCAGTTTTCAAAGGCTAATTCTGGAAAATTAACCTTGATCTTTCAAACCAAAATAAAATATGTCTATATCTAAGTTGTATTTTGAAAAGAAATAAGGGAGCAAATCAGGTTGCCCAGGTGGCACTGGGGGTAAAGAACCTGCCTGCCAATGTAGGAGACATAAGAGATACAGATTTAGTCCCTGGATAGGAAAGATCTCCTGGAGGAGGGCATGGCAATCCACTTCAGTATCTTACCTGAAGAATTCCATGAACAGGAGAGCCTAGTGGGCAACTGTTCATAGGGTTGCAAAGAGTCAAACATGACTGAAGAGACTTATACACACACACACACACACACACACAAGGGAACAAAACAATCTGAATCACATGCCTTCTGCTATAAGTCCTTTCCCATTCTACAGTGTGAGAGTCAAACCTTGTCTTTTTTTTCCTGGACAAGTGTTTCTTTTCCGTTCTGGCCCCCAGTGTTTTTCAGACTGTCTGGATTCAAGCATACTTTTATATTAAGATTGTCCAGTTTTCTTTTAGGGAAAGTCCATGTTCACCTTCCCCAAAGCCTTAAAATTAACTAGAGTGTAAACCCTGCTAAGAAGTTGTAGGCAGGAGCAGGGGATAAATCAGTGTCTTTGAAGACAATCTCTCCTTTTCCATGGAGAGTCTAGACCAAACCTGAGAATGCCCTAGTGGGCTACAGTCCACTGCCAAACCTGAGAATGGCATGAAAACAGGAATACATTGGTAACAGCTAGCTCAGAGATCTACTGGGTAAGGCTTCTGAAAAGGATTCATGAATTCCAATCCATTGATGCGCCTATGCTACAGAGTAAAGCAATGAATTCCATCTCTGGACTTCTCAAGTGGTGCAGTTGGTAAAGAATCTGCCTGGCAATGCAGGAGATGCAAGAGAGGTAGGCGTGACCCTGGGTTGGGGAGAAACCCTGGAGTAGGAATTGGCAACCCATTGCATTATTCTTGCCTGGAGAGACCCATGGACAGAGGAGCCTGGTGGGCTACAGTCCACAGGGTCACAAAGGGGTAGATACAACTGAGCATACACACACGCTCTTCTTAATGTTAATCTTTACTTCTCCAAAATAAATGTAAGATCTTTGAGACCAAGGCAGTATTTCATTACTCCTCTGTCCTACTTACATAAAGCACCAAGTGTGATATTTTAAATTTGTAGATTACTAATAATGTCTACATGTATAACTAGCCTAAATAGCATCAGCTTTCCTTTTGATGATGATCTAAGATTGAAAATACATTTTATTAGATTCTAGGTATTCAGTCATCAAGAGAAAAATAAATTTTCTATTTCTCTTAGTGAGAATAGCTATTTTCAAATGCCTTTAACAATTTCTATTTAATAAATATAACCTAGATTTAGGGCTTCCCTGATAGCTCAGTTGGTAAAGAATCCATCTGCAATGCAGGAGACCCCGGTTCGATTCCTGGGTCGGGGAGATCTACTGAAGAAGGGATAGGCTACCCATTCCAGTATTCTTGGCATTCCCCTGTGGCTCAGCTAGTAAAGAATCTGCCTGTAATGCAGGAGACCTGCGTTTTAACAATTTCTATTTAATAAATATATCATAGATTTAAATGTTTTATAAATATCTTAAGAGTTCAAGTGTAAACTGAGATCAATAAGACATCTTGAAATTAGGTGAAAGGGAAGTGAGAACATTTTTCACCTATCACCTTATAAGACATTTCATAATCGCTTTATAACAGTTAACACATTTTATTAATTTATTTCTATAGTTAATATGTGATCTATAATACAGATGGGAATATTTAATATGGTTTTGGTTTTAGGCTGTATTGCACTCCTAAAAGTATAAAGCACTAGATTTACATTCATAAGAAAACTCCTTCTTGTCTAATTTAGCTGCCTCTCATTCCAAGAAGTGAAATAAGCCACCTCAGTAAGAATGAATCAAGCCAGAATAGACAGACTATTTTGAATGAATTCTTCCAACTGCCAAAAATGTACAAATGTCTCTAAATTCGTCTCAAGTATGTTAAATTTTAGCTATATATCATACTCTGAAGGTAGGGAGTTTGTGGAGCCTTTAGAAGGAAAATACTCAAAATGCATTTCTCTGGGGGCCTGAAATGAAAGTGATAATTCTTTTGCAAGAGTACAACAGTTGGAGAGTTTGGGATTGACATGTACACACTGCTGTATTTAAAATGAATAACCAACAAGGACCTACTGTTTAGCACAGGGAATTCTACTCAATATTATGTAACGATCTAAATGGGAAAAGAATGTGAAAAAGAAGAGATACATAAATATATGCATAACTGAATCACTTTCCTGTACACCTGAAACTAACACAGCAGTGTTAATCAACTATACACCAATATAAAATATTGAAAAATACGAAGTTTACATGCTGAATTATTCTATTTGATCACATATTTAGATAAGTGGTGATGATAAGAGATGCTGGTGCTCTGTCATGTCCGACTCTTCGTGACCCCATGGACTAGCCCACCAGGCTCCTCTGTACATGGAATTTTCCAGGCAATAATACTGGATTGGAGTGGCATTTCCTCCAGGGGATCTTCCTGACCCAGGGATCAAACCCAGGTCTCTTGCATCTCCTGCATTGGCAAGTGGGTTCTTTGCCACTAGTGCTACCCATAAATGATGACAGGATGCACAATTGAAATGCATATTCATATATGTTTTTCAGACTGTGCACAATAGCTGTCAGTCCTGCATATCTATTTCTCACTTGTTATTTCTATTCTTTTACTGTGTCCCAAATTTATATTTTCTGTAGTCTTTTATTCTTCTTCAGAAATTAGGAGATATGAACTAGAGATCTTTCTTAGATCATCTACTCAATCTGAGATTATATGTCTGCGCAAATCAGAATGAGACACACAGTATATATTTAAAGGGAAGTGATGGCATCTTGAGAAAGGCATGAGAAAGAATCTTTCACATTGCTTCTTGGGGTGTAAATTAACAAACTCAAAGTGCAATACTTATCCAAATTTTAAATTAACAGAACTTCGACCTAGAATTTCTGATGCTAAGGGTTTATCCTACAGATGCTTTCTCCATGTATGTCAAGATATCTGTACATGAATGTCACCTTAGCACTTTTTATATTAGTTAAAAAAAAAGAAAGAAAGAAATCCAAAAAGTGCAATTAAGGAAAATAGTTAAAACTCTAGGATAAAGCATGATGAATACATAAATTATATCAATAGCTTATGACTAAGTCTGTACAACCAGTAAAATGAGTGTAATAACTATACACAATAATTCGGGGGAGATTCCAAGATACACTTAGAAAAAAAAGTATGATCCAGAATATGGTTTTTTCATGATACAATTAGTGTAAAAAATAGAACACAATCATGTACATACAGATGAATTCATAGACTGTGAGATTATAGAAAATCTTCCTCAACTTGTTAAACATCAATGTCTGTCTTCCAATGACTCAAAAGAACAAAATGTAAAGCAAAATGAACAAACCAAAAATGAAAATGATAACCAAAATTTTGAATTTATTTTTGACTCTGTGTGTGTGTTTGTGTGCATGTGTGTATTTCTCTGTCTCTCTCCCTTCCTCATCCAATGCATTAACAAATGTGGTTTTATCTTCAGAATAAATGCATAAGTCAACCACTTACTATTTCCACTACTCCCTGATCTAAGCCACCATCATGTCTCTCTTCGATTACTGGAATAACTTCTCAACTGTTTTCCCAGCTCTTGATAAAATATCTTTTCTGCTAAAGGTGTTTGTTGTGTCCTAGCACCATGATTATGGGCAAGCTTGATAGCTGAAATTGTATCAGGCTCAAAATAAGGCTGATAATTTTTGAGATTTGGGCTATTCTCTAAGAAACAGTATCTGTCGTGAATCTTGTGGTTAGTTAAGTTTATTCACAAGGAATAACCAAGAATAATTCCAGAGAGATGACAGAAATCAGAATGCAATGAGTATTAAATTGAATAGTTAGATACTGAATAGCAAGAGGAAAGGAGCAGTCACACGATGACTTCAGTAAATTTTGCCATCTCAGGAATACTTTGCCAATTCATTTAGTCATCTGTTTCTTCATATTTGCTAAGTCTGAAATCCCTCTCCTCTCCCTCCCCAGCATCAGATTCACAGTTTAAAAAATTCTGAGGTAAACATTTATTTAAAGGACATTATTATGTAAAGCTAAGTTTTTTTTCATAAAGTTGATAAAAATAAAAACTGATGGTGTTTGAGCACTTAACAATGTTTTTAGCAATATCATTATCTTTTAATTTTCTCTGGAAGATGTAGCTTTGTAATTCAAATTCATATACTTCTAATTTGAACTGCCATGTGAAATGAGCAAGATGAGACCTGGATGTGCTTTTCTGTTTGCATGTCAAAGAATGTCCACGGGGCACTGATGATTTGCAGGACAATTAATCTTCCTGACTTGTCCTCCCATCACTCTACTGAAACTGTTCTTGCTAACACACCATTGACCTTCTCACCGACAAATTCATTAGACAGTCTTCCATCTTTTTTACCTTATTTGAACTTTATTCTACAAGTGAAATTTTTTTCTTACTCTATTCTTCTTAAAATAATTTATATCAATCAAAAAGTGTTGGTTTATGCTGCAGTAATGAACAACCCCCACTTCACGTAATAGGGTTATTTGGTCATCACATACAAAAGCAGGTTCCTCTCTGCTGCTAGGTCGCTACAGTCGTGTCCGACTCTGTGCGACCCCATAGATGGCAGCCCACCAGGCTCTGCCATCCCTGGGAGTCTCCAGGCAAGAACACTGGAGTGGGTTGCCATTTCCTTCTCCAATGTGTGAAAGTGAAAGTTAAGTCGCTCAGTCTTGTCTGACTAGTAGCGACCCCATGGACTGTAGCGCAACCAGGCTCCTCTGTCCATGGGATTTTCTAGCAACAGTCCTGGAGTGGCTTGCCATTGCCTTCTCTCTACATCATCACAATTCAGAAACCAGGCTGATGGAACAACCCGTATTGTGTTACCAGTCACTATGATGGAGGAAAACAGAATTTGATGACATATATCCTACTTTTAAACCTACTGCCCCAAAGTAACCCATGTCACTTGTATTTACGTCTATCAGCCAAAGCAAATCAGACAGTCAAGCAGAATTTTGATGGGGTAGGGTGTATGATATTTTCCCGGGATTCTTCTAGTTCTCCTGATATCCCTCTGAACCTTCCTTCTTGGCTTTCTCTTTTCCATTCTTAGCTCTAGTAGGTTTCAAACCTTTATTGTGCATAGGATTCATCTGGGAAACATTTGAACATGTACATTCCATTAACCATTTCAGTTTCTGTATTTATTTTTTTTGAAGGCAATGTTACAAAGACAATGACCTGAAAATAGAACCATATATGTCATCCTTGAGAGTGGTTTTCAAAGGTCATAATAGTAAAACGGTCTGTCCTGTGGGAAAAAAATTAAGGGATACATTGTCGACAATGTTTAAACAATGATGAAACTGATTTTAAATCAATTTTATTTCCATTATTGTCAATTCTAAACAATGTCAGTAATATTTTTCCTCTAAATTTTTGTTAGTACAAACTCTAAATAATCGTGCTTAATATCCAGTTTTAATAAAATCAACATGTATGTATTACCTATATTTTACTGAACAGTTTGTTTTATATGAAAATTAATCAAGAACTTCCAAGGTATTCCATCCACTGTTGGCACATGTGGATTCAGTCACACATGTGCATTTCCAGAGAAAATTCTTAAGGTTCAGAATCATTTAAACTCTCTTTTAGGAAGAGCTTTCTTTTTATATCTCCAAACCCTGTGGTATCATATATTCTTGAACTTAAGTATAAATTTAGAATAATCATTAGGAGTATACTGATATTGAAAACAAAGAAACAGAGCTTGAGCTACTTCTATTTCCATTTTTTGTGATCCACTTGAATTTGAATATGTGTGTGTATGTGCTTAAATTTTAAAACAGAAAAGGAGATTAAAGTGTAATGTAATTGGTAAGAGTAAATTTTAGTTTACATAAGAAATATTTCACTGAATTTGATTCACTTCTTAATGTTGAAATTAATCCTTTTTAATAATTAAGTTTTGTTTAACAGCTAAAGAATAAACCTGGAAAATAATAATAACTACTGATTATCATAATTATGCCAACATAATTTTGTCACATTGTGGAGTATGGTATTAAAAAGTGATCCACCCTGGATTTCAGTTATGCTGAATAGGCACTGATCATTGATTTCTGCCTCTGCACAACTACCTCCCTCATCCAAACCATCTTAATTTTCTTAATTTTTATTTATGTTATTTTCTCAACTTCTCTGTCCCTAGCATAAAACAAGTGCTATGCAATTGTGGGACACTATTATTATTAAGGGCTTTTAAACAGAAGGAATTTATAATAGGAAGATATTTTAAATGGGGTTGGATTAAAACTCCTGGTGTAAGATAATTGCAAAACCCTGTTGTGCTTCAGAGAAATTTTATGTATTTGAATAATAAACAATGCCGAAGTTCCTTACCTAGCATCTATATCTTGCAACGCCCAGTTTTATATCTCTGTTCCAGACCTCTCCAGCCCAATATATCCCCCTGTTAAGTAAGCATCTCCACCTGAATGTCTGAAGGGATTCTCAAAATTAAATGTTCAATATATGTATATGTGGGCTTCTCTGGTGGCTCAGTGGTAAAGAATCTGCCTGCCAATGCAGGAGAGGCAGATTCGATCCCTGGGTCTAGAAGATCCCCTGGAGAAGGAAATAACAACCCATTCCAGTATGCTTGTCCATGGACAGAGGAGACTGGCAGGTTACATACAGTCCATGGAGTTGCAAAAAGACTCAGACACAACTTAGCGACTAAACAACAAACAACATCTGTGTAACTGAATCACTTTGTTGTACAACTGAAACTGCCACAGTATTTTGAAGCAATAATCCTCAGGTATAAAAGAAAAATTATATTTAAAAAAAGGGACTTCTCCCACCTCTGCTCCTCCTACATCCTCCCCTAAATTAAAACAGTATTTTTCAGTCAAAAATAAACAAATGTCTAGTAAAAAAAAAAAAAAACAAACAAACAAAAACATTTTTGAACTTCCAGTCCCCAACAAACCTGCTCTTCTAAAGGTATTCCTGCATCTCCATAAATAGTAACTCATCCTTTCTGGTGTGTGCACGTGTGCTCTGTCGTGTCTGACCCTTTGTGACCCCATGGACAATAGCCCATCAGACTCCTCTGTCCATGGAATTTCCCAGGCAGGAATACTGGAGTGGGTTGCCATTTCCTACTTCATGGGATCTTCCCCACCCAGCGACCAAAACCACCTCTCTTGCATCTTCTGAATTGGCAGACAGATTCCTTACCAACGGTGCTATCTGGGAAGTCCTTTCTGGTGCTCAGGATGATATCTCTGGCATCATCTTTGACTCCAATCTCATCCTTATTCCCAACATCCAATCAAAAAATAAATTCTTCAAATTTGTATATTAAGAATTTCAATACTTTTCCCATCTCTGTCACATTAATTCAAGTCATCATCATCTCTCAGGTAGGTCGTTGCAGTTAGCTCATGACTGTTTTCCTTTTATTCATATTTGCTTCCTTACAATTTATTCTCAACCCACCAAACAAGCTGACTTCTTTCAGGTTAAGTCAGGTTAGGTCACTTCTTCGCCCAAAGTTCTGCAATGGCTTCTCAGCTTACCCACCCTATGGGATTGACAGGATGTTTTTTTTTTTTTCCTATTTATTTATTTTTTTTTTGGGGGGGGAATTAATTTATTTTTTATTGGAGGCAAATTATTTTACAATATTATATTGGTTGGTTTTGCCATACATTGACATGAATTCGCCCTGGGTTTACATAAGTACTGACCTGTTCTGCTCTATCTTTCTGACCTCTTCTAATATTATTCTTTCCCTCATTCACTCAGGTTGAGTCACAGTGAAATTTCTAATGTATTTAAATCACTCAGAAATACACCCTCCTGAGAACCTCAGATTGCAAATTCCTTTGTCCAGAATGTTCTTCCCTCAGGTTCACATGGATTGTTGCCTCGGGTTGTCAGGTCTTGGCTGAGTTCTAATTAAACTACCTTCCTATTTTATTGTTTCTATGTTCCTTATCACTGTGTATAGTTTTATTTCTTTATTTTTGTCTCCTCTACTAAAATTAGAGATTCATAAAGTTAGAATTATTTTCGGTTCTGTTTACTTGCTCACTGCCCAGACCTTGATTATTGTCTGGTATAGTAAGTATGCATATACCTATATTTAGTGGTTATAAGTATGAATTCAGTGAAGATATAGCACTATTATTTTACCTAAAATTAATATAAGATAAGTTACAGATTATTTCTTAAATAGAAAACTAAAAGAGGTGCTCCATCTTTCAGAAATCTAAATTTGGCATAAATTATACTTATTAAAACCATGTGTTATTCTTTTTGTAATAGACAAAGACAGAGATAAAATATATGAGAACCCAGAAATAAAATCAATTATAAATCAACATTTTATATATATTTTAAAGCTAACATTGTGACTCAATAGGGAAGAGCATTTCTGTTAGAAAAATGGCATTGTCTGTCAACACTATTGCTTCCCATAACTGAAACCATCATTTATTAAGTGGTTACAATAGGTCCATCACTGTGCTTCATTCTACCATCTCAACAAGCAAGTGAACTATGTATAATAACTGAGATAGTAGAGGTACAAAGAGATCAATCCCAAAATCACAGCCACAATGAGTGGAATAAACAAGATTTGAAAAGACATGTCAGAATCCAAAGCCTCTCTGATCATTTGGGAAGTACATTTATACTTCTGGAATATTGTCCTCATTTCTTAGGCATCCCCCAAAGAAGTTAATATCCAAATCAAAGAAAGTACTGGAAAAATATTTAGATACTGCCCTTAAAAAAATTAGAATCTAAAAATGTTTCTAATTATGATATGTTATCCAAAAATCAATAAAGAGAAAGATGAACTGACTTGAGATATCCCCAAAGACTTTTTTTTTAAAAAAACACAGAAAGGTATCTAGAAAAACTTTAGTTCCCCAAATATGCAACAAAGTCTTATAAATTGATTAGTAAAAGGATGCAAAACACCAATAGATAAATAGGCTTGAACACAAAATTCACAAAAGAAAAAACAACTTTGTCTAATAGGAAGAGATAGTTAAGGAGTTTGGGATCCACGTGTAGACACTGCTATTATATATTTAAAATGGAAAACCAACAAGGTCCTATTGTATAGGACAGGGAACTCTGCTCAATGTAATGTGGCAGCCTGGATGGAAGGGGAGTTTGAGGGAGAATGGATACCTGTATATTCATGACTGAGTCCTTTTGCTGTCCACCTGAAACTATCACAAAATTGTTAACTGGTTATATGCCAATATAAAATTAAAAGTTAAAAAAAAATAAAATAAATATACTAATACACTCATCTTTATTTGCAATCAATAAATATGAAAAAATAATCAATACATTTATTTTCTATGTTGGCAAATACCATGATGATTTAAAGCATGAGTCGTGTTGAGAATGTGAAAACTGTTAGAATACGAATTAGAGTCTTTTCTTAAATAAACAGACTGGTAATAATTACCAAGTTGTTGATTGTGTGTTTCCTTTGATTCAACAAATTTCATTTCTAGAGTCTAATCTCAAATGAAAAGTGAAAGTGCAAGTCTCTCAGTCCTGTCCGACTCTTTGCAACCCCATGGACTATACAGTCCATGGAATTCTCCAGGGCAGAATACTAGAGTGGGTAGCCTTTCTCTTCTCCAGGGGATCTTCCCAACCCAGGGATTCAACTCAGGTCTTCTTCATTGCAGGCGAATCCTTGACCAGCTGATCAACAAGGGAAACCCAAGAATACTGGAAGGGGTAGCCTATCCATTCACCAGCGGATCTCCTGGACCCAGGAATTGAACTGGGGTCTCCTGCACTGCAGGCAAATTCTTTACCAACTGAGCTATCAGGGAAGCCCAATCTCAACAAAATTATAGTTCAGTGCAAAAAATGTATACAACATTGCTCTTTGGAATATCATTTATAATTTAAAAATACAAACAAACTAAATTTCCATGATTAAGTGCATGCTCTGTCACTCAATCACTTCTGATTCTTTGCGACCCTATTGACTGTAGTGCACCAGGGTTCTCTGCCCATAGGATTCTCCAGGCAAGAATACTGAAGTAGGTTGCCATTCCTGTCTCCAGGATATCTTCCTAACCCAGGGATGGAACCCGGGTCTCCCACATTGAAGGCAAATTCTTTGCCATCTGAGTCACAATTGAAGCCCCTTCTTAATATAAATAATGGTATATCAGTTAAATAGATTAGTTGGCTATTGAAAAGACTGGTATACATTTTTATTTACTGACATAGAAAGTGTCATTTTTTTAGTTCTGTTCAGTTGCTCAGTCGTGTCCAACTCTTTGAAGCCCCATCAACAGCAGCACACCAAGCTTCCCAGTCCATCACTAACTCACAGAGCTTACTCAAACTGATGTCATCGAGGCGGTGATGCCATCCAACCATCTCAACCTCTGTCGTCCCCTTCTCCTCCTGCCTTCAATCATTCCCAGTATCAGGATTTTTATGATGAGTCAGTTCTTCGCAACAGGTGGCCAAAGTATTGGATTTTCGGCTTCAGCATCAGTCCTTCCAATGCATATTCAGAACTGATTTCATTTAGGATGGACTGGTTGGATCTCCCTGCAGTCCAAGGGACTCTCAAGAGCCTTCTCCAACACCACAGTTCAAAAGCATCAATTCTTTGTGCTCAGCCTTCTTTACGGTCCAACTCTCACATCCATACATGACTGCTGGAAAAACCATAGCTTTGGCCAGACAGAACTTTGTTGGCAAAGTAATGTCTTTGCTTTTTAATACGCTGTCTAGTTTGGTCATATGGAGAAGGCAATGGCAAGCCACTCCAGTGTTCTTGCCTGGAGAATCCCATGGATGGAGGAGCCTGGTAGGCTGCAGTCCGTGGGGTCGCTAAGGGTCAGACACGACTGAGCAACTTAACTTTCACTTTTCACTTTCTCACATTGGAAAAGGAAATGGCAACCCACTCCAGTGTTCTTGCCTGGAGAATCCCAGGGACGGGGGAGCCTGGTGGGCTGCCGTCTATGGGGTCGCACAGAGTTGGACACGACTGAAGTGACTTAGCAGCAGCAGCAGCAGTTTGGTCATAACTTTTCTTCCAAGGAGCAAGCATCTTTTAATTTTATGGCTGCAGTCACTGCCTTCAGTGATTTTGGAGCCCCAAAAAATAAAGTCTGTCACTGTTTCCATTGTTTCCCCATCTATTTGCCATGAAGTGATGGGACTGGATGCCATGATATTAGTTTTCTGAATGTTGAACTTTTAGCCAACTTTTTCACCATTCTCTTTCACTTTCAACAAGAGGCTCTTTAGTTCTTCTTCACTTTCTGCCATAAGGGTGGTGTCAGCTGCATATCTGAGGTTATTGATATTTCTCCCAGAAATCTTGATTCCAGCTTGTGCTTCATCTAGCCCAGCATTTTTCATGATGTACTCTGCATATAAGTTAAATAAGCAGGGTAACAATATACAGCCTTGACGTACTCCTTTCCCAATTATGAACCAGTCTATTGTTCCATGTCTAGTTCTAACTGCTGCTTCTTGACCTGCATACAGATTTCTCAGGAGGCAGATCAGTTGGTCTGGTGTTCCCATCTGTTGAAGAATTTTCCACAGTTTGTTGCGATCCACACAAAGGTTTTGGCATAGTCAATAGGCAGAAGTACATGTTTTTCTGGAACTCTCTTGTTTTATCCATGATCCAACGGATGTTGGCAATTTGATCTCTGGTTCCTCTGCCTTTTCTAAATCCAGTTTGAACATCTGGAAGTTCACGGTTCACATACTGTTGAAGCCTGGCTTGGAGAATTTTGAGCATTAGTTGCTAGTGTGTGAGATGAGTCCAGTTGTGTGGTAGTTTGAGCATTCTTTGGCATTGCTTTTCTTTGGGATTGGAATGAAAACTGACCTTTTCCAGTCCTGTGGCCACTGCTGAGTTTTCCCAATTTGCTGGCATATTGAGTGCAGCACTTTCACAGCATCATCTTTTAGGATTTGAAATAACTCAACTGGAATTCCATCAGCTCCACTAGCTTTGTTCGTAGTGATGCTTCCTAAGGCCCACTTGACTTCGTATTCCAGGATGTCTGGCTCTAGGTGAGTGATCACACCATCGTGGTTATCTGGGTTATGATGATATTTTTTGTATAGTTCTTCTGTGTATTCTTGCCACCTCTTCTTAATATATTCTGCTTCTGTCATTTTTTAGAGAGAATAAAAGTAAGATAAGTAGTTGTTCACCTAAAACTATTAGTATTGATCATTGGAATTAGAAATTTTCAGTGACAGCTTTATTTATGTATTATAATTTTTGTATTGATTGAATTTCTGTATAGATAACCTCTGATGCATGATTTAAGTAACATTTTGTAGAAAAATTTAAAAGAGAATTTAGATGCGGTTTAGATTTCTTCATTAGTTCTTCATTTCTCTTTTGCTAACTGATAATTAATAGAGTTTCCCTTTTATAAAAGAAACTAAATATATTAAAAAATAAAATGATTTCCCTAGAAAAATGTTATTTTAGAATTTTCCTAGAGTTTTATTTTGGAAAATAAATAAGTCATACTATAGTTTACATTCAGTTGTACAATAAATTATTTCTCTGCAATTTTTTCCTGATAAACTTACCAAACTGAATTCTTGATTTTCTTCTGCTTAAAGTTTAGCAAGTGTGTAAATCATTACAAGTACACACACATTAATCCAAAGGAATCAAAATGTTATTTTTCAATCACAAGCATTCACCCAAAAAGGAAGCCCGCAGTATGACTAGTTTTCAGCAACAATTGGTTGTTGTTATTATAACCCAAATCATTTTTATCCGCAAAGGAATGAAGATAAATTTTACAAGCACTAAAAATATTACTAACTGTTCTCAAAATATTGAGTGTTTTGCTAATGGCAAAAGAAAAATCCTCTTGCATAAGTAAATCAAATTAATTGGAGTTAAAGGCATGCGTCTTACTTTTCCTCCTTACTTTTTCCTCTATAATGTGCTCACTTTATTCACTTAAAAAGTAATTAAAGCCCGCAAACCAGAGTACACAACTTCAATTTGTATTATTCTCACATTTCTAAAAATTTATGTATATTAAAAAATGTGAACACAAAGAACTATCAATACACACCATGGCTTATTATATAAAATAACATTTCTTAAAGTCATTCTACATTCTAATATTTTCTCTGACCAAATTTACAGTCTGTTACGGCCTTTAAGACAGTAGTTTAAGTTCTGAATAATTTCTATGAGAAAAATTAATCCCATTTAACAAGATAGTGGATGTTTATAATGAATAATTCTAAATCAATGTTAAAGTCATTCTGTTATCCATTGATCACATAGCAGATATTATTGTGACAGACTGCTTTCCCATATCAAATAACCAGCAGAATTAAAGTCTTACCCCCATGAGAAAGGAACCAAATTTAGTGTGAAATTGAACACAACAGTCATGAACACTAGTTGAGTTTAGTATTGTAATGCTATTGTTCACCATGACAGAAGGCGACAGAAAGAACCTTTTTCCTTTCCAAAATCGTTGAACTCCCACCAACAATCACATCAAATATGTTTTAAACATATGTAAATGGGGGTTCCCTTGGTATCCAGAAATCACAAAAATGTCCACTTAATTAACAAGTCTTTAAAAAGACATGTTTAAAGCAGTATTTTAACTCTTGATAAACATAGTTATCTTCACTGTCTGAGGTAGATTAAAATGACTCGGGTTACTCAAAATCTCTTTATTACTCTCTTTTTTTTTAATCAAATAAAGATACATGTTTCTATAAAATTTTCCCTTACTTTACCCTGTTTTTGTCATTAGTCATTCAAATTTGGAAAGTCAAGATTTTTACCTTAAGGCCCATTTCTGCTAGATTATTAGAGAAATGAAACAATGAAAGAAAAGAAAGGAGTGTGGAAGGATAAAGAAAGGAAGGGAGGGAGGAAAAGGAAGAAGGAGCATGTTCAAGGACTTCTTGTCACTTAAGAGAAAATAAAGGAATTGGTTAGACTCATTATATTTTAATAACACATCATTAAGCATTTAGAAACCCACATCTGGTAATTAAAAATTAACACTTTTAAAGTACCTAGAAACACTGCTATTTATATTAAACCAATGAATGTTAGGTTTACATTGAAACATAATTTCTAAAATGAAAGATATGCTTAAAATTAAAAGAAATATTTCTACTGCCTTTTTTTAACTGACTATTCATTTTTTAATTTTTTAAAAAAGAATTGTATTTCTGATTGATTTCTGACACAGAAAAATGTGTGGAATTCAATATATACCTTTATATAGTTCAACTCTTCCGGCCCTTAAGATGGTTAACTATACTTTTCATGAATGCTCATACACAGTATCTAAATATGATTATTTTATCATTTCTTAATAATGTTACTAGCAGCTACAGAGATTATTAAAGGTAGACATGAAAATGTTCAATAATTTTAGTGAATTAATCAACACATGCCTTTTTAAAATCTATAGGAAGTGTATTTGAACACTACTTCCCAAAAACGTTCCTGTGAAAAGTAGAGAAATATTTCAAGAAGAAGTTACCTAAGAACTTATTCTTAAATTAAATATGTTTTGAGATACGTGAGCAGAAAAATCAAAAATTGCTTCTTTCCGCTTACGAACTTATATTAGTAAGGAGTGAGGGAAAGCCTGATTCTATGAAAAGGAGATTTCTAATTCTGTTTTTCACTGGTGTATAGGAAAATGTCACTGCATTTCCTAATCATCTCCCTCTAGTGGAGACCCTGCAGTCTGCATATAAAGCTGTATAGGAAGCAGTTACTTCAGCAGCCTCAGCAGCCCTGTACAAATTTGTCAAGCTTTCGTGGAAAATCGGCTTAATCTGTTGTTTGCACTATATCAAATGTAAAATATGTCCTCTAGTAACAATCAGCAGATGTTAATATAATTGTACATTCATGATGCAGACATTTTTAAAGACACAAATTTTAAAACATAATTTAGAATTTAATATTCACTTCTGTTCATAACTTAGAAATAAATTTAAATTCATTAGAATATTAGAGTTAATATTCATTTCCATATAAGTTTAAAAAAGGCTGTTAAAACTGTTAAAATTCAGAAAAGAACTATCGATCAAACTCATACTTGAAAGGTCTACTTTAACACATTTCTAGTTTACTCATGTCAATGGAGTCAGCCGTAATCACTGATCTGCTATTTAACTTAGTGTGTGTCCTTTATCAATCTACTTGGGAGTTTTGCCTTTCGTCTTAAAATGAGTTTAGTAATGTTTATTCTTTAGCTATGTGTATATATATGGCTTCCCAGATGGCAATAGTGGTGAAAAAAACCTACCTGCCAATGCATGAGACATAAGAAAAGAGAGTTCGATCCCTTGGAGGAGGACATAGCAACCCACTCCAGTATTCTTGCCTGGAGAATGCCATAGACAAAGGAGCCTGGTGGGCTACAGTCTGTAGGATTGCGAAGAGTTGGACACAACTGAAGCAACTTGGCAGACACATGTATATACAAACACACATATATGTGTATATAGCATTTTGAAAATTATTTATATCTTGCAATAGGACTCCTGTTGGATTGAGAAATGACAAGAGCCCTATTCAGGAATCTCAATAGCCGCATCACTTCACAGAGTATTTGAGAAATTCAGCAAATAGAGCCTTTAAATTTCACTATTAGGCTCCAGGAGTTGATGATGGACAGGGAAGCCTGGTGTGCTGCTGTCCATGGGGTCGCAAAGAGTCAGACACGACTGAGAGACTGAACTGATTAGGATCCAGAGGGCAAATTAACTTTTTTAGGCAATTTGAGGAGCTTCCTAGAGGAGTTTAATTTTCTTAGAGGCATGCACTGAAAGAAAACACAAAAGGGAATTTGAGTTGAATGAAAATTTCATCCTGTAGAAATGCCTTGTGATCACCACCCAATCTGGTTGCATATATGAGTATGCAACATTTGATTCTTTGTTACTAGAAGGTTTTGAACAATTTCTTTGAGGGTAAAATCATAGTCCTTTGGACCTGGATAAAACTGCACAAAATAGATTACACAAGAGCAATTCATTTGTTCATTACCTAATTGAGAGAGGCTAATCTTGAGAGTCCCTTTTACTGCTAGGAGATCCAACCAGTCCATCCTAAAGGAGATCAATCCTGGGTGTTCATTGGAAGGACTGATGCTAAAGCTGAAACTCCAATTCTTTGGCCACCTCATGCGACGAGTTGACTCACTGGAAAAGAGTCTGATGCTGGGAAGGATTGGGGGTGGGAGGAGAAGGGGACGACAGAGAATGAGATGGCTGGATGGCATCACTGACTCTGTGGACATGAGTTTGAGTGAACTCCGGGAGTTGGTGATGGACAGGGAGGCCTGGCGTGCTGTGATTCATGGGGTCGCAAAGAGTCGGACACTACTGAGCGACTGAACTGATCTGAACTGAAAGGGCTACAAAGGCTTTCTCTTGATCTTTGGACTTCTAGGATCTACCAAGATAGCTGGTCAATCATATGCTCTGACCAGATGTTTTTTTTAATGAATACATTAGCTAATGAGTATAAATGTTATAAAAGTTTTTTCATCAATTTTGTTAAAACTATAGACATGCCCTTGTTTATAGAGATGATAGACTAAATTCACAATTAATCCATTTGCAGAAACTTAAAATAATGAAGTTATTTTCTGAAATTATACTACATGAGTCCTGAGCACCAAAGAATTGATGCATTTGAACTGTTGTCTTGGAGAAGACTCTTGAGAGTCCCTTGGACTGCAAGGAGATCCAACCAGTCCATTCTAAAGGATATCAGTCCTGAATATTCATTGGAAGGACTGATGCTAAAGCTGAAACTCCAATACTTTGGCCACCTGATGCAAATAACTGACTCACTGGAAAAAAACGTAATCCTGGGAAAGATTGAAGGCAGGAGAAAAAAGGGATGACAGAGGATAAAAAGGTTGGATGGCATTACTGACTGGATGGACATGAATTTGACCATACTCCAGGAGTTGGTGATGGACAGGGAGGCCTGGCATGCTGCAGTCCACAAAGAGCTGGATATGACTGAGCAATTCAACTGAACTGATACTACATAAGATATTAATTTTAAAAAAAGATATTAATTTTTATCTTCATATGTATATGCTTTTGCCATTTGATTAAGCATGGTTTCACTTGGCTTCCTCTATATGATAAAATATATTGTATTTTCCTAAATCGTAGTTACAAAAGTAGAATTCTTTGAATCCAGAAAAAGGTTTTATTCAGTGTTTTAATGCTACCTCTTATCTCTCTGAGCTTCTCAGTTGGCTTAGCAGTAAAGAGTATGCCTGCCAATGCAGGAGACCCTGGCAACTCAGGTTTGATCCTGGGTTGGGATGATCCCCTGGAGGAGGGCATGGCAACCCACACCAGTATTCTTACCTAGAGAATCCCCACGGTCAGAGGAACCAGGCAGGCTACAGTCCACCAGGTCTTAAAGAGTTGGATGTGACTGAGCACGCACACACAAGCACACACACAAAGCCTCTTGTGTCTCTCAGAGCCCTCAAAATTCATCACTGTCTTATTTCAATCTCAATAACCAGGGAAGTCTCTTCCTTATCCTCTTACTTTGATCTAATTTGTGAAATCCTATCTGAAAATGTTTTTTGTTTCCACAGTGCCAAACCTTGTCCTTCAGATCTTTAAACTGAATCTTAGATCAGATCTCCTTCATGAAGCCACATGAGGCTAAAATGTAACTATGTCCAAAAACGTAGTTTAAATCTGCATGACTCAACATGTCCCAATCATGTGTAATAGTGCTTCTAAATTCTTGTGGATTAAGATACTTTGCAAAGACCATATCAGGGTAAATACCTTAAACAGAAGTGTTTAGAATCACTGAATTTAGAAAAATAAAGAAGTAGAATTTAGCTCTAAACTTGAATGATGTTATAGCAATGATTTAAGTGCTCACTTTGTATAAATAAACACTAATAAGATGTTGAATTTGGAAGATTTTACTAAATTACTAGTGTTTATGCCTTTGTTAATATTGCTGTGGACAAAAAGAGTTCATCAATAGTCAATCTAAGAAGAAGTGGAAATTTTATTCCAGTTAAATTGAGGATTATAACCCAGAAGTCAGTCTCTCAGAGAGATCTGGCAACTGTTCTGAAGAGATAAGGGGTGATGTCAGTATATAAGTGATTTTGGTGAGGGGGTTGTGCAATCAAGCATGATCTCACTAGAAAGTTGTGGCTAGTCACAGGGTCCCAATATCTTAGTTAATAGTTTTAGTGCTTTTCTAAGTATGGGACATGCAAGAATCTAGGTCCATAAAACATTTTTCCTGAAAATGTTTACACTGCTTGAAGGCCTGTTCTGCCAGTTTTCCCAGAGCATAAAGTACCTCCTCTTAGGAATTCACCCTGAATTCCTTTCAAAGTATATTGTAGGTCAGCAATTGTAGTGGTTAATGACTCAATTCTTGTAGAACTGTATTGTTTGGAACATTTTTCTTTCACAATCCCTTCCCCTTTGGTCTTCATTTTGACCAAGGTTGGGGAGGCATGTCATAACTACTTAGTCCCACGGTGCTAGGAATTCTCATTTCCACCAGGTCAGGTGAGGATTTCATTGATAGTCCTCTCAGTGTGCTATTACTGGACTAGGTCATGTTAAGAGTAGCCAAAATCCTCTGGACCTTACAAACATACCTTGGAAAGATCCTATCAGGGTAAATACCTTAAATAGAAGTGTTTAAAATCACTGAAATTAGAAAAATAAATCGAATTTAGCTCTAAGCACTTGAATGATGCTATCTCAATGATTTAAGTACTCATTTTGTTTAAATAAAGAATAAGATGTCCCTTGGACTGTAAGGAGATCCTAAAGTAAATCAACCCTGAATACTAATTAGAAGGACTGATGCTGAAGCCCCAATACTTTGTCCACCTGATGCAATGAGCCGATTCATTGGAAAAGGCCCTAATGCTGGGAAGGATTGAAAGCTTGAGGAGAAAGGGACAACAGAGGATGAGATGGTTAGATGGCATCCCTGGCCCAATGGATGTGAGTCTGAGAAAATTCAGGGAGATAGTGAAGAACTGGGAAGCCTGGAGCACTGCAGTCCATGGTGTCTCAAAGAGTCGGATATGACTTAGCAACTGAACAACAAATAAGACGTTGAGTTTGGAAGATTTTACTAAATTGCAAGTGTTTAGGCTTTTGTTAATACTACTGTGGACAAAAAGAGTTAATCCATAGTCAATCTAAGAAGAATTAGAAATTTTATTTAAGCCAAACTGAGGATTATAACCCAGGAAGCAGTCTCTTAGACAGCTGTAACATCCTGTTAGGGCCCATGCAATGTTTTCCTCGTGTTGCTTCTTCCCATGTCTAGAGTTACACTATTACAATCACTGATCTTATAGTTCTATATAGTTTGGTCACCTATTTCAGGTCTCCTAATCATCATTCATTTTATCGGCGGTTCAGTCACACAGTTGGTAATACAAGAAACAACAATCTTATAAAATAGGCAAAGTACAATTAACATAGCTAGGAATATTAATAAGGTCATAAGTGTTTAAACTAAGAAATGCCATTAGATGAGGCTTAGTTCCTCTAACCAGTCTGTTCTGCACCAATTCCTATCTTTAAGGGAAATGATATATTGGCATTATATGTAAGGTCTTACAATATGTCTGCACATACAAGGCAAATGATGGGTCATCATGACCCCTTGCAGAATTAAGAAAGGAATGTTATCTTCTAGGGAGTTACAGGGCTGGCGCCAGAAGAAAAAATGATCTTTATGGTTGAGCAGGTATTTCTGCCATTGGGGAGGTCTGGTTAATGCTTAATGCAGATTCACGATGCACACTGGAGGGGAGGGAGGCGGCCCAAACAGGCAGAGAAATATTTTATGCTTAAATTTTTCTTTCTTGCCTGGAAATGTGAATTTTTATTTCATCCCTATAGTATTGAAAAACTCCTGAAGGGCATATCTCTGAAGCCATATCTTCTGTGTCCATGCAAAAAAAAAAAAAAAAAGTACAACTTCAAATAATATTTCTAAGTAGAGATTTTAAATGTTGCCAATTGCCATCATTTGCAATATATAAACATTTGTTACATTAAAAGTATAATTTTAGATTAAATTTAAATTAATTTACAGTTTTTAGAGTGTTCAATGTTGACTGCTTCTCATATGAGACAGTAGTAAGTATACACATGTCCTCTCTTACCTCAGCAGGATTGCATGTTCTTTAGTTCTTTCCAGTCAGGATCTCAGTCACTGACTTTTATTGAAATTGAATGTCTCTCAGTCATGTCCAACTTTTTGCCACCCCATGGTCTATACAGTCCATGGAATTCTCCAGGCCAGAATACTTGAGTTGGTAGCCATTCCCTTCTCCAGGGGATCTTCCCAACTGAGGGACTGAACCCAGGTCTCCCGCATCATAGGCAGATTCTTTGACAGCTGAGCTACCAAGGAAGATTTTTATTGAGTTCTGCTATATACTGGACACAATCCTGAGAACTTGACACATGTTTTCTTATGCAGAATCTGACTTAATGGTTAAGAGTATGGATTCTAAAATCCAAATTGTTGAAATCAAACCTCAGCTTCACAACTTAATTACTGTGTGACTGGGCAAATTACTTAATATAGTGCAACTAAAATAATAGAAGCTATTTCATATGTTTGTTGTAAGAACATATAAAAAGCAGTTAAAATTTTCTGGCACATATCACTCATTAAATATTAGCTAATGTTAACATTTGCAATAAACTGATAAGTTTTATCGGGCTTCCCTGGTGCCTCAGAGGTTAAAGCGTCTGCCTCCAATGTGGAAGACCCGGGTTGGATCCCTGGGTCGGGAAGATCCCCTGGCGAAGGAAACGGTAACCCACTCCAGTATTCTTGCCTGGAGAATCCCATGGACGGAGAAGCCTGGTAGGCTACAGTCCACGGGGTCGCAAAGAGTCGGACACGACTGAGCGATGGAACGGAGGAACGGATAAGTTTTATCAGAGTACATCATGAGAAATGCTGGGGTGGAGGAAGTACAAGCTGGAATCAAGATTGCCAGGAGAAATATCAATAAACTCAGATATGTAGATGACACCATCCTTATAGCAGAAAGTGAAGAAGAACTAAAGAACTTCTTGATGAAAGTGAAAGAGGAGAGTGAAAAAGTTGGCTTAAAACAGCGTTCAGAAAACTAAAATCATGGCATCTGGTCCCATCACTTCATGGCAAATAGATGGGAAAACAGTGTAAACAGTGACAGACTTTATTTTGGGGGGCTTCAAAATCACTGCGGATGGTGGTTGCAGCCATGAAATTAAAAGACATTTACTCCTTGGTATAAAAGCTAGGACCAACCTAGACAGCATACTAAAAAGCAAAGACATTACTTTGCCAACAAAGTTCCATCTAGTCAAGGCTATGGTTTTTCCAGTAGTCATGTATGGATGTGAATTAGACTATAAAGAAAGCTGAGCACTGAAGCATTGATGATTTTGAACTGTGGTGTTGGAGAAGACTCTTGAGAGTCCCTTGGACTGCAAGGAGACCCAACCAGTTCATCCTGAAGGAAATCAGTCCTGTATATTCATTGGAAGGACTGATGCTGAAGCTGAAACTCCAATATTTTGGCCTCCTGATGCAAGAACTGACTCATTTGAAAAGACCCTGATGCTGGGAAAGATTGAAGGTGGGAGAAGGGGATGACAGAGGATGAGGTGTTTGGATGGCATCACCGACTCAATGGATATGAGTTTGAGTAAACTCTGGGAGTTGGTGATGGACAGGGAGGCCTAGCGTGCTGCAGTCCATAGGGTTGCAAAGAGTCGGACACAACTGTGTGACTGAACTGAACTGATAAGTTTTATTATCCTAATTTTACAGATGAGGAAACTGAAACTAAGAAAAATAAATTATTTGCTCATTATTACAGAATTCAAATGCAACAGCTATGCCTTCAGACAATAAATTAGGCCACCTCATAATAATTCAGAAATGTTAACATTCTCAGACTTGGCTTCTGGAATTAACCAATGCACACAAATGAATAGTGTTTTAAAGCTCAGGCTTTCAAGATGAAAATCATAGGAATTTTCTAGTGTAATGTTTGAGGGGAAAGTGTGGCAGCAAAACCCTCTTCTGTAAGAATAAAACAGATTACCAGAGTTTAGCTCAGGACCAAAACTGAAATTTCTTTCATGAAAGTCTTCATTTAGTGAACTGTCTATAAAGATATCTGTTGGTCTAGATAGACTGAGAGAACTTTCCTTTGCTATAGTATCAAGTACTTACTATCTGTGAATTTAATGATGTTTTCCCAGTTGAACTCTCCTTTCCCTTTAAAGTATTTTGCTTTGTCAAAGTATGGCTCATGTTGAATAAAATAAACTATTTAGACTACCTTGGATTGGGCTATAGTTTCTAAGATTTACTAATGCAAAAAAAAAAAAAATCAGTTAAGATGAAACTGGATACTTACCTGGCAGGGGAGATATGGTCAGGATGGATGAAGTAGGCTATTTTGAACATAATGCTAAAAATGGTAGATAAATATTTTTATTTGGCCTCAAATCGTCATCCTTTCAGACATAAAAACCTGTTTAGTCAGTTTATTTGCAACTCCAAGTAGAATAAAAATGGTAAGCTGTAGATAGATACAGATTCCATTGCTAATCAATTGAAAAATGTACATATCAGTTCAGTTCAGCTCAGTCACTCAGTCGTGTCCATCTGTCTGCAACCCTATGGACTTCAGCACACCAGGCTTCCCTGTCCATCACTAACTCTCAGAGCTTACTCAAACTCATGTCTATCGAGTCAGTGATGCCATCCAATCATCTCATCCTCTATCATCCCCTTCTTCTCCTGCCCTCAATCTTTCCCAGCATCGGGGTCTTTTCTAATGAGTCAGTTCTTCGCATCAGGTGGCCAAAGTATTAGAGTTTCAGCTTCAGAATCAGTCAATGAACATTCAGGACTGATTTCCTTTAGGATGGACTGGTTGGATCTCCTTGCAGTCCAAGGGACTCTCAAGAGTCTTCTCCAACACCACAGTTCAAAAACATTGATTCTTTGGTGCTCAGCTTGCTGTTTATGGTCCAGCTCTCACATCCATACATGACCACAAGAAAAACCATAGCATTGACTATACAGACCTTTGTTCGCAAAGCAATGTCTCTGGCTTTTTAGTATGCTGTTTAGGTTGGTCATAACTTTTATTCCAAGAAGCAAGCATCTTTTAATTTCATGGCTGCAGTTATCATCTGCAGTGATTTTGGAGCCCCAATAAACAAAGTCTTTCAGTGTTTCCATTGTTTCACCATCTATTCGCCATGAAGTGATGGGACTGGATGCCATGATCTTAGCTTTCTGAACGTTGAGTTTTAAGCCAACTTTTTCACTCTCCTCTTTCACTTTCATCAAGAAGCTCTTCAGTTCTCTTCACTTTCTGCCATATGGGTGGTGTCATCTGCATATCTGAGGTTATTGCTATTTCTCCCGGCAATCTTGATTCTAGCTTGTGTTTTGTTCAGGCTGGCATTTTGCATGATGTACTGTGCATATAAGTTAAATAAGTTAAGGGTGACATAGACAGCCTTGACATACTCCTTTCCCGATTTGGAACCAGTTGTTTTCCATGTCCAGTACTAAATGTTACTTCTTGACCTGCAAACAGATTTCTCAGGGGGCAGGTCAGGTGGTCTGGTTTTCCCATCTCTTGAAGAATTTTCCACAGTTTTTATGATCCACACAGTCAAAGACTTTGGCATAGTCAATAAAGAAGAAGTTAATATTTTTCTGGAACTCTCTTGCTTTTTTGATGATCCAATGGATGTTGGCAATCTGATGTCTGGTTCCTCTGCCTTTTCTAAATCCAGCTTGAACATCTGGGAATTTCACAGTTCACGTACTGTTGAAGCCTGGCTTGGAGAATTTTGAGCATTACTTAGCTAGTGTGTGAGATGAGTGCAATTGTGCAGTAGCTTGAACATTCTTTGGCATTGCCTTTCTTTGGGATTGGAATGAAAACTGGCCTTTCCATTCCTGTGGCCACTGCTGAGTTTTCCAAATTTGCTGGCATACTGAGTACAGCACTTTCACAGCATCATCTTTTCGGACTGAAATAGCTCAACTGGTATTCCATCACCTCCACTAGCTTTGTTCGTAGTGATGCTTCCTAAGACCCTCTTGACTTCACATTCCAGGATGCCTGGCTCTAGGTGAGTGATCACACCATCGTGGTTATCAGGGTCATGAAGATCTTTTTTGCTTAGTTCTCCTGTATATTCTCTCCACCTCTTCTTTTTATCTTCTTCTTCTGTTAGGTCCAAACCATTCTGTCCTTTATTGTGCCCATTTAAGACTCTTGAGAGTCCCTTGGATTGCAAGGAGATCCAACCAGTCCATTCTAAAGGAGATCAGTCCTGGGTGTTCATTGGAAGGACTGATGCTAAAGCTGAAGCTCCAATACTTTGGCCACCTCATGCGACGAGTTGACTCACTGGAAAAGACTGTTGCTGGTTGGGATTGGGGGCTGGAGGATAAAGGGACAACAGAGAATGAGATGGCTGGATGGCATCGCCGACTCGATGGACATGAGTTTGAGTAAACTCCAGGAGTTGGTGATGGACAGGGAGGCCTGACGTGCTGTGATTCATGGGGTCTCAGAGAGTCGGACATGACTGAGTGACTGAACTGAACTGAACTGAACTTGCATGAAATGTTCCCATGGTATCTCTAATTTTCTTGAAGAGATCTCTAGTCTTCCCCATTCTATTGTTTTCCTCCATTTCTTTGCATTGATCACTGAGGAAGTCTTTCTTATCTCTCTGTGCTATTCTTTGGAACTCTGCATTCAAATGGGTTTATGTTTCCTTTTCTTCTTTGCCTTTTGCTTCTCTTCTTTTCTCAGCTATTTGTAAGGCCTCCTCAGACAAGCATTTTGCCTTTTTGCATTTATTTTTCTTGGGGATGGTCTTTTTCTTGGGGACCTTTTCCTTGGGGACGTACAAGACCTTCTAGAACTAAGACCCCCAAAAGATGTCCTTTTCATTATAGGGGACTGGAATGCAAAAGTAGGAAGTCAAGAAACACCTGAAGTAACAGGCAAATTTGGCCTTGGAGTACAAAATGAAGCAGGTCAAAGGCTAACAGAGTTTTGTCAAGAGAATACACTTGTCATAGCAAATACTGTCTTCCAACAGCACAAGAGAAGACTCTACACATGGACATCACCAGATGGTCAATACCGAGATCAGATTAATTATATTCTTTGCAGCCAAAGATGGAGAAGCTCTATACAGTCAGCAAAAACAAGACTGGGAGGTAACGGTGGCTCAGATCATGAATTCCTTATTGCCAAATTCAGACTTAAATTGAAGAAAGTAGGGAAAACCACTAGACCATTCAGGTATAACCTAAATCAAACTCCTTATGATTATACAGTTAAAGTGACAAATAGATTCAAGGGATTAGATCTGATAGAGTGGCTGAAGAACTATGGAAGGAGATTTGTGACATTGTACAGGAGGCATTGATCAAGACCACTTCCAGAAAAAATAATTCAAAAAGGTACAAAGAGACATGTAGATATAGTGCAATATTAAGTTACATGTAAAACTTTCAAAATCACCACATTTGAAAACATCACTAGCTGTGACTTTCTGTTTTCTAAAAGTCAAATTGTGTTAAGCCTTTTTATTTTTTATATTTTCTTTGATGTCCATTTCCAGCTCTTTTCCAGTCACAGTACTTCAGTAGACGCTTTTTTAAATCACTCAAAGCTGGAGGCAGTTCCACCATTTGCATATATAGTATTCCTGAAAGCCTCATTAGATATCAACTGTTTGACTGCAGAACAATGCACTATAGAGATAAGGGAGATTTCATTCCCAGAGAGCCAAAATAAGTTCAACATACCTCTCTCCAAACCACACAGCTTAGTACGCAATGGGCAAAGAGGGACGGAGGTGAGAAGGTGTTGAGGAGATATCTGAGGGAAGCAATGGTTGGGCCAGGTAAGAAGATAACTGAAAATTTTACCTACCCTGTATTAACTGGGACTTGTGATTTCAAAATCACACAGTGGGACTCAGGATCCTCTTATTTAACTATGAACGTTTCTAATGCAATTTGTCTATCTCACTTCATTAATCATAAACTCTGTTAGATACATATCCTCTTCATTTTAAGAACTCATTGGCTTGGTGATTATCATAGTGAACTGATATGCATCCAATATTGCAGAATTCATTCAGTGCTATGATTATAAAAATACATCATCATTTCTTCACTCATAAGTAAGGTTTCTACTTTGCATTCATGTTTACATATGATTTTTATAACTTTAATGATTATTATAAATGCATATGTAGAAAAAGCTCTCATCAACAATTTATGACTTTTCTGGATGGCAAAATTCTAATGAATTGAGGGATTGACTCCTATAAATTAGTCAACATTCAAATAGGAATACTGTTTGAATAGTTAGAGCAATTAGCACTTCTAACTGTGACATTTCTTTTTAGCATCCTAGATATATTCTTGAATGAGATAATTCTCCAAAAAATAGAGCTATACTTTAAATACAATTAATTACTTAAAGCAGTTTGAATTCCTTTCCCAGCTCTTTTGAGATATAAGTGATGCATAACATTGTATAAGTTAAGGTATACAACCTGTTAATTTAATACATTTATGTATTGCAAAATGACTATCTTTGAATTTTAAAAGGAATCACTGAAGTTAGCTTTCTACTTCATGTTTTATTTGAATAGATAGAATATTGAAAAAAATGGCATTTCACTATGTCTCATTCAAGTGAGTGATATAATAGACCCTAAAAATAGTCTTCAGTTGAGTAAGTGTTCAACATAGTTAATTGTTAATATAATAGCCAATATTGTTATTAATAGTCTTATATAATCTAATCCTTCAAGTATCACAAATTTTCTTGATGTTACATCAAATTTCTCCATTCTTTTCCAAGTCCATGAAGAAGCTATCCTTTCCACACTGTCACAAAAGCTAGATTCCTATGAAATGAGCCAAAGAATTAGATCCTTCATCAAGGCATGACATGAAACTTTAGCCAGGCAGTTTGCACAAACAGCTAAAGGTCTCCTTTGTGTTTGCTAGCACCACTGTGTCAGCTTTCTTGTGTTGGCAGCTTTGGGCTTTTCCAAGGAAAGCCCCAAAGAAAGTTGTTACCAGCATATATTCTACAGTTCACAGACTCTCAAAAAGGACACATTAAAACAGTTAGAATCCCCAGGGCAAATGGGGAGATTAAGTAGCCTACTCCTTCACAGAAGCCCCCGTCAAACAAAGCTGGGTATTGTGTATTCAGTACACTATCTCTTTCCAGCACTGAACTTTACCATTGTGCTCAAAGATTCGCGTTTACAAAGTGTTTGGGGGGCTTTGCATAACGGTTCACTGGCACCATCACTGACAGCCGTCTGAGTGTGGGAATTGTTTTAAAAGACACGATGCCCACCAAATGACTGACCCAATATACTAATACAAGGGCAACATCTTAGCATGGAGGGGGAGGACTGAGAAGTTTCCAAAAATATCTGTATTGACTTCATTTTTCACAAGAACACAAAGTAAGGAAAGGAAAAAAGATCCCTATCAAGAAGAATATGTATTTTAACAGATTACAGAGTAATGTGTGTCTATCTCATTATAAAGGGATATGAGGTTTTTGGTGAAAGATTTCTGAGACTCTCTAAGTTGATTCTCTGTTACAGAATCTTCACTTGTCCTGTTTTTCAAATGTATTCACATAAGATAAAATGTATTAATACCCGCAGTAAACTATGGCCCCTGATTTGGTTCACCATGTCAGAAAGCCTTTGGAAGTAGTGTACTAAAATACATCCCAAAGTAAACTGCCAGTTCATGGTCAATACTACAGAAAAGGTTAAGAAGAAGTTGAATGTTTAAATAAATATAAATCCTTAATTGCTCTAACCAACTGAGAAGATTTTCTACTTGTTTAGGGCAGAGAATGTTTCTCCTAAAGCTTTTTAATACACCACCTTGGAAACATGAAGGCTGTATGCATTAGCATAGCCATGACCTTTTCTAATGTTTACATACTACTTATTCATTTCATTGAAGGATCAAACATATTTTAAATGGCATTAATAGCAATAATACTTTATGCAAATGTTTTTCATACCTCTTTTCCATTTTTATACATATTTATGCTTAGTCTTTAAACTTTAGTTTAAACCTATTTCATTTGAGGCAGAGTTTTTAATTTTGAGAAACCATATTAGAAGTTTAGAAATATTCTAATATTTTTAATAGACAAAATATAATGTAATTCCGCCTTTGGGGATTTATATAGTGTATGGTAAGTTCAGTTCAGTTCAGTCACTCAGTCGTGTCTGACTCTTTGCAACCCCATGGACTGCAGCACGCCAGGCCTCCCTGTCCATCACCAACTCCAGAGTTTACGCAAACTCATGTCTATTGAGTCAGTGATGCCATCCAACCATCTCATCCTCTGTCATCCCCTTCTCCTCCCACCTTCAGTCTTTCCCAGCATCGGGGTCTTTTCAAATGAAACAGTTTTTCACATCAGATGGCCAAAGTATTGGAGTTTCAGCTTCAGCATCAGTCCTTCCAATGAATGTTCAGACTGATTTCCTTTAGGATGGACTGGTTGGATCTCCTTGCAGTCCAAGGGACTCTCAAGAATCTTCTCCAATACCACAATTCAAAAGCATCAATTCTTTGGTGCTCAACTTTCTTTATAGTCCAACTCCCATCCATGCATGACTACTGGAAAAACGATAGCCTTGACTAGACTTACCTTTGCTGGCAAAGCAATGTCTCTGCTTTTTAATATGTTGTCTAGGTTGGTCAAAACTTTTCTTCCAACGAGTGAGCATCTTTTAATTTCATGGCTGCAGTCACCATCTGCAGTGATTCTGGAGCCCAAAAAAAATAAATTCTGTCACTGTTTCCATTGTTTCCCCATCTATTTGCCATGAAGTGATGGGACCGGATGCCATAGTGTATGTTAGTTTACTTAAACTTCAGATACCTGATTCATACAAATTATAAACATTCAACAAAATGCTTTATCATGCAAAGGACTAGAAGCATACATTTTTCTGGAAAATTTGAGATAGCTCTCAATTTCTCACTGCAGCTAAGTCACTTCAGTCATGTCCGACTCTGTGCGACCCCATAGATGGCAACCCACCAGGCTCCCCCATCCCTGGGATTCTCCAGGCAAGAACACTGAAGTGGTTGCCATTTCCTTCTCCAATGCTTGAAAGTGAAAGTGAAGTCACTCCATATAATGGTAAAGTAACTTCACTAACAGTTAGTATTAAGAAATGAAAAGCTTCTTAAAACTAATTTTTTAAAGAGCAGTTACGTACATGATGGTTTTAATAAATGTATGAAATATATCAACTCTTAATTTATTTTCCATTTTAAACATACAGTTAAGTCCAAGTCTGTAACACTTTTATGAGCCTATCACTGACATTGTGTGGGTGTGTTCAGTCACTCAGACATGTCCAACTCTTTGTGACCCTATGGACTGTAGCCCACTGTCCATGGGATTTTCCAGGCAAGAATATTAGAGTGGGTTGCAATTTCCTCCTCCAGGGGATCTTCCTGACCCAGGGATCAAACCCATGTCTCCTGTGTCTCCTGCATTGGCAGGCAGATTCTTTTACCACTGAGCCAACTGGGAAGCCTCATCACTGACATCATCAGCTAGTATATGTTCACGTTCCATTATTTCTATAATATTAATATATGTAAATTTTTAAAACAGAGAAATACGTCATTTAAAAATCATCATGATCTGAGGCTTTAATCAAGTAATTTTTGACATAGTGTATTTATCTTGAAAGTGAAACTTTCTCATTTTTTAACTAATTTTTATTGGAGTATTGTTCAGTCACTAAGTCACATCCCATGAGCTGCAACATGTGAGGCTTCCCACTGTCTCCTGGAATTGGCTCAAACTCATGTCTATTGAGCTGGTGATGCCATCCAACCATCTTGTCATCTGTCATTTCCTTTTCCTCCTGCCCTCAATCTTTCCCAGCATCAGGGTCTTTTCTAATGTGTTGGCTCTTTGCATCAGGTGGCCAAAGTATTGGAGCTGGAATATTCAGCTTCAGCATCTGTTCTTCCAATGACTATTCAGTGTTGACTTTCTTTGACTGGTCTGATCTCCTTGCAGTCCAAGGGACTCTCAAAAGTCTTCTCCAGTATCACATTTCAAAGGCATCAATTCTTCAGTGCTCAACCTTTTTATGGTCCAACTCTCACATCCATACATGACTACTAGAAAAACCATAACTTTGAGTAGATGGACATTTGTTGGCAAAGTAATGTCTCTGCTTTTTAATGCACTGTCTAGGTTTGTCACGGCTTTTCTTCCAAGCATCTTTTAATTTCATGGCTTCTGTCACCATCTGCAGTGATTTGGGGGCCCCAAAAAAATAAAATCTGTGACTTTTTTATTGGAGCATAGTTGCTTTATGATATCATGTTAGTTTCTGCTATATAACAAAGTAAATCAGTTTTACATATATATATATATTCATTCTTTTCCTTTTGTCATTTTGAATTAAAGAAATGTACTTTAACTTACAGTTGTGGCCACCTTTTAAGCAGGATTAAGAACTCTTGTGCCTTTAAAATGGACTCTCACCTTTACTGTATGAATGTCTGGAAAACTACACTAAGATTAATTTAGAGAGTGGATTTTATTTTTGTCTGCCATTATTTACTTGATCTAAACTTAGGTTTAATTTTATTGGTGATGTTTAATCTTAGATCACAAAACAATTCAGTGGATATTGAACACATTTCATTAAAAATATGTGGCTCCCAAAGGGAATTATTGATAAGCATTGTTCTCCATCTGCCCTATTGTGGACAGAGCAAAAACAGTGCTTGCTTAATCACTTTCTAAACTGACAGTACAGTAGTCTATCAGCCCATTCTTTTGTCTTGTAGCTATTTTAAATATATGCATTAAAAATTTTGAAATATCTTTATGAAGTAGATTAAACTTTGCAAGTATCATTCCCTTAGAAATAGTCTTGTTGAAATGAGTGATTCTTATATAAAATTCAATAATTTTGTATGTTTGTGGTTTATATTCAGATATTTTTATATATTTTAAGTTCTAAATTTTATACTTGGATATTATCATCAGTAAAGCATTTATTTTTAAATTTTGTTGATGTATAGTTGATTTACAATGTGTTATATTCTGCTCAACAGCAAAGTGAATCTGTTATATATCTGTTCTTTTTCATACTTCTTTTCATTATGGTTTGTCACAGGTTATTGAATATAGTTCCCTGTGCTATACAGTAGGACCTTGTTTCTTATCCATCCTACATATAACTATTTGTGTCTGCTAATCCCAAACTCCCATCCTCCCACTGTTCTTCTCCCCCACCCCGCTGGGCAATCACATCTGTTCTCTATGGCTGCCAGTCTATTTCTGTTTGGTAGATATGATCATTTGTATCATAGTTTAGAGTCCACATATAAATGATGTCATATAGTATTTGTCATTCTCTTTCTGACTTACTTTGCTCCCTTGGTTGCTCTGACAGTAAAGAATCTGCCTGCGATGCAGGTGACCCAGGTTTGATCCCTTGGGTCAGGAAGACCGCCTGGAGAAGGGAATGGGTACCCAGTCCAGTATTCTTGCCTGGGAAATCCCATTAACTGGAGAGCCTGGCAGGTTACAGTCCATGGGTCACAAAGAATCAGACATGACTGAGTGACTAACACTTTCCCTTTGTTCTGACTTACTTTGCTTGGCATAATAATCTCTAGATCCATCCATGTCACTATAAATGGCATTATTTCATTGTTTTTTATGGCTGAGTAGTATTCCATTGTATATATGTACACCATCTTTATCCATTCATCTGTTGATGGGCATTTAGGTTGTTTTCACATCGTGGCTATTATAAATATCACTGCTATGAACATAGGGGTGCATGCATCTTTTCGAATTATAGTTTTTTCTGGATATATACCCAGGAGTAGGATTGTTAGGTCATATGGCAACTCAATTTTTAGTGTTTTCAGGAATCTCTGGACTTTTGTCTGTAATGGCTGCACCAATTTGCATTTCCATCAAAACTGTAAGAAGGTTCTCTTTTCTCTACACTCTCCCTCCCTAGCAATTATTATTTGCATTCTTTTTAGTTATAATCATTCTGATGAGTATGAGGTTGTACTTCATTATAGCTTTTATTTGCATTTCTATAATAATTAGGGATGATGAACATCTTTTCATGTGCCTATTGGCCAACTGGATGTCAAAACATATATGTTACATGCCTTTTAAAGAAAATGTGTTTTGTTAAGCAGTATGGATAAGATCCACATATTTTCAATAAATACTTTATTATGTATCGGGGACCAGCCTCGATATGGCCCAGGGTATCCTCGGGATGAACGGCGTCGGCGTCAGAGAGAGAGAGAGAAAGAGAGAGACAGGGGCTGATGATTCCTTGGTTTACGCTGGAAACCAATAAAACCCCAGCACGGGGCTTGCTCTGTTTACGTAGGCCGCAGGCACCCTCTCGAATCACTGGAGGCACCCCACCAGGGCACCCCCTCAAGTGGGTCTTAGAAGCCCAGGCAGATAAGTAAACTCAGAGGGCCCAGCGCTCCAAGAATCTCAACCAGAAAAAGGAGAATAGAGAAAAGGATGGAAAAAGAGAAAGAACGACACGGGGAGACCAAGCTTCAGTGAGCAAGGCCCCAAACTTTATTTTCCAGTGCTGCTTTTATACCCTAAGTTGTGCACATAAGAAACAGAGAAAGGGAGGTATAGAGTCACGCCAAAATCACGCGGGGTCAGCAGTCTTGACCCTTATCAGGATCAGGGCTCATTTTTGTAGGTCTCATGATATACAAAAGTTTTGGGTGGTTTACATCATCTTCTGGCCAGGTGGCCTGTTAACAGTTTATGGCCCTCTCTCCTAACAAAGGTTAGTTAGCTAGAAAAAGTCTTATATTCTTTTAAGATGATTTTCCTAAAGTCAGGTGCTAGACACATGACAAAGTTACATTCCTATAAGGCACAGGAAAGGAATTTATTAACTTAAGATCTGATGTGGTTAAATCAAAGGCCACTATTTATATTCTCTATATGTGATTAATATATTTCCAAGGATACAATAGTTAGAGGAAACTTTGCAGCAAGCATTGATTCAACAATGAAATCTTTTTTAGTACTATTCTAATGATTTTAACTTCTTCAACAGATTCCTGTATTTTAGAATATTAGGCTTTCTGTCCTTGCATGGCTGGGAGGCTATAAACAGTCACACTCATAGTTGTAAGAGCCCGGACAAACTTGTCATGCAAGTTAGAAAGCTATCAGAGGGGCTTGGATTGGAACACTCCTATTAAGCCGAGGAGAACTTTTTAACTACAGCTCTGAATTAATGTTTTCAGAGAAAGGTGATTGGGGGGAAGCCCCGTAAGTATTAGAGGACTTGGTAAGAGGCGTAATATAGTAAAGCAGCCAGACTCCGGTTTTCTTTGGGGTAGATGCTCAGGTAAGTCCACGGGGTTCCTCGAGTCCTGATTAGCCTTTGCCCTTCAGGCCTCTTCCCCAGTTGACCTTTGCCACGGGTAGGATTTCCCTCGCTGGCTCCCGGCAATTATGTGCTTCAGTACTGTGATGTTTGACAAGAGTTCTTTATCAATTATCTCCAGGTCAAATATTATTTTCTCTTCTAAGCATTTGTCTTCAACTTACATTATCATATGAGTTCACACGATATTTTTAGGGTATATATGTATGTTTAAACCCATGAATTCTAAGATTATTTCTTAGAATAATAACTAGAAATAATAATAAGAATATTATTATTAATAATAGAAATAATAGAATATTTCTTACTTCTTAGGATAATAATAATTCTATTTCTTAGAATAATAGAATAACTCAGCAAGTCTGCAATTTGATAAATGTAGAAATTCAGTAGAATAGAGTTGGGTAAGAAGGAAGACCATGAGATAAAATAGATGAAAGAGTGTGACTAGACCATTACACCTAGATTTTAGGTCTGTTTTGGTTGTGTACAGAATAGCTGATCTTGAATCTAACTTCACTGATTCTTAATTTCCCTTCTAGAAGATAAGGATTCAGTATTGTCTATGGTCTCTGGTACAGGATCAAATGCTCCTAGTATCAAATGTGATCATGCATGGGGAATGTTTTGTAAACTATTTAATGATAGTTTTACAAGTGTACACTATTATTTCTCTTCAGGATGATATCTTACCGTGGTGTTTTCATGTCTATTTGGAGTGCTCCTTGTTTCTTAATATATTGTTTAAACACTGGCTACAGAGACTATTAGACCCTGGAACTCTAGGGTCAGTAATGTATGCTGAGACATCACATTGCCCTCTATTGGTTGGAATGTTAATGTTCAAATGCAAGATTGGAGTTTTTGTCCTTAACCATCCAACATAAGGGTTTGAAACTCAGCTACTGAAGTCCCCAAAATATAGAGATTGAACAAAAATGCCCATTGTATATTTTGCCTCTTTTAAAGGTAATAACATGTTGAAATCACTAGAGAACATCACCTACGTATATTTTTTAAAAATTAAAAGAAAAATTCCTATTTTATATCCAAGAATAGTTCTTACTGTGGTTCAGTGCCCCTTCAATTTTTCTTAATACCATTAACATTCAATTAACAGTTTGAACTTAGAAATTAATTAACATGAGAATTAGTTCTATGCATTGAAAATTCATATGTTTGGATCAAATATGTTAGTATATCAAAAGTATAATATAAGCTGTGACCTAAAGTCAGAAAGCTTATTTTTACTTAATTTTAGTCCCTTCCTTGTGACTGTTTAAACCTATGCATTTTATGATAATCCTCTGCCTTTTACTTTTCTTTTGATTTTTCCCATTTTCATATAGTTCTTAGAATCCTGGCTTAGGAAAATCATTAAAAATCATCTCTTCCAGCACTCTATATACAACTTTAATTTCCCTCTACAATATCATCTACTAAAAGTCCAATCTCTGCTTAAAGGTCTGCTGGAAAAGGGAATCACTATCTCTTAATTGCAGCCTGTTCGATTTAGAAAACCCATACTTACTTTACTGCTCTTTCATATATATAAATTCATTATTCCCAGAAATGAGGGCCATTGGCTCTCACTTTTCTATGTAGGCCAACATCTAGTGTTAGCAAGCCATTCCATGAGGGGCTATATGTATTGTTCTTCTTCCACTCTTTTAATAAACCCACTGGCTAAATTTATTAAAAGATATGGAACTGAGTATAACACTGTACTCCAGATGGCCCAGGAATGTAATAACTTTTTATGTGGAATTTACCAATTTATACTAGTATTTTCTTTATAAACTTGACTTTTGCCATTCTGATTTAATTAATAAAGGCAACTAATGCACTACTGAGTTTGACCTTCACATGGAAAGATTTAGTAAAAAGCAGTTTGTGTGTATGGTAGCTTGTTAAATTATATATAAAATAATGGGAATAAATAACAAATAGTAAAAATAAGTTGTACAAGTTTACATATAAATTATGTATCTCTATATGCATGATTCCAGATTTACTTGTTTCACTTACCTAAACACTTTATACAGTCTGTGTAAAATTTCAAGTACTTTATATGTATAAAATAATCTATTCCTGTTAATAAGCCAATTAGGTGGGTGTTATTATATCCAATTTTTATAGATGAGAAGCTAAGGCATAAAGATGTAATATTACTTACCCAGTCCACATAGGTAGAGAGAGTGGCAGTTTAGGCCCCTAGCCAAAAATCCTAACCTTTATATTTTTTTTTCTTTACTTTTTATTTTATATTGGAGTGTAGTTGATTAACAATGTTGTGATAGTTTCAGGTGGACAGCGAAGAAACTTAGCCATACATATACATGTATCCATTCTCCCCCAAATCTCCCTCCCATCCAGGCTGCCACACAGCAATGAGCAGAGTTCCCTGTGCTATATGGTAGGTCCTTGTTTTTAACCTTTATATTATGCTGTCTTTCCTTAAATATAAATCTCCAAGCAAACATTTCCAATAACATTGATTGTTCAAATCTCCCTTTCCATTTCTATTATTATGAATTTATGTTATTATGCCATAAGTTAGTTAATGAAACAAGAGCTTTTGTCTTATTCCAAATACTGTAGGGTGTGGTGAAACACAGTGGAGTTAAAGCTGCTGCTGCTGCTAAGTCACTTCAATTGTGTCCGACTCTGTGTGACCCCATAGACGGAAGCCCACCAGGCTCCCCCGTCCCTGGTATTCTCCAGGCAAGAACACTGGAGTGGGTTGCCATTTCCTTCTCCAGGAGTTAAAGCTACTAATTCTTAAAAGTATATTTCTACATAGCTTTAGAATTACTCCTGAACTCTTTCTGGACTCTGAAATTGTCTCTCAGAAAGTTACCTGAAATGTCTTTTAGACATAGAGCCTATATCCCCTCCACTCCTAACTGATAACATCATTTTTCTGCTCCTCATGGCTGCCATAGAACTTCTGTTAACTGTAACAAGATCCATGTTTATCAATCTGCTCTAAACATCATTTTTAGCTGTGACATCAGAATACTGGCTAGGCTGTTCCTCTTTGAGTAATTTTATTTGCATTAGCATAAGTAGAAAAGCATATATTTTATTACTACTTTACATATAAACATTTTCCCTTTCAATGATAAAATTGATTTGAAAAAATAATGAAAGATCTATATTTATAAAGTTAAAAATGTTTCAGTTCAGTTCAGTTCAGTCTGACTGAACTGACTCAGTTGTGTCTGACTCTTTGTGACCCCATGAACTGCAACACGCCAAGACTCCCTGTCCATCACCAACTCCCGGAGTTTACTCAAACTCTTGTCCATTGAATCGGTGATGCCATCCAACCATTTCATTCTCTGTCATCCCCTTCTCCTCCTGCCCTCAATCCCTCCCAGCATCAGGGTCTTTTCCAATGAGTCAGTACTTCGCATCAGCTGGTCGAACTATTGGAGTTTCAGCTTCAGCATCAGTCCTTCCAATGAATATTCAAGACTGATTGATTTCCTTTAGGATGGACTGGTTGGATCTCCTTGTAGTTCAAGGGACTCTAAAGAGTCTTCTCCAACACTATAGTTCAAAAGCATCAATTGTTTGGCGCTCAGCTTTCTTTACTCCAACTCTCACATCCACACATGACCACTGGAAAAACCATAGCCTTGACTAGATGGATGTTTGTTGGCAAAGTAATGTCTCTGCTTTTTAATATGCTGTCTAGGTTGGGCATAACTTTTCTTCCAAGTAGTAAGCGTCTTTTAATTTCATGGCTGCAGTCACCATTTGCAGTGATTTTGGAGACCAAAAAATAAAGTCTGACACTGTTTCCACTGTTTCCCCATCTATTTCCCATGTGATAGGACCAGATGCCATGATCTTAGTTTTCTCAATGTTGAGTTTTAAGCCAACTTTTTCACTCTCCTCTCTTTCATCAAGAGGCTGTTTAGTTCCTCTTCACTTTCTGCCATAAGGGTGGTGTCATCTGCATATCTGAGGTAATTGATATTTATTGTCTTTCAAATTCATACTGATACTGGAAACTACAGGCTGATATAATACTCTGAATGTTATCAGGTAATAGTGAATTTTTGACATTTTTTCAGTTCACCCCTCTAATATTGTAAGCTTTTGCTATGCAAATATTTAATTAACATGGAATGATGTTGATTTTCACTATGGAGATGTTACCAAATGTAAACTTTACAAGCTTATTTAAACTTTCCCAAAAACCCATGATGAGGAATCATGTCAATCTAGAATAACTTCTTTCCTTCATTATCATAGAACATTTTAAGTGTTTTGGACATTTCTTTAAATAGTTAATTTATGTTTAAATCCTCTACTTTGTGTTTGAAGGATAAAATTCACAACTAAATTTGTTCTATCATGTGGCATGCATTTTTACTCTTAACAGTTACTAAACACAATAGAAAGTTAGGTCTTTTAAACTATTACTATTAAAAGACTAAAACTTAAGTCTTTTTCTATTAGGAACGAGTAGAAAATAACTGATGATTTTTAATTAGAGTAGTAAACTTTTGCAGTATTTAGTAGGAAATGAATTAACAGCAAAGCATGCTTTTTTCAATGTCAGCTTAAAATAAAACAGTATATGTTTTGAACTTAATAAACCATACTTATTTTTCTAAACCCTCTTCATTCAAAAAGGATTTATGTACATAGAACCACCTTCTCTCATTATGTTTAATTTTTCTTTATCAATATCAGTGCTGAAAACCAAAATATTTTGAAATAGTATAAAAATAGCTGATGTGTGCTCAGTTGTGTCTGACTCTTTGCAACCCCATGGACATTAGCCCACTGGGCTCCCCTGTCCATGGAATTTTTTAGGCAAGAATACTTGAGTGGGTTAAATTTCCTACTCCAGGGAGTCTGCCTGACCCAGGGATTGAATCTGCATCTTGTGCGCCTCTTGCATTGGTATACAGATTCTCTACCACTGTGCCACCTGGAAAGCACCCATATTACACATGAACTTAGCAAAATGTCCAAGAAGCATCAGAGAAAGAGCTCACTTAAATCCAAGTTGTTTGATTTGGAAGGTGTTCAAGGCTTGAGGAAAGGAAAAAGAAAAGTGTAGGACTTTTTGGTAATTTCCACACCTGATAAAGACCTCATTTAAATAGGAGCACAATCAACTAAAAAGCAATAGGAGTGTATTTGAGGAGTAATTGGTAAATAAGGATGAGTATCTATGAATTACTATTTTACACAGTTCTTTTGCATCCACTTCAGGGAAGAAAATATTAGCATTATCTTTATGGTCTTGCTTCTATATTTCTAAGAATGTCCCACTATAGAAAAGAAGGACTGAGAAAATGGCACTTGCAGCAGACCTTGTTGAGGATAATCATGATTTAACCAGGGTGCAAACATATTGTCATATTCACTGTCTTCCTGTCATGTGTGGATGATCTACTTCTGCAAAGCATTAAAAGCACAAATGTGCTCAGACAGGGATAGACTACACAAAGCAAGCTATGTTTTTGAATGCTTAGAACTACACTCTTTGTTCTCCTTTTTATAGCAGCTCTCCAGAGAATGGTAGCATGAACTGAGACTGTGTATTTTTTTAATCTATGTTCTGCCTGAATATTGATTATATTCTTTCAGTGGTGTCTATAATCCCATCCTCTGTCAAAGTTTGCATGGGAGATGAAGGGCTCCCTGTGGCACTGTTCTAAGGAAACCATCTTCAGATAATTGGGATATGTAACTATAAGAGGCCGTAAGACTGGGGTTTTAAGATTTCATATTATTATCCTTGATGGCCCACATATCCATTTAGAGCTCTCCCACAGATCTGAATCTCAGCAATACTTCTATGATCCAGCCTTTATAAACATTAATCTCATGCAGTTAAGGAGTTAGAGACTTATTATGAAAAATAATATATATTGTTTTCTAACATCATGTGTATAGAATATATGTTCTATATTAATTACTTCAAATAAATATTTTATATATTAATTTCTGTAACATACTTAAATCAAATGCCAGGTACTAGAAACATTAGTAAGCTTAAATTTATCTTAAAATTAATTTGACTCTTTTTCCTTAAAACAAATAAAACAAGTAGTACTCCGACTACTTGTTTAGAATCTAAATGTTATCTTGCTGCCCATGCCTCAATACCATTATTTCAGGCTTATTATTTTGTCAGTTTTTAATAGTCTTGCAGTAATCTAATCAGCTGATCATTACTAAGCTATAATAAAAATTTCCATCTCTCCTTAAGAATACATTATGAGAATTCCCTGGCATTCCAGTGGTTAGGATCCACTCTTTCACAGCCAAGGGCCTGGGTTCACTCCTTGGCTGGGGAAATAAAATCCCATAAGCTGGTGGCACAGCATAGAAAAAGGAAAAAGGCATAGCTTGGAGCTGTAATATGTAGATACTTACTAAGTTAACAGATATTAGTAATATCCAAGACAGATTTAGGCGAATCTTGCATTATAGCTAACTTGAAGGTATGTGTAAAATTTTGTTTCTATAATAACAGCAAGATTTCACAAGAAAAAAAAAATAGAAACAAAGGTTAGCAATGTAATTCAGTTTAAAGATCATTATATTTATAACTTGGTGGTTTAGTTGCTAAGTCGTGTCCAACTCTTGCAATCACATGGGCTATAGCCCACCAGGCTCCTCTGTCCGTGGGATTTCCCAGACAGGAATACTGGAGTGGGAATATTTATAACTTCAGTTCAGTTGCTCAGTCGAGTCCGACTCTTTGTGACCCCATGAATCACAGCACGCCAGGCCTCCTGTCCATCACCAACTCCCGGAGTTCACTCAAACTCATGTCCATCGAGTCGGTGATGCCATCCAGCCATCTCATTCTCCGTTGTCCCCGTCTCCTCCCGCCCCCAATCCTTCCCAGCATCAGAGTCTTTTCCAGTGAGTCAACTCGTCGCATGAGGTGGCCAAAGTATTGGAGTTTCAGCTTTAGCATCAGTCCTTCCAATTTATAACTTAATGTTCATTAATTCTTTATTTTAAATGAACCAATTTAATTACAGAAGCCAGGCAGAAACGTGAGTGAAAATGACAAAGTCTAAAACAAAAAGACACTGTGGCAAAACTGATAAAACATAAACCACCTATACATTGCAGCTGCAAATCTCAGTTTTAACCAGTGATCAAGGGAAGAAAGACCAGTGACACTCAGTTTATCTGATTATTTTTTTCCACACACACCCACAAAATAATGCACATTTCTATTTCCAATGTATTTATTTTTAAATGTTGAGGACAATTGACTATTATTTTTTATACTATGAGTGTCAAATGAACATGTGTGCTGATTGAATTCTCCCCTGATTCAACAAGTTGAACCTCTGTATGAGAGTTAAGACAAGCCTGACACAGTGTCAGAATAAAGCTTTATGACTAAGTATATTCTAAAAGTTCTAGTAAAGTGCAAAGAGCAGGGAATAATTAAAACCTAAGTGTTGAAGTTCATTCAGTTGCTATAACAGAATATTATAGACCTGATGGTTTATCAGTTCAGTTCAGTTCAGTTCAGTCGCTCAGTTGTGTCCGACTCTTTGCAACCCCATGAATCACAGCAGGCCAGGCCTCCCTGTCCATCACCAACTCCCGGAGTTCACTCAAACTCATGTCCATCGAGTCGGTGATACCATCCAGCCATCTCATTCTCTGTTGTCCACTTCTCCTCCTGCCCCCAATCCCTCCCAGCATCAGAACCTTTTCCAGTGAGTCAACTCTTTGCATGAGGTGATCAAAGTATTGGAGTTTCAGCTTTAGCATCAGTCCTTCCAATGAACACTTAGGACTGATTTCCTTTAGAATGACTGGTTGGATCTACTTACAGTCCAAGGGACTCTCAAGAGTCTTCTCCAACACCACAGTTTAAAAGCGTCAATTCTTTGGCACTTAGCTTTCTTCACAGTCCAACTCTCACATCCATACATGACCACTGGAAAAACCGTAGCCTTGACTAGATGGATCTTTGTTGGCAAAGTAATGTCTCTGCTTTTTAATATGCTATCTTGGTTGATCATAACTTTCCTTCCAAGGAGTAAGCGTCTTTTAATTTCATGGCTGCAATCAGCATCTGCAGTGATTTTGGAGACCAAAAAATAAAGTCTGACACTGTTTCCACTGTTTCCCCATCTATTTCCCATGAAGTGATGGGACCAGATGCCATGATCTTCGTTTTCTGAATGTTGAGCTTTAAGCCAAATTTTTCACTCTCCTCTTTCATTTTCATCAAGAGGCTTTTTAGATCCTCTTCACTTTCTGCCATAAGGGTGGTGTCATCTGCATATCTGAGGTTATTGATATTTCTCCCGGCAATCTTGATTCCAGCTTGTGCTTCTTCCAGCCAGGCAATCCTCATGATGTACTCTGCATATAAGTTAAATAAGCAGGGTGACAATATACAGCCTTGACATACTCCTTTCCTATTTGGAACTAGTCTGTTGTTCTATGTCCAGTTCTAACTGTTGCTTCCTGACCTACATACAGGTTTCTCAAGAGGCAGGTCAGGTGGTCTGGTATTCCCATCTCTTTTAGAATCTTCCACAGTTTCTTGTGATCCACACAGTCAAAGGCTTTGGCATAGTCACTAAAGTAGAAATAGATATTTTTCTGGAACTATCTTGCTTTTTCCATGATTCAGCAGATGTTAGCAATTTGATCTCTGCTTCCTCTGCCTTTTCTAAAACCAGCTTGAACATATGGAAGTTCATGGTTCATGTATTGCTGAAGCCTGGCTTGGAGAATTTTGAGCATGACTTTACTAGCATGTGAGATGAGTGCAATTGTGTGGTAGTTTGAGCATTCTTTGGCATTGCCTTTCTTTGGGATTGAAAGAAAAACTGTCCTTTTCCAGTCCTGTGGCCACTGCTGAGTTTTCCAAATTTGCTGGCATATTGAGTGCAGCACTTTCACAGCATCATCTTTCAGGATTTGAAATAGGTCAACTGGAATTCCATCACCTCCACTAGCTTTGTTCGTAGTGATGCTTTCTAAGGTCCACTTGACTTCACATTCCAAGATGTCTGGCTCTAGGTTAGTGATCACACCATCGTGATTATCTTGGTCATGAAGATCATTTTTGTACAGTTCTTCTGTGTTTTCTTGCCACCTCTTCTTAATATCTTCTGCTTCTGTTGGGTCCATACCATTTCTGTCCTTTATCAAGCCCATCTTTGCATGAAATGTTCCCTTGGTATCTCTAATTTTCTTGAAAAGATCTCTAGTCTTTCCCATTCTGTTACTTTCCTCTATTTCTTTGTGTTGATTGCTGAAGAAGACTTTCATATCTCTCCTTGCTATTCTTTGGTGGTTTATAAACAATAGAAATGTATTTTTTACAGTTCAGAAAGTCTGGGAAGTCCAAAAGCAAGACACCAGCAGTTTTAGTCTCTAAGGGGCTAAGGAGTGTTTCAGATGTCTTTTATAAAGCTGTCAATCCCATTTATGAGACCTCTGCTCTTTTGACCTAATTATTAACACCTGCCAAAGAACCCACTATCTAATATTGTTCAACACTGGAGTTTAGGATTTCAATCTATGAATTTTCAAGGAACACAGACATTTAATCGATAGAACTGTGTCCAAAAAAATACTGGATAAATTTATATTAATAAGAATATTTAATTTATTTGAAAAGCTTATATATTTAAAGTTAACAAAACTTTAAAAAGAAACTGGAAAGAATAGTTAAAAATGAGATTCTAGGTTCTCATGATGGATGGATTGAACAGTTCAAGTAAGATATGAGATCTTGAAACATGGAATATTTTTTAGAAAAGAAAGTAGTACAGACATTGTTACAACATATTGTTTTCTTAAGGAATCATGGAACATCAATGGATCCTTTCATGAATCATATATTTACCAAAAATATACTTACTATGCATTAGAATCTGTGCTGCTGAGAATACAGAAATGAAGTAAATACTCAGAGGATGTATGTGTGTATGTGTAGAACCAGTGACATTGCTCATTTGTGTCTGACTCTGTGATCTCATGGACTGCAGCCTACCAGGCTCCTCTATCCATGGAATTTTCCAGGCAAGAGTACTAGAGTGGGTTGCCATTTCCTTCTCCAGGGGATCTTCCCGACCCAGGAATCGAACCCTGGTCTCCTGCATTGTAGGCAGATGCTTTACCATCTGAGCCAGGGAAATATTTGTAGAAGTGTGTGTATAATACAGAAGCCACAAATTTACTTTACATACAATAGGAATAACAAGTTGAGAAATTATCATAACATCATTGAAACACATATATTTTAAAAACTGAGTGGGAAACTTCCATAATTATGAACATATAGAGCACCCATTGAAAGGAATTCACCGTAGAAAAAGTACAAATCACACAATTAAAGGAAATACCATGAGAGAGAGTCTGAAGTCATAAAAAGCCAGAGCATGTCTAGTACTAGAGTTAATGGAACAATCTGGTGACTGTAACTTTATCTAAAATTATTACAGAAATTTAAAGAAGAGAAATTACCAGAAAAACATATAGAAACTATACAGAATCTTAAAAGTAAAGAATAAAACCAAAATAATAAGTAAAATAAAGTGAAATATGACTAACTTGACTTTTAAATAACCAAATCAAATATTTAGACATTACAAGTATGGTAATTAAAATTAAAACATTATGACTATGTTAAATAGATTAGAGATAACTGAAGAGGTAACTTGAAATTATTATGGAGTCAAAAAACACATTTAAAAAATCAGAAGACATTGAAAATTGAATGGAGTATGAAATATATGGCTATGATAAAAGAAAATATGTCTGAAAGACAATTTTTAAAAGTGGCTGAGAAATTTCTGAATTTAAAGATGTACATGACTCCTCAGATAAAAATACTCACTGAGCCTTAGAGAAAATTTTTTTAATAAAATATTCCCCTCTTCCAAAGCGCAGGTTATCAATGAAGGACTGAAAATTAAATCCTTTCAATGTACACCTCATTAGCAACAATGCATATCAGAAAACAGTGAAATAATATCGTCAACATGCTGACTGAAAATATTGCATAAATCTAAATGTCCCTACCTAGAAAATTTTTTATTTAAGTGTAAGAGTAAAATAAAAACTAATTTCAGGGAACACTTAGTTTATCACCTAGTCATCTACAGAAAGAACTGCAAAAAAAAAAGAAAAAATATAATTTTACTTAAAAGAAAATTGAAGGCCTAGACTCCAAGGAGGAATTTGTATTAAGAACTTAAGTGGACAAATATTGGTATTCCAAAAAAATTCAAATAATAATAACAACAACAACAAATTTTTGGTGTTGGTAAAATGAGACTTGTACTAACACATTTCATAGCAGTAATATGAAAACTGGGTGGTGATTAAACTTAAACAGTTAAAAGATCCTTCTCTTTTTAGAAGGTTAATAACCTAGAACTTTGTTAAATCAAATATGCATCTTTTAAAAGTACTAAGTGAATAATAATAAGGATAACCAATAAACAGATAGAAACAGCTTGAATAACTTCCAAACAATTTGAAGAAAAAGTTGGGGGATAAAATAAACTTAGTGAATTCAGTAAAAGATTAAAAAAGCGATGGAGAAGAAGAATAAAATAGAAAATAAAATATAAGATTGCAGGCATATGTTCAAATAGTAATAACGAACATAGCTCTTATTATTTCTCAGCAACTGTTAATATACTAATTAATTCATTAAGTACCTATTGTTACTGGATTATTTGCTTATTGAGAAAGGCACAGAGTGGTTCAGAAAACTTGCTCAAAGTCACAGCTAAGTTGTAGAACCTGGATTGAATCCAAGTAGATTCTAGAATCAGAGTTTATTGAGTAGCTACTTATTTCCTTTCTTAGCAGAGGGAAAAGCAAAAAGTAGCTTGAGATGAAGTTTAGGTGGTGGCATAAGCCAGATATTGAAGGTTTTCACTGTCAAGTTTTTATTCTTTTTTTTTTTTATTGGAGGCTAATTACTTTATAATATTACATTGGTTGGTTTTGCCATACATTGACATGAATCCACACCAGGTTGAAGATACAGAGGTTGTAGATAGCAAACACTATGAAAAAGAATGAAAAGAAAGAAGTTGAAGACCTTGAGGGAAAGTTCCCAAAGGGCAGGAGAGAAACAGAGGGCTGAGTTTAAACAAAGAAATAAGAGAAAAAAAGGGATGGCAGTAATTCAAGTACATCAAATGTTAAATGCTACACAGTGGAAATTGCAGGCTACAGGAGGAAAATGATAGATTGATAGAGATGATAGGTAAATACTTTAAGACTGCAAGTTTGTATAAGTTGGGTAATGAAAATATTAATCAATATAACAGACATTCTCTGCATCTGCTAAATAAAGTTCTGGATATATTTCAATTCTGGTTGAATTTGGGATATTAGTTGTAAATTCACTTAGAGATATTCTTTAGTAAATTAACAGAATTTTAATATCGGAAAAGGGTCCAAAATAAACATTTGTTTTATTTATATATTGAGGTGATATCTATAAGATGAAAAATGGAGAAATAAAGATATCCAAAAGCAAAATCCTAGGTATATTAAAGTTTTAGAGGAAAGAATATAACATAATAGGAAGAAGGAAATTTTAAGAAAAAAAATGAAGCTGGCCCTTTAATAATTGGGGTAGATTTGAATAGTCATTAGATCAGGCAAATAGGGACACTGGCCATTTCAAAACAATGAGAAAGTTAGATTGCAGAATTGAGAGAGAAAATTGTTAGGCAATGAGAGAAAAGTGTAGACTAATCCCATGGGAAGTTCAGAAGTGAATTAGAAAGCTCCAAGGTAGACAGAGTTTTCCTAGGTGGTACTAGTGGTAAAGAATCTGCCTGCCAATTCAGCAGATGCAAGAGATCTGGGTTTGATCCCTGGGTCAGGAAGATCCCCTGGAGTAGAAAATGGCAATCTACTCAAGTATTCTTGCCTAGAAAATTGCATGGACAGAGGTGCCGCTGGGCTACAGCCCGTGGGGTTGCAAAGAGTGGGACATGACTGAGCATGCACATGCATGCGGCACACACACCGCCCCCCTCAAGGCAGACAGAAAGTCATGGAAATAACTTAAACCAAGAGAAGAGAGCAAATGGAGAATGTTAGATAGAGAAAAGTTAATTGATGATTCGTAATTATGAAGATTCCTTGGAAGAAACCTAGACAGCATATTACTTTGCCAACAAAGGTCTGTCTAGTCAAAGCTATGGTTTTTCCAGTAGTCATGTACTGATGTGAGAGTTGGACTATAAACAAAGCTGAGCACCAAATTGATACTTTTGAACTGGGATGTTGGAGAAGACTTTTGAGAGTCCCTTGGACTGTAAGGAGATCCAACCGGTCCATTCTAAAGGAAATCAGTCCTGAATATTCATTGGAAGGACTGATGCTGAAGCTGAAACTCCAATACTTTGGCCACCTGATGCGAAGAACTGACTCATTTGAAAAGACCCTGATGCTAGGAAAAATTGAAGGTGGGAGGAAAAGAGGACAGCAGAGGATGAGATGGTTGGATGGCATCACCAACTCGATGGACATGAGTTTGAGTGAACTCTGGGAGTTGGTGATGGACAGGGAGGCCTGGCGTGCTGCAGTCCATGGGGTTGCAAAGAGTCAGACACAACTGAGAGACCAAACTGAACTGACTGAACTATGAAGGAATAGATGTAGAACCACTGATGAACTCAAACTGTACAAGAAATAGACTTTCCGAGGGAAACTTATAAAAAGCGAAGGTATAGTAAAATAACAGCCTATATGAGAGAAACTGAAGATATTGACATTTTATAAAGTTACAAGTAAATCTATTTGCTGAAAAAGAAGATAAAATACTTTTAAAAATAAAGAGTGGTCAGACAAATATCACCTGATATCACTTATATGTAGAGTTTTTTTTTTTAATGGTATAAATGAACTTATTTACAAAAGAGAAATAGAGTCACAGATGCAGAAAACAAACTTATAATTACCAAGGGAGAAAACAAGGGGAGGAATAAATTGGGAGATTTGGGTTGACATATACACGCTACTAAATGTAAAATAGATAACTAATAAGGACCTCCTATATAGTTCAGGGACCCACTCAAGTGTTCTTGCCTGGAGAATCCCAGGGACAGCGGAGCCTGGTGGGCTGCCGTCTATGGGGTCGCACAGAGTCAGACACGAATGAAGTGACTTAGCAGCAGCAGCATATAGTACAGGGAACTCTACTCAATACTCTGTAATGATCTATAAAGGAAAATAATCCAAAAAAAAGTGGATATATGTACATGTATCTATATTCATATATATATATACACATATATGTGTGTGTGCATAATAAGTCACTTCAGTCATGTCTGACTCTTTGAGATCCTACATACTGTAGCCCACCAGGCTCCTCTCTCCATGGAATTCTCCAGACAAGAATACTGGAGTGGGTTGCCATGTCCTCTTCCGACCCAAGGATTGAACCTGAATGTCTCACATCTCTTATGTCTCCTGCATTGACAGGCAGGTTCTTTACCATTAACTCCTCCTGGGAAGCCTCCTGTATATATTCCCTGGATACAGTATCCACACATAACTGATTCACTTTGCTGTAGGGCCAAAACTAATATCACATTGTAATTCAACTATACATCAATAAAATTAATTAAAATAAATAATAAAAATACAAAAATAAAGACATTTTCCTATGTTGATTAGGAATACAGATAAGAATCCTGTTTCAGCAATGTCCGTAGCAGTGCCCACATGACTCAGTATGTGAGAGGTTTGTCTAACTGCGCACAGGAAGGGTTGGGAGAGAGCACTTGGGCCTTAATTATATGAGTGTAGGCACTTTGGTAGGTAGTTTCCAGAATTACCTCCAAAGATCAACACATTGCAGTATTCACATCGTAGCTTTGATGGTCGATGTGGCCAATATGACAGAAGTGTTGATATGTCACTTCACATATTTGCTTATAAAAGACTATGCTGTCAGACTTGGGTACTTTCTCACACATACACATTCTCTCTGTTCTTGAATCCCTCACTCTGGGGGAAGCTGGGTCCATGATGTGAGCGGTTCTAGAGAGAGAACTCAAAGTAAGGAGCCAAAGAGGGAGGTCAACAGGTAGTGAAGAATTGAGGGGCTTCCCAGGTGGCGCTAGGGATAAAGAACCCACTTGCCAATGCAGGAGACATAAGAGACGCTGGCTTGATCCCTGGGTCCAGAAGATCCCCTAGAGGAGGGCAGGGCAACCCACTCCAGTGTTCTTGCCTGGAGAATCCCATTGACAGAGGAGCCTGGCGGGCTACAGTCCATAGAGTGCAAAGAATTGGGCACAACTGAAGCGACTTAGCACAGATGCATGACAGTCATGCAAGTGAACTTGGAAGTGTATCGTCCAGCACAGCTAAGCCTTCAGATGACAGCAGCCTCAGCTACCGTCTTGACGGCAACCACATGAGAGACCTTAATCAGTACCAGTCAGCTAAACCACTGCCAGGTTCCTGACCCTCAGAAACTGTGTAAGATAATAAATGCTTGTTTTTAGAAAGCAGCTAAGTTTTTAGGGTAATTTGTTACACAGCAATAGATAACCAATACAGGAATTATAACTCTTTGTATGTAGTCTTTAAGGAATTTAGTTTTCCCCCAGAACAAACTGAAATTAAGTGTGTTGATTAGCTTGAGAACACTCATGCTTGAAAGAACCTTAGCTATATGTCGCTCAGCTCTCATTTTGTGGAAAGTGATCTGAGATCCAGACAAGTCGAATGAATTACATAGCTTTGTAATTGATGGAATCAGAATTTTTACCCTGTGTCTGCAGTTGTCCACGCTGTGCAGTGCTTAGTCACTCAGTTGTGTCCAAATCTTTACAATCCCTTGGGTTGTAGCCTGCCAGGCTCCTCTATCCATGAGGACTCTCTAGGCAAGAATGCTGGAATGGGTTTCCATACCCTCCTCCAGGGGATCTTCCCAATCCAGGGATCAAACCCAGGTCTCCCTCATTGCAGGCAGATTCTTTATCATCTAAGCCACCAAGGAAGCCCCTTCTGTCATCCAATTCAGAACAATCTCACTACTCCATGTAACAATTATGAACTTAATTTCTTAACGAACACCACTTAAAAAGCATCATTAAGTTGTAAGATTTAAAATTTCCCTATGGGAAACTTACCGAACAAAAAATAACCTTATATTACTTCTGTGACTGAGTATTATTTGCCTTAATATCATTTCTATAAAGAGTTTATTTAACATTCATTAAGGGAACTATTCATAACAGAATAATCAACATTTTCTTACATAAGTATTGTATGCTTTGCTAACTCCTCACGGTCATGAGATAGATCTTTGTAATTGGAAAAACTCTGTTGTGTCACAGAGTGTTTGGAACTAAAATTAATTTTATTTTCCTGCCTTGTGTGGCCACCAAAATTTTTTCCACATATAAAAGGCTTGTAATTCACAGCAAGGGAGACACAATTATTTTTCAATAATATCTAGTCAGCTCTGGAAACCTTTTATATCATTCCTGGCAATATTAAAGAAATCATAAAGGCTTTATACTTGTTACTGACCCCTACCACTTACTGTTCTTTGTCATGCTTGAATTCCATCTTTACTTATCCAACTTTGGAGCAAAGCTTCTCCTTTAAACATATTCCAGTCAGATAATCAGTTATCTGCTGAGAATGATTACAGGTTTTCTAGGCATGCTAGGGCTTCCTCTAAAATATTTTCTCTGCCTTACATCTTCTTGAATGATATTTCTTCAAATGTGATCTGTGAGTTTCAAGTGTCTTCTAAGAGCTCATTATTATGGTAAAAAGAAGAACAAAGAGAAAAAAGATGGTAAGTGGGAACCTCCTGCTTGCATTTTTCACTGATAAAATCAGACTTGGTATAGCAGTTTATTCTGAAAAATATTTTTTTATGTTAAACAGGAATGTTTTGGCAATTATAGTCACATTTGTATTTTTAATATCACGGAACAATGATAGTGTTCTCATCACAAAGTGAGTCTGTACCTTCTTTTTAAAATAATTTGATTAAAAGTATCAGAATAGCACTTTTAGCCTTTTGTTGTAAAATAAAATGTAAACATAGTAAACCAAACAGATAGATGCAAACCTTAGTGAATAATTTCAAGAATACCCATCTAACCTACATCAAAAAATAGTTGACAAGCATCTTAGAAGCCCCTTCGACTGTGCCCCATTCAAGTCACAAATGCCTCATTCCAAGCCCCAAATATCCATTATTTTGGCTTTTATAATAATCAGTTCCATGCTCTTTTTAAACTATATTATCATGCAAGTATGGATGTGAGAGTTGGACTGTGAAGAAAGCTGAGCGCCGAAGAATTGATGCTTTTGAACTGTGGTGCTGGAGAAGACTCTTGAGAGTCCCTTGGACTGCAAGGAGATCCAACCAGTCCATTCTAAAGGAGATCAATCCTGAGTGTTCATTGGAAGGACTGATGCTAAAGCTGAAAACTCCAATACTTTGGCCACCTCATGCGACGAGCTGACTCACTAGAAAAGAGTCTGATGCTGGGAAGGATTGGGGGCAGGAGGAGATGGGGACGACAGAGAATGAGATGGCTGGATGGCATCACCAACTCGATGGATATGAGTTTGAGTGAACTCCGGGAGTTGGTGATGGACAGGGAGGCCTGGCGTGCTGTGATTCATGGGGTCGCAGAGAGTCAGACACGACTGAGCGACTGAACTGAACTGAAGCATCTTTAGACAGTTTATCTTGGCAATTCTTTTTTAAAAACACAATATGTCCTTTCAGTTCAGTTCAGTAAAGTTGCTCAGTCGTGTCTGACTCTTTGTGACCCCATGAATCACAGCACGCCAGGTCTCCCTATCCATCACCAACTCCCAGAGTTCACGCAAACTCATGTCCATCGAGTTGATGATGCCATCCAGCCATCTCATTCTCTGTCGTCCCCTTCTCCTCCTGCCCCAGTCCCTCCCAGCATCAGAGTCTTTTCCAGTGAGTCAACTCTTCACATGAGGCTCAACTAATCTACAGGTTTCTCCTCCATCCATTTTTTTGGTTACAGGTTATTTGTTGAGGAACACAAGACCTGTCAGCTTTTCTATTTTGTAGCTCAGCATGTTTCCCTGAGCTCTGTATATTCTGTAAATTGACAGTTAGATCCAGTAGATTGAGCAAACTCAGATTATATTTATTTGTTAAACCTAAAGTCTTGCAAACAAAGGTACATTATATTTGGTTTTCACCCTTTATTAATTCCCTTAGGAGATGCAAAAAAATGGTAATATTCTAATTCTCTATTCTTAACTGGCTGGAATAATTTTAAAAGGAGAGCCACCATCATCTATAATTTGGCTAGCCAGTAGCATTGTTCATATGGAAAAGCAGGACAAATGCTAGATCCTTTCCTTTTCTCTAACTAGTTTTTAAGAAAATGAATTGATTCACAGTCATCCCCAGAAGATAACAATTAGATTTTAAATATAAACATGAATTAATGAATTTAAACATTAAAGATAAAATATCTGATGAGTATCAATCCACTGTAAGTCTTGTCCTTATCCAAGATTAATTTGTCTCATCTTTGGCCAATAGAGTCTTTCTAAATTGGTTGCCAAAACCTATCGTCATTACCCTGGCAATCTTTGATAACATCCTTGCTATCTGGCATGCTAAGATGCTCCAGATTCATCTTGCACATTCCTGCCCTAGACCTAGTATCAGCCATTTGTCCAAAAAGCCCTGACTTCTTTTAACGGAAAAGTGTATTTCACAACAGCTTGGGTCAAGGGATTCTCACTGATTAATCATTGTTTCCCAGCCTTTTCAGTGGGCAAAGTGAGGATGCCTCCACAGATCCACAGTTTTTGCTTTGTCTCTTCTGTGTTACAGCTGTATCTCCTTACTTTCATACTGAATATCTCAGTTCTCAGGACATAAGAAATAATGAATGAATATGTCATAAATGCATATTAAATGAGAAAGTCACGTGAAACTAATGGTCATGATTTAAAATAGGGGTCAGCAAAATTTAAAATTGCGGTCAGCAATATTGTGCACTGTTTTTCAGCCATGTTCAGCTGCATGGATACCAGGTGTGTTAGTCTGATGTTCCATAAGACTCAAGTGTTTAGATAGAATTGGATATCCCAGAGAATAGTTAGGGGAAATACCTATTATAGAAAAAGAGGAGGGTATCAGACAATGTGGTGGGAGTCTTCAGATCACAGTGCAGCTCTGTCCCTGTGAAGGAGTGAGGATAAGAAGGAAGGTGGGGTAAGACGTTTCTCAGGCTACAGTACAATTGTAAAATATTTTGGCCAGGATAAAACTCATCAATCAGAGAAGTTCTGCATCAGTGTTGTCACTGTATTCAGCATTGGCTGAAAGCAGCTTGTAGAAACCATGTCCTTGTTGCAAATTAAGTGACACATGTATAAATGACAAGAGCTGGGGCTTTCAGTCAGTTATCTCCTTGATGCAGGAAATCTGATTAGTGGGTAGTGGGCTGAGTGCATGAGTGCATGCTAAGTCACTTCAGTAATATCCAACTCTTTGCAACCCTGTGGGCTATAGCCCCCACCAGACTCCTCTGTCCATGGGATCCTCCAGGCAGGAATACTGGAGTGGTTTGCCATGCCCTCCTCCAGGGACTCTTCCTCACCCAGGGATTGAACCCTTGTCTCCTGTGACTCCGGCGTTGCAGGTGGGAAGCCCAGTGGCCTGAGAGGAAAGTTTAACTGGAGGTTGATTCTTATCAGAGAAATAAAGTGAAAGAGAAAAGACAAGGATTTCAAGATCTGTACAAAGGAATATGCAAGAAAATAATGATAGTGAATGAACATTAAATAGAAAGGGGAAAAAGGATATGAGTTGAGAGAAATAGTAAAAATTATTTTTAAAAAAATTTAAATGGAATGTTATTCAACCATGAAAAGAATGATATTCTGTCATTTGCACCAACATGGACGGACCTAGAGGTTTATGTGGAGTGAAATAAGTCAGAGAGAGAAAGACAAATACTTTATGCTATCATTTATGCGTGGAATCTGAAAAATAAAACAAATGAGTGAATATAACAAAAAAATGGACTCACAGGTCTAGAGAACAGACTAGAAAATAATAGTGGGGAGAGAGAAAACAGGGGAGATAGGAGTATGGATTGATGAGATATAAAAGACTATATATAAAATAAGCAAAGATATAGTGTAAAGCACAGGGTAATATAGCCATTATTTCATAGTAACTTTAACTGTGTTGGCTAATGGTAGTTGCTCAGTTGTGTCTGACTCTTTGCAACCCCATGGACTGTAGCCCACAAGGCTCCTCTGTCCACAGAATTTCCCAGGCAAAAACACTGGAGTGGGTAGTCATTCCCTTCTCCAGGGATCTTCCTGACCCAGGGATGGAAACTGGGTCTTCTTCTTTGCAGGCAGATTCTTTACCATCTGAGCCACCAGGAAAGCCCAACTCTAAATGTAGTATAGTGTATGAAATATTGAATCACTACATTGTACACTTGAAACTAATATAGAAAATCAACTATACTTCAATTAAAGTTAATGAATTATTTAAAACTAAGTATCATATTAAAGGACAATCCTCATCCCAATTTCCAAGAAAGGTAGTACTAAAGAATGTTCAAACCATCGGTACTGCACTCATCTCGGATGTTAGTAAGGTCATGCTTAAAATCTTACATGCTAGGCTTCAGCATTTCCAAACCGAAAACTTCCAGATGTCCAATCTGGGTTTAGAAAAGGCAGAGGAACCAGAGATCAAATTGCCAATATCTGCTGGATCATAGAGAAAGCAAGGGAATTCCAGAAAAATATCTACCTCTGTTTAATCAACTATGCTAAAGCCTTTGACTGTGTGGATCACAAAAAATTGTGGAAATCAATTAAAGAGAGGGAAACACCAGACCATCTTACCTGGCTCCTGAGAAACTAGTATGTGGGTCAAGAAGTAACAGTTAGAACCCTGTACGAAACAACTGATTGGTTCAAGAATGAGAAGAGAGTATGACAGGGCTGTCTGCTGTCACCCCATTAGTTTAATCTACATGCTGAGCACATCATGAGAAATGCTAGGCTGGATGAGTTACAAGCTGGAATCAAGAGAGGTGGGAGAAAAATCAGCAATCTCAGATATGAGGATGATACCACTCTAATGGCAGAATGGGAAGAGGAACTAAAGACCCTCTTGATGAGTGAGGGTGAAGGAAGAGAGTGAAAGAGCCAGCTTAAAACTAGCAACAACAACAAAAAAACTAAGATCATGGCATCCGGTCCCATTCAGTTCAGTTCAGTTCAGTCGCTCAGTCGTGTCCGACTCTCTGCGACCCCATGAACCACAGCACGCCAGGCCTCCCTGTCCATCACCAACTCCCGGAGTTCACTCAAACTCATGTCCACAGAGTTGGTGATGCCATCCAGCCATCTCATTCTCTGTCGTCCCCGTCTCCTCCCACCACCAACCTTTCCCAGCATCAGAGTCTTTTCCAGTGAGTCAACTCGTCGCATGAGGTGGCCAAAGTATTGCAGTTTCAGCTTTAGCATCAGTCCTTCCAATGAACACCCAAGATTGATCTCCTTTAGAGTGGACTGATTGGATCTCCTTGCAGTCCAAGGGACTCTCAAGAGTCTTCTCCAGCACCACAGTTCAAAAGCATCGATTCTTCGGCGATCAGCTTTCTTCACAGTCCAACTCTCACATCCATACATGACCACGGGAAAAACCATTGCCTTGACTAGACGGACCTTGGTTGGCAAAGTAATGTCTCTGCTTTTTAATATGCTATCTAGGTTGGTCAAAACTTTCCTTCCAAGGAGTAAGCGTCTTTTAATTTCATGGCTGCAATCAGCATCCGCAGTGATTTTGGAGCCCAAAAAAATAAAGTCTGACACTGTTTCCACTGTTTCCCCATCTATTTCCCATGAAGTGATAGAACCAGATGCCATGATCTTTGTTTTCTGAATGTTGAGCCAACCTTTTCACTCTCCTCTTTCACTTTCATCAAGAGGCTTCTTAGTTCCTCTTCACTTTCTGCCATAAGGTAATGTCATCTGCATATCTGAGGTTATTGATATTACTCCCAGCAATCTTGATTCCAGCTTCTGCTTCTTCCAGCCCAGCGTTCCTCATGATGTACCCTGCATATGAGTTAAATAAGCAGGGTGACAATATACAGCCTTGACGTACTCCTTTTCCTATTTGGAACCAGTCTGTTCCATGTACAGTTCTGGCTGTTGCTTCCTGACCTGCATACAGGTTTCTCAAGAGGCAGGTCAGGTTAGTTCAGGACAAATTAAAGGGGAAAAGTTGAAAGTAGTGACAAATTTCCTCTTCTTGGTCTCTAAAATCACTGCAGATAGTGACTGCAGCTATGCAATCAGAAGATGATTGCTTCTTGACAGGAAAGCAATGACAAACCTGGACAGTGTTGAAAAGCAGAGACATTACTCTGCTGACAAAAGTCTATATAGTCAAGGCTATGGTCTTCCCAGTGGTCATGTATGGTTGTGAAAGCTGGACTGTAAAGAAGGCAGAACACCAAAGAACTAACGCCTTCAAACTGTGGTGCTGGAGAAGACTCCTAAAAGTCCCTTGGACAACAAAGAGATCAAACCAGTCAATCTTAAAGGAAATCAACCCTGAATATTCTTCAGAAGCACTGATGCTGAAGCTGAAGCTCCAGTATTTTGGTCATCTGATGTGAACAGCTGACTTACTGGAAAAGTCCCTGATGCTGGGAAAGATTGGGGGCAGAAGGAGAAGAGAGCTTCAGAGGATGGGATGACTGGATGGAATCACCAATGCAATGGACATGAACTTGGGCAAACTTCAAGAGATGGTGAGGGACAGGGAAGCCTGGTATGCTACAGTCCATTTTGTTGCAAAGTCAGACATGACTGAACAGCTAAACAACTGCAACATCATATTAAGACTTTTAAAAACATATAAAAGTTTTCAAAGCAGAAAGAGGAGTAAACAAAAATCAGTAGATAACTGCTTTAAAATGGCATGGTAACAGTAGAATTTAAAGACCCGGTAATCAAAGTGAGGGGTTTTAATTGGAAGAATGAACAGACTGGAAACTTGAGGACACCTGCCTGACATTAATGTCAAGCAATACCAGGAGTGTGCAAGGGAAAACAGCTGTATCTCGGGAGAGTTACAAGGACATTTTCCTGTCAGTTTTCTGGATCTGATCTTTTCTCAGAAGTCATTTCTTAATGTTTATTCCAACTGGCATCTTGAGAGGCTGAGATATTTTTTAAGTCCTGGTTTTTTTAAAAATAGTTTTTCCTTCAATTTATCTTTTTCCTTTCATATTTTTTTTATTATAAGACACACAAAAAAAGTAGTTCCTTTGTCAAGACTTTGCTTAGAAATCTCCTTACCAAGATCACCCTGTTTGGGGGCACATTTAAGTGTCCCTATGTTGTGCTCTAGGTAACAAAGATTCCCTTTCCTTCAGTTTCCAATGGCACGTTTCCCAGGTCCTCTTGAGCCCTCATCAGGAGCGTTCTCAAAGTTGTTATTTCTACTAAAATCCTGTTCAAGGCAATTTACTTGTTCTCCTCAATATTCTTCCTTCTCTCCAGGTTTTTAAGTACCTAATTCCAGGTACCAAAATCTGTAATAGTTATTTATTGCTGCATAACAAATGGCCTCCAAGCTTGAACAGCAGACATTTATTATGGTTTCTTTGAGTCAGACACCTACAGCTTAGCTGAGTAGCTCTGCTTCAGGGTCTTTCATAAGGCTTTCGAATGTGTTGACTGGGGCTGAAATCACCTCCGGATCTGACTGGGAAGGTTCTTTGGCAAGCTCCTTTAGGAGGCTATAACGAGCCTCAGGCCCTCACTGACTGTTGGCTGGAGACATCAGTACCACGTTAAGAGAGCAGCTCACAACAGGGCAGCTGGCTTCCCTCAGAGTAATCAAGTGAGGGGGCAAGAAAGGACACGCAAGATGCAGTCTTTTTGAAGCATAATCTCAAAAGTCACATCCCGTTACTTTTACTGTCTTTCATCTGTCAGAAAGAAATCACTAGATCCAGAGTCTACTAATGAGAAGGTTTGCTGCTGCTGCTGCTGAGTCGCTTCAGTCGTGTCCGACTCTGTGTGACCCCAGAGACGGCAGCCCACGAGGCTCTCCCGTCCCCGGGATTCTCCAGGCAAGAACACTGGAGTGGGTTGCCATTTCCTTCTCCAATGCATGAAAGTGAAAAGTGAAAGTGAAGTTGCTCAGTCATAGCGACCCCATGGACTGCAGCCTACCAGGCTCCCCTGTCCATGGGATTTTCCAGGCAAGAGTACTGGAGTGGGATGCCATTGCTGCTGCTGCTGCTGCTGCTAAGTCGCTTCAGTCGTGTCCGACTCTGTGCGACCCCATAGACGGCAGCTGACCAGGCTCCGCCATCCCTGGGATTCTCCAGGCAGGAACACTGGAGTGGGTTGCCATTTCCTTCTACAATATGTGAAAGTGAAAAGTGAAAGTGAAGGCGCTCAGTAGTGTCCGACTAGTAGCGACCCCATGGACTGCAGCCCACCAGGGTCCCCTGTCCATGGGATTTTCCAGGCAACAGTACTGGAGTGGGATGCCATTACATAGCCATAAATACCAGGAGAGGGGGTATCTTAGAGATGGTCCACCACAATTATGTACATTTATAATTGAAGAAAATGCTAACATTTAGTTAGTGGTTACTGAAAATAAAGATATATTTTCCTCATAAAAGTTCAGGGGCCTTTTGTGTTAAGAACCCCCAGACACAAAACCGCTTTTTTTTTTCTTTCCATATTGATAAAGTATTATTTGGCAAAATTGGAGAAGTTTGACAAATGTTGACTTTATCACAAAGACTAGTTTATGAGGATCAAATACTCACTCATATAAAAATTGTTATTTTGTTGATATATTTGTAGAGTACATTCTGCGTGCGAGCGTGCTAAGTCTCTGCAGTTGTGCCTGACTCTTTGAGACCCGATGGACTGTAGCCCCCCAGGCTCCTCTGTCCATGGGATTCTCCTGGCAAGCATACTGGAGTGAGTTGCCATTTCCTCCTCCAAGACTACATTCTCAGTCAGTCAGTCAGTTCAGTCACTCAGTCGTGTCCGACTCTTTGCGACCCCATGAATCGCAGCACGCCAGGCCTCCCTGTCCATCACCAACTCCCGGAGTTCACCCAAACTCATGTCCATCGAGTCAGTGATGCCACCCAGCCATCTCATTCTCTGTCGTCCCCGTCTCCTTCCACCCTCATTCCAGCCCCTCACAAATAGATTGTTTCTTGAAAAATAACTAAAGAGTTGAAGATTAGGAAGCAAGAGAGCAGTTTTCAAAATACAGTATTTTAGTGTTGTTATTTTTATTGCTTTTCACATCTATATGTATATCAGCTCTGTTTACATCTTTATCTATAATTGTTTAATTTTCTACAAGGGAGGAATTTTAACCTGAAAATTTTGCGAAACATTGAGTTAATGATTTTGATGGCTTTGAACTTAATGGCAACAGATCACTAAGCACTCCCCATTTTCACTTTCATTGTTATTTTTGAGTAAAAACTTAAACATGCGGTTATAAACTCCTGTTCATGCTAAAAGTTAATATCGTTCACTTTTTTCATCATTATAATAGTAAAAATTAGGAAAAATCCAAAATTTATTTTTATATGTACCTTTCCTGGGTTGTTTTATATAGTTCTAAAATTTTTTAAACTCCTGTTTTTTTCTTGCTTGTTTTTCATTCTGGCATCGCCCTTCATTTTTGAAAATTCAAACTCATTTTTTCCATAGAACTTCTCATTCAAAGAACTATTACTTACTGAGCGTCTAAGGCAACATGCTAGAAGAGGTGTAGGTAGTGGAAAATAACAATTTTGTGTATTTCAGAAGGGGTGAAATATATACATGTAATTTGTTTTGCATATGATGTGTTAAGTGTTGCCATCCTCAATTTGCATATAAGGAAACAGATTTAATTATTTCCTCAATCAGGCAGTAAATAACTTTTCTGGCCTTAAAAACTTAGGTATCTTTCATTGTAATCTTGATTTTCCCCTTTCCTCCAAATCCTATGCTAACTACCACAATAGGTATTGGACACCAGAGGAAAATAATATAAGGTCCCTTCCATCAAATAGTTAAGTGTGCTTTTGTGACACTCCTATTTATTACCATGTTGTTGGTTTTTTTGTTTTTGTTTTTTTTGCATTATTGACTGATGAATTTTATCTGAAACCAAACTATAATTGCTTTGTGTGGAGAAACCAGACATACATATTTGTCTGGAATATTGGTCATGTAATGTATTCTTTAATACCTATAATGTTTTCATTGACTATTAAAATAAATGAGAGAAATATGATCCTAATGAATGGGAATTGAGTTTCACATATATTGGTAATTTGAATTCATTTGTTTAACCAAAAAAGAACAAAGATGCAAATTACTTTTCTCACATCAAGCAGTAGAAAGTTACTCAATTTTAAAATATATATCCCAAGTACTATTTCTCAAGGTAATTTTCAGTTCATACAGGCAATAATCACATTTGTAAGAGCTAGTTTTGATGACGAATCCCTGTACAGAATCCCACTGCAAAATGTATCCATGCCGCTCTGCTGTGCAAGTGCAACCATTTAAAGAAATCATTCCATTAAGAGATAAAAAGCAAACCTTGCCCTGAAAATATTACCTTGCATTTAACTTTGGAATTTGTAAGCCTCTGACAAGACTTCTTTGTGTGCCTGATTTGGCGGTAGACTGGTTGCTGTATACATTTCTATGCTTAACATTTGTTATCAACTTAGTTTGACAGCTTAAATCTGGAATAATGTTGTGGAAATATAAACAAGTGTTAAATGCACTTTTGCATTCCAATAGGTTTTTTTCTCCCCAGACCTTAACCTTAAAGCCAGTTCTCCACAAGGAATGTAGAACCTAGGAGTTTTTAAAAAACTGTATGTGATGTCATTTTATATATCTAGTAGTCCAATTTAACACACTCTTAAGGTTACCTTAAGCTTAAACCAACTTAGATATGGGTTTTGACCTAAAGTGACCTCCTTGGCTTTGCCAAGGATTGTTTCAATAAACAGATGGATCATTTTCCAAAGAGAATTTTTTAATTGAAAATAGTTGCTAAGATGACTTCTGTGCCTGAGAAAAGCAAATTCAAAAAGCACAAAGCGTCAAACTATTGGGGAAATGGAATTTTGTGTTAATATAATTGATTTATTAACATCCCTCTGTTATTTTATGAAATTTATTTTTTGTACTCCATTAAGAGGAATATGCACAAGTCTCCAATTATAAGTCTCTTGGTAGCATTTGTGTTGTATCTAGTGAATCTTATTGACAGTCTTAAGCATTAGACAATTGTGCTATATATTTATGGAAGGTATTGCATTAGCATAATATTTTAGATCGCTTTGTGTGATGGTCTCAGGAAAAGACAGAAACAAAAAGAACGTATAAAAATTACACTTGGCAGTTTTTATATTATGAAGCAAAAATTAAAGGTATGATAAAATATAACTTTATTGTCTGAATTTTGCCATCAAAAAGATGAGGGGAAAAAAGCAGTATGGAGAAAAATCTAACATTAAAATGGTAAAATGAACTTCAGGAAGCAATTATTGTGAATTCAGGTTTTATTATAAAGTTTATTTCAGTAACACTCTCTTAGCATATCTAAAATATGGGCTGATTTGTTCATTTGGGGAAGCACCTATCATTTATATCACATAGCAGAGATAAGTTATTATCTTACTGCATATTTGTCTAAAGATTCAATAACAAATTTATCACTTTTCACGTATCGAAGTTTTGATCAAGAAATTCAACAATAAAAAGAAATATGTTCATGGAACTCTCTGTGGGATTACTGTTTAGAAATCTGACATAATCCATTGTTAATTTCGTGACATCAGTGCCCTTGCCTTACTAGTATATTTGACTTACTCTTTTAGAAATTTTAGGATTAAATTATTGTTTTCTTCTTGTGACACCAGAAAGTATAAAGAAGTGAGAATTTTCATGACATATATGAGTTTAAAAGCAGTCTCTGCTCCTAATTAACTGTTTGGAAAGTATTTATCTTTCTGCATCTTGGTTTCCTATCTCAATTTTCAACTGTAAAAAAATAAAGATATACTAGAATGTTATAAACATCAAATTGATATGTGTGTATAGCATATTACCCTGGAATATTTTAGCTACTCAAAATATTGTTGAATAAATGGATGAGTGTGTGTGTGTGTGTGTATGTATGTGTGTGTGCGTGTGTGTTTACTTACATAGCTGGGACCTCTGTGTCTGTGTGTGTCTGGCTCTTGGATAATAAAAGTACTTAGTAAGTGGTAGCTATCATTCTTTCTTCATGATTCTGAGAAATAATATAGTGATGACTCCAAAGTGTCTCTAAGATCTCAGTGCTATGAATATCTCCTTCCTAGAATGTGACAATACAGAGCCAAAGAAAAGGGAAATGTCTGTGCTACAGCCCCATCTTGCCAGGGTGCCTTACTCCTTCTGTCACAGATATGAATAAAGAACTGAAAGCAACACTTTCTTCACTTCCACCACCACAGTGACCATGAATATGTGGCCAGAACTCGGGCCATGATGTTGCTTCACATTCCTAATCCCCGTTAGAAGGTGCAGGCAAGTGTGACATCTGCTCAGAGACCACAGAGTGATTGACAGCACTGTAGCCTCCTGCTCACAGATAGTAAAATGTTAAAGGCTGCCTGTGTGGGGTAACCATATGAACCCTTCCTTTTGGAAAAAGCAGATCTGTCCTTGCAGCATTTAGCCAAGCTGTATTTTAACACGGGCATCTGGTAGAAGAAGGGCATAAAAGCTGTCAGAAAACAAAGCATTCTGGTTGGCATTCTCATGGAAATGGTTGTTTCCGCCTGTTTTTATTCCACCTTGATTCCAGCTTTTACTTTTATCTTCATTCATTGATTATTGTGGTTTCAGAAATAAGAGAAAAGTCAGTCAAAACTATATCCATTAGCATCCTATGGGTTGTATGAAACATAATAATGTTTCTACTAACTAGGGTTAATAATTACTTTTAGGAGTTTTGATTTTAACTTTAAGATATAAACCAATGGCTCACAAATATGAATGCCTCAAAGAGTCAATTGAGAAGGTAAAAGAGAAATCGCCAAGTTGTGGGGACACAAAGATGAATAAGACAATATGTGGGTGATTCAAGACTTTGCTTTGTAAATGAGAGAAACTGACACACAAGTAACCACCAAAGACAGAGATAAAGAAATAGGAAAACGTGACTAGTGCTAGGTAGATGAATGCTTAAATGGATCTAGGACTACAGAATCCTGACTTCCCCAAACAGATCCATTCTTCCAGAGGGGTGAGGATGGTGATGGAAGCAGTGGCATCTAAGCTGGTGTTCACTGTCCAATGGGAAACAGAGGGGAAATGTATGATAAAAGACATGTCCTATTTATGAGATGGAGGTGGTGTCTGAGAAGATTCTGGGGCCTGATATTTCTGCCAAGGCACACGAGGAAGCAAAAGATGGAAAGGGTTAAGGAGTGAGCTGGACTCAGAAGAGCCTTTTGGGATAAAGTGTCTGGAATGTTTCTTGTAAGCTGTTTAGAGGGAGATCAAAGTTTAAAGGGAAGTATCACATAATCGGAGAAGGAAATGGCAACCCACTCCAGTGTTCTTGCCTGGAGAATCCCAGGGACGGGGGAGCCTGGTAGGCTGCCGTCTATGGGGTCACACAGAGTCGGACATGACTGAAGCGTCTTAGCAGCAGCTGCAGCAGCAGCAGCGTCACATAATTGGATGCTTTATGTTGAGAAAGACATGACTCTGACTCTGACTCATGAGATCAGGAGCTAGGAGTTAACCACTGAAATGACAAAATGAAAACTAAAGTATAATTTATGGTGTCCCAAGTCCATATCAGGGGCTGTAGAGCAACAAGAATAACAATAGCTAAAAAAGATTAAATATATATTACGTCGAGAGAAAAGAGTAAGTGGAAAACTATGTGATATGAGTAATGGTCAAAGATTGATGTGTTCTATTGGAAACACAAAAATAAAATTAGAGTTGTGCTTTTGGTTTGGAGATAAATTATTAGACCTTTAGTATTAACTGTTTCACAATATGCAATTTCATCTTTTCTAGTAAGTTATTCTTTTTTGTTTTAATGTTGGTTTAATGTTTTAGTTTTTGTTTTTTTGTTGTTAGCTCTTAAAGTTTGCCTTGCATTTATTGAAATGGTGTCAATAACTGACACATCAATGTTGATTTAGTATGTTGTGATATTAAGTTTATGAAATAGTATGAATAACGGAAAAGTCTGTGATGGTTTAACTTTTTTAATATTAAAGGTTACAAAGCACATTGTGACCTATTAAATCATCCTATCTGCAAACCTTTGGTGGGAGGTACATTCTCCATTATTAGAGACAACATGAAACAAGATTTGCTGAAGATTACAGAGAAAGCTTGAGGAGAACCGTGGTCCCTTCTTGTATTTTGGTTGCCACCATTAGGATTTCCTGGAGTACTCAGACCGGACATCTTTTGAAAGCCTAGATCGGAAAGAAATTTTTATATTTCTGTGGTTGACTCCAATGTTTATTCATATCAGTCTACTTAAACTCTCCATAGGTCATAAAATCAACCATGTAATAATAATGATGGTTAATTATTGAGCATCTACTATATACCAGACATTTTCTAGGTATCAAGAATCTCATTTCATCCTCACCACAATTCTGAAAGGAATCTATTATTATTCTCGGTCTACAGATGAGGAAACTGAGAGTTAAGAAAGCTGCTTGTAGTCACATAGTGTTTAAGTAGATGGCTAGAATTTTAAACCAATTTCCATTTTTATCCAAAACCATCACTGCTTTCTACTTCCCAGCTTCTCCTCCCTAGAATTTAGTACAATACTCCCTACTCTCTTGACCCACAGATGACACCAGTTGACAATTAAATTCTAAAATTTTGTAACACGTCAGCTCCAGGGGTGAATTTTACAGGAAAAATAAATGGGTTTTTTGGGGGGGAAGATACATTCACCAGAAAACAAGAGACGTGGGTTCTAAAAAGAGAAATAAAAAGAAAAGAAGAAAATACCTCCATTGTTACTCTAAGTAGAACAACTGTCTCTGTCTTTTGAAATAGGTATTAAAGCCAATTCTTTAAAATTGTTTTAGTAATTTTTACTAAAATATACAGGACATTGGATCAAAACTCTTTTTGTATATCAGTTCCGGGCCATTGACTAAACCAGAGTCTTCAATCATCTTTCTTCCCCACTATAGAAACTTCCCACACAGCAAACTTCCTGCTTATTTGGCTGTCTTTCTACATTCGATGGACATATCTGCTAACAAAGGAGTGCTTTTCTTCTGCTGAAGGGAAATCAGCAACCTCTGTGTGGAGGCCACTGTCTATATTCAAGGCTTAGAGAGTGCCGCTACTTTGGTTCTTGGTCTGTGGGTATGCTTATGAGCCTTTTTATTATACCTGGCCACGGGGAGTGCTGCAGTCTGGATCTGAGAGTAGGAATTGTAGAATTTGGCCCATGACCACATGTAACATCGGATAGGTCACTAGAATTTCATTTTTAATACCAGGCATGATGATACTCTTTTTCAGGGAGAGGCTTTTATTTATTTTTATTAAAATACCATTTATTTACAATGTTTTTGTTGTACAACATAGTGATTCAATGTTTTTTATAGATTATTCTCTGCTTAAACTTATTACAAAATAATGACTGTCTTTCTCTGTGCTGTACAGTATATCCTTGTTGCTTATTTATTTTATGCATAGTAGTTTGTACCTCTTAATTCCACATCCTATCTTGTCCTCCACATTTCCTTCTTCTCACTGATAATCACTCAATATCCATTGACTCATTTGTTTTATTTTTCAGATTCCACATTTAAGTGATAACATAAATAAGCATAAGCATAATACCCTTTGGGTCCATCCACATTGTTGCAAGTGGTAGAATTTCATTCCTTTTGATGATTTAAGTAACATCTCATTATATATATTATGTTTGTAGATGAGTGTCTATATCTTCTTTATCCATATATGTGTTGATGGATGCTTAGATTGGTTCTATATCTTGGATGTTATAAGTAATGCTCTTAGGAACATGGGAATGTGTGTATCTTTTCAAACTAGTGTTTTTGTTTTCTTCAGATATATACCTAGTATTGGAATTGCTGGATCATCTGGTAGTTCTATTTTCAGATTAAGAAAACTCCATAGTATCTTCCATAGTGATTTTACCAATTTACATTCCTACCAACAGTATACAAGAGTTCCCTTTTCTCAACACCCTCGGCATTTGTTATCTAAGGACTTTTTGAAAATAGACATTCTGACAGGTATGAGGTGATATTTCACTGTGATCTTGATTCACATTTCTTTGATAATTAGCAAAGTTGAGCATCTTTTCATGTGCCTGTTGGCCATCTGCATTTCCTCTTTGGGAAAAAGTCTATTCAGGTCTTCTGCCAATTTTTAATAGGGTTATTTTTTATATTGAATTTTATGAGTTGTTTATATATTTTGGATATTAACTTATCAGTCATATCACTTGCAAATATTTTCTCCCATTTCATTGATTGTCTTTTCATTTGTTGATGATTTCCTTTGGGGTGCACAAGTTTTACATTTAATTTTTTGTTTATTTTTGCTTTTGTTTCTTTGTCTTAGGAGATCAATTCAAAAAAACATTGCTACAATTTATGTCAAAGAGTGTCCTGCCTATGTTCTCTCATAGGAGTTTTATGGTCTCAGGTCTTACATTTAACTCTTTAATCCATATTGAATTTATTTTTATATATGCTGTGAGAAAATCTCTTTTTAAAAAACTTTATTTTATATTGGGATATAGCCAGTTAACAATGTTGTGATAGTTTCAGGTGAACAACGAAGGTACTCAGCCATACATATACATGAATCCATTCTCCCCCAAGCCCCCTTCCCATCCAAGCTGCCACATAACATTGAGCAGAGTTCTATGTGGAGTTAAGAAAATCTTTTAATTTAATTTCTTTTACATGTAGCCATCCAATTTTTCCAGCACCACTTATTGAAGAGATTGTCTTTTTCCACTGTATATCCTTGCCTCCCTTGTCACAGATTAATTGCCCATAGTGTGTGGGTGTATTTCCAGGCTCACTATGCTCTCTTCTCTATGCTGTTCCATTGCTCTACGTGTCTGTTTTTGTTTCAGGACCACGCTGCTTCAATTACTGTGGCTTTGCAGAGGCTTTTCATGAAAGTGAGCTTTGCTTCTAGTTTAATATTTTATAGATAACATTTTACTGAATCTTAAAATCCACTTAGGTATTCAGTTTCCAGTAGGGAAATGAGATCAAGGAAAGAAAAGTATAAGATCAGCAATTTACTTTTTACTTGTGATCAGTATAAGATCACAAGTAAAAAGTTCACCTCACTTTCCCTTCCACCAGAGAAATACATTGAAAAGTTATCTAAGAAATTTATTTCTATAAAGCAAGGGTGTGTCTTCTTGATGTCTACAGCTCCTCTTCCTTATTTGTGCTAATTGTGGTACATAAAGATGAGAGTATAAGGATCAGAGGGTTAACTTTCTGCAAGATTCAAATTTAGAGAAAGTTATTGAAAAGACTTCAACAGCATATTAAAAAGTAGAGACATTACTTTGACAACAAAGGTCTATCTAGTCAAGGTTATGGTTTTTCCAGTAGTCATGTATGGATGTGAGAGTTGGACTATAAACAAAGCTGAGCACCGAAGAATTGATGCTTTTGAATTATGGTGTTGGAGAAGGCTCTTGAGAGCCCCTTGGACAGCAAGGAGATCCAACCAGTCCATCCTAAAGGAAATCAGTCCTGAATATCCATTGGAAGGACTGATGCTAAAGCTGAAACTCCAATATTTGGCCACCTGTTGCAAAGAACTGACTCTTTTGAAAAATCCCTGGTGTTGGGAAAGATTGAAGGCAGGAGGAGAAGGGGATGACAGAGGATGAGATGGTTGGATGGCATCACTGACTCAATGGACATGAGTTTGGGTAAACTCCGGGAGTTGGTGATGGACAGGGAGGCCTGGCGTGCTGCAGTCCGCTGGGTCGCAGAGTCAGACACGACTGAGCAACTGAACTGAACTGATTGAAAAGAAAAGCTCACAACTGTGCAGTAGCTGTGGGTAGGGCACCACCATCACAAGGATATCCGGTGTAAGAGACCACCACATGTGTGTTTAAAGGCTGCCTGAGTAATTTAGTATATGTGAGTCTTCCTGGAGCATATGTCAAATGGGTTCTTGTTTCAACTATGTTGCGTAAATCACCGTGTGCAAGAGATGAGTTTCTACTAAACTTAGTTTTAGATGCTCCATGCTTTGACTTAGAGTCTATGGCATACTTTTCTTACCATTTAAAATTTTATTACAAATTGCTGTAAAATTGCTGAACATTATTATACAGTACTTTCTTAGTTCAGTGGAGCTTAAATCTCAGCTGATATAGCTTTTTTTAAAAAAAAAAGAAAAGTCTTTTCTGGATCATAACGAAGGGACAATGGGGAGATGATTGAAATTATAACTACTCTTATTTTCCCAAAGAACTCTATTTAAAAGAATTATCTATCTTTATGTGATAAGAATTAAAACAATGAAGAGACAGTTAAATATCTCAAAGAACATAATTGTTAAAATGTTTAGTTCTCATTCACAAATTCCTCAGAGTTAAATTCTAACATAAAATGTGAAAATATGTATTTGTGGTTGACTTTCAGTAACTTCACAAACTTTTTTTTTTAACTCTGTTCAAAGTTTTAAAAAATTACTTAAGAATAATTTCTTGTATTTCTATGTCCCTTTATAGTTCTGGTTTCTCATTTCTTAATTAGTAAATTCAGCATGCAGGTTCTATCCCAGGCTAATTTATACACTTCCGGAAAAAACAGCCTCTTAAATCCACAGAGTGTTGAGGTGGGGAGCCCCCAACCACGTCAGATTCGTTTCACATATGATAATATACATGTTTCAATCCATTTTCCCAAATTATCCCACCCTCGCCCTCTCCCACAGAGTCCAAAAGACTGCTCCACACATCCAAGTCTCTGCTGTTGTCTCCTATACAGGGTTATCATTATCCTCTTGCTATATTCCATATATATGTGTTAATATACTGTATTGGTGTTTTAGTTTCTGGCTTACTTCCCTTTGTATAATAGGCTCCAGTTTCCTCCACCTCATTAGAACTAATTCAAATGTATTCTTTTAATCGCTGAGTAGTACTCCATTGTGTAAATGTACCACAGCTTTCTTATCCATTCGTCGGCAGATGGACATCTAGGTTGCTTCCATGTCCTGGCTATTATAAACAGTGCTGCGATGCACATTGGAGTACATGTGTCTCTTTCAATTCTGGTTTTCTCGGTGTGTATGCCCAGGAATGGGATTGCTGGGTCGTATGGCAGTTCTATTTCCAGTTTTTTAAGGAATCTCCACACTGTTCTCCATAGTGGCTGTACTAGTTTGTATTCCCACCAACAGTGTAAGAGGGTTCCCTTTTCTCCACACCCTCTCCAGCATTTATTGCATGTAGACTTTTGGATAGCAGCCATTCTGACTGGCATGAAATGATACCTCATTGTGGTTTTAATTTGCATTTCTCTAATTATGAGTGATGTTGAGCACATTTTCATGTGTTTGTTAGCCATTTGTATGTCTTTTTTGGAGAAATGTCTGTTTAGTTCGTTATCCCATTTTTTGATTGGGTCATTTATTTTTCTGGATTTGAGCTGCAGGAGTTGCTTGTATATTTTTGAGATTAATCCTTTGTCAGTTACTATTATTTTCTCCCATTCTGAAGGCTGTCTTTTCACCTTGCTTATAGTTTCTTTTGCTGTGCAGAAGCTTTTAATTAGGTCCCATTTGTTTATTTTTTCTTTTATTTCCAGTATTCTGGAGGTTGGTCATGGAGGATCCTGCTGTGACTTATGTCAGAGAGTGTTTTGCCTATGTTCTCCTCTAGGAGTTTTATAGTTTCTGGTCTTATGTTTAGATCTTTAATCCATTTTGAGTTTATTTTTGTATATGGTGTTAAAGAGTGTTCTAGTCTCATTCTTTTACAGGTGGTTGACCAGTTTTCCCAGCACCACTTGTTAAAGAGATTGTCTTTTCTCCATTGAATATTCTTGCCTCCCTTGTCAAAGATAAGGTGTCCATAGGTGCGTGGATTTATCTCTGGGCTTTCTATTTTCTTCCATTGATCTATATTTCTGTCTTTATGTCAGTACCACACTGTCCTGATGACTGTGGCTTTGTAGTAGAGCCTGAACTCCGGCAGGTTGATTCCCCCAGTTCCATTCTTCTTTCTCAAGATTGCTTTGGCTATGCGAGGCTTTTTGTATTTCCATACAAATTGTGAAATTATTTGTTCTAGCTCTGTGAAAAACACTGTTGGTAGCTTGATAGAGATTGCATTGAACTTATAAATTACTTTAGGTAATATATTCATTTTCACAATATTTATTTTTCCAATCCATGAACATGGTATGTTTCTCCATCTATTAGTGTCCTCTCTGATTTCTTTCACCAATGTTTTATAGTTTTCTAATATATAGGTCTTTTGTTTCTTTAGGTAGATATATTCCTAAGTATTTTATTCTTTTCATTGAAACGGTGAATGGAATTGTTTCCTTAATTTCTCTTTCTATTTTCTCATTATTAGTGTATAGGAATGCAAGGGATTTCTGTGTGTTGATTTTATATCCTGAAACTTTACTGTATTCATTGATTAGCTCTAGACCATATCTCAAACATATCTTATTTTCCCAAAGAACTCTATTTAAAAGAATTATCTATCTTTATGTGATAAGAATTAAAACAATGAAGAGACAGTTAAATATCTCAAAGAACATAATTGTTAGAATGTTTAGTTCTCATTCACAAATTCCTCAGAGTTAAATTCTAACACAAAATGTGAAAATATGTATTTGTGGTTGACTTTCAGTAACTTCACAAACTTTTATGATATCGTTTCCAAAAAAATTAAGATGTGTTTTACTCTAGACATTTATTTTTCTTAGAGTTAAATGCATATATACACATGTGTTTACACATTTACATGCATTAAAAACAACGTATATCTAGCAGCATAGATTTTAAACAATTTGCTTGGTAAATATAAAATCCCTCTGCAGTATACACAGTTTCTGTGACAAATTTTATCAAAGTTTATTCTTTCTGAAACAAAAGAAGACTATTTTATTTGAGTAAACAATGGGATTCCTTTATAATATTGATGTTGGGGTTACATGTTTAAATCAATAACACCTACATATCCTCAGTTATCCAGTAACTGATCATGTTTAATTAGATGGAAGCTGCATTTTTGAGGAAAAATGGTTCAGAGAAGAATCAGTACAAAATGACAGAGAAATTATTGAAATCTGAGTAAAATTCATGCTCAAAATTCTCCAAGCCAGGCTTCAGCAGTATGTGAACTGTGAACTTCCAGATGTTCAAGCAGGTTTTAGAAAAGGCAGAGGCACCAGAGATCAAATTGCCAACATCCGCTGGATCATGGAGAAAGCAAGAGAGTTCCAGAAAAACATCTATTTCTGCTTCATTGACTATGCCAAAGCCTTTGACTATGTGGATCACAATAAACTGTGGAAAATTCTGAAAGAGATGGGAATACCAGACCACCAGACCTGCCTCTTGAGAAACCTGTATGCAGGTCAGGAAACAACAGTTAGAACTGGACATGGAACAACCAACTGGTTCCAAATAGGAAAAGGAGTACGTCAAGGTTGTATATTGTCACCCTGCTTATTTAATTCATATGCAGAGTACATCATGAGGAACGCTGGGCTGGAAGAAGCACAAGCTGGAATCAAGATTGCTGGGAGAAATATCAATAACCTCAGATATGCAGATGACACCACCCTTATGGCAGAAAGTGAAGAGGAACTCAAAAGCCTCTTGATGAAAGTTAAAGAGGACCGACATAAATCACAGCAGGATCCTCCATGACCCACCTCCCAGAATATTGGAAATAAAAGCAAAAATAAACAAATGGGACCGAATTAAAATCAAAAGCTTCTGCACAGCAAAGGAAACTATAAGCAAGGTGAAAAGACAGCCTTCAGAATGGGAGAAAATAATAGCAAATGAAGCAACTGATAAAGGATTAATCTCCAAAATATACAAGCAGCTCCTGCAGCTCAATTCCAGAAAAATAAATGACCCAATCAAAAAATGGGCCAAAGAACTAAACAGACATTTCTCCAAAGAAAACATACAGATGGCCAACAAACACATGAAAAAATGCTCAACATCCCTCATAATCAGAGAGATGCAAATCAAAACCACAATGAGATACCATTTCACACCTGTCAGAATGGCTGCTATCCAAAAGTCTACATGCAATAAATGCTGGAGAGGATGTGGAGAGAAAGGAACCCTCTTACACTGTTGGTGGGAATGCAAACTAGTACAGCCACTATGGAGAACAGTGTGGAGATTCCTCAAAAAACTGGAAATAGAACTGCCATATGACCCTGCAATCGCACTCCTGGGCATACACACCGAGGAAACCAGAATTGAAAGAGACACATGTACTCCAATGTTCATTGCAGCACTGTTTATAATAGCCAGGACATGGAAGCAACCTAGATGTCCATCTGCAGACGAATGGATAAGAAAGCTTTGGTACATATACACAATGGAGTATTATTCAGCCATTAAAAAGAATACGTTTGAATCAGTTCTAATGAGGTGGATGAAACTGGAGCCTATTATACAGAGTGAATTAAGCCAGAAAGAAAAACACCAATACAGCATACTAACGCATATATATGGAATTTAGAAAGATGCAAATGATAACCCTGTATACGAGACAGCAAAAGAGACACAGATGTATAGATCAGTCTTTGGGACTCTGTGGGAGAGGGTGAGGGTGGGATGATTTGGGAGAATGTCACTGAAACACGTATGTTGTCATATGTGAAATGAATCACTAGTTCAGGGTCAATGCATGTTATAGGATGCTCGGGGCTGGCATGCGGGGATGACCCAGAGGGAGGATAAAGGGAGGAAGGAGGTAGGAGGGGGGTTCAGGAGGGGGAACTTATGTAAACCCGGGGCGAATTCATGTCAATGTATGGCAAAACCAACCAATATAATATTGCAAAATAATTAGCCTCCAATAAAAAATAAATTAATTACAAAAAAAAAAAGTTAAAGAGGAGAGTGAAAAAGTTGGCTTGAAGCTCAACATTCAGAAAACAAAGATCATAGCACCTGGTCCCATCACTTCATGGGAAATAGATGGGGAAACAGTGGAAACAGTGTCAGACTTTAATTTTTTGGGCTCCAAAATCACTGCAGATGCTGATTGCAGCCATGAAATTAAAAGATGCTTACTCCTTGGAAGGAAAGTTTTGACCAACCTAGATAGCATATTAAAAAGCAGAGATATTACTTTGCCAACAAAGGTCCGTCTAGTCAAGGCTATGGTTTTTCCCGTGGTCATGTATGGATGTTGGACTGTGAAGAGAGCTGATCGCCGAAGAATGGATGCTTTTGAACTCTGGTGCTGGAGAAGACTCTTGAGGGTCCCTTGGACTGCAAGGAGATCCAACCAGTCCATTCTAAAGGAGATCAATCCTGAGTGTTCATTGGAAGGACTGATGCTAAAGCTGAAACTGCAATACTTTGGCCACCTCATGTGTCAAGTTGACTCACTGGAAAAGAGTCTGATGCTAGGAAGAATTGGGGGTGGGAGGAGACGGGGACGACAGAGAATGAGATGGCTGGATGGCATCACCAACCTGATGGAGGTGGGTTTGAGTGAACTCTGGGAGTTGGTGATGGACAGGGAGGCCTGGTGTGCTGTGATTCATGGGGTCGCAGAGAGTCGGACACGACTCAGCGACTGACCTGAACTAACTGAATGATTCAATATTCATACAGAGAAACACTGTTTCCTACAGAATGCCTAAAGTATTCGAGACACAATAAAGATTTTAAAATTAATCCTGAAAGCATTAGTAAATATTTTTGCAAGAAATATTAAAAGAGAAAATAAGTGAAATAAGTCATCCTACTTTCTGGCCTGACTGAAATCTAGATACATTCAGTTTCTTAGCTTTGTTATGTATTTGGTTTCTCCCATCAGATTTAATTTTCATTCCCATGAGAATTGAAAGATACTTTAGATACTCTTTAGAGCCATCTTGATATGTTCCTTCAGAAACACTTCATCGATTTACAGATACAATTTGCTGCACGAATCTGAGAATCTGCAACTTTTCTCTTGATGTGATGCTCTGGAATTTAAAAATTCAATCCCACAGGCCTTTTTAATCACTAAAAAGTTTTCACCCCTCTTGTGTTCAACTTTTCATATCCAACGTACTGTAATGTGAGCCATAGCAGAGATTCTGCCCTGGATAATGCGGTAATTCTTAACAGCTGACTTCAACTTAAAATACCAAATTTGAGGCACACCAGAGGCCTTCTTTCCTTTAGGCCATTATAGAATTCCCAGTCAATGTCATTCTTTTTAAGAAGGGGAGAATAAAGGAAACTGATAATTCTATTATACTTGTATTCTTCAATAACAGACTGACATCATTATCTGATTAATATTTTAGTCATAAATGTTTTTATGTTTTTAAGGGTTTTTTCCTTAATTTGCACAAGACCATCTACTGAAGAAGTTGAGAACTAAAGAAAATATACTTGCTTTATTCAAATGCATAGGGAGTCCTTTCAAAAGCAAAGTATTTCTTTGTGTATGAGATTTAAAAAATATGTATACATGAAACGCAATACACATTCAAATCTGTCTGACTTAATGTTGAAATTAAAGCAAGTTTATGTTTAGTTCTTTCTGGCATAGAACCAAAAAGAGTAGGCATCAAGTAGAAAGGGAAAATAGAATAAATTCACATGCACCATTTTTTATTGAGGGCAACACCCAAATAAAACCCAAAATGAAGTGCTTCTACAAAAGCTTATTTATCTATGTGCTTATAATAAAAAAGAGAAAGAAAGGAAAGAGACTCATATTTTTTACTTTTCCTAAACGTTTAGAAGTTATCTCAGTAACATGAAGAAACCAAATTTGATAATACCATTTTCTAGTTCTTGTATGAAATTTCCATTAGTTTAGATCGACTTGTTAACCCAAGTCAAGATTATTAATAGTCACAATTTATGAATATTATTCTGATATTACTAGGAAAAGAAGATACTGCCTCATCCATTTTAAAGAGAATGTTCTTTAAAATACATGAAATATTTTTGAAAAAAGTACATATTAATTTATAAGTAAATAGGTGGAGAAGGAAATGGCAACCCACTCCAATGTTCTTGCCTGGAGAATCCCAGGGACGGGGGAGCCTGGTGGGCTTCCATCTGTGGGGTCACACAGAGTTGGACACGACTGAAGTGACTTAGCAGCAGCAGCAGGTATCTTTGAAGAACTTGAGTTATTTGAGAGCTTGGAAACTATGAGATCCCTTAGTCAAATGCATCAGTGGTTGTGGTGGTGTTGTTTGTGCTATTCAAGTTATTTAGCAAAAGCTAAATTTCAAGTTGCTATTTTTGAGAATTGATGAATTTTGAACTAATGCAATACTACAGTAATGTTTTTCTGTTTATTCTTTAACAGACATCAGCAATAAGTCAGTCAAGTTGATTTTCAATTTTATCAATAACGTTCCATAGAAATTAACTAAGTTCTATAAGAGTAATGCACCTACATGAAGTCATTATTCATCATGAGAACTCGCTAACTACTTTAAGAACAGCAAAATAAAACAGTATTTCTCACAAAACCCACAAGATAGGAAGAAAAAGCATGACTTAAAAGTTGGAAATTAATTATTTTTATAATGCTTATTTTAATAAAATTATAATCATATTGAAGACATTTTAAAAGAGCAATACATATATACTCCTTACCCTAAAATAGCAACTATTGCCATTTTGGTATATTTCAACATAGCTATAATCATACTGAAAATATTACATCTTGATTATTTTTATAATCCTAAAAGTAATACATGTTATAAAGTTTATATAGTATGATGTATACTTTGAAAGTTATGTACTTTCAAAGGGTGATATGTTACAGAATTTTTTCCACATACACTAGAACATATTTTTTTTCAAAATGCATTGTCATAGAATACACATAAAATTATTGTTCCATAGCCTGGTGGGCTTCCATCTATGGGGTCACACAGAGTCGGACACAACTGAAGTGACTTAGCAGCAGCAGCAGCAGCAGCAACTAACTTTCTTCACCCAACAATATGATACTTCTGTCAGTACCTAAAAACCTTTTTTTCCAATATAAGTACATAATATGCAAACCTTTGTTTGTCAGTTTTATCCTAGGCAACTCATAACTTTTGAAGTAACTCAAAACTATTATTTTCAGTGACTGTATACATAGTTAACTTTCTTATCCATTATTTTCTATTAAAAATTGTAGCCCTTCCCTCTTCCCCCCCCCCTTAGTTCCAAATTATTTTAATTAATGCTGTCGTGGACATCTTTAACTATATATGGAATGTTTCTTTAGCTTCCCAGAGCTGGAATCATTAGACCAAAAGGCATGATCATTATAAGACCCTGATATAAATAGATTGCCAGCTTTGTTTCCCCTTTAAAGGCTGTGAGGTGTCGTAAAAGACCATGGGCATGGAGTCAGGCAGACCTACCTGGTTTTTGATCTACAGGCTATTCTGTGTGAATTTGGATGAGTCTTCTATCTCTCTATATCTCATTTTCCTATGTTCTTGGATTTTAAGATGGAAACTTAATGTGTAGAATGTATATGCATGGAAATACGCATACATATACATATATTTCCCAGGTGGCTCAGTGGTAAAGGTTCCACTTGCTGATGCAGGAGATGTGTTTTGATCCCTGGGTCAGAAAGTTCCCCTGGAAAAGGAAATGGTAACCCACTCCAATATTTTTACCTGGAGAATCCCATGGACAGGGTAGCCTGGTAGGCTACATACAGCCTATTGGGTCGCAAAGTTTTGGATACACAGTTGGCCATAGGATTCTCCAGGCAAGAATACTGGAGTGGGTTGCTGTTTCCTCCTCCAGGGGATCTTCCCAACCCAGGGTTCGAACCCTGGTCTCCTGCCTCTTTACCATCTGAGCCACCTGGCCAAACTCGTATATATTTCTAGTGTTTTTATGTGACCCAAATGTGAAAAACTGTAGCGTGTCTTCTTTTAAAAAAAAAACAAACTCATAATTTGGAAAGTATGAAACTCGTTTTCCATCTTATTGTTATATTATTTTCAAGGATGAAACTTTTTTCCTCTCAGTTTGTAGAGAACCAAAGACTCTGGTGATTTACAAACTGGGCTGAAAATGTTTTGTGTTTGGTTGTTTTTTTGGAAATTTTGAGATATGCATATATTCTGGAACAGAGGTGGTTAAAGTTATTAAACATCATTTGCTCCAGAAAATTTTAAAAGGATTGACAGTTGTTTTGGCAGGGAAGCCATGGGGAAAATTATCCTCTTGATTCATAATAGACACTGGTTCTGTGGATAAAATAGGAAGGCAGAGCTCATGGAATAAAGCCTATTTCAAAGAACCATGACCCAAGTTTTATAAATGTTCCAAAGAAATACACTCATAGAAATGAAAACCAGATTACTTCTACTTATATTGTAGCTGAGAGAAACTATTGAAAATATAAAATAAATCCCAGATTGAAAATACCAGCCAAATTTTTGAAAAAAGCAAAAGAGATCCAGTGACAACTTTGTTTTAAACTTTTTACTTAAGTATTATTTTAGAAAAATCAGCAAGGCCCCTTAATAATAAAATCTACGTCTTCTGCCATGGATGGTAGGTTATGCTCTAGAAATGATTTTTAACTAAATGTAATTAAGCATTAAAGCAGCATACAGTGCTAAAATGAAACCAGGTAAACTCATAAGTCTATGCATTTTATGTTCCTTAGGGCCTTGTCATTTACTTTTAATAAAGAATTTATGTGTCACTATACACCAATGTTAGTTTTTCTTTAGTGAGATATGAACAACATATAAATAATCCTTTAAAAAAGAATGAAATGTCCAAGATGAGTCCCTTGTTTAATTAGTAAAGAAGAACTCAGATTAATTTCTAGTTGTCTTACATACTTTTACTAAAATTATGTTGAAAATAGTGTTTAAACTAGCTAAAAATTTTTTCTTTATAAAAAATAAAAGCACTAGTAAATCATAGTTTCACTATAAAAATATTCCACAAATGTGCCAACAATGAGAAAATTACACGTATCCTGTAGATGAATACCCAAAATTCCTACCCAGATAATGAGTCTTGCAATTATCACTTTAAAATCATGAAGCAGAATTTTTTTTTAAATTAATGAGTGCTTAGCGACTGAGCGACTTCACTTTCAGTTTTCACTTTCACACATTGGAGAAGGAAATGGCAACCCACTCCAGTGTTCTTGCTTGGAGAATCCCAGGGACGGGGGAGCCTGGTGGGCTTCCATCTATGGGGTCACACAGAGTCGGACACGACTGAAGTGACTTAGCAGCAGCAGCAGCAGTAGGGTTATATAAAATAATCAGATTATTCAGCTAATATGAAAAATAATTAAAAATCAGCAAACTTTAGAAAATCTAGGAAACCTAAGGATGTTTTATAAATGTATCGTTTTAATTCCTATCACTTTCATATATTGTTTTATTATTTTGCACTGTACATTTTTCATAGTCTTCTAAGGCCCCCACATAGATAAAGAGCAAATGGAAAGTCTTTATTTATCAATTTCCAGCCAGCAGAGGGCAACAGAGCTTTGTATACTAAACATCCTCAGCCAATTAAAACATTTCATAAAGATATTTTTTCCTCTTGTACAAAGACACTAAGTTAAATATAAAGAGACCTACTGTGAACTTCCATTTCACCAAAATGTGGATGTGGATGTGAGTGTATGGGTTTTGAATTTTAAATTATGTTTTGGATAATTTCAGTTCAGTTCAGTTCAGTTCAGTTCAGTTGCTCAGTCGTAACAATCCAAATTTAATCCAAGGGAACATGCATGAAATAAGAAATACCTTAGTGGGAAAAGTTATCCAGTCTTTCAGTGGAACTTCAAAAACTACAAATTCCCAATATTTGTAATGAGGTTTCTATCAAAAAATCATTTTATCCATGTCATAGGGGCCAAATGGCAACAGAATTATCTTTGAGTTAAAAAAATCCCTCTCATCTCAATTATGTTTCTGAAATAAATAGTTACCCAGTACTTATCCTAAGCTTCATGTTTTAAACTCAGTTTATTATATTCTTATATTAGTTATTTTTTCAAAATACTTTTATGAGGGACTAATGAAATTTAACTAAAGAGTGTGTGAAGATTATATATATGCACTATAAGAACACTGACAAAAATCTAAATTAAAAACAAGTGATATTTTCTCTCAAGGTTAAATTAGTTCTGAAGGTTTTTGTCACTCCTTGCTATGTACAAGAAAGTTAATTTATTTGATACATATCACTATTATAATGTCATGAAACATCTCTCCAGACCTCCCAGCCTTAACTGACTGATTCTTTGATTCTAGAAGCTATTGTTTCCCACCCTTAAGTCTCACCTACCCACAAATAGATAAGCATTAAAATCTTTCTTCACAATACCTAAATATAGACATTGAATACCTTCTTTTCATTCTCTTGACTGTATACCCTTTATAAGCCTGGCTGTATGTTTCTGAACTCATTATGAAATATTATTCTAAATATATTTTACCATTTTGTCAGAGAAATAAAATGGACAGGTATACATCTTTCAAATTCTAAGTTTCCTTGGTTGATTGTGAAGTCATATTTATGTATTCTCATAGCATTGAAAAGCAGATATACTTTAAGAATATTACAGTAATAGTATCTGAGCACCATTGGACCATCACATTTCAGATACACCATGGCAACTTTAATTTTATAAATAGCATATACTCACTAAGGCTGTTCAAAAATAGGTCACCACTGATGTGCTATTAGTTAAGAATATGGTTTCTAAGTACAACATTAATTTGAAATTAGTTATGCTAAAACTTTATTATATGTAGATGTCTTTTAAACTGTACTTATGGCTTTACAAGCAATCTTTTAAACCACAGTCCTTATATGATTTGCTTTATTAATTTTAAAGTTTTCAGTTTTCTCCTACTAACTGTAAACTTAATCTTGAGGCTCCCGGAATAGTGCTCTTTTTTTGCACAAGGAAATCACAACAATAATTTTCAATTGATATTAAATATTCGCTTTCTCTATTCCAAGCACTGTGCTAAGCACTTTTTAAATTCAGTTCAGTTCAGTTCAGTTCAGTTCAGTCGCTCAGTCCTGTCCACGCCAGGCCTCCCTGTCCATCACCAACTCCCGGAGTTCACTCAAACTCATGTCCACAGAGTCGGTGATACCATCCAGCCATCTCATTCTCGGTCATCCCCTTCTCCTCCCGCCCCCAACCTTTCCCAGCATCAGAGTCTTTTCCAGTGAGTCAACTTGTCGCATGAGGTGGCCAAAGTATTGCAGTTTCAGCTTTAGCATCAGTCCTTTCAATGAACACCCAGGATCGATCTCCCTTAGAATGGACTGGTTGGATCTCCTTGCGGTACAAGGGACTCTCAAGAGTCTTCTCCAACACCACAGTTCAAAAGCATCAATTCTTCGGCGATCAGCTTTCTTCACAGTCCATTTAAATTATGTTTTATTATATTATGTTTCAATACTTGCAACCCTCCTATAAGGTAAAAACAATTATTTGCTTTACTTAATACAAAAGGAAAAAGGTCTTAGACATATTAGTAGACATGACCATGGTCACCCTGTCAGTCAGTGGCAGAAATCTCCCTGCATTTTAGTAAGAAATACAGTGCCTGATTAGTCATTATTTTAAGTATGCACCAAACTCACTGCTCCTGCTCCAAACAGCAAAGTTTAAATAAACACTGTGGTGGTGGTAGTTTAGTCTCTAAGTTATGTCAGACTCTTGAGACCTCATGGACAGTAGCCCACCAGGCTCCTCGGTTCCTGGGATTTCCCAGGCAAGAATACTGGAATGGGTAGCCATTTCCTCCTCCAGGGAATCCTTCCGACCCAGGGATCGAACCCACATCTCTTACATCTCCTCCATTGTAGATGGATTCTTCACTGCTGAGCCACCAAATTTAAATACCCTTAAATTTGAATTTGCCTCAGACATTCCTTTATCTTGTAGTTCACTGGAAGATGAGTAGTATAAATATATTACATATCTATTTTTTCCTAAAGACATAAATGAAAGTATACACACTCTGCAGCATATTAACAGATAACTTTTCCCATATGCTCATGTCCACACAATAAGCCCATGAATGCCTATTACAAACTTTGTAGCACTTAGGAGCTATCACCTTGGAAGTTTTCTAATCATTTCTCTATAACTCATGTTTCATTAGTGAAAGTCACACAGTCATGTCGGACTCTTTGCGACCCCATGGACTATATGAAATTCTCCAGGCCAAAATACTGGAGTGGATAGCCTTTCCCTTCTCCAGGGGATCTTCCCAACCCAGGGATTCAACCCAGGTCTCCCACATTACAGGTGGATTCTTTAGCAACGGAGCCACAAGGGAAGCCCAAGAATACTGGAGTGGGTAGCCTATCCCTTCTCCAGTGGATCTTGCCCACCCAGGAATTGAACCGGGTCTCCTGCATTGCAGGTGGATACTTTACCAACTGAGCATGAGGGAAACCCTATTTTGTGTAGTATACTGAACTGAAGCCATATTTCGTGAAAGTGAAGTCGCTCAGTCGTGTCCGACTCTTTCCGACCCCGTGGACTGGAGCCTACCAGGCTCCTCCGACCATGGGATTTCTCCAGGCAAAGAATACTGGTGTGGGTTGCCATTTCCTTCTCCAGGGGATCTTCCCAACCCAGGGATCAAACCCGGGTCTCCTGCATTGGAGGCAGACGCTTTAACCTCTGAGCCATCAGGGAAGCCATATTTCATTAAGTACACACCCATTCAAAGCTTTACACTTTGCCGTTACTTCCAATCATCTTTCTTACTCTATTAATTCCAAGTTTACATAGAACAAGTAACATATTATTGAAAAAAAATGCCTGTTTATGTAGGATCTAAATTTCAATTTATCAGAAGAATGTAATTAAATTTTCTTGTTAAAGATATATAAACATTTACTAATGCTTTGGGCTATGTTTACATAAAATTTTACAATATTTTCCTATACAGTAAGGTTACAGCAGAGCTTGCCTAGTAACTTTAAAACCTAACTGTACCTCATTAATAAGATACATTTCCAATCATTTATTTAATCCTTTCAAGAAAAAAAATTTCCCTCTATAGGAATTCGACTGGAAGAGTGTTTCTCAATCTTGATACCATTAATATTTGGGGCCAGATTATTCTTGGATTTGGGTGGGGAACCGTCCTGCGTAACATTAAGATGTTTAGCAGCAGTCTTTGCATCTAGACACTAGATGACAGTAGTTCTTTTCTCCTCTTCCACACAGCTGTGACAACCACAGAAGTCCCTAGCCATTGCCGAGTATCCTCTGAGTCAGGGAAAGAGGACAAAAATGGTCCCAAGTGAGAACTCTGACACAGAGAAACTCTCCTAGGAACAGCCTATTTTCCTTTCAGAATTGGAGAGATTAAGTGAGAGAAGCATGAATACCAGATATTTGCATTTAGACTTTCTTTGTATTCCTCTCTTAGTCTAGCTGAGCATTTCCTAAAACTTAAGAAAACTGTATCGAAGTGAAGCACAAAGTCATGTTCCAGGTATGTACTTTGATATGAGCTATAAATACCATTGGTGAACAAGTCAGAAGTCTTTACTACCACTAGGGAGTTTATAAGTGGAGTTTATAAGAATATAGCAAGCTTAAACGATATGTATATAAATATATATATTTATATATATTTCACAGCAATTATGTTTGATTGGTGCTATGGAGAAACAGTCGAAGTTTCTTTAAGCATTTTACAGAGACACCTCTGAACTACTGGGGAAGATGGGAAATACAAGTTTGGGAAGGCTTTTAGGGAAGAGACTTTCATCAGAGACTTAAAGGATGAGTATGAAGTACCCAGGGGAAATCTGGGCTAAAAGGTAAGCTCTTCAGATTGTGTTCTGCTCCCTTAGTCACATAGTTTCCACCTGGAAAACACATTTAATGATGTTCCAGAACATATAAACATGTCTAAATAAACACCTCTACATTCATTATCACCTTTTCAAGTACTCTTAGTGTTGTGAAATATTAAAGAGAAAAGATCAGAAAAAAATCTAGTATAATGAATAATCTGATTTGTTAAGCTTTGCCAAGTAGTATGTATATTTCTGTATGAGTTAAATAGAATTGACCCCCCCCCAAAAAAAAACATAGTTTTTTAAAACGGATTTGCCAGATAAAGATCTGATTTTTAAGTGGTAAGATTACTGCCCTCAAGAAATGATGACATTACATTTTCAGAAGGCATCCAATATGAGACATAATGTCTTTTCTTTAATTATTTTAACTTTATAGTTCATATTTTTGGCCGGAAAGCTAGGATAATTAAATTTTCAGGCTCCTATTGCACAATAAGTCACATGTGGAATTTAGAGGAAAATCAAGAAATAGGTGATGTTGACTGAAATAATATGATTTGGATAAAGTAGGATACACATTACACCTCTAGGCTGATTCCTATTTAGACATTAAAGTATGATCACACTATGGTCACTGTCAATAATTATTATAACCAAATGTTTAATAATGTGCACTGCCATCAGGAGAGACAAATAAGTAAAATAGTGAATTGGGCTTAAATTTATATTTTTTCAAAAGATAATTGCTTAGAAAAGCCTTATGTCTTGATTTATTGTCCTTGCTACAAGAAAAACATTTACTTTTTGCTGTGAATGTTGCCTCAATAAAATATCAGTGATTAAAATGAAACTAATTAACAATTTAACTAGTGAGACAACATCCTAATATGATTTTTTTAAGTAGATTTTATGCACCTTAATGGCTATTGAAAACAGCAACTATCTAACCATCAAAGACTAGTTATATATATTTTAATAAAATTATATGATGGAATTTTACTTCACTTTTTTAATGAGGGTGTTGAATAATGACAGAACAATTTTTATGACATAATAAATTGAGTGAAAATGTAGATAACATAGCAGTTTTAGAGTATTGTTCCATATTGTAAGAATAAAAGTCTATACATGAAGAGCAAACAAATGAAAAAAAAAAAGAAAGAGCTATAATAAAATGTTGATTGCACATGTGATTGTATTTGAGAGTTATTGCAAATTTTATTTCTTGTATTTTCCAAATGTTCTAAAAATATATTCCTCTGATATTTTGAAGAAAAATAAAATCTCATTAGAACCAATTAGCATCTGAATATAGGGATATAAGCTATATTACTTTTAGTATGCACTTAAATAATATTTGTGGAAAATACTGGCATGCTAAATTAGTAAAACAACTTTTTAAAACTTTGTAGTTGAAATACCATAAGAAAAAAATAAAGTTTAGAAATCCTTGAATGAATAGAATAATTTTTGAATGATGTTTTTGTAAGGTTGTTTTACTGGCTTCAGCAAACATCTGTCTTATTTCAAAGATACTCATATGATACATAAATGCAACAAGATATGTACTGTGCCAGTGAAATTCTACCTTCTAGGTGTAATAAAGCAGCTTTAAAGTAGTATATCGTGATAGGAAATCGAGAAGGTGAGATTAGATCAAATCAACAAAGGCTTTCAGTTAGAATAATGGAATTGGATGATTTCTTTTGGAATGTGGCCAGGATGTTAGAAAGGAGGTGATTAAACTCTTAGGAAAATATATAATTATCCTTGTTGTTAAGACAGTAGGTTTACATTTCATGTTAATTTTCAACAGCAGTTTGTTTCTCAGAAACAATTGTAGGATATGGCTTTAGTATTTATTTGTAAGAATGAGCACCTCATATTTAGAATCCTAGTTCTCACAAGCCAGTTCTATTAAATATTAAATCCTCAATTGAACTTTTCAAATGAGAAGTCATTTTTCCATAAGAGAAACATACTATATAGGCTGTAGAACAAATAACATAAAACTTTCAGTATGGTATAAAAGTGAAAGTGAAAGTGGTGTCTGATTCTTTGTGACCCCATGGACTTCACAGTCCACGAAATTCTCCAGGTCAGAATACTGAAGTGGGTAGCCTTTCCCTTTTCCAGGGGATCTTCCCAACCCAAGGGTTGATCCCAGGTCTCCCATGTTGCAGGAGGATTCTTTACCAGCTGAGCCACAGGGGAAGCCCAAGAATCCTGGACTGGGCAGCCTATCCCTACTCCAGCGGATCTTCCTGACCCAGGAATCAAACCGGGGCCTCCTGCATTGCAGGCAGATTCTTTACCAACTGTTATTAGGGAAGCCCCTATAATACTACAATTTAATAGCATTATTATTTATGATTAACTTGGATACTTTCTTTCAAAAGTTATTATAGTATTAAACATTTAGGCCTACTTTTTATTTACTATCTCAGAAAATTACCTGTAAATAGGGAACTATGATAGAATTTCAAAATGTATTTCAAGTCAACATAATGCATTTTTAATGCACTGATTAAAATAACTGTTAGAATCTAGGTAAAATACTATTCAGAACAAACAAAGCAGCAGGTGGGACTAAACATAATGAATGTACAAAATGAGACATAAATCCTAACATATGTACCTCAATCCTCTAAATATTTCTTGAATGGTTTTTTTAAGAAGCAGGGAAAAACCAAAAACATTGAACAGTTTTGTACAACACATCTGCAGAATTAAACATAATGTAAATTACTTACAAAATAGTCAGTTTGTGTTCAAATTGTAAGCCTACAGAGTGTGACATTCAGCTGCACAGCTGTTAACTATGATGCCAATTTAAGAGAATTTTAATTCATGATTCAAATAATATACACTTGGTTCCAGATATATCTGGAAGTCAAAAACCAAAAGACAGCAACTTTTATGGTAAGATATGAATACGTATCCATCTTTATGTCTTTCAATGTATTCTGAATGAGTTAACAAACTTGCAGTATGTATTTTCCCATGCCTTCTCCTTAAAGAGAAACATAAAAACGCTTTGAACACTTTAGAAATAAAATTTAAACACCTAAATTCCATATAGAGGCAAAAGTAGTACAGATGTGTATGTCACTCAGTTTTTTATTCCAGAATGAAAGTAGATCTTTAAATGAACAGAACAAAATTTACACATCAATGGCTTCCTCAAGCTGGAACCAAATCCATAGAAAAAACATTAAACAGCAATTTTTACTAGTATTTCAAAATCTAGGATGGGGATAAGATCTAGGGAGCTGAAGTTCAAATCTGTGTTTAGTCTTATGTTAGTTAAATGTTCAACATCTTCTCATGTATAAAATAGGATAATATTATAGTAGTAATTGATCTACTAATACACTTCTGAGAATTATAATGAATTAGAATACATAAAATTCTTAGAACAGTACCTCTAGCACATAATGTTATGTAAATGTTGGCTGTTGTTAGTTTTATTCTATTAGGAAATGGGGATTTAAAAAAGTTATGGTTCTTATATTCCTAAAGATAAGACAGAAATATATAAAACTCTATATATAATATATTAGTAATATAATATGAATTGTATTATACCATATCTAGGAGAAGGAAATGGCAACCCACTCCAGTGTTCTTGCCTGGAGAATCCCAGGGACGGCGGAGCCTGGTGGGCTGTCGTCTGTGGGGTAGCACAGAGTCGGACACGACTGAAGCGACTTAGCAGCAGCAGTGATAGACAGTAATCTAAATCAAGAGAATCTTGACCAAGAATTTTTGATTAACCTGTTCTGGAGGACAGGAGTCTCCAGTGGTTTAGAGGGCTGGGTTCTAGTTTTGAGTAAAGCACTAACTAAAGGTGTAATTTGGGGAAAGTCAGTTTCTTTGAACTTTAGATTTCTCATTTATGAAAATTTAATCATGAAGGTCACTTCCAGTTTGAATGTTATATACTTTAAACTCAGATTCCAATCTCTTTGTTTCCAAATAACCTGACCCAAATCAGCATGTGCCTACTTAGTCAGAAGCTTGACTTTTAAGTTGTTAAAGTCCACTGAGAAACATCAACTCAGTGTGTCACGTTCCTTTTAGCTCTCTGTTAGTTGAAGTGGATAAGTAATTGAACCATATATATATTTAACCATATCTATATATATGAGAAAATATACTTTAGAACTACAGAAATAGGTTTATTAAGGAAGCATTTTTCCAAAAAGTATATTCCGTTCCATTCAGTCACTCAGTCGTGTCCGACTCTTTGCGACCCCGTGGACTGTAACCTACCAGGCTTCTCTGTCCATGGGATTCTCCAGGCAAGAATACTGGAGTGGGTTACCATTTCCTTCTCCAGGGGATCTTCCTGACCCAGGGATCGAACCCGGGTCTCCCGCATTGGAGGCAGACGCTTTAACCTCTGAGCCACCAGGGAAGCCCCCCAAAAAGTATATTAACAAGCAATAAAATAAGACTCATTCATTCATTTAGTCGTTCAACAAACATCTGAGTGCTGACAAGTTACCAGAGAGTGTTTGGGATGCTGGGAATAAAAATCTCTGACCTCATAGAACATTCCAAGGGGAGTGAGTCAGTCAATAAAAATAAATAAAGACAAATGTAGTGTCTTAGATTGGGGATAAGTGCTCTGGAGGAAACAAAACAAAACAGAAAAACAAAGCATGAAAAGGTATCACATAAAAATGTACTTTCAAAATTGGTGGTCAGAAAAAGCCTCTCTGAGAAGGTGTGATTTTATGAAAACCTGAGAGAGGAAAGACAGTAGGTTTGCTGATGTGTGGAGCTAAGTGTTCCAGCCAGAGCAAGTGCAAAATCTCTCATGCTGGTGGTTGCCTGATAACATTCTAGAAATAGTTTGGACACTGTTGTGGTGAAGCAAAGTGAACAGGGGCAAGTGCATGGGGAAGGAGATGCTGTCAGGACATTGGGAGAGCAGCTCTTGTGAAGCCTTGTAGGTTTCTGAAAAGAGTAGTCTGTCCCTTTAGACAAGACTGTAAACCACTGGAGAGTTTTGAGCAGAAGTTTGTATTTGAACCAGCTTGGTTTGAACCAAAGTGCCTTTTTTTCCCCCTTGCATTTTGGTTCAAAACAAATTGGGTTCAAATATAAGGTCCATGGCTTCTGGGCCTCAGAACTTTGAATTAATGATTTATGCTTTCATCCCTGTCTCTAAATTAGGATGATAATACCACTTTACATGATCATGGTGAGCATTAGATCAGATAACATTTGTAAAGTGCCCCAAATGTTGCCCTCAGTCAATGCTACTTCCCAGTGTCCTCTCCTTTATCTGAAAAAAACTTACTGTCTGTTACCATTAAAGAATTAAACCCTAGTGAATGAGACCCATTTTGCTAACAGTTAAGGTCCCAGTTTCCAGAAGGACTTAGCAATAGAGCATCTTGTTTAGATGCTAAGTCATGTTTGACTCTTTTGTGACCTCATGGATTGTAGCCCGCCTGGCTTCTCTGTCCATGGGATTTTCCAGGCAAGCATACTGGAATGGGTGTCCGTTTCCTGCTCTAGGGGATCTTGCTGACCGAGGGATCAAACTCACATCTCTTACATCCCCTGCATTAGCAGAGCAGATTTTTTTTACCACTGAGACACCAGGGAAGTCCAATAGAACATCTAGTTGTAGACTATCTACAATGTCCCCAAGACGCTAAGATGCAAAAAGGCAAGCATAGTCACAGTAATTCCACAGTGAACTCCAGTATATCATAGTTTATGTTTTTAAATGAGACTTAGAGACCCTTAGTGACACTGGAGCACGTGATTAGGTGAAGCCTAAGGAGTTCTATTCCACATTTTCCTAGATTGAAAACCCTGACAGTGCCTTAAGTCTTTCACTAAGTGAAGACAGGTAAACCATGAAATCTCTTCTGCCTGTGTTTCCTGGTTTGGAGCCTTCCCTGGTGGCTCAGGCGATAAAGAATCTGCCTGCAGGAGACCTGGGTTCTATCACTGGGCTGGGAAGATCCTCTGGAGAAGGGAATGGCTACCCACTCCAGTATTATTGCCTGGAAAATCCCATGGTCAGAGGAGCCTGGTGGCCTATAGTCTATAGGGTTGCAAAGAGTTAGATACAACTGAGAAAAGAGCACTTGAACTATTTCCCCCTACTAAATCTCTAAATAAGTGAAGACAGATAACCCAGGGAATCTCTTATCCCTAAGGTTCCTGGTTTGGGGCCTGTAATTACCCATTATAAATAGCGGAGAAGAAAACAAACAAAAATAATGCCATTAAAAGGTGCCCTACGCACATTTAAAAGAAAACATTCTAGTAATTTTATGCTCTTTCATGAACAAGAATAAAATTACACATATTTAAAAATTGTACCTTGCATCCTCTTTTCTTTTCTTTCCCTTTCTTTCTCTTTTCTTTCTCTTTTCTTTCTCTTTTCTTTCTTTCCCCTGCCTCCCTTTCTTCTTTTCCTTCTCTTTCATTATTCTAATCCTAAATTATTTATTTTTTCCTTGAACTCCTATTGCATGTAAAATCTATACCCAACCATATGTGATTTATTACATGTGACTTGCTGATATCACATATGGCACTTAGAATCAGTAAGTATTGTGCACTTAAAAAAATAAGGTTTTCTGTAGAAAACCATCATAAGTTGTTTAGTGGGGAAAACTGAAGCTTTTAATTTTTAGGAGTGGGGGATTAGAGACATTACTACAAGAGCAGCATGGCCTATACTGAGCAATGTTTACTACAGAGACAGGGCGTTTCAGAATATGGTAGATGATCCAACAGATATGTGTCTATTCTCCTTTATTAGGGTATTTTAGGTTACTTTCTTAAATGGGACTTCTCTTCTGTATCCAAACTTAGACTGAATCCAAATATTCAGATATTAAATTATTCAAATATTCAGTGTAGTTCATCAGTTTATATACTAGAAACAGCACAGATTATTTGGCAGTTTTGTATAAAAGTTGCTGATGTAGCTGTGGTACTCTGAGAGGTTGTGCAGCCTGGCCTTGGTGAGTATCAGGCTGCTTCTCATCAGACCTCCTGGAATTTCACCTTGCATCTCAGGCTTCATCTTGTTTCTGGCTTCCTTGTAGGGTGGAAGAGAGAGAAATGTTGTGGTTTGTATTTCCCTTAAGAACTCAACTGGGCTCCTCCTGACTTGAGTAACTGATATCTGAATCTCTACAAAGATCCTGGGAGTTTTGTTATTTCCTGAGTTCCTTTAACTACCCCTGTGAAAGATAAAATCAGATCAGGCTGACTCAATATTTCTTTACTGCTCTAGAATGTTCAATGTCAAGGAAGCTATTTACAGAACTGTGCTGTACTGTGTCACTCAGTCATGTCTGACTCCATGGACTGGAGCCCACCAGGCTCCTCTGTCCATGGTGATTCTCCAGGCAAGAATACTAGAGTGGGTAGCCTATTCCTTCTCCAGGGCATCTTCCTGACCCAGGAATCGAACCAGGGTCTCCTGCATTGCAGTTGGATTCTTTACCAGCTGAGCTGCCAGGGAAGCCTTCATTTAAAAAGACTACCAGAATGTATTACTTTCAGGCTTTCCTCGCAATTCTTATTTTAGAGAGCTTGAATTTCATAAGCTTCAAATGATCAGAATTCTCTAAATGGAACTTGAGAATCCACCACTCCTTTAGAGCATGGTGATCAGAATAGAGCTTCTGAGTGCAAATTACGACATGTTCTTCTTACCTTGATCTTTGTCTCCAACCAATCAGCCTGGAATGAGTCAGAGTTCTATTCTATGTATCAGAGCTGCCTGAAGACCTGCCATTTGTTGGCACCATGTCCATGGGTACACACGCATTTGCACACATAGTCATACAGACACAATGATTATTTCATGCATTCTCCTAGTAACTTAATGTGCAGGAGTGGAATTGGGAAGGTGACAAGTTGCTATGATTCACCCACCTCCAGGAATGTACCGAGCTGTCATTTAATCCCAGAGACACTAGTTTTTATTCTTCCTATAGGTTCCACTCTGGAGTCTGTGTCGCTCCCTGTATAAGAGCTTTGAGAGCATGAGGAATAGGTTTCTTTTGAATCTTGCCTCTACAGAGCCCTTTATTGTTTCCTGCATGTAGATGATATTCACTATTTTGTTTCTATGGGTAAGTGAGGGAGTGAAAGGAAGTTATGAAAGTTCTCAGGTACAATTAGTTTGACTTGTTACAGTCTTTTATTATTATTATTTTTATTGGAGGCTAATTATTTTACAATATTATATTGGTTGGTTTTGCCATACATTGACATGAATCCGCCCCAGATGTACATGAGTTCCCCCTCCCAAACCCCCCTCCCACCTCCCTCCTCCCCTTATCCTCCCTCTGGGTCATCCCTGCATACCAGTCCCGAGCATCCTGTAACATGCATCGACCCTGAACTGGCAATTCGTTTCACATATGATAATATACATGTTTCAATGCCATTCTCCCAAATCATCCCACCCTCACCCTCTCCCACAGAGTCCCAAAGACTGTTCTATACATCTGTGTCTCTTTTGCTGTCTCGTATACAGGATTATCATTTGCATCTTTCTAAATTCCATATATATGCGTTAGTATATTGTATTGGTGTTTTTCTTTCTGGCTTACTTCACTCTGTATAATAGGCTCTAGTTTCATCCACCTCATTAGAACTGGTTCAAATGCATTCTTTTTAATGGCTGAGTAATATTCCATTGTGTATATATACCACAGCTTTCTTATCCATTCATCTGCAGATGGACATCTAGGTTGCTTCCATGTCCTGGCCATTATAAATAGTGCTGCGATGAATATTGGAGTACATGTGTCTCTTTCAATTCTGGTTTCCTAGGTGTGTATGCCCAGGAGTGCGATTGCTGGATCATATGGCAGTTCTATTTCCAGTTTTTTAAGGAATCTCCACACTGTTCTCCATAGTGGCTGTACTAGTTTGCATTCCCACCAACAGTGTAAGAGGGTTCCCTTCTCTCCACAACCTCTCCAGCATTTATTGCGTGTAGACTTTTGGATAGCAGTCATTCTGACTGGTGTGAAATGGTATCTCATTGTGGTTTTGATTTGCATTTCTCTGATTATGAGGGATGTTGAGCATTTTTTCATGTGTTTGTTAGCCATCTGTATGTCTTCTTTGGAGAAATGTCTGTTTAGTTCTTTGGCCCATTTTTTGATTTGGTCGTTTATTTTTCTGGAATTGAGCTGCAGGAGCTGATTGTATATTTTGGAGATTAATCCTTTCAACACACAGAAATCACTTGCATTCCTATACACTAATAATGAGAAAATAGAAAGAGAAATTAAGGAAACTATTCCATTCACTGTTGCAACGAAAAGAATGAAATACTTAGGAATATATCTACCTAAGGAAACAAAAGACTTGTACATAGAAAACTATAAAACACTAGTGAAAGTAATCAAAGAGGACACTAATAGATGGAGAAATATACCATGCTCATGGATTGGAAGAATAAATATTGTAAAAATGAGTATACTACCCAAAGTAATTTATACATTCAATGCAATCCCTATCAAGCTACCAACGATATTTTTCACAGAACTAGAACAAATAATCTCACAATTTGTATGGAAATACAAAAAACCTCGAATAGCCAAAGCAATCTTGAGGAAGAAAAATGGAACTGGGGGAATTTACCTGCCGGACTTCAGGCTCTACTACAAAGCCGCAGACAGAAATATAGATCAATGGAACAAAATAGAAAGCCCAGAGATAAATCCATGCACCTATGGATACCTTATCTTTGACAAAGGAGGCAAGAATATAAAATGGAGAAAAGACAGTCTCTTTAACAAGTGGTGCTGGGAAAACTGGTCAACCACTTGTAAAAGAATGAAACTAGAACACTTCCTAACACCATACACTAAAATAAACTCAAAATAGATTAGAGAGCTAAATGTAAGACCAGAAACTATAAAACTCCTAGAGGAGAACGTAGGCAAAACACTCTCTGACATAAATCACAGCAGAATCCTCCAAGACCCACCTCCTAGAATATTGGAAATAAAAGCAAAAATAAACAAATGGGACCTAATTAAAATCAAAAGCTTCTGCACAGCAAAGGAAACTATAAGCAAGGTGAAAAGACAGCCTTCAGAATGGGAGAAAATAATAGCAAATGTTACAGAGTCTTTATACCTTCTGAATACAAATTCTTGTCTTCAGGTACCACCTTTACTGATATACTTGACAGAAAAGTACACTTTGGATGAGGCAGGGAAAGCAAAGAGGATCAGCTGGTGATGAGGACACTCATGGTGTTGCGGGGGGGGGGGGGGGGGGGTGTGCCATGCAGCTGGCCAAAAGTTAGTTCCCAGAGGATTCTTTCTGCTGACTCCTCCAGGTAGTATAGCCTCTAGGAGTAGCAAAGAGGAGCCTGATGGTGGGTGGGAGGATGTTGTTGCTAACTGAAGTTGAGAAATAAAAGGATAAATGGGAGTATTAATATGGTTTCCTTTCAATGACAATGAGATAAATGGTACAGGAGAATTTGAAATACCTTAGCAAATTTCTGGAGACCAGGAGACTCACCTTGGTAAAACAGTACAACAGGGATTCTTACACATATTCTACTTTACATTTAAAAGCATACATCCTTTACTAAGTGGAGGCTCAAATCTTTATTTAAAAATGCACTCAGATACTATGAGGATTTGAAGAATTTCTCTCCCTCTCTCTTTCTCAAGGACCATGCTTTAGGTTATTTATTTTCTATTACTAGGTAAGCTTATCTTAAAAGCAGGTTTTAGCCCAAGGGGAGAAAGAAAAGACATATTCTATGTTTCTCACTAAATATCCTTTCACAAAGCCTGAATCAATGTATGTTTTTCAGCATTTACTGCACATTCTTGTTTTTTTTTATTGCTGGAAAGGTTTTGGCTGGAGTCTTTGAATTCTTATCTCCAGCCTGTTTACTGAATTTTCAGTCAGCTTTCTCAGGATTAAACTATCTTTCACTTTCAGAGATAGGTGCTGTGAACCAGAGTTTCTTTGTACAAAATCCTGCTCCAAGGTCATTGGTTGTACCATCAGCAACTAAAATGAACGTATGATTCACTTTTAAAACTGTATCTTTTGTTAGGTAATGCATGTGCTCACTTTAAAAAATGTACAGCAGTATTTAGAAAAGCATAAATCCATTCCCATCTCTCCACCTATCGTGCATTCTCTTTTCCAGAGTCAACCACTGAAAGCAGGTTCTGGTATTTCCTGATAGATGACAAATAAGCATCTTGAACTTCTTATAAATAACTTGGCACATAATAATTTATTGAGAAGTATAACAGTGGTAAAGAACCCGCCTGCCAATGCAGGAGACATAAGAGACATGGGTTCCATCCCGAGTCGGAAAAATCCCCTGGAGAAGGGCATGGCAACCCATTCCAGTATTCTTGCCTGGAGAATAGACAGAGGAGAATAGACAGAAGAGCCTGGCAGGCTATGGTCCATAGGGTCACAAAGAGTTGGACGTGACTGAAGCGACTTAGCACACACATGCACATAACAGCTCTAAATACCAATGCTGTTGTTGTTGTTCAGTTGCTAAACCCTGTCGGACTCTTTGTGACTGCATGGACTATGCCAGGCACCCCTGTCCTTCACTATCTGCCAGAGTTTGCTCAAACTCATGTTCATTGAGTCAATGATGCCATCCAACCATCTAATCCTCTGCCGCCTTCTTCTCTTTTGCCTTCAATCTTTCCCAGCATCAGGGTCTTTTCCAATGAGTTGTCTCTTTGCATCAGATGGCCAAAGTATTGATACCAGTATCTACCATTTATTGGGCACTCACCATGTCTTTGGAGGACATGGCAAACCCCTCCAGTATTCTTGCCTGGAAAATCCCATGGACAGAGAAGCCTCAAGGCTACAGTCCATAGGGTCGCAAAGAGTTGGACACCACTGAAGCAACTTAGCATGCAGCAACTTCCTTTGTGGCTCAGCTGATAAAGAATCCACCTGCGATGGGGCTACCTGGGTTCGATTCCTGGGTTGGGAGGAGGATCCCCTGGAGAAGAGAGCAGCTGCCCTCTGCAGTATTCTGGCCTAGAGAATTCAGTCCATGGGGTCACAAAGAGTCGGACACGACTGAGTGACTTTCACTTCACTTCACACCATGTCTTGGGTGGTTTTGTATAGTGTGTTTTTTAACAGAAAGGAAGAAAAATAAATACAATAACACCCATCAAATGTGATAGGTTTGTTTTGCTTTGGACTTGTGAATATCTCAAGAGTTTCTGTTTCAGAAGGGAAAACGGAGATCTGGCCTGGTAACAGATAATAACTGGTTGGTTGGTATTTTAGGGCGAGGTGCATGGGATGTTAAAGCCCACACCTTTGGTTTTGAAACACCGAATGGCTTCTCCTATAAGAACAAACTCCAGAGTAGTCAAGGATGTTTTTTGCATTATTTCTTCTTCCTTAGTTACCTCCCCATGGTTAGCATTCTGATACTGAGAGTCAATGAAGTTGAAGGAGAGGTATTTGGTTACAAAAAAAAAAGGTCCCCAGGACCCACCCCTGCGCCCCTCGAGGAGTTGGGTAGTCTTTCTACAAGAGCCTCAACAACCACAGTGTAAAATAAACTGATTTTCGTAATACAGTGCCCATCTGCTGATACATTTTACGTAGTTATTTCCCTGCTTCCTATCCCAAAGGTTCGTTTGCCCATATTTGATTTTTTTTTTTTTTTTTCCTGTTTTAATGGGACTAGGGAAGGGTGAAGACAGTTATCTGAGAGTTCATTTCAACTCCTGGAAGCGGTAGGGAAGAGGTTAAGCTGGACCGGAGGATTTTTGAAGTCTTTGGCTGGGAGGTTCCATTTGGAGAAAGGTGCAGGGGAGCCAGGGGTGGCAAGAGAAACAAGGCAAGTTCCCATTCGCTCGGATTTGTGATCCTGAGCAATTTGATTTCTCACCTGAGGGCGCAGTCGGGCACCCTGGCTCGTGTATGGAAATATTAACAAGCAGAACTTGCCAGGGCGGCGTCTGGAGAGTGTAACCTGACGCATGGAAAGGACCGCGCGGCCCCTTTAAGTGTTCTCGGGCCGGGAAAGAGAGGGAGGAAACTGGGAGCCGCGGGGAAGGTGGGGGAAACCCACAAACGACCGAGCCAGAGAAGGGGCAGCGTGAGAGCAGAAACTTCAGACGCCGCTGATCCCGGCGGAGCTCGGGTGAGCCGCGGCGGCCGGCACTCCCACCCGCAGCGGCACGCTCCTCGCCCCTCTCCGCTACCCCGGGGAGGTCCGGGAGCTGCCTCCCTGCAGCTGCCACGAGCTGGGCTGCGGGCAGCCGCCGCCTGGAACTTTGGGCTCCGGCGTCCCAGCCGCGGAGAGTTCGGGGTGCTTTGCGCGCACGCCCCAGCGGCGCGGGATCTGAGGGATGGTGAGCGCAGCTCTGGGCTGGGAGCGCCCGGGAGGCGCGAGTGTGCCCGCGGACCGGCTGCCGTCCTCCGTGCCCCCCGCATCCCCCAAGTGATGGGAGCAAGGGCCCGCCCAGGGAACCACTGTCGCCGCACCGCCCCCTTGCTCGCCCCCAGCGCACCGAGTCACCCAGGCACACCCCCGGCACCCTGTGCCTGCTCTCCAGAAGTGCTGCCGCTGCCTTTGCCGCCGGCGCGGGCGGCCAGCTGTTGACTGGGCTCGCCCGTAAACGGAGAAGCACTTTTCGGCTCGCCCTAATCCGTTCTCACACCCCAACTTTGCCGCCGCGCCGGCCCTCGCCGCGGCGCTCGGGCGCACAGTGTGGGGGCGCACGCCGGGAGGCTTGGAGAGATCGCGGAGGAAGGAAACCGCACAACTGCTCTTCTGCTTCGGCTCTTTGTTGTTCGCTTTGGATGGTCCTTGGAAGTGGCCGAGCCGCCTCGGAAACTCTGGCGCCAGAGAAGGCAAACCTTGGAATTCTTAGTCTGCAGAGGGCTCTGAGATATTGACAAGCGTCCGGAAAGGTGGACCAGTAATTGCCCTGAAAACTCCTGGCGGATTGACCCACGTTGCTTATATTAAGCCTTTGTGTGTAGTGTGTGTGGTGTGTGGCTTCATAAATTTGGGGACCTCATTTTTACCCCCTCCTCTTGGCATGAGACTGTATGCAGGATCCACCCGAGGACAATGATCGCGGAGCCTGCTCACTTTTACCTCTTTGGATTAATATGTCTCTGTTCAGGTAACCCCGCGTCGTCTTTCTTCACCCTTCATTCCCCCCTTGCACGCCTCCTCTCCACTTTCCCAAATCAGCCCCGAGCTGAATTTTGGCGACCTCTGCCTCCTTCCAAGGCCGGAGGGGCCCGACCCCTGGCAGGAGTTTTAGACGAAAGGGTTCTTAGATGATACTTTGTGCTGTCCTCATTCCCCCATCCCCCAAGACCCTCCAAGCCTCTTCGCAGACCTAGGCCTTTTGCCAAGTTCGAGGCACGCCCAGATCTCTCCGGGCGAACGCACGTCTGAGCGCGGGGTGGAAGAGGCAGCGGGTGGCGGTGAGCTTGGGCCCTGAGGATGAGCCAGAGTCAGTCCGATGGCTCGGCCGCGTCCCTGAGGAAGGGAGCTGTGCGCCCAGGGAGCGGTAGCTCAGGAACCCGCCAGGATTCCTGAACCTGGTCGTGCTATTCGCCCCTCCTCTTCCGAGCAAACGGGTTATTAGTAGTTGTTTTATGTAACCGAAGTCTGTAATTAAATTCGATGCTGAAGAAACTTCAGGAAATAACTCCTTCTTACGGTAGGATATAAACTAGCCACTCTGGCTGGCTGAGTTTGGAAGGGAAACAGGCGGTTGCAAGTATCAGAAAGGGAACACTTAGTTGCCTGGGAATATTCATTGGCAAGGGAAGGCTGGGTTTAGGATTTGGGGGATTCATTAAATAGTATGGAAACTTTTCATATGCACCGTTGGAAGGATGCTGCAGTGGGGTACGTCTGACCTTAGAGTGTACACTGCATCTACACTTACCAATAGTTTTCTGACACTCCCTAAGAAACTTTTAGTATGGGGGAACAGAGCCACGACTCAACTTTTCTTTCTTTCTTTTTGGTAGATTCTGGTTTCAATCAAGGATCCGATTTCAGGCCTTAAAACACACCACACACACACTCACACTGCACCACACACACACACACACACACACACACACACACACACACACACTGCACCTCAGGGAATTTTTTATAGTCCTGTACTGAGCTTCAAGTTGCATCAAGGCCTGTAGGTTAGAGTCACTCAGTTTCCATGATTATGAAACAGTTTTGAGAGGTTGCTTTGAGATTTTTGTGGTCTATGGCCATAGTCTATATTTTGAAGAAGGATTTTGCTTAAGGAAATAAGTAAAAGAAAAACATACATCAGCCAAATGATAGCGAATAAACCCTTAAAATAGTTTCAGCCCACGAGATATGCTTTCTGACTAAAAGGAACCTTTGCAATGAAACTAAATGAGAAATAACATTTTCTTTGAAGAAAACTGAAGTTTTCATATATGTCACGATGGAAGATGACTAGATGAAACCAACTCTCTGGGGCCACCTCTTCTTACTTCAGTTTCCCCTTTCTCTACTGTAGTTTTTTTTTTTTTTTTTTTCTTCTTAGTTTGCAGGTCTGAATGATTGGAAAGTTCCCCACCCCCAGGACTCGGCGAGGATGCAAATCAGAAACATTCAGATCTGATCTCTCTATTTGTCTGTCTTTGCCGCGTCTCCCCCTAGTTTAATTTACAGCTTCAGATACCTTTGAGGTTTTTGTTGATTCACCTTCTCAGTTAAAGTTTATTCACGTGTGTAAAGTGAAGTGTCAGTGTGATAAATGACTGGAGAGCCAGATTACTGAAGATAGGAGGATTAATGGTCATTAGTCACTGTTTGAGCTGAGTTTGTATATGTTGGGACATTTTATCATGGCTGTAGATTAAAGATAGGGTCACACTAATAGGGTATCACTGAAAGCTGGTCACGTCAGTGTGCAAATTCTCTGTCTTCACTTGGAGAAATATCTTGGAGTGTGTCTACTGCCCTCTCAGATTTTGTAATTTGATGAGCACCTAGTATCTGAGATTTGCAGTTTACATAGATATAAATCATTTAGACCTGAAATGATTTCTGGCTTTGTTTTTCTAAGTTAATTTTCTGCTGAAGTCACTGATGATTTTCATAAGTCTTAAATTTCCAATAGGTGTGGCCGTCTACTTTGTTGGCAGGGTCAGAGGTGTGTCCTTGTGAGATGCTCTCTCATATTTAACCTGAAGCTGTTCCTTGCTCTTCTGCTGACTTTAACTCCTGCTGTGCATTTGAACTTGGGGAGGCCAAATTATTGGCCTGCTGAGGAGATTTCATGGGAGTGTGCTATTCTAAAGCCATCTTATTGATTTGAGTAAGCCTTCACAGAACTCAGATAAGTCGAGTTGGGCGTGCTCAAGACACCTGGACAGGGAATGAATGAAGTTCTTGAAAGATTGTGTTTCATATCTTGCCTCAAGCCTAAGATCACAGTCTATCACTTGTTAATGGAGTGTATTTAAGAGAAATGTGGTGAGTTTAAATAAATCAAAGTGTACCGAGGGGCTAAGGTACCTTCAACAAGATTTAACCTGTAAAAGCATCTATTCGTTGTCAGTTCTTTTTTTCTTTTTTTTAATCTGACTGCCAACTTACCAAAGTCCTATAGTTTTCTTCAAACAGATTATATACACTTCATGTTGATGTGTTGATGTCATACTTAACATCAAATATTATATGTTTGCTTTTTGTAGCCTTTTATTACACTAATGCTACAATATATAACTTTTTATTCTAGGAAACTAAGATTTTGAAAAAATAAGTATTTCTTTAGAAATACTTTTTATAGTGAGTTTCTTTAATGTTTTTATACCTCATTTCTTTTCTATGGAGAGCTAGACTTTTGGTGAGGGGAGCAGATGGAATAGCACTGGGAAAAAAAAAAACAACAACCTGTGTGATCTCTCAGGACCTGATTCTAAACATTGTTTCCTTCTTTATGGACTTCCTCTCCTCAACTCCATTTGCTAAGACCTGCTTTTAAGTGAAAAAAGTGATTGAATTTCAGTTCAGACTTATGATGAGATGGGAACTTCAAATGAAGTGGAAATTCACTAGTGCTCTTTCTGCTTTTTTGGGGGTGGGGGAGAGTCTTTTTATTATTTTTTAGGAAAGTTTCATTCCGTAATCCATTTATCTGGATCTATGGTCTCTCTCTAACTGGAAGATTTTTTGGCAATTCCGGTAATTTCTTATTTTAAAATAAACTTGTTAGCTTTTAAATATACTTTCCTGAATACTGTGACATCTTTTAAAACATACTATTTCTCGATAATGGGCCCTCTTTAGATAATTGCAATTAAAATGTCTCAGAACAGTAAGTTTATCTGAAATTTCCCTTTAGTCTTCACTGTGACAAGTGAAATATTCTTGTGTGAATTAGTGATACGAAATGCTAAACTTCACAGCTGTAATCATAGTTATTTATTTATTTTACATGGAGTAGGCATAATTTAAAATACTGGGCAAGAGGTATAAAATTGGCTGGGAAACTTAGAATAATAGCTTGCCAATGAAGATTGCAAATAGTTGAGTATGTATCATTTTCTGTGTTTATAAGAGATGCTAGAGTAATCCTCATGTTAATTTCTGGCTTTTGAAAAATGTTTAATTCTTGAAAACAAAAATACAACTGTCTTGAATGCTTGATTTCTTATGGAAAAAATATAAGGAAATAAAAATTTTACTGAAAAATTAGGCCTTAGGTAATTTGAAATTAAGAAATTTGGTAATAAGAAAGGAAAAAAAGACAGTAGAAGCCGAAGTCTAGAGAAATACAGTAGAAGAACCAGACCCAAAATTAATCTATAATTAAGTTTTAAGCTATAGGAGGAGGAGGAGTGGCAGTAGATAGAGCAGCCAAATCTGAGTGCACCCCTCTGACCACACATAGCACAGAAAGCAAATCTGAAAAGTGGACTCTTGAAAAATTGATGTCAAGGCATATGCTGTATGTTTAACAACTATATAAAGAGCTAGAAATTTTTTTAAAACAGTAGTTTGGAAGAGGAATCATTTGGAAACAAAGGAGTAGTCTAAATCTTTAATGAATTTGTATAATTTTTTTAAAGCTGCTAATTTAATAAGACTTTAAAATGTTGATTGCTTCAGTTTATTTAGTGGAGTGAAAAGCTAAGTAGTTACCTTCTGTATCACAATGTTTTTGCTTAGAGGAGACCAGTAAAGTGAAAGAAATAATAATAATAATAAAAAAACGAGATCATGTTCAAATTCTGGGGTACCCTAAGAAACTTTATGATGATGACTACTACTGTTGCTATGAAGATATGACTATCATTTTTTGAGCATTCACCATTATCTTATTTAATGCTTGTAAGAACCCTATGACGTAGGTGCTATTATTAGTAAAATATTACTTTATCTGTGTTTTATAGTTATAACATCATAGGGATGTTAGGAGATACAGATGAGAGGGGATTTGAACCAAGTTGATTCCAAAACCCTTAACCACTGTGCACTTTCCTAGTTGAAAGAGACAAATGAAGGATTTAAAAGAAGAAAGATTATAGCTCAATCATTGTTTAATTTTAAAGCACGTCCACCAGATCCACCTAAACAAGACTGTGGTTTGAACACTTGAGAATTTGGAAGGGAGGCTTTTCTTATCCTGCCATTAAGTAAACGATCTTCAAATTTTTAGATCACCAGCTAAGACAGTGATTCTTTACCTTTGGTCAACTCACATCCAGCCTTTATCATGTCTGCATTTTCTGGCATGCTTAAAAATAGAGACTGAACAGAAGTCAGAACAATGACTTCTGGTGATGTGGAAACACACAATTCCAAGTTGTATTTTGAAAAATGAATGCCATCCTAATTCATGCACACTTGAGGAAAGATTTTGTTCTGAGTCCCAAGGCAAATAATTGGTGCTTATCAGGGAAGAGCCTGTGGAGAAGCAATCATTTCCCCTGGGGTTGCTTTTTCCTCTCTGGGTTGGGCATGGGCTGGTGGTCATTTAGTAGCAGATGAGCCTTCTGCTTGACTGCTGTTCACAGATGACTCACTTCATGGTTACTGATCATGGAAGGGTGTTGTGTGTTAATACCTGGTTGATCAGCTGGTTGGAAACTGCTTATGCATAGCCAATAAAGTTGCCATCCTGTGGAGATCAAAGGCCACCTCCTTCCTTTACAATTCTGGATTAGGATGGTTTCCTTTCCCCCTTCTCCCTCTACCTTCAGCCCTTTCCTTCAATCTTGCTGTTGTAGAAGAAGAAAAAAGATTATCTGTAGTGTACAGGGAGATAGCTTTGATCCTCACTCCATTGCTTCTCTCTTTCTCTCTTTAGCCATCCAAAAGGCTATTTCTAATGCTAGAAGGTGTCATGTTGCTTGCTTCATGGGGGAGCTCAGTCTCCTTTTGCTTAAACCAAAACAGACCGCTCCGAATTCCCTTACTTCTGTGATTTTACTTGGCTTCCAAACGTCTTACAGCAATGTTGTTCCACACATAAAAAACAATATTTTGAACAGCATGACTGTGCATATCTTTCTGATTTCATTCAGCGAGAGAAGTACCTTACCTCTTTGGTGTTCACAGCTGTCCATGGCTTAGAGCCAGAAAAGAATATCTGTTTATTTTCTTTAATTAACTTATTTTATTAAAGGAGGAGAATGTATAGAAGGTAAACAGTGGTAGACAAGGTTCTTGGATTGTGAGTTTGATGCTGAATAGTCTATAGGCCTAATGCCTGTCACCTAGTTTGACAGGTAAATGAACCATTAAAAAGCACCACCAACGGATACAGGCAAATGTCAGCAGAGCAGTGTGGTTCTGCCTTAAGTGGGAATATATATTTTTTGTATCCAGTGGGTGATTTATATGCAGCATATAGGAAGTAGTAATAATACAGTATATTTCTGGGACCTATTTTTTTTTATCATGTTAGTCTTCTGTATTAGAAAACATATTTTTAAAGCAATTCCAGAAAGTAGTAGCTCATGGTTACACTTTCTCAAAATGCCCTTGATTGGATTTCAGAAAGTGTCAAGTTCGAGGTATGGGTCACCTGTGCCCGTGTTCAGCTCATCTGTACATGCCCTGAAAACCAGGGACTGCTTATCCACAGTCAGCCATGAAAGGAGCGTGGAGTCTAGAACTTTCTCTCAGCTATTTGCAAGAGGTGTTAGTGGAAGAGAGTCAGGAGACCCGTCTTCCATGGGGCTTGGTTCTTGGCAAAGAAGAATCTTGAGTTCTCACCTGCTGCAAGAGAGTTTATTGAAGATTAAGAGAGAACGGAGAAAACACCTCAAGACAGAGGTGGGCCACGGCCTAGGAAGGCAGCGGCCCAGACCGCTGAGGTGTAGAGTTTTTAATCCAGCTGGTCATTGATTGACAGTCTTAATTGACAACTGCAGGTTTTATAACCAGAGGCTGTGATGTGCATATTCTTCCTATAATTCAGCCTATTATAATTAGATATATGTGTTCATAGAATATTTATGAACATTTAAGGAGCCAATGAAACAAAGGTTATCTAAGGACATGATAGCTAGTGTGAGGCATGCGTGAGTGCCAGAATGGGGCACAAATCCTTCCAGTCAGCCAGTGGGGGGTTTTTTCCGGTCCCCTGACCATTTTAGAGTACTGATGGTATGTTTGGGGCCGTGTTGGTTCATAGCTATTGGATATGGCAGCTGACTGGGATGCCTCTAGTGGCTCATGGCTAACTTTCTGTCAGACAAGAGGTTCTGCTAAACAATATGAGACTGAGTTTGTATCCCTGAAACACTGTAGATTCTTCTTTTTTATTTTAATTTTTGACTATGCCATACAGCTTGTGGAAACTTAATTCCCCGACTGGGGATTGAACCCAGGCCCTCAGCAGTGAAAACACAGAGTCTTAACCATGGGACTGACAAAGAATTCCCTATAGATTCTTCATTTAATATGAGGAAAATTATTTTAGAAGTAATAAAATCATTACATATGACCTTTTAGTAGTTTAAAAATCATTTAAGGCATATGTTATCTCTCTCTTGATTTAGCTGAAAATTTCAATGAAAATAATAAGAGATATGCATCTATAACCATCAGGTTCTTTGTCGCGTGTTATGTATAGTTATAACTTATGCACCATTATGGAAAAAAATGTCAACTTGGTAAGCTCATTCCTGGTTGTTAACAGAAGAGGAGACAGAGGCTGAGTTTTATTTTTTCTCCACCTATGTGACCGAGGCCCTTTTCTGTCATTAGCAATCCCCGGTAGAATTTGAAAAGAAAATGGGGCCAATGAGTGAGTGAATCAGGCTACACTTGTCTGTTTCAAGATTATTTGGTATCAGATGGTGCTAATGAGGTACTTTCTCAAAATTTAATCTCCAAACTTCAATAACATTCATGCTCTGTTTTCTGTTTTAGCATGTGATTGCTTTCTTCCACTAACGATATACTAGGTTTTAGTTTGGTTAAAAGTGTCTGCCTTCAATTCCTTTCCTATATAAAGGAAATATAAAATGTACACTTTTTAGTCTTACTGATCTAAAGCTGCTTTTGTTTACTCAGGCTTGACTTAAAAGGCAGTCTTCTACGACTCGGAAACTTCACTGAAATGGTGTTTGTTCATATATCAAAGTGTTAAAATGCATTTGTAAGTGTTAACTGCACACCTCTGAGTAACTTTAAACTACTTCAGTTGCCTGGATTGGGAAGTAATTTCAGTATTTCCAGACCATTCAATTAGCAAGTTGTCTGACTAAAGTAAACTGGCTTGTACAGCCTGTGAGAGATAGACTCATCTGTTTTTCTCCCTCATATTTGAAAAGAAGTGAACATTTCCTTAGCAATCTGGTGTTAAGTTTGGAATTGGAATTTGCTTAAATTAATGAACTTAGTATATTGCCAAAACCTAAAGATGTAGAAAGAAAATGGGAGATGGGCAGAAGCTTGAATACTACACAGAGAAGAGGGGCATTTCACTGACAAGATTGTTGCTTTTCATCAGCTAATACTTTGGAATTAATAGATGCATCACGAAGTCAACTTTTATTTAGATTAAGTATGTCCCAAGAGGAGCACTGCATTATTTGGTCTTTTTCTCTTGCTAAGCATCATTCCATCCCAGGAACTCATTCTTTCTTAGGACCCCATATTCAAAATTACCCATTCACTATTTTGTATTTGATAAATTGAACAAAGCCCTTAAATAACCACACACGGTTATTAAATATATTATATATCTAGATATATACACGTGTATATATAGCCGGATAATGAAAAAATAATTAAATGATGAGGTATGGATCCAAATACGTATACTGAATCTCAAGGCTAGGAATCAATATATCTAATAATAATTATTATAGTCTAAACATATAAAGTTACAGACTGGCACATTGCTTACACATCTTATTTGATTCCACATTAAGAATGAAGGCATGGATGTTATCCCTGCTTATCAGTATGGAAAAATGAGGCTCAGAAAAGTTTACTTCCTTGACTGGTCGGTCATCTAGTGTGGTGGAGTCAGAATTTAAAACCAGTCTGATCCTGGAATTTGGGGTCTTCACCATTATACACACTACACTGTTCCCTTATGGGAAAATGATTGTAGATGAAACAGTATAAAATGTGTATATATAACAAGTCCAAGATGCTGTTTTTGTGAGGGAACTTGATTGTGCTGCCAGGCTGTTTTAGTTCCCTTTTAGATGATGGATTTTTCTGGTATATTTCATTGACTGTTCCCTTCTTCTGCTTGTCACACGGTAAGTAACAAAAAAGAGTGCAACCCTGATAATATACACGATTAGATCACAGAAATATAAGTGCACCCCCATAACATGATCTGATGGAATTCAGTGTGTTCAGTTTGTGGCGTAAGTTTGAGATATTAATAGTAAAAACCAAGCAGGGTTTCCCTGGTGGCTCAGCAGTAAAGAGTTGCTCACAATGCAGGAGTCTTGGTTCGATCTTGGATCCGGAAGATCCCCTGGAGAAGGAAATGGCAACCCACTTCAGTATTCTTGCCTGGGAAATCCCCTGGACAGAGGAGACTGGTGGGCTCAAATTCACAGGGTCGCAAAAGAGTGTTTTTTTGAGTGTGAAAATAGTATAATTAGTAATATGATATATAAAATATATTAGGCAACATCTTGGTTAGAATATGTGATTCAATTCAGTTCAGTCGCTCAGTCGTGTCCTGCTCTGCAACCCCATGAACCGCAGCATGCCAGGCCTCCCTGTCCATCACCAACTCCCAGAGTCCACCCAAACTCATGTCCCTTGAGTCGGTAATGCCATGCAACCATCTCATCCTCTGTCGTCCTCTTTTCCTCCTGCCCTCAATCTTTCCCAGCATCAGGGTCTTATCAAATGAGTCAGCTCTTCACATCAGATGGCCAAAGTATTGGAGCTTCAGCTTGAACATCAGTCCTTCCAATGAACACCCAGGACTGATCTCCTTTAGGATGGACTGGTTGGATCTCCTTGCAGTCTCAAGAATCTTCTCCAACACCACAATTCAAAAGCATCAGTTCTTCTGCACTCAGCTTTCTTTATAGTCCGACTCTCACATCCATACATGACTACTGGAAAAATCATAGCCTTGACTAGATGGACCTTTGTTGACAAAGTAATGTCTGTGCTTTTTAATATGCTGTCTAGGTTGGTCATAACTTTCTTTTCAAGGAGTAAGTGTCTTTTAATTTCATGGCTGCAGTCACGCTCTGCAGTGATTTTGGAGCTGCCCAAAATAAAGTCAGCCACTGTTTCTACTATTTCCCCATCTATTTGCTATGAAGTGATGGGACTGGATGCCATGATCTTAGTTTTCTGAATGTTGAGCTTTAAGCCAACTTTTTCACTTTCCTCTTTCACTTTCATCAAGAGGCTCCTTAGTTCTTCTTCCCTTTCTGCCATAAGGGTGGTATCATCTGCATATCTGAGGTTATTGATGTTTCTCCCAGCAATCTTGATTCCAGCTTGTACTTCATCCAGTTCCCCGTTTCTCATGATGTACTCTGCATATAAGTTAAATAATCTGGGTGACGGTATACAGCCTTGAGATACTCCTTTTTCTGTCTGGAACCAGTCTGTTGTTCCATGTCTAGTTCTAACTGTTGCTTCTTGACCTGCATACAGGTTTCTCAAGAGGCAGGTCAGGATGTCTGGTATTCCCATCTCTTTTAGAATTTTCCACAGTTTATTGTGATCCATACAGTCAAAGGCTTTGGCATAGTCAATAAAGCAGGGATAGATGTTTTTCTGGAACTCTCTTGCTTTTTCGATGATCCAGTGGATGTTGGCAATTTGATCTCTGGTTCCTGTGCCTTTTCTAAAACCAGCTTGAACATCTGGAAGTTCATAGTTTACGTATTGTTGAAGCCTGGCTTGAAGAATTTTGATCATTACTAGCATGTGAGATGAGTGCAATTGTGTGGCAGTTTGAGCATTCTTTGGCATTACCTTTCTATGGGATTGGAATGAAAATTGATCTTTTCCAGTCCTGTGGCCACTGCTGAGTTTTCCAAATCTGCTGACATATTGAGTGCAGCACTTTCACAGCATCATCTTTCAGGATTTGAAATAGCTCAACTGGAATTCCATCACCTCCACTAGCTTTGTTCATAGTGATGCTTTCTAAGACCATCTTGACTTCACATTCCAGGATGTCTGGCTCTAGGTGAGTGATCACACCATCGTGATTATCTGGGGCATGAATGTCTTTTTTGTACAGTTCTTCTGTGTATTCTTGCCACCTCTTCTTAATATCTTCTGCTTCTGTTAGGTCCATACCATTTCTGTCCTTTATCGAGCCCATCTTTGCATGAAATGTTCCCTTGGTATCTCTAATTTTCTTGAAGAGATCTCTAGTCTTTCCTAATCTGTTGTTTTCCTTTGTTTCTTTGCATTGATCACTGAGGAAAGTTTTCTTATCTCTCCTTGCTATTCTTGGGAACGCTGCATTCAGATGCTTATAGCTTTTCTTTTCTCCTTTGCTTTTTGCTTCTCTTGTTTTCACAGCTATTTGTAAGGCCCCCTCAGGCAGCCATTTTACTTTTTTGCATTTCTTTTTCTTGGGGATGGTCTTGATCCCTGTCTCCCGTACAATTCACCAAACTCCATCCATAGTTCATCAGGAACTCTGTCTATTGGATCTAGTCCTTTAAATCTATTTCTCACTTCCACTGTATAATCTTAAGGGATCTGATTTAGGTCATACCTGAATGGTTAAGTGGTTTTCCCCAGTTTGTTCAATTAAGTCTGAATTCGGCAATAAAGAGTTCATGATCTGAGCCACAGTCAGCTCCCGGTCTTGTTTTTGCTGACTCTATAGAGCTTATCCATCTTTGGCTGGTAAGAATGTAATCAGTCTGATTTCGGTGTTGGCCATCTGGTTATGTCCATGTGTAGAGTCTTCTCTTGTATTGTTAGAAGAGTGTTTGCTATGACCAGTGCGTTCTCTTGGCAAAACTCTGTTAGCCTTTGCCCTGCTTCATTCTGTACTGCAAGGCCAAATTTGCGTGTTACTCCAGGTGTTTCTTGACATCCTACTTTTGCATTCCTGTCCCCTATAATGAAAAGGACATTTTTTTCTTTTTGGGTGTTACTATCCCTTTAAAGTTATATCGCCCGATGACAAGTTTTTCAGAAACCAAACAATGTAGTGTTTGTAAATATGATCCCTGTACTGTAATCAACACTCAGAAGTAATGCAGTTGTCTTTTTTAAAAAAAAGTTACTCTTTTGCTCTTCTTACTCTTTTAAGTAGATGTGTCTCATTAAACATTGTTTTTCTGAGATTAAAGATTGTAATTTCTGAAATGTTGCTTTCACTGCTGAACTCAATAGTCTTCCAAAGTTATTTCCAAACGTGTAGGTGGAATGGTACGTTTCTGTTCTCATCTCTTTGTCCATAGGTTTATGACTTTTGTTGTTAGTGTTCAGTTGCTAAGTCCTGTCCAACTTTTTGCAGCCAGGCCTATGTCCATGGGGGTCTCCAGGCAACAATACTGGAATACATAGGTTTATATGAAAATGAACATTTTCCCCAGTTTCCTACCCTTTACCAAACATCAAAATGATATCATATCTAAAGCTCTCTGTTATATGAGACCTGGGGTCACAACCTTAAAGTTTTTACTCTGTCAAAATCTACTTTATAATGAATGTATTTATTGCTTTGCAGCCTACAATTTATTTGCATTTGATAATGCTATGTTAATTATTAATGGAGCATGACTTTCAATCTTGATTTTCTTGATTAGATAAATCAAGATTATCAATCTTGATAATAATTAAAAATTATTGTTAACCAACTCTCTTCTTTGCTGCTGTTAGAGACTTTAAAGCATGTTTCAGACATACCTGATAATGTATAGGAGCTTTTAACACAACATTCAGGTTGTGTACATATAGACAGGAAAATGAATGTTGAATCACTGGAGTGAATTGTTGGCAGTTTATGAGTGAAAGATGTTTTCATATGATGGGAGAAGGGAGAATTACATTTGGGAACTGATGAGAGAATTTACTTAGTTAGCAGACTCTCTCTGAAATAAGTAGCTTGCCAAAGAGTGTTGAAAGAAAGTATAGAATGTCTTGTTGAGCAAAGTGAAGTATTAGAAAGGTGCATCCAGGAGTGGTGATCTGAAAAAATGATATAACTGTTTGAAGAGATGGATTCTACAGTTAAGTTGTTTTGGAATTTCATTTATGACCCTATAATATTTTAGAGGACATTAATAATAGCATTCATTCTTTCTTTCATTTAATCAATCCTACCAGGTAACAAATTATTTTAAAAAATCTCATTCCTTGCACTTAAGGAAAATATGCTAAATGGTTGACTGACCAATAGGTAATTTAATACATGAGTTCCTTGTCAGCCTGTGTTTGGACCATAAAGAGTTTCTGCCAAGTGGAGAAGAGGTGATAAAAATAAATTTGATAACCATAATTCTTAGAAACTAGGATAGTTACTTTTTGGTATATTCTCTGAGGGTATGTATGCATAGCAGTATACAGATAAATACATTTAAATATAATGATATATATATATATATTTAACCTATCAGAGAATCATTTGAACAGTACCTTAGAACAGCTTTATTGCTATGCTTCTACTCTCTCTGCAATATCCTAACAACTATTCTTTATCCTACCCTCATTACTTTCTATGACAGGAATTATCACCTCATATCATAGAAGATTCCATTTATAATTTTTGTGTAAATTTCCTCATTAATTAAGGTAAAATTCAACTCTATTTCCTATTCTACTGGACTCTGTTTTACCCTCCAAACTACCCGTGGTAAATTCAGTCCAGTTTCTACATGAAACTGTTTCCATTTTGTAGACAGTTAAGCTCTTTTTAAATTTTCTGTTCTCCATACACAAGATATCCATTTTCTCCCAATTTTGTTTTTTTCATAAAGAGTCATTTCACTTGGTTATGTTATTTTGTTATTATTGTTTTTAATATATATTTTGTCAGTGTCCTAAAGTGTAACATGGATGTTGAGCATCCTGTTTTATTTTTTAGTAAAAATGTAGATAACTTTTAACTTCTTCTTGGTGTTCAGATAAAGATTTCATTTAAAAGTTCTGTCAGTAGTTAGCAATATAATGCATTTCTGGATCAGGAGATTTAAAATATTTTAATAAGCTAGATACTTATCTTCCCACCTTCATTTACCACTGAACCGTCTTCAAACTGCCCTTCCTGGTCTGAAGTAATGATTGTTGGCAAGGAAGATAAGAAAACATTCAATTTGTGAGATACTGTTTTTCTTTTCTGATAATATTTAATAATGGTTGAAAACAAATGCTAGTACAGGGCCAATGAGAGCAAGGCCCTGTATCAGGTCTAAGGGATGGCTGACTGGATGGTGCCATGGAGATGTGTGGACTTAATGTACACACACTCTCAGAGTTTTCAAGAAGAGGCAAAGCTCTATGTTTTAAAGTAAAATCTCCCAGCTGACAAATGGGGACACTTAAGTCCAAATAATAATAATAATAACAACAACAATATGTCATCACAGCAACTGTGGCCAACAGATCATCATTTTGTATTTATAATTTTACATCATCCATCTCATAGAGAACTGACTTATTTGTTGCTGTTTGCTCCTACTCTAAAAAATCAGTATCCCGTCATTCTCTGTTATCTTCAGCATTTTAGAAACTTTTACTTTTCTGGTGTTTGGTCATCCTTACTGTATTGTTACTAGCTAAATAGTTAGATAATGGCTTATTTATTTAACCAAAAGCTTCTGCCTTTATTGGGAGTTATTTACATTTTACAAACAGTATTTGTTAAGCCAGGCAAAGTGATCAGTTTGACTGTTTATGTTTATTCTTTTGTCCTAAAGCTAACAAAGAAAGAAAACAAAACCACAAGTCCTTTGATGAGCTAAGAGCCTCTGATGAACTTGAATAAATAAATATATTCTTGAATAAGAGGGGAAATTATCAACAGAGACCATCTAAAAGTTTACTGACTGCTATTAAGAGACACACCACTGTGTTGCATATGAATTACAGGTTGAGAATGACCATTAAGGAAATCTGAAGAAATAGAAGTAAAATTGGGGCTAAGGCTGAATTGCAAAGAAACCTTTACCTTCTGCATATATTTGTTGTAGGATCATGTCTAAAACCTAGTTTCCCATATTTGTTTTATAGATCATTAGCTGTTTGACAGAAATATTACCAGGAGAGACACTTAATGTAAAGGGTCAGTAATCATTGCCAATTGAAAATTATTGAGAAATGAAAAAGCATGTCAGAAATAATTTTTCAGTGAAAATGTTATTTAACTTACAAGCTATTGATTAATGCACAGCTTTTAAGAGCATATCTAGCATTTCTGTGAGGAAACTTTGTGCATAATTCATATGTATTTCTAAAATAACATTTGGAGGATTTCTTTAGGTACCATAGAAATGAGATCATTTACTCAGGTGTTCAAGCTATACTGCAAAGTGAAGTACATATGGAGAAACTTTTGTTAACTTAAAAACAAACAAACAAACACCAAAACCCAAACTGGTCATTTCTTACCAAATCTAAGTAAAACATTCCACTCTGGAGAAATTTCTTGTTTTCATTATGTTTCACTGTAAAGTGGGCAGAATTTCTTTTTTGTCTTCCAACGACTCATCCTGCTGGGAAAATATGGCAGAGTCCCATTGGGGGTCATTAAGAGCATTACTCATGTTAGACATCTATCAGGGGCAGCCCTCCTTATGCTAAATTCTAGAGCCATGGCTTGAGAATAATATGAGATTCTCACAGGCACGAGGCAGGGAATAATGCTGGAGTGGAAGAAGGTCAAGCCACGGGCAGGGGAAGAGGTCAGAAGCAGTAATGTGCCCTGAGCAATGAGAGCTGATTCATCTGAAGCTGGAAACTGTCACCAACATTTCATTGTCCACACGAGGGATGTTTAAAGATGAGCATCATTTGATGCTCTGAGAAAATAGCTTGCTAATAATAATGGATTCTTCACTTAAATGTGTATTTGGAAATTTTTTCTTTAGTTAAGAACTGCAGCCTGTAAGAAAATGTAGTGAAAACCTATTGGCTAATTTGCCTAAGTCTTGTTGATTTCTTTTAATTTTTTTCACTTTTCTTTTTTTTTAAATTTTTATTTTTATTGGAGGCTAATTATTTTACAATATTATATTGGTTGGTTTTGCCATACATTGACATGAATCCGCCCCGGATGTACATGAGTTCCCCCTCCCGAACCCCCCTCCCACCTCCCTCCTCCCCTTATCCTTCCTCAGTCTTGTTGATTTCTTATTGTCCGTTTCTTGTCCCCATTCTTTCCATATAAGCACTCTTCCTTTTCTGTGAATCACAGAAATGTTATGTGCAGTTTATTTTCTTGTGAGAGAATACCTTGTCTTTGGATGTATTGGCCTTATTGATTTGATTATATTGATTGCTGCTGCTGCTAAGTCACTTCAGTCGTGTCCGACTCTGTGTGACCCCATAGACAGAAGCTCACCAGGCTCCCCCATCCCTGGGATTCTCCAGGCAAGAACACTAGAGTGGGTTGCCATTTCCTTCTCCAATATGTGAAAGTGAAAAGTGAAGGTGAAGTCGCTCAGTCATGTCTGACCCTTAGCGACCCCACGGACTGCAGCCTACCAGGCTCCTCCATCCATGGGATTTTCTAGGCAAGAGCACACCTGCCTAATTAGGGTTCCTTGCCTATGAACCAAACTTCAGCTTCTTATTCCTCTGACTCTTCTAATGCTGTTTCTCAGGTTGGGACTGTTCTGTCTAGTTCTGTTTCTTTTCCTCCTTTACTTCCCTTTTCCCCGATCCCAACTGCTGTTTGGCCTACTGAATAAATTAGGTGTCTGTTTCTCCAGAAGCAACCCTTTGCCACCCCTTCCAACCATCCAGTGTAGATTTGATGTACTCGTTTTGTGTTTCCCTGGGGTCTTCCACCACAGTTTAGTGATAAAGAACCTGCCTGCAATGCAGGAGACCAGGGTTCAGTTCTTGGGCTGGGAAGATCCCCTGGAGAAGGGACTGGCAACCCAATCCAGTATTCTTCCCTGGAGAATTCCATGGGACAGAGGAGTCTGGCAGGCTACAGTCCATGGGGTCACAAAGAGTCAAACAGGACTGAAGCTAGTTAGCATGCATGCATGCATTATGTGTTTCCCTGATGATGAATGATGATGAAAGTCACACAGTCGTGTCCGACTCTTTGTGACCCCATGGACTGTCCATGGAATTCTCTAGGCCAGAATACTGGAGTAGGTAGCCTTTCCCTTCTCCAGGGGATCTTCCCAACCCAGGGATCGAACCCAGGTGTCCTGCATTGCAGGCAGATTCTTTACCAGCTGAGCCACAAGGGAAGCCCATGTGTTTCCCTAGAACTCTGCAAAACCGTGACCTTAACCATCATCATGTATTTCATTTACTTTTCTAGGTCTTCTTTCAAACTATGAGGGTCTATATCTATTTAAATGTTACAACTAACACATTCAGTGAATTAATTGATTCAGTACAAGAATTTATTTGCTTTGACAGGGGTTATAAAAGAAATTAATACTCCCTCTTGTTTTTAGATAAAATTTCATTCTTTTAGAACCAGAGATGTGAGTAATTGGAAAGAGGAAAAACCTAAATTGCCAAATTAGTAAGTAATTTATGAATGGGAGCTCTCAGTAGTTTCTATTTACTGCTGCTGCTGCTGCTAAGTCACTTCAGTCGTGTCCGACTCTGTGTGACCCCATAGACGGCAGCCCACCAGGCTCCCCCTTCCCTGGGATTCTCCAGGCAAGAACACTGGAGTGGGTTGCCATTTCCTTCTCCAATGTGTGAAAGTGAAAAGTGAAAGTGAAGTCGCTCAGTCGTGTCTGACTTGTAGCAAACCCATGGACTGCAGCCTACCAGGCTCCTCCGTCCATGGGATTTTCTAGGCAAGAGTATGGAGTGGCTTGCCATTGCCTTCTCCGACTGGATCCTACTAAATGGATTGGACAGAATTTTGTATTTTGCCTTTATGTGGAGTTTGTAGGTTTTGCTGTGATTTTTCTAGAGACTAACTGTATTTAAGTGAGGGAAGCAAACATGTCTTGGGTTTAGACTTGATTGTCGCTGACTTTGAATCTGTCACGAAGTAGCTTTTCACCATGCCCTGAGTGAATCAGTTTCTTCACCTGTAAAGTGCTGGAATTGCAACTGATATTTCGGTCACTTCCAGGATTTAAATTCTGTAGTTTTTAACCTCAGAACAGCATGGTGAGCTAGATTATTCATCCTTGAGTTTTTCATTGGTGTATCTCTCAGTGGAGTGTAGTGATTGTAAGCTTCAGAGTTAAAATGGTACAGAGGTTTGAAATCTGGTCTCATTGCTCCCCAGTCAAGTCACAAGAATAGCTCATCTCACTTTTCTGTTTTCTTAATCAGTGAAATGGGAATAATAGGGTTGCTGTGAAGGTTAAGTAAGTAAGTGTTTAAAACAGTGTTTGACATGTTCTAAAGTCTATTTAAGTATGAATAGTGTTGTTTTTATTATTATTTTGCTGATTGATCCTCTTTATCAAGATTTTTTTTAAAAGGGAATGGGTTTATGATTGTTGTTTGGTATAGACCCTGATTTACAAACCCAAAACATAAAAATTATCCCTACAGAGATATCCCTCCAAACCTTAAGACCTCTTACCAGGAATTTAAAAGGACAACAAACAAATACAAGTAGAAGAAGGATAGATATTCTTAAGAGAAAACTCAGGGTTAATTTGACAGGTTGGAGACAGATTTCTGGGCAGATTGCCATGCCAATGTGATAGCCATTTCTGTCAGAATAAAGCAAAATATATTATTGTTTACTCTGTACAAAAATGCTAACAATCAGAGGTTGTATCAAGTTCCTTTTCCCTCCCCAATTTAAAAAAAAATGTTAATGCCTCTAAGAGGATTAAGAGATTTGCAATTTACTGTGAATTATTTTAATCAGATTAAAGGTCCTCTTTTGCTCTTCAGCACTTGGGGAATGGAAGGTTCCCTTGGAGGATGGTGACAGACACTGGAAGTGTCAGGGCTGGAGAGGGGTGAGGCCATTTTGGATCCCGAGTCATGGCGGGGCCAGGCTGGGGGAGCAGTAGAAGGGCACCAGTAACAGACTTCCCATGTTAAAAATGTGCTTCGCTCCAGCCCCCTTCTGGACTGCTTAAGTCATTCCTTCAAGAAACAAAAAACCAAATTAGAAGCATTAATGCTGTGGTACAAAGACCTGATTTTCAGATGAGTCATTGACATAAATTTGGGAAATTGTGTCATTTTTAGAATAATTAGGTGGGTAAGATTTCAGCCTCTTGAGTAACTCATTCAGTTAATAAATAATGACATCACATTCTGTGTGTCTGGCTAGCTGTGCCCTCATCTTGGCACTATCACTGGCTGTTTTAGAAAATACCCAGGATTTGTTTTAATCAGGTATGGCAAGACATGCAGACACAGAAATGACTGTCGTGAGGTTTGTACTTGGAAATCCAAGAAATGGGAGGCACAGGCTTCCATGCAGGGACTTTGCTACCTGGAGAAGCACCAGGGTTGGTTGAGAGGCTGAAGAAAGAAGGAGAGAACTTGGGCAAAAGGCTTTATTGTGGTTTTCATGGGAAAGAACAAGGAAGGCATAGTATGAAAGCTGAGAAGATTTAGGATTGAATAGTTTCAATGACTTCATCAGGTTGTCAGCCACAGGGAAGGTCTCTAGTTAGGGACATGACCATGGGTGATTAGAGCAGAAGGGCCGGCTGGAATAGGTGGTTCAGCATGTGGACTCTGGGTTGGTTGCTTTATATTTGAAGAGTATGCTCTTTCGTGAGGGTTTGCTATCTCTAGAAAATGACTAGCAGTCATCTTTCCCAGTCAGCAAGGCCCCAGATGCCAGAGCTTCAATACAAAAAATAAGAAAATAGAGATACTATACTAGTGAGCCATGTAAACTTGGTTATATTACTTAAGTTTTCTAAGCCTGAGAGTCCTCATCTCATACTATCTTGAAGAATTTTGAGATTAAATGGAAAGAGGAAATTTCCTCATAAGAAATATTTGATAAGTAATAGAAGTTCAAAGTCCAAAATAGGTAATATATAAATGAACCATTGCTAAGTTTTGAGACCTAGTGTGTGTGTGTGTGTGTGTGCGTGTGTGTGTGTGCATGCTTAATAAGATAAAATAGCGTGTCTGTTGATGAGACAAGTTGTAAATTATGGTACTTATTCAATAAAGACATCATCTCAGGCTCATAATAGATCAAATTTATGTATAGAACTTTTACCTCCAAACCTTAGCACACATAAATCTTATAAATATTAGCTCATTATATCTCTCCATATGAATGTATTTTCTGGGAAAGCAGCAAAATATTAGAATAGTGGTATTTAATGCTAATTGAGTATAAGTTAATAGTACTAACATCAGAAGAACTTTGAAGAGAATGGGAGAGTTGTAGAGAGAGTTGTGGGGAGGGTTCATGGCCAAAGGAGCCATCTGTCTATTTTGTCGTGTTGTTCTTGGTTGCAGCATGGCGCATTCCCCTTTATATTGCTGTATTTCATCCCGGTCCAGTATTCCCAATATGCTTGTCACGGCTGCTTACTTGACATGTGCTCACAGTCACTTTCTCAGGAAGCTGCTTTTCCTTCATTACTCACAGACCCTCTTAAAGGCATTGTACTCTCTTATTTAAAGCACTGTATTAGCATCAGTATTAATTAGTTTCCATAGATATTTAAATTCTGCTTTTTTACGATAGTCTCACATCTCTGTGAGGGATGATCCATGACTGTATTACAGAATTAAGGACCCCAAGTAGTTGCTATTGGAGAAGGAAATGGCAACCCACTCCAGTATTCTTGCCTGGAGAATCCCATGGACAGAGGAGTCTGGTGGGCTACAATATCACAGTATCACAAAGAGTCAGACATGACTGAAGCGACTTAGCTCAGTAGTTGCTCTGGGCTTCCCTGGTGGCTCAGTGGTAAAGAATCCACCTGCCAGTGCAGGAGATGAGGGTTTGATCCCTGGGTTGGGAAGATCCCCTGGAGAAGGAAATGGCAACCCCCTTCATTATCCTTGCCTGGAGAATCCCATGGACAGAGGAGCTGCAGTCCATGGGGTCATAAAAGAGTTGGACATGACTTAGTGACTAAGCCAACAACAACAGCAATAAATAGTTGCTACATACTTAGCACATAGTAGGTAATCAGTAAACATTTGTCTAATGGACAAAGACTGAACTGACATTTAAGCATTCTTAAAAAAAAAGTGTATCTAATGAAAAAATAATAAATCCTCCCATAAATGAAAGATAAATAAGGCTATTCTATGTGATATTTTAGCTGTCCTTTATGTTAATTATTTTTCCATAAATGGAATAGTAGAGAACTCACAATATTTGTGTTTACCTTCAATAGGGCTAAGAAGAGAGATTTAAATGTTTGTTTCTTTTAAGAATCTATAGTGATGAGCTCTGTATTTGAGGTTGTAGAGAAACATCTAGAGAATTCAAGAACCTCAAGTTATTAAAAAAAGAAAATTTAAAAACTGATGTATTACCTAAACTCATTCATAGTTCAGTTCAGTTCAGTTTAGTCGCTCAGTCGTGTCTGACTCTTTGCGACCCTATGAATCACAGCACGCCAGGTCTCCCTATCCATCACCAACTCCCGGAGTTCACTCAAACTCATGTGCACAGAGTTGGTGATGCCATCTAGCCATCTCATTCTCTGTCGTCCCCTTCTCCTCCCGCCCCCAACCTTTCCCAGCATCAGAGTCTTTTCCAGGGAGTCAACTCGTCGCATGAGGTGGCCATAGTATTGCAGTTTCAGCTTTAGCATCAGTCCTTCCAATGAACACCCAGGATTGATCTCCTTTAGAATGGACTGGTTGGATCTCCTTGCAATACAAGGGACTCTCAAGAGTCTTCTCCAACACCACAGTTCAAAAGCATCAATTCTTCAGCGATCAGCTTTCTTCACAGTCCAACTCTCACATCCATACATGACCACAGGAAAAACCATAGCCTTGACTAGACGGACCTTGGTTGGCAAAGTAATGTCTCTGCTTTTTAATATACTATCAAGGTTGGTCATAACTTTCCTTCCAAGGAGTAAGCGTCTTTTAATTTCATGGCTGCAGTCAGCATCTGCCGTGATTTTGGAGCCCAAAAAAGTAAAGTCTGACACTGTTTCCACTGTTTTTCCATCTATTTCCCATGAAGTGATGGGACCAGATGCCATGATCTTTGTTTTCTGAATGTTGAGCTTCAAGCCAACCTTTTCACTCTCCTCTTTCACTTTCATCAAGAGGCTTTTAGTTCCTCTTCACAAATAGGTGAACATAAAAGATGCAGTGCAATTTTCTCTTATTCTTGAGTACTTGCCATTTAAAATAATAATTCCTGGAGAAGGTGAGAGACTTCTAAGCACTGGTAATCTGAAGATGGATTTAGTTATGGTCCCTACACATGAAGTTCACATTGTCTGATAATTGAGGGAGCTATATGATAAACTAGAATGTGATGAAAAAATACATATATTGTACTAGAAACGCAAGAAAGGAAAATATACTTCCAGCTAGATCAGGAGTACAGAATAATTGAAGTAAGTATTGAAGGATATCCTTTTTTCTGCTTGTTTGCACCTCCCACTAAGCAGAAGAAACACATATGTGTTAGCAAAAACAAGATAAATTGTGTTGAATGCTGGGGAAACTGGAATTAGTTTGGAATTAATTAAAGAAGACTCTTGAGAGTCCCTTGTACCGCAAGGAAATCCAACCAGTCCATTCTAAGGGAGATCAATCCTGGGTGTTCATTGGAAGGACTGATGCTAAAGCTGAAACTGCAATACTTTGGCCACCTCATGCAACGTGTTGACTCACTGGAAAAGACTCTGATGCTGGGAAAGGTTGGGGGCGGGAGGAGAAGGGGACGACCGAGAATGAGATGGCTGAATGGCATCACTGACTCGATGGACATGAGTTTGGGTGAACTCCAGGAGTTGGTAATGGACAAGGAGGCCTGGCGTGCTGTGATTCATGGGGTCGCGGAGAGTCGGACACGACTGAGCGACTGAACTGAACTGAACTGAATTAAAGATCAAGTGCTGGTAAGGACAAACTTGTGGTCAGAATATGAAGATTCTCTTATTCCATGCTAAGTAGACTGAATTTCATTATGTGGCAGAAGAAAGGTTTTTAGTTAGGTAAAGACCTGCTTTCTTGGGTGGAATAAAAAGATCTCCCGACCAGTCATAGCCAGTGGATTGAACAGGCAGAATACTATAGGCCATGAGAAGACGTGAAAGTGAAAGTCACTCAGTCATGTCCGACTCTTTGAGACCCTGTGAACTCTTTTGAGTCCATGGAATTTTCCAGGCCAGAATACTGGAGAGCCATCCCTTCTCCAGGGTATCTTCCCAACCGAGGGATTGAACCCAGGTCTCCTGCATTGCAGGCAGATTCTTTACCAAAGCCACCAGGGAAGCCCTGAAAGACTTGGAAGGCTATTAAAATAAAAGGGAGAGATGATGCATAAATACAGTATTGATGGAAATGAAGCAAATGGGAAAGGTGTAGAGTTTTTGGATAGTGGAATGAATAAATTGAGTTGATAGAATATATGCAAGATGAAGGTATTTCATGTGACTCTTAGAAGACTTCCTGGGCTAGGATTTCAGTAATAAGCAAGAACTGTTTCTTCAGAGGAACAAACTATGATTTGTACCTTGGTAGACTGAGCTTATGATGCCAGTGAGTTGTCCACTGGAGCATTTTACAGTGCCTAAAATGCCAAAAAAAACAAAACAAAAAACTTCATCTAGATTTGAAGGGAATCTTTAACTTAGAGATACAGCTTTGGAAGAAACCTTGGTGAATGTGGTGAGAGAAGATTCTTCTGTGAGAGGCTAGAAGGTTAGGAGAGAATCAGAAAAAAGAATATAAAATAGAGTTCCTCCTGCCTACTTTGTTATTATTTAGATTACAATAATCTGCACCTCTATATACAATTGGAGGGACATATTGTTAAAGGAAAAATGAAATGATCATTTCCAAAGCTCAATTTTGAACAGGTTCATTCTTTGATAAATACATTGCAGTTTCGGTATGCTTCCCAGAGAGCTCAGTGGTAAAAAATCCATCCAGGAGACCAGGGTTTTATCTCTGGGTCAGGAAGATCCCTTGGAGAAGATTTCCTTGTACTTGCCTGGGAAATCCCATGGACAGAGTTGCCTGGCGGGCTACAGCCCATGGGGTCACAAAGGAATCGGATATGATTTAGCGACTAAACAACAACAATTACATTTCAATTTTGATATGCACTATTGATTTAGGAAAAACATGGAGTCTGGAGTGGATTCAAGTTATCACTTGAAGCCACAAATATTTGCTGAGTAAGCACTATGTAACATAATCTGGGATAAACACTGGAAACATAAAAATGTTTCAGACAAAGCCCTAGGCCAAAGGACACCAGACTGCACGAATGCTGATGTGTGATCTTAGATAAATTTTGTTCTTTGGAATTACAAGTTTTTCTTTCCTTTTTTTTTTTTAAACTGGCTGGTTTACCCTGCTTGCAGGATCTCAGTTCTCCAAACAGGAATTGATCTGTGGGCCCACGGCAGTGAAGATCTGAAATCCTAACCACTAGGCCACTGGGGGATTCCTGGAGTTACAAGCTATTCTAATTTTGAGGTTCCAGTGTTGGTTCATGATACTGTTATATATTCAGAAAGACTTTCTGGCAACAAGTGTGGCAAAAACCTTATGAAGAAAGATGTTTAAGGGCAGGCCGTTCGTGTGGTAATTGAATGAAGAAATTATAGGCTCACAGAATCCCTTAGTAGGGAGGAAATAGAGAGGTCTGGCCCAATAGATGTGTGTGTGTGTCTACTAAGACAGAAATTCATTTATGTTCAAAAAGACGCTTGCTCCTTGGAAGGAAAGTTATGACCAACCTTGATAGTATATTAAAAAGCAGAGACATTACTTTGCCAACCAAGGTCCGTCTAGTCAAGGCAATGGTTTTTCCCGTGGTCATGTATGGATGTGAGAGTTGGACTGTGAAGAAGGCTGACCGCCGAAGAATCGATGCTTTTGAACTGTGGTGTTGGAGAAGACTCTTGAGAGTCCCTTATACTGCAAGGAGATCCAACCAGTCCATTCTAGAGGAGATCAATCCTGGATGTTCATTGGAGGGACTGATGCTAAAGCTGAAACTGCAATACTTTGGCCACCTCACGCGACGAGTTGACTCACTGGAAAAGACTCTGATGCTGGGAAGGGTTGGGGGCGGGAGGAGAAGGGGACGAAGGAGAATGAGATGGCTGGATGGCATCACCGACTCTGTGGACATGAGTTTGAGTGAACTTCGGGAGTTGGTGATGGACAGGGAGGCCTGGCGTGCTGTGATTCATGGGGTCGCGGAGAGTCGGACACGACTGAGCGACTGAACTGAACTGAACTGAACTGAATGTGTTTCAATTCTTACTTGCAAAAGTCACCTACTTACTTTAGCAAGGCTAAACTAGTTGGTCTTTCCAACTTAAGTCTCATCTTTCAAAGTGCTGTTTCTTCTTCGTATCCTTCTGTCTAAATTAGTACTCAATACATATGAGGCAGGCCAGGCATCAAGTCTAGAGGGATACTTTGGACTTCTATCCCTTCCATTTCCATCTCCCAATTTTTCAAGTCTAGATGAATTGACCTTTCTCTGTGCTACTGTGCTATTCTAGTATGCCTTATTGTAGGAATGTATAAATTTTATTGCGATATGTTATTTGTTGCCAGTGTCAGATTCTGAATAATTTGAGGCCAAAGAGAATTTTTTTTCTTCATCTGTATATGTCCTGGAACTCAACAGGATTTTTCAGTTCAACCTGAATGCTTCATGTACTCAGCCAACATTTAGTCACATGGCTGTGTGAAGCATAAAATAACAAAACACTGGTACTAGATTCATTTATTCTTTATTGAAGGCTTAGAAGGGACCAGATACTATGCTGGGTGTAAACCAAAATCAAAACAACAACAAAAATTTTTTGCATGGGTGCTAAGTTACTTCCGTCGTGTGTGACTCCTTGCGACCCTCGTGGACTGTAACCTGCCAGGCTCCTCTGTCCATGAGATTTCCCAGGCAAGAATACTGAAGTGGGTTGCCCTGCCCTCCTCCAAGGGATCTCCCCGACCCAGGGATTGAACCTGAGTCTCCTGCAGCTCCTGCAATGCACGCAGATTCTTTCCCTCTGAGACATCAGGGAAGCCCCAACTTACATGCTGATGGTCAGTTAAACAATGTTAAAAAAAAATTTGCAATGGTATTGAGGAACTAATTTAAAATTATTCCCTACATCCCCAAATCAAAAAAATATAGGTTGGTTCTTATTTCTTTTGGCAAAATTGGAGCGAGACAAACTTAAGGGTTTCTTCCGCTTAGCACTAATGATGTGTTGGCCCAGTTGATTCTTTCTTTTGGAGACTGTCCTGTGTCTTGTAGGATGTTTAGCAGCCTACTTGGCCTGCATCACTAGATGTCGATATCATCCCGCTAATTGTGAGAGGCAGAAATGTCTCCTCACACTGCCAAACCTCTGAGGGGAAAAATTTACCTCAAGTTGAGAACCACTGCCTTATATCAACATGAGGAGACTCGACTCCTCAGGGTCCATCTGGCAGAACCACACTGAGGCAGATTAATATTTTCTTGCATATTAACTATGTTAGTAGAAACCATACACATATAAGCACATTCATAAACTTGTGTATGTATACACATTATATATATATGATGTGTATACAACACACAGTATTTTTTCACTCTTCTTCCAAAAAACTATTGTAGATATTTAGTGAACAAACAATAACCAGTCAGCCTGGTAATGTGCTTTTATAAAGTAATGAAGCTTGAAAGTTGTGTGTGTGTCTGAACTGGCTCAGTTTAGCACATTCTATATTGATTTTTATTGAAAGTGGGTTTTATTACTGTATCAGGAAACCTGTTGCTTACAGACTACATTTACCAATGTAACATTCAAATCAACTTCTGTGAGGAGATACAGTATAAGAAAAAATAAATTGGGTGATATGATGCTGATTTGTGGGGAGGACTTCTAATATTAATAAAGTAGTCAGGGAAAGGTTTGAAGTGGAGATTTTTGATCTGAGGTCTAAAGGGTAAGAATGAATGCAAAAACCACGGGCAAAAGTAAGTGCTAAGGATCTGAGGTAATCAAAAGCTAAGTAAATTTGAGGAAAAGAAGGGGCGTTTTGTCCAAGTATGATAACAAAGGGGGAGATGAGATTATAAAATGTTATCACTCAACAATGTCCTATGCCAGTTGGCAGGATTTTTGGCTTATTTTGCATTGTTTAAAATTTTAGGCAACATTTAAATATTACAGTGTCGTGTGAAAATCAAGAGTTCTAGCTTCTCCTGAAAAATTAGATGGTCTGCTCCCTTCAGAGTTGTCCTCAGATGTGGAAGCTGTCATCTGGAGCTGGACTGAGGCAGTCTCCCTGCACCCTTTTTTTTCCGCACCTTCCACTCATATTGCTTATGCTCAGGTTCTAAGGCCCAGCCTGTTGTTGTCCCTTATTAACTATTCATATATGTCCCTGTAGGTATGCAGTTTTCATTCTCGTAAGTACCGTGATCTGCTTTAAAAAAATGAAAAGATGACTCAGTAAACTCTGGAAGGATAGATGATAGAGGCAAGCATGGAAATGGGGAGAATTTTTTAGAGGATGCTGCAGATGGGGATGAAGGCGGCTCGACTTGAAGTGGTACCAGGGAGACGGAGAACAGTGGTCTAGGCCTCTGCGGTGCAGTTTCAGGTGCAGTGTTCATGCTGTGCTATGAATGACCAGCCCCTGGAGCAGAGGCCCTGAGTGAGAAGAGAGCACGGGCTTCTGGACTTGTGTACTAGAATGGTCCTGAAGGTAGGATTTGAAACAGGCCTTGCAGGTAGACATGAAGGTCCTTGCTGATGGATTTGCCCTGTGTGGAAGCAGCAGTAGTTTGGGAAAGGAAAAAATATTGTGAATTACCCAACTTTGATTTGGATTTTCTTTGTTTAGTTCCAGATGAAATGTTAGAATTAATTTATGTCAGTGCTAAAAGTATAAGGTGCACTGTATAAAGCAGAAGAATAGACACTTCTGGCTTTGAGTGTGTAGCAGTCATTATTTTCCATCTGGTTCTTTAAACAAGTGTCATATGAAAAGTGTCTTGGTAGCTTGAATGTATGGATTCATGTCTGTGCGGTATTTATAAACACACGATGTGAATTCTTGCCCTTTCTAGGATTTTAATGGTTTCACATTAAATGGTAGGTCATTATACTTTTCACTGAGACAGTGAAGGGTGATTAACTCCGTCTGGGTTCAACCAGTGTAATTTTAGAGGCTACAAATATTGTTACAAGTCAGGTTAAGGTTTAAAGGTGAAAGTATAGTGAAGCTTGACTGAATGACTTTTATAGCATGGAGTTAATGTACACAAACAAAGGAAGTCTTGTTTTCTTTTCATTATGAGTGCAGAGAACAAACGACTAGCTTGTTATAGAGAGGAAAATGTGAAAATTAGGTTGGTCTACAATAAAAATCTGTGCTGCGTGAACCCATTTACTCAGTATTTCAAATTGAAAATTCCTTGTAAAGTCCTCTTTAACGTTGCTGAGATTCAGAAACTTTAGACCTTGAATTTCTGTCCTTTGTTAAGATAGACTATCCTAACAAATGGCATCAACGGATTTTGTATCTTTTACATAAAGAAGGAAACTTACCACAATAAATATACTTGCACTCTCCAAGAGGAGAAAATTGCCCTTTTCTCTCCACTGACTTTTTAATAGATCCAGCTCCCCCAAATGCTTCCATTTCTCTCCATTTCTCTGAGTAAGTACTTTGGGTAATTTGATATAGTCTTTTCCTAGTAATATTCAAATCTTGGAGACTGGATTTCAGTCGAGGAATGGAGTGTGAAGGCAAAAGGTTGCTTCTTGTGATCCAGCAATGGGATTAGAAGAGTAAGTCTTCCTTGAAAAACTATGTTTAGTATCTGCATTGATCTTAAAGGCGGATGAGAAATGAAATCTGATGCTTAAGTGGACCCGTTTTGCTTAAATGACCAGATTTTTTTTTTTTTAAATTTTGAGTTTACTCATGTGAAACTTAAGGTAAGTGCTGGAAACTATAATATTTGAGACAATAAAAATCCTTATATCTAATAAATTGGTTTCTCTCTTCCCCTTTAATATTCAGCACTATTTTTATTTATAGTTGTTGCTTTGGTTTGAATGTCTTTCAAAATATGACAGAATTTTGTGGGGAAAAACATTTTGACTTAACAGATTTTAGATGTAAACTTTAAAGAATTTTGGGAACATTTTGTTTTTACAGAAGTTGAATAGATTTGTTTGGAGGCCCTGGAAAAAAAAAAAAACCTCCAAGAATTCAACAATAATGGGCAAAGTAAATAGCTTTCATTTGGGCTAACTGACCCTTTAAAAAAATAGAGCAGCCTGATCTGAGATCATTCACGATGTAAAGGTTGGGGTGAGATGAGTAGGTATGGTCCCTGAGGTCAAGGCGGAAATGCAAGGTCAAGGCTTTGCACTTAGCCTTGTGTCAACAGTGGCATGCCCTAATAAGTCTCAGAACTGATTTGATTGGGTTCAGCTACATGTATGGGCTGCCCTGGTGGCATAATCCACCTGCAATGTAAGAGACCTGGGTTCGATCTCTGGGCTGGGAAGATCCCCTGGAGGAGGACATGGCAACCCACTCCAGTATTCTTGCCTGGAGAATTCCCATGGACAGAGGATCCTGGTGGGCTACAGTCCATGGGGTTGCAAAGAGTCAGACACAACTGAGTAACTAAGCACATATGTATACAGCTACATATATAAATATATTATGCACTTTCCTGAACTTAAACCAGTACATGAAGGCTTTATGCCTTTACATTCCTGCCTAAATGATGCAAATTCAAAGAACTTATACCTGTGAAGGGAAAAAAGTCTTAAAGGATGGTTTACTCAGGATTAAAGTATGCTTGGCAACATTGATTTTTCTTATAAATGAGGTGTGTATATTCTGTGCACATACTTCTTAAAATTAATCTTTGCACACACACATGTTGTTACGGAACATGCCCAATTCAAGGGCATAAGTTAATTAACTTTATTTTCTTTGAATTCAGTCCTTCTGTAGTCAGAAAAAATTTCCTGATGACGTCGGTGATTTTAAATTTAGTTAGGTTCTATAATGGTAGAGATTAGCAAAGGAAACAGAGAAGGCAATGGCAAGCCACTCCAGTACTCTTGCCTAGAAAATCCCATGGATGGAGGAGCCTGGTAGGCTGCAGTCCGTGGGGTCGCTAGGGGTCGGACATGACTGAGCAACTTTACTTTCACTTTTCCCTTTCACACATTGGAGAAGGAAATGGCAACCCACTCCAGTGTTCTTGCCTGGAGAATCCCAGGGAAGGGGGAGCCTGGTGGGCTTCCGTCTATGGGGTCACACAGAGTCGGACACGACTGAAGTGACTCAGCAGCAGCAGCAGCAGCAGCAGCAAAGGAAAATTGAGAAAGTCCCAGCACAATGTAATGAAACACTTAGATAAAATATCATTTAGCTTTTCTGCTGCTCTATGGCAGACTGAATACATGTGCTGAATACACTGAATACATGTGCTACAAGCCAGTCTTGGTGTGATCTTTGGTCCGTGCTGCTGCTTTTGTTTTGGAAAGATGGAAGGATCTGATTTGTTTCAGAGCTTTGCTTGTATAGGGCTTTGTGTTGCTCTGTCAAACACTGGATGTACAAGAGATGCTTGAACTTCTTAGGTGTCTTCTGGTCTGAGATCAATTTGTGATCACATTATATTTATAGACCTTGATTGAGACCACATGAGTCTCTTGTGCCTGCCATCTTTATTTTGATACTTTAGGCAGACTTGACACAGGACACAATTCCAAGGGTCTGTGTCTTCTATTGAAAAGCGGCCCTGGAGTTGCAGAGCTTTTCCCGATAAATCATCGTAAACTGATTGATTCACACTGCTTTGAGAAGTAAGCAGATGTATTATGTCATATGAGCAGAAATCCGGGAGACATAAGCTGCTCACAGAGGCCAGAAAGCACTGTGTTCTTTCTCCTCTCAATTCTGCCATGTACACGGTTCACATGAAATTGCCTTCACCTGAGACATGCTGGCAAGGAGTGGATACTTGAATGACTGCCGGGCCATTGGGAAAAAGCATGCTCACCATGTTCTTTGTTAAATTAACATATTCTATCTTGTACCCATTAGTGGAAGCACTGTCCCAGAGCAATCCATAATCTTGTTCCAATCTGGACAGTCTTCTCTGTAAGCCTACTGAGCTGTTTTCATTTTAATTTTAGCTATAATTTTAATCATAATTTTAATCTACACAAGAATGTTTTATTTTTTTCTGATTATTCCTTTTTCATAGCATTCTTTTCTTGTTTTGTAGATGCAATATCTTCCTGAACATTTCTGACATTATTTGGCAATAATAATTTATTTTTCTTCTTCTCCCAACCTAGTTTCTTATGTGATTCTTGAGTTACCTTGGGCTTCCCTCAGCTCAGTTGGTAAAGAATCCACCTGCAATGCAGGAGACCCTGGTTTGATTCCTTGGTCGGGAAGATCCACTGGAGAAGGGATAGGCTACCCACTCCAGTATTCTGGCCTGGAGAATTCCATGGACTATATAGTCCACGGAGTCGCAAAGAATTGGACACGACTGTTCCCTTGATTTTCTCTGGTGTCATATTTTAGTTTCTTAATTTTGGCTCTTGCTTCTCATTCTGCAGCTTTTCTTGCATGTCTAGTCATTCTTCCAATAGAAAGAAGGACTGTGTAATTAATAAAATCTTTGAGTTGCAACTGATTCTCACTTGGAAATCTCCCTAGGAGTTCTGTGTGAGGTAAACAGAAGTGAGACTTTGCTTGAGGGGGATCAGCAAGAAGCCAGCTGTCAGACTATAGGATCACTCAAATTAGAGAGTGAGGATTATGCACGGTTTCACCTGGCAGGTTGTTCAGTTTCACTGGGAAAGGGTCAGCTATTTTTGCTGGAGGTAAATACCAGCTGCCTGATGTTTCTGCACTTGGAAAGAAGAGGGTGACAAGTGAGAGAGCTGCCCTTACGCAGACCCTTAATTTAATTCCCGTATCTTTAGCTTCTTTTCACACCCATCTTCCATAGTAGCTGCTGGATGAATCTTGATTTCCAAAGGCTGTTTCTTCAGACAGGCTGCCTCTTCTACATTTTTCAGAGCCTCCTCACAGCAGATTCTAAGCTACAAATCTGTATTTAATTCCTAACACATTCCCACTCTTTCTTTTTCCAGCAGAAACATATGAATATCTCTTGTTCATTGGCGATTGCCATTCCTCTGCCCTGTCTCAGAACTTCTGTGTCAGGGACTTTAGAAAGAGTGGAGGCCATTGTGTGTGCGTGATTAGGCATCTTAAACAGTTACTACTACTTTGCATAATATAATGCATAATTAGATTTTTAATGTAAGTTATTACTTACAATAATAACTCGGTGGAATATAGTAATAATATTTCCACAGTGTTTATTAGACACCTAAATGGAACCAGTGCAAACTGCTTTCTATCACAAAGTGTATTTATTTTAACTGTGTGTGCAATAGTTTATATTTACCATTTTATTTTATCAAGCTTACTTGATCAGATTAATTTATAAACAACTAAATCTAGGGTTAATTTCTTTTGCTTTGTTCTTTCATCCATTCAACAAATATCTATGGAACTCTGTGAAGTGCCAGTTACTGTGAATGACCTGAAATATACTTTCTTTAGTTTTATGTAAACAATTTGACTTTCAATAAAGCCTAACTATGGAAAAGAACTGACAGTGAGGTTTGAAAAAGAATGTGAATACTTTCCTCATTCTAGGGTGAGCTAAATGTAAATTTGGAAGGGGATGGGAGATGTTTATTATTTCTCCTGTGCCAAATACAGCTCTAGTAAGTAATAACCATTCGTAAGTTATATTGAAAGTGAATGCAATCCCATTGCTTTGTTATCGGTTACAAGTTAGTGATACTGCAGTGGATTCATTTTCATCTTTTCTTTTAGCTAACTTAAAAAGAATACTGAATTATTTATCAGAAAACTGACTCAGATTCATTTGTGTGTGGGGTGGTAAACTTTCTGTGAGTTCTTCTACTTTTCTCTTTTCTCTTGTTTAAAAGCTGGAGGAAATACACAATATATACAATTTTGAAATATTAGTGGAAAAATGGTTTCTTCATAGATTCTTATGCATACAAATGAGTGAAATGACACACTGCCAATCAACAATGATTGAAAGAGTATTAAACGAAGAAAAAACTAGTGTATTAAGAAAAAATTCTGGCATATTAAGTACATTATAAGGGAACTTTTTTTTTTTAAAGTAATGTTAGTTTTAAAAAGAAAAAATTCAGTGTTAGCAGGCAATTTCCCCTTTCTTTCTTTTTCTTCCCTGCAGTGACTATGGCTATCATTAAACACCATTGAGGTATAAAAATGTTTAACCAAAAGGCAAATACTTTGTTGTTATACCCATTACACATTAGCTTTTATTCTGCCTTTTTATAATAGTCTTTAGGCATCTACTAAATTATTTATTACATCCAATTATGTGTAAGCAATCTGAAAGAGCAATGTTTATTTCGATAGATTTGCTTTTAGTAAATTAGTGAATAATCAACAGTGACAATTAATTTATACAACAGAGGGTGAACCCGGGCTGCTCTTTTCTGTTTCAATTCCTCTTAAGGCAGCTAAAGGACTTCTCTGGTGGCTCAATGGAAAAGAATCTGCCTGCAATGCAGGAGATGCAGGTGACAAGCATTTGATCCTTGGGTTGGAAAGATCCTCTGGAGGATGGCATGGCAACTCAATCCAGTATCTTGCCTGAAGAGTTCCATGGACAGAGAAGCCTGGTGGGCTACAGTCCATAGGGTCACAGAGAGTTCGACATGACTGAAGCCCCTTAGCATGCATGCAGGCATTATAGTCCTCAAAACTCAAGATATATGTTAAATGATCTTTCCCTACCATTATCTTTCCTAAGGACCATAACTCAGCTGTTATTCACCTTTTATGTATTTCCATAATTTTCTTTGCAAAGTAATTGCTTGAAAATTTTGATGACATAGAATGACCAGCTTTAAAACTTTAAAAGATAAGTAAAGAAGAATAAACCTTGTGACGATCACAAAACAGATTTAGGTGAATCAATTCAATGATAGTTATAATGTACCAAGGGATATAGTTTAAAGTAGGTCATTTACAATCTTAATTTGTGTAAAATTTTTTTTCTTTCTGAAATATGTCTGTGGTTCTCTTGAACACAGTTATGTTTCATGTTTCCAGCAGGTGGAGATAAAAGGTTTCGAGGAATGAAGCTAGTAATCTGATGTGTCCAGGGGGAACATGTTAGACCACAAAAATGCAAGAGTGGAAAATTACGTTGTGGAAAAGTCAGAGCAGGCATCATTCTTTTCCTGTCTTCACAGTTCTTTTGCTTTCAATTGTAGCTAATGGAAATGAATGTCACCCTAAAGTGGACCAGATAGAAGAGTCTGCCAGTCTTGTGAGGTGAACACATTGTCTTTCATAAAAAGCTTCCTTTTAGTTCTTAGCTCTTTTTAATTGACATGAAAACTCTGACAAAAAGACAACTTGGAAACAAATCACAAATGTATGAGAAAAATACATTGGCAGCAAGACTTAAAATTTCACTGTCAAGAGGACATAACATTTGTACAGTTAGTTCTTCACATCTTCATAACTCTTCCCCAGATTTATTTCCGTATCCTTGATGCTGAAGAAAACATTGGAACATGTCGTTACTGGCCAGATGTTATTAAAAGTATATGCAGGTTTTCCCTGGCAGTCCAGTGGTTAAGACTCTATTGCAGTGGGCATACGATTGATCCCTGGTCAGCGAAGTTTCCACATGCCACACTGCATGGTAAGAAAAAATGATAATTAAAAAATAAAAGGTCCCAAGTACCTCTTGCACTGTTGGTGGGGATGTCAGTTGATACAGCCACTATGGAAGACAGTATGGAGATTCCTTAAAAAACTAGGAATAAAGCCACCATAAGACCAAGCAATCCCAATCCCAGGCATATACCCTGAGGAAACCAAAATTGAAAATGACACATGTATCCCATTGTTCATTGTAGCACTATTTACAATACCTAGAACATGGAAGCAACCTAAATGTCCTTTGACAAATGAATAAAGAAGTTGTGTTATGTATAAACAATGGAATATTATTCAGCCTTAAAAAGGAATGCATTTGAGTCAGTTCTAATGAGGTGGATGAACCTAGAGTCTATTATACAGAGTGAAGTAAATGAGAAAGAGAAAGATAAATATTGATGGGCATCTGGTCCCATCACTTCATGGGAAATAGATGGGGAAGCAGTGACTGACTTTATTTTTGGGGGCTCCAGAATCACTGCAGATGGTGACTGCAGCCATGAAATTAAAAGACCCTTGCTCCTTGGAAGAAAAGTTATGACCAACCTAGACAGCATATTGAAAAGCAGAGACATTACTTTGCCAACAAAGGTCCCTCTAGTCAAAGCTATGGTTTTTCCCATGGTCATGTATGGATGTGAGAGTTGGACTATAAACAAAGCTGAGCGCTGAACCATTGATGATTTTGAACTGTGGTGTTTGAGAAGACTCTGTAAAATCCCTTGGTCTGCAAGGAGATCTACCCAGTCCATCCTAAAGGAAATCAGTCCTGAATATTCATTGGAAGGACTGATGCTGAAGCTGAAACTCCAATACTTTGGCCACCTGATGGCAAGAGCTGACTTATTTGAAAAGACCCTGATTCTGGGAAAGATTGAAGGCAGGAGAAGGGGACGACAGAGGATGAGATGGTTGGATGGCATCACCGACTCAAGGGACATGAGTTTGAGTAAACTCCGGGAGTTGGCAATAGACAGGGAAGTCTGGCGTGCTGCAGTCCCTGGGCTTGCAAAGAGTCGGACAAGACTGAGTTACTGAACTGAACTGAATGTATATATATGGAATCTAGAAAGATGTACTGAAGAATTTATTTGTAGGGCTGCTGCTAAGTCACTTCAGTCGTGTCCGACTCTGTGTGACCCCATAGACAGAAGCCCACCAGGCTCCCCCGTCCCTGGGATTCTCCAGGCAAGAACACTGGAGTGGGTTGCCATTTCCTTCTCCAATTCGTAGGGCAGCAATGGAGAAACAAACATAGAGAACAGACATGGACATGGGGAGAGGGGAGGAGAGGGTGTGATGTATGGAGAGAGTGACAGGGAAACTTACATTACCATATGTAAAATAATAGCCAATGGGAATTTGATGTATATCTCAGGAAACTCAAACAGGGGCTCAGTATCAACCTAGAGGGGTGGGGTGGGGTGGGGAGGGACATGGGAGAAAGTTTCAGGAGGGAGGGGATATATGTATACCTATGACTGATTCATGTTGCGGTTTGACAGAAAACAAAATTCTGTAAAGCAATTATCCTTCAATTAAAAAATTAATCAAAAAAGTAAAATAAGAGTACATGTGGAATGTATGTGAAACAAGTGTGAATTCATTCTTATCTTGCTCACCAATTATTTATTAATATCTTTGGATACAGTTATGTATATCTTAAAATTATATAGCATCTTTATTAGCATGACTCTTGCCTCAAGGAAGTTTTCAAAAGGTCCCACCTACTTCTCAGAAAACAAACATCCAGACAATGGGAGACTTGCTAGTCTACCACAGAGGTCACAGGATTTATTACCAGGTTGTTATATTTTTTTCATTTATTTGACCTATATTTTATTGCCAATATAATTTGCAGAGTAAGAGTTCACTCTCCCTAATCTGCCATTGTTTTATTTATTTTATTGAGGTTTTATAAAGGTAGGGTACAGTTGCTTTTTATTTTTTTGTGGTCTAGATAGCTCCACAAAAATGTCTATCTAGGAAATCTATCTATCCATCTCTATGTATGTTAACTATTTCTGATTTTCTTCCTTTTTTCTTTCCCCCTCCTCATTCTGTGTTTGCAGCAAGGAACAGAAAAGAAAGCAGCTTTTTCCTCCCAAACACTCAGAGTACTTTGTCAGGTTTTGGGGGAAGAGGTTAACATTCTGAAACACTGCTGTGTTTTATTGCCAGTAAATGTTTTTACTCACCAGTGAAAAGTTTGTAAATAGGCACTGTTTAAGAAAAGAAAGAGATAATAAGTACTCAGACTTTTCCCTTCAAATTCTCTATAACTGAGAAAATGCATTGGTGATCTCAGCCCTTCCAAACAATAGTTGGGATCACAAAACCACTACTCATCATACAGCCTGCCTGGCATAATTAGCGGCTTTGACTCAAAGGAGACTAAAGGGTGTTTAGAATTGAGGGAAAAGCTTCCATACCCCCCTTATCCTTGGTTATTCAGAACTAAGACTGCACATAACCCAAAAGGCCAGGGTTGTGGCTGAACAAGTAGTTGCATTCTATACCTGTTCTTCAGATGAAATGTTTTCTCTGATGTGCCATTTGGAGGACGGCCCATTAAAAGCCTAAAAGAACAGTAGAGTTTGTGCACCAGACGGATGGTTGGGGAACAGTTTCTGTTCATTCAGTAAAGGCAAGTCGTGCTGAATCATCACTGTTGCCTGTGTTTGATCAGCTCAGGACACATGAATAGCTGTCATTGAAGACTTCTGGCTGGGTGAATAGTGTATATTACAAAGAGATTTGATAGGCAGGATTTGGCCAGCATGGTTGACTGGTTAGCATCCATAACTCAGAAGGACTAGGTTTTATTCTTTATTTTCTCGCTGAATGCTACCATGGAAGTATAACCTATGCTGATAGTAATTGCTTGCAACTCAAGCACATTTAAATATACATTAACTCTTTCTTTCCACTGTGGTAATTAAGGACTGCTCCAGAACACCAGGGCTTCCTTGGTGGCTCAGATGGTAAGGAATCTGCCTGCAATGCAGGAGACCCAGGTTCCATCCCTGGGTTGGGAAGATCCCCTGGAGAAGGGAATGGCAACCCACTCCAGTATTCTTGCCTGGAGAATCCCATAGACAATGGAGCCTGGCATGCTGCAGTCCATGGGGTTGCAAAGAATCAGACACGACTGAGTAACACATGTAACAGAACACCAGATGGTAGTTGGTGAATTGAAATGCTCTTTCTAGAGTCCTCTTGCTAAGACAGCCATCCTTTCCCTTTGACTGAAAGTCACAGCATGATCTGGGTTCTCATTTTCTTGGACCTGAATGTGAACTCTGTCTCTGATTACCCCCTTCAGGCTCCTGGCTTTGGAGAAGATGGCATGTCATAAGCTTTATTCTTTTCTTTCAACAACTTTTCTGCTGATGTCTTACTTGATGACTAACTCCATGTTACCCACTCACGGTTCAGACTTGGACTTTCTGCTGAATCTTCTTCTTTTCCTTGTTGGGGTTTTCACCATTTATATCACTTGAATCTTAACTCTGTTGAGCTGGTATTTGGATAGGTAGAATTGCCACAAATGCTTGGCAGTGCAAATTTCCCAGGCTTCCTTTGAAATCCCACCTTTGTTGCTGTCTGCAGATCTTCTTTTGATTACTCCATGTAAATACTGATTTATCATAATAATAAGAAACAAAGCAAAACAAACAAAAAACCTTAACTATATCAAAAATAGTTGCCTGGATATTTGGCAATTTTGATTGTTACCACTGGGCGCATACTGGCATCTAGTGAGTCAAGGCCAAGAATGATGCTTAACACCCTATCATACACAGGATAGCGCCTCACAGCAGAGGATGATACGTCTCAGAATGTCAATTTGAGGTAATTTATGAACCCCCTGGTTTCATGCAAAATTATTTTTCTTCCCCATCCAGTGTTTACACCTTTAAAACATTGCCTTCTATCCAATACTACCACTTCCTTTCAGTTTTTTTGAACTTCAAAGTGGTATCAGTTCAGTTCAGTTCAGTCGCTCAGTCATGTCCGACTCTCTGCGACCCCATGAATCACAGCACGCCAGGCCTCCCTGTCCATCACCAACTCCCAGAGTTCACTCAAACTCATGTCCACAGAGTCGGTGATTCCATCCAGCCATCTCATTCTCTGTCGTCCCCTTCTCCTCCCGCCCCCAATCCCTCCCAGCATCAGAGTCTTTTCCAGTGAGTCAACTCTTCGCATGAGGTGGCCAAAGTATTGGAGTTTCAGCTTTAGCATCAGTCCTTCCAATGAACACCCAGGATTGATCTCCTTTAGGATGGACTGGTTGGATCTCCTTGCAGTCCAAGGGATTCTCAAGAGTCTTCTTCAACACCACAGTTCAAAAGCATCAATTCTTCGGTGATCAGCTTTCTTCACAGTCCAACTCTCACATACATACGTGGCCACTGGAAAAACCAAAGTGGTATAATTACCTGCATAGTCTAATCTGCTATACAGCTGGTATGATTGGCCCACTTTTCCTCATCTTCACTCAACTAAGAACACAGTCTAATGGGAAGACTACTTGTGGAGCAGGGAATAAAGAGAGATGCCTTCATTGTGTCCACTCTACCAGGATATCTGAGAGCTGAAGGCAAGTAAGAAGATACAGGATAGTCCTGGACAGAGGAAGAAAAATACATATATGATTCACATATGTGTGGAATCGAGAAAAGCCCAACTGGGCTTCTGTGGTGGCTCAGTAGTAAAGAATCTTCCTGCCAATGCAGGAGACATGGGTTCGATCCCTGATCTGGGAAGATCCCTCATGCCACAGAGCAGCTAAGTCCGTGTGCCACAACTATTGAGCCTGTGCTCATGCTCTAGGACACGGGAAGTGCAACTCCTGAAGCCCGAGTGCCCTAGAGCATGTGCTCTGAAACAAGAGAAGCCAAAGCAATGAGTACCCCATGGACCACAGCTAGAGAGTAGCCACCACTCTCCACGACTAGAAAAAGTCCTGTGCAGCAACAGAGCCCCAGCACAGCCAAAAATAAATAAAATTAAATATATATATAAGTAAGTAAATGTCTAAAAGAGCCCAACTTTAGACACAGAGACTAGAATGGTCATTATCAGGGGCTGAGCATGAGGAATCAGGGAGATAGTGTTTAAGGAAACAGCCTTGCAATTAGTAGACCAATACTTCTGGAGATCAGTGTACAGCATAGTTACTATAGTCAACAATACTATAGCATAGACTTCAAAGTTGCTAGGAGACCAGATCTTAATTGTCCTCACCTCAGGAAAGAATGTTATGTGACATGATGAAGGTGTTAGCTAATGCTGCAATAGTAATCATAATTGCGATACATGAGTCAATCAAATCAACACGTTATACACCTTAAACCTACACTATATGTCAATTACAACTCAATTAACAAAACCAAATGATGTTCTGGAAGGCACCAGAAGAGTTTTATACCTTTTTTATTTCATTTACAGGTAATATCTTCCTCATATAATTAATTAATGATCTTTTGTCAGTATACTTCTCACATCATTCATTGTGAACTTGATGTGTATTGAAACCGCTTCTTGAATTGCTCTCTTCCTCTGGTCTTCCTTTTCCTTATCTACCTTCTGAAGCGTCTCAGCTGTGATTTGGGGAAGGTGAAGTTAGCACTCACGTCTGATTTTCCTAACCTTATGTATCAGCCCTGAATAATGGAAGTAGCCCAGGCTCTAGAGTCAGAGACTCAACTCACATTCCTGATATCTCCCAGCCTCAGTTCCCCTCTCTGTAAAATCATCACTGACATCATTATCCCAGTCTATTCATAAGTTTATTGGAAGAGTAAAGTGAAATATTAACACAGTGGCACAAAGCTTTGATAATTTATTTCTGTATTTCTCTTTATTAACATTTTTCTCAGTTATAGATTGATAGCATGCACAAATAGCAGGCTAACTGTGTGTTTGTTTCTCTATTTCCCCTTATTGAGGTTTGCCACCCAGATTACAACTGCTTCCAGCCAATTGCCCTTCACGTTTTCTCCTTTAAAGCTTTCCTTTCTGCTTTCAATAGAATTCCTTGTGTCACTGTACCCATATCCCTACCTGAACTGCCTCCAATTTAACCCAAGATAGTATCCACTTCTCAATTACTTAAATATCCAAATATTTATATTTGTAGTTGAGATTGGTCACACGTCTTTCCCCCTTTTTCCTCATATGTATGTTCCTTTATGTTCAAGATTTGTGTATTTTTGCTTAACTTTTGTAATTTTCCTATATTACTGTTACCAAGTATGACTGGCTCACAGAAAAAGTGACTACATTATGAGTTCTGATAGACTATTTTACCTTTTTATTAAGTTTGAGAATTTGAATCTTGTGGCAATTTGAATTAAAATGCTTTTTTGATTAGCATTAGTATCAGATGTCCTGACCTACGGGATTGAGAAATGGATTCTATAAATGTCGGCCAGGGTTCTTTGTGTTTGTATTTGAGCAGCTAATGGGGAAAGATAGTATAAGTGGTAATTTAATTCAAAATCATTTCTTTTTTCCCTTTAGGAAATTGGTTTATGCATGTATGTATGGGGGATAATGTGGAAAGAAAGGGGTCTGTAAATTTGTTCTTTAGTTTCTACCTTTTCATTTCAAATTTCCATTTATCAGTTATTTAATTCTGATAACTGTGATTAGCATATTGAAACCTTTTAAAGTGCCCTCATTGTTTTTCTTGTCTAAAAGTGTAAAAACCACAAAAAGACAGCTATTGCATATCACACTTGGAATTTGTAATAGAAATGCTTAACTTTCATGTAAAGCTTTTCAAGTCAGCATCTTTTATGTTTCCATAATTTTAAGGTATGACTTTTTAAAGAAAAAACTCAATTTTTAATTTAGTTATTATCATTTTAATGTGTGGAAGTGTGTTTGATTATAGGTGTTTATAATGATACAAAAATGCTCTGTATTGACAGCCTTAGGGAGCAGAGGGAAAGGGGTTGTTCTTTGAGTATAGAGTCTCAGTTTTGCCAGATGCAAAAGTTCTGGAGATCTGTTTCCGAAAGTGTGAATATACTTAGCACTATTTCAGTGTACCCTTAGAAATGGTTAAGAGCATTAATTTTATGTTATGTGTTTTCACCACAATTGAAAGAGGAAAGCTCAGTATTTAATCTAGATGTGCATGTTTTTATTGCAATGCCATTGCTTAGTGAGTTTTGTATAGTAGAGGTGGGATATGTCTTTCTTGTTTAAAGATGTTGTCACTTAAGAAGGAGCTGGTAATAAGACCTACCTCGTGATTGTTGAGAGATTTAAATGAGATAATTTGTGTGAGGCGCTTAATGTAGTCTCTCTTTCTAAATGTGAAACCACTTCCATTATGTAGAGTACAATAAAATGAACTGCAATGTTCTATAATTTATTTAATTATATAGGATGGCATAATGATTAAGTGCAGAAACTCAGTGCCTAATTACAAGCTATGTGAGCTTGGGAAATCTGAATTCCTTAAACTTTTTGTGCTCATGAGCTTTCTCATTTCTTTAGTGGATAAAGCAATATCTATTTCATATGGTCGATGAAAGGATTAAATAAGTTAATACACTTAACGCATATACTATGTTTTATATAAGTGTCATTATTGTCTTACTTTGATGATTTAGAAGGTAATGATAGCCTGGATGTTAGTAGTGGTTTAGAGTTTTAAAGTAATATATATTTTAAACTCACTAATTATTCTCAATTATTTCTTTTTATTTAATATTATCTCTCTTGATGGATCATTTTAAAGCTATATCTACCAGGGGTGTAATCTTTACACATTCCCATGGATTGAAGTGTTTTGAGGTAATTTATAGAATTACAAATAACTAGGCAGCAGTGGGCAAAAAATCTAAGAAACTAAGTTCTGTTGAAGGAGGAAAGTTTTTACTGCACATCTTTTAGCCAGTTCCAGATGCTATGAAGAAGAGTGGTCACTGTTGCATGTTTTGTTTGTTTTAAATAAATATCAGGCTTCAGAGAAACAGAATTTACTATACATGCAAGAGCTGTGGAGAAGGTATTTAAGATATTCAAGTTTTCAATATAAATATGTTCCTTTATTGGAAAAGAATGCTTTATTAATTTTTGGATCCTTTTAGAGTTTTTTGCGTGGCTTCAAAAAGGTAGTTAGTGCCTCCTGAAGTTTTCACATTGCATGGCATTTTGACATTATGCCAAGCATAGATGAAAATATGTAAGTTCTTTGTGCCCATATTTTTTGGGTGTGTGTGTGTGGCGGGGCAGGAGGTGGTGATTAAATCCTCACCCTATGTCCAGACGTCTCACATCCTGCTTAGTCTTAGGGAGGCAGGTCGCTTTCATATAATTACAGTTTTGGGCTAATATGCCCCTTTGAACATGTTGAATTCTTACTTAATGTATTGATTTTTAAACATAATTATAACGTGAACTTAATTTGGTATATGTGTTTGGACCATGTGCTTCTCCTTGGCAAATGCTTCCTTAAATTATATGCTTGTGCATGTATTAAAGTGTAGGAAATTATTGTTTTACTTGTAACATGCTCAAGGTGCATTTTAATAAATATAAAGGAATACCCCGAGGCAGGGGAACAGTGAGATCAAAAGCTTACTGTATTTTAGAAGCTAGTTTTATTAAGGTTGATTATTAATTTAAGGATTTATTTTTGGTGGGTAAAATGGTTGGGAAGGGTATGAGCCTAAGTAGATCTTTTGGGGGTGTGTGTGTGTGTGTGTGTATGTGTGCATTTTCTTTCTTTTTGCCTATATCCTGTCTTATCCCACTTTCCCCTCCCACCTTTTTGTTTATTATTCTAGAGAGCTCTCATAGCACTTTTTAAAACAGCAAAGGCCCAGGGTAGTGGGTGGGGAGGTGGGGGAGAAGATTTCAGTCAAAGAACATGTGTTGTTTTAACTCTGGTTAGTAAATTGAGTTGAAAGTCACATAAATAAAAGGGCATCAACAAAACAGTCATCAATTTACAGGATCCTAATCCTCCCCAAATCTCTGTGATGCTTAGGATAAATGTAAGAGGAGATCTTACTTAGTGATACTTTATCATAATGTGATCTACATTGCTGAGGAGAGAGAAATCTTTTTAACAGTTGCCTTTAAGGAACTGTAAATTTCAACAATTATTCAGCCCATTGCTTTCAGCACCTTTTGTTGGCTTATTAGTGTGTAGAACAGCAGGGTTGAACCGGGAGAAAGAGCCTGTGCATTTTAATTAGCTCCAAAGACAGGGTGAGATAAAAGCCAGGATTTTTTCCTCATTTTCATTTCGCATGGGCTGATTAAGGATGCTATTGTAGGCTGAGCTGGCTTGACCTAATCTCAGTGACCACCCATTTATGGAAGGGGAATGGCAAAAACTTGCTCCAGTTTTCTGAATGGGATTAGGAAAGCACTAATTAGCAAACCCTGAAAGCCATGAGGCGTGGATAGGAACACAGCACCCATCCTTAAGAAACAAATGCAGTCTGGGGAAACATTCACCAATTGAACCAATTAACGCTTGCATATATTAGGCACTTGGTGATGTGTTTTCCGTTTTTAATTACTTAACCATGAATAAGAGCCTGATGTTCTTCAAGCTGTACTTGTTGATTAAATAAATACTTCTGGCCTGAAGAGAGATGTCAAAACTTGAAGGGTACTAATGTTGATAAAGAGGCCTGTAAATAGTTGAAGAATAGATTTGAGCTGAATGTGACCTCGCTGGAAGGGAAGTGGCTGAGACTACAATCTGCAGAACTTTAAAGTTAACTCTTTCTGCTAAAGTACAGTCAGACTTTAATTATTGATAGGGAGAACCAATCTACTTGGGGGTCATTGGCTCTTTCCTTCTCTTTGACCTACTTTGAATCCTGCAGAATACATAGTCCTAGGAGTCAACAAAACTAGACCTGGGTGAAAATCCCTTTGCAGTTTACTAGTGTAGAACATTAGGAAGGTACTTCTCATCTTTGAGTTTCAGTTTCATTACCTTCAAAATGAAAATAAATATTATCTATTTTATAAAATTGATTTTAGCCATGATATAATATATGTAATGTTTTGGGTGGTAGTTGGTTTCAATAAAGACCCCTGAAGTGGCTGGTGGCATTACTGATTATTACTGTCATTATTATTTCTGAGCATTTCAGACAAATATAAGGTAGCATATTTGGAAGAAGTGAAAACTGAAGGTACTTTGTCTAGAACCTTTGATCCAGAAGAGACAGGTCTAGGGTTATTTGGTTGAAATGAGATTGGGAGTTTCATAAGGATTTCACTTATCCATTCCTTTGCCCCTACTTTGGTTGACTGAATTGGCCACTAGATGGAAGCATATATTTTTATTGGTTTTGTATCTTTAAATAAATAGTTGTTTTATAAATAGATATGAGTATCTAAAATCAAAATATCAGATCTAGTCAGTATAATTGATAATTTTTGAATCTGTAGAACTAGATTGAGACTCCTATACAGAATATGACAATAAAAATAACTGCAGTTTGCCTAAACACAGATAGATGTGGGATTTGTATGTGTGCAAATTATGTGCAGTATTTTTGTAATGTTTAAGTGGCATTTCCTCCTAGTTTAGATGACCCTATTATAATTATTTTTATTCATTTATATCTATTAAAACAACTTACTGTAAAATGTTAACAAATTATATGACTTAAATACATTCTTAGCCTAGAGGGACTGACTACACTTTCAGTAAGGCTCTAAGTGAACATAATTATTAGTTTGAGCAGTTTTGCATATATGTGTTACTGATTAGGACTTAAACTTCCAGATGTGTGATGCCAATTTTGTGATAATTATTTCTAAATATATCAGGAAGATTTTCATTTTCTCATGATTAGTTTCTCTTATGCTTTCATTTATTTCTTTCCAGTGTATCTTAGAATTTTCTTTAAACCACTAATGGGCTGCTTGAGTTGAGATCCTCTGCTAGATTCTCTTATTCAATAAGAAAAAATAAGAATTTCTGTTCTTTTTTTCAAGGAGCTTACAGTCTAGTTTGAGTGGAAAAAATATAGTTAAATAATACATGCAATTCATTATTCTAGAGGACAAAGAAATGATTCAAAACTGTAGGAAGAAATCATTTCATGCTGGAGTAGGCACTTTAGTGGTATATCTTGATGAAGAGTGAAGAGGAGGGCAATGGGAAGGAAAAGGGGGATTTTAGGAAGAGGGAAGTACGTGAATAAAGAACAAAGCATGTTTGCATGTCAGTGAGCAATTTGACTTTTTAAGATAGGAAGGGAATTGTGGGAATTGGGGTTTACAAATGTAGATTGAGTTCAGATTGGGGAACCTTTTAACTGACAGGGCTAAGTGCTGTGGAATGTGTCCTATAGACAATTGAGAACATTCTGCTTAAATAGCCTTAGTTACTTTGGAGGAAATTCTAGTTGAATCCTGTTTTGAAATTGCTTGAAGAAATTTAATGGAAAAAGGGAATTTGGTGTTAGCAAAATTCAGATTTTCACTGTTAAACTGTAATAGGGCTATTTCTTAGATTTGCTGTAATTCACAAAATGTACAAGATAACCATATATCGTGGTCTTAAAGAAGATTTTAGAGAAAATTTATGTGTTCTTGTTCTATTTGGCAAAGGATTACCCTGTTCCCTTTAATTTCTGGCTCATTTTTATTTCTCTTCCATTGTGTGAATGGATTCTTTCTTGGTCACATTAAGTGAAGGAAGGAGTCTGAAACTTACAGCTGTATGTCAAGTAAAATGCATAGAATCAGTTAGTTGATGAAAATAGAGAATCAGTATAGGATTTGGGTAGAACTAAAATTGGGCAAATGCTGATATGAAGAGGAAAGAGTGACCCTAAGTTTGGTCACAGTTGGTGAGGAATTTCGGGGAAACATGAAGGTAGAGATCATCCTGTCATGTGCCGTGAGCTGTGTCAAGGTAAAGTATGAAGCATGAAAATCCAAGTAGAAAGAGGACTGGAATCCTGAGGGATCTGGCAGTCAGGATTATGTCTTTAGGTTTCCTGATCATCTAGGCACAGGGTCTCTCAAGCAGAGTGGAAGCAGCCTTAGGTCAGGCTTCAGACAGCTGTGGGTGCTAATTCTAATGAGACTGTGTGATTGAGGGGTTCTGTCCCCTCCTTTTCTTCTATCTTCAGGTGAGTGCTTATATCTCCTTTTTGAGGTTCAGGGCAACACAGATCAAATTGCATAGTTTAGGATATGGTGTGTTTAGTTGTTCCCTCGTGTCCGACTCTTTGCAACACCATGGACTGCAGCCCACTAGGCTCCTTTGTCCTTGGGGATTCTCCAGGCAAGGATACTGGAGTGGGTTGTCATGCCCTCCTCCAGGGGATCTTCCCAACCGGGGGATCAAACCCAGGTCTCCCTCATTGCGGGCTGATTCTTTACCATCTGAGCAAGCAGAGAAGCCCTAGTTTAGGATGGAGAATTATTTAACTACAGCGGTTATTTCTCAGTACTTTTAGCTCTTTATTTCTCTTTTTTTTTTTCCTTTGTTTAAACTTTGTATTTGGTGTTGGAATTCTTTATGTCTGAGCCTCCAAGGAAGCCATATTGGAATATAGTTATCAACAGTGTTGTGATATTTTCAGGTGAAGCGCGAAGGGACTCACCCGTGTGTATACATGTATCCTTTCTCCCCCAACTCCCTTTCTAATCAGGCCCTGCATAACATTGAGTAGAGTTCCTTAGGCTGTACAGTATGTCCTTGTTGGAATACCTTTAGCTCTTGATTTTCAGATCCTGCATCTTACTGGAGCAATTCTTTTTTTGTTTGTTTCAGATCCTGGACTTTACTTTTATTAGTAAACTAGCCTCTTTTAATTTTTAAAAAAATTTTATTATTGGAGTATAATTGCTTTACAATATTGTGTTAATTTGTAAATTGTTAAATTGTGTACAATTTCTGCTGTACAACAGCGTGAATCAGCTCTGTGTATACATTTATCCCCTCCCTCTGTGGCCTCCCTCATACTCCCTCCGCCCATCCCACCCCTCTAGGTCTGGGACAGAACTAATGTGTTTATTACAGTGAGTCTGGTCTTCTATTTAGGACTTATTTCATGTCATCCCCTAGTATGAAGAACCAGTTCTGATTAAACTTTGAATTAAAAAAACACAAAAACAGCAAAACAGAAGAATAAATGTAGGCAGACCTGTATGCTTTTATATAATTTATTTTAAATATTTAGTGAGTAAAGGTCTTTATGTGCCCTCAAGCAGGTAGAGTTTTGCGGATCAAAGTTGAATGTTAGGGAGTAATGGTCTGAAATGGCACGTGAATATAGAAACATAATTAGGTTCACCACTTAAGTGCTGGGACTTTCCGTTCCCTTTTATGTCTGTTACTGAACACCCTGGGCTATGGAAGAGGTTGACAAATTAATTTCAGTTTCATATAATCGCATATTCAACAATTCTGTTTTTCCTTGAGCTCCATTTTCTGGCTAGAAATAGGTGATCTAAAAGTTTTACTTTTAAAAGAAACATTTATTGCTGCCCTATTTTCCTGTCAGACTGTGCTAAGTGTTTTTCATACCATATTTCATTGAGTCCTCCCAATAGTTACTTTTTTTCATTTTTTTAAAGTCAGGAAACTAAGAGTAAGAGATGTTAAGAAACTGGTGGTCCAAGTTTACACAACTAGTTAAAGGGTAGAGTTGGGATTCCAAAGTCCAAACTTTGTTCTCTTTATCTGCTGTGCTTCAGCAGTATCCCTAAAGCAGACAAAAGGCATGCTGGTGTTTTTGGTTGTTATTGTCATTTTTGGATTTTTTTTGGCCACACCACAAGGTTTGTGGGATCTTAGTTCCCCACCAGCGATTGAACCTGTGCCCCCAGCCATAGAAGGCCAGAGTTTCTAACCACTGGACTCCCAGGGAATTTCCAGACATGCTGGTTTTATCTTTATGAAACCACAAATAATATTGTTACAAAAGTTTTTAATTAACCTGATCAAATTTCCTTGGTATGTAGGCAAAGTCATGAAAATGGGAGATAAGCTTTCAAATGTGACACATTCAGAGGAAACCAAAAATGTTCATTTAAGGGTCTTTTACTATCTGATCTAGTCTGGAAGAGATTTAAGTATAATTTACTGCAATGTCTTTAGTAAAGGGGAACTGAGTCTAAGAGACGTGTCTTCGACAACTCACTTTTTAGAAGCAGAAGCAGCTTTCTTGATTCTCAGATCAGCTCTTTTCTCTTCAGGGCCCCATATACTGGTTTCCTTCCCATGATAATGAAAATTCTAATTTATATAGGAAGGGCCCCCGACTCACCAGGAAAATGACTAATCAAATTGAACTTTCTGGCTGTGATTTAATTTGGTGGCATTAGTAGAGATGGTCTTAGGCTCTTGGGACAGAATTATTGAACACCAATTTAAACTTGACAAAATATAATCTAATATAGAATTTACCTTGAGCTGCAAAAAAATTAAATTATTACATTTGTGTGTGTAAATAGGGACTTTGTATTTTGGGCACAGTATTTGTTTTCTCTTAGGTCAGAAATAAATTCTCAAATGATGTATCTTAAAAAATAGAAATAGACATTGTTAGTTTATATTTGGTAAGAAATAAGAAAGAAAATCAACAGTAATGGGGCTTTGGGAAGAAAACCATTAGATGTGATCTCTTCACCTGTTAAACCCAGCTGTCCCTTCTGGGATTTGGCTTTGTTTTCTGAGACCCATTTCTATGAAAATCTAACGAGGAAACTCTAAACTGCTGGTGACAAGAGTAGCCTATTTTACAAACCGTGCAGTAACCAGGATCAAGTATCAGAGTACAGATTCAAGGCTCTTTCTATTTTTCATAAATTGAGTTTGGTGGCATTTTGTAAAACTATCTATCCTTCTTCCATTGCCAAGCTGACTAATCGACTGGTCTGTTGACACCATCTGTCTAAAGAATCCACAGCCGCTACCATGACTTTTGGTTCAGCTTTCAGTAGAAACACATTCCATCAGGAAAGAAAAAAAAATTTTTAATTTCGTAAGTCTAAAGTTATGAATCACATTGGAATTTCCCTTTCTTTCTTTCGATTTTTCGTCTTTCTTTTTCTTTGTTTCTTGTTTTTCATTATCCAAACACATTGATTTAAGGTCTTGTAATGTAATTTCAAGAGTTTAGCACTATGAATTTTGATGATGCATTAACAGAAATTGATACACTGGCCCATGATATGAAAATGACATAGGATGCCTATCATGTTTGAAAGGAAATAATGTATATATAACTTATATTTTAAGAAAATCTCTAAATGAGTCCATGCTTCTTAGAAATTAAACAGCAAGAGAATATTGTTTTAAGAAAAATGCTTTTGATTTGGTGAAAACTTATGGCTTCATTTAGATAACATTTATTCAGCCTTACAAGTTTCTTTTAGACTTAATACAAAGCTGATTATATATTGTATGAGAAAAATATAAACACTAGACACTTTTTGAAAATAAAATTTTTTAAGAAACTAAATTTAAGTGTACTTTCTGTCCACCTCAGATGTTATTATTTAGAATAAATGCTTCATAGGGATTCAGAAAACACTCTAAATGATAAATCTTTGGTATTTCTGTAACATCTTTTATTTGAATGAATCAAGTTTTTAAACTAGTACTACCTCCTCAGTTCCCACAGGAAAAATATGAGACGTATGCCCGAGCTCATTCGCTTGTGTTTACCATTACTTTATATGTGTACTTGAGTTGGAGGATGGAGGGAACAAGAATTGCCCACTGAGCTGAGAAGGCATCTTGAGTCTGAAATCAAAGCAAGCAGCTGTGTATAATCAATGAGTCAGTTTTTTATAGGCTAACTACTCACAGTGGGGAACCTGGATCGGGCAGATAGCAATTCAGAAACACTCACAGCTGCCCTCTGCACCAAGGAGGCCCTGGATCATTTTTATTGTTAAACTCGGGTATAGGGGTAGGTGGCTTGGAATAGGGTGTGCTTTCCTAAGTTAGTTTCCCTAGTATCTCAGATGATAAAGAATCTGCCTGCAACGGGAGAGACCCAGCTTCGATCCCTGGGTCTAGAGGATTCCCCTGGAGAAGGAAATGGCAACTCACTCCAGCATTCTTGCCTGAAGAATTCCATGGACAGAGGAGCCTGGCGTACTGCAGGTCATGGAGTCGCAAAGAGTTGGGTACAACTGAAGCAACTAACACTTCTACTTTCACTTCCTAAGTTAAGATTTATGAATGGGTAACTAGCTGTGTGGGCACTTGAAATAAATCAGGGAAAGTTTTCATCATTGTTTAGGGACTAAAAGAACATAGAGACTACCTGGTCCTAATGATTATTAAACATTATCTATAAAGAGTTGGCCACGACTGAGTGACTAACACATACATATGTATTAACATACATTCTCTTGACAACAAAGAAGTGATTCACTGCATAGTACAGTCCTGAGTAGAGTCAGCAGAAGGAGAGAAGGAACCATAAGGGCCCAACATGGCATCAGTTATACTAATATTGGTACAACTTGAAAGCGTATGAAAACGTGAGGTGACTAGTAAATTTAATATGTGGTTTTCACCTTAAGCCATTAATAATTTAGTTAGAGAAAAAGACATATACATGAAATTGGTTAAATAGTAAAAGATGCTTTGAATGTTGTTATAGATAAGAAGATGATATACCATACTATTTATATATATATATATATATATATATAATAAAGAGGATATGGATTGTACTGGTTTGGCAAAGCTTCATGGAAGAAGAGGCAAAGAAACATCTGAAGGCATTGGAGAAGTGGAGAAGTGATAGTAGAATTCATAGCAGGGTCTCCATACTGACACAGACCAGAGGAGGAAAAGCTTGATTTAAAGTAGGGAATGTCGTGCATTTAGGATGATTTGGTTTCATGCCAAAGAAACCCATTTGGTAACAAAAGGAAAAGTCATAGACCTATATCCTCAAGCCATTGAAAATGCATTGGTGGAATCAGACTTAAGTAGCAAAAGGAACAAGTAACCAAATGGTACCAGTGTGTTCTGGTTTTCTCTCCTCTGCTTCCTCTTGTGTGGATGTTTCATTTTTCTACTTTACAGATGAATCTTGTCCATTGCAAGAGCAAACATGATGTTTGGCAGCTCACAGTCTAATCGCTTTCCCCTGCCAACTCTAGGTAGGAAAATCCCAGGGAAGGATTCCAGTTGTCCCAGCATTAGTCATGGGTACATTTTTAGACCAGTAATTGGTGTCACCAGTCTGGGATCTGTGCTCACCACTGTGATCTAGGAATGGAACCTGTTAGTTGAAGAGTGAAGGAAAAGCATACTGGCCACAGACTTCTCCACTCTCCCCCCAAAAAATCACCACCAGGGAGAATTAATAAGCAGCTGAAGAAAATTTCTATTTGTTCTTTAACAGTTGAAGGCAGTGAGTGATTTTAATAATCAGTGAAAGATATTGAATCTTGAGTGAAATTAAGTATGCCATTCAGTGTCTAATTCCTTTATATGTTAGTGATCTTATAATTCCAGGTAATATAGCCCTAATCAGAACCATGTATGTTGTTTATTTCTGAAGTTACAGTTTCATTACTATAGTTATTACATTGTTGAAGCCTCAAATGAAAGTTTTTATGCTATTTCAAAGTAAATATGTTGATTCGTTAAGTTCATGAAAGAAATGATATGATTACACTCTATAGTGTGACCTGGTTTTCAAAGTGTTGGTGTTGTAGGAACTGTCTTGTTTGTTTAGTAGGCCTTTCAAGATATGCTTTTGACACTACTTGGAAAATATTTAAACTTAGGCTTTGTTAATACAAGAAGTAAAAGGAATTCCGAATATTACACTGTCGACTATGCTTAGCTGTGTGCGGGCTGACTGGCCAGTGGCCACACCACAGCTCTTGCTGTGAATATTTATGAAAAGAATGGGTTTATTAGCCTTTTGGATATTTAAAGAAGTCAAAATGTTAGTACAAAGTATTATATTTCTACCTGTTTATCCCATTTTATTGTCATCGAACCTGTTCTCTTGGTCTGTTAGATCTATAGGTTTTTTAGTTTATTTTATGTTAGGTCAGAGGGGTGTTGGAATTGCTGCTGGTGGCCTGACTGCTTTAACTTCCCATTTCAGGCTGTTAGGGCTGACCCATTTGCTCACATTGGGACTGCTTTCTCTGTGCATCACGAATTCTCTGTCATTTTTTAATGTTATGAGCTGGTGATTCTCAAACTTCAGTGCCTGAGCCAGACTTCAAAATTGCCAAATCAGAATCTTTAGGCTGAATTGGTTTATCAAACTTTCCAAAGGATAAATCAGAGAACTGCTTTTTCCTTTTATTTCTGTTGTTGCTGATCCTGAGAATATAGTGACATACTTTCTGCAAATCTGTACCAACAGTAAACACCCAGAGGTGTCATGTGTGGTGAGAAGAGCTTTGCTATCAAATGGATGAGATTCAAATTCTCCTTCAGTTACTAGCTGATTAAATAATATGGGTGAGTCACTTGGCCCTATCATTCTTAGTTTCCCCTGGGTAAACTTGAGATGGTAAAAGCATCCATTGATTGTGGACTGGGTGAGGTGAATTACATTTCTGGAAGACAACTTGCTTCTCATTTCTGTGAAGATTTTTTTTTATTTTAATAATTATTTGACAGTTATATTTGTTGTTGTTCTTCAGTTGCTCAGTCATGTCTGACTCATTGAGACCCCATGGACTGCAGCACGCCAGACCTCCCTGTCCATCACCAACTCCCAGAGCTTGCTCAAACTCATGTCCATTGAGTTGGTGATGCCTTCCAACCATCTCGTCCTCTGTCATCCCCTTCTCCTACCTTTAATCTTTCCCAGCATCAGGGTCTTTTCTAATGAGTCAGTGCTTCGCATCAGGTGGCCAAAGTATTGGAATTTCAGCTTCAACATCAGTCCTTCCAATGAATATTCAGGATTGATTTCCTTTAGGATTGACTGGTTTGATCTCCTTGCAGTCCAAGTAACTCTCAAGAGTCTTCTCCAACACCATGTTTCAAAAGCATCAATTCTTCAGCGCTAAGCTGTCTTTATGTTCCAACTCTCATATCCATACATGAGTACTGGAAAGCCATAGCATTAACTATATGGACCTTTGTTGGTAAAGTAATGTCTCTGTTTTTTAATACGCTGTCTAGGTGTGTCATATCTTTTCTTCCAAGGAGATCTGATAGACAGAGTGCCTGAAGAACTATTGATTGAGGTTTGTAACCTCGATAGCATATTAAAAAGCAGAGACATTACTTTGCCAACAAAGGTCCATCTTGTCAAGGCTATGGTTTTTCCAATGGTCATGTATGGATGTGAGAGTTGGACTTAGAAGAAAGCTGATCACCGAAGAATTGATGCTTTTGAACTGTGGTGCTGGAGAAGACACTTGAGAGTCCCTTGTCCTGCAAGGAGATCCAACCAGTCCATTCTAAAAGAGATCAGTCCTGGGTGTTCATTGGAAGGACTGATGCTAAAGTTGAAACTCCAATACTTTGGCCACCTCATGCGAAGAGTTGACTCACTGGAAAAGACTCTGATGCTGGGAGGGATTGGGGGCAGGAGTAGAAGGGGATGACAGGGAATGAGATGGCTGAATGGCATCACCGACTCGATAGACATGAGTTTGTGCGAACTCCGGGAGTTGGTGATGGACAGGGAGGCCTGGTGTGCTGTAATTCATGGGGTCGCAAACAGTCGGACACGACTGAGCAACTGAATTGAACTGAACTGAACATTGTACAGGAGGCAGTGATCAAAGCCATCCTGAAGAAAAAGAAATGCAAAAAGGCAAAATGGTTGTCTGAGGAGGGGTTACAAAAAGCTGAGTAAAGAAGAGAAGTGAAAGATAAAGGAGAAAAAGAAAGATATAACCATCTGAATGCAGAGTTCAGGGAATAGCAAGGAGAGATAAGAAAGCCTTCCTAAGAGATCAGTGCAAAGAAATAGAGGAAAACAAGAGAATAGGAAAGACTAGAGATCTCTTCAAGATAATTATAGTATGATGGTTATTTTATGTTGTAGATGATTGAATATTAAATTCCCTGGACAGATCATCTGGACTTCTTAATCTATTGTTTTCAAATTTGGGGGAATGATATTTAATCAATAGTTACACTTTTAGTTCTTTAAAGGCATGAAGGATTCTCACTGTCATATACCTTATAGATTAGAGAGATGGATATAGTTTGAAGTTTGAAGATCAGATCCTAATGATGAAAGAACTACTGACATCACCATACAGTGTGATATTATTATTAACCAGAAAACACTTTGTTCTGATAATCTGGTGCCAAAGAAGGAAAGCAGAAGGGAACCAGCATTATCTGAGTATATACTGTGTGTGTGACACTGGGTTTAACAGTTTCTCCTGAATGATTTAATCTGTGAAGCAGATATGATCACCAGTTCCACAGAATCACTGATGCCATAACTTTGTTCATTTAAGCATTAGCTATCATATTCTGAGTATGAAAAGAGAAAAATGTCCTATTGGGATAGTTAGGATATAGTTTTATTACTTCTTTTTACCATTATCTTTATGTAGTCTTTGGCTGATCTTGGTACCTTCCATTTGAGAAAAAAAAAGTGCTCTGAAGTATGAAGGTTCATATAAATATATATAATTTTTAGATTATTCTTTTTCCCCTATGTATCCAAAGAGATTGCATGTAAAATTTTTAAAATTTCCAATGAAAAGCATATTTAGGCTCTTTTCTTATTTTTGTCTGAGTCATGTCTCACTCATAACTCAATGAATTTTTAGCTGTGTTTAATAATAACAATTTAAGTCTGTCTGCAAACACCAAGTACTTCACTTGTTTATTTTTAATTTTTTGTGCAATGGAAAATGGAGTTTCTCTATGTGACTTTTATATAAAATAATCATTTTCATATGTTTTGCATTGCGTTTTTTGAAAGACAAACTAGAAAATATGAGGGTTTCAGGTCTCCACATGTGAAGCTGCCAGACACATGACACTAGGCTGCTGTCCAGTGTAACACATACACCATTGAGTATGCACACTGAAATGATAACGTGCTTCCCAAGTGCACTGACTGGGAACGTCTGCTGCTGCTGCTGCTGCTAAGTCGCTTCAGTCGTGTCCGACTCTGTGCAACCCCATAGACAACAGCCGACCAGGCTCCCCCGTCCCTGGGATTCTTCAGGCAAGAACACTGGAGTGGCTTGCCATTTCCTTCTCCAATGTGTGAAAGTGAAAAGTGAAAGTGAAGTCGCTCAGTCGTGTCAGACCCCTAGCGACTCCTTGGACGGCAGCCAACCAGGCTCCTCTGTCCATGCGGTTTTCTAGGCAAGAGTACTGGAGTGGCTTGCCATTTCCTCCTCCGTGGGAACATCTAGGAAGAGTCAATTGATAGATTATAGGCATTTTCAAGTACCTTGATCTAGAAACAAGATAAAATATGGTCAACCCCTGGTGGCTCAGTTGGTAAAGTTAAGAATCCATCTGCAATACAGGAGACCCAGGTTCGACCACTGGGTTGGGAAGATCCCCTGGAGGGGAGGGCATGGCAACCCACTCCAGTATTCTTACCTGGAATATTCCATGGACAGAGGAGCCTGGCAGGCTACAGTCCATGGGGTTCCAAAGAATCAGACATGACTGAGTAACTAAGCACAGTAGAGTACACTCAGCTATCATGTTTTCTAACATTCTATGCCAAGTGATTAGCAGTATGACCAATATGTGATTTAAAAGAGTTACTTTCAGAAGGATATTCAAGTTTGGTATTCTATTTGTAGACTTGTGCTGTATGCTTTATGGCATTCTCCATTTTCTATAAATGTTGGAACCTGATTTTAATATCTGATCTTCTTTAATGATGATATTTATAACTTTATATTATTCTTTGGATGACTTGTCACTTTAGTTTTATAAATTAATCAGTAAATCAACAAATGTGATTAAGTAGTCATGAGTTTCTAGTAGTGTATTAGACAATGAAGGAGAAACAAAGGGAGACAAATACACAGTTCCTGTAATCAAAACCTCAACTGCTGAATTATCACCATGACTTATTTATGATTTTTCAATTTTATAACAGATAAGAATTTGAAGTGTGTTATAATTGAATTATTCTAAACAATTCCCTCATAGCTCAGTAGGTAAAGAATCTGCCTGCAATGCAGGAGACCTGGGTTCGATTCCTGGGTTTGATTCCTGGGTCGGGAAGATCCCCTGGAGAAGGAAATGGCAATCCACTCCAGTATTCTTGCCTGGAAAATCCCATGGACAGAGGAACCTGGTGGGCTACAGTCCATGGGGTCGCAAGAGTCGGACACGACTTAGGACTAAACCACCACAACCAAACAAAGCAATATATATTACTGCTTGATAATAAAAGGGAGGCTCAATATATATTACTGCTGGTGGCTCAGAGGGTAAAGGGCCTGCCTCCAATGTGGGAGACCCGGGTTTGATCCCTGGGTTGGGAAGATTCCCCTAGAGGTGGAAATGGCAACCCATTCCAGTACTCTTGCCTGGAAGATCTCATGGACGGAGAAGCCTGATAGGCTACAATCCGTACGGTTGCAGAGTTGGACACAACTGAGCAACTTCACTTTCACCTTTCACTTTTCAAACAAAGCAAATTAGTTGGTATATATTTATGAAGATATGAATGTTGTTTTAATGATCATATTGTGAACTAAATCTCAATTTTGGCTAAAAATTTACACTAAAAGACAGCTATTCTGCTATTTTAGATACTTATATTTTATAATTTTAGTAGTGTTTCAGTTGGGAGAGAAAGCTACAGGGAATTGAGTAGTGTTTTAAAGAAAATTTGCATGTCATCAATTACAGCAACTACTTTCTTATCTTTTAAAAAGTACATTTGTGTGCATAACATTAGTTATTTAGTTCATAGTGTAACGCTTGACGCAGGTAAGATTTTGAGATTCACTCATGTGCTTCTTGGCTTTATTAAAATTCAACTGCTGCTGCTGCTGCTGCTGCTAAGTCGCTTCAGTCATGTCCGACTCTGTGCGACCCCATAGACGGCAGCCCATCAGGCACCTCTGTTCCTGGGATTCTCCAGGCAAGAATACTGGAGTGGGTTGCCATTTCCTTCTCCCAAAATTCAGCTGATTTCAGCTTATTAGAGAGGTGTCAGATAGGCTCAAGTAATTTACCAAAAATTAGACATCAGACAAGGTACTTAGCTATTCTGAGCCTCCCTTTTGTCATTATGTAATATTTTAAAATACAGATGTCAAGTATACTCCATAAGATATCACTTTGCTGTACATCTAAAATTAACACAACATTGTAAATCAACTATACTTCAATAAAGTCATAACCAAAAGGAAATGATAAAAGAATAGGCTGGCATCTAATTATGATTATTATAAGATTTATTTTTATTTGCCCATAACAGTAATGAAATATAATCTAAAATTTACTGGTATATCATGTGAGTGATACTTGTCATCAGAAAAAAAAAAGATGCAGTGTATCTCACAATGTAAATACTCATACCTCATTGTTATTGAGTTGACCTAGAAACAACTCCTAAGAAGGAAATTAAAAGTTTGTCCAAACGTGATTTTCAGTTTTTTCCCTTTATCGTAAGTATTTTTAAGAAGTCAGAGAGTTTATCTTGTCATTTTAAAAGTCCATATTTTATTTAAAATTGTATTTCTGAAGTTACCATAGAGTATCGTATTTTTCATTTAATGACTTTGGAGAGTATCTTGCTATTATTCTTCAAGGTCCTTATGAAGTTAACATATGAAAATGGCCTGTCCTCAAATAAATCACATGCTCTCTTAAATTAGATAAGTCAAACTTTCAGAAGAGCTTGAGATAGTTTTGTAATAAGATTTTAAAAACCAACTGTATTATTATGAAATATTTATTTCCCTCCACTCAGAGTTTCTTTCTTTTTAAACATTTTATTTTATAAACACGTGCAGTTGATTTCAAATCCTAATAGATGATGCTGTTAAAGTGCTGCACTCAACATGCCACCAAATTTGGAAAACTCAGCAATGGCCACAGGACAGGAAAAGGTCAGTTTTCATTCCAATCCCAAAGAATGGCAATGTCAAAGAATGTTCAAACTACCATACCGTTTGCACTCATTTCACGGGCTAGCAAAGTAATGCTCAAAATTCTCCAAGCTAAGCTTCAACAGTACGTGAATTGAGAAGTTCAAACTGGATTTAGGAAAGGCAGAAGAACCGGAGATCAAATTGCCAACATCCTTTGGATCATAGCAAAAGCAAGATAATTCCAGAAAACATTCACTTCTGCTTTATTGACTATGCTAAAGCCTTTGTGTGGATCACAACAAACTGTGGAAAATTCTTAAAGAGATGGGAATACCAGATCACCTTACCTTCCTCCTGAGAAATCTGCATGCAGGTCAGGAAGCAACAGTTAGAACGGGACATGGAACAATGTGTGTGTCTGTGCTTAGTCGCTCAGTCGTGTTCAATTCTTGCAACCCCATAGACTGTAGCCTGCCAGGTTCCTCTGTCCATGGGATTCTCCGGGCAAGAATACTGGAGTGGGTTGCCATTTCCTTCTGCAGGGGTTCTTCCCGACCCAAGAATCGAACCTGGGTCTCCTGCATTGCAGGTAGACTATTACCAACTGAGTTACGAGGGAAGCCCATGGAACAATGGACTGGTTCAAACTTGGGAAAGCAGTATGACAAGGCGATATATTGTCACCTTGCTTATTTAACTTATATGCAGAGTACATCATATGAAATATGGGCTGGATGAAGAACAACTGGAATCAGGATTGCTGGGAGAAATATCAGTAACCTCAGATACGCAGATGATACCATGCTTATGGCAGAAAGCGAAGAAGAAATAGCGAGCCTCTTGATGAAGAGGAAAGTGAAAAAGGTGGCTTAAAACTCAACATTCAAAAAATAAAGGTATGGCATTCGGTCCCATCGTTTCATGGCAAATAGATGGGGAAACAATGGAAACAGTGAGAGACTTTATTTTCTTGGGCTCCAAAATCACTGCAGATGGTGACTGCAGCCATGAAATTAAAAGACGCTTACTCCTTGGAAGAAAAACTATGACAAACCTAGACAGCCTGATGCAAAGTACCAATTCATTGGAAAAGACCCTGATACTAGGAAAGATTGAAGGCAGAGGACAAGGGGATGACAGAGGATGAGATGGCTGGATGGCATCACCGACTTGATGAACATGAATTTGAGCAAGCTCTGGGAGTAGGTGATAACAGGGAAGCCTGGCGTGCTGCAGTTCATGGGGTTGCAAAGATTTGGACATGACTGAGCAACTGAACTGAACTGAGGCAGCATATTAAAAAGCAGAGACATTACTTTGGAACAAAGGTCTGTATAGTCAAAGCTATGGTTTTTCTAATAGTCATGTATGGATGTCAATGTTGGACCAGAAAGAATTCTGAGCACCAAAGAACTGATGCTTTTAAACTGTGGTGTTGGAGAAGACTCTTGAATATCCCTTGGACTGCAAGGGGATCAAAGCAGTCTATTCTAAAGGAAATCAATCCTGAATATTCATTGGAAGGCTCATGCTAAAGTTGAAGCTGATACTTTGGCCACCTGATGTGAGGAGCTGACTTATTTGAAAAGACCCTGATGCTGGGAAAAATTGAAGACAGGAGAAGGGGACGACAGAGGATGAGATGGTTGGATGGCATCACCAATTCAATAGACACGAGTTTGAGCAAGCCCAGGGAGATGGTGAAGGACAGGGAAGCCTGGTGTGCTGTGAGTCATGGGGTTGCAAAGAGTCGGACACGACTGAGCGACTGAACTGAACTGAACTGATGGGTTTATTTCTTAGAAGTTGGAGAAATTTTACCTAATGTCAGAATACTTTTATTAGATTTGGGATTTTGTGGAAAATTCTGAAAGAGATGGGAATACCAGACCACCTGACCTGCCTCTTGAGAAAGAGGAAGCAACAGTTAGAACTGGACATGGAACAGCAGACTGGTTCCAAATAGGAAAAGGAGTACGTCAAGGTTGTATATTGTCACCCTGCTTATTTAACTTATATACAGAGTACATCATGAGGAACGCTGGGCTGGAAGAAGCAGAAGCTGGAATCAAGATTGCCAGGAGAAATATCAATAACCTCAGATATGCAGATGACACCACCCTTATGGCAGAAAGTGAAGAGGAACTAAAAAGCCTCTTGATGAAAGTGAAAGAGGAGAGTGAAAGGTTGGCTTGAAGCTCAACATTCAGAAAACAAAGATCATGGCATCTGGTTCATGGGAAAGATGGGGAAACAGTGTCAGACTTTATTTTTTTGGGCTCCAAAATCACTGCAGATGCTGATTGCAGCCATGAAATTAGAAGACGCTTGCTCCTTGGAAGGAAAGTTATGACCAACCTAGATAGCATATTAAAAAGCAGAGACATTACTTTGCCAACTAAGGTCCGTCTAGTCAAGGCAATGGTTTTTCCTGTGGTCATGTATGGATGTGAGAGTTGGACTGTGAAGAAAGCTGATCGCTGAAGAATTGATGCTTTTGAACTGTGGTGTTGGAGAAGACTCTTGAGAGTCCCTTGGACTGCAAGGAGATCCAACTAGTCCATTCTAAAGGATATCAATCCTGGGTGTTCATTGGAAGGACTGATGCTAAAGCTGAAACTCCAATATTTTGGCCACCTCATGCGACAAGTTGACTCACTGGAAAAGACTCTGATGCTGGGACTGTTTGGGGGCGGGAGGAGACGGAGACGACAGAGAATGAGAAGGCTGGATGGCATCACCGACTCGATGGACATGAGTTTGAGTGAACTGTGGGAGTTGGTGATGGACAGGGAGGCCTGGCGTGCTGTGATTCATGGGGTTGCAAAGAGTCGGACACGACTGAGCGCCTGAACTGAACTGAACTGAACTGGGATTTCTTTGTTTTAGGAATTTTTGATTTTGATGCAAGGGATTAACCTTTTAAAATGAGAATATCTTAAATATGTGTACCGTATTCATATGCCTATAGCTATATGGCACAACTAGAAGATAAAAGATGGAGGGTTATCATTGCTTTTCTGCTTCTAAACAGGATAAGTCAAATGCTTTATGTCCAGATGGAGGGGCTCTTACTCCCAAGTCCTGTCTAAATGAAGGGAATTCTTCATTGCCTACTTCTTTTCTTTGCTGGAAGGAATGGATGAGTGAGGGTTGTATGTAACACCAAGCTTAAAAATTAAGTCTTGAGGAGGGAAACAAGGTTTTGGTTTCAGGGACTAGACTTGGTTTAGGGCTTCTCTGGTGACACAGTGGTAAAGAATCCACCTGCAATGCAAGAGACTTGGGTTTGATCCCCAGGTAGAGAAGATCCCCTGGAGAAGCAAATGGCAACTCACTCTAGGATTCTTGCCTGAGAGGTTACATTTACGGGCTAGCCTGATGGGCTACAGTCCACAGGGTCACAAAAGAGTCAAATGTGACTTAGTGACTATACAACAACAAAGACTTAGGTTAGAGTGTTAGAAAATAGCCCAGTTTTAAAGGCGGAGTGGAGGGGAGAGGTGGTTAAGAGTGACCAGGTCATAGCAGATCATAGCTTAATCAGGAATCCCATGTCCTTCCATTTCCCCTCCCCAAGGGAAGCGTGCTCTTAGGCTCCGACTAGCTTTAAAACTGGACATAGAGCTTAAGTGGTTTGGGGCAAGTTTCAACAATATTGACAGATGAATGGATTAAAAGGGAATTAAAGAGAAAACACTAATTGGGAAGACAAAGGAAACTGGATACATAGCATTTATTAACAATGTGCATAACTCTCTGCTGGGCACTTTCTATTTGGCCACATACCAATCCTGGATGGTAGGAGTTTTCATTCCACTTTGAGAATCAGAGAATGACATTGCAAGCATTATGCAACCAGTACTAGGGCATGGGTTTAAAGCTCTGGAATAAAACAAGATTTATGTTAATAATCAAGACAGATAATTCATTTACTATAGGATTTACAGAGAGACAGGTCTGATGAAGTGTAGCATTTGTCCAGGGAAATTAGTTAATACTTCGTGGTATTTTAGAATGTGAAATAATTTATTCTCCAGTTGTTTCTAAAGAGATGGAACTCGTTAAAAGTGTTGGTTAAGAGGTGCCAATGTTATTTAAATTAAAACAATATGTTTTAATATTAGAGCTCAGTAGTTAGTATGAATTCATATTTCCTGTTAGAAAAATAGTGACTCAACTTTGTAATAGAAGAAGAAATATATCAGGTTTTCTCAGACTTTAATGTGCTTCAAAGTTACCTCTTCAGTTCAGTTCAGTTCAGTCGCTCAGTCGTGTCCGACTCTTTGCGACCCCATGAATCACAGCATGCCAGCCCTCCCTGTCCATCACTAACTCCCGGAGTTCACTCAAATTCATGTCCATCGAGTCGGTGATGCCACCCAGCCATCTCATCCAGAGTTACCTCTGGTACTTGTTAAAAATAGAGTTTTGAAAGACTCAGTCCAGTAGATCAGTAGTGGGGACTCCTGCCGTCCTAAAATTGACAAGATCCTACCTCTCTAGTTTACTCTGATGTTCCCAAGCAGTTAAGATTCATTGATATAAACTGTGATTTTCATTATGGTATATACCAGTGTTTAAGAGCTACAGGTATAGATTTGATTGTCCCCTCTGCACTTATTTTTACTTATCAGTAGATTAGAACTATGTTTTCTGACACAGTAGCCACCAGTTGCATGTGACTTTGTAAATGAAATTAATTAAATGAAATACAAGCTGAGTTTCAAGTGCTCAAAAGCCTCACACAGCTGATGGATCTTGTATCAGAGAGAGCACATTTAGAAAGATTTAATCATTGTTGCAGAAGATTCTCTTGGAGAGCACTGGGTTAGAATGTAAGAATAATGAAATTTGGCCCCTGTGGCTGAGCAGCAAAAAGTTCACCTACAGTGCAGGAGACACAGGTTGATCCCTGGGTCAGGAAGATCCCTTGGAGAAGGAAAGGGCAACCCAGTCCGGTATTCTTGCCTGGGAAATCCCATGGACAGAGGAGCCTGGTGGGCTACAGTCCATGGGATGGCAAAACTGACAACTTAGAGACTAAACAATAGCAACAATAGTTTTTGTGGTATGGGGAATTATTTTTGTATAGTTTGCCTTGCTAAATATCACTTTGCTTAAGTGGGAACAGAAATTTTCTTTAGAATAGTAACTTTCATATTAAAGAATACTTCTAATTAAATAACAAAAATTGCATGCTTTATTTTTTTTTGTTCTTTCACTGAAAAGAATAAACACACTCAAAGAAGATAAATTACTTCAATGCTTTTGGCTTGTTCTTGGAATGGTAATCATCTGAAGACTTGATGAGCGTGGGATTTTCCCACTAAAAAATTCTCCCAGAGAACATTTCTTACTATGCTCAAAGATGTAGGAGTGGTCTCAATATTTTATCACTTTATAAAACAGGTTTAAATATCATCTGCGAAAAATGAAGCTCAGTGTTTTAAACAGCCTTGAGGTTTTGTCCTAATATGTTACATTATATCAGCTTGTGTGTATCATCAAAATGGTTTCTGCATTAAACTGGTGTGAAATTTAGCATTAGATCTTAAATGTAACTATGCTAGTTTGATAGCATTTTCCTGAACATGATGAATATACTTTCTAAATTATCGAGGGAAGTTATTTTAGGAAACTATATTGTATGATTATAGATTATAATTTGAAACATATAATTTTTGGAGTAAAAAATCTCCATAGGAATTGTATGGGAGGAAAACTTCTATATTCTTTTAAAATATCATCTGTTGAGCTTCAAGTTGGCTTTTAAAAAAATCTTAGAGTCATGTCATATTTAATGTATGAAAAACTGAAATTTACAGTGTTGGTTGCTTTCTCATAGGCAAACACAAATTTAAGATGCAAACAACCCCAGACTGCCTTTCTGTTTGTCTCTCAGACCACAAACCTCAGAGCTGTTGGAGTGAGTTGTCTGAATTCTTACTTCACACAGCTTTTGAATTTTTCATTTCTTTTTCGTGTTCATTACCTTTGTTGACTCACACCTGTGTTATGAAGGGTGATTATCTTTCCAGGTCCTCGGGCTCTTCCCACTGCTCTTCATCTTGTCTAGTCCTGTGAGTTTAATGCACCTAAACAACATTTTCATCATGTTATTTTACTTAAAATCTTTCAAGAACTTCTTTGTTGGTAATCGGCTAGAATCCAGAAGCCATTTTTGAACAATTTTAAATCTTTTTTTGGCCCAAGTTAGCATTTCACCTCCTATGTTCTACTAGTCTTAGTCCAAATCCTTCACACAAATGATACTGGGCTACTTTCTGAGACATTATTCTCTGTTCCTGGCCCTGTATATTTTATCTGAAGCATCCTTTTCACTCATTTTTGCTTTTCCCTGGGGTTGTTATAGATTGAATTGTGTCTCATAAAAAATGTAGTTGAAGTCTTAATCTTTAGCAGGGGCTTCCCTTGTAGCTCAACTGGTAAAGAATCCTCCTGCAATGCAGAAGACCCTGGTTTAATTCCTGGGTCAGGAAGATTTGCTGGAGAAGAGATAGGCTGCTGCTGCTGCTAAGTCACTTCAGTCGTGTCCGACTCTGTGTGACCCCACAGACGGCAGCCCACCAGGCTCCCCCGTCCCTGGGATTCTCCAGGCAAGAACACTGGAGTGGGTTGCCATCGCTACCCACTCCAATATTCTTGGGCTTCCCTGGTGACTCAGAGAGTAAAGAAGCTGCCTGCAATGTGGGAGACCTGGGTTTGATCCCTGGGTTGGGAAGATCCCCTGGAGAAGGGAATGGCTACCACTCCAGTATTCTGGCCTGGAGAATTCCATGGACAGAGGAGCCTGGTGGGCTACAGTCCATGGGGTCCCAAAGAGTTGGACAAGACTGAGCAACTTTCACTTTCATTAACCCTTAGTTAACTATGTGAATGTGACTTTATTTAGCGTTGGTGCCTTTGCAGATGAGTAAGTTAAGATGAAGTCAGTAGAGTGGGCCTTAATGCAATATGACTGTCGTTTAAAAAAAGAGTAAATTTTGGTATAGAAACAGAGACAGGGAAAATATCATTTGAGAATGAAAGCAGAATTTGGTGGTGAAGTGACAATGAAAGCCAAGGAACTGCCAGGAAACCACTAGAAGTTAGGATGAAGGCTTGGAAGAAATTCTGCCTCACGGCCTTCAGAAGGAACTAACCCTCTGAACCTTAATCTCAGATTTCCAGCCTCCAAAACACCGAGACAAAAAATTTCTGTTGCTTAAGCCACCCAGTTTGTGATACTTTGTACTGGCAACCCTAGAAAATGGATACACTCACTTTTTTGTTGTTTATTTATTTTTGCCTTAGTGTCCCTCTTCAAGTATCTGATGGTCTTTATTTTTTTTTTTTTGGTGGATAGTTATTTATCTCTGTTAGAAAAATGCAAATATATAAAAATAAACACAAAACTCCAAATAATTTCAGGTGCAGAGCACTTTTGGTTAACCCAAATCATATCCAGCCTTCCATGCCCAGCCAGCCAAACCTCTTCTTTGTGAAAGCAGTCATCCTACTTCACTTCAGTTTTGTTTTTTATTTCCTCTTTGGCTTTTACTGTATGTAAAAATATGTATGTATTTTGTTTTGGGTGCTTCCGTACATTCCCTGATGGCTCAAGTGGTAAAGAATCCGCCTGCAATGCAAGAGACAGGTCTTCAATCCCTGGGTCCGGAAGATCCCCTGAAGTAGGAAATGGCAACCCACTCCAGTATTCTTGCCTGAGAAGTTCCATGGACAGAGGAGCCTGATGGGCTACAGTGCATGGGGTTGCAAACAAATGGACAAGACTGAAGCGACTGAACAAATACAAACACACATACACTTTGGGCAGGGAATCCTCACCTGATCCTTTTTGGATTCTGAACTTTCCCAGCATAAATAAACCCTCCCCAACTTAGAAACTCCAATCTTTCTCAGTCCTGAACTCCTTCTTGTAAGATTTTGAAATACAGTGTTAGTTCACAACATTACCAGGTGTGTATATATATAAGATAAGGGGAGATCACCTGTTCACAATACCCAGTAAATGCCTGGAAGTTACTAAGTCCTCACTACTTAAGGCCAGCTAGTGTTTTTTTTTTTCCTTACTATTAATGTCTGCTAAAGTATTTCTCCACACAAAATAACTTGAATTTCCTGCTTGAGCAAGGGAATAACAATAACAGGTGTTACTTCGCTCAGCCTGTGCTGAGTCTAGCAGAAAATGAAGAGTAGGTGTGAAAAGAAGTTTAAAATGAGGAGGCAGGGAAACAGTGTTGCATGGCAATGCATTGTAAGCCCTGAGGATCCTGGAGTCTGTGGCTGTAAGTTTGATTCTCAGCTCTCCATGAATTCTTTGGGAGATACTCTGCAAATTGTTTACTCCTGCGAGCTTTTCTTTATTCATCCAAAAAGTAAAGATAATTATCCTTATATCTCTTGTGAAGATTCAAATCTCTCCTAAGACTATGTCGTTTTTATATCTCTGTGCATGCCTAGAGAAATTTGCATCCATGTTCAAAATTCATAGACACTTTGAAGCACATCCTGAATGAGTTAAGAGCACCTCTTCTTTAGAATCTTTTACAACAGATTTTATTTCTAAACTTGTTTCTAAAATCTTCAGGAGAAACAGGTCCTGGTGCTGGCTACAGGGGCTTATTTGTTGTCGTTTAATCAATTATTTTTGATCCATTGATTAGTTTTCTTTTGTTTGGAAAATGTGAGGGTTGACAAATTTATCTGTTCTTATTCCAGCTTTAACATGCTATATTAACCTCATTTTATGGATGAAGAAACTGACCCAGTAACTGAGGATGCAGAGGTAGAAATTTATAAACCTAGGAGAAAAGCCCAAGTATTCTGTTATGAAGTCACTACTTTCTTTTCTCCCAACTACCTTGTAGAACCAAAGTATTTTTTTCCAGTTTGCCTTACATTAATTTGAGAGTTAAAAAAAAAGAAACTTTGGATTTACGATATTTTTTCTTGCACAAGATAAATCCTTAAATAACTGTACTATTTTACAGCTTGGATTAGTACTTAAGTGCCTGAATTCTGAAGCTGACTGCATTGCTCTGAATCCGTTCCATCACTTAGTACCTGTAAAATCTTGGACTGGTTACTTAATTTCTGTACCTCAGTTTCCTCATCTATAAATAATGAATAATAATAGGGCCTACCTCAGAACCATTTGAGGACTCTAAGAATTATGAAAATGGAACATAAGTACATTTTAGCTATTGTTCTGTTCTGACATTCAAGACTAATAAGATAATTGTAAAAGCCTTGTTTTTGAATTTTAGTATAGGTGCTTCCCAGGTGTAGTGGGACCTGCTAATGCAGAAGATACAAGAGATGTGAGTTCCATCCCTGGGTTTGGAAGATGCCCTGGAGTAGGAAATGGCAACACACTCCAGTATTCTCGCCTGGAAAATTCTATGGACAGAGAAGCCTGGTGGGCTATACAGTCCATGGGGTCACAAAGAGACACAACTGAGTGACTGAACAGACACACTTTGTTAATTTACAGTGTTAGTTTCAGGTGTACAGTAAAGTGATTCCATTTATAGATACACGTATATATGCATATTCTTTTTCAGACTCTTTTTCAGACTCTTTTCCATTATGTGGCACATGTTCTCAGTCGTGTCCAATTCGTTGCAGTCCTTTTGGACTGTCACCCACCAGGTTGCTCTGTCCATGGGGTTTTTCAGGCAAGGATACAGGAGTGGGTTGCCATTCCCTCGTCCAAGTGCTCTTCCTGACCCTAGGATTGAACCCATGTCTCCTGCATCTCCTGCATTGCAGGCAGATTCTTTACCTGCTGAGCCATAGGGGGAACTTTTCCATTATAGGTTATTAAAATATGTTGATTAAAGTTCCCTGTGCTGTACAGTAGGTCATTGTTGTTTGCCTATTTTTATATATGGTAGGCAATGGCACCCCACTCCAGTACTCTTGCCTGGAAAATCCCATGGATGGAGGAGCCTGGTAGGCTGCTATCCATTGGGTCGCTAAGAGTAGGACAAGACTGAGCGACTTCACTTTCACTTTTCACTTTCATGCATTGGAGAAGGAAATGGCAACCCACTCCAGTGTTCTTGCCTGGAGAATCCCAGGGACGAGGGAGCCTGGTGGGCTGCCCTCTGTGGGGTCGCAGAGTCAGACACGACTGAAGCGACTTAGCGGCAGCAGCAGCAGTGTGTATATATTAATTCTAAATTCCTAATTTATCTCTCCCCTGCCCCTTTCTCCTTTGGTAATTATAAGTTTGTTTTCTGTGTCTATGGATCTGTTTGTTTTGTAAATAAATTCATTTGTATTGCTTTTTTAGATTCCACATGTAAGTAATATCATGTGATATTTGTCTTTGTCTGACTTCACTAAATTTGGTCATCTCTGTGTCTGTTCATATTGCTGCAGATAGCGTTTTTTCATTCTTTTTGTGGATGAGTAATATTCCTTTGTGCTGTGTGTATGTGCGTGTCTACCACATCTTCTTTATCCATTCATCTGCTGAAAGTTGTTTCCATATTTTGGCTATTGTAAATATTACTGCTGGTGGCTCAGACGGTAAAGTGTCTGCCTGCAATGTGGGAGACCTGGGATCGATCCCTGGGTCAGGAAGATTCCCCTGGAGAAGGAAGTGGCAACCCACTCCGGTACTCTTGCCTGGAAAATCCCATGGACAGAGAAGCCTGGTAGGCTACAGTCCATGGGGTCGCAAAGCATTGGACATGACTGAACGACTTCACTTTCACTTTCTTCCAAATACAACTGCTATGAATATTGGCATGCATGTATCTTTTTGAACTATAGTTTCCTCCAGATAAATGCCTAGGAACTGGGGTTGTGAGAACATTTGACAACTATTTTTAGTTTTTCAAGAAAACTCCATTTTGTTCTTCATAGTGACTGCACCAATTTACATTCCCACAAACAGCATAGCAGGGTTCTTTTTCTCCACACCCTCCTGAGCATTTATAATTTATATAAATGGCTATTCTAAGTGGTGTGAGGTAATATCTTAGTGTACTTTTGATTTGCATTTCTCTAATAATTAGTAATATGTACTAAGTTACTTCAGTCATGTCCGACTCTTTGCGTAACTATGGACCATAGCCAGCCAGGCTCCTTTGTCTATGGGATTCTCCAGGCAAGAACACTGGAGCGGGTTGCCATGACCTCCTTCAGGGGATCTTCTAGACTCAGGGACTGAACCCTTGTCTCTTAGGTCTTAAGCATTGGCAGGGAGATTCTTTACAACTAGCGCCACCTGGGAAGCACAAGTAATTAGTAATATTATTGAGCATCTTTTTGAGTGCCTGTTGGCCATCTGACTGTCTTCTTTGGAGGAATGTCTGTTTAGTTCTTCTACCCATTTTTTGATGGATTTTTTTTGTTTGTTTATGTTAAGCTGTATGAACTTGTGTATTTTGGAAATTAATGCCTTGCCAATAGCATCATTTGCAAATATTTTCTCCCAGTCTGTAGGTTTTCTTTTCATTTTGCTTACGGTTCTCATTGCCTTGTAAAACTGTTTAAGTTCAACTAGGTCCCATTTGTTTATTATTGTTTTTATTTCCATTATTCTAGGAGACAGATCCAAATATATGTTTAAAGCATTGAGTTGTTTGGCTAATGGGTTCATAAGAATTAGAACTTGAAGATTTCCTGAGACTAGAATTTCAACTTGTTTTAAGAATTAATAATTGTCTAAATGTAAGTTTATCCCTTAAATGGTATAATCCAATATGAAAATAATGGTTTGACCAAGTATGAGTATTTTGGAGGAAGGTTCTGATCAGTGTGAAACAAATTGCAAAATAAACAGATTTTTAAAGGTGATATAACTAGAAATGTAGCATTAAAGAAAAATCAGATATTTAATAGCATATTCATATTCAATTTTCAACTCTGCATATTAAAGGATTAAATAGATTTTTAAAAACGCATTTTAGAAAGACAATATTGCAATCAAAGAAGCAGAGAACAATCGATTACAGAAGAAAAAGTTAGAATTTAGCATTTTTTAGGAAAGTGTCAAATTTTTTGGAATTTTTAAAAGATACCTTCAAAAGATCATTTTTGAAGATAGGCATCAACTCTTAAACTTTTAAAAACACATTGATCCCCAAAGTCCATAACTTAGATGAGATACTAAGAAATCAATTTAATATATGAATGAAAGTATATACACTATGGGGCTAAATTTTAGATTTTGATAACTCTAAACATTTGAAATAAACTTCCTTCAAGGAAGTTCAGTTATGTTAATTGTAACACATCAGTAAGATATAAACATTTAAAAATATATTTTTCATGATCTCCTAGTGAATGAGAGAAATGTTTACTGTAAGCAAAAAATTAATTTTAGAACATGTCATGTAAAAATGAACAGAATAATATTGGAAGGAAGGATACTTAAAATAATAGTTTTTTTTTCTGTAAGCATATGAAATTATAGATAAATATTATATTATTTAGTTTACGCTATACTTTCCACATTTACTACTATACATTTTTTTTTGGACCTGAACATTATTTATTAGTGCCACCCACAAATTATTTAGTCATCTAGACTGTCTTTCTGTTTTTATAATTTTTATTGTAATATATTTCTTTATAATGATGTATCAGTTTCTTCTGTGAAGTGAATCACGTGTACATATACATATATCCCCTCTGTTTTGGATTTTCTTTCCATTTAGGCCATAGAATGCAATTTTTATTACTTGTTTTGATTTGCATTCAGTTCAGTTCAGTTCAGTTCAGTCGCTCAGTCTTGTCCGACTCTCCGCGACCCCATGAATCACAGCACGCCAGGCCTCCCTGTCCATCACCAACTCCCGGAGTTCACTCAAACTCATGTCCACAGAGTCGGTGATGCCATCCAGCCATCTCATTCTCTGTCGTCCCCTTCTCCTCCCGCCCCCAACCTTTCCCAGCATCAGAGTCTTTTCTAGTGAGTCAACTCTTCGCATGAGGTGGCCAAAGTATTGCAGTTTCAGCTTTAGCATCAGTCCTTCCAATGAACACCCAGGATTGATCTCCTTTAGAATGGACTGGTTGGAGCTCCTTGCAGTCCAAGGGACTCTCAAGAGTCTTCTCCAGCACCACAGTTCAAAAGCATCAATTCTTCAGCGATCAGCTTTCTTCACAGTCCAACTCTCACATCCATACATGACCATGGGAAAAACCATAGCCTTGACTACACGGACCCTTGTTGGCAAAGTAATGTCCCTGCTTTTTAATATGCTATCAAGGTTGGTCATAACTTTCCTTCCAAGGAGTAAGCGTCTTTTAATTTCATGGCTGCAATCAGCATCTGCAGTGATTTTGGAGCCCCCCAAAATAAAGTCTGACACTGTTTCCACTGTTTTTCCATCTATTTCCCATGAAGTGATGGGACCAGATGCCATGATCTTCGTTTTCTGAATGTTGAGCTTCAAGCCAACCTTTTCACTCTCCTCTTTCACTTTCATCAAGAGGCTTTTGAGTTCCTCTTCACTTTCTGCCATAAGGGTAGTGTCATCTGCATATCTGAGGTTATTGATATTTCTCCCAGCAATCTTGATTCCAGCTTGTGCTTCTTCCAGCCCAGCGTTCCTCATGATGTACTCTGCATATAAGTTAAATAAGCAAGGTGACAATATACAACCTTGACGTACACCTTTTCCTATTTGGAACCAGTTTGTTGTTCCATGTACAGTTCTGACTGTTGCTTCCTAACCTGCATACAGGTTTCTCAAGAGGCAGGTCAGGTGGTCTGGTATTCCTATCTCTTTCAGAATGTTCCACAGTTTATTGTGATCGACACAGTCAAAGGCTTTGGCATAGTCAATGAAGCAGAAATAGATGTTTTTCTGGAACTCTCTTGCTTTCTACATGATCCAGTGGATGTTGGCAATTTGATCTCTGGTGCCTCTGCCTTTTCTAAAACCTGCTTGAACATCTGGGAGTTCACGGTTCACATATTGCTGAAGCCTGGCTTGGAGAATTTTGAGCATGACTTTACTAGCGTGTGAGATGAGTGCAATTGTGTGGTAGTTTGAGCATTCTTTGGCATTGCCTTTCTTTGGGATTGGAATGAAGACTGACCTTTTCCAGTCCTGTGGCCACTGCTGAGTTTTCCAAATCTGCTGGAATATTGAGTGCAGCACTTTCACAGCATCATCTTTTAGGATTTGAAATAACTCAACTGGAATTCCATCAGCTCCACTAGCTTTGTTTGTAGTGATGCTTCCTAAGGCCCTCTTGGCTTCTCATTCTAGGATGTCTGACTCCAGGTGAGTGATCACAGCATCATGATTATCTGGTTCATGAAGATGTTTTTTGTGCAGATCTTCTATGTATTCTTTCCACGTCTTAATATCTTCTGCTTCTGTTAGGTCTGTACCATTTCTGTCCTTTATTGTGCCCGTCTTTGCATTTAATGTTCCCTTGGTATCTCTAATTTTCTTGAAGAGATCTCTGCCTTTCCTCGTCTATTGTTTTCCTCCATTTCTTTGCATTGATTGCTGAGGAAAGCTTTTTTTTTCTCTCTTCTTGCTATTTGTTGGAACTCTGCATATTTTTGAAATGGTATAATTTCAGAATGCTTAATCATATGAGAGATTTATATCCTCATAGGCTTAATTTCTAGTTCACTGAATCTCAGACTTCAGATTTCATTAAAATCATGCTGTGTAAAGTACCACTTAGACGTCGTCACACCCAAAGGGCATGACTAAATAGATCAGGGATCATTTGTGCGTGCGTGCTCAGTCATGTCCGACTCTTTGCCACGCTATGGACTGTAGCACTCCAGACTCTTATGTCCATGGGGTTTTCCAGGCAAGAATACTGGAGTGTCTTGCCATTTCCTTCTCCAAGGGTTCTTCGTGACCCATTAATAGAACCCATGTTTCATGTGTCTCCACGTTGGCAGGCAGATTCTTTACCACTGTGCTACAAGGGATCACTTATCCACACCTTTAACCTCATTCCAGATTTTTCTAAAGCAGGTAAATAAAATCAAGAAAGAATATTTAGAAATTAGAGAAACCTCTTAAGCAAATAAAGATGGTCTAATATTGAGGCTCATTGTTTTCATTTTATCTTAAATGTTAAAAACACTTTTTTTTTTTTAATTTACTTACTGACTTAGTTGTTAACTACTGCTGTTTGGAATGCCTGTACCTGATAGTTTGGAAGGCTTTATTTTGGTAAGCCTTTATTTACCCCTGATCCATTAAATGCAATTTTATGCATAAAGGTAGTAAAGAAAATGCTTATATTTCAAAAGACAATTACTTTTACTTTTCAAAAGACCACATTATATAATACTGTTCTAAATAAATACAGTTCTAAGATTAAAAAAAAGAAAAAAATCAAAGAAAAACAATACACTTCATTCCTATCTCAGTTCTTGTTTCACTAGTAGCAGAAAACTAGAAAAATACCTATGATATTGAGATATTCTACTAGTTATCAACAAGCTGAGCAGGGAAAATGTAAATATATTTTGATAATATAATTTACTCATAATTAATTATTAACAGAAGATCTCAGAATTGCTCACAAATAGTCAACTGTGAAAGAAAGAACAACCACTTTCTCTGAGTGGCATAAACTAGGAATTACCTCATAATGATATTGAAGATAAGTAAAATAATTAGGTCTATTTGCCTCCTAAACAGAAGAGGCAATTGATACCTCTCAATAGATTTAAATCCATATTCAGTCTTTAAACTCCTAGTGATCACACAGGGCATGACCAAGCAGCTCTCTGCTTCAGGGTTTGTGGCCTCTGTTCATTTAAATCTCACAGACTTTCAACCTTTTCAGCAAGGTTTATTTTTGGTTGAAGACATTTGCTTCTGCTCATTATATCTTGCATGCATTAGGCTAATTCTAACTATGTGGAATAAAGCTCTTTTTCATTTGTTCACTGATTGCTTATGTGTGTCCTCAAAAAAAAAAAAAAGGTTAATGTTGGCTAAAAAGTATATAAATGCATAAATGGGGTTGGCCAAAAGTTCATTCATGTTTTCGCGGAGAGTCGGACACGACTGAGCGACTGAACTGAACTGAAGGAAAACCTGGAATCAACTTTTTGGCCAACCATTACATTAAGTGCACACAGTGTTACTTGTATATCATTCACATGAGCTTTGCATGTTTCAGTTCAGTTCAGTCGCGTCTGACTCTTTGCAACCCCATGAACTGCAGCACGCCAGGCCTCCCTGTCCATCACCAACTCCCAGAGTCCACCCAAACTCATGTCCATTGAGTCAGTGATGGCATCCAACCATCTCATCCTCTGTCGTCCCTTTCTCCTCCTGCCCTCAACCTTTCCCAGCATAACGTTCTTTTCAAATGAGTCAGCTCTTCGCATCAGGTGGCCAAAGTATTGGAGTTTCAGCTTTAGCATCAGTCCTTCCAATGAACACCCAGAACTGATTTCCTTTGGGATGGACTGGTTGGATCTCCTTGCAGTCCAAGGGATTCTCAAGAGTCTTCTCCAACACCACAGTTCAAAAGCATCAATTCTTTGGCGCTCAGCTTTCTTCATAGTCTAACTCTCACATCCATATATGACCACTGGAAAAACCATAGCCTTGACTGCTGCTGCTGCTGCTCAGTCACTTCAGTCGTGTCCGACTCTGTGTGACCCCATAGACGGAAGCCCACTAGGCTCCCCCGTCCCTGGGATTCTCCAGGCAAGAACACTGGAGTGGGTTGCCATTTCCTTCTCCAATGTGTGAAAGTGAAAAGTGAAAGTGAAGTCGCTCAGTCGTGTCCGACCCTTAGCGACCCCAGGGACTGCAGCCTACCAGGCTCCTCCATCCATGGGATTTGCCCGGCAAGAGTACTGGAGTGGCTTGCCGACTAGATGGACCTTTGTTGACAAAGTAATGTCTCTGCTTTTCAATATGCTATCTAGGTTGGTAACAACTTTCCTTCCAAGGAGCAAGCGTCTTTTAATTTCATGGCTACAGTCACCATCTGTGGTGATTTTGGAGCCCAGAAAAATAAAAGTCAGCCACTGTTTCCCCATTTATTTGCCATGCTGTGATGGGACCAGATGCCATGATATTAGTTTTCTGAATGTTGAGCTTTAAGCCAACTTTTTCACTCTCCTCTTTCACTTTCATCAAGAGGCTTTTTAGTTCCTCTTCACTTTCTGCCATAAGGCTGTTGTCATTTGCATATCTGAGGTTATTGATATTTCTCCCAGCAGTCTTAATTCCAGCTTGTGATTCCTCCAGCCCAGCGTTTCTCATGATGTACTCTGCATATAAGTTAAATAAGCAGGGTGACAATATATAGCCTGGATATACTCCTTTTCCTATTTGGAACCAGTCTGTTGTTCCATGTCCAGTTCTAACTGTTGCTTCCTAATCTGCGTACCGATTTCTCAAGAGGCAGGTCAGGTGGTCTGGTATTTCCATCTGTTTCAGAATTTTCCACAGTTTATTATGATCCACACAGTCAAAAGCTTTGGCATAGTTAGTAAAGCAGAAATATATGTTTTCCTGGAACTTTCTTTTTCGATGATCCAGCGGATGTTGTCAATTTGATCTCTGGTTCCTCTGCCTTTTCTAAAACCAGGTTGAACATCTGGAAGTTATGGTTCACGTATTGCTGAAGTCTGGCTTGGAGAATTTTAAGCATTTAGCATGTGAGATGAGTGCAGTTGTGCAATAGTTTGTGCATTCTTTGACATTGTCTTTCCTTGGGGTTGGAATGAAAACTGATGTTTTCCATTTTTGTGGCCACGGCTGAGTTTTCCAAATTTGCTGACATATTGAGTGCATCTCTTTCACAGCATCATCTTTTAGGATTTAAAATAGCTCAACTGGAATTCCATCACGTCCACTAGCTTTGTTTATAATGATGCTTCCTAAGGCCCACTTGACTTCACATTCCCGGATGCCTGGCTGTTGGTGAGTGATCACACCATCATGATTGTCTGGGTCATGAAGATCTTTTTTGTACAGGTCTTCTGTGTATTCTTGCCACCTCTTCTTAATATCTGCTGTTAGGTCCATACCATTTCTATCCTTTATCGAGCCCATCTTTGCATGAAATGTTCCCTTGGTATCTGTAATTTTCTTGAAGAGATCTCTAATCTTTCCCATTCTATTGTTTTTCTCTATTGCTTTGCATTGATCACTGAGGCTTTCTTATCTTTCCTTGCTAATCTTTGGATCTTTTGATTCAAATGGGTATATCTTTCCTTTTCTCCTTTGTTTTTCGCTTCCCTTCTTTTCACAGCTGTTTGTAAGGCTTCCTCAGATAGCCATTTTGCTTTTTTGCATTCGTTTTCTCAGGGATGGTCTTTGTCCTTCTCTCCTGTACAGTGTCATGAACCTCCATCCATAGTTCATCAGGCACTCTGTCTGTCAGATCTAGTCCCTTAAATCTCTTTCTCACTTCCACTGTATAGTCTTAAGGGATTTGATTTAGGTCATACCTTGCATCTTTAATAACTAAAAAAGATAGAGAGAAAGGTTGTACTCTTGTTTGTTTGCAGTCTTGTATTATCTGCATCTAGCAAAGACCTGTATAGTGTGAGTATTTAGTACATATATTTTGTGTGAATAAATGAACGCTAAAGAGTTAGCAATGGACATGAGTTTGGCTGGACTCGGGAGTTTGTGATGGATAGGGAGGCCTGGCGTGCTGCAGTTCATGGGGTCACAAAGAGTCGGACACAACTGAGCGAGTGAACTGAATTGAACTGAAAGAGTTAGCAGGAGTTGAATTTTGTTTTCTCCATATTTTCAGAAAATGTTATTGGCTTTCGCAGTTTTAAAATAATATATTTTATTGTGAAAATAACACCAGAATTCATGCTAAGTCACTTCAGTTGTGTCTAACTCTTTGCTACCCTATAGACTAGGGCTTCCCTGGTGGCTCAGATGGTAAAGCATCTGCCCACAATGCGGGAGACCTGGGTTCGATCCTTGGGTCGGGAAGATCCTCTGGAGAAAGAAATGGCAACCCACTCCAGTACTCTTGCCTGGAAAATTCCATGGACAGAGGAGCCTTGTAGGCTACAGTCCATGGGGTCGCAAAGAGCTGGACACGACTCCTCTGTCCATGGGATTCTCCAGGCAAGAGCATCATTGAAAACTTAAAAACTAGAGAAACTTAGAAGGAAACAAGACCTATCCATTTTCCAGATTCAATCAGAAATTCACATTAAAATTCCTTTTAAATTTTTTTTTTGGTTTCTTTCTCCCTCTGTCTCTCTTTCATTCAATCTCTTGTGCTAGAATTGTGCAGCTTACACTTGTGGTAATCTTTGTATTCGTGGTACACATGATACTGGTACACATGATACAGGTTTCAATGGCCTTAGAATCAATTTTGAAGAATGTTCCCTACTGTGGATGGGCCAAAAGTCTTGTATCTTCAAACCTCTTTTGGGATGCCATTACTTCAGGGCGGCTTCTCTGTGGATGTTTGCCTACAAGACGCAGGATTAAGGATTCCCCTTACTGTCTCTTGAACTCAGGGGATGCACTTAACTCCCTCCAAGCAGGGATGTGCATGTATTTCATGTTCTAAACTTTATAAATATATGTGGGGTCACCCATCATTTTTCCCCCATTACCTGTTTATTTTTTCAACAAATTCTGTTGAGTGCCTGCTTATTGTAGGCACTGGAGATATGGAAATTTCAGTTGTTTTTTAAATATAACTAAACACAAGTATTTCAATATTATACATGCTTTCTAATCAAAACTGATTTTGTGACTTCTTTAAAAATTAATTAAACCACCATCAACATAATTATTAAAAGTATTATATTTCCTTTTTGAAGTTGCATTAACATACAAAATGATAAATTCATATACAGCTCGTATTACCACAGATAAAAACTAAAAAAAACCCTTTGGAAAAAAAGTGACGCCAGACCACTGTTCTATATTAAAAAGAAATTCCAAACATACCTGGAAAAAAGAGAGATATACAGATCTCAAATCAGAGTGCAAAAGAAGAAGAATATTGTTCTTAGAAGAATTTTTTGGAATTTTATCATTTTGCATCACAGTTTACATATGGTAGTAATTTATGTAATAGTGGGTTTTTCTGTTAGATTAACTGCAAGTAGTTTTGTTGTAGACTGATGAATTATTTACTTATCCCTTTAGAAAATAAAGATTACTGAGTAGATTTTTAAGTTAACCTATGGAATAGCTTTTAAATCCTTATATCTCATATATCAAGGGATTAGAATCTGCCTCTCAACATTTTTTATTAGGGAGCCCTTAAGAATCTGTAAGAACTAAATTTGAGATATAATGAGAGGGCGAAGTGGAAGTTATAGAGAGGTAAAGATGAAAGTTTGCTAATGTGCAAAGGAGTTTCTTTAGAAATTCTTGTTCATGTCAGGAGTATTGACTGGGTTTTAAATGAGTGAAGTTGACTGCATTCCTATAGAGATTTCTCAGTAATCTTTTAAAAGGTTGTTTTAAGTATTTTGTTTTTTAGAAGAGTAATTGTCTTTAGACTCTTTAGACCATTATTTTTAGAATTGCAATCCCATACTCTACCTTGCAGACATTTAAAACCTACCTATATTCAAGAGTTCTCTAAATATGGCTCAAGCATGACTGATTAATTTAAAAAGTATAGTTGAAAGTTTTATTTTAATACTTTAATTGATTTAAGTCTATTGATTTAGTAAGTTATATCTATACAGATTCTATGAAAATCTAATGTAACTCTTTAGTGAAAGAATTGATGAATATTATTTTACATAATAATTTTTTAAAAAAACTTCTGTACAGTTAAGAAATTATATTTTATCTGTATTTGTTTTTACACTTATAATTTAAAATACATATTTTTAAACACAAAAATAAGATTATTTTCAGAAAAAAGGTTTCCCCTTCAGAAATTTGAATTCGGGTCAGAGAAAGATTAGTAAGCCAGGTTTATTTTAAGAGTGTTTTTGAGTTGGCATTTCAGTAAAGAAGACTGCTCATGTTCTGTGTACTGAAGTTATAATTGGCTCCAATTTATAGCCATTAACTGTTTCTATATTACATACAGAAAATGAAGTGTAGATTAACATTGATTGAAATGCCATGTAATTTGTTTTAACATGTTGAAAATTCATTCAGTTCAGTTCAGTTCAGTCGCTCAGTCGTGTCCAACTCTTTGCGACCCCATGAATCACAGCATGCCAGGCCTCCCTGTCCACCAACTCCCGGAGTTCACTCAAACTCATGTCCATTGAGTCAGTGATGCCATCCAGCCATCTCATTTTCTGTTGTCCCCTTCTCCTCCCACCCCCAATCCCTCCCAGCATCAGAGTCTTTTCCAGTGAGTCAACTCGTCACGTGAGGTAGCCAAAGTATTGGAGTTTCAGCTTTAGCATCAGTCCTTCCAAAGAACACCCAGGATTGATCTCCTTTAGAATGAACTAAATTTCCTTAGCAATAAAAGTATTCACAGGACCATCCATATACTGTTTCACAGTTCAAAATATTGACCAAAACCCTTTATCTGTGAAAAATGGTCCTAAAAGCTGAAATAAGCTATTTTATTTTCAGACCTAAATATCTTGGTCCATTAGGATAAGCATTAATAAATACAGGATTATTTGTGAAGGTTGATAATCTTAGTATATATCTAGAGAGTTGACTTTAAATGTTATTCTACACAGTTACCAACTTTATCTATTTTTATGGCTATGCATAGAGTTTTTATATAATGGTAATGAAAAGGAAAAGAAAGCCAATACAACTATTCACTCAGTTTATTGAACATCTTTCTGATCATTAGCTTGAGCTCATTATCAGGTAGATTACTTATCTCCACTTTGCTTAGGTCTTCTTTTGAGCTTCTGTCTTATTCTTTCATTTGACACATATTCCTCTGTCTCCTTATTTTGCTTCATTCTCTGTTTATATTTATGTATTTAGGTAGGTTGGTTATGTTTCCCAGTCTTGGAGAAGTGTCCTTACATCCTATGGGTCCCAGCAGCATGCTCCTCTCTGTTCACAGAATTGTATGCTCCTGGGGTGCCCCCTATGTGGGCTACATGGGCCCTTTTGTTGTGGCAGGGCTGACCGCTGTGGGTGTGCTGGTAGGCTGGGTGGGACTGTGGTGTACTTGACTGCTAACCCTGCCTTGAGCAATGACTGGTGTGACTCTCTGGTGACAGGGTAAGCCCTTAGCGCTAATAGGTCTACCCTTAGCTCTAAGAACACTAAGAAGGAGGAGTACAAAAAAGATGCTTGCCTACACCAGTGTCTTCATTGTATAACCTGGGTCTCCCATATTGTAGGCAGACGCATGACCATCTGAGCCACTAGGGAAGTCCCATTGTATAGCAGGCTCCCCAAAATGTCTGCCGACAGTATCTGTGTCCTCAGGGGAGTTCCAGTTGCATATACCCTCTCTGGGAGGCTCTCTGAGATCAGCAAGTGGGTCTAACCCAGATTCCTTTCAAATTTCTTCCTCTGGGCTGGGACTCAGAGTGTGTGATTTTTTTGCATGCCCTTTACCAGAGAAGTCTGTTTTCTGTAACCAAATATAAGGGCCTTTGGCCTTCAAAACCAGATATTCTGGGAGCTCATATTCCTGGAGCAGGGCCCCTGAGTTAGAGAGCCCAGGGCGGGGTTTAGGGGAAACTCTCAGCAATTGTGATTATCCTCCTGTTTCTGGGTCACATACCTGGAGGTGCGGGTCTTCACTGTACTGTGTCTCTGCCCATTTTTTCTGTCTGATTTTTGTTCTTGCTTTATAGCCTTAGTTATGGAAGATCTTCTCTGCTAGTCTTCAGGGCATTCTCATAGACACTTGCTCTGTCAGTTCTGTTCAGTCAGTCAGTCATGTCCAACTCATTGTGGCCCCATGGACTGCAGCTTGCCAGGCCTTCCTGTCCATCGCCAGCTCCTGGAGTCTACTCAGACTTATGTCCACTGAGTTGGTGATGCCTTACAATCATCTCATCCTCTGCCATCCCCTTCTCCTCCTGCCTTCAATCTTTCCCAGCATCAGGATCTTTTCAAATAAGTCAGTTCTTCACATCAGGTGGCCAAAGTATTGGAGTTTCAGCTTCACCATCAGTCCTTCCAATGAATATTCAGGATTGATTTCCTTTAGGATGGACTGGTTGGATCTCCTTGCAGTCCAAGGGACTCTCAAGAGTCTTCTCCAACACAACAGTTCAAAAGCATTAATTCTTTGGCACTCAGCTTTCTTTACGTCCAACTCTCCCATCCATACATGACTACTGGAAAAACCATAGCTTTGACTAGACGGACCTTTGTTGGCAAAGTAGTGTCTCTGCTTTTTAATATGCTATCTAGGTTGGTCATAACTTTTCTTCCAAGGAGCAAGCGTCTTTTAATTTCATGGCTGCAGTCACCATCTGCAGTGATTTTTACTTGCCCTGTAAATAGTTGTAATTTTGGTGTGCCTGTGAGATGAGATGATCTTAGGGCCTTTCTGTTCCACCATTTTGGCCCTCTGAACCCTGCTCCATATTATTTTAAAAGCCTTGCTGTGTCTTTTAAAGTCTTGAAAATAATATATTTAATCAGTATATCTATATGGAATATTTTCCCCATGGAACAGAGATGCTTCCTTGTAGATGACCTTAGAGGCAACATCTGATAGTTATTAGTAAAGCAATGTAGTTGGCTGTGCTAAGTGGTCTAGTTTTCTTTTATTTCTTTATTTTGCTTTCATTCTCTTTTGAACATTTTTTTTACTGGAATTGTGCCAGATCTTGCCAAGAATTTTATCAGTTCAGTTCATTCACTCAGTTGTGTGCAGCATACCAGGCTTCACTGATCATCACCATCTCCAGGAGCTTGCTCAAACTCATGTCCATAGAGTGGGTGATGCCATCCAACCATTTCATCCTCGGTCGTCCCCTTCTCCTCCTGTCTTCAGTCTTTCTCAGCATCAGTCTTTTTCAGTGAGTTGGCTCTTGGCATCAGGTGGGCAAACTATTGGAGCTTCAGCTTCAGCCTCAGTCCCTCCAATGAATATTCAGGGTTGATGTCCTTCAGGATTGACTGATTTGGTCTCCTTGCAGTCCAAGGGACTCTCAAGAGTCTTCTCCAGCACCACACAATTCTTAATGAAATATAGGCACAATATACAGTTAGACTGATGTCTAAGAGGGTGAGAATTTAGACTTTTAACACACAAATATTTTTGTTTGGAATTTTATTGAAAATAAAATTCCCTTAGTTGCATGTTAATTGAAAGTTTTATGAAAGGGCAGATAGCAAGCATGAACTCAACCAAACAGCTCGACCCTCCAACCCCTTTGTCACAGCTCATAGCGAAATCCTGGCTGATTTGACTCAGCTGAGGCAGTTCTTGCAGTTAATGCCATAGTAGCTTCTGTACGATCATATTATTAAAAATAGGGGGATGGGCAAGCAATATTGTTTCTAAAATTTAACTTATGCTGCTGTCAGTCTTTCTCACCTCCCTGGGGACACCGCCATATGATATTAGATTCTGTAGAAATATTGCAAAAACACCAGGGATTCACTCCTGGATTTTCATTTTGGTCTATTTTGGTGATCATTTTAGATGGTAACAGACAGTAGCAATGGCATTCAGTTAAATATTGAGATTATTCTAAGTTTTGACTAGAGAAGATCCTTCTTCCCGCATTTGCTATGTAGAATTATAATCAAGGGGAATTAGGATGGAGCAGAGTACCTAAGGAAAGTGGTGTGATCCATTAATCATATAATTATTTTAATGCATCCTGTATTCCTTTACTCTGTATAATTTCAGGTGAAATTACCTGATTTTTCTGTAGAATGAGCTCTGTTTTTCTAGTTGGAGTAAGCATCAGTATTTGGGAAACCTGGATAACTCAATAGAGAGAATTTTATGTCTGCTCTCTACACAGTGAGTAATTAATAGGTGCTGTCTTCTTCTTTTTAACAAATATCTCCTTGTAGGATGAAATTCTGACAGGAAAATTACAGGATTGGTGCCCATGACAGAATTTATGTTAATAATTGGAGACCTTTTGCTTCTTAAGATGTAAATGGAGCTTAAATAAAAAAGGTTATGAGGCAAAGCCCTTTTAAGAATATAGGTACTCTTTTACAAATATGGGCATGTTGTCAAGAGAGTATATATTCTACCCCCACCCTTTGGCAAATGTCACCGAATCTTCTATTAATATTCATTGTACATCTGTCATGTACTCATTGAACTTGTTTCTCTGTGCTTTTAGCAATAGTACAAGCATTCATGTGCTGCAAGCTGTTTTAATATTCTGGTCATTTTAGGTTTTCTTATTTTACCTAGCAGGGAATAGGAAAAAGAAATTTGGATCAAAACAAGAATTTGTTAATAAAATAAATTCTGCTTCTCTCAATCTACTAACAGACTTGAAAACAGACAAAACTCTGAGACATGTATTACTGCTTATACTAGAAAAGAATAAAATCATACATTTGAAAAAGTAAAATTATATATTTGTATGTTTTGCATACCTCAAGAGAATATTAGAAAGTCAGTCTCTTAAATGGTTACTTACTTTTGTTTCTGCAAATGTGTGTCTTAAAAGGGGGGAACACTTTATATCCAACTAGGAGTTTAATTCCCTCATAATAAATCTCATGTGACTTTGATATATTTCCTTGAAATACTTAGCACTTACGTGTGTATCTCTTTCCAGCTGTGGTTATGTAAATATTTGGATATTTCAGTCACTCATGTTTATATTTTATCTTCCAACCGGGCAGTTGTTGAAGGAATCCTGCCCTGCCTTTTCCTTGATGCTGCCCTCGCCTGGAGTCAATTGTGTTATATTCCCAAGGTTCTACCAGGATTCTTGCCAAGGGCAGCTGACATTATCATCCTAGTTCCTTGTTAAAGCCTCACTCCATCAACCCCTTTCTTATTTTACCCTCTCTTCTTTGTAACTTTTTTAGTTTCTTTCGCAAAATTTGAATTTGGTTTTGCCTAGTGTATTTTAAACCTTTTATTAGATAAAAAATGCTCAAATTAGCATAACTAGAGTGGTGGTTGTTGGATGGTTTATAGGAACTCTGAATTTATGATTGAAGAAAGAAGGCTTTTTATGAATCGTGTGTCAAGAATATTATATAAAGAGAGCTGCTTTGACAGTGTGGAGATGGACACAATGTTTAAGGAAAAAGATTGCAGTAACTATGGGTCTTTCACTAACTCTCTTCTGAGATTTATCTGTGCTCTTCCCTATTTATTCTTGGTGTAACTCTCTCAAGGTCCTCCTTTGAGAAAGTGAGGCACGGTGATTCATAGAAGTTGGGTGGCTTTTCTCTCAAAGCATGTTGGTGGAAAATAACAGGAATCAGTGATATTTACCTCTAATTGTGCAAACAGTATGTAGAAATTGAGGTTTCTCAAATATTAAAAACTGATAATATAGGATGCCTACTCAGAACTGCAAGCTCATATTGGAGAAGATTACACAGTACAAGGAATGATTTATATTCTCATTCACTCATCGTGAAAGTCTTTACAGAGTTAAGTGACTATGGAATCATATGATTTACAGTTAGATATTCTGATTGCGTGGGAAAAGAACATTAGATGTCATCAGGTTTGACTGAGTCTTGCTGTTTTTATTATCTACCTTTTAAAAATTAAAAAATTTTCAAGTAAAAAATTAAAATTAACAACTTGTAGCATTGGAAGCAAGAATGGACAAAGCCTGTGTCTCTTTAGATTTTAACTAATTAATCCTAGCAATGTTTATGTAATAGTGGGAAAGAGCAAGGATTTTTAATCTGATTTTAGAATTGGATCCCACTGCCACCTTCCAGCTGAGTGACAGCAGAGAGCCTCAGTCCCCCCATATGGATACCAGATAACGATACCACACCTCATAAAGATGCTGTTGTGATAAAGGAGATGATGGACAGTTCATATTTGTTTTCTTTCCGTTTGTTTTCTTCCTGCTTAGACATGATAATAAAGAATAATTTATTATGTTTTTTATAGAGATAATGATTGCCATTTATAATTGTTAACTAATCACATGTTATAAATGTCACTGGAATTAGAAGGTTCCTTTCTTCAAGATTCTATGTTATGAGAAATGTTGCATTTCTGTGTTTTTTGTTATGATTTCCAAAGGTTTTGACTCTTCTGTCAAATAACTTTTTTTTTTTGCTGTTCATCCTCTTTGGATGCTTATATGCTAAACAGAGTGTGTTTTCTTTTGAAGTGTATTCCTCAGAAACAAAGTTCAGTGGGATGTCTTGTAAAAAGAAAAATAAAAACAGTTAAATGGCCAAATAAGTTTGAGAAATGCCACATATTATAATCTTCTTCTAGCACACATAATGTGCATTAGTAAGATTAAAAGACTCTGAGAACCACAGTTCTCTTTTTTGAGCAAACAAGCTGAGAAAAGAGGATTCTACAGAGCATTTTGAAAGTTTAGCCTTTAATAGAACAGAGAGCATTTTTATTGCTGAAACTCTTTTACTGAATGCTGCTGTACAAACATCATGGTGAAAACTTGGGCCCGAGTTCTCCACTTCCAAAGGCATGCTGGCCGTGGTCCAGGTGTATGGGGCCATAGGTTAGAGACGGAGAGAGTCCTGAGCTCCACTGTATTTTCATGGAGCCTGGGTGATCTCCAGTTTCTGTAATTGGCCGTTACTTCCTCTATACACTCCCCTAGACCGTTTTATTCTTTCCCAGGGTTTCAATCTCCAGCTTGATTCTCATCTACAGATCCAGCTGAGATTTTTTTTTTCCTTGAGGTCTGGATATTTCATTGGCAACTAGTTGTCTTCATTTGTATATTCTGGAAGTGTCCCGAACTCTCCATAACTCATATGCTGAATAAATCGTTTATGTCCTCCTTCCTCTGACCATATTCACTCTTTTATTCTGGACCTTCCCTGGGGCTGCCCTTCACCCATTGCTCAGACCAGAATCTTAAACTTTCTCTGCCCGCTGATTCGCCTCCATCTTGTGCATTTTTCATTTCCGTCTCTTCCCAAATTGCCAGTGAATAGATCCTGTTGATATTGTAACTATCTCTAGATTCTATCTTCCTTTCTGTCACTCAAGATCCAAGTACAAGCTTTCAGAATTTATTATTGAAAGAGTGCGAAAGTATCCTAACTAATCTCTTCCTAGCTAGCTGCTGTATTCTAGTTTCATAGTACCAATAGTGACCTTTTTAATACCAAACTTGAGCTTGCAGTCCCTTATTTACATTATTTGAATGTTCTTGTTGCCACATTACCTGCCTTCTGAGAAATCTGTATGCAGGTCAAGAAGCAACATTTAGAACTGGACATGGCACAATGGACTGCTTCAAAATTGGGAAAGGCTGTATATTGGCACCTGGCTTATTTAACTTATGTGCAGAGTACATGATGCGAAATGCCGGGCTGGATAAAGCACAAGCGGGAATCAGGATTGCCGGGAAAAATATCAATAACCTCAGATATGCAGATGACACCACCCTTATGGCAGAAAGCGAAGAGGAATACAAGAGCTTCTGATCAAAGTGAAAGAGGAGAGTGAAAAAGCTGGCTCAACATTCAGAAAACTAAGATCATGGCATCTGGTCCCATCACTTCATGCAAATAGATGAGGAAACAGTGAGAGACTTTATTTTTTAGGTTCCAAAATCACTGCAGATGGTGACTGCTGCCATGAAATTAAAAGACGCTTACTCCTTGGAAGAAAAGCTATGACCAACCTAGACAGCATATTAAAAAGCAGAGACATTACTTTGCCAACAAAGGTCCGTCTAGTCAAAGCTATGGTTTTTCCAGTAGTCATGTATGAATGTGAGAGTTGAACTATAAAGAAAGCTGAGCACCAAAGAATTGATGCTTTTGAATTGTGGTGCTGGAGAAGACTCTTGAGAGTCCCTTGGACTGCAAGGAGATCAAACCAGTTAATCCTAAAGGAAATCAATCTTGAATATTCATTGGAAGGACTGATGCTGAAGCTGAAGCTCCAATACTTTGGCCACTTAATGGGAAGAACTGATGGACTGGAAAAGATCCTGGTGCTGGGGAATATTGAAGGCACTAGAAGCGGACAGAGGATGAGACAATTGGGTGGCATCATCGACTCAATGGACATGTGTTTGAGTAAGCTCCAGCAGCTGGTGATGGACAAGGAGGCCTGGCGTGCTGCAGTCCATGGGGTTGTAACTGACGCGGACACAGCTGAGCGACTGAGCTGACTGAACTGAACCATTTGCCTTCAGTTAGGTTCCAGAACTTTGGCTTGATGTACAGAGCCCATCACATTACTACTTCATCAGTCATGGGCATCATAATCTCTGGTGTCCACCTAAACTGAGATCACACAAGTGCACTGTATTCTTCTGTATCTGTGCCTCTGAATGGAATCCTCTTTTTTCTTTTCTTCCTGACTCACTTTTTTAAGACTCATCTCAAGTCTCTTATGTTGGCTTGCCTCTCTTAGTCAGTCTTAAAGTGCCCATTTTTGTATTCTTATGCAACCTATACATGTCAGTTTCCTATCTAAAATACACTTTCACAATATAAATAAAATCTGCTTAAATTAAATGTATATGGCCTCTGCAGTTGTACCTCATTAGCATCCAGCTTTCATAATTAGAACCAAAATAAAGGCCAGTAATATAGTATAATGCTGTATTTTCTGGAGCTTTCTAGTACTTGCATTTGAGTAATCTTAAATTCAATTTAAATTTAATTTGCCATCAGTATAGCTTTTGTGAAAGACGACGAGTTTGCAAGTAATTTTTCCCCATGTTGCTGGCTTATTTCCTCCGCTTCTAGAGCCTGGTTTCATTTAAAAGATTTATGATATGTTGTATACCATGCACTGAACAAAAGCTATTTCTCAATATTTCAGATTACAAAACTATTACTCAATATTTAAGATTGTATATTTTTTGTTTCATGGTGAACGTAAGCAAATAATAGATCTTTTAGTTTCATCATTCATCATTTCATTTGGAAATAGTAACTGTAGTAATTACAAATTAGAACTATAAATAAACTCCATGCAGAATTTATAGTCTAGTAGAGGTTAAACAGTGTGTATATATGGTTACAATTTAAAAATAAAATCTTTTGGGACTTCACTGGTGAACCAGTGGCTAAAACTCTGCACTCCCAATCCAGGGGGACTGGATTCAATCCATGGTCAGTGAACAAAATCCTGCATGCTGCAACTAAGAGTTCACAAGATGCAACTAAAGATTCCACATGCCCCAGTGAAGATCAAAGACCACATGCCGAAACTAAGACCTGGCACAGCCCAATAAATAAAATATAAAATTAAAAATATTAAAAATAAATAATAAAAAATAAAAATGAAATATTTAAAGTATTTTCATACAGAGCATGATAAATAAGCTTCAGATCATTCCACTCAAATAAGGTTTTGCTGTTAGCCCTTTTTGTTTACTCAACAACAACATTTATTGAATATGTGTAGTGTGTTCAGCCATCTGCCAGTGTAAGAGAAGAAACCGTGAGCAAAATTAGACCCACAGAACTTCAGAGTAATGGGAAAGACAGTATTCAAGACTTCTAGTGAAAACATTTTAAATATAATTCTCATTATTTTACCATAGGTCGTTTCATACCCTTGCTAAAAAGAAGCATTTAAATTTTGTGGTAAAGATCAGAGAAGGTAGAGATTTGAAAGAGGAATGGGTATACACTAGAATAAGATCTTTTTGAGACCAGACCCTAAAGCAGGCATAGGCCTTGGAAGGAGGAAGTTTAATATATATATGTGTGTATATATATATATATATATATGAAACAAACAGAAAACTCAGGTGAAGAAAGCAGAGAAAGCAGCAGAATAGGAAGGGTCCTGAGAGCTAGATAGGGAAATGAACACAGACTCTGGTAGGTCTTGTTAAAGACTTTAAGAGCAATGAGTTTAAGAGTCACCGAAATAGGGGAGGACCCAGATTGTATTTGCACTTCAAAGCCTTCATGTGGCTGCATTGAAGTGAAGCTGTTTAAGAGCTTTCCTAAATCCTGGTGGGAATCTACAGCAGTTTGATCTGGGATGGTAAGTGGCTGTACAGATTGCAATGAGTGGATTGATTTGAGAAATTTGAGGTAGGATTAAGGAACAGAAAGAGGTGTCAAGCAAGACTGCTTTCTACTTTTCTTTGTTCATTGAGATTGGAACTCTAGATGAGAACAAGGTAAAGTTTGGTTGCTGAAGTTGAGAAACCTTTAAGATTTTTACATATTACATCTATCCATGGCAACAATAAGGTAGGAACATTAAAAATATGAAAGTTGATCCCCATTTTAGTGATTACAATCTCACTGGAAAAAATAAGGCACAAACAAAATATTTAAATGACACTCTCTGGACTTCACTTATTAAGCAATACATACGGTCTAGAATGTAGCTCCTCACTTAATATCCTTTTCAATTTAATATTTAATTATTTAAACTCAGTTATGTAACATTTCATCTTTGAAATCTACTAAAGTAATAAAATAATGATTGGAGACTAATGAACTTAATTTATTGAGTAAAAACTCTGAGAAAGTATATGTGTGTGTATATATAAATATGTATATATAACATATGTGTGTGTGTTGTATATATATATATATATATGTGTGTGTGTGTCTGTGTGTGTGTATGGGGCTTCCCAGGTGATACTAATGGTAAAGAATATGTCTGCATTACAGGAGACCCAAGTTAAATCCCTGGGTTGGGAAGATCCCCTGGAGTAGGAAATGGCAACCCTCTCCAGTATTCTTGCTTGAAAAATTGCATGGACAGAGGAGCCTGGCAGGCTACTGTCCATGGGGTTGCAGAGAGTCGGACATGGCTAAGCAATCCTTATGTGTGTATATATATATATATGTATTAATATATTTATGTACATATATTTATTATTTAGAAAGATATAAAAGTCTATATAAAGTTCCATCCTGCATATTTCAACATAAATGTTCATTAATATATAGCGTATGTTTTACTAAAGTGTTGATTGATGTTTCATTGAGGAGGAGATTCCAGGAAACCATGCCATTATTTGTAACAGTCAACAATTCTCTAACACATTCCTCTGCAAAAACAGGCACGTACATGGTACAAACAGACAAGGTGATGGATTCTGAAAAGATTTGTGGACAGGGGATTTGGAGAGTAGACAGGATTTGTACAGACAGAGATTTAGCAAGAGCACTTTCTAAGTGGAGGGTCAAAAGGATTCAGGAATTAGAAAGTATGGTTAAAGTAGACACCAGAGGGATTAGTTAGGAAGGAGGTTAGGAAGAGTAGGTCAATACTATGCAGTGTTTATTAGATGGTAGTGCTAACGCCTGGGCTTTTGAAATAAGACTTTTAATTGTTTTCAAGTTGATGATATGAAGCTATTTTGTCAATTCTCCTGCAGGCTCCCGTCTTCGTCAGGAAGATTTTCCACCTCGCATTGTTGAACACCCTTCAGATCTAATTGTCTCAAAAGGAGAACCTGCAACTTTGAACTGCAAAGCTGAAGGTCGCCCCACACCCACCATCGAATGGTACAAAGGTGGGGAGAGAGTGGAGACAGACAAAGATGACCCTCGCTCACACCGAATGTTGCTGCCAAGTGGATCTTTATTTTTCTTACGTATAGTGCATGGACGAAAAAGTAGGCCTGATGAAGGGGTCTACGTCTGTGTAGCAAGGAATTACCTCGGAGAGGCTGTGAGTCACAATGCATCGCTGGAGGTAGCCAGTAAGTAAAATGGGCTTTTAGTGTTGGGGAGCGTGTGGTCTGTGAGTTGGTGGAGGGATGGCAGCGTGGGATCATTTACCTTGGTCATGATAAGAAAAAAGTCAACGTGTATCACAGGCTTTACCTGAGGAAGATCTGTAGCTTTATATGTGTATATCATCCACTATTTATTTGAATTTTCTGGATTTCTCATCCTAGCTGGTTATTCAAGCTAAACTGGGATTCATACATAGTTGTGAACTGTTTTACTTAATTTTTTTTAAATTTAAGAACATTTTTATTTTGTAGTGGACTATGAGTTGACTTACAGTTTTGTATTAGTTTCCGGTGTACAGCAAAGTGATTCAATTATATATATGTCTATTCTTTTTCAAATTATTTTCTCCTTTAGGTTTTTTATAGTATTGAGCAAACGTTCTTGTGTTGCGTTTTACCTTTTGGAGCTGTTTTCTGTTGAAGATGCTCACTGAAACTGATTTATTCCCCTCCTTTGTTCCTTTTAAATATACAGAGTATGAGAATGTAAGAAGAATACTATAAGATATTTTTCGTTTGTCTTCATTAGGAGAAATCCTTTCGACTGGTAGTGGAAGTTATGGTTTTAAACTGTTTCCAGTTGTCAGAACTATATTATACTTTGGGTAAAGCTAAATCTAGAGAAATGTATATATATGCCTCAGACTTTATCATCTTTGCTGGACTGTAGTGCCCCCTGAGAGGAAGATTATGTGAGGGGAATCCTTGGGTGGTTGATGGTTCAGTATATTTATACAGATAAAAACAGCCACTCATTTGAAATTACCTCAAGAAGTATATGGTTAACCAATGATTCAGTTGTTATATCTAGAGTCTAGCTGTATATTTTATTTGAATTAGAATCAGGCTTTTCTTATTTTCAATAAGCATTCAAGAGTCAGAAAATTTCATTCCCTTGAAAGAATCCTGCTTAGTATATGTATATATGACAGAAATTGAGAAGAGTTGACTCACTGGAAAAGACTCTGATGCTGGGAGGGATTGGGGGCAGGAGGAGAAGGGGACGACAGAGGATGAGATGGCTGGATGGCATCACTGACTCGATGGACATGAGTTTGAGTGAACTCCAGGAGTTGGTGATGGACAGGGAGGCCTGGCGTGCTGCGATTCATGGGGTCGCAAAGAGTCGGACTCGACTAAACAACTGAACTGAACTGAACTGAGAATTGTATAGGGATTAGAGAGACAAATGAAATTTAGATCTAATTCACTTTAAATTTGACTATCTATAAGTATATATGAAACTGTTATGTAACTATGTCTATTTTTATATATAATGTTTTCTAAGGTGATTGATATTTTAATATAATGGGCTTCCATTGTGGCTCAGCTGGTAAAGAATCCGTCAGCAAGCGGGAAACTGGGTTCGATCCCTGGGTTGAGAACATCCCCTGGAGAAGGCAAAGACTACTCATTCCAGTATTCTGTCCTGGAGAATTCCATGGACTGTATAGTCCATGGGTCACAAAAAGTTAGACACGACTGAGTGACTTTCACTTTCACTTTCTTTCATGTTCAAAATTCTAGTTATGTAATCAGTTTTCATCATCTTTAATGTTACTTACAACATTCAACTAGAACATGACTATATAGAATCACAGATGATTATGAAATTGTAAACATAGAAAGGGATTTACAGATTATTCCAACTCAATCATATTATTAATGTGGAATCAGTTCCAAAAAACTTAGATGATTTGATTCACACTCACAGAGCCATGTAATACTGAATACTTGAGACAGAAAGCCAAAGATATCTTATGTGAGCATAAAACTTAATTAGATAGAATAAAAAAATCCCTTAATCATTTAAAACTATGTCAAAACTAGACATTCACATTTTTAAAACATTTACTTGAAACCCAAGTTTACATTTCTCTATTTGAAGTTAACTGATAATTAACTTACTGTACCTTCTCTTATTGCCTTGATTTTCAGGATAGGTCTTAGAGCTAAATCAGTGATATGTAGAAAAGCTGGAATCACAACAGAAAGTTTTCTTTTTCTTTGTATGTTTATTTTTTAAACTCGACTTTAAATGTAGCACAAGCAAAATAATTTAAAGGTTCAACTTATTTATCAGAAGATATATGTTTTGCCAAAGACATCTTTTAAACTTACATTAACACTTTTCTAACTCTTGACACCATTGTATTTAAGAATAATTATTTTCTGTGAAGGTAAGTGTAAGTTAATATTTGAGAGCAAATTTAAATCAAGAAAGATGATGTCGGCCTAGATAACCTAGGCCAACTCTTGTACGTTGTACCTAAGCAACTAAAGACCAGGAGGGAAATCAGTGATTGTAAATTCTCTGGAATTATAATTCTTTATAAGAAATATGTAGCAACAGAAATATCAAAGATCATCTCATGTTTCTGTGTTATTATCTATTCTCCTTGCATTCTTGTCATTGTCAGAAGTTTTTTTAAAGTTGATAGACTTGAATTGAGTGTCTAAATGCTTACTCTCTATATCTTCCTTTTCAAAACACCTCTAGTTTTACCTCAGATGATTAAGATATCCTTAATGCATTGGGATTTAGAGACCTGTCTGTTTTAATCTGGCTTTTGTGCAGTTATTTTAAAAGGTGCTGTTAGCTTCCAGTTAAGTTCTTTTCCTAACTTAGACATTCCATAACCTTGAGAGTCCATTATGGGAAAAGTTCTTGCAGTCTCAGTCAGCAAATATACAATCATGAAATTGAAACCAGACAGATCATTATATAACTTTTTCCAGTGAAATATTCTAATACACACAGTCCCTTAATGCATAGTTTACAAATCTTAGTGGGATATTCCTGACACATTCCAAAATGTTTTCAAGCTTCAGAGGAAAAAAATAATTATAATTTACTGAATAAAATTTAATGAAACTACTCTCGAAAATAAGATCTCATTCATTAACAATTCATATAGTTGGGAAGGGGAAAGTATATAGATATTATACATTTACCAAATATAGTTTGGTATTAATGAGGATCGTATAATAATAAGGATCCATATTAGTGATAATAATTATTTGAAAAGGTTAAGTAGTGTTTGCTTCTAATAATTTTTATACTAGTTAAATTGCAAAAATTAAAAGGATGTTTTTGTTTAGATAAATTGAGTTGTTTGGACATGTAAGTTATATGGGAAACGTTAACTTCTCTGCAGTTAAATTTTTTTTTGTTTAAATCATGGTTCAGTACACTACAAATAGATATGTAGTAATTTAATTCACGTATATTTCAGTTATCTGTTTAGCCAATGGTTTCTGCTCATTCACCATTTTAACATATGTTTGCATTGTAAAATCAAAACTAGCCTTTTGTATGTTACATAAATACCAGACAGGAGGTTAGACATGGAACATAGGTCATATTTGCTGTAGGTTAAAGCTATAAAGCACTATTATAGCTTGGTTTTATTATTTCCTGGAGAGTATTATTATTTTTTTATATTTTCTTAGTTTAGGCACTGGAAGTTCAATAAGAGCTATTCTTTCTCCCAAAGGCTCAGACACAGGAAGACAAAGATTGCATCTAATTTCTTAGTGATGCTATAGCCCAAAGTAATAGCATTAACAAAAGTGTCTTGAGGCAACACTGATTTCACAGCACAGTTGTTGGTAATGTCTTTAAAAACATTTATCTGTGTTTTATTTGCCTTTAAACCAAGTTTTACAGCTGTAACAACTGGATTACTTGGTTCCTAACAACTGTCAGTCTCTCAAACAATGGGGAAAAATGGTATGGAATGTCATTTCAAACTTTTATTTTTGTATAGAAATAATAATATTCTTGTCTTTCATGTTTTTAATATTTATTTAAATTTAAATAATGCACCTAGAGGATTTTATTTATTGGTTATCTTTAGGATTAGTTATTTTTGTTTTAATTTAAATCCAATTATATTCTAGTTTGGTTTCCCAGGTGGCACAGTGATAAAGAATCCACCTGCCAGTACAAGAGACACAGGAGATGTGGGTTGGATCCCTGGGTTGGGAAGATAGATCCCTTGGAGGAGGAAATGGCAACCCACTCCTGTATTCTTGCCTGAGAAATCCCATGGACAGAGGATCCTGGTGGGCTACAGTCCATAGAGTCCCAAAGAGTTGGAACAACTGAGCTGCTGAACATGCACCTATAACAAAGCTGGATCCAGTGAAAAGCAATGACCAATCTTTAGGTGGTGATCTTTGTTATGTGGTAAAAGTTGTATTCTTGTTCTTGAAAAATAAATTTTGATACAATTAAATTTATCTCCCACTATTATAAATTCTAAGAATTGGAATGCTAAGAAATATATGGTAGTCCTTACACCTAAAGTTTCCATCCATCTTTGGAAGCTTATCTCTGTAAAGGAAAAATAATTTTTAATTACAGATACATTTTTAAATTATTATTTTTCTTTACAAGCCAAGAATGATATATCTTGATGAGGACTTTAATTTGTAAATTTAAAATATATTTCTCTTTCTAAGACTTATAAAAACTCACTATCTAATTCAGTTTTGAACTGAACTTTTTAAAACAGTCTTGCAAGTAGTATTTCTTGTTTGTTTTGAACTAGCTTTATTTGATAATCTACTGAATGTTTAGAAAATTTTATGGGTATGTTCTTTAATGCCCAGCATTACCAAGTTATTAAATTTAGTTCATCTTATGCCTGGCGTAAATTGATAGCACAGTTTTTTGACACAATTTATATTAATAAGTAATTCAATCTTGGGTAATTGCATTGAATTTTAGGTAAAGTTAATTTGAACCTTGACCCTCATGCTTTCGATTGCAGAACATGTCTCTCTATGTCATCTGCTAAGCAGTGCATAGTCAGCATATGGCTATTCGTTTCCTATGTAAACTGTTTTCTCCTGAGGAAGAGAAATCCCTTCAGGCTAGGCAGTCATCTGCTGGCTGTCTTAGCAGCAAAACACAGAACTGTCTTTCCAGAAAAAAATAATTTTGTACAATTAATCAGAGAGTAAGTCTTTCCAGATTTTATGAACTAGGGTGCTTTTTAATAGTAATACCTTGAGGTAGAATGTTTATATTTTAAAGTAATATTTTCCCACTACTGTCAATATATTGTGGTCTTTCATTGATATTGTTATTAAGCAATGCTTCTTAAAGTGATTTAGGATTTGATTTATATGATTTTCCTCATTTGGATAAAATGAGAAAGTGTACCGACCATGTATGCTAAGAGCCAGGCATTAAACGGTAGAATATATTTTACCGTTAAAATATGTTTCTAAAATCTGAGCATGGAAGATGGAAGGATTACCCCTTTAAGTGAAATGGTTCAGATAAGCAGATAAAATCAGAATATGCCATCAAATTTAAAATACTGATTGATTAATTGCTGACTGATTATGCATCCAGTCAAGCTAACCCCTGTTATGGTCAGACTCTAGTTATTCATTGAATATATATGTGTACACACGCATGTTTTGTTCTCTGAAAGACTTATCTTTGAAGTTGAGCTAGTTCTATATTGCATCTTTGAAAATATTTCTTGTTTCCTCTACTTAATCTGTATCTTTTTAAGCAACTTTGCAGTTCCATTCTTTGATCAGATTGTAAAACTTATATATATATATATATATATATATATATATATGATTTTTCTTTTCAGTATTCAAAGGAAAAATGTTAAAGACTCATTTAGTTTAGTGATTTTAAAATATCTTTCCACCTTCTTGCACACTTACATTCTAAAACACACTGACTTTTCTTGCAAAATTCACATATGTTTAAATGAAATTATGCATATAAAGTGTGTAGCACAATGTGAATGGCACATAATAATAAATTGTAAATCTAATTGTCAGTATGTTGTTTCAATACTTTTTTCTCTTTCCCTGTATTGTGGTCAGACACTAGGATCATTTATATAGAGGGGATCAAAATGTTTTTATATCAAAAATGGACTGACTCCATTTTGAATTTAAAGATTTTTGTGCTAATATAATAAAATTTAAATAAAATGTTTCAGTAATTAAATTTTCCTGAATTAATTTCTGGTTAAGTACTGGTGGGCTTCCGTCTATGGGGTCACACAGAGTCGGACACGACTGAAGTGACTTAGCAGCAGCAGCAGCAAGTACAGAGCATATGAAGTATATTAAATTCCATCTTGAGTTGAATTCCTGGCAGGAGAGATTTACCCTTACCTTTAATTAACATTGTTAATACGGGGCAGGAGGAGAAGGAGTCGACAGAGAATGAGATGGCTGGATGGCATCACCAACTCGATGGACATGAGTTTGAGTGAACTCTGGGAGTTGGTGATGGATAGGGAGACCTCACGTGCTGTGACTCATGGGGTCGCAGAGTCGGACACGACTGAGCAACTGAACTGAACTGAACTGAATGCTAGACATGCAAATAGTATTGACTTAAATCATTTTTTGTTGTAGGTAGGGGCTAATGAAATAATTCATTTTGTAACTTTTACAGTTAGAACATTAAATTATTCTTTTTGAATTTGCATATTTTTTTCAGTAAGTCGGGAAGCAATATTGCTAAGTTCTGTGATATGATTATATTTACTAATAATTTGAGTTTTACCACCAATAGAATATAATTGTTCGTTATTGCCATTCTTAGTTAGTTCAGGCTGCTTTAAGAATACTGAGTACCGTGTACTTACTGAACAAACATTTATTTCTCACAGTTCTAGAATTTTGGAAGTTGAAGGCCAGGGTGCCAGCATGGTGGGGTTCTGGTGAGACTTCTTTTCCTGATGAAGAGAAGGTTCTGGTTTCTATCCCTTTATAAGGCCTCCAGTACCATCTCGGGGGCTCCATGTCTATGAATTCATTCCACTCTGCTGCTGCTGCTGCTAAGTCGCTTCAGTCATGTCCGACTCTGTGCAACCCCATAGACGGCAGCCCACCAGGCTCCCCGTCCCTGGGATTCTCCAGGGAAGAACACTGGAGTGGGTTGCCATTTCTTTCTCCAATGCATGAAAGTGAAAAGTGAAAGTGAAGGCACTCAGTCGTGTCCGACTCTTAGCGACCCCATGGACTGCAGCCTACCAGGCTCCCCCATCCATGGGATTCTCCAGGCAAGAGTACTGGAGTGGGGTGCCATTGCCTTCTCCATCATTCCACCCAAATTACCTCCAAATACCATCATATTTGGGATTAAGATTTCAATATACACATTTGAGCAGAGCAGAGGGAAGAGGGGATATACAAACATTCTGTCCATAGCTGTCTTTAATAGCAATTATTTGGAGGTTTTATTTTATTATATATATACTTATTTATTCTGTGGCACCAGGTCTTGGGACATGCAGGATCTTCACTGCGGTATGTGGGATCTAGTTTCCAGCCTAGGGATTGAACTTGGGCCCTTGTATCGAGAGCACAGAATCTTAGCCATTGGACCTCCATGAAAGTCCCATTTGGAGATTTGTAGCTACTTTATCATCTTAAGTAAAAAGAGAAATAAAAATCAGAAAACCAGGGAGAAAAATCATGTAATCTCAATGGTGTAAGTAGTAAGCCCATCAGACCAAACGTTGCATCCAAATATCAGGTTTAAGTTGTGTAAGGAATTGAGGATGGAAACATTATGTCTTCAAGGAAATATAGTGTGGATTTTGTGTTTGTTGAGATAAGTAAGCACAGCATCTTTTCATTAAGAGGAGACAGTCTTCATTTTCTTTGAAATTAGATAAAAATTTCTTTTCTTCTTTTCTTGTTTTTGGTTTATCTTTCCAAAGAATATTTAGTATGAAGTGTAAGCAGAAACCTGTATTCCATAACCCATGTGAGAGATGACAGTGACAGTGAACATAAAGAGAAGGTTTGAGTTTCAATGGGTATTTTAGTTGAAAAGGACAAAGTCCATTGGCCATTTGAATGTGGGTGTTAGAGGAGGTAGATGTCAGAGAATGTACTAGTTATTCATAAATAACCAACAGGTGATGTTCTATTCGTTAGTTAAACAAATAGGCTGTAGGTGTGTGTTCTGGAGAAGGCCATGGCACCCCATTCCAGTACTCTTGCCTGGAAAATCCCATGGACGGGGGAGCCTGGTGGGCTGCCGTCTATGGGGTCGCACAGAGTTGGACACGACTGAAGAGACTTAGCAGCAGCAGCAGCAGCAGCAGGTGCATGTTCACTTGAGTTCTTAGGCAAACTTTTATTGTTCTTTCCTTTGGCTCACAAATCTGTTATATTTAATCTTTATCTAATTTGTAGAAAATTCTTAGTGTGGACATATTATACATTTACTTTCCTTTACTCCCAGTCTCAGGTTAGAGAATATGATTAGTAAGTTTATAAATATCATTTTTAAATAACTTAAAAATTATGTTTTTTTAATTTAAATTTAAAAAAAATTTTATTTATTTTAATTGGGGGCTAATTACAAAAATTATGTTTTATTTCTAAATAACGGAACTAATATATGTTCTTTAGAGAACATACTTGCTTTTTTAAAATACATGTTCTTGTAATATCGTTTGCCCAGAGAAAACTACTGCTGAAAGTTGGTGGATATCCTTGTGGATATCCTAACATCACTATGCGTTCTCTAGGGAAACCTGTTTACTATTCAATTAATATTCAATCATTTCTTCACTTCAGTTCAGTTCAGTCGCTCAGTCGTGTCTGACTCTTTGCAACCCCATGAATCACAGCACGCCAGGCCTCCCTGTCCATCACCAAATCCCGGAGTTCATGCAAACTCATGTCCATCAAGTCGGTGATGCCATCCAGGCATCTCATTCTCTGTTGTCCCTTGCTCTTCCTGCCGCCAGTTCTTCCCAGCATCAGAGTCTTTTCCAGTGAGTCAACTTGTTGCATGAGGTGGCCAAAGTATTGGAGTTTCAGCTTTAGCATCAGTCCTTCCAATGAACACCCAGAACTGATTTCCTTTGGGATGGACTGGTTGGATCTCCTTGCAGTCCAAGGGACTCTCAAGAGTCTTCTCCAGCACCACAGTTCAAAAGCATCAATTCTTCAGCGATCAGCTTTCTTCACAGTCCAACTCTCACATCCATACATGACCACGGGAAAAACCATAGCCTTGACTAGACGGACCTTTGTTGGCAAAGTAATGTCTCGCTTTTTAATATACTGTCTAGGTTGATCATAACTTTCTGGCGAAAAAGAAAAAAAGAAAGCATTAGCTATGTTGGAACACATCACTGTGTCATAAAAACTAAATGGAAGAGTTTAGCTCTCTAGATTGGATGCTGCAAAACAGCTTCCATCTGCTGAATATTACTATATACACCATCCTGGACCAGTTTCAATCCAGTAATCTTGGGGTTAAAGGTTACATATTCCATCACCAGTCTCATGAACCATTCCTTTTATTTTCTCAAAAAGTAGCTGGTGTTTATATGTGCTAAAAAGTACTAAGATGATTATTTCAACACTATTTGATGCTTAAATATAAAATCTCTTGAGAGTTTCAGGAAATCAATTCAGTATTTACTTATTTATGGGAAATTCTTGGCAGTGTCTCCTCATAAAGACAACAATACTGTCTTTAAAAAATAATAAAATAACCAGGTAGATCTGGTTATCTCTTAAAATCTTTTCATCATATCACTGCTCCTTGTCATCCTCCTAATTTACTTATGATTTAAATGTTAGACATCTTTCCCACATACACACACTAACGTGTAAATTATTTGTATTTACTTTAAAGTATTTGCTTCATTGACAAGTTTATTCAATAAAACCTACCTAAACATTCTTAGTGTAGTTAATTTTAATTGATACAACATAAATTAACTTAAAACTTTCATTAATTATCAATTAAAAAAATTTTTTTTTGTCATGTTAGAATAAAGCCCTATTGAATGTTTTGGGGGCATAGATGTTACATAATATGGACATTAAAAGTCAGACATTAAATAAAAATATGAAGAATAACAAAATACAGTTTGTTCGAAAAATTGATATTTTCCCCAATAACTCTATCCAGGCATTCTGCTTAGTTTTTGCTATTCAATGGTAAACAAAAAGGAAAATGGTTTCTGCCTTCATAGAAATGACAATATAGTGGAAAGAGTGGGATATGATGACAGAAAATAAGAAACTAACCCTACAAATAACTTTTTCCTTAAAATTGTGACATGTGCCAGGAAGGATTAATGTTAAACCAAGAGCAGAAATACAAGTGGATGTTAGCAAGATGCAAAGTAAAAGAAAAGCATCTTAATGGCCATGAGAAAAGATAAACTTGGGTATATCTGAGAAAATGAAAGATGGCTAATATGGCCTATGACTATGGAAAACAGCTGGAGATATGGGGCCAGGTCATGCAGGGTCTTATAACTGGGTTAATGTTGTTGTAGTATATGTTCAGTGCAATGTTGTTGTTGTTCAGTTGCTAGGTTGTGTCCCACTCTTGGCAAACCCATGCATTGCAGCATGCCAAGCTTCCCTGTCCTTCACCGTCTCCTTGAGTTTACTGAAACTCATGTCCTTTGAGTCAGTGATGCCATCCAACCATCTCATCCTCTCTCACCCCTTCTCCTCTTGCCCTCAATCTTTCCCAGCATCATGGTCTTTTCCAGTGAATCTGCTCTTCGTATCAAGTGGCTAAAGTATTGGATCTTCAGCTTTAGCATCAGGCCTTCCAATGAATATTCAGGACTTAATTCCCTTCCGTTCCGTTTCCGTTCCCTCGCTCAGTCGTGTCCGACTCTATGCGACCCCGTGGACTGTAGCCTACCAGGCTTCTCCGTCCATGGGATTCTCCAGGCAAGAATACTGGAGTGGGTTACCGTTTCCTTCTCCAGGGGATCTTCCCAAACCAGGGATCGAACCCAGGTCTCCCGCATTGGAGGCAGAAGCTTTAACCTCTGAGCCACCAGGGAAGCCCTAATTCCCTTAGGATTACCTAGTTAGATCTCGGTGCAGTGCAAGAGACTCACAAGAGTCTTCTCCAATACCACAGTTTGAAAGCGTCAATTCTTTGGTGCTCAGCCTTCTTTAAGGACCAAATCTCACATCCCTACATGACTACTGGAAAAATCATAGCTTTGGATATATGGACCTTTGTCGGCAAGTGACGTCTCTGCTTTTTAATACACTGTCAAAGTTTGTCATACCTTTTCTTCCAAGAAGCAAGTGTCCTTGCATTTCATGGCTGCAGTTACCATCCACATTGATTTTGGAGCCCAAGAAAATGAAATCTGACACTGTTTCCACTTTCCCCCATCTATTTCCCATGAAGTGGTGGGACCAGATGCCATAGTTTTTTGAATGTTGAGTTTTTAAGCCAGTTTTTTCAGTCTCTTCTTTCACTTTTATCAAGAGACTCTTTAGTTCCTCTTCACTTCCTGCCACTTAAGTGGTATCATTTGCATATCTGAGGTTATTGATATTTCTCCCGGCAATCTTGATTCCAGCTTGTGCTTCATCCAGCTGAGCGTTTCTTATGATGTACTCTGCATATAAGTTAAATAAGCAGGGTGACAATGTACAGCCTTGACGTACTCCTTTCCCAATTTGGAACCAGTCCATTGTTCCATGTCCAGTTCTAACTGTTGCTCTTGTCCTGCATACAGGTTTCTCAGGAGACAGACCATGTGGTCTAGTATTTCCATCTCATTAAGAATATTCCACTGTTCCACTGTGATCCACATAGTCAAAGGCTTTAGCATAGTCAGTGAAGCAGAAGTAGATTTTTTTTTTTTTGATTCCCTTGCTTTTTCTATGATCCAGCAGATGTTGGCAATTTGATCTCTGGTTCCTCTGCCTTTTCTAAATTGAGTTTGTACGTCTGGAAGTTCTTGGTTCACATACTGCTGAAGCCTAGCTTGAAGGATTTTGAGCATAATCTTGCTATCATATGAAATGAGTGCAATTGTACGGTAATAAGTGCCACCGAAGGTTTTTAAGCAATGGTGGAGGTGATATGATCTGATTTATATTTTAAAACTTCACTCATGTGATACTTGCTTGCTACATGAGTAAAGAATGGATTGCAGAATGATTGGGGGAGATCAGTTAGGAAGCTATTGCAGTATTACAGACAGGGGAAGATGCCAGTTAGAAATGGATGTAGTAATGGAGATGAAAAGTGAAGATTAGATTTGTAGATTGAAGATTTGGTTTAACTTTGTAGGGTGAGAGAGTAGAAATTGAGATTTTACAAGAGATGCAACTGTTGCTGACGGTGAAGTCAAGGTCAAGTCTGTGACCATGAAGATGAGATTGAAAGTTTGGATTAGGTTTTGTTAGCTGTGATTGGCTAACAGTAGTTCAGTATGCTGCAGCCCTTCACATTTTCAAGAAATGACACTTTGCTCTGTACCTTCATTGTGGAATGTGCTTCTCTTCCTGTTTCACTGGTCATTCTGTTATAATCAGCTCAAGATTTACCTCCTCTGGAGCCATCTGTGATTCAAGTATTCATTGACATTCCTGGCCCATTGTTTCGATGATGTGATCTAACATGTAACTTGAAGTGTTTAAGATCATAAAACATCAGAATGCCACTTCAAGAAACAATCTCATTTCCACTTCTTTGTAAAAACAAGTGGTTCATATCATCTTAAACACTGATTTGAAGCCATGGCTCTTAGAATGCAGTCTCGTATTGTTTCCCTGGGAGTTTTTCTTTCAAGGTTTTGCAGTAGTTAATTGCTCTTTTGGGTGATGGTATGACTCAGGAAATTTATTTGACTTCCCCTAGTGCCAAAAGTCAAAGGAGTTTTTTAGATTCTGATATTGAAGGCAGGAGGAGAAGGGGATGACAGAGGATGAGATGGTTGGATGGCTTCACTGACTCAATGGACATGAGTTTTAGCAAGCTCTGGGAGATGGTGAAGGACAGGGAAGCCTGGTGTGTTGCAGCCCATGGGTTACAAAGAGTCGAAGATGACTTAGAGACTGAACAACAACAAAATCTAGAATAGGCTCTCAGCAAAGTTACCCACTCTGAGTAAGTCAACCTGTGTTTATATTGTAGATAAATATAAATATAGCTGGCTGATAAAAAACAAAGAGCTTTAAACTTCCTGATTGGTAAGGAAACAATTAGTACTGATCGTACCTGAGGGGTTTCTCAAGAAACTTTACATATGCAAAACTGGACCTAATCATATTTACTTTTTCTTTCTGGATAGAGGGGACATACAGAAAATAAGTATTCTATAAAGTAGAATTAATTGCATTCCTGTACTATGCCAGTAATCTGTATATGTAAAGCTTTTTCAGAGTCCAATAGATTTATATTTAATGAAGCAAATTTCATGAGAAATCAAAGGAAAATTACAGCATATTAATATTTTACATTACTTGTTACAATCTTAGGCTTTGGTCTGTGGTTGATGAGATTTTTAAGAAAAAGTTATAAGATTTCCCCTAGAAATCTGGGTGCTGCAATAACTGGGAATGGATAAGAAAGAGAAGAAAGCCATATGGATGGTAATTAGGTAATGCCTCCAGCCATTTAGGGGAGGCAAACTCAGGAAGGATGTGGGAAGGATTGCGTCTGCTACAAGCAGCAGCTGTAGGTTCCTGCTCAAAATATAATCCATGGACCAGCAGCATTGGCATCACCTGGTAGCAAGTTAGAGATGCTGAAAGCAGGGCCCTGCTCCAGACCACCTGAATCGGACAGTATACTTAAACAATATTTTAAGGCAACTCTATGCAAATTCCAGTTTGAGAAGCACTGGTATACATTGTGCTGAACTGGAGTTCATAGATCCCTGCTCATCCCCTAGATCTCCAAACACCTTTTGGGAACTTGAGCCCAGTGTGGTTACTTTTGGGCTTCTCTGGTGGCTCAGAAGGTAAAGAGACTGCCTGCAGTGCAGGAGACCCAGGTTTGATCCCTGGGTTGGAAAGATCCCCTGGAGAAGAAATGACTACCCTCTCCTGTATTCTTGCTTCTGGAATTCCACAGACAGAGTAACAGAGAAAGGGACTCAGGGAGAGGGGAGCAGGAGAGAGACACAGAAACAGGGACAGAGAGAGAGACTGTGTGCTGGAGAGGGGCATGGGGTGTGTACTGGTAGGGTAGGGGTAAGCTTGGAAGAGCAGACAAATCCATTTGCCTGGATGAATAAGGAAAAAACGGTTTCCTCCATATGAATATTTATAGATAGTGGAATATTAAGCAAAGAAGAAGATACACAAACTTTTATTAATATCCATACCATTTTTATCAAGAAAGGTAATATGTGAAATGTATCCTAGATGTTTCTAAGTGAATTCATGGAAGGCTGATCAACAAGTGAAATTCTAGATTCCTTTTCTTCCAAGTTGTGCATTTTATTGGCATATAATTGCTGATAGTAGTCTCTTATGATCCTTTGTATTTCTGTGTTGTCTGTTGTGATCTCTCCCTTTTCATTTCTAATTTTATTGATTTGGTTTTTCTCCCTTTGTTTCTTGATGAGTCTGGCTAGTGGTTTGTCAATTTTATTTACTCTCTCAAAGAACCAGCTTTTGGCATTGTTGATTTTTGCTATGGTCTCTTTTGTTTCTTTAGCCTTTATTTCTGCCCTAATTTTTAAGAGTTCTTTCCTTCTACTAACTCTGGGTTTCTTAATTTCTTCCTTTTCTAGTACCTTAGGTGTAGAGTTAAGTTATTTAGTTGGATTTTTTCTTGTTTCTTGTGGTCTGCCTGTATTGCTATGACCCTTCTCCTCAGTACAGTTTAGTTCAGTTCAGTCACTCAGTCGTGTCCGACTCTTTGCGACCCCATGAATCACAGCACGCCAGGTCTCCCTGTCCATCACCAACTCCCGGAGTTCACTCAAACTCATGTCCATTGAGTCGGTGATGCCATCCAGCCATCTCATTCTCGGTCGTCCCCTTCTCCTCCCACCCCCAAACCTTCCCAGCATCAGAGTCTTTTCTAGTGAGTCAACTCGTCGCATGAGGTGGCCAAAGTTTTGGAGTTTCAGCTTTAGCATCAGTCCTTCCAATGAACACCCAGGACTGATCTCCTTTAGAATGGACTGGTTGGATCTCCTTGCAGTCCAAGGGAGTCTCAGGAGTCTTCTCCAGCACCACAGTTCAAAAGCATCAATTCTTCGATGATCAGCTTTCTTCACAGTCCAACTCTCATATCCATACATGACCACGGGAAAAACCACAGCCGTGACTAGACGGACCTATGTTGGCAAAGTAATGTCTCTGCTTTTTAATATACTATCTAGGTTGGTCATAACTTTCCTTCCAAGGAGTAAGCGTCTTTTAATTTCATGGCTGCAATCAGCATCTGCAGTGATTTTGGAGTCCAAAAAGATAAAGTCTGACACTGTTTCCACTGTTTCCCCATCTATTTCCCATGAAGTGATGGGACCAGATGCCATGATCTTTGTTTTCTGAATGTCGAGCTTCAAGCCAACTTTTTCACTCTCCTCTTTCACTTTCATCAAGAGGCTTTTAGTTCTTCTTCACTTTCTGCCATAAGGGTGGTGTCATCTGCATATCTGAGATTATTGATATTTCTCCCAGCAATCTTGATTCCAGCTTGTGCTTCTTCCAGCCCAGTGCTCCTCATGATGTACTCTGCATATAATTTAAATAAGCAGGGTGACAATATACAACCTTGACGTACTCCTTTTCCTATTTGGAACCAGTCTGTTGTTCCATGTCCAGCTCTGACTGTTGCTTCCTGACCTGCATACAGGTTTCTCAAGAGGCAGGTCAGGTGGTCTGGGATTCCCATCTCTTTCAGAATGTTCCACAGTTTATTGTGATCCAAACAATCAAAGGCTTTGGCATAGTCAATGAAGCAGAAATAGATGTTTTTCTGGAACTCTCTTGCTTTCTTCATGATCCAGCGGATGTTGGCAGTTTGATCCCTGGTGCCTCTGCCTTTTCTAAAACCTGCTTGAACATATGGGAGTTCACGGTTCACATATTGCTGAAGCCTAGCTTGGAGAATTTTGAGCATGATTTTTTACTAGCGTGTGAGATGAGTGCAATTGTGCGGTAGTTTGAGCATTCTTTGGCATTGCCTTTTTTTGGGATTGGAATGAAGACTGACCTTTTCCAGTCCTGTGGCCACTGCTGAGTTTTCCAAATCTGCTGGCATATTGAGTGCAGCACTTTCACAGCATCATCTTTCAAGATTTGAAATAGCTCAACTGGAATTCCATCACCACCACTAGCTTTGTTTGTAGTGATGCTTTCTAAGGCCCACTTGACTTCACATTCCAAGATGTCTGGCTCTAGGTCAGTGATCACGTTATCGTGATTATCTTGGTTGTGAAGATCTTTTTTGTACAGTTCTTCTGTGTATTCTTGCCACCTCTTCTTAATATCTTCTGCTTCTGTTAGGTCCATACCATTTCTGTCCTTTATTGAACCCATCTTTGCATGAAATGTTCCCTTGGAATCTCTAATTTTCTTGAAGAGGTCTCTTGTTTTTCCTATTCTGTTGTTTTCCTCTATTTCTTTGCATGGATCGCTGAGGAAGGCTTTCTTATCTCTCCTTTCTCTTCTTTGGAACTCTGCATCAGATTCTTATATCTTTCCTTTTCTCCTTTGCTTTTTGCTTCTCTTCTTTTCACAGCTATTTGTAAGGCCTCCTCAGACAGCCATTTTGCTTTTTTGCATTTCTTTTCCATGGGGATGGTCTTGGTCCCTGTCCTCTTACAATGTCATGAACCTCCGTACAGAGTTCATCAGGCACTCTGTCTATCAGATCTAGACCCTTAAATCTATTTCTCACTTCCAGTGTATAATCATAAGGGATTTGATTTAGGTCATATCTGAATGGTCTAGTTGTTTTCCCTACTTTCTTCAATTTAAGTCTGAATCTGGCAATAAGGAGTTCATGATCTGAGCCACCGGAGAAGGCAATGGCAAGCCACTCCAGTACTATTGCCTAGAAAATCCCATGGATGGAAGAGCCTGGTAGGCTGCAGTCCATGGGCTCGCTAAGGGTCAGACACGACTGAGCGACTTCACTTTCACTTTTCACTTTCACACATTGGAGAAGGAAATGGCAACCCACTCCAGTGTTCTTGCCTGGAGAATCCCAGGGACGGGGGAGCCTGGTGGGCTTCCGTCTATGGGGTCACACAGAGTCGAACACGACTGAAGTGACTTAGCAGCAGCAGCAGCAGATCTGAGCCACAGTCAGCTCCTGGTCTTGTTTTGCTAACTGTATAGAGCTTCTCCATCTTTGGCTGCAAGAATATAATCAATCTGATTTCGGTGTTGACCATCTGGTGATATCCATGTGTAGAGTCTTCTCTTATGTTGTTGGAAGAAGGTGTTTGCTATGACCAGTGCGTTCTCTTGGCAAAACTCTATTATCCTTTGCCCTGCTTCATTCCATGCTCCAAGGCCAAATTTGCCTGTTACTCCAGGTGTTTCTTGACTTCCTACTTTACCTTCCCTTAAGCACTGCTTTTCCAGTGTCCCACAGTGTTTTGGGTTGTTGTGTTTTCATTTTCATTCATTTCTATGCGTATTTTGATTTCTTTTTTGATTTCTTCTATTATTTGTTCATTATTCAGCAGTGTGTTGTTCAGCCTCCATATGTTGGAATTTTTAATAGTTTTTCTCCTGTAATTGAGATGTGGTCTTACTGCATTGTGGTCAGAAAAGATGCTTGGAATGATTTAATTTTTTTGAATTTACCCAGGCTAGATATTGCTCAGGATGTGATCTATCCTGGAGAAGGTTCTATGTGCACTTGAGAAGAAGGTGAAATTCATTGTTTTGGGGTGAAATGTCCTATAGATATCTATTAGGTCTAAGTGCTCTATTGTATCATTTAATGTTTAGTTTCCTTGTTAATTTTCTGTTTAGTTGATCTATCCATAGGTGTGGGTGGGGTATTAAAGTCTCCCACTATTATTGTGTTATTGTTAAATTCCCCTTTCATACTTGTTAGCATTTGTCTTACATATTGCGGTGCTCCTATAGTTTTGGAAGTTTTGGCCATAGCAATCAGAGCAGAGAAAGACATAAAAGGAATCTAAATTGGAAAAGAAGTAAAACTCTCATTGTTTGCAGATGACATGATCCTCTACACAGAAAACTCTAAAGACTCTACCAGAAAATTACTAGAGCTAATCAATGAATATAGTAAAGTTGCAGGATATAAAATCAACACACAGAAATACCTTGCATTCCTATACACTAATAATGAGAAAATAGAGAAATTAAGGAAACAATTACATTCAACATTGCAACGAAAAATATAAAACACTTAGGAATATATCTACCTAAAGAAACAAAAGACCTATATATAGAAAACTATAAAACACTGGTGAAAGAAATCAGAGAGGACACTAATAGATGGAGAAATATACTGTGTTCATGGATTGGAAGAATAAATATTGTGAAAATGAATATATTACCCAAAGTAATTTATAAGTTCAATGCAATCCGTATCAAGCTACCAATGGTCTTTTTCACAGAGCTGGAAGAAATAATTTCACAATTTGTATGCAAATACAAAAATACCTCGAATAGCCAAAGCAATCTTGAGAAAGAAGAATGGAACTGGGGGAATCAACCTGCCGGAGTTCAGGCTCTACTACAAAGCCACAGTCATCAAGACAGTATGGTACTGGCATAAAGACAGAAATATAGATCAATGGAACAAAATAGAAATCCCAGAGATAAATCCATGCACCTAAGGACACCTTATCTTTGACAAGGGAGGCAAGAATATACAATGGAGAAAAGACAATCTCTTTAACAAGTGGTGCTGGGAAAACTGGTCAACCACTTGTAAAAGAATGAAACTAGAATACTCCCTAACACCATACACAAAAATAAACTCAAAATGGATTAAAGATCTAAACATAAGACCAGAAACTATAAAACTCCTAGAGGAGAACATAGGCAAAACACTCTCCGAGATAAATCACAGCAGAATTCTCCATGACCCCCCTCCCAGAATACTGGAAATAAAAGCAAAAATAAATAAATGGGACCTAATTAAAATTAAAAGCTTCTGCACAGCAAAGAAAACTATAAGCAAGGTGAAAAGACAGCCTTCAGAATGGGAGAAAATAATAGCAAATGAAGCAACTGATAAAGGATTAATCTCAAAAATATACAAGCAACTCCTGCAGCTCAATTCTAGAAAAATAAATGACCCAATCAAAAAATGGGCCAAAGAACTAAACAGACATTTCTCCAAAGAAGACATACAGATGGCTAACAAACACATGAAAAGATGCTCAGCATCCCTCATAATCAGAGAAATGCAAATCAAAACCACAATGAGGTACCATTTCATACCAGTCAGAATGGCTGCGATCCAAAAGTCCACAAGCGATAAATGCTGGTGAGGGTGTGGAGAAAAGGGAACCCTCTTACACTGTTGGTGGGAATGCAAACTAGTACAACTACTATGGAGAACAGTGTGGAGATTCCTTAAAAAACTGGAAATAGAACTGCCATACAACCCAGCAATCGCACTCCTGGGCATACACACCGAGGAAACCAGAATTGAGAGAGACACATGTACTCCAATGTTCATTGCAGCACTGTTTATAATAGCCAGGACATGGAAGCAACCTAGATGTCTATCTGCAGACGAATGGATAAGAAAGCTTTGGTACATATACACAATGGAATATTACTCAGCAATTAAAAAGAATACATTTGAATCAGCAATTAAAAAGAATACATTTGAATCAGTTCTAATGAGGTGGATGAAACTGGAGCCTATTATACAGAGTGAAGTAAGCCAGAAAGAAAAGCACCAATACAGTATTGTAATGCATATATATGGAATTTAGAAAGATGGTAATGATAACCCTGTATCAGTTCAGTTCAGTTCAGTCGCTCAGTCGTGTCCGACTCTCCGCGACCCCATGAATCACAGCACGCCAGGCCTCCCTGTCCATCACCAACTCCCGGAGTTCACTCAAACTCATGTCCACAGAGTCGGTGATGCCATCCAGCCATCTCATTCTCGGTCATCCCCTTCTCCTCCCGCCCCCAACCCTTCCCAGCATCAGAGTCTTTTCCAGTGAGTCAACTCGTCGCATGAGGTGGCCAAAGTATTGCAGTTTGAGCTTTAGCATCAGTCCTTCCAATGAACACCCAGGATTGATCTCCTTTAGAATGGACTGGTTGGATCTCCTTGCAGTCCAAGGGACTCTCAAGAGTCTTCTCCAACACCACAGTTCAAAAGCATCAATTCTTCGGCGATCAGCTTTCTTCACAGTCCAACTCTCACATCCATACATGACCACGGGAAAAACCATAGCCTTGACTAGACGGACCTTTGTTGGCAAAGTAATGTTTCTGCTTTTTAATATATTATCAAGGTTGATCATAATTTTCCTTCCAAGGAGTAAGCGTCTTACGAGACAGCAAAAGAGACACAGATGTATAGAACAGTCTTTTGGACTCTGTGGGAGAGGGCGAGGATGGGATGATTTGGGAGAATGGCATTGAAAAATGTGTATTACCATATGTGAAATGAATCTCCAGTCCAAGTTCGATGCATGATACAGGATGCTCGGGGCTGGTATACTGGGATGAACCGGAGAGATGGGATGGGGAGGGAGGTGGGAGGTAGGTTCAAGATGAGGAACATATGTACACCCAGGGCAGATTCATGTCAATGTATGGCAAAACCAATACAATAATATAAAGTAATTAGCCTCCAATTAAAATAAATAAATGAAAAAAAAAAAGAAATTCTAGATTCCTTACTTCACTTTTCTAGACTGAAAACAGTAAAATAAACCGCACTAGGTTTTATTAATAAGAATGGAATTGTGCTGGAAGGATCATTTGGCAATCATTTAATCTCTCCTTCTGACTTTTAGTTGAAATTACCTGAAGATCATTTGTTGTATTAAAAGAGATTCAGAACCAAAGATTATCTCTCCCTGATCATCAGTATCCTTTATATGCATTAGCATATGTTAACACAATGTTATTTCTTTAATTTACTTAAGTTCTTCAGCATAACTTTCTTTTCATCTTGCAACCATTTTTAAATTATAGCAACACTTATGTTTGAAGATCATTTATTAAGTGGGGCCTAATTTTTCCTTCTAGTCAAAGCTATGGTTTTTCCAGTAGTCATTTTCAGTGAGAGTTGGACTATAAAGAAAGCTGAGCACTGAAGAATTGATGCTTTTTAACTGTGGTGTTCGAGAAGACTCTTGAGAGTCCCTTGGACTGCAAGATCAGATCATTCAATCCTAAATGAGATCAGTCCTGAATATTCATTGAACGGACTGATGTTGAAGCTGAAACTCCAATACTTTGGCCACCTGATATGACTGACTCATTTGAAAAGACCGTGATGCTGGGAAAGATTGAAGGCAGGACGAGAAGGGGACAACTGAGGATAAGATGTTTGGATGGCATCACTGACTCAACGGACATGAGTTTGAGTAAACTCCAGGAGCTGGTGATGGACAGGGAGGCCTGGCATGCTGCAGTCCTTGGGGTCGCAAAGAGTTGGACACAACTGAGCAACTGAACTGACCTGAATTTTTAGTAAAGTGCACCTGATGTTTGAGTATAATAAAACAGTTTCTAATCAGTCTCTTAATATCCAAAGTGGAAATTATAGCTTTAGTAACATTTGTCAGTTATGTTGTTTTTAACCTAAGGTTTACAGTGAAGTTTTAATAGCGCTTATGACCTTTTATACTTGTCAAGAGAAAAGTATGCCTGAATGGGGACATTTTTAATCTTCTCTAGTGAATGATGGAGTAAATCTTAGAATGAAAGCTAGAAAGTTAAAAGAAAGTGAGAAAAAGCACCCCCACAAAGGGTTTATATTTTGCTCAGTCTTCTCCATCACCCTGTATCTCTTCACCAGATAATACTGTACTTCTGTAGAGTCACATTAAATTACCATTTTATTAGATTCTTATGTCAGTCTGACCCTAGAAAATGGATTAGGAGCCTGTGTTTGATGTAGAACATATAGAGCATTTTGATCGTATAATTCAGCACCTGTCATCCTCATCCAAATTATTTCCCTCAGCCCTCACATAGAAGTGTAAGATTGCCACCTTATTGAATTGTGTTTAAGGAAATTCTTGGAAAATATGACTGTAATATATTTTCTTTTGGGTCCACCTCAAGAAAGAAAGCAGTAGTGAACCAAAATTCTACAGGAGAGGAGGAAATGTTCTGTGACCAGTAGATTGAGATCCTGCTGATAGTTACCTTTCTTGTTTCTCTCATCTTTTGTCTAAAATCATCAAAGCCTAAAACTTGAATGATCTCAGAATTCTGTGGTTAGGCTTCAGGAAATTCGTAAGCAATAAAGTCAATTCTTTTTAAAAAGTTATGTTCACTTAGGTCTCTGTATTGTTTCCCATGAAATATGTTCTTTCTGGACTGTGTTGGTTATGATTCTTCAATCTCATTTAAAATTTTGATCATCAGCTCCAGGTGAATAACAGTACATTTCTTAAGACCTGTTCTAAGAAGAAGGGGTTCTCTTAGCTATTAGCCCCATGTCTCTTATCCATAGAATGCATTATGGAAACTCTTCATAGTTAGATGTGATTAAATTTGTCCAGTTAGAATAAATTTTGTTCCCTACACATTCAATAAGTGAGTACTTAGCATAGCTGTTTGGCCTTGGTGAAGTTATTTAGCCTTTGTATAGTCTAATTCTCTCACCTGTAAATTGGGTATATTATTCTACTTACTTTACAGAGCTTTGGAGAGGATTAAATTAATATGCATAATGTGCTTAGAACTGTCTGGTGAATAGCAAGTACTGTATGAATGGTAGATTTCAATGCAAGTGCTGTTTAATGTGCCAGGCACATTATTGGGCTTACTTCTTCCATTCCTATGGTCCCAAAGAATGTATCTCTTGATTTCAGAAAAGGGGATTCTGAAAACCTAATAGCATATATGGGTACATTTAAAAAAAGCTTTTTGTTCCCTGAGGTAGTCATCGTATACACAAGTATATTTGAAACCCACAGAAATATTTGTTAAATGACAAGTAGTCTTCATATATCAACAGCGTACAGTATGTCTTTTATGACAATGTATATTTGAGGGTTTGTAAAGCTATCGCAAAGAGTCGGACACGACTGAGTGACTGAACTGAACTGAACTGAACTGAAAGCTATTGTTATTGGCATGGTTAACATTTAAATATTTTATTGTGGCCTTTCTCAAAATATGTTCCAGTGAATTATTTCTATGAGCTATTATAAAATAATTTGGAAAATACATCTATAAACACATCTTTTTCTGTAAGACCTCTCCAAGTTTTTAAAATATTAATGATGTGAAACACAAGTAGGAGATCTAAATTTTTGTGATTCCTACGTTTCAACGAACTGTCAAAATATGTTTTCAGAAAAAAATCTTTTCATGGTAAACATTTTAGATCAATGTTTGTACCACAAATATTTGGTACTTTGTGGGAGGATATACAGTTTCAGAAGTGTGTATCTCAGATTCAGGTGAGTGGTCATCTTCATGGTTCCCTTGTTTTAAGATCATCGAAATAAGAATGTGATAAACTATTGCTTCCATTTTGTGTCTAGAGATGTTTTCTTCTCCTGTATCAGCATGTCTAAGGCTGTAACAAGGATCCACTCAATATTCCAAACAAGCAATTTAAATATGATGTTCTACCCAAACTTTGCAAAGAGATTCAGAGCACAGTGTGTGGCCTTCCCTACCCTTCTCTCTCACTAATATCCTGTTACTCTTAATAGCCTTGACCTCAGCTTTATAAACTTTGCCTTCTATTATGGATATAATTTACCTCTTGCAGCCATTTGACACAGTTGACCTTCTTTGTGAAATAGTCTCTTTCCCAGAATTTCATGGCACCCAGCTAGTTCAGGATTGTATCCTACTGCATGTAACCAGAATCAGACAATTTAGTCAAATAGGTTTAATTTTATTCTGGAGGACAGCTGCAGAGAGAAAGTATAAAAGTATGATGACTCCAAGGGACCACCAAGAATCCAGCTTCCTTTGATTATTTTCTGTCTGCCTTCCTTAGTATGTAACTTTTTCTTGCGGTTGTAAAGGAACTTGCTGCACCTCTAGGTGTCACCGCTCTGTGCTATCCTTGAAGAAGGAATGTAAAACATCATTAGCCTATTTTTTTTTTTTTTTTTAGAAAAATAATAAATTTCCTGGTAGTCTCACCCAACTAGAATTTGATTATATCTCATTGGCCCAAATGATGTTCAGTGGCCACCCTTAGTTTCAAAGTTGCATGGAGAGATGTGTTTTCAGTGGGCTCATTTCTTCTCCAAAGAAAATGTTTTTTTTTTGTTGAAGGAAAGAACAGAGATTGGATATTTAATAGGCAGCTAGCAAGGTCTACCATGCAAATGCTGTGGATTTTCTTCTTATTTATCTGATTTTTCCTGAAATGTTCATATTCCAGGAGGATTTTGCTCTGTGGCCTACCCTTCCTTCTTGGATTCAGTTGTCAGAGTTGTTCAGTTTCATTCCTGTTCTGTTCTCTCTAGGCAGCCCCTACACTCAGCTCCGTTTGGAGGTCCTGGTCGCACCGCCTGTTCAAGTATCCAGAAAGAGACTCTTCATATTTCTCTCCCTGCCTTTCCTCTTATGATTTCCTAACAATGACAGTGACACCCCCCTGCCATCTATCTAACTGGCCAGATCAGAAACCTGAGATCAGTTCCTGCATTTTTTTGTTTCCATCACATCGGTTGATCATCTAGTCTTGCTGATGTTTCTTCCTGAATACCTTTAGAGTTTTGCCAACCCCTTTACTAGTTATCTCCAACCCCTTTACTAGTTTTCTAATTAGTTTCACCATCATTTCTCACCTCGATAATGGTAATATCTCTTTACAAGTAAAAATCCGATCTGTCTCTCTTGATTGCTCACTCAGAGATTCTCAATAGCTCCTAAAATCTAAACTCTTTAAAATGACTTGCAAGGATTTGTGTGATCCTGGTATGGTAGCCTAGAGTTTATGCTCTCCTACCCGCATCCCTTTGATCTGCCAAAAGCTATTTATTGCTTCAGAGCCTTGCAGAGTCATGACTTCCTCAGAACCTTCTTTTCTGTATACCCTGCTTCTCCCCTCCGTCTCTTGTATTCCTTGATCACAGTGTGTAGGTCCCAGATTGTAATTAAATGTTTACTTGTCTGTATTTCCCACTTAATTTTAAGCACTGTTTGTAACTTGTAGTGCCTGTCACTGGTCACAAAGTGTATTTTTTCTGAATTTCTTTCAGTAAAAAAACTATACAATGATTTCCTCCAACTAAAAACCATGGGAAAAAATGTTTTCTTTCTTGTATTTGAAGGTTCCTATGTACAATTTGGCATTTTGTTTCCCCAGTAGAAATGAGAGATTACATAAATTATCCATATGTTTTTTTGTGCCTGGTCTGCTTTGAGAATCTTTTTCTTCCTATTTTAGTTTAGTTCAGTTCAGTCGCTCAGTCATGTCCAACAATCTTTCCCAGCTCAGTCAGCTCTTCGCATCAGGTGGCCAAAGTATTGGAGATTCAGCTTCAACATCAGTCCTTCCAAGGAACACTCAGGATGGATCTCCTTTAGGATGGACTGGTTGGATCTCCTTGCAGTCCAAGGGACTCTCAAGAGTCTTCTCCAACACCACAGTTCAAAAGCATCAATTCTTCAGTGCTCAGCTTTCTTTATAGTGCAACTCTCACATCCATACATGACTACTGGAAAAATGATAGCCTTGATGAGATGGACCTTTGTTGACACACTAATGTCTCTGCTTTTTAACATGCTGTCTAGGTTGGTCATAACTTTCCTTCCAAGGAGTAAGCGTCTTTTAATTTCATGGCTGCAATCAGCATCTGCAGTGATTTTGGAGCCCCCGAAAATAAAGCCTCTCACTGTTTCCACTGTTTCCTCATCTATTTGCCGTGAAGTGATGGGACCAGATGCCATGATCTTAGTTTTCTGAATGTTGAGCTTTAAGTCAACGTTTTCACTCTCCTCTTTCACTTTCATCAAGAGGCTCTTTTGTTCTTCACTTTCTGTGATAGGGTGGTGTCATCTGCATATCTGAGGTTATTGATATTTTCCCCAGCAGGCTTGATTCCAGCTTGTGCTTCATCTAGCCCCCCATTTCTCATGATGTACTCTGCATATAAGTTAAATAAGCAGGGTGACAATATACAGCATTGACGTACTCCTTCTCGTATTTGGAATCAGTCTGTGGTTCTGTGTCCAGTTCTAACTGTTGCATCCTGACCTGCACACAAATTTCTCAAGAGGTAGGTCAGGTTGTCTGGTATTTAGGAACAAATTTTTTTCTACTGTAGTGATAGGTCAAGTCTATGATTGCATATCTCAGCTAATTTTTCTGGAAAAAGCTTCAACTATAGCATTAGTTTATTTAGCATGGTATTCTGATCAGTATCTTGGACTATAGATTTAATATGTCATAAATAGAGTGAAGTTGTTTTTAGAGTTTATACTAATAGTAGGTAGTATATATGGGTATCCAAAATAAATATGCATGGATATACATCAACAGAAATAAGCATAATTTTCCCTCAAAACTGTTAGATAACTTCACATTAACATTTATAGTTAATATATAGTATAAAATTTTATCCCAAAGTTTGTTTTAATAATCAACATTGCTTGAACATCAATTAAAAAGCATAATCGCATAGAATTCTTCCCCAAAATATAGAATTCAGATTTTGTCTGACAAATTTTAAGTTTAAAAATTAATAAAACCAATATCATTGACTATAAAATTGTGGATTTTTAAAACATTAATATTATCATAAAGTATAAATAGGCATATTAAGGTTTTTAAATAATTTTTTTGTTTTTGTCCATGCCCCACCTCATGTGAATTCCTCGTTCCCTGACCAGGGATCAAACCCACACCACCTGCACTGGAAGGTGGAGTCTTATCACTGGACCACCGAGAAAGTCCCTTATATTTTTAATATTTAAAATATTTTAGAACACTCCGTGTTTGCCTAAAGTTAGACTTGAAATCTGAGACATTGGTAACTATTTCTTTTGACTAACTCACTTGTACTGATGAAAACCGTTTTTTTCTATGCTATAACAGTTAGTTTTACATTCAAAGGGAAGGGAGGAAAGAATGTTAATTTGAGTGAAGTGGTTCCAATTTTAAAGGGATTTTATTGAAGCCAGAAAGGATGCATGCAAACACATATACACAAACATACATAAATCAAAGAAATCTTTTTATACGTTGTTATGGAATCGGTTAAAGGTCTACTTTGTTTTTTAATGTTTTAAAGAACACCACATTCAAAAATTTTCTTCAGTTTTTTAAAATAGGTTGAAGCGTATGATTTATTCATGAAATTTTGGATTGAAAATATATGAACAAAAACAAATATGAATAAAGGAAATCTCCTTCATCCACCCTTGCCCTGAAATGCAACAATTACTGTGATGATTAGCTCAATGTTATTATGGATTTTTTTTCTTATAAATAATTTATACTTTAGTTTGCCTTCATCCTGTAAGATGGCAATGCATGAAATTGATTTGATATAATTGTACCTTTGATTAATATTTAATTTGAAATTATTTTACAGATTCAAGTTTAGATGTAATTATGTCACATTTTCGGATGTCAAGTATATATTGGAAAACTTGAGTATATGAGTATACATATCTTTATAGTCACTCACTGTTTTATTATCCAAAAGCCACCATTTCTTAAAATGTAGAAAGTAATTATATATATATGTGTATATATAATAAGGCATATATATATATATATATAAGCACATACATATATATTTACATATAAGTTTGTTGTTTTTTACTCAGTATCAGAATTGATTAAACTTAGAAGTTATTCCATTGGTCTCCTGAGTTCAGATCATATTTCTATAATATTACTTATAGAACATGTAATGGTTATAAATATTTTCTGCTTTGAAAATATAGGTCACTAATTCCACAGGTCAAGTCCTCTTGAAAGGGACTATTTTTCATCAGTTAGTTAACATATTTGTGGTTATGTTGAGGAACATGGGTAATCAGTTCACAATGAAAGCTCTTGAGCTGCTGATACTCATGTAGATGACAGGGCAAAGGACTTCCCTGAGGGATCTATTTCTTAGCTTGAGTTGATGAGTGGGAGAGGTGGCTTGAGAGAAGATTAACTTCTTCTGGAACAAGGAGTATCATCAGTCTGTTTCTCTTCTTGGAAATCCCAGTATCTTTTCTCCCCTAATAGGCTTTAGATTTTATACTGAAGAGGGGACTGCTTTAGAGTAGGGTTACACACATCTCTAAAACCTTGTTCTCCAATTCAGCTCAAGTTTTTGGAATCCATTGATAACTTACAGTTCTGTGTACATCTCCTTGGGAAGGGGGATCTTAATAGGCTCTTTTCAATTTTAGTAGTAAATGACTTACAACAATGAAAACAAATAACAAAAGAGGGCTGGGGTCATTTGAATAATGATATATAATTGTTTACCATTGATTTTCCTTCCAGCAATATCCATTACATAAGGACAAGGACCTTATCACTTTGGGCTAACTGCTAGAATAGAGCCTGGCACAGAAAAAGTTCCAAAATATTTGTTGTCTATGACTGTTCTGTTAGATTAATGTTTGCCATTGATTTTCTGGGACTTCTCTAAGGACCTGATGTGCTCAGTCATGTCCTACTCTTTGGGACCCCATGGACTATTACCCACCAGGCTCCTCTGTCCATGGAATTTTTCAGGCAAGAATACTGAAGCGGGTTTCCATTTGCTTCTCCAGGAGACCTTCCTAAGCTAGGAACCAAACCCTTGTCTCTTGCTTCTCCTTGGTTGGCAGGCAAATTCTTTATCACTGTGCCACCTGAAAAGCCCTTAAGGACCTGATAATGCCTTTTAACCTTTCTGATTTAATTTTCTTATCTGCAAATAGGCAATGCTCTTTACTGTCTAACATGATAATTATGTAATTGGTAACTATTGGAAAGTAATTTGAAATGGTCAGAGATAGGCATTATGCAGATGAGAGGTGGTTATCTTTATTAAGTAATCAATGATATTTTTAGAACATCTGATACTTCTAATGCTTTATCAAAACTATACAGTCTTAATACCTGAGAGAAAGCAATGCAAGTGATTCTATAAACAGAGAGGAGAGGGAAAGCCAGAAGAGAGGGAGAGGGATTTAAATTTAATTAGCTCTGAAGACCATTTCTATGATCTCTTTTTATGTTTTTCTGTGATTTTTTCTTTAAAATTATTCTTTTCATAAGAATTTGTGCATTTTTGACAATGTTTTCCAGTTTTTGATTCTGTTGATATGTCTAGGGCAGATTGGAGAGTGTGTGTAGGCCTTTATCATATATGCGGCAGTGGTGAAGCCTGCTTCCAGAAAGTACTTTCCTCTGTGATCTTCCCAGACATTTCTGCTTGATGATGGGGTGGGGAAACTGTAAGAGATTATTTTGGGGTCTTAATTTTTGAAGAATAAGTTTAGCCTTAGTTTTTTGGATTGTATTCTTACAGCATTTATTTTAATGACTAACCTTACATGTCTTTAATCTCATGGAAACTTAGTCTGCTTTTTATGTATTTAATTCACTACATGGTTAAAGCTCTTTCCTGTTCTTTTATATGTGTTGTGCCTTTTCTTTACATTATAGTTGTTAGACAGATTTAATTGTTTATGCCAGATTTTGTTCCCTGTTCAAAGTGTGTTTTTGTGCCAGTGAACTGTTATAAATTTTTTGTGTAAACATACCCATTTGTATCCTGCTATTTATAACTTTTTTCTTTTTATCCTTGTACCATCTTAAAATCCTGACTTTTTAAAAGGTAGACTCATTTTTTAAAAATAGAAACTATTATTTCGGAGACACTGCATTTGGGATATATATTGTCCTACAGATAATCTCTTCTTTCAAAATGACTTGTATCACATTTGGTGTTTACAAAGACTGTTCATTTATCTCACATAAGGGGCGAATCAAACTGTGCAAGTACATTCCTGGCTGTTTGGAAGCTTTGCTATGGATAGTTTGTTTGTCTATATGGAACATCTTTACTGAAATTCTAAACAACTGAGAAAAGAGGAATATTGTATTTTAACATTTAAGCTAAAATATTCTTTTATTTCTATTTTATATTTGACTTAGTGGGATAAATTGGTCCTTAGTAAAACCTTGTTATAGAATACAATCTAAATTTTTTAAAGTTGAGGGAGAAGTTGAGTTGAAAGGCCATGTTATTTGTAATGATAGCCAATGCTTCTGCGACCTTACTATATATCAGATTCTTTATTGATTTATTTAATCGTCACCAAAACTCATTGAAGTAGGCATAATTATTATCCTCACTTTCCAGATGATGAAACTGAGGCCTAGGGAGTTTAAATAACTTTGCTCATGTTCATAGTCTTTATGTTATTTTGCTTCTAACACTTAATGAAACTCCCTAGTCATGGAGAATTCTTAATCATTAATGTGAAACTTAAGACAAGTTTATTTTGCACATGAGACAATTACCTTCTCAAAAAAATAATGACAAATCTTGATATATATGTATACATATGATTTCCTTTGGAAAATAACTGCTAAGATGACTGCCAATAAGTTGTAATTTCTTATATACACAATTTTCAAATTATAATTTTTCTTTGTTTCCTTAATCTACATTCAGTAATAGACAAGAATCAGTAAAATGTTAGCATTGTTACATGTAATTCCTCTTTACATATGAAACTCTTACATTTTTATCCTGCCACAGTCAATTGGTTCAAGACCTATATGCTTTTACGTTTAAGATTAAGCCTTAGCTTCGATATCTATGCATTACTGACAAATCAAAGTATCATGGAATTAATATACTCAAAAATAAAAAAAATAGACTTCTCCAATAAAATTTGAGATTGGCTAAAAAGAGAGGTATATCAGTAGTCATTTCACCCCTCTTATTTTTGCCTTTATTGTCCTTTAATTGACCCCAAAATTTACCCTCTATCAACTTGCCTTTTTCAGTTTATTCTCTGATATAAGGACAGAGTGCCTTTGGGTAAAGACCATTAATTAATTTGACTCCTAAAATAACGTGGTCAGTATGTCTATGACATCAATATTTGGGATCTTCTGACAAGGCATAGGTAATCTTTTAAAGCCTACAAATTGATAAGACGTTCACTAGGTAAATACCTAGAAAGCAATAAAGCTTCAGTTGGCTTACATTGTGAATACATACAATTTCCCTTTCTCTTGTTTTGATGAGTTAGCTCTTGTGACATGTTCAGCTTTCTGTTAGAGCCATTGTATATTTAGATTTTACTTAATTTCTCTTAATCATATTGTTTTATGTTGTCAAAGTCAACACAGTTTTCATCTTAAAACATGAGTCAGTCATCATTGGCTTAGTTTCGTGATGTAAAAAAAATCCTAATATTTCAACCCCACTTTGCACTGTCTGATCCAATAAATGTGTGAGTTCCCCTGTTCAGAGGATCCATAGAAGCTCCATTTCTGAGGGTTCACTGGAGACTGTATGAAGTTCCGGAACCATGATCTCCTGACAGTCAGCTATTATAGCCACTGAGAAAATCAAACACAAATTGATATATCAAATGACATATATGTTTAGGGCAGAAGTCATATTTCACTTTCATATAACAGTTTTAGAGATGACATTGTTATTATATCCCTGAACTTTTAACTAGAATGGTAAAGTATTTGTAAGCATATGAAAAATCATGTCAATGTGATGATGTTCCTTTGCTCCAGTAAGAACCACAAGAAAGGAGCAATAAATTGTTGGCAAAAACCTGTGGTGGAGAATTAAGTAAACACTCAGATTAGGATAATTGCCAGATGCCTTGTTTTTTCATATCAGAGTGTTTTATATTGGTAGGCTACCAATATCTGTGAACATTCTTTTTTGTAAGAGGCTTCTTAAAAATATGAAGAATGGATGTATGAATTGCACTCAGCTTCACAAATAGGACAGACCTTCTGGCATCTGGGAAGGCAGCTGAGAAGTTTCAGCTGAATAGTGTAATAGTCTGAACTGGGAAAGTTTGAGAAAAAAAGCCAGAATCTAATTGAACTGGTAATTTATTTCTTTTGGCTGCTCTACCACAGACTACCTGGTGATTTTTTTTTTTTTTAATATTCTGAAGAGTAAGTGAACACTGAGTTAGGAAAGATTGCTGCAAATCAACATGAAACAAAATCTAAAAATTGCCAGATAAGAAAGGATGATTCATTTATGATTGAAAAAGTGTCAAATAGTTCTTTAAAATGTATAGTTAACTTTTTTCTCCATTGAAAAAAAGTTATTATATTTTCCATGTGAGAATTTTTTCTAGTTATTAACTTTCTCATGCTGCTCTTCCATCATGGTTAGTTTTCTCCTATTTCTCACATCACACTTAGTACTCTGACTCTTTGATGGACCATAGCATTCCAAAATATTTACATATTTCTCTCTCTGCAAAATGTTTTTTTTCTTTGTATAGATGTAATTTCCATTTACAGATTTCTTTTCCATTTATAGATGTAAATGTCATGAACACAGTCTAATCTTATATCATAGGAGAAGAAGAATAAATTAGAATTGTGTTGTAATTTTTCCATAAATTGTTTACTTATAAATGTTCTTTAATAGTTGATTAAAACATCTACTACCAGCTGGTTTTGCTGCTCACAGTATTATGCTTTATTATTTATTATCAAATATTCAGCATCAGGCTATGGTTTTTCCCGTGGTCATGTATGGATGTGAGAGTTGGACTGTGAAGAAAACTGATCGCTGAAGAGTTGATGCTTTTGAACTGTGGTGCTGGAGAAGACTCTTGAGAGTCCCTTGTACTTCAAGGAGATCCAACCAGTCCATCCTAAAGGAGACCAGTCCTGGGTGTTCATTGGAAGGGCTGATGCTAAAGCTGAAGTTCCAATACTTTGGTCACCTCATGTGATGAGCTGACTCACTGGAAAAGAGTCTGATGCTAGGAGGGATTGGAGGTGGGAGGAGACGGGGACGACAGAGAATGAGATGGCTGGATGGCATCACCGACTCGATGGACATGAGTTTGAGTGAACTCCGGGAGTTGGTGATGGACAGGGAGGCCTGGCGTGCTGTGATTCATGGGGTCGCAAAGAGTCTGACACGACTGAGCGACTGAACTGAACTGAATGTGTACTGAAAGGTTATGGATGGTATAGAACTGTACTATGTACTTAAAGAAGTATAGAAATTAATCATATGACACTTTAGGCTCTTCTAGTAGTTGATATTCTTAGACAATATTAATAATAGCTTACATAGGAAAAGATAAAAGAAGGAAGATATTTTCTGAATGGGAGCTGAGAGCTGGGGTTGAAAAACCTCCAGTTATTTCCTTTTTGCTTGCTTTTGTGTTTACATTTTTTGAATAAGAATTAATAGGTCAGCTGAATCTGTCTAAGATAAATCCTTCAAAGCTGAGTGAATGATGTGGCCCCAGAGAAATTATCTTACTGGGACATGATCTGAGTTTATGCCAAGCCCTGTCTGAATCTTCAAGATGACTAAGAACTTCTTGAGAGTGGAGTTTTGACAGTCATTCCTTAAATATAGCAATTTTTTTCTGTATTTTATATGAAGAGTAATGACAGAAATTGAGATTTTACAAAGTGATTTATGTTTCTAGATTAAAAATATTAATTTACCACCCTCAACAAGTTACATTTATGTTTAATATGGTATCAAAGAAAAAGTGAATAGCCTAAATTTGTGTAATTTAGCTTAATCTAGTTTTTAAGAAATATTTATGTTTTTCTGAGGTGATATTAATACAGAACATTTCAGATTATTTTTAAAGTAAGTGAATAGCCATGTATAAGAGAGTGTGCTGCCTATACTGATAATCAGTTCAGTTCAGTCGGTCAGTCGTGTCTGACTCTTTGCGACCCCATGAATCACAGCACGCCAGGCCTCCCTGTCCATCACCAACTCCCGGAGTTCACTCAAACTCATGTCCATCGAGTTGGTGATGCCATCTAGCCATCTCATTCTCTGTTGTCCCCTTCTCCTCCTGCCCCCAATCCCTCCCCGCAGCAGAGTCTTTTCCAGGGAGTCAACTCTTCGCATGAGGTGGCCAAAGTATTGGAGCTTCAGCTTTAGCATCAGTCCTTCCAATGAACACCCAGAACTGATCTTTAGAATGGACTGGTTGGATCTCCTTGCAGTCCAAGAGACTCGCAAGAGTCTTCTCCAGCACCACAGTTCAAAAGCATCCATTCTTCGGCGATCAGCCTTCTTCACAGTCCAACTCTCACATCCATACATGACCACTGGAAAAACCATAACCTTGAATAGACGGACCTTGGTTGGCAAAGTAATGTCCCTGCTTTTTAATATGCTTTCTAGGTTGGTCATAACCTTCCTTCCAAGGAGTAAGCGTCTTTTAATTTCATGACTGCAATCAGCATCTGCAGTGATTTTGGAGTCCCCAAAAATAAAGTCTGACACTGTTTCCACTGTTTCCCCATCTATTTCCCATGAAGTGATGGGACCAGATGCCATGATCTTAGTTTTGTTAATGTTGAGCTTCAAGCCAACTTTTTCACTCTCCTCTTTCACTTTCATCAAGAGGCTTTTTAGTTGCTCTTCACTTTTTGCCATAAGATTTGTCACTATTAAATGGGAATGTGAGTATTTAATGATACAGCCTGAGAACTCATGACAAAATTTTTTTATTTTAGTCTTCTTATCTGGTTTTCTAACGCTTAAGTCATTCTTTTACTTTTTGTTGTTCTGTTGCAAATTCCTGCCCTAATCTTTGTGACCCCATGAACTGCAACAGGCAAGTCTTTTCTGTCCTTCACTGTCTCACAGTTTCCAAAACTCATGTGCATTGTGTCGGTAATGCCACCCACCATCTCAACCTCTGTTGCCCCCTTCTTCCCCTGCTGTTAGTCTTTCCCCGCATCAAGGTCTTTTCCAAAGATCAGCTCTTCACATCAGGTAGCCAAATTATTGGAATTTCAGCATCAGACCTTCCAGTGAATTTTCAGGGTTAATTTCCTTTAGGATTGACTGGTTTGATTTCCTTGTTGTCCAAGGGACTCTTAAGAGTCTTATCCAGCACAGCACTTCAAAAGCATCAGTTATTCAGCTCTCAGTCTTCATGGTCCAATCCTCACATCCATACATGACTACTGGAAATAATCATACGTTTGACTTTATGGACTTTTGTCAGCAAATTGATGTCTCTGCTTTTTAATATGCTGTCTAGGTTTGTCATGACTTTCCTTCCTAGGAGCAAGCATCTTTTAATTTTGTGGCTATAATCATTGTCTGCAGTGATTTTGGAGCCCAATAAAATAAAATCTATCACTGTTTCCACGTTTCCCCATCTATTTGCCCAGAAGTGATGGAACTGGATGCCATGAGCTTAGTTTTTTGAATGTTGGGTTTTAAACCAGCTTTTTTACTGTCCTCTTTGACGCTCACCAAGAGGCTCGTTAGTTCCTCTTCACTGTGAATGCTTATATAATAAACAGTGGAAGTTTTCCTGTCCTGACTAGTTCAAAGAAGATGGTCCTAAACTCTTTAAGTGTATCATCTAGGATTTTTTTGTTTTTTCTTAAAACAAAAACAAAAAAACCTGAACTTATCTGGTACTGTCTCTCTAGACTATTTAAAGTGATTAATAATTCCAAGAAAACAGTATTTAACCAGATTATAAATTGTAAATCCAGTTATTATAATACTATACTCAAAGTCATAGTTAAAATTGCTTATGATACGCCTCCAATTTTTCATTAGGTTTTGCTCATTATTATTTAACGTATTTTGTATGAGATATATTTATATAATACATTTATCTTATATATATTAGATAAATAACAGAATTTTCACTTTGGAAAAAGAATAATCTGAATGTATTTCTATTTGATTTTCCGCCAAATTATATAGTTTTCAAATATGCAAATTTAGTAACATATTTTGGATATAAGCTAAATTTTACTTTGGTAATTAAGCTTCATGTCTCAATAAGTGTTATCCTATAAAAATATATATTTTAAGTTTCATAAAATGAAATACATAAAGATATGGGAAGGAAAAGTAAGCAGCCAGTATGTGGAAATACTGGAAATATGTTATACCAGGTAAAAAAAAATGTTAATCTTATCTACATTTCTCAGTGTGATTTCATTTGAAAATATGCTTGGATTATTAAAAAGTTAATTTTAAATAGAAATTGAATATAAGAATATTTGTGCCTTGATGAGAAGTAGTTTAAAATCAAAGCAGACACTTAGGGCTAACTTTTATCTCCCTAAATTTTGAATATTTTTAGAATTTTTAAATTTTTTAAAAAATATAATGGTGTTTTTTAAAAATTTGATATGTTGATAACTGTGAGCAAATCTAAATTTAAACCACTGTTAATTGTATATTTTTTAGCATTATGTTTCCAGGAGCCCAAAGTGTAAAGGCTCATTTTGACCTTGTCAGAGAGATGATGGTCATTTTTTTTTTTTAATCGTGCCATGTGAGATGGTGAGACTTGTATTTTCTATATCCCTTCTGTCCTCTCAGTTTGCCACTGTTTTTGACTTTTTGTTTTAATAAACATCCAATAAAGGTAATGAAAAACAGGGGATATGTGCATTTGCAAGTGCTAATCCTTTAAGAGAAAGCACTTTCCTGTAGAACAGATGATTCAGTTCAGTTCAGTTCAGTTGCAACCCCAAGGACTGCAGCATGCCAGGCCTCCCTGTCTAGCACCAACTCCCGGAGTTTACTCAATCTCATGTCCATTGAGTCAGTGATGCTATCCAACCATCTCATTCTCTGTCGTCCCCTTCTCCTGCCTTCAATCTTTCCCAACATCAGGGTCTTTTCAAATGAGTCAGCTCTTCACATCAGGTGGCCAAAGTATTGGAGTTTCAGCTTCAACATCAGTCCTTCCAATGAACACCCAGGACTGATTTCCTTTGGGAGGGCATAGTTGGTTCTGCTTGCAGTCCCCGAGACTCTCAAGAGTCTTCTCCTACATTGCAGTTTAAAAGCATCAGAAAAGATGATGCATAAGGCTTTTTTTTTTTTTGAATTATTGTTGCTTTACAATGTTATGTTAGTTTCTACTGTACAGCAAAGTAAATCAGCCCCTCTTCCTTGGATTTCTTTCCCATTTATGTCACCACAAAGCACTGAGTAAGAGTTCCCTGTGCTGTGTAGTCTGTTCTCTTTAGTTATCTATTTTCTGCATAATGGTGTATATAAGTCAATCCCAATCTCCCATGCTATTCTTCCCCCTTTTCCTCTTGGTATGCTTACATCTGTTATGTACATCTCTGTCACTGTTTCTGCTTTGCAAATAGGTACATCTATACCATTGGAAGGACTGATGCTAAAGCTGAAACTCCAATATTTTGGCCACCTCATGCGACGAGTTGACTCACTGGAAAAGACTGATGCTGGGAGGGGTTGGGGTCAGGAGACGGGGACGACAGAGAATGAGATGGCTGGATGGCATCACTGACTCGATGGACATGAGTTTGAGTGAACTCCGGGAGTTGGTGATGGACAGGGAGGCCTGGCGTGCTGTGACTCATGGGGTTGCAAAGAGTCGGACACGACTGAGCGACTGAACTGAACTGAACTGATAGCATTTTTCTAGGTTCTACATATATGTGTTAATTTTTTTTCCTCTTTTTGTCTTCACTGTGTATGACAGTCTGTAGGTCAATCCATGTCTCTACAATAGTAATGATTCAATTTTGTTCCTTTTTATGGCTAATGTTCCATTGTGTATGTACTCCACCTCTTCCTTATCCATTTCTCTGATGATGGATGTTTAGGTTGCTTCTATGTCCTTGTTGTAAGTAGTGTTGCAGTGAATATTTGGGATGAAAGTGAAAGTGAAGTTGCTAAGTTGTGTTCGTCTCTTTGCGACCACGTGGACTGTAGCCTACTAGGCTTCTCGGTCCAGGGGATTTTCCAGGCAAGACTACTAGAGTGGGTTGCCATTTCCTTCTCCAGCGGATCTTCCCTACCCAGGGATCAAATCCAGGTCTCCCTCACTACAGGTCTTCCCTTTACCCTCTGAGCCACCAGGGAAGATTATATATTTGGGGTGCATGTATATTTTTGAATTACGGTTTTCTCTGGGTATATGCCCAGGAGTTGGATTGATGGATCATATGGCAATGGCAAGCCACTCCAGTACTATTGGCTGGAGAATCCCATGGATGGAGGAGCCTGGTAGGCTGCAGTCCATGGGGTCGCTAGGGGTCGGACACGACTGAGCAACTTCACTTTCACTTTTCACTTTCACACATTGGAGAAGGAAATGGCAACCCACTCCAGTGTTCTTGCCTGGAGAATCCCAGGGACGGGGGAGCCTGGTGGGCTTCCATCTATTGGGTCACACAGAGTCGGACACGACTGAAGTGACTTAGCTTAGCTTATGGTAGCTCTATTTTTATTTTTTTAAAGACTCTCCATCCTGTTCTCCATAGTGGGTGCTAGGGAGAACTACTGAGCCCCTGGTGGCTCAGTAGTAAAGAATCCACCTGCCAATGCAGAAGATGCGGGTTCGATTCCTGGGTTGGGAAGATCCTCTGGAGAAGGAAATGGCAACCCACTGCATTATTCTTGCCTGGGAAATACCATGGGCAGAAGAGTCTGGCGGGCAACAGTCCATGGGGTCGCAAAAAGTCAAACAAGACTTAGTGGTTAAATAGCAACAGCAATAATTAGTGATGTTGATCTTTTCATGTGTTTGTTGGCCATCTGTATGTCTTTTTTGGAGAAATATCTGTTTAAGTCTTCTGTCCATTTTTTGAGTTGTTTTTTCTTATTGAGCCGTGTGAGCTGTTTGTATATTTTGGAGATTAATCCCTTGTCAGTTGCTTTGTTTGCAAATATTTTCTTCCATTCTAAGGGTTTTTTTTTTTTTTTTTGTCTTGTTTATGATTTCCTTTGCTGTGCAGAAGCAGTAAAATACCTTTGATAAAAATTACCTTTATTTAGCTATGTTATCTTAAAAATGAATTTACTCCATTTTTAACAATTTTCAGTTCAGTTCAGTCGCTCAGTCGTGACCGACTCTTTGGGACCCCATGAATCACAGAACGCCAGGCCTCCCTGTCCATCACCAACTCCCGGAGTTCACTCAAACTCATGTCCATTGAGTTGGTGATGCCATCCAGCAATCTCATTCTCTGTCGTCCCCGTCTCCTCCCGCTCCCAATCCCTCCTAGCATCAGAGTCTTTTCCAGTGAGTCAACTCTTCAATTTTAGTCAGATGTAAATTGGTATCATTAAATGCAAGGTTTAAACCATTCTATCTTACATTTAAGACTAGTGTTCAAAAACTAGCAGTTCCATCCAATAAAGATGTTGATTTATATTATAGATTCTTCTGTTTGGAGGAGTGTCAGGGAAATGAGTATAGGTGGTGAAGTCCTCTGGAGTAAAAATAGAATGTGAACTGAGTTTAGGGTAAGTGTGTATATTAATACATAGCTTCTACATGTGGCTCTTAGGAACATTCTAACAGTAAACTTTTCAATAAAACTCATTATGTGAACTGAGTGAAGTAATATTTTTAGAAGTTGGCTCTGTTACCTTTAAATTTGTATTAGTTTTTTGGTTATGGAATTTTGATGATAAATATTTGGTAAATTTCTCTACTTCATATCTATTTAAGTTTTTGATGCAAATAGTTTTATGCTTTCTGATTTTTGAACAGGTTTTTAAAATATATGCTTGGTACTGGAAATTGTTAAACAGTGTTTTGGGCTTATTATATAGTCCTTGATTTTATAAAAAATGAAATTTAAAATTGAAGAAATAAAGAATCCCACATTTAAAAATGTTATCCATTTGAGAGTTTCCATTTTTTTACTGCCATTTGTTTCTTTTGAATTGGTAGTCAATTATCCTTAGATAAGATGAAAATCACACCTTGTCCTCATACTTTGATTACTGAATCTTAATGCTCTCAATGAATGAATTGTTCTGACTACAAAGCTCTAGGCCTGGAGCAGTTAAGTCTTCTTGGTCTTTAGCCTAGGGAAATATGACCCTCTCTAGAAGTACTTCCCAATTGCACACAAAAAAGGGCTCTGTCTTTAACCATTACAATGGCTTTCTGCTTTAAGAAAAGTTTTGTAAATCAAGAAATCTTTTGTAATGTGTTCCTTTAATCACTTGCTTCTCCCTGTTCTTTTTATTTCAAAGTTTAATCAGGAATTCTAACCTTGCACTAGTTTGAGAGAAATAAAATGTTTGACTTACATGTAAATTAGAACTCAACAATGTAAGACAAAATACAGTTTGCAAGTATCAGTCTATTATTCACCTCCAAGAGTTCTGGAATTTATGACTATTTACAACAAGGAGATTATGTTTTGAGATCATTTTATCTTTCTAGTTACTCTAAGATGAAGCAATGGGATTCTAAACGTATATTTTTCCTCTGTATTTTTAGATTTTTTTTTTCATTGTTTTAGCTTATTAATCTTTTGGACTAAATCATATTGACCAGGGACCTTAAATATTGAACTCTAGGCAAAATGGCTGATGGGAATCTGTAGTTCTGTCCAGTGTTCAGTTGGCTATAGCATACTGTTAACATTGTAGGGCTACAACTTTGTGTTTGATTTCAGTAGAGTCAAATTAGCTGTGTACTCATCAGAACATAACTCAATATCTCATCATTCAGCATTGTACATACTTTTGGTTACAAATTAGGCTGACCAAGTGCATATAATGAAACCTTTTTTTTTTTTTTACTGTGTTTATTCCATAGGAGATACACATTCATTTATCCATCTCCATTTGTTGATTCAAGATTTAGGAAAGGAATTAATATAATTGTAAATATGCATATTATTTTGCAAATAATTTTTTCCCCAGTTATAATATTTAAATATCTTAACTTCTTTTAATATACTGTTTTCTTTCAGGTACATTCAATTAGGTAATATTTTATAAATGATGAGCAAAGGGGAAAAAAATTTCTAGCAAAATTTGTTATTTCTAGCAAATTATGTACATGATCATTTTAAACATTAATGTATTTTTTAAATGTTGATCTGAGTTTTAATTTGTTGTGACATGTAGCCTGAACTTACTATGCCTTGAAATTAAAAAGAAAAAAAAAAGACCCTCTCTGTTTTTTTGTTTTCACATGGATGCTTTACTAGTTAGCTAAAATTGATGATATTATCACAAATATAGCTTATGCAAGGTTTTGGGATAAAGGAAAGAGATTTAATAAAACAGAGGCTTAGACTCTGCTTAAACACCTTGTCTTCCATGCTAATCTCTTGTTTACAGTGATCCATTACGAATATTTAATGGTAGGCAGCATGCAGACCAGAATTAGAGAACATATGGGTACAGTTATCCTGGTTAAAATGGCCAACGTGCCTCGTATTGTGTATGGAAGATAACAGGACAGGTGGTAATCCATCTTCACAGAGTGGAGACAGCTGGTATTTTCTGTAAGCTGAAGCAGTCTTTTTCAATGTAGTCTCACCTCACAGCTGATATGCTGCCTATTAGTATAATTTAAAACATACATTGATTAAAGAGCATTCTGTTTTTCTGTCCAGTATCAAAAGCACCTTGTGGGCCAGGAATAAATCAGTATATAGTCCATATATATTTTAGTTTTTGATATTGAAAGAACATAAGCTTCAATTTGATTGTTTTTTAAATGTAAAATAAAGTTAGTTATTTATCTATGGTCTTCTATAAAATATTTTTCCTTTGAACTAGGTAAAAGAACTCTCTTCCTTGTGTTCCATGGTCACCCAAATTATGAAATTATGAGGGAAATAATAGTTCAACCTTCAAGATATATTTGCTAAATTAAAAATCATTTATCTCTCATCTAAATTATTTTTAATTTCTTATATTAATGAAAGACTCATCAGAAATATATTTGAATGAAAATAGCAGAACCTCTCAGCATCTGCTTGAAAATTCTGTTTAAGTTTTTTGTTTGTTTGTTTACTTCATGTTATACAGTATAAAGAAGAAATTAAATGTGTTGAATTACTGGTATATTGAAAACTGTAGTTCCATGTTACTTACAGGCCACTTCAAATTCCAATTACCCCCTTCAAATACTGTTAAAATTTTGACAGGGCCTTCAATTGCAATGGCCATATCAATTGATTTAGTCCATCTCAAAATTCTCCAAAGGAAAGTTCAGGTTAAAGGTCAGGTTACTAGTGCATGACACTCTTACTCATTTTAGTAAGGTCAGGATCAGTGGTTTCCAATAACATAATGGAAATATTTCCATCTCCCTGTCCAAGTTTAGAATAGTCAGTATTAAAAAAAAGAATAGTCAGTATTACTAATACAGTCCACATCCATAAATTAGGTAAAGGTTTTCACAAAGTAACTGAATTAAATATGATAGGGGATCCAGCACATGCAGTAAATTCTCGAGTATCAAGTGAATGCTCTTTTACTTAACCGCTCAATTTTAGTTTAGTATATTTCCTGGCTTCTGTTCTTCCACATCAGTTTTGAAAAAAATTATCTAACTGTGCTCCACAAAAGTAGACTTCAAAACTACAGATGTGAAATCAATAATTTACTGTAGATTGTATTTCAGAGCTTCTCAAAGTATGTATCTAATTATCTACTAATTTCTTTAAGTCCTTTCATGTCTGTAGTTCCATGTTTTCTAATAGTAAATTTCTCCTTTTACTTACACATTGTTAGAACAGTTCATATTATTTGGTGCTGTGACAAAATGAAAGATCTTTTCGATCTTTCTCCTCAAGGTGTTATTACCTTCAAGCTCTGTTTTTTTTTTAATAAAAAAATTTCTACTTTATTAATCGGAGACTAATTACAATATTATAGTGGTTTTGCCATACCAAAGTCTAGATCAGCAGTTCTCAATCTTTGTGTTTATGAGAATTACCTGGATGACTTGTTAAAACCTGGATTCCTGGGTCCCAACCCCCATATCTTCTGAATTAGCAGATTTGGGATTGGGCCTGAGAATGTGTTTTCCTGAGTTCCCAGGTGTTGCGGATGAAACAGGTTCAGAGACCACACATAGAGAACTTCTGTTCTATAAAATACTTTTAACTTTGCTTTCAGCATATTTCAATTAGTTAATACTTTTCAAAAATATGACCTCTAATGTAATGGGGCGGAGAAGGCAATAGCAAGCCACTCCAGTACTCTTGCCTAGAAAATCCCATGGATGGAGGAGCCTGGTAGGCTGCAGTCCGTGGGGTCGCTAAGGGTTGGACACGACTGGGCGACTTCACTTTCACTTTTCACTTTCACACATTGGAGAAGGAAATGGCAACCCACTCCAGTGTTCTTGCCTGGAGAATCCCAGGGACGGGGGAGCCTTCCGTCTATGGGGGTCACACAGAGTCGGACACGACTGAAGTGACTTAGCAGCAGTAGCAGCAGTAGCAATGTAATGGGGAAATTACCCACAGAAATACCTAGAATATTTGTCGTAGCATATGAGCAAAGCATTGTAAAAGCATTTGCTCTCTTAACTTGGGAGGGGCATTTATGGAAACCTTGGGCATTTCCTCCCACTTCCCATTTTCTCTCTGTCCTAACTCTCTTTATCCACCCTGTAGTTTTATTCAAGACTTCCCTAATATTTGACTAACCAACTTTCTAATGAATTACTTAATGACATTTCATATTTTTATTTATTCTTTCTAGAAGTTGAATGAGTTTTGGTATTGGGTTGGCCAGAAAGTTCCTTTGGGTTTTTATGTAACCTGAACAAACTTTTTGGCCAACCCAATGTTAGTAGGATTGGAAAGAGTGAAACATTCTTGCGTCTCATATGCAGAAATTCTTCAAAATTGCCAGTTCTTAGGTGGAACCTCGGTATGATTTGAAGTCATCTTTTACTGAGGACACACACATATACAGAAACATGTCATGACATTTACACATGCTCTGTTCAGTTCAGTCGCTCAGTCATGTCTGACTCTTTGCGACCCCATGAATCACAGCACGCCAGGCCTCCCTGTCTATCACCAACTCCCAGAGTTCACTCAAACTCATGTCCATTGAGTCGGTGATGCCATCCAGCCATCTCATTCGTTGTCGTCCCTTCTCCTCCCACCCCCAATCCTTCCCAGCATCAGAGTCTTTTCCAGTGAGTCAACTCGTTGCATGAGGTGGCCAAAGTATTGGAGTTTCAGCTTTAGCATCAGTCCTTCCAATGAACACCCAGGATTGATCTCCTTTAGAATGGACTGGTTGGATCTCCTTGCAGTCCAAGGGACTCTCAAGAGTCTTCTCTAGCACCACAGTTCAAAAGCATCAACTCTTCGGCGATCAGCCTTCTTCACAGTCCAACTCTCACATCCATACATGACCACGGGAAAAACCATAGCCTTGACTAGACGGACCTTTGTTGGCAAAGTAATGTCTCTGCTTTTTAATATGCTGTCTAGGTTGGTCATAACTTTCCTTCCAAGGAGTAAGCGTCTTTTAATTTCATGGCTGCAGTCAGCATCTGCAGTGATTTTGGAGCCCCCAAAAATAAAGTCTAACACTGTTTCCACTGTTTTTCCATCTCTTTCCCATGAAGTGATGCGACCAGATGCCATGATCTTTGTTTTCCTAATGTTGAGCTTCAAGCCAACCTTTTCACTCTCCTCTTTCACTTTCATCAAGAGGCCTTTGAGTTCCTCTTCACTTTCTGCCATAAGGGTGGTGTCATCTGCATATCTGAGGTTATTGATATTTCTCCCAGCAATCTTGATTCCAGCTTGTGCTTCTTCCAGCCCAGCGTTCCTCATGATGGACTCTGCATATAAGTTAAATAAGCAAGGGACAATGTACAGCCTTGATGTACTCCTTTTCCTATTTGGAACCAGTCTGTTGTTCCATGTCCAGTTCTAACTGTTGCTTCCTGACCTGCATACAGGTTTCTCAAGAGGCAGGTCAGGTGCTCTGGTATTCCCATCTCTTTCAGAATGTTACACATGTTAAGTATATAAAAAACAAATGTGACAAGTTTGAAATATATAACGTGTCTTGAACTTTCAGTTTAAGAAAAACTTTATACTCAGTAGGACCATGCAAGATTCTTGATAAATATACACATGCCTTTGATTGCCTTATACATTGAGGATCATTCATTTTGAAGTGCAGATTTGCCATTCCTCCTTTGTTCTCTTTTTCAAAATAAGGAAATTCTTTGTTATCAGGTAGTGTATACTAAGACTTAATAGTATTTTGATATCCATATTTTCTTTTCTTAGTGTCTTTACAAAATTCCACTGTTGGTGTCTGAAGTGAAGAGAAGGTCTCTCAGTCGTGTCCAACTCTTTGTGACCCCACGGACTATACAGTCCATAGAATTCTCCAAGCCAGAATACTGGAGTAGGTAGCCTTTCCTTTTTCCAGGGGATCATCCCAACCCAGGGATCAAACCCAGGTCTCCTGCATTGCAGGTGGATTCTTTATGAGCTGAGCCACAAGGGAAGCCCAAGAATACTGGAATGGGTAGCCTATCCCTTCTCCAGCAGAGCTTCCCGACCCAGGAATTGAAGTGGGGTCTCCTGCATTGCAGGTGGATTCTTTACCAACTTATGACTTTACGTTAATTCAAATTTGGAAAGTTTCAGGGTCAAATGATTCTATTCCTTTATTGTGGCATCAGTGGTTTTTATAGTTTCAAGTATTAGAATCAATGTTGGATACCTAATGGTTAATCAGCAACAAATATTGATTGTTATTAAAATTAACTCATAGATCATTTTAATTGCATAATATATGGTATTAAAATTAAATATTATTTAACAAAATTAGGAAAAAAGACTCCTTTCATTCCTAGGTTTTTGTTTTTGTTTTTCTCCAGAATTGCTCTTTTTTCCTTTATCTGTCTTCAGTATAAATATCAAGTGAATACCTTCTTTCAAAAGAAAATGAAAATGAGAATAGCAGTTTATTGATTTTCAGTTTGACGATTTAATTTATTAGGAGATCAAAATATTCACAGCTATACATAAATCCTTTGCTCCCAAGAAATGACATTGTAAGTTTTCTTGTTGAACATGTAATTAGAGGAAAGATGTGTTATGCTTAAGACGCTTCAGTGGGTTCAATAGAGTTATCTTTTATCCCCTAGAGGAATAACCTTTGTGTTTGCAACTCTTAGGCAAGACTCTTATGCTTTTAAACTGTGTAGGACTCACACTGGCTGTATTTTCCTTTCTGAACCAAGTAAACAGATCATGAAATGTATAACTTAATTCTTTCTGTGGACATGAAAGTGATTAATATATATATATGGCTATTTTCATTCTGATTGTCTGAACAGTTCCAATGTTGATGTGAAATGTACTGCGATGAACCAGAGGGATGGGGATGGGGAGGGACGGTGGGAGGGGGGCTCAAGCAAAAAAACAAAATAATAAATAAAGAAGAATGTATTTTATATTTTGAATATACCTGGTAGCAACTGGAGTTTGACTTTCACTGGGCTATAGTGAACTGGATGTAAGGAGATTCAGGCTATTCACCATTTTCCTGTACTGAAATGCAACACTTCATCAGTCAGTTCAGTTCAGTCGCTCAGTCATGTCCGACTCTCCGTGACCCCATGAATCACAGCACGCCAGGCCTCCCTGTCCATCACCAACTCCCGGAGTACACTCAAAATCATGTCCACAGAGTCGGTGATACCATCCAGCCATCTCATTCTCCGTCGTCCCCTTCTCCTCCCACCCCCAACCGTTCCCAGCATCAGAGTCTTTTCCAGTGAGTCAACTTGTCGCATGAGGTGGCCAAAGTATTGCAGTTTCAGCATTAGCATCAGTCCCTCCAATGAACATCCAGGATTGATCTCCTTTAGAATGGACTGTTTGGAGCTCCTTGCAGTCCAAGGGACTCTCAAGAGTCTTCTCCCACACCACAGTTCAAAAGCATCAATTCTTCGGTGATCAGCCTTCTTCATAGTCCAACTCTCACATCCAAACATGACCACGGGAAAAACCATTGCCTTGACTAGACGGACCTTGGTTGGCAGAGTAATGTCTCTGCTTTTTAATATACTATCAAGGTTGGTCATAACTTTCCTTCCAAGGAGCAAGCGTCTTTTAATTTCATGGCTGCAATCAGCATCTGCAGTGATTTTGGAGCCAAAAAAAATAAAGTCTAACACTGTTTCCACTGTTTTTCCATCTCTTTCCCATGAAGTGATGGGACCAGATGCCATGATCTTTGTTTTCTGAATGTTGAGCTTCAAGCCAACCTTTTCACTCTCCTCTTTCACTTTCATCAAGAGGCTTTTGAGTTCCTCTTCACTTTCTGCCGTAAGGGTGGTGTCATCTGCATATCTGAGGTTATTGATATTTCTCCCAGCAATCTTGATTCCAGCTTGTGCTTCTTCCAGCCCAGCGTTCCTCATGATGTACTCTGCATATAAGTTAAATAAGCAAGGTAACGATATACAACCTTGACGTACCCCTTTTCCTATCTGGAACCAGTCTGTTGTTCCATGTCCAGTTCTAACTGTTGCTTCCTGACCTGCATACAGGTTTCTCAAGAGGCAGGTCAGGTGGTCTGGGATTCCCATCTCTTTCAGAATGTTCCACAGTTTATTGTGATCCACACAGTCAAAGGCTTTGGCATAGTCAATGAAGCAGAAATAGATGTTTTTCTGAAACTCTCGCTTTCTCCATGATCCAGCGGATGTTGGCAATTTGATCTCTGGTGCCTCTGCCTTTTCTAAAACCTGCTTGAACATCTGGGAATTCACGGTTTACATACTGCTGAAGCCTGGCTTGGAGAATTTTGAGCATGACTTTACTAGCGTGTGAGATGAGTGCAATTATGCAGTAGTTTGAGCATTCTTTGGCATTGCCTTTCTTTGGGATTGAAATGAAGACTGACCTTTTCCAGTCCTGTGGCCACTGCTGAGTTTCCCAAATCTGCTGGCATATTGAGTGCAGCACTTTCACAGCATCATCTTTCAAGACTTGAAATAGGTCAACTGGAATTCCATCACCACCACTAGCTTTGTTCGTAGTGATGCTTTCTAAGGCCCACTTGACTTCACATTCCAAGATGTCTGGCTCTAGGTCAGTGATCACGTTATCGTGACTATCTTGGTCGTGAAGATCTTTTTTGTACAGTTCTTCTGTGTATTCCTGCTACCTCTTCTTAATATCTTCTGCTTCTGTTAGGTCCATACCATTTCTGTCCTTTATCGAGCCCATCTTTGCATGAAATGTTGCCTTGGAATCTCTAATTTTCTTGAAGAGGTCTCTTGTTTTTCCTATTCTGTTGTTTTTCTCTATTTCTTTGCATTGATCACTGAGGAAGTCTTTCTTATCTCTCCTTGCTATTCTTTGGAACTCTGCATTCAGATGCTTATATCTTTCCTTTTCTCCTTTGCTTTTCGCCTCTCTTCTTTTCACAGCTATTTGTAAGGCCTCCTCAGACAGCCAGTTTGCTCTTTTGCATTTCTTTTCCATGGGGATGGTCTTGGTCCCTGTCTCCTGTACAATATCACGAACCTCCGTCCAGAGTTCATCAGGCACTCTATCAATCAGATCTAGTCCCTTAAATCTATTTCTCACTTCCACTGTATAATCATAAGGGATTTGATTGAGGTCATATCTGAATGGTCTAGTGGTTTTCCCTACTTTCTTCAATTTAAGTCTGAATTTCGCAATAAGGAGTTCACGATCTGAGCCACAGTCAGCTCCTGGTCTTGTTTTCGCTAACTGTATACAGCTTCTCCATCTTTGGCTGCAAAGAATATAATCAATCTGATTTCGGTGTTGACCATCTGGTGATGTCCATGTGTAGAGTCTTCTCTTGTGTTGTTGGAAGAGGGTGTTTGCTATGACCAGTGCATTCTCTTGACAAAACTCTATTAGCCTTTGCCCTGCTTCATTCCGTGCTCCAAGGCCAAATTTGCCAGTTACTCCAGGTGTTTCTTGACTTCCTACTTTTGCATTCCAGTCCCCTATAATGAAAAGGACATCTTTTTGGGTGTTAGTTCTAAAAGGTCTTGCAGGTCTTCATAGAACCGATTAACTTTGGCTTCTTCAGCATTACTGGTTGGGGCATAGGCCTTGATTACTGTAATATTGAATGGTTTGCCTTGGAAACGAACAGAAATCATTCTGTCGTTTTTAAGATTGCATCCAAGTACTGCATTTCGGACTCTTTTGTTACCATGATGGCTACTCCATTTCTTCTAAGGGATTCCTGCCCACAGTAGTAAATATAATGGTCATCCGAGTTAAATTCACCCATTCCAGTCCATTTTAATTCACTGATTCCTAGAATGTCGACGTTCACTCTTGCCATCTCCTGTTTGACCACTTCCAATTTGCCTTGATTCATGGACCTAACATTCCAGGTTCCTATGCAATATTGCTCTTTACAGCACCGGACCTTGCTTCTATCACTGGTCACATCCACAACTGGGTATTGGTTTTGCTTTTGCTCCATCCCTTTATTCCTTCTAGAGTTATTTCTCCACTGATCTCCATTAGCATACTGGGCATCTACCGACCTGGGGAATTCCTCATTCAGTATCCTATCATTTTGCCCTTTGTTACTGTTCATGGGGTTCTCAAGGCAAGTATACTGAAGTGGTTTGCCATTCCCTTCTCCAGTTGACCACATTCGGCTGTGGTCCATGTGATCAGATCGGCTAGTTTCCTGTGATTATGATTTCAGTTTGTCTGCCCTCTGATGCCCCCTAGCAATACCTACCGTCTTATTTGGGTTTCTCTTACCTTGGTCGTGGAAAATCTCTTCACAGCCGCTCCGGCCAAGTGCAGCCGCTGTACCTTACTTTGGACGAGGGGTATCTCCTCAAGGCTGCCCCTCCTGACCTTGAACGCGGAGTAGCTCCTCTCGGCCCTCCTGCGCCCGCGCAGCCACCGCCTGTTGGACGTGGGGTAGCTCCTCTCGACCGCCGGCCCTGGCCTCAGGCGTGGGGTTGCTCCTCAGGGCCGCACCTCTTTGCGTGGTTCGTTGCGCCGGTGCCGGCGTCTCTCGCGTCGCGTCAAGTTACCATTTTTAGAAGAAGCATGGATCATAATCAGATTTTCTTTTTTTCTTACCTATATACCTATAATTTAAACATTATTTGTAATTAAAAGAAATATTTAAATTGTTTTAAGCTTTGTGTTCACATTTTTGGATTATTGTTTTTAATGCTCATTTTTCAGTAAAACTCCCAAAATTGATTTTTTTCAGATTAGGGTATGGAATGCAGTTTATGTTGTTATTGCATCTATTTTGAAAGACTGGCCAAAAAATGTCTATTAGAAAAAGTTTAGCAAGTTCTAGAGTATAGTTTACTCAAATGTTCCATGCAGCTCATGAATGTATTTTTATCTGTGGAATAAAAATTGTCTTTACTTCTGCTGCAAGTATGTACTTTCAAGGCCTATAGCAGACTGGTATAGTGGAAAGCTAAGGTTGATTACCTGATAGCATAAGGCTGGGGTCCCCAAACCCCGGGCCATGGACTGGAACCAGTATGTGGCCTATGAAGAAATGGGCCGCACAGCAGGAGGTGAGTGGTTGTCTTCCACAGAACCGATCCTTGGTGCCAAAAATGTTGGGGACCACTTGCATAAGGGATGAATTTCCACAGGGTAGAGATTCACATAATATGTGATTCTAATGAACTCAGAAAGTGGTAAAGGAAAAAGAACTGTAATTAGTACCAAATACAGTAATTTTTCTGCTTATAACCAGCTTTTAATATATTCATTTTAAATGGCTACTCAGACTTAGTGGTAATCTCCAGTACATATGAGTCATCATTTATAAACCCTGTCTTTTGCAAAATTGCATATTTACCACATAACACAAGTCTCTGAAAGACACCGATATTTAGCAATTTCCTTGGTTTGGGGATTGTACCTTTTGGACACCAGATAGGGTAGGAAATAGCTAGTTTTCTTGATGGTAGTTTATGTTGTTAAAAATCAGAATTACATTATAACTGAATACAAATAAGTGATTAAGAGAGCATTATGAATTTGGTAAGGGATACATCATGGTGTAATAATTAAAGAGCAATGAGAGAAACAAATTTTTGCTGAATATTACTTTATAAATATCCTTCTTTACTGATATACTCTTAAGTTGATACAAACCAGCAAAAATTAGTGGTCTCATCACATTTTAAAGAAAAAAAATTAAACTATTTCAATGTTTAGAGAGTTTTTTATTTTAAAATCTCTTATTACACTGTCATGAAATGTCGCTTTCTTTGGGTGGTGTGCAGCTTCTTATGAGACAGAGTCAAATGTTTAGAAATTTGTATTTTTACACCTTTTAACTGAAGGGGATTGCTCACTTTTTAAAAAGAAAGTTCTTAATCATAAGATTTAAAATTAGATTTTCTTCTTCTATAATGTTTTCTATGTAAGCACTTTCCTGGTGCTGGTAATACACGTGTCATGAAATAAAAACACTCTGCAGGAACCTGAACCTGATCTTATTTTCTACTGACCAGAACTTATAACTGTCAGACTTGTCGTGAATATGCCCCAGGAGTGAAAGAATAAAAGTTGAAGAATACCATGAATTATTTCAAATAGTTATAACTTAGAAGAGCAAATTTTTTCTTCTTTTTTTCCCCCTTTTTACTATGTGTGAATTGCTATTCCTAGTGTATCAGTATAACCTGGACTACCTTGTAAAGTTGCATAGTTTGTTCACTGCAAAGGGTCAGTTTGGCCAAGGGAGCAAATGGACTAGAATCCAACTGACTCTATTCTACCTGGCCAAGTTTGCAAGGCTACATCTCCAAGATGGGCCTGTTTGCTGGTTTATAGTGCTAAACATATAATGCTAGTTTAAGTTAGCTGAAGTCTTGAAACCTTTTTTAAGGTTCTTTGTATAATTAGTGCATCATGCTTTGTCACTATGCTAGATTTATTTATTCATACTATTTAAAAATTGAAGTATATTTGACAGATTATGTTGTGTTATATTAGTTTCAGGTATACTATGTGATGATTTGACATGAACATGCATTATGAAATGATCTTCATGTTAAATCCGAAATACCACCTGTCCCCATACAAAGTTATTACAGTGTTATTGTGTGTATTCTTCATGTTGTGTATTGCGTCCTTGTGACTTGTTACATAATTGGAAGTTTGTGTCTCTTAATCCCCTACACTTGATTTGCACACTAGCTACCCCACTTCCTTTTGGCAGCCAGTAGTTTGTAATTTGTATCTGTGAATCTGTTTTCATTTTGTTTTGTTTGTTTTGTTTTAGATTCCACATATAAGTGAGATCATACAGTGTTTGGCTTTTTCTGTCTGACTTGTTTCACTTAACATTATACCCTTTAGATCCAGCCATTTTGTTACATATGGCAATATTTCATTTTTTAATGACTGAGTAATAGTACATTGTGTGTGTGTGTGTGTGTGTGTATACCATCTTCTCTATTTATTTATCTATTGGTAGTCAAAATCAATTGGTGGGTTATGTTCATTTGCCTCTGTATCTTAACTACTCTAAATAGTGCTTCATTGAACACTGTAGTGCATATATATTTTACAATGTGTGCTTTTTTCAGATAAATACCCAGAGTTGAAATTTCTGGATCATCAGTTCAGTTCAGTTCAGTTCAATTTTCAATTTTTTGAGGAACCTCCATGCTGTTTTCCACCATTTTACAACCCCACCAACAGTGTAAGAAGGCATTCCTATTCTTTTCAGAGTTTTTTGTAGGCATGATTCTCAAAATGCAGTCCAGAGATCCTTTCAGGGAATCTATAAGTCAAAATCATGTATGGCTGAAAGATCCATTCAAAGTTTAGGATTAAACAGTGGATTTTAATGTAACAGATTGCAGAAAGTTCATTGAAGTGGTTTCAGATTTGCCACTGCTGCTAACATTTAAAGAACTACCACATGTTGAATGTTGTAGTAGAAAGAAGTATATTCATAATTATCTGAGAAAGCTATTAATTGCTCCCTTTCGCAACTACATGTCTTTGTAAGGCTGGATTTTCTTCATATATTTCAACAAAATAATACATTGCAACAGACTAAAGGCAGAAGTAGAAAAAAAAAATCCAGCTATCTACTCATTAATTAGACATTAAAAATACCTGTAAAAATGAGAGACAATTGTCTTCTTTTCACTGACTTTATTTGCCTGGGAAAATAGTTATTTTTCAAGAAAAATTTTTTTTTTTTACTGATGTAAAATAGTATTGTTTTTAAAGTTAATTCATAAATATTTTAAATGTTTCTCCATTTCAGTTTTTAATGTAATTGTATCAATGTATAAAATTCTATAAAATGAAAGCATTTTGGGGTCTTCAGTCATTTTTAAGAGTATGAAAGGCTCCTGACAGTAAATTATTTGAGAACAGCAGCTTTAAGATATCAGGATATCTAACATTTCTTTGTTATCAATAATAGTGATGTTCAAAGTATTGGACTGAATGGACCCATATATATTTGGTCTAGGAGAAATGCTTGTCTTAGAAAAAAGGAATCCAGTGCTCCTATTTTTTAGGGATCCCTTCAGTTTTCACATTTGATTCATCATGAGCTAGCCTACAGGTGCAGATATGTTGACTCAACTCGGCAAACACAGAGAGAAGCTGCATCATAAAGGCCAAGTCAGTGGCTGTCAGGGTGGTTTTAATTAACAGGAAGGCACTATTGGTACCATTTTGTGTGCACTTCAAATGTTAGTTGTCCATTGAGATGGCTCACAGATGAGGCACTACTTGAGGCTGGTTGAAATGCAGCTGTGGCATGCTTTTCTAAAGAAGACAGGAGTTTGGAGCAAATGATTCCATGTGAATTAGAAACTGTTTTATGAGAGATGTTGGACAGCTGGTCTGTTCATCATGATTGTCAGAGAAAACTTAATACAGCAAGGAAGACCTCAGGATTCAGGAGTAAGAAGCTTCTTCTTAGTGACACCTAAATCATATCTTTATGACACAACACAGAGAAACATAAAACAATCCTTCCTCCTCCACATTTATAAAATTCCTGTACTTTGATTAAAATTATCCTGATCTCTACAGTGAAACAGTTCTACCATCAGACTTGTTCTTGACAGTCACGCACGCCATTAGCTGCAGAAGGTGATCTATCACAGATCTATCACAGGTTAAAGCAGTGGCTTTGAAGTCAGTCAGACATACTCAGACCCGCATCCTGCCCCTCATGCTTTCTGACTGTGTGAATGTTAGCAAGTTACCTTTCTTCGCCAGGATTGCTTGGGTAGGAAATATCTACCCACACATGTACACAAAAAAGCACACACATACATACCCGCACACAAATAAAATTTTTAGCCATCTAAAAAGGTACTCATATTACCTAACATTTATTTACTACCCTGTGTCAAGCCCTGTTATAAATGCTTCATGTGGAACCACTGTCGCTTCTTAACAATAATCCTCTGAAGTAAATAAAATCAATGCTCCCATGTATAGATGAGGAACCTACTCTCAGGATGATGAGTACACTTGCAAATTACACAGAATCAGTAATTGGCAGTGCCTGGGTATGAATCAAGGCAGTGTGTCCTATTCTTTTCTACTCTGTTCTTTGTCTCTAATAGAATCAAGCATTTAAAAGTCTACTTGCAAAACATACTTCTACCTAAAGCTTTTTCCTTTTTTTTAAAAAAATAATTGCTTCAGTGTTCTTTTAAGAAGTAATCTAAATCTGCTTACTAGGTATTTTTAAAACAAGGAAGACTGAGACAAGTGTGGTGTCAGACTTTGTCTCCTCCTTTCAGATGCTTATTCCTTTGAAGGAATACGACATATTCCTTTGAAGTTAAGCTGGAAGGCAGGTGTTGTGGGGCAAAGCATCTGAGAGTACATTTGACTAAATATGGAGAAAGCATTTAATTGTTTAGCAGCTAAGACTTTCTGCTGGTCAAACTGAAAAGCCATAATATTTATGGTATATGATGTGTGTGGCATTTGAAGTTATAAAAGAGGATCCAAAAGAATATTCGTCATTGAAGATTATGTTAATACAGAGTAGCAAACTTTAATTATATTTTAAATTTTCACTTATTTGTTTGTATGTATTTGAAGAGAATTATGTTTCTGTTTGCCCTGTATAAATTATGGCTACCATTACTGAATATCTATATAATTAATCCTATCTATATAAATAAACAATTTTTCAGAATCATTCTCTACTTTATCTTCTTGTGACTTACAAGTAAGAGAAAATTAAAACTATAGAAAAAATAAAACTCTATAGCTTGGACTTTTAGGCCAATACTACAAAACATCTCTGTACCAATAAATATATTTTAATATTTTACTATTCTATAGAAATTTTCTATTATTTACCTTAAGAAAACACGAAATGAAAATTTAGTTACGTAAAAGGTATTGTGTATTGAAGCTAGCAGAAGATAAGGCAAGGAAAATCACTTTAGATTTTAGAAATCTCTATCACTTCATCTTTGCAAACCAGAAAGGGATTTAGTCTCTATGGAGGTAGTAGTATGGATAAGAGAATTCTTTGATCTAAAGTAGAGCTTAAAATGATTCTTTGATTTCAACCATGATTTACATGTTTAAATATACCTCTGTAGTAGAGCCTGAAGTCCGGCAGGTTAATTCCCCCAGTTCCATTTTTCTTCCTCAAGATTGCTTTGGCTATTTGAGGTTTTTTGTATTTCCATACAAATTGTGAGATTATTTGTTCTAGTTCTGTGAAAAATATCGTTGGTAGCTTGATAGGGATTGCATTGAATGTATAAATTACTCTGGGTAGTATACTCAATGAAATACCATTTCATACCAGTCAGAATGGCTGCTATCCAAAAGTCTACATGCAATAAATGCTGGAGAGGATGTGGAGAGAAAGGAACCCTCTTACACTGTTGGTGGGAATGCAAACTAGTACAGCCACTATGGAGAACAGTGTGGAGATTCCTCAAAAAACTGGAAATAGAACTGCCATATGATCCAGCAATCGCACTCCTGGGCATACACACCGAGGAAACCAGAATTGAAAGAGACACATGTACTCCAATGTTCATTGCAGCACTGTTTATAATAGCCAGGACATGGAAGCAACCTAGATGTGCATCTGCAGACAAATGGGTAAGAAAGCTTTGGTACATATACACAATGGAGTATTATTCAGCCATCAAAAAGAATACATTTGAATCAGTTCTAATGAGGTGGATGAAACTGGAGCCTATTATACAGAGTGAAGTAAGCCAGAAAGAAAAACACCAATACAGTATACTAACACATATATATGGAATTTAGAAAGATGCAAATGATAACCCTGTATACGAGACAGCAAAAGAGACACAGATGTATAGAACAGTCTTTGGGACTCTGTGGGAGAGGGTGAGGGTGGGATGATTTGGGAGAATGGCATTGAAACACGTATGTTGTCATATGTGAAACGAATCACTAGTTCAGGGTTGATGCATGTTATAGGATGCTCGTGGCTGGCATGCGGGGATGACCCAGAGGGAGGATAAAGGGAGGAGGGAAGTGGGAGGGGGGTTCAGGAGGTGGAACTTATGTAAACCCGGGGCAAATTCATGTCAATGTATGGCAAAACCAACCAATATAATATTGTAAAATAATTTGCCTCCAATAAAAATAAATTAATTACCAAACAAAATAAAATAAATATACCTCTTCTTCACTGTGTATTAAAATGTTATCATACATTTTATTTCATTTTATTATTTAATTTTTTAAAATAAAACTATAGATATTTATTTCATGAAGCACAGAAAATATTCTACCCTGCCAATAGCTTTGAAAATCATCAAAGATGCCAAAATACAAAGTGGTCATGGATTAGTGACACTGAGTGGTTGCCTAAGTTCCATTGCTTTCTGGGTTGTTGTTTATCAGAGATTCTCGAATGTGCGATGGACCTAGAGCCCAGTTTAAGAAACAGAAACTATAGTTTTCTGAAAAGAACTGTAAAGGGCACTCAAATTGCATCAAACTGATCTTTCCCTCCCCCTAGCAATAAATGACAGAAAGAAAACAATGGAAAAAGTGGCCACCGTAATGGAAAGATGGGCAATCACAAAAGTTATTAGTGTAGACATTTGATGAGGTCTAATCTACCTATGGAATACTGTATTCTGTCAAGAAAAGAGAGCTAATGCATCTTCTAAATATCAAAAGACAGGAGCCAATTTATGCCTGTCAGGCCTCACTTTTCACAGATTTAAATCATTCTTGTTAGAGAGATACATTACTTCCATTGTAGTCAAATTTCCCTCTTGATTTTAGTAAAATATAATTTTAAAAGCTTTCTGACAATTTAAAAGAGCATTTTAAAATAAATGGCATTATTTAAAATAATCCCTACTGGATACCAGAAATTACTATAATTAGTAGCAAGTTTTAATGTTTTACATTGCTTCTCTCTTATATTTACTATATTTTAAAGTAAAATTTCTTCAAGGCACACTCCCATCAACTATTAGATCTATTTTCCTTGTAAATGTTGAAAAGTTGTATAAAACTTTTGCTGTCTCTAATTTGAGTGAACTTTACATTATTATTTTTGTTGGATGAATGAAAATCCCTAATGATATTTCATTGGTTAATTAACTTCCTAATATTTGCAGGTGTGGCATCTGCTGTATTCTTGATTATCATGGCATAATGAAATCGTGGGCTGGAAGACATGAATGTGGAAATTTTCCCTACCCATTATATTTCTTATGCAAGCAATATATCCTAGTTACTTCAGGTCAGCGTGACATTGTGTGCAAAATTACATACTGCATGGGACCAGATGAGACATTGCCATATATTGCTCATGAGGATGCAAATTGCCACTTATCTGAAAAACATTCTCACAATAAAAGAACAAGCAATTTCTCTCTCTGTAGTGAGGCTGTTAATATCTCCATGGATGGGTAATGAGAAAGAGACAGATGAGAGGAATAAAGGTGTTACATTTCATTTTCTATTTTATTTTTTCTTTTATGTAACTTCTGTCAAATTAGTAGTAGAGAAGTATTTGTTTCCAATTTTTTGTTATTTCCATTCTAGAACATGAAATCTATTTGGGAGAAAGAAATAACATCTTATTTTATATTGGAAACTGGTTAACATATTCCATAACCCAAATAGTATTTTTTTGTTTGTTTTTAAAGATAATATAAAAAATCAATTTAGAAACATTTCAATACTCCACAATCATAAGTGTAAATGTCCATGCTTAAGCATTCTTCTACACATGTAGGCAAAGATAAAAGAAATAGAAACTATCATTCCCGAAACTATTTTTATGGAGCTAAATCCTGGACCAATTTAAGAATGTGTAATAGGGTTTTATTTTAAAACACCAGTGCATTTATTAATATAAATATTTTAGTTAATTGGCAATCAGTATTTTCATTAATAGCAACATGCATGTTCTTTTATCAGATCTGCAGATTAAGAATTTTAGTTTATGTTCTTAGGTCTACCAAAATATTCTGAATGTTCAATACAATAATTTAAGACCTGTGAATCTATAAATATATTTTTTGATAATTAAATATTTAGCAATTATTTTTTAGTTTAATTTTTAGTTTAATGTCAATTTAGTTCAATGTCAACATTGAAGAATAATAAAAATATCAAATAATCTTAAATTTATTTACAAATGTGGTTGGTTGAACCAAATTAAATATTAATTTAACAACTACTTGTTAATATGTCAGTATTGATTCTATCTTCAAGAAGTGCAATTATGTGTAACTGAACTTTCTGTTTTCTTGTCTTCTTTCAGTTTTGCTTCATAATACAGTTCATAATTATCTGCATTTATCTCATTGTCTACATTTCAACTGGTAACCTATCATGCTGACAAATTCTTAGAGGATGCCATCGTTCTATAGGATGTGTGCTTTTCTAGATGATATTATTTTAAAGGAAGCAACCACTATAACAAATAGGCAAAAAAAAAAAAAAGTTGAGAAATGGTAAGGAAAAATCTGCAAACATGTGGTTCAGTTCAGCTCAGTCGCTCAGTCATGTCCGACTGTTTGTGACTTCATGAATCACAGCACGCCAGGGCTCCCTGTCCATCACCAACTCCTGGAGTTCACTCAAACTCATGTCCATCGAATCGGTGATGCCATCTAGCCATCTCATTCTCTGTCGTCCCCTTCTCCTCCTGCCCCCAATCCCTAGCATTTGCATATCTTTTACATCTAAATGAAAGTGTGTTTGATATCAGTTTTTGAATATGAAATGTTTATTTTTAAAGCATGTCTTTGGTTGTTGTAGCTTTATAGCCATGTCATAATTACATGTATTTAAAAACTTATGTTCAGAGACTAAACATCCCATTTTTCCAATTGCTAAATATTATCTAATACGGAAACAGAAGTATATAAACTAGAATTAAAGTTAGCTACCTGTAGTGTGGCATAACCATGCATCCTTCTGTTGACTATTAAATTGCAAAGAAAGAACTGTTTGCAGTGTTTAAACATTATCATTGAATAGCAATCACTTTTGTAAGTTATTTAATAAGATAATTATAGTTTGCAATGAAAAGTACCCACAGTTTTAATGGCAGCCAGGTATATAAAGTCACAAAGCATGGCATTTACAGTTGGGATTTCCATCCTCAGAAAATATTTGAGTTGTCTCTCACCCTCTAATTGCTTTAACTTTTAAGAAAAGGAAGTAGGATGTTTATTCTGTGATTAATAAAGATCAAAACGGCACTTACTATTTTAAAATTGAGTCAGTTAATGACTCCACAGTTTGGTGAACACTAGGGTACTAGTACCGGCACAGACACAGAATAAATCAAATTGTAAGTGAGAACAAATACCTTGGCTCATACTGGATGTTTTGGGCATGTTACAACAATTGTCTATCTAGTCAAGGCTATGGTTTTTCCAGTAGTCTTGTATGGATGTGAGAGTTGAACTATAAAGAAAGCTGAGCACCGAAGAATTTATGCTTTTGAACTGTGGTGTTGGAGGTCTCTTGAGAGTCCCTTGGACTCCAAGGAGATCCAACCAGTCCATCCTAAAGGAAATCAGTCCTAAATATCCATTGGAAGGACTGATGTTGAAGCTGAAACTCCAGTACTTTGGCCACCTGATGTGAAGAACTGAATTATTTGAAAACACTTCGATGTTGGGAGAGATTGAAGGCGGGAGGAGAAGGGGATGACAGAGATGAGATTGTTGGATGGCATCACCGACTCAATGGACATGAGTTTGAGGAAACTTTGGGAGTTGGTGATGGACAGGGAGGCCTGGCGTGCTGCAGTCCATAGGGTTGCAGAGAGTCAAACACAACTGAGCGACTTAACTGACTGAACTGACACTATTGGTGCCTTTGGGCTTCCTGTTCTCTTTCTCTGCCAATATCTAGAGTGTGCCTGCTTCATCCTTTGGTTTTATTTCCTCAGTTTACAAACAACTGAAAAGAGATATGACAACAAAATAGAAAAATTACTTTTCGGATGGAGATGGGATATTTGTATGTATACATATATGTATTTATACATATTTATGAACTGAAGTGAAGTCGCTCAGTCGTGTCCGACTCTTTGTAACCCCATGGACTGTAGCCCACCAGGCTCCTCTGTCCATGGGATTCTCCAGGCAAGAATACTGGAGTGGGTTGCCATTTCCTTCTCCAGGGGATCTTCCCGACCCAGGGATCGAACCCAGGTCTCCTGCATTGCAAGTGGACGCTTTAACCTCTGAGCCACCAGGGAAGTATGAGCTATTTATAAATTTTGGAGATTAGGCCTTTATTGGTCGTATAATTTGCAAGCTCAACATTCAGAAAACAAAGATCATGGCATCTGGTCCCATCACTTCATGGGAAATAGATGGAAAAACAGTGGAAACAGTGTTAGACTTTATTTTTTTGGGCTCCAAAATCACTGCAGATGCTGATTGCAGCCATGAAATTAAAAGACGCTTACTCCTTGGAAGGAAAGTTATGACCAACCTTGATAGTATATTAAAAAGCAGAGACATTACTTTGCCAACCAAGGTCCGTCTAGTCAAGGCAATGGTTTTTCCCGTGGTCATGTATGGATGTGAGAGTTGGACTGTGAAGATAGCTCATCGCCGAAGAATGGATGCTTTTGAACTGGTGCTGTAGAAGACTCTGAGAGTCCCTTGGATTGCAAGGAGATCCAACCAGTCCATTCTGGAGGAGATTAATCCTGGGTGTTCATTGGAATGACTGATGCTAAAACTGAAACTGCAATACTTTGGCCACCTCATGCGACGAGTTGACTCACTAGAAAACACTCTGATGCTGGGAGGGATTGGGGGTGGGAGGAGATGGGGTCGACAGAGAATGAGATGGCTGGATGGCATCACCAACTCGATGGACATGAGTTTGAGTGAACTCCGGGAGTTGGTGATGGACAGGGAGACCTGGCGTGCTGTGATTCATGGGGTCGCAAAGAATTGGACACGACTGAGCAACTGAACTGAACTGAACTTCCTCTTAGAACTGCATTTGCTGCATCGCATAGATTTTTGAAAGTTATGTTTCCATTTTCATTTGTCTTAAGGTGTTTTCTAGTTTCTTCTTTTATTTCTTCATTGTTTAAATTTTTTCATAGCATGCTTTTTAGTCTTCACGCGTTAGTTCTTTTCCCATTTTTCTTTCTGTAATTGATTTCTAGTTTCTTATCATTGTGGTTGGAAAAAGAATATAATTTCTCTTATCTTAAATTTGTTGAGACTTGATTTGTAGCCTAGCATGTGATCTTTCCTAGGGAAGTTTCTGTATGCACTTGAATGTGTATTCTGCTGTTTTGGATGGAATGTTCTATACTATCTATCAAATTCAGTAGGCCTATTGTGGCATATAAGCACTGTTACTTCATTGATTTTCTGTCTGGAATGCTCTATCTGTTGAATTAAGTGGGGTGCTAAAGTCTCCTTCTATTATTGTATTGATATCAATTTTTTCATTTTTTATTTGTGGTTATTTGCTTTATATGTAGGTGCTCCTGAATTGAGTGCATCTATTTTAGCAAGTATAATATCCTTGTCTTGTATCAATCCCTTTATCATTATATAGTGCCCTTTGTCTTTTTTTATAGCTTTTGTTTTTAGGTCTATTTTGTCTCATGTGAGTACTTTTACCTCCATCTTGTCATTTCTATTTGCATGAAATGTCTTTTTTCAGTCCTCTCACTTTCAGTCCATGAGTCTTTAGATCTGAAGTGTGTCTCTTGTAAGCAGCATATAGATAGGTCTTGATTTTTATTCAGTCAGCTGCCCTGTGTCTTTTGATTGGAGCATTAAGTCCATGAATAATTAAGTCTATTCATATGTATTCACTTATTATCATTTTATTACTTGTTTTCTGGTTATTTCAAAATTCTTCTGTTTATTAGCTATTCTTTTTGTTTCCACCTTTGTGATTTGATGATTTTTAATAGTATGTTTTTTGTTTCTTGAGTTTCTGTGGATCTATTATAGGTTTTTTGTTTGTGGTTACCATTGGGTTCATATATATTGATAAATAACTACATCTACCTGTTTTAAATTTGAAGTTATTTAGGTTCAAACACATTCCAAAAAATCTACACTTTTTACTCCCCTCCCCCACATATTGTGTATTCAATATTATGCTTTGCATCTTAATGTTTATCCCTTTAACTCTTCCTTATATGTTTACCTCTCCTAGTAGGATTAACCCTTTCCCATAGATTCTTTTCTTTTTTTTTCTTTCTTTCTTGACCACACTGTATGGCTTGTGGGACCTTATTTAATTGGCCAGAATTTGAACTTGTCCTCACAGTGGTGAAAGTGCCAGTACTTAAAACACTGAACTACCAGCGAATTCTTTCCTATAGATTCTTACTTCTCTACACTCAGAGATGATGAAGACCCTTTAACATTTACGGTAGGATTAGTATTGACAAACCCTTGCAGTTTTTTTTTGTCTGAATGTTCTTTATCTCTCCTTTGATAATAAATATAATCTTGCTGAGAAGAATATACCAGGTTTGTATGTGTTCTATTTCAGCACTTTATATATATCATGTTACACTCTACAGTCCTGCAAAGTTTTTGCAGAAAAATTAACTGATAAACTTTTGAGGATTCCCTTGTATACAACTCTTTGCTTTTCTCTTCCTCCTTTTAGAATTATCTCTTTTACTTTTGTCATTTTCATTATGATATTTTTTGGTGTGAGTCTGTTTGGGTTCATCTTTGTTGTGGCCCTCAGTGCTTCTTGTACCTAGATATCTCTTTCCTTCTTCAGATTCTGGGATTTTAAGCTAATGCATTTTCAACTCCCTTCTCATTTTCTTTTTCTAGAGAATTTTGGAATGCTTCAGTTCAGTTAAATTCAGTCTCTCAGTCGTGTCCGACTCTTTGCGACCCCATGGACTGCAGCACACTAGGCTTCCCTGTTCTTCACCAACTCCCAGAGCATGCTCAAACTCATGTCCATTGAGCTGGTGATGCCATCCAACTATCTGATTCTCTGTCGTCCCCTTCTCCTTCTGCCTTCAATCTCCATAGCATCAGGGTCTTTTCTAAGGAGTCAGTTCTTTGCATCAGGTGGCCAAAGTATTGGAGCTTCAGCTTCTGCCTCAGTCCTTCCCATGAATATTCAGGATTGATTTCCTTTAGGATTGACTGGTTTGGTCTCCTTGTAGTCCAAGGGACTCTCAAGAGTCTTCTCCAACACCACAGTTCAAAAGCAACAATTCTTCAGTGCTCAGCTTTCTTTATGGTACAGCTCTCACATCCACACATGACTACTGGAAAAACCATAGCTTTGACCAGACGGACCTTTGTTGACAAAGTTATGTCACTGCTTTTTAATATGCTGTCTAGGTTGGTCATATCTTTTCTTCCAGGGTGCATCTTTTAATTTCATGGCTGCAGTCACCATCTCCAGTGATTTTGGAGCCCAAGAAAATAAATTTTTTCACTGTTTCCATTGTTTCTCCATCTATTTGCCATGTAGTGATGGGACCAGATGCCATAGTCTTAATTTTCGGAATGTTGAGTTTTAAGCCAGCTTCCTTCTCTTTCACTTTCATCAAGAGACTCTTCAATTCCTCTTCTCTTTCTTCTATAAGTGGTATCATCTGCACACCTGAGGTTATTGATATTTTTACCTGAAATCTTGATTCCAGCTTGTGGTTCATCAAGCCTGGCATAATGCGTGATGTACTTTGCATATAAGTCAAATAAGTCGGGTGACAATATACAGCCTTGCCAATTTGGAACTCCTTTCCCAATTTGGAACTAGTCCATTGTTTCATGTCCAGTTCTAAATGTTGCTTCTTGACCTGCACAGATTTCTCAGGAGGCAGGTAAAGTGGTTTGGTATTCCCATCTCTTAAGAATTTTCTATAGTTTGTTGTGATCCACACAGTCAAAGGCTTTGGTGTAGTCAATAGAGGAGAAGTAGATGTTTTTCGGGAATTCTCTTGTTTTTCTATGATCCAGTGGATTTTGGCAATTTGATCTCTGGTTCCTTTAAAGATCTCTTAAATTGTCTCATTTTTTAAAGTTTGTTTCTCTTTTTGTTTCCTGGTTGGGTGATTTTTATTTTTCTATCTTCCTGATCACTTATGTTCATTCCTTCTAGTTTATTTTTTATTTCAGTTATTCTTTATTTCTGAGTTCTAAAAATATTTTCTAGTTCCTTGTTAAAATTCTCAGTGTTCATCTATTATTTCCCCTAATTCAGTTTATATTCTCATTATCAATATTTTGAAGTCTTTGTCTGTTAAATTGCTTATTCCTGTTTTATTGGTTTCGTTTTCTTTCAGACGTTTTCTCCTATGCTCTCCTTTGATACCAGTTTTTTTACATTTTCATTTTGCTTAACTTTCTCTGCCTCTGTGAATTTAGGCGAAATAATTACCTATTACAGTCTTTTTTAATTTATTTTTTAAAATATAAATTTATTTATTTTAATTGGAGGCTAATTACTTTACAATATTGTATTGGATTTGCCATACATTTACATGAATCCACCCCAGGTGTACATGTGTTCCCCATCTTGAACCCCCCTCCCACCCCCCTGCCCATCCCATCCCTCTGGTTCATCCCAGTACACCAGCCACGAGCATCCTGTATCATGCATAGAACCTGGACTGGCGATTCATTTCACATATGATAATATACATGTCTCAATGCCATTCTCCCAAATCATCCCATCCTCGCCCTCTCCCACAGAGTCCAAAAGATTGTTCTATACATCTGTGTCTCTTTTGCTGTCTCGTATACAGGGTTATCATTGCTATCTTTCTAAATTCCATATATATGTGTTAGTATACTGTATTGGTGTTTTTCTTTCTGGCTTACTTCACTCTGTATAATAGGCTCCAGTTTCATCCACCTCATTAGAACTGATTCAAATGTATTCTTTTTAATGGCTGAGTAGTACTCCATTGTGTAAATGTACCATAGCTTTCTTATCCATTCGTCTGCTGATGGACATCTAGGTTGCTTCCACGTCCTGGCTATTATAAACAGTGCTGCGATAAACATTGGAGTACATGTGTCTCTTTCAATTCTGGTTTCCTTGGTGTGTTTGCCCAGCAATGGAATTGCTGGGTCACATGGCAGTTCTATTTCCAGTTTTTTAAGGAATCTCCACACTGTTCTCCGTAGTGGCTGTACTAATTTGCATTCCCACGAACAGTGTAAGAGGGTTCCCTTTTCTCCACACTCTCTCCAGCATTTATTGCTTGTAGACTTTTGGATAGCAGCCATTTTGACTGGTGTGAAAAGGTACATATTTGTGGTTTTGATTTGCATTTCTCTGATAATGAATGATGTTGAGTGTCTTTTCATGTGTTTGTTAGCCATCTGAATATCTTCTTTGGAGAAATGTCTGTTTAGTTCTTTGGCCCATTTTTTGATTGGGTCATTTATTTTTCTGGAAATGAGCTGCAGGAGTTGCTTGTATATTTTAGAGTTTAATTCTTTGTTAGTTCCTTCGTTTGCTATTATTTTCTCCCATTCTGATGGCTGTCCATTCACCTTGCTGATAGTTTCCTTTGTTTTGCAGAAGCTTTTAATTTTAATTAGGTCCCATTTGTTTATTTTTGCTTTTATTTCCAATATTCTGGGAGGTGGGTCATGGAGGATCCTGCTGAGATTTATGTCGGAGAATGTTTTGCCTATGTTCTCTTCTAGGAGTTTTATAGTTTCTGGTCTTACATTTAGATCTTTAATTCATTTTGAGTTTATTTTTGTGTATGGTGTTAGAAAGTGTTCTAGTTTCATTCTTTTACAAGCAGTTGACCAGTTTTCCCAACACTACTTGTTAAAGAGATTACCTTTTCTCCATTGTATATTCTTACCTCCTTTGTCAAAGATAAAGTGTCCATGAGTGCGTGGATTTATCTCTGGGCTTTCTATTTTGTTCCATTGATCTATATTTCTATCTTTCTGCCAGTACCATACTGTCTTGATGACTGTGGCTTTGTAGTAGAGCCTGAAGTTTGGCAGGTTGATTCCTCCAGTTCCATTCTTCTTTCTCAAGATTGCTTTGGCTATTTGTGGTTTTTTCTGTTTCCATACAAATTGTGAAATTATTTGCTCTTGCTCTATGAAAAATACTGTTGGTAACTTGATAGAGATTGTATTGAATCTGTAGATTTCTTTCGGTAGTATACTCATTTTCACTATATTGTTTCTTTTGATCCATGAACATGGTATATTTCTCCATTTATTTGTGTCCTCTTTGATTTCTTTCACCAGTGGTTTATAGTTTTCTATCTATAGGTCTTCTGTTTCTTTAGGTAGATATATTCCTAAGTATTTTATTCTTTTCATTGCAATGGTGAATGGAATTGTTTCCTTAATTTCTCTATTTTCTCATTATTAGTGTATAGGAATGCAAGGGATTTCTGTGTGTTGATTTTATATCCTGAAACTTTACTATATTCATTGATTAGCTCTAGTGATTTTCTGGTGGAGTCTTTAGGGTTTTCTATGTAGAGGATCATGTCACCTGCAGTGAGAGTTTTACTTCTTCTTTTCCAATTTGGATTCCTTTTATTTCTTTTTCTGTTCTTATTGCTGTTGCCAAAAGTATATTGAATAGGAGTGGGCACCCTTGTCTTGTTCCTGACTTTAGGGGAAGTGCTTTCAATTTTTCACCATTGAGGATAATGTTTGCTGTGGGTTTGTCATATATAGCTTTTATTATTTTGAGATATGTTCTCTTTATTCCTGCTTTCTGGAGGGTTTTTTTAAATCATAAATGGATGTTGAATTTTGTCAAAGGCTTTCTCTGCATCTATTGAGATAATCATATGGTTTTTGAAAGGAGCATTCTTATGTAGGACTATCCCTATACAGACTGCATGCTCACATTGCCTTTGGTGGGACACAGTTCACATCTTTCCTCAGGATGTGCTGTTAACTTGGTAAGTGACAGGGCTGAATAAGAGGGCCTAAAACTTGAGCAAATGTTAGATGGGACTTCTCCTTTCGGGCTTCCCTGGTGGCTCAGAGGTTAAAGCGTTTCCCTGCAATATGAGGGACCCGGTTTCAATCCCTGGTTCGGAAAGATCCCCTGGAGAAGGAAATGGCAGCCCATTCCAGTATTATTTCCTGGAGAATCCCATGGATGGAGGAGCCTGGTGGGCTGTAGTCCATGGGGTTGCAAAGAGTCAGACACGACTGAGAAACTTCACATCACTTCTCCTTTACTCAGTGGCTGTCACAGTCTGTTGGGGCAAGGTGTGATCCCAAGTTGGCTGCAGCTGAACCCTGAGAGTTAGGCCTGAGTTGGCTCTGTTCCTTTTAAGCGTTTGCTTTCCCCTGTCCCTGCATTGGACTGTTGCCCCAGAGCTGGGTGGGGCTGAAGGAAGGGGCGGAGGAGGGAACCCATGCTGGTACTTAGATTGTGTTGGCTACAGACAGAGGTCCAAACTATCTCTAACATGCTACCTGTATAGATGCCATTGTTTTTATTTCCTCTGCTCAGATGCAGCCTTGGACCCAAGTCTTTTTTTGTCCCCTACAGCTGACTACTCCCACTGACCCTGTCCTGGATGGAGGGCACTTTGGGCCCTCGTGAACTCTCAGCTTGTATCAGGGCATGAACTGCGATGGAGCTACCATCATCAGAGTTTTGGGCTGCTTCTGATGCTTGAAGAAGTGCCAGTGATGGCCATTGCTGCCTTATCCAGGCATTGCCCTGGGACTGAGTCACTTCTGTGTCCCATGCTCAAGTTTTCTCCCCAGTTGTGGCAGCTCAAGATCCAGTGCTGCCAGCCCTGTGACACAGAGTATGTTGGCCTGGAGTGTTTGTTTTGCTTTGTCTGGGCTGCATACCAAGATGGTCACAGGAAACCTCTATGCCTATCATGTGGGCAAACCAGCACTTGTGTGCTCCTCATGAGTAGAGTTGAAGCTTCCCACTGGCCTCTGTTAGTCCCAGTGGCCCTCCAAGCAGCCAAGAGAACTTGTCTCTCCTGTGTAGGTCCCTTGGACTGGAGCATCTAGTTTGTGACTCTCACCACTCACTCACCAGGGTGGGTCTCCAACTGTATGCTCCCTTTTCCTTTCCGTCTTCTCCCAGAGTCACAGGTCCTGACCTGATCACTTTTCTTCCCTTTCTACCCAATTATATGTGGATCTCTCTTAAAACCTTGATTGTACAGGAGGGGTCTTTCAGCCAGTTTCCAGTTAGTTGTCGGTGAGAATTGTTTCACATGTAGATGTATTTTTAGTGTGTTCATCGGAGGAGGTCAGTTCCACTGAAGTAATTCCTCCTAATTTCCCATCTTGATCAATCTAGGGGGTGCTTTGTATGCACATGCTCGGACATGTCCAACTCTTTGAGACCCTATGGACTGCATCCCATCTGTCTCCTGTGTCCATGGGATTTTCCAGGCAAGAGTACTGGAGTTCATTGCCATTTCCGCCTCCAGGGGATCTTCCCAAGCCTGGGATTGAACACTTGTCCCCTGCATCTCCTTCATTGGCAGGTGGAATCTTTACCACTGAGTCACCTGGGAAGTCCTCTAAACATGTCACCTGCCTGGAAATTACTTCTGAAATATAAATGGTTCTCGCATTCATGTGGACAGTGGAATCACTTGGAGGGCTTCCATAAACTGTTATTTGTGTTCCACACCCCATTTCACTCTCCTCACCCATGACTGTGAATTAGTTGAGCTAAAGTGTGGCCTGACTTTGGAATTTTTTTAAAGATCCAGGTGATTCTGTTGTCCAGCCAAGCTTTGGAATCTAGTCTAGATCTTTGAGGTTCAAATGAGAAGGGTCACATTCACAACTCGACTGGCTTGTTTCCTTACAGAGACATATCTGTAGATAGATAGCAGAACCTAATGTGTGTGTATGTGTGTGTGTGTGTGTGTGTGTGAGTGTATGCACAGCCATGCTTATTCCCATGCTTAAGTGATAGGAGCAAGTGATACGACATTGTTGCCTTTTCTTACCTTTGCTCTTCTGACTCTATCCAGTTATCAACTAAGAATGATTTTTATGTAGGCAGATGGTATTAGTGGTTGGTATTAGTGGTGGTATTAATTTAAGACCTAGGAATTCCTTTTCTTTGTTTCCCACCTTTTTTATCCTTTGTGAATATAAGATGAATAAAAATAAGAAGAGCATTTTTAAAACCCTGATAAAATTATTATATGGATCAACATTTTCTAATTTAAACAATAATTCGTTGGAAATATTCGTTGAGCACTTAACGAAAACAACCCTGTCATTTAGTGCTATTATTTCATTTTCCAGCTGAGGAAACTAAAGCAAAGAAAGGAGAATATAATCCTCTTTGGGTACATTTCTTTATCTTAAATCAAGTTAAAATTCTTGCTACAAATCAGCATACCTATTTGAACATTTCCCTAGTTTTAATAGGGTGAAGGTGGTGTTTGAGTATTATGAGTCTTGACAGCCCAGAACGTAATTGGACAAAAGCAGCTGTTTCTTATAGTCTTAAGTCTCTGAAGGTTTTGATGTCTTGAGCAGTTGAAGATATGTGAATGGTGATGGATAATTACTTTTATCTAACAGGATTAATTAAACATTCGTTCTTCCCAGTTTTGAAATTTTCAGAATCACTTCTAAGTATATGACGAAAGTATGGTCCTTATTTTCTAGAAGAGTCCCAATGCAGAAAAGTTATCTTCCACTGCAAAATAGGTCATCTGAAGCATATCAAATATTGTATCCAGATTTTTGTTTTAAAGTATGTGATTGTTATTTCTAAAAATGGCTTTGGGTTCAAAAGAAATTATGTTGAGAATTAAAGCAAGTACCACAACACAACCACTATTTCCTGCTCAAATGAACTTTACTTTATCAACTTTTATGATAATAGTGCTAAACACTGCCAAAGCACAAGTGCCTTTTCCCCCAATGATAATGTTGTGTTTTTAACTGATGTACTCATGTTTCTGGTCAGTTAAACAAGAGACTTTTCAATTATGCAATGTGACACACTTTTAATCTTCTACTTTATTTTATACTGGACCTTCTAAATAGTTTTTCTCACACTATAGGAAAATGGATAGGTATGGTGTGCTTTCCAATGAAAGCACTTAAAAATACATCCTGTAAATACAGATACATTTTAAAAGTTTAAACCATTCCGAAAAAGAAGGACACCCCTTCTCACTGGTTACAACCCTTGCCCATTTGGATTGATTTCCTTTTTCTTTCTTTCTTCCTTTTTCTCTTCCTTTCTATCTTTCTCTCTCCTCTTTTCCCTTCCATTTCTTTTTTAAATTTAAAATCTCAGCATTTCCCTCATTGTGCTGATCAAAATAATGCCCTTAGCCTTCAAGGAAAGTGTGGATGTTTGTAACCATAATTGTCAGCAGCCATATTTTTCTGACTACTGAAAGGAACTGATTTGTGTCAGCATTAGCACCCTTCAACACTCTAAACCATTCCTTCCTTCCCCCGTCCAATGGCAGCTCCCAAACTACCTACTTGTTTCATGTCAAATGCATGCTTGGCTCTGTAATAAATCACTGATGAACAGCCAGCTCTCTGTTTCAGAGGTGCAGCCTGTGAGCATTGATTAATGTGATTCTTCAGGAATGGAACAATGGCTTGTGTGCATATGCACAAGAAAAGCTTGTCCATGGCTATAGATAGCTTTGTTCTATGTGCTCCAGCCTCTCTCCTTACAGTGTTCTCTTTCTGGGCTTAGCATGGACCTCAGCTAATTGATTAACAGAACCTTTAGGCTGCCTGAGGTGGTCCTAAAACAGGGATGTAATCAGAGGCTTTGAAAGACTCCATTCTTGTCTTTGGGGATTATGGCTGAAAGACACATATGGCCGCCACAATAGGCAGAACAGCAAGTCTACTTATTTTGGGAAATTTTGGCAAATTTCAGTGCTATTTTGCTTCTGTTGGATTATTCTTTTTCTTTAACCCAATTGGTTATCTTTTTGTAGTTGTCAGTTATTTTTTGGACAAAAATTTCATATTAGATTCTTCTTTTTTCCTTATTGCCTGTGTTATTATCCTTCTTTTTATTAATGTGTTAGGAAACCCATATTCAGTTTTAACAGTTGTTCCGAAATACTGAATATCAAGGAGCAGTTGAAAATATAATCACAACATTTTGGTCACAAAATACAACTCCGTTTATCCTTTGATATCTAAATAGCTTATATTCTATCAGAAGAGTGAGGAATATTAAGTAAGCTTTGAATAGTATTCATTATTTCTTCAGTATTGTTTATTTTTGAAATGTAAATCATTGTTTTTTTTTCATTTCTTTAAATTAAAAAATATAAGTCAGAGTATTCATGGAACAGTAACTGTGCCTAGTCGCTCAGTTGTGTCTGACTCTTTGTGACCCATGGACTGTAGCCCTTCAGGCTCCTCTGTCCATGGATTCTCCAGTCCAGAATGCTGGAGTGGGTAGCCCATTCCTTTCTCCAGAGTATCTTCCCAACATAGGGAAGGAATCCAGGTCTCCTGCATTGCAGGCAGATTCTTTACTATCTGAGCACCATGGAAGCCCTATTATGGTAATAATAGTAGTAGATTAATGGCCATTTTTACTTATTTTTCATATCTTTGCTCTTTTTTGGTTATCAGGTATCTTTGAGATTGAATGATGTGTTAAGTAATGTGTGTATGTGTGTATATGCTTAGTTGCTCAGTCTTGTCTGACTTTTTGGGACCCCATGGACTGTAGGCCTCCAGACTCCTCTGTCCATGGAATTTTCCAGGTAAGAATACTGGAGCAGTTTGCCATTTCCTATTCCAGGGGATCTTCCTGACCCAGGGATTCAACCTGCACCTCCTGGGTCTCCTGCACTGGTAGGGGGATTGTGTTGGCTGAGGGGAATGTTAATGTAAGTTCTTATTTTGTTTTTTTTTTTTAATAGCTATAATTCTATATTATTTTACTTTGACCTTTAGATTTATAGGTAAACAAACTGTTTTTTAAAGGCAAAAAACTAGATTCAGTCAAGTTCTGAAAAGATGAAAAATTTCTGGTAAAATCTTATTTCTTGGTATTCTGGAAATATGACTGGAAGTTTCATAGAAGATCTCTTCTCTCCTTTTATGAACAAGAGAGCTAAAGAAAACTAGTTATGTCAGTTTAGAATTAGTGAGCAGTGAGGAAAAGAGCTGAAGCCCTTTTATGGTCTTTCACATATTAATTCATGATCTGTAAGCTTGTCTTTTTCAAATGAGAGAAGTTTGTCATACAAGATCCTAGAGAAAAAGCTGTCTTAAAATGTTTTAGAGAAGTCAGTTTTTGTAATCTCAAAAAGAATTTACTTCCATGAAAGAGGGAAAAATTAGGTACTTTTTCACTTATATAGGAGAGATTTTTTTCCCTTGAAGTGTAATCTGTTGTTTTAACTTTGTAATGATTATTATTCAAATTAAAATTTGTGATACTTAATTCTTAAATCTGTCCAAGAAAATTATTTATAATTTATGAATAATATATATACTTGAGGAGAAGGAAATGGCAACCCACTTCATTATTCTTACCTGGAGAATTCCATGTGCAGAGGAACCAGGCAGGCTACAGTCCATGGGGTCACAAGAGTCAGACACGACTTAGTGATTAAATCAATTGACAAACCATATATACTTGAGGCATGAAATTAATATTAATAAACAGCCTATATGTGAGACCTGCCAGTGATTCTATGACAAATGTATTCAGAATTTTAACTTGAGTCATCAAGAACCTGTCTCCTAAGGAGCTATGCTTGCCCCAGTGGTAATGGGCAAAATGGGATAGGGAGAAGCTAGATATTTCAGGGATTCTTCCTGGTGCTGGAGTGAGATTTTCTTTTCATGATATCTAGGAGATAAAGGTTGTGAAGAAAAACTTAGGGTAATAGCAGTTGACTTGATGGAGTAGAGGACTGTGGGAAACTCCACCCCTGAGAGTGAAGTGGGAAGAAGAATTCCTAGGACTCGATAATGATACCATATAAGAGATATGAGGAAACTCAGAGATGTATAAATTAGGAATGGTTTCGGCTAAATGGTCCAGTTACACGTAAAAATAAAGAGAACCAAGCTCTTCCAAAATATTAACTAAGTGCTTTCTCCAGTAATCTATCCAGTGAGAATATTACACTCATTTAATTTGATTGACTTAAAGTGAGACTTTTTAGTTTTTTATTTTGGCACTCAAAATAATAGAAATGATGCTGCTGGTGCTAATAATAATTATTATAGTAATAATAACTATTAATAATAATAGTGATAAACATTTCTTGAGCAATTACTGTTACCACTCACTGTGCTAAACAGTTTATATATTTTTTCCAATTGTTCCATGTAATACTATGCAGACTTTATTATGATCCCCATCTTAGTTGGAGGCTGTAGAGAGATTATTCAGCTTCCCAAGTTGGTTATGTGGCCAGTGTCTTTTCAAACCAGATATATTTCCCAGAGTCCACACTCTTGCCATTAGTTATCTCAACCAGTGTCTCATTATCTATCTAAATAACCAAACTTAAAATTTTTTCCATCAAGGCATGATTTGTGTCACACCTATTTAGAGGTGTCAACCTCCATAAGAGTCAGAAATGAACTGATTTTTTTAGCCTGTCTCCATTGAAAACAAATTTTTCTTAATTTCATTCATTCTTTTTATTCCCCAATATTTATTGCAGCAGACATTTTACAGCTTGTCAGATGCATACTATAATAAAAAGATAATGCATGCTCTCATATTCTGTTTATATCTTTTCATGTTGTTTGAAGGATTCAGCCATATTGATTTTTAACGAGAAGCTCTGACCATTTCTTTTCCCCATGAGAGATTTATCCTAAGATGACCAAATCTTTGAGTTTGCTTTCAGTGCAACAAAGCACTTAATTTCAGTGAAGCACCTCAACCCTTTTCCTTTATTTGAATATCTATCAGACTAGCTGATATTTTACTGCTTTATATTCTCAGATTTCCCTTTACATAGGCCTTAAGTTATGGCCTGTCACCATTATCTATCTCAACCACATCTAAATAGCAAAAAAAAAAAAAAAACAGAATAAAGTTATTTCAAATAACAATACTTTGTGTACTCTTATTTTTAAGGTAATATTAATAGCTCTTTCCATAGTTGCCTTCTATTATTGTGAAGTCCCCAGTATATTTTCTGGTATGTTACTATTTTTATTCTTAGTACCCTCACCCTCTCCCCAGAGGACACCATACTTTAAGCATACAGGTGACTCTAATGGTGTACTGTGAACTTTGGTGCACATGTAGTGTTTATTTATTTTAAAGGAAAGTAAGCCTTTCTTCTCATCGTGTTTGTGTCTCAGAAATATTGTTAGCTTCACAGTACAGGGATCTGTATTAAATCTAAATTGAATCTAACCTTACTTTTACAGTGAAATTTCTACTTATAGAGTAAGGATCTTCTGCTACCTCTGAGTAATTCAACATTATTAATATTTTAAGTCTTAGGGAAAATTAGAAATTTTACTAAGTTTAAAATTTGCTATTATATGTAAAGCTAAAAACTATAATTACTGGTAATTGTTAAGAGTTTTCTGTTCTCTAATTTTTGTTTTTTAAACCTAAATTTAAGTATCATGACGTTCCCAAATATCCTAATTAAAAAGCTTATCATTAGAAATGACTCTAGAAACAATTGTAAAAAGTGCTCAAAAGAGTCATGACAACTTCATATAAATATCATTGTAACACAATTGAAGAAGAAGCACTCTGATAGTTAAATATACTTGTAGCTATTTAAAAAGTAGTGGTAGTTGAGAAGTGATGGATATTGTTATGGCATAGATTGTGGTGTTGGTTTCATGGCTGTACAATTCTTTCCCGAGCCATCAATTTGTATGCATTAAATACAACTTTTTATATTTCAGAAAAAAGCAATGCTAATAGCTCTTGTCATGGGATTATTTTTTCTAATGAGTCATACAACTGAAATGTGTGTTCTGTCATGTCCAACTCTTTGCAACCCTATGGACTGTAGCCTGCTAGGTTCCTCTGTCCATGGAATTTTCCAGGCAACTGGAGAGAGTTGCCATTACCTCCTCCAGGTATCTTCCTGACCCAGGGATCGAAACTGGGTCTCCTGCATTGCAAGCAGATTCTTTTCTGCTGAGTCATCAGAGAAGCTCCAAGTAGAATAGGAATACTTCCAATGCTGATCATAATGTCTTTTCTAATTTTGGAACTGTAGGTCTCACAATATTTGCTTGATACTCTATATTAGCTGGTATTTTGTATTAGTTGTGTGATAGCATTTAGTAAATCCTATATGTTAAAAGTTAATTTTAAAATAAATATCAAACTAGGGAGTAGGTAGTCACATCTTTTTATTGAAGGAAATTTTACATGCAGTGAATTGCATGTATCTAAGTGTCCAATCTGAGTATTGATGAATGTATATGCCCACATGACAACAATCTAATCAAGATGTAAAACGTTTCTGTCATTCCAAGAGTTTACTCATTCCCTTTCCAGGCTATCTCTATTACCATAGTCAGTTGCTGTTTAGATATTTATTCCAATAGATTAGTTTTGCCTATGTTTTAACTTCATGTAAATGGAATGATTTAGCATGTGCTCTTTTGATATGACTTCTTTCACTTGACACGTCTGTGAAATCCATCCACTAGTTAACAGAAATCAATAGTTCATTCTTTTTTTAAAAAATTACTGAGTGTAATTATCAGTTCAATTCAGTTGGTCAGTCATGTCTAACTCTTTGCGACCCATGAACTGCTGCATGCCAGGCTTCCCTGTCCATCACCAACTCCTGGAGCTTGCTCAAACTCATGTCCATCGAGTCGGTGATGCCATCCGACCATCTCATCCTCTGCCATACTGTATGAATATATCTCAATGTGTCCATTCATTCTCTTATTAGTGGACATTTAGATTATTTACAGTTTGGGGCTATTATGAATGCACTGCTAGAAATGTTATTGTAGAAGTACTTTTATGGACATGTTTTCTTTCTGTGGGTGGGGAGGATGAGTAGTTTGAAGTGGAATTGCTGGGTTGTATGTTAAGAGTATGTTTAATTTTAAAAAGATAATCAATTTACCAACATGATTTTGCCACTTTATACTCTCTTCAGTGGTATAACTGGTCTAACTGCTCTACATCTTCATGATCTTTAGTGAAGGATTTATTCTGGAGGATACAAGATCTCTTTCTGTGGTTTGTCTTTCTCTAATGCCTTATGATGTTGAACTTTTCTTCATATGCTTATCAGCCATATATTTATCTTCTTTTGTTTTGTCTAAGTCTTCTGCCCATTTAAGGGAGCCTGTTTATGTTTCTGTTATTGATTCTTGGAATATTTGAAAATATATTCTAGATGTAAATCCTTTCTCATATATTTAATATGTGTGTATATATATGTGGATATATACATTTAAGTCAATGATATATATCAAATTGATTTTTGTGTGTAGTGTGAAGAAGGGGAAAAAGGTTTTATTTTGCATATGTTTATCTAGTCATTCCAGCATGATTTATTCAGGAGACCTTCCTTACTCAATTTAATTGCCTTGGCACTTTTGTTGAAATCAATTTGTATTATATGTTTGGGCCTGTTTCTAGACTTTCTCTTCTGTTCTGTTGACTTGTTTATCTTTGCTATGCCAAATAACAAATATACAAGCTTTCTTGATTATTATATCATTAACATCTTAAAATTATGATTTATTCCTCCATATTTTTCTTTTTAAAATTATTATATCTGTTTTAGATTCTTTAATGTTTCAAAAATTTTAGAATAACTTTGTTAATACCTACAAAAGAAAAAACCTGCTTAAATTTGTATTAGGGTTGTACTGAATCTATAGACCATTTTATGAAGAACGGACTTCTTAACAGTATAAAGTTTTTCTCAGTAAGAGAGGATGATAAATTTTTCAAATATAATTACAGTTGTAAATCTAGTTGTAAAGATTTATAATTGTAAATATATTTAGTTCTGTTAGTTTTTAATGTATTTTCAATCTGTCTTATTAGGCTACTAATTAAGATTGTTATTAACATATGTATCATTGTGAAATGTCTCTATCCTTTAATATCTTGGTCTTGACTTTTACAATGTTTGGTATTAATGTAATGATATAGCTTTATTATACTTAATGTTTGAATGTTATACTTTTTTTCCATCCACGTACTTTTAACTTATGTGTAAATTCCTATTTGTTGTGTATCTCTCAAAGCTGGGTAGTCTTGATTTTTTAAATTTTAGTCTAATATTATCAATATAATCATATAATAATATTGTCTATGCCTATAAAATAGGATGAAAAGTGAAAGTGTTAGTCGCTGAGTCGTGTCCTACTCTACTATCATGTGGACTGTAGCCTGCCAGGCTTCTCTATCCATGGAATTCTCCAGGCAAGAATACTGGAGTGAGTTCAGTTCAGTTCAGTTGCTTAGTCCTGTCTGACTCTCTGCTACCCCGTGGACTGCAGCACACCAGGCTTCCCTGTCCATCACTAACTCCTGGAGCTTACTCAAATTCATGTCCATTGAGTCAGTGATGCCATCCAGTCATCTTTTCCTCTGTCGTCCCCTTTGCCTCCTGCCTTCAGTTTTTCCCAGCATCAGGATCTTTTCAAATGACTCAGTTCCTTGCATTTGGTGGCCAAAGTATTAGAGTTTCAGGTTCAACATCTGTCCTTCCAATGAATATTCAGGACTGATTTCCTTTAGGATGGACTGGTTGGATCTCCTTGCAGTCCAAGGGATTCTCAAGAGTCTTCTCCAACACCACAGTTCAAAAGCATCAATTGTTCAGCACTCAGCCTTCTTTATAGTCCAACTCTCACATTCATACATGACCACTGGAAAAACCATACATGACTACTGGAGTGAATAACCATTCCCTTCTCCAGGAGATCTTCCTGACCCAGTTCGAACTTGGGTTGCATTGCAGGCAGATTGTTTACCATCTGAGCCGCCAGGGAAGCTTAGTTTTAATGTAATCATTTGTACAGTTGGGTTTGGATCTGTTACTTTGTCATCATATGTATATTCAAACATGCATAACAAATATATACTAGTATTCCATTTTCATTCCTCTTTTAGATCTTTAAATATGTACATGTAAGCTATACTGTTAATTTTTAAATTACTATGCTAGTTATAAATATATGCATGTGTGAACGCCCAGTCACTCAATCATATCCAACTCCATGACCCATGGACTATAGCCTGCTAGACTCCTCTGATGGTGAAAATTTTCCAGGCAAGAATATTGGAGCAGGTTGCCATATCTTAATATGCATACTTAAATGATAATAATCTACTTGGTGTTGCTATTGTATTTTTTTAAGTAGAACGTAAAAACTTTGCACCAGCATCATTCGGTTTACCTCCACTTCGTTTTTTGTAATGTTGTCTCATAATTTATATTGATATGTTATAAACTGCATAATATATTACATACTTTTGCTTTAAAATAGTTCTTATAAGAAATTAAGAGAGAAAAAATTGCCTTTAATTTATCCTTTTTCTTTGTAGTTTAAGGTTTCCATCTGGTGTTACTTCTCTTTGGCCCAAAGAAGTTCATTTAACATTTTTGTGGTGCAGTTTTTTTTTTTTTTGGCAATAAATGCTCTCAGCCTTTATCTGAATACAGCCTTATTTCACCTTCAATTTTGAAGGATATATTCACCAGATATAGAAATCTGTGATTTTTTTTTCAAGTTGTTGTTTTTGCCTTTACCTTTCAGCAGTTTAATTATTTCATTGTCTCCTTGTTTTTACTGATCCTGAGGAGAAAGTAGATATAATTTAGGTCCATCTTTTCCTTTGGTTTCTTTCAAGGCTTTCTCTTTAATTTTTTTTAGCTTTTCAGAAGTTTGACTATGATATGTTTAGGCATTTTAATTTATTTATTATTCTGATGTTCATAAAGTTTCTTGGAGCTTTATGCTTTTTTTTTTTCTACTTCAGGAAAATTTTGCCATTATTTCATGGAATGCTTTTCTAGTCATTTTCACTCTCTTCTCTTTTTGCCATTTTTATTTTCATGAATATATCAGGTCATTCTTTATTAATCCTCTGTCCATAAGTTTCTACTCATTTGACTTCAATCATTTATCTTCAGTTGGGTAATTTCTAGGGAACAGTTTTTGAGATCATCCTAGTTCTGCCTTCTGCCATTTCCAATCTGCTGTTAAGCTCACATGGTGAATTCCCTTACAGATTTTTATTTCTTTTCAGTTGTAGAATTTTATTTTGATCCTCTTTTAAACTTTCTACTTGCCTGCTAAATATTTCTGTTTGATTATTATGACTGTGTTTTCCATTCAGTCACCGTGCTTGTTTTCATTAGCTGCTTTAAAGCCCTTGCCTGCTAAGTCCAATGCTGGCGATACACTGAGGTCTGTTTCTATAGGCTTCTTTTTATTTCATTAACATATTTCTGTATATTAGTTATATGTCTAGAAATCTGTCACTTCAATTTAGGCATTGGAGTGAGTCTGCATCCTGTTATCTTTTCCTGAAGTATGTTAATTTTTCTTACAGCAGGCAATTAAATTATATTCTGACACCACAAACTTTATGATGGCTTTGTTTTACTTTTTTTTAGTAATGCTTTTTTGGTTTGGTTTTGTCTTTAATCCAGCATGACTTATGCCACTGCTGCTGCTGCTGCTAAGTTGGTTCAGTCTTGTCCGACTCTGTGCAATCCCATAGACGGCAGCCCACCAGGCACCTCTGTCCCTGGGATTCTCCAGGCAAGAATATTGGAGTCCTTCTCCAGTGCATGCATGCATGCTAGGTCGCTTCAGTCGTGTCTGACTCTGTGTGACCCCATAGACGGCAGCTCACCAGGCGCCTCTGTCCCTGGGATTCTCCAGGCAAGAATACTGGAGTGGGTTGCAGTTCCTTCTCCCAATTCATAAGATGAGGCCCTTGTAACTTGGTGTGACTTCAGCTTCATCTTCCCCGTGTTAGCCTCAGCTTTTTGGCCTTCTAGCCAGTGCTTCCCATTGGGATCTTTGGCATCTTTACTGTATGTCTACAATTCATGAGTCATTTAAGGATTTGAGAGGAAATTATAGGCAGTTGTGTAGCTCCTTCATATGTGAATTCTCTCATTTCTGGATTTTTTTTTTCCTCCTTCAATTTCTAGCCACTCTGGCAGTTCTGAGCTCCATTCTCTTGCATCTCAGTCCAGTAAACTGTGGCTTTATGCTTGAGTTCTATGGTTGAATTCTAACTCATTGTTTCTGCATGGCCTGGGGAGTGCCTTCAGTGGAAAAGCTGTATTAATGTGTATTTCCCCACATTAATTCCCAGTGTAGTTTCCTTCTCTCAAGGTTTATCCTTTCCATTTTATGCCTGTTTTTAGTCATTCTCCAGTGCTTTCAAAGAAATGTTCCTTACATTTTGTCCAGAGTATATAATAGTTGTCAGTGGGTGTTTTAGTTTAATTTGAGCTACTCTGCCATTACTGAAACTGCAACTGTAATCACATATTTTTGACTCAGTCTTTTTAGTTATCTCATCTGTTCCCACCTTTATTTCTTCTAATATTCATGTTTTATAACATTTTGTTTCTCAGGCTGGAACATAGAAAAAAGAATGGACAAAACTTAATAAATTGAACAAATTATTTAGATTGCACAGGAGAAAAAGTTTAATATAAATGAAATTAGCATGTAAAATATCCTGATAATTAAAAATCAGACTGAAAAAATAAGTTCATAATATGTCTTAATAGGCAACAAAACATTCAGCTGTTGTTCTTTAGTGTACTAATTTCACTATTGGGAATTCCTTGTTTATTTACAAATGGTTATGAAACACCTAGTCTGTTTAGAAATTTTTCTGAGTCCTGGAGATACTGTCATGAATAAAACAAAACACTGCTGTCCTTCCAGATCTTATAATCTAGATGGAAGAGATGAACATTAAGAAAATAAGTAAAATATTAGTTATCTTAGTAAAATAAGTTATATTGGATGGTGATAACTCTATGGAGAAAAGTAGAGAAATGAAACGGTGTGAGTGCAGTGGAGATACGGAAGGTTTAGTTTTGGATGTTTTTGGGAGAGCTCACTGATAAGGTGACATATAAGTAAAATTTGACATTACTGGGGGAGCCAGTCAGAAAGAAGGAAGAGCAAGAACAAGAGCAATGTTCTAGTCTCACTAGGTTTGAAAGTTGTAGTTTTATTAAAAATCTTATATCTTCCAATCTGGTTTCTTTTAGATCCTGTGTTGTAATTGTTCATCTTTAAACTTTGTACGATTCTAAATATATCTCTTTTTAGTGACTGACTTTCCCCGATTCCTCTTTTTCTTTGGAGTTATTTTCTGTGTTCCTTCAGTCCAAATGAGACGTGTGCTGTTCGGAACACACAGTTCCCAAGCAGGAATCAAAACCCCATATTGTCAAGCTGCCCAACTGGCAATATACATGGTTGTCTCTGTTCCCGCCAAATTGCTGACTTCTAACATTTCTGCCTGACTAGGAAGAAGCATCATGTGTGCATCAATCACTGGAAGACTGTGTCCACCCTAATTAGAATCATGTTCGCTTGTATGTACCCTCATGCACATGTGCACTTTCTTCCTGGTTATAGCTCTCTAAAGAAGTCAGGTTGGTGGATGTCATTTAATTTTAGGGTCCTCTGTAGAGTAAACTTGGAAATGTAATTTAATTTGGAAAGAAAGAATGCGAGAGCCTCTAGCATTCCTCTAATCTGCTGCTCCAGCATATGTGAAAAAATGTGCTGTCCTGGCTCATCTTTAATTCTTTTTGAAATTTTGGAAATAAACACAAACTGGCATATTTTGAAAAAAAATGCTTAATGTAAATATAGAACAAGGAAATAAAAAACACTGTTTTAAGCAGTATTAATACATTTTTGTATTCAATTCATTTATGATCACTTCTAAAGGCTTCCTAATAGTTTAGCTCTTGAAATTGCAGCATCTACCCAAAGTCAGATTTTTTTGTTTGTTTGTTTTAGAAATCTTCTCTGTTATCTAAAGCTACAGGCTCCAACATTGCCTTTAAGAGGGGTTACCTTTGTTCAGAATGCATTACCTTGTCATAAAAGTGGCAATACTATTGTGCTTTTTAAGGACCCATTATTTATATTCTGATATATCTACTGTAACACGTAAGAAACATCAAACCAATGGGTGAACAGTTATTTTTTCAAATGACTCATGGGTCTTATATCAGTCTTAATGTAATAACTAGCAATTTTATGGCACTGGTAAGGGAAATTTTTATAAAACTTGTACACTTTTTAGCATTTTTGGGAGATTGGCTCACTATGACCTGAAATGGAGTCAGGCTCATTTCTCATCAGATTATGTCACTGCAAAATTGATCTAAGTTTATATAGCTCTCTGAAGTCAAGACAAGGAAGTAACCCAGAGGGCTTTCTGAAATGTAAAGACTTCCTGTTTGAAGATGGAGAAAGGACTTCTAAGAGCCTGTTTGTTTGCTGACAGTGCTCACTTTAGGATCGACATGGTTACTTAATATGAACTGGACTTACATTCTAAAAATGGTGTGATATTTTGGGGCAAGAAAAGGAATAGTGGAAATAAGACTTCTTTTATGAATATTATCATTAGATACTTCCAACCTATCACCACAAAAGGCTGGCAATTGCTGCTTTGTTGTAGTACATATAGTAGTTTACATTTTTCAGCCATGATCAGACTAGATTTTAAAACTTGATACACCTATAAGAATTTCAATTTTGTAAATCAGCGACTTACTGGTAATACATTGTTAGCATTAATTTTTTAAAAATAATTTAATCTCAGAGAAAGGGACATTGTGATTAATCAAATATATATTATCTAGAGAAGTAGCTTTTTGATAGTCTATTTTGTTAAAAACAAAACATTTAACTGATCAAAACTGCATTCTAAAAAGGATAAACAGGAAAGAATTCCTCTGGCCCCAAGTTCCCTTGTTGTGAGGCAACATTTTAAGAAATACAGTGTCTAACCTTGAACTTGAAGTTGTATGCATATTTGCAACTCTATCTCCTCATGATCTTCTCACTTTTGGCAAGAGGACTAAAGTCACAAATACTTTCTGGAGAGGATTTTTTGATTGTGGGCTTATGTGCAAACCTGGAAAGAGTTTCGGTTTCACATTTGGTAATGTAGTGTGAAACAGAAATCCCAATTACAGAAGCAGTTTTCAGTGATTCGGCATAAAACTTGAGGAGGTATTTGAACCACCAAGCATTTGGAAAGGAGGTTTGTACTGATCTTATTCAGATCTCAAGGAACTGTGTTAGCCTAATATTTATATTTACGTCGTAATTATAGGATAAACGTAAACCAAGCAGAACACTCCTGTGTTAGCATGCAAGTCCCATCACCACTTGGTTTAAACATACCTGTCCAGCTTCTTCTGTCATCTCTAGTTCTGTCTTCCACACACAAAGAAGTATTAAGTATCACTGGACTTGAATAGCTTAACATCTTTGAGTACTTATGTTTTTCTGAATGTTGCCTTTCTTGAAATCGTCTTGGTCAAGTTCAGCTCCTGCTTCAAGTGTTTGTTCAGTTGTCATTCCTGGGAAGTATTAAGTTTTACAACTGTTCTCCAGCCTTCTAGCCTTAGAGCTAATTACTTTTTGATGTGTTTGCACACAACTTTATAGGACAGTATAAGGACAAGAGAATTAATGTTGATGGAAGTCCAGTAATGAATTTCATTGAGTCTCTCAAAAGCCCATTTTAACAGAGAGGTCCCAAACTAAGAAGTGATGGGGCAAATTTTTGAACGGAGGCTTTTTAATTCCAAAATTTCAATATATTCTTAAGTTAACCTGCTGTAATTTCGTCATGTCTCTCTCCTTCTTTCCCTTACTGCATGAGCTCTGATTTTAATTAATTTTATTGCAGCATAGTAATTTCTTCTTCAGTACTAGGAATTACATATTGTTCTATTACAATGATAAAAATGCTTACCAATTAATTAATAATGAATGTTTTATAAAATGCAACTGTAAATGAATTGTCCATATAGAAGCTTCCATAAATCTTTAGTAAACAGCTAGATAAATTACAAAAAATTAAGTATATCTCTGTAACCCCTGTGCAGATCAATAAATAGAAGCTGTTTGTCTCAAACTTTCCCTTGCCTTTCTCCTGTACAGTGCTACTATCTTGACTCCTAACATCATATATTAAATCAGTTTTAATAGTTTTTACCTTTATATAAATAGAATCATATAGTATGTTTTATTTTGTGTATTTTTAAAAATATTCCAGATTGTCTTTTTGAGATTGGTATATATGGGGGTATATAAAGCAATCATAATTTTATTCAATGAATGACTTTTTTTGAAAGGCAATGGTTTTCTTTACTCTGGTTACATTATTTATATGTATAAAGGCAAAAATCTTTATGAATGAAATGAATTGAATTTGTCAGTAACATATGAACTTGGATTAAAGAGCCTTATTGTGTATTGTTTTTATCTTCAACTTATTTTTAATTATTTCTTTCTTTCCCCTCTAAAAGATATATATTCTAAATTTCTACAATTCTGATTAGCCAGGTTAACGTCTCATTGTGGAAAAAACATTGAAAGTGAAAATGTTAGTCGCTCAGTCTTGTTCGACTCTTTGTGATCCTATGGACTGTTGCCCACCAGGCTACTCTGTCCATGGGATACTCTAGGCAAGAATACTGGAGTGGGTAGCCATTCCTTTCTCCAGGGGATCTTCCTGACTCAGGGATTGAACCTGGGTCTCTTGAATTGCAGGCAGATTCTTTACCATTTGAGCCAGAAAAGAAGCCCAGAAAAACATTACTGATTAAATATGTGATGTAACTATCTGGACTTCCCAGGAGGTGATAGTGGTAAAGACCTGCCTGCCAATGCAGGAGACATGGGAAATGTGGGTTCGATCCCTGGGTCAGCAAGATCCCCTGAAGGAGAGCATGGCAATCCACCCTAGTAGTCTTGCCTGAAAAATCCCATGGACAGAGGATCCTACAGTCCATAGTGTCACAAAGAGTCTGAAGCGAGTGAACTGACTTAGCATGCATGCATACACAACTATTTGAAAGTGTTTTTTAAAGCAAAATCAAGAGAAAAATTATGTGTATCAAATATATGAACTTGTTTATATCCAGGTAATAGTATTCATTAAATGAATTTTGAGTTACTTAAAGTGTGAAAACACATATACACATATACACTTTCGGTGTCAGTAGTATGGCCGTGAACATGTCATTTTACTTTATTTTGTTAATCTTCAAAATGCGCAGGGTTATATGATCATTATTTTATGAAAAATATAGAGTCAGTGTAGGACCTATACTTATACTGACAAATTTCAAATTCAGTCTCCATCTCTTTGTAGATGTTTAATATTGAGCATGTGAGTAAACCTCTTCATTTCTCAATTTATTAATCTATAACACCGAGTAGTCATATTCCCTATATTATAAAATTGCTATAGGGATCAAATGAGTAAAACACTTAGAATATTGCCTGGCATATGTATATTGCTAATGTGTCAAGTGCTATTGTTGTTATTATTATTGCTTTATCAGTATCATTATTTCATTACTTTGGTTTGCATAGATGGAAAATCCTCACCTTGGCAAATGGGATTTGCAGAACTTTATTTTTATTTTTCTGCAATATTCCCATTTCCTTTTCTTTTTTTTAAAAATTTTTTAAATTTTTTATTGGAGGCTAACTACTTTACAATATTATATTGGTTGGTTTTGCCATACATTGACATGAATCTGCCCCGGGTGTACATGTGTTCCCCTTCTTGAACCCCCTCCAACCTCCCTCCTCCCCATATCCTCCCTCCGGGTCATCCCCGTGCACCAGCCCCGAGCATCCTGTATCATGCGTCGAACCTGGACTGGTGATTCGTTTCACGTATGATAATATACATGCTTCAATGCCATTCTCCCAAGTCATCCCGCCCTCACCTTCTCCCACAGAGTCCCAAAGACTGTTCTATACACCTGTGTCTCTCTTGCTGTCTCGTATACAGGGTTAAGGTTACCATATTTCTAAATTCCATATATATGTGCTAGTATACTATATTGGTGTTTTTCTTTCTCGCTTACTTCACTCTGTATAATAGGCTCCAATTTCATCCACCTCATTAGAACTGATTCAAATGTATTCTTTCTGATGGCTGAATAATACTCCATTGTGTATATGTACCAAAGCTTTCTTATCCATTCATCTGCAGATGGACATCTAGGTTGCTTCCATGAAAAAATGCTCAACATCCTTCATAATCAGAGAAATGCAAATCAAAACCACAATGAGATACCATTTCACACCAGTCAAAATGGCTGCTATCCAAAAGTCTACATGCAATAAATGCTGGAGAGGATGTGGAGAAAAGGGAACCCTCTTACACTGTTGGTGGGAATGCAAACTAGTACAGCCACTATGGAGAACAGTGTGAAGATTCCTCAAAAAACTGAAAATAGAACTGCACTCCTGGGCATATACACCGAGGAAACCAGAATTGAAAGAAACACATGTACTCCAAATAACTTTGTTTTATGAGAAGCATTTTTGAGAATGCTTATAAGTTTTCATAACGTTATTTGATTTTTATGAAGATTAACTTACACATCTAATAGATCAGGTTAGAGTGTTGAAAGTGGTAGATGCAGCCTTCATACAAAGAAGTAGTTTTCATTCCATGAGGGGAACCTACAGAAGAAACACACACACACACACACACACATGAATATAATCTTCCTTTTTTTCCTCCTGGCAATATTTTAATCCAGGACTTTTATCATTTCTTATCTGAATTACTACATTTTTTCAACTGTCTTTCTTGCTTTTACTTCCATCTTACAGGAATTCATCTTCTACAACCTTGTTTTTAATAACTGATTTCTAAAGTACAGGCCTGTTATCACCATTTCCTATAGCAGAATCCTTCAGGGTTTCCCCATCAGATGTATAATACAACTTGTGTTCCTTCGCTTGGCATCTAAGTATTCATTAATCAATTATGTAATGAGTAGTTACCATGTGCCTTTGTATAAAGGGATGTTTTTTATGATCTAACTCTCATCTTCTTTTTTATCTTCATTCTTCTCCCTACTTCCCCCTGCACTCCTCAGCTACTCAGGTCAGTTAGTTTCTATGACTTTAAACATGTAGGGTAATCTCACCATTCTAGGTTTGCTGTTGAATGTTGGGTCAAATAGTTTACTCTTGGGGTTTCAAGTACTTCATTCATAAAATAAAAAGGTTATACTCTGAAGTTTTTCCAAGATCTTTAGCTATCCATCTAAGAAACTTTAGCCTTTAGATGGGAAAGAGAAAGTTTTAAATGGTGGCTGGACTCTTGAGTGAACCCCAAGAAAGCATATAGTGTCCTTAAATTTACTGTATAGTAATGAATAATCAATGCAGTGGGACAGAAAATTATAATCATTAAAATATCTTACGCTTGAAGGTAAACAGTTGTTATCATGTCAGTGGTTTTTGCTATAAGAGAATGCCTAGAAGTCTTGGTAAAATATTATTAAATTTTCTCCATATACTAAATCCCCTCATGCCACTTTGGTATTTTGTTTTTAAGCAACAGAAAGTAAAACATTTAAAGCTTGAGCACAAATATCCAAGGAAAAAATTATTGGAACCAAGCACAATTGCTTATTTCAGTGTTTTTGCTGTAGGAACAGGAGAGGAAGGTGAGGAAAACAGAGGGGTTCCGTCATAGAGGAGAGAGACTGAGAGATATTTTTGTCATGCTTATGACAAAAATATATGAATGAATGGAAAGGTGAAGTGATAGACCAGGTATACTGAGGGAGTGGAAGAAAAAATAGAGGGATCAAACCTGAGGACATTCATAGACAGTTGAGGAGTAGATGCTGGGAAACACGGAAAGAAGATAGTCCACATTCCCTGAGGTGAGAGAAAGGTATGGTGAAGAAGAAGCATTTGGAAGATATTTCACCATGATGGCCTTATGCTCAAAATGTCAACTCGAAACAGCTTGTATTTTGAAGTAAGGAAGGGTGAACTCTTGAAGATGAGAGCAGACGCAGAAGGAGAGTCAGGACACAAGGGTGTTTTGAACATGTAGGATCTTTACATGGGCTTTGCTTGTATAGCAGATTCAGCTTTCATTGTTTTAGTCAAAAGTTATTTGCAATTTTAATTCTTCAGGGGTCTTTTTCACATATCAATTTCTGCACGCTTTTTACCTTTATAAATCTGGAAATTGAGCGTAAAATGTAAAACTCATGCTAGATTCCATTGGCCATTATTATAGCACACACTTTTTCCAAATGTAGTCATTTCTGTAACACTTTAAATTTAAAAGTTTCCCTAAATTAAAACTATAATATTTGGAGGATGGTGACTCTTAACATCAAGGAGAAGAAATGTCTAAAATTCACTTCTTCACTTACCATTAGTTTTTAAAGAGATGGAAAAGCAAGGCTGAAATGCACATAAACATCAAACCTAACACCATTAAATTTACCCCTGAATGTTCATGTGTTACTTATTTACTATTCATCTAACAGTAATTAAAAGTTAAAATCCATAACCTCTGTTTGTGTGCTTATTTCCATTTGATCTATTAATACCGTGCCCATTAAAAGTATATTAAATTGGTAACTCTTATTAAAAAATTGAATAACTGTACCCTTATTGGATGCCCATAAGCTAATTTAAAAGGAATTTCTATTTAAAAGACTGGAAAGTATTTCTCTTTCCATCTTTGCCTATCCCCTTAACTGTGAGCTTTTGCTGTTCTAGAACATGACTCTGATGCAGTTGTTAGTAAAATCTGCCAGTTTTTATTCCTGAGGAGGAAGAATTCTCAACAGGAAGTAAGAGAAAATTATGAAAAACAGTGTCTTCAGTTAGAAAATTAGCTCATCATGGTTGAATTCAAGAAAGTAGAGAACTTATGCAGGATGCCGAGTGTCTGAAAATAATATACAAAATTCAACCATGAAATAAAAATGCTTTTAGTTCTTGCTGTTTACAATTTTTAGTGGCATTTTAATTATTTCTTCAAAAAATTTTATGGCCAGATATAAATACATTCATACACGAGGCTAATACTTTCCACTGTAAATAGAGGGAGAACAAAGAGCTGTATGTTTGTTGTGGAAAGAGGGGTCTATGAGCTAGATGCCCTCCGGGTAACACAACCTGAGAGGGGGCTTCCTACCACACATGCCCTCTAAGTTGGAGATGCTGAAATGAACTGGTGAAACCTCCAGCAGCCTCTTGTCCTAAGCGCAGCTCAGAATTCTCTCATCAATATTTCTTCCCACTATTAGAGAAACAAATAAAACTCATCTCCGCTGGGATTAATTTGCTTCAGCCTGAAGCAATGAGCCTCCTCTGGCAACCACTCCATAGCTGAATAAGCAGCACCCCAGCATCTGTTGACAATATGAAATTGTTGCAGCAGCCAATATTCATCAGAAATGGCCTCTAGAATCCAAAGCGAATACACTAGTCAATAACCAGCCAAGTCTGACCACTGAAAGAATAGCTTATAATTCCAGACTTTATAAGCTGTATTTAAATGGGGGCTTTTTTTTTTTTTTTCCCCTCTTTGGATCTGGATGTGAAGAATCTGTGTTGACCTAATTTTACTTGAAGAGACCTAGTTATATAGCTGGTTTGGGCTAAACATGCATGGACTTTTTTTTTCCAGCTGGACATGGGTCTGTCTTATGAAACCAAGACATAAATAGCTACTCTTTAGCAGACTGGTCACTCCTGTTATGGATCTTTGGGATGGGACTAGAAATAGAAAATAGATAGAAATTTGAGTCTCAAGGTACTGTGATGGTTGAAAGAGTAGTGGCCTTGTGATGGTGCCATTTAATTTGCCTTTTTGTTGATATTGTACTTTATTTTCTGTGTTAAAAAATTTATGTTTGTAACAATATGGGTGGCTTAACTGATTCACTCCTTTCTTTCAATTATTATTTTTTCAGTGTTTATTTTCTTTTACTTTATGCTAGATGGAGAGGACACAAAGGTATCATTTGCTATATGTGATGATACCCCCACCCACATTTTCTAAAGTGAAAACTCTTTTAATATACAAAGTGCACATTTTTTTCTGGTTGTGAAAGACAATAAAATTGCACTGCTCTTTTTTTTTTTTTTTTGCAGAAGGTATTTAATTGTTAACACCTTAAATAGCTATATCGGAATCAATCTTCTGATACTAGCTGTTAGGACTAGCAGGATTTACATCAAATTAGACTGCATGATCTTTATAGTTTAAAATGCTTCTAGTGCAGTCATTTTACTAGAAGTTAGGATAAGGAAGAAGTATAGTCCTAACTGAAAATAAATATGGCATCTTGACTTTATGAACTCATTTTATCAATTCAGCTTCTATAATGCATGGACCCTAAAATTATCATGAGGTTTGAATAAGTATTATAAGTTTTATTATTCATATTATACAGGGTCATATATATATCACTCCTGAGTAATAACTATAATTTGTTAATTTTCTTTCAGAACAATTTAGTATTATCACTTGAATTTTCTGTTGTGGGTACCAAGTCTAGAAAAATTTGCCCCTAATATATGTTGCAGACTGTAAATACCAGTCTTCTGTAAAATGTTGTTTGAACTTATTAAAACCTGATTCATGTGATGCCAAGTTTATCCTAAGGCTTGTGCTGGGGCAGGCATGCACATCAAGGGGAAAAAAAAAAAAGAGTCAATTTCCAAAGGGAGTGCTAGACAGCTAAATTCTGTGGGGTTAGTTAACTCTAGTAGCCAAAGATGAATCCAAAGGGATGCCTCTGACTATGTTTTTATTGTTCTTTTTTATTTTCTTTGCTGAAATGGTCAAGGGGGCATGTGCTTGAACATGTGAGCCAGCAAAGCGTCTGTGATTCTAATCCCTAATTAGACTATCATGAACAGATGGTATTTAGTTTTTTTTTTTTTAATGAATGAAAGCATGTGGTAATGAAGTTCATGAATTTTTATAAGATGAAAAAAAATGCTACTTGAGTTTTGCTTATATTTGCCTAGCCTCCTATCTAGGTCAGACCATGGGTGGAAAGATATGTGAATTTTATATAAATAGATGATGCCATTTTAGCTAGCCAGCTTGTAGGCATGATATATGTGTAGACATATACAAACTGTTCTCCACACATGTGCCACTATAGATCAAGTAAATGCCGTTTAAAATGTTAGGGATATTTTGTTGGGGAAAATGAGAATTTTTTCCCTAAGTCTTCTATCCTGTAATTCTTTAGTTGTAGTCTTTAATAATTTTTATTAAGGCCAAGTTAACATAACAGAGGAAATTTGTTGCACATGCTATTTAGTTTAGTTTAAAATGTTTTTGGCAAAAGGATAGTAAAGCTCAGTGAATTAAGGGAAGAATAAATAACCGTAGGGCAAGACAATGAACAGTTTTAAATAAGAGCAGCAATTTTATAATGCTAATACACTGACTCATTTTCCCCCATATTTAAAAGGATAACTTCCACGAAAAAATGGCCAACTTCAAGCTTTAAAATTTTTGTTATGTAATTGTAATGTCTATCTTTCTATCTACATATTATGTAAGAAAGTAGGTATCTTTTGCCAGGTAGTAAAAGGTATTAATCAGCATTTGCTCTACAGAACACTACATGAATTTTTTACTGCATTCTTTAAGGCTTTTGAAAATAGGTAAATATGTGAACTGATAAAAAAATAGATGAATGAGTGATCATTAAAATTGGCTCCATATATTCTATTTAGCTTAAGTCTAATACTGTTACTCTTTTATCATTAAGAAAGCAGTTTGTCCATTTTATTTTCACTGCTTATTTTCAAAATATTTTAAAATGAAGATGTCACCTATATGATAGTCCAAAATTATACATTTCACAGCTTATTATTATTTTCCAAGGTTAATGGTTGTTAGATGTTAGAGTTTTACTGAGGCTTTGGTAGAATCCTGAATTGGAAGATGGAATTGGGAGTAAATTGTTTGGATTGTGAGTAGGCCTAGATTGCTCAACATTAAACATCATTTGCTTCTTGGTGTTTCAAACGAGAACATTCCTAAAGTAATAAAACAGTTTTCATTGTGACCAGTGGCCCTTAATCAATTTTTTTTTTTAGTGAAAGGTAGTAGGGTGGTGTCAGGATAGACACAGGAAATGTGTAATTCAACAGGTATGAGATTCATGAGTCTGTCTGAAGTCAGAAACCTATATGGTATAGGAGATACTCACTGAAATGCGTTTTTTAGTTTTGAAATGATGCAAATTTTTCAATCCATTAAAAGATTCAAAAAGCATTCAGATAAACTTATATACCTGGTTTCCATCTTTTTTTTGGTAACATGGCATAAATTAGACATTTCTCAGTGAACTTTTAAAGGTTGCGTAATATTTCATTCTATGAGTGAAAGGCAGGTAGCTTTACTTTGTATTCAAAATAAATTCTGTTTACCAATATCATTCAGGACTGGTCTGGGGGATATTGAAATTAAGAATCTAATTAGAAGTGTGCAAGAGTGCTCATTTGACGTTAAATTGTTTTTAAAGGTAACTATTTGTTATATACCAGAATTATTTTTCCTAACCCCTTACGGAAACATTTGAATATGCATTTTTCTTTTAAAAATTTAGCCTAAAAATCTGCTGTGTTTTTTTTACTTACATTTATTGTCATGATGTTTTCATGCTTTTTAGTATTTCTTAACAATGAATTTTTCTACTGCATGGTGCAGTTTTTACTGACTTGATGCTGTTATTCTGTTGACTTATCATTTTTTTTCACATGGAAATTTCAGTTTTACATTGATATTTCTTTTTCTCAATAGATGTGTTCTTAGAGTCCTTAACATTTTCCTTAAGAAATTCTTGGCTCTCTTCTATTTATTTTACCTTAAAATGTATAGAATACAGTTATACTACACATTGGGCTTCCTAGGTGGCAATGTTCGACCCCTGTGTCAGGAAGATCCGCTGGAGGAGGGCATGGCAACCCACTCCAGTATTCTTGCCTGGAGAATCCCATGGACAGAGGAACCTGGTGGGCTACAGCCCATAGGCTCGCACAGACTCGTACACAACTGAAACAACTTAGCGCATACACACACACATGTGCTAGACGTTGTTGTAAGACCTGGGGTCTAGCAGTGAATCAAATGGATGAAATTTCTTGTCCTCAGGAAGCTAATTGGAGACACAAGGTTTGGCATCGACACTATGTAACCTAAGCGGAGTTTATAAAGTGATGCAGTCACACCAAGTGGATTAAAATGGTATATGTCCTATAAGTAAATTCTCTCATTAGTTTAAATAGAAAACAAAAAAAAGGTGGTGCATTTTTAAAGATACTTCTTCAGTTTAGAGTCTACCCTGTTTAGTTTCACCAAAAGTATTTTAGATTGTCATCTAGCAGAGCTTTCACAGTACATGTACTTTAAAATTACACTCTAGTACATTCTTTACCATCTTTCCTATATTGATCTTGAAAGGAAGAAATCAGACACTGGTATTAGAGATCAGCTTATTTCAGAGTATCTTGACATTCTATTCTACTTAAATGTGAAATTTTCACATACTTTATAATATATGGTTTTGATTTTCCCCACATTGGATCATATGAGCTTATTATTCTGACAACCATTGATTATATAAGTTGGAATACATTATGTGTGTAACACAAGTGCTTGCAAGTCAAATGCTAGTTTCCTTACTACCACTCTGATGACTCTTGACACGCACGTACCTGTACTTGAGCTTCCTGGTGGCTCAGATGGTAAAGAATCTGCCTGCAGTATAGGAGACCCAGGTTCAGTTCTTGGTCAGGGACAATCCCCTGGAGAAGGGAATGGCTACCCACTCCAGTGTCGCTGCCTGGAGAATTCCACAGCCAGAGTAGCCTGACAGGCTCCTTGTGTCCATGGGCTGGCAAGAGTCAAACATGACTGAGTGTCTAACACTTTTACTACTCTTTTACTTTCACTACCTTTACTTTTCAATAAACTGTATAGCAATCTGAATATGCACAGCAAACCGTATAGTATAATCAGGTAAATGAGTCCTCATAAGAATAAGATATAGTTATCGGTTCGGTTCGGTTCGGTTCCGTCGCTCAGTCGTGTCCGACTCTTTGCGACCCCGTGGACTGTAGCCTACCAGGCTTCTCCATCCATGGGATTCTCCAGGCAAGAATACTGGAGTGGGTTACCATTTCCTTCTCCAGGGGATCTTCCCGACCCAGGGATCGAACCCGGGTCTCCCGCATTGGCGGCAGACGCTTTAACCTCTGAGCCACCAGGGAAGCCCAAGATATAGTTATAGATATATTTTTTTTGGTGTAGTTCTAGAAGGTCTTGTTGGTCTTCATAAAACCGTTCAACTTCAGCTTCTTCATGGTTACTAATTGGGACATAGACTTGGATTACCATGATATTCAATGGTTTGCCTTGGAGACGAACAGAGATCATTCTGTCGTTTTTGAGATTGCATCAAAGTACTGAATTTTAGAATATTTTGTTGACTATAATGGCTACTCCATTTCTTTGAAGGGATTCCAGCCCACAGTAGTAGATATAATGGTCATCTGAGTTAAATTCACCCATTCCAGTCAATCTTAATTTGCTGATTCCTAGAATGTTGATGTTCACTCTTACCATCTCCTGTTTGACCACTTCCAATTTGCCTTGATTCATGGACCTAACATTCCAGGTTCCTATACAATAATGCTCTTTACAGAATCAAACCTGGCATCTATCACCAGTCCTATCCACAACTGGGTGTTGTTTATCTTGGGCTCCATCCCTTCATTCTTTCTGGAGTTATTTCTTCACTGATCTCCAATAGCATATTGAGTACCTACTGATCTGGGGAGTTCATCTTTCAGTGTCCTATCTTTTTGCCTTTTCATACTATATAGACCTTCTAGAACTAACACTTCAAAAAGATGTCCTTTGCAATATAGGGGACCGGAATGCAAAAGTAGGAAGTTAAGAAACACCTGGAGTAAAAGGCAAATTTGGAGTACAGAATGAAGCAGGACAAAGGCTAATAGAGTTTTGCCAAGAGAACGCACTGGTCATAGCAAACACCCTCTTCCAACAACACATGAGAAGACTACACATGGACATCACCAGATGGTCAACACCAAAATCAGATTCATTATATTCTTTGCAGCCAAAGATGGAGAAGCTCTATACGGTCAGCAAAAACAAGACTGGGAGCTGACTGTGGCTCAGATCATGAACTTCTTATTACCAAATTCAGACTTAAATTGAAGAAAGTGGGGAAAACCACTAGATCATTCAGGTATGACCTAAAGCAAATCCCTATGATGATACAGTGGAAGTGAGAACTAGATTTAAGGGACTAGATCTGATAGATAGAGTGCCTGATGAACTCTGGATGGAGGTTTGTGATATCATACAGGAAACAGGATTTATGACCATCCCCATGGAAAAGAAATGCAAAAAAGCAGAATGGCTGTCTGAGGAGGCCTTACAAATAGCTGGGAAAAGAAGAGAAGCGAAAAGCAAAGGAGAAAATGAAAGATATCAGCATCTGAATGCAGAGTTCCAAAGAATAGCAAGGAGAGACAAGAAAGCCTTCCTCAGCAATCAATGGTCATCTGAGTTAAATTCATGAAACAGAGGAAAACAACAGAATAGGAAAGACAAGAGATCTCTTCAAGAAAATTAGAGATACCAAAGGAACATTTCATGCAAAGATAGGCTCAATAAAGGACAGAAATGGTATGGACCTAATAAAAGCAGAAGATATTAAGAAGAGGTAGCAAGAATACACAGAAGAACTGTACAAAAAAGAGCTTCACAATCCAGATAATCATGATGGTGTGATCACTCACACTCACCTAGAGCCAGACATCCTGGAATGTGAAGTCAAGTGGGCCTTAGGAAGCATCACTATGAACAAAGTTAGTGGAGATGATGGAATTCCAGTTGAGCTATTTCAAATCCTGAAAGATGATGCTTTGAAAGTGCTGCACTCAATATGTCAGCAAATCTGGAAAATTCAGCAGTGCCCACAGGACTGGAAAAGGTCAGTTTTCATTTCAATCCCAAAAAAAGGCAGTGGGAAAGAATGCTCAAACTACTGCACAATTGCACTCATCTCACATGCTAGCAAAGTAATGCTCAAAATCTTCCAAGCCAGGCTTCAACAGTGTGTGAATCATGAAAATTCCAGATGTTCAAGCTGCTTTTAGAAAAGGCAGAGGAACCAGAGATCAAATTGCTAACATTGGATGGATGATCAGAAAAGCAAGAGAGTTTCAGAAAAACACCTATTTCTGTTTTATTGACTATGTCAAAGCCTTTGACTGTGTGCATCACAATAAACTGTGGAAAATTCTGCAGCAGATGGGAACACCAGACCACCTGACCTGCCTCTTGAGAAACCTATATGCAGGTTAGGAAGCAACAGTTAGAACTGGACATGGAACAACAGACTGGTTCCAAATAGGAAAAGGAGTATGTCAAGGCTGTATATTGTCACCCTGCTTATTTAACTTATATGCAGAGTACATCATGAGGAACGCTGGGCGGGAGGATTCACAAGCTGGAATCAAGATTGCCGGGAGAACTATCAATAACTTCAGTTATGCAGATGACATCACCCTTATGGCAGAAAGTGAATAGGGACTAAAGACTTTAGCCTCTTGATGAAAGTGAAAGAGGAGAGTGAAAAAGTTGGCTTAAAGCTCAACATTCAGAAAACTAAGATCATGGCATCTGGTGCCATCACTTAATGGCAAATAGATGGGGAAACAGTGGATGACTTTAATTTTCTGGGCCCCAGAATCACTGCAGATGGTGATTGCTGCCATGAAATTAGAAGACGCTTACTCCTTGGAAGGAAAGTTATGAACAACCTAGATAGCATATTAAAAATCAGAGACATTACTTTGTCAGCAAAGGTCTGTCTGGTCATGGCTATGGTTTTTCCTGTGGTCATGTATGGAGGTGAGAGTTGGACTATAAAGACAGCTGAGTGCTGAAGAATTGATGCTTTTGAACTGTGGTGCTGGAGAAGACTCTTGAGAGTCCCTTGGACTGCAAGGAGATCCAACCAGTCCATCCTAAAGGAGATCAGTCCTGGGTGTTCATTGGAAGGACTGATATTGAACCTGTAACTACAATACTTTGGCCTCCTGATGCGAAGAGCTGACTCATTTGAAAAGACCCTGATGTTGGGAAGGATTGAGGGCAGGAGGAGAAGGGGACGACGGAGGATGAGATGGCTGGATGCCATCACCAATTCAATGGGAATGGGTTTGGGTGGACTCCGGGAGTTGGTGATGGACAGGGAGGCCTGATGTGCTGCGGTTCATGGCATCGCAAAGATTCGGATATGACTGAGCAACTGAACTGATAAACTCTAGCTTTTATTTCTTCAAGGAATTTGACTTCTTGAACTATTTTTATGTGTAGTGACACTGTCTGAACTGACTTTCAATGAGAAAAACATCTATTATTAGAGATGAGCATATTTCACTGTCTAACTTATTAGATGGTACTTTTCAAAAAATGAAACAAGTGAGTTTCGTATTCTCAGGACATAATATCTCTCATTTCAGGAATTTGTTATTATCTTTTATTGATTGCTCAGTTTTGATTAACTTTTCTTTTTCACTTTTGGCACTTAGTGATCTCGTCATTTCATTGTACTTATTAAGTGAATAAGTTTTATATGTTAATAGTGAATTCTTGGAAAGCATTCACTGACTATGCTCTGGTCTGTGTTTAGTAAATGGTAACCCACTCCAGTATTCTTGCCTGGAGAGTCCCATGGACGGAGAAGCCTGGTAGGCTACAGTCCACAGGGTCGCAAAGAGTCGGACACGACTGAGCGACTGAACGGAACGGAACGGAACAGAACGGAACATTGTTCTTTGGGTATATAATGATTGATTTTGTGCAGCAAAATCTTTCACTTAAGAGAAAAGAGTTTAAATTGCAAATGTTATATGTGTGGAGCATTTATTAATAGAGTCTTTCTCCTCTCAATTGTTAATTCCTGACATTTAACAAATAAATGCTTGATATTTTTTTTTCACTTTGATTCCTCTTTTAATCTCCATGTGGGACACATTTTCATGATTCTCTCTGTAACGTTTTGTCTTCCTAAAACCAAATTGTCTGAATGTTCTGATGTTTGGAGACTGCCAGAATACTTGGCCTGCATTCTGATAATTTTTCAATTGGTAACATACCCCTTTCTTAGAGTCTTTGGACTGGTAGGCATTTTGCAAATATTTCCATAAGCTTTTCTGAATGCATGCATTTTGATTTTCTTCTTCTCTAGTTTATTAGAGTCACTTTAGCTATTAATTTATTTTTTTTTCAGTTTACCATTATACATGTCGGTTATATGACTTCACAATCCCCATGTCCTTATGATTTATTTCTTTATTTTAATTGTGTTTAATTTCCTTTGCTGTTAACCTTACTAATTTTCTATCCCAGTGTTTTTCACTAAGAATATCATATCATTTGATTTCTACCACGTTTTCCTGATCAAGCAGGTCTGAAAGCCTCAAGGGTAGCATGACTTATTTTCAGCGAACCCACACTGATTCCTTGTGATTTTCCTTTTCTTTTCCTAATCATTACTAATTCACTTATTATTTAAATGAATCACTTCGCAATAATTCAGATTTCTGCCAAGATTGTTTTTCTGCATCTTAAAGTCAATTTACTCTGTTTTTAAAAGTATGAAGTGTAACTTCTTATTTCCAAGTTCTGTCATTTCCTAATTTTCCCATTATTTTTCTGAAAGTATATGATACTTTGTTTTAGCACTTCAGTGCAGTTCTGTACACCTTATTCATTTTAAAGTCCTATGGTTTAATATATGGTGAAGCTCTAATCTGTTATTAGAGTGAATAATTTGTTCATTCTGAAGTAAAACAGATGGGTTTCTTTGAATTAAAGTAAATTTCAGTAGAATAGAAGTATTTAGTTTGAGGTAACTATTTTAAAAACAACAGACAATATAGTTAAAGTAACAATAATTTGACACAACAGTGTAATTTTTGAATTTCAGCTATGATTTTTATCTCGCAAATGACAGAATTATTTAATATGATTGATGCTATCTAATAAAATAAAGGGTAGCCTTTCCCTTTTCCAGGGTTTCTTCCCAACCCAGGGATCAAACCCAGGTCTCCCACATTGTAGGCATATTCTTTACCAACTGAGCCACTAAGGAAACCCAAGAATACTGGAGTGGGTAGCCTATCCCTTCTCCAGGGGATCTACTGGACCCCGGAATTGAACTGGTATCTCCTGCATTGCAGGTGGATTCTTTACCAGCTGAGCTACCAGGGAAGCCCATAATAGTAAAAATAATTACTTCAATTTCTTATATGAAATTGCATTTCAGTTTTCTAATTGAATGTTTTCTGAGCTTTATCATATATTTTGGTTGTAGTGAAGTAAAACCAAATATCAAATACTTGAGTATATTATATAGCTATTTCAAAGATTTCATTGCTTCTTACTGTTTGCCTTAAAGTATTGGTTACTATAACTATATATTATACCACATATGTGTATAATGTAAGTATTAAAAGTCAAATGCTAATTTTCTTGATGCATGTGTATTACATATATATTTTAATACAAATTATGAAATAGTTTTATGATATAATATTTTAAAGTTAGTTTTAAGCTGACTTACCAGAAGTATCAAAGGCTTATAAATTTTAGAGGTAATAATTTAACCACCTAACCATCTTTCACATCACAGAGTTTTATCATTATATATAAGGAACTACTAAGAAGAAAGAAATGCATTTTAATAAGCAGTGACCCAATAACATTTATTTAATGTCTACTGTGTGCTAGATTATTACTCTCTGTATATTTATAGGAGATATAAGTAATTTGTCTTAAAAAGTGCTGCAAGTTGATACTGTGATTGAATATATTTTAATACCTAATCTGATTTTATATTTTAACTCGTGCTTACTTTAGGACATTCCTTTGGAAACTGAGGTTACCCCTACTGCTAGTATGGTAAAGTTAGTAATGGAAGTCATAGATCTTAGAGAATATTCCCTCTCTGTGTTTCCAAGGGGAATAGGGAATATGAGTTACAGAGACAAACATATTGGGTTTGAATGCAAGCTGTAGAACTGTTAGCTAAGTCAGTAGATTGCCAAAGGTTTAGTTTCATGATCAGCAAAACTGAAATAAAAATATATATATTAGTCTCAGTGTTAATGTATATATTCAATAAGATCATTGAAATATAAATTATCTAGCACAAGGTATTACCCATAGAAATCACCTGGAAACAGTTGAACACACAAAAAGGGTATTTATTAACCCTTCAACTTTTCTCTTTTCCCTGGAGAGGATTTATTTAAGATCCCTTAATCCTTTATCAGGAATATACCTGATAATATGTTTAAATTTTTCAAGAAATATTCCTTTAGTTTAATTTTATATTGGATCCCTTACAGAACTCAGATATTAGAAATACCTTTTTTTTTAAAAGAAATGTTTTCCTAATTGTTGTCCCTTTTTTAATTTACTCACGTGTAAAAAGAAATCTCCTTCATCCCAAGCATATGACAACTAATAAAACACTTGCATAGACTATCACTCTGGGAAAAAATTGGAATTCACATCTTTGATGTTGTTTCAGCTAGGGTTTCAATTCATGGCCAGAAATCTGTGGAGAATCCAGAAGTAAGATCTAACAGTTCAGCCAGCTCATCTATTTTCCTTTGGAAAGAAGAGATAGGGCAACATTGGATATCTCCAGAGGGAGATCTAAGTTCAGTGGCACAATAAATCCGCTTTCCGATGACAGAACTACCTGCGTTCCTTTGCAGAGTGAAAAATGAGGGAGGGGACAAAAGAAAGAGGGACTGACTGACTTAGCAACTGAAACATAGCCCTTTTTATAGAAAGAAGAGTTTGCAGTATTTCCTCTTATATTGTTTGGAGGAGGGGAAAGAATTCTAAGCAAATATAATATTAGTAGGATGTTAGTATTCTTAATATTTATCCCATAGGTAAAAAGAATGTTATTGGGTCAATCTTTTTTTCCCTGCTCTTCAGTTAAACAGGATCTCTTTCTCCTCAGTTGGGAAATTAACATTTTCAGTGTTAATGTTTCCTAATTTTAAAATGAGTCCTAAATTAAAATTTGTATATTTTCTAATGACACATACTCTCAAAAATAGCCCTCACGACTTCAGATTTTAATAAATCTTTAAGAGTTTTTGAAGTGGAAAACTTCCGTATTTGTGGAATTATCGACATCTTGGGAATTTTTGAAACCTTTAAGACTTGGGCTATTGAATTAAATGACTTTTGGAAGGCCAAATGTCTTGATTTGTCTACAGAGCTCACTGATAATATATTACAACCTGGAAACTAGCCTGCTTTTAAAGGCCCGGACACTATTCTACTCCCAACCCCAAATGTTGTATTTCATGTTGGGTTTCTAACTAAGCAAAATGCATCCTTCAATGTTTAATATAGCGTTGGGGTCTCAAAAGACAGTCCCTGATTGTTAGAAAATGACCCTTCTCAACTGTCAAACATCAAACAGAAGGTCATAAACCTTACAACAAGAAAAGAAATTTCTTTTGTCTTCTTGCAATCTTCTAGGATTCCAAAATAGATTCAGATTGCAGCAGGGGAAGTTGAAACAAGAGCAGGGTTGGAAAGTCCAGACAAGATTTATCAAACCAGACATTGTGCCTTCCCCCAAACTCAATGTAGTTTGGAGTCAATTCCTTATCAAAGCCCACAGGTGGTTCTGGGAAGGTTGTCTGTGTTCCCCCCTGGAGTGGGTCTACTTACTGTAACATTAGTCAGGTTTAGTGAGGAAAGCCGTGAGGAGGATGACGGGGTTGATCGAGACAAGGAATCATAGACAAGAGTATTTGATAAAAGTCCAAAAATCTCCTAGGCTGGAGTATATGTAGTCACAAGTCTCAGAAAACAATGAAATGTAAGGCAGCTTATGCTCACATCTTATCAAATAGTTCCAATAAAATCTGATCTGGGGAGAGCTAGACTCAAGTCTTAAGTCTCATATTATTGATAACATAGCAAATGACAGAGAAAAGCTCTTGTATCCATAATTGATAGGTCATGAGTTTAAGTAAAAAGTTTTCTTTCTTTTGGGGGGTAGGTTTCTTTCATTTTTATCCCTCCCCCTTTTTTTTAATACAACTGAGCATCAGGAGTAGGGTATTTTGGTGACAGATGGATTCATTCCATTCTCAGGTAGTTGGATGTAGAAACTCTTAACTAGAGCTGTTTCAGACTTGAATTTTTAAGCAGTTGCTTTTTTAAAAACCAGAACCTTAGTTTTATAAGTTCCTTTTTGCTGTAAAACCATGTAACACAAATAATATGTTTTTCTAAATGCTTAGCTCTGTGGAAGAAGCATTTCCCCCAAATTAATTTGCTTTCTTTTTGCACATTGTTAAAAAAAAAAAAAGGAAAACTAAGATTCACTAATGTTATTCAGTCGTGTCTGACTCTTTTGCAACCCCATGGACTGTAGCCCAGCAGGCTCTTCTGTCCATGGGATTTCCCAGGCAAGAATACTTGAGTGGGTTGCCATTTCCTTCTTCAGGGGATGTTCCTGACCCAGGGATCAAACCAGCGTCTCCTGCATTGGCAGGCGGATACTTTTTCACTGAGCCACCAGGGAAGTCCAAGATTCACTAATGTGGAAGAGGAAAATAGTGCAGAAGTAGAAAGTTAAAAAAAAAAAAAAAAGAAAATATATAATTTTTAAATATATAGAAAATACACATAAAATTATGTAGCTTTGTTGAAATAGTAACACTGTGAGTGAAAACAATCATACTTTAGTGAAATCTGGTGATGTATGAAATCAAAGCTAAGAAGATGGGAAACTTTTTTTTCTTGAATGGGATTTAATAAGTTATAAGAATAGATGCAAACCTAAAGTTCAGTGTATATTACATTACATAATAAAAATAAAACTGACTCATTAAAAACACAAACCTTAATTATTAACTTTCATGTGTTTAGGATCATATCTAATGTCACAAAAGTAAACCAGACTTAGATGCCACTGAGTTCTCTGTGGGAGTCCTTCTCTTCTCCAAACACACTCACGTGGGCCGCAATATCTTTGTATGATTTTTTTTTTCCTTTAAGGTTACTCTTAGAAGAAAACAAAGAAATGCAGCTTTTCCTAATATAGGTAATGCACTGTTTTATATTTGTAATAGCACCAAAACAGGTAACAGCAAACAATGGTTATTGAGTACTTTTTGTATTTCATGAATTACACTTCATGCTTTACAGACAGTGTGTCCTGTAACCTTTAAAATAATCTTTTGAGGCATGTGTTATTGTTTTTATTCCTATTTATGGGTGTGAAAACTGAGATTTAGAGAGGAAAGGAAACTTCTCCGATGTCATATAGCTAGTAAGTGGAGGTTTAGTTCCCAAGATTGGTAGAGATTTGCTGGTGACTCTTCTCCCTTTCCCAGACCCAGTGGATTTTCTTATGAGTATCTTGGTGGTATCTGGGAAGCCATGTATCCAGACTGAGAGGATGTGTCCTAATTAGTTTGGGCAATTTGGGCAGTTCTTTTACCCCTTGTCCCTGATGAAGGGCTCAGCCATAACTAAAGAAGTTTACCAAAGGAAATCTGCCCTTGTGCCCCTGGAGAAGGAAATGGCAACCCACTCCAGTGTTCTTGCTTGGAGAATCCCAGGGACGAGGGAGCCTGGTGGGCTTCCATCTACGGGGTCACACAGAGTTGGACACGACTGAAGTGACTTAGCAGCAGCAGCAGCAGCCCCTGGAAAACATTTTTTCCCCTCTAAGACAGTACCAGGGAAATCCGCTTCATTCTTACCCATTTCTGGCTTCCGGAGGACATTGTTTGCAAATCATTTCTTCCCTGTTAGCCAGTGCAAGGTTTGAAAGCCTTTTATTCCTAACTGCTTCTGTCCTGAAGCTCTTGTTGCTTGAGAATGAGATGTTTGCACCTGCAAGGATCATCATTTGATCACATGGGAGAACCATGGTAAACATGAATAGGCTAAAAATGAGAGTCTGGGATCTTGAGAACAGACTTTAACATCAACAACTGCTGGACTCAACTGCCAACTAATTTTCCTCAAAGTACTCTGTCACTTGAAGGCAGGTAGATGGAGTTGACCAGGCCCCCAGTGACAGATCACGTGAGCAAACCCCAACCCAAGCAAAAATTGTAACCAAAGTTGGTTTGGATGAAAAGTAAAAACTAAGCTGTGAATATAGTGAATGACAAAATATCTTCAAAAAAATAAAGTTATTCTTTGCTTTAAATTAATGATCCATATTTTATACACAGTTCTTTTTGTTTTCAGTTACCATCTATCAAAGTCACTCAGTCATGTCCGACTCTTTGCGACCCCATGGACTGTAGCCCATCAAGCTCCTCCATCCATGGGATTTTCCAGGCAAGAATACTGGAGTGGGTTGCCATTACCTTCTCCAGGGGATCTTCCTGGTCCAGGGATCGAACCCAGGTCTCCCAGATTGCAGGCAGATACTTTACCATCTGAGCCACCAGGGAAGCCCAGTTACCATCTTATTTTAAATAGCTATTGAAAACCTCTCAGTCTTTGAAAGGATGACCAAATGTTGATGACCTATCTATTAAAGTTACTTCTCATTATTTTGTCTAAGTGTTGCAGACGTGAAATACAAACCTTCTTCATAAAACTTATTAATTGTGGATGGAAAGCTAAATACAAAATTTTGGAACTTTTATCACACTGAAAAAATGTTGGGTTAAATGGAGAGATTCAACCCCAGAAACATTACATAAAAGTTCAATTATTGGGTTAAGCTGGTTAAGTTGGGTTAACTGGGTTAAGCTGAACAATGACAAAGGCAGATGAGTTCAAAATCCTTAACTCTAAAAATATTGAGATTTTAACTTTGTAAAAAAGATTCTGTCATTTGAAGTGGATATATTTCAGGTTCATTTATTCATTTGTTCAAACAGAAGTGTTTCTTAAAGAAGTAAAAACTATGATGTTCATTTGCGGTTGATTTTCTTTAAAATATCAAATTAACAACATGTTTATTTTAAATTTTCATTTTTTTAATCTAGAAAAAATAATTTAAAACTTACTGTTTGATAGCAAGAACTCATTCTTGATCAGTATTTTAAACATTACTTTCAAGAAGCATGCAAAATAAAGCAAAATTTATAATACAGAAGCAGGTTATTCTTGTTTTACCTACACTTCTTTAAAAAAATGAGTAAATAAAAGGCTACATAGTTGAAGAGAAGTATTACCTTTTCCCATCTACATATTCATTGTTCTTTCTAAGCTTTTGTTCCCTAGCTCAGGCTGAGAATGGATAATTATATGTAATAGAAGACAGCTGTGATGTACCAAGTGTGTTTTTTTCCTCTTTTTATCTTGTGCTTGAGCGCATAATTCCCTTCCTGTTTCAGTGTTATATAAGGTTCAATTTTCGTGTGTTTAATTTATCCTGAAATTTTAGTATGAGGATTTTAATAATCAGAATCAATTATAGTTTTGTTGCTACCTTTGGATCATGGTTATACTATGGATTAAAGTGTAAGATTTCTAATAGTAGACCATTTTGTTGGGGAGGGTGGTAATTGTTCTGTGTATCTAAGAAAAATACTATTAAATAAAAAAGACAATATAATTTAAAACTACTCATTAAATTCAGTCCAATTTCTATTTAAGTCTTTCATTGGATAACATTGCCAACTTTTGGGGTACTTGTTTTTTCAGTTCTAACTCAGACCTTGACATTTTTTGGTCTCTAAAACTTCCCAAGTTTTGTAGTTACATCCTCTGTGAAATTTGGAAATAATCTCATTACTGAGTATGTTGCAATATGTATTATAACTATTTTCTTCTGTGTTCTAATTCTAATGGTATATTACTGAAACAAAAATATTGTCTTAGCAAGTCTTTGTGGCTCCATTTGTTCCCTTTCCTCCTGTCCTTAATTCTCTGCTCATACCTTATATCAGTAGTAATTGGGTAATTAGCCAGAAACGCTGTCGCCTGAGCCAGGGAGTAAGAAATGTCTCATTGAACACAATAATCTTTCTTTGTACTCATGATTCATTTTTGATATGCTGCAACTCTATCAGCAGGGAAACTTTCCTCCCCATTGGGAGTCTAACAAGCCTTTAAGACAAGAAGAGATGGAGAGGTTCTGCTATTAGTCTCAATTCTAAGGCAAATTGGGTTACTCTGCTGTAGTCGCATTTTCTGCTTGCACAGCATGAGATATTAGAGGATGGCAGAAAATTTTCTGTTGAAGATTTGATGCATACCACGATAAGAGTTCTATTGTGGGCCACTTAAAGAAAATTTGTAGCCGATCTGGCGTTTAAAACTGGCTAGAAGGCATTTCTGGAAATCTGAAGAGCCCACTGGGCTATTTGGTTTCAATTCCATTTTGATGTAGTGTATAGATATCTGGAAAAAAAAAGTGTACTTCAGTGAAGAAAAATTTCTGTTTCTGGCTATCAGTTGCATCGTGATTCCCAAGCAAATAGCTGAGTAAAAGAAAACATCCCTGAAAGACTCTACTGCATTCTTGTAATAAATCACAAAAACATTGGTATCAGCTTTCTTAGTCATTCTGCAAGACTATAGTTAAGAATATTTCCAGATGTGTCTTACTGAAGCGAAGGTAATTTTCTTTCATGCACAAGAGATCCTTTCTTAACATTGAAGGGGAAAAAAATCAAGCACTTTTAGTCCTCTGCAGGTGACAAAATTTCAATTTCCTGTATCCTCAGACAGCTAGCATTTGTGCCTATCCTGTGGGAATGAAAAGAGATATAATCATAAGCCTACAAATACATCTAAGGTAATATAAATGAAGATGGCAGTTTTCCAGTTTCCTGACAAGGTAGCTTCATGGAACAATAATCTGAAGGAAAGAAAAGAAGGCACAGGAATGGGACTGATTGCTTGGTTTTGTGGTAAAGAAACACTCTTTTGAAATATTCAAGTTAAGAGCAAAAGGAATTTTCTTAATGATGTACTGAATTCTTCTCCAGGATAAACAGAAACTTCAATGGGAATAATATCCCAATTTGTCAAAATTTAAGGCTAGACAAATTCGCAGTAAGAACTGCAAACCTGGTGGGCAATTTTGTCTTCTTTTGCTAATCACATTCTTGGTTGGTGGTAACTGAAGCACCAAAGGATCTATTACAGTCTGAAACTCTCTAGTGTAAATTGATGCAATGTGTTGTATCACAGTTTGATACCAGTAGAGATCTTTCATGGTAAGGCCTTATGGACTGTATTTCTTTTTTCTTGTCCATCATCCCACTAGTCCCAAGAGATAACTGCAATTTAGACAAAGCCCTATATGAACTGACATTGCACATTACAATTTTAAAACCATTTAAGATATGTCTGTATTCACCAGTGCAAAACAGAAATTGTGTGGATGAATATTTAGAAACACTATGAAGAGTTCCCAGATTTTGAAATGTGTTTTGGTCACCTGGGTCACTACGTAAGTTTGAGCAGTGCATTAGTACAAAATATATTTATGGTTCTATGTCTGTATAATATCAGTTTCTTTAAGATATATATATATATATATATATATATATATATATATATACATATATGGAACTGGTGTGGTGGGGTTGTAAAGCAGAGATCTACAATATATAAATATAGTAAGCAGACAAAACAACCTTTTTTTATGATAGGATTTAGCAGTCCCCGTTTTCTTGAGTTATTTTCAGGTAAAACATTTCTCTTAGGGCACAGGGGACTCAAGGAACACCCATGGAAAATGTTGCCTTCTATACATTTTTATGTTTTCAAACACGCAAACATGTCATTGATAGACAATATTTTTTCCAGCTTTTTTCTAGTGCTTTCAGTTGGCAAATGTTTGTATTCATTCACAACATTTTTGCAATACTTTTCTGTCCTTTATTCCATTTCTTTTCTGGTTTCCTTATTTAATTACAAGAAGAATGATAGTTTTAATGAGCGTACAATTAAAGTTCATGTAAAAATAATGCAAGGAAAATAGAGGTGAATGTGTTTATTTTTCAAAATGTGTAATATTCTGTACCTGTTTGGTGAATAGAAGAATTTCCAAGAAATTCTTTTGTTAAAGTTTGACTTAGTTGAAGCCATCTATGACATATACAGATATAGATATTAAAAGATCTATAACTTCTACTTGAGAATCATGTTTGACATTTGAATGTAAAGCTAAATATATTTTATTTTGAAATGTTGGCTGGTCAACCAAGAAGTCTTATTCTTCTGAATTAACACATTTTTCCCCATCAAACCACAAGTAAATGGAATTTGGTGTATCTTGCTAAATTTTCTTTTAAAAATTAGAATTAATGTCATGTTTCTTTCCTTCACCTTTAGGACCATTTCCTAGGAACCTTACTCTTAAGATAATCTATTGCAGAATTTTAATTCTATGACCTTCAGATTTACAATAATGTGTATACAATAAATACAATAAATGTGTATTTTGTTGAACCTAGGAAACGCAAGCCTAAAATTATATGTTTGCATGGATACGTTTAATTCATCTTGTCATCTGGTGGGATGGCTATAAATTTGTGGTACAATTAACTCAAAGGTAATTTTATTTATGAAGCATATTGAATGGTAATCTTTTGGTGGCAGCTTTTTTTATATACCATGTCTGGTATGAGTTGTGGAATTTAGGAAATCACTCTACTTGATGGAATGGGGAAACATTTGAGGTTTTCTGTTAAATTTGAAATATTGACCTAGATGACTAATAAGCACAGAAAACATGGGCCTGTATATGAAGCTGGCATGTGATTGGGAGTTGCCAGATACAGAGACCCTTAATCAGGAGGAATATCAGATAGAAGTAGAATTTTTCAGTGATGCCTTTATTCAGGGGTATGAGAGTGTTTTTAAGAGGTAGCAAATACAATTCTATGTGGAAGCATTGAGAAAAATCAAGGTCTTCCTGGAAAATCAGGAGTATTCTGGGTAATAACTGGTATTACTTGGTTGTAGCCATGGAGATTGTAATAGCATGATCTGTCTGACCACTGTCTTGAAAACTGTTATAAAATTCAACCAAAATTTGTAATTGTTCTTTCCATTGTTTCAAAAACAACAGTTACATAACCTTGGAACACATGGATAAATTCAGTCCGTATTTTTAGAATGTCAGCTGTGTGTCAAGCATTATTCTAGGTACTAATGAAGAGGTATAAGCATAAGATAACTCTTCATGACATTCAGTTCAATTCAGTTCAGTTCAGTCGCTCAGTTGTGTCCGACTCTTTGCATCCCCATGAATCACAGCATGCCAGGCCTCCTGTCCATCACCAACTCCCGGAGTTCACTCAAACTCATGTCCATCGAGTCGGTGATGCCATCCAGCCATCTCATTCTCTGTTGTCCCCTTCTCCTCCTGCCCCCAATCCCTCCCAGCATCAGAGTCTTTTCCAGTGAGTCAACTCTTCGCATGAGGTGGCCAAAGTATTGGAGCTTCAGCTCTAGCATCAGTCCTTCCAATGAACACCCAGGACTGATCTCCTTTAGAATGGACTGGTTGGATCTCCTTGCAGTCCAAGGGACTCTCAAGAGTCTTCTCCAACACCACAGTTCAAAAGCATCAATTCTTCGGCGCTCAGCTTTCTTCACAGTCCAACTCTCACATCCATACATGACCACTGGAAAAACCATAGTCTTGACTAGACGGACCGTGGTTGGCAAAGTAATGTCTCTGCTTTTTAATATGCTGTCTAGTTTGGTCATAACTTTCCTTCCAAGGAGTAAGCGTCTTTTAATTTCATGTCTGCATTGAAAGTGTTCAAATACTTGTCTCAGAAATGCAGATGAAACCATAGCTCTGTATTATACAAAACAACATTCATATATATGGTAAAAAAAAAACCCAGTTAATTGAGCAATTAAATTTCTGTATTTCATTGTTAGCTTGAGAGGGGAACATCAGATTTATGTAAACATAAATGAGTAAAGAATATGGTGGCAGGAAAAATTTTGTCATTTTGGTATTTTAGGTATATTTGCCAATTGTGATAAAAATCAAAATAGCATTTTCACTGAAGTGTTGCTATGACATTTATGGTGATTTTGATTGTGTTTGTTATTATTTTATATAGTTGGTACATTTTGTTCAAATTACTTATTTTTCCTTTAAGTCCTGCACAAAGGCAACTGTACTTGAATAATCTTGCTCAAATTCATAAATATAATGTGCAGATACACACCCTGATCTAAACAGGTGGGCAAAACAGTGGCATAGTATCACTCAGGTAATATGTTACATTCTAAAATAAATGAATGGTACTGCAAAAAATTCATCAGGTTTTTGTTTTAGTAAAGACAGTGTCATTCATTTCTAACAGGTAGTGCCCAAATTTATGAGATGAAACAGAAAACAAAATCCAGTCTTATTTTTCCTACCATTTATCATCATATAGATCTTCTAGTTAAACACCATGTGGTAGTGAAGTTTTTTAAAATGGCTCTTGTATTTTTTGTCCTTTCTTGAATTTTTTTCGCTTTTTTTTTCTTATTTAAAGAAAGGGTTAAATTGGAAAGAAAATATCTTTTAAAAATCTGCAAAACATGAAGAGATTTTCTATGTATGTTTTAAAGAAAAGATGAGAAGTAAAGATCCTTTTGCTAATATCGTTAGATCCTAAAATGGTTATATGCAATTTAAAATGCATCTATTTACTTAAACTAATTTTGAAATGAAGTTAATTTTGCTTCAGTGTAATGTAGTTAGCAGATTGATAACTTTCAAACGTTATGCATTGCTATGCAAAAAATAATATATTTTGTATTACCCTACTTTGTCCCTGAAAAATTTATTTCCATGTGTATAATCTTGTTTAAAAATTTATTGAAATTATAAAGTATGGGTTCTTCATGCATAGGCCTCCCAAGGGATATGCTTTATTGATTTATATCTGAATTACCTCAAATTACATTGCTTACAATAGGTAATTAATTTGTTTTCACTTTAATATATATTGTGGAGACCAAGATTATTTTTCTTAGCTAATAGCTAGTAACTGATTGTCTCAGGCAAAGTAAAAGGTTCAGGAAAAGGTAAATGACATTCCTTTACTAGCCATGAAGCTGCTTGTTTGTTTTGTTTTGGGAGGAGAGGGATAATTAAGATGGATCAGTGTCGTTTGAAAGGTAATAAGTTAACATATTCCTCCTGATGAGGAAGGAGTAAATCTAATTATATTGCTAATAAGATGGCAATTTGTGAACTATATAGGTAGCATAGAATGCAGGGAGCAAACTCTGTGGAATACCTTACACAGTTCTGTTGGCAGTGATCTCTTTGCACTGTAGAGACAACAGGTTGTCATGCAATAAATTTTAATCACAGAACATAAAAAGTTATGTTATTCTTAGCAGGATCAGTGTGCCATGGATTCTTCCATACTATCCCAGATGAGACATCTGTCTGTCTAGCATTTGGCAAAATGATCTTGACGGTGGAAAGACCCTCCCATCCCTCATCCTTTTCAGCTCCCAGTCGTTGGACTCGAAATAGCATGCAGTGCAACGGTGACTGCCTTTGGGTATATTTTGGCATATTTCCCTAGGCTACTAACTGAAAGCAGCTGGAATTTAACTGAAAGAACATGGTGGATTGAAACCAAGCATATGAAATTTCAGATTCAAAGAATATTCTGAAATGAAGAAACTATAAAACAAGTGTCATTTTTGGCCTTAGTCCTGCAGTAACTGGGAGGAACTATTGGCTCAGTGGTTGGGAAACTGCTCCCCCAGATCTTCATATGTCCCTCACTTCTAAAGTTGCCCACTGGTGAATGACACCAGACTGAGGTTGGCAGTCCCTCTACAATGGCCTCCCCTGCTGGTTTACCACTGGCTCGGGTTCTGTATTCACACTCTCGCCTCACATACAGTTTGCATATTTCCTGACTGACTGCTCCTTCTTTCACTTAGTCTTAAAAATCTAAAGGTTTGTAGTAAAAATGCAAGTATGGTCTTTATAAAGTATGAGAGCATTTTAATGGATGGTAGATACTGTTACAGTACCAAACAGATCAGACATTGAAAACACAAGTTCTCTATATTAATCAAGACCTGTACCATTTACTAGGGCTTCTCTGGTGGCTCAGACAGAAAAGGATCTGCCTGCAATACCTGCAATGCAGGAGACGCGAATTGGACCCCTGGGTCAGGAAGATCCCCTGGAGAAGAGAATGGCTACCCACTCCAGTATTCTTGTCTGGAGAATTCCATGAACAGAGGAGCCTGACGGCATACAGTCTATGGGGTCGCAAGGAGTCGTCAGAAGTGACTGAGTAACTAACAGTCATTTACTGAGTGTGAGATATGGGACAAGTCAGTTCACTTTCCCCTCTCAGTTTCCTCATCTGAGTAATAATTATAGAGGCTATCCTAGAGATTCTTTGAAAGAATTGAGATTTGCCATATAGAACCTTTCCTGGTTCAGAATAAACATTCAGTACTTTCCATACCTTCAGTACTTTTATTGATATCAGCTGATATAGGCAAGGTTGCTGCTGCTGCTAAGTCACTTCAGTCGTGTCCGGCTCTGTGTGACCCCACAGAGGGAAGCCCACCAGGCTCCCCCGTCCCTGGGATTCTCCAGGCAAGAACACTGGAGTGGGTTGCCATTTCCTTCTCCAATGTGTGAAAGTGAAAAGTGAAAGTGAAGTCGCTCAGTCGTGTCCGACCCTTAGCGACCCCACGGACTGCAGCCCACCAGGCTCCTTCATCCATGGAATTTTCTAGGCAAGAGTACTGGAGTGGCTTGCCATTGCCTTCTCCGAGGCAAGTTTAGTTATTTTGAAAATTGGATCTTTTAGGGTTAGATTATGATCAGTTTCCAGAAGATTAAGATTAGTTTACATTCCTTTAAACTACTGTCTTCAGCCCCTTCATGGATTACTGCCTTGTCGTGGTGAAGGGGCTTGCATAACTCAATGAAGCTAAAAGGAGAGGAGAGCATCAGAGAATGAGATGGCTGGATGACATCATTGTTGCAGTGAACGTGAACTCAAGCAAACTCCAGGAAACGGGGAGGAACAGGGAGGCCCGGCATGCTGCCATCCATGGGGTGGCAAAGAGTTGGATGTGACTGGGTGACTGAACAGCAACGACAGCAATATCTTTAGAGAGCAGGATTGGTCCTTAACATTTCCAAACCAGTGTTTCTTAACTAGCTGGACCAGGGGTTCAGAAGGGAATTTGGGAAAGTGTGTATTAGATTCGCCAAGAGGATAGTACACCTGCAAATTCTGATATACATATCCTCTTGTGTGCATGCTCAGTCATGTCTCTTTGCGACCCTGTGAACTGTAGCCCACCAGGCTCCTCTGTCCATTTGATTTTCTAGGCAAGAATACTGGAGTGAGTTGCCATTTCCCACTCCAGGGGATCTTCCTGACCCAGGGATCGAACCCACATCTCCTGCATTGGCAGGCAGGTTCTTTACCTCTGAGCCACCTGGGAAGCCCAGCATATCCTCTTACTCAACGCTATCCTCTGGTGATTGCTGAGAGGTTTATATTGTATCTTTCAAGTATGTTCAGATAAAAAAGAAGAAGAGACCATATTTATAAGCCATTTAAAAATATTTTTGCTTATTTAAATTGAGTCGTTTTCCGTGTACACAGAGACTAATCATATAGATGATCCCTACAAAAGGTTGTAAAGAAATTCTCACTTCTAGACTTATTCAAGTTGTTAGCTAAACTCAGTTCCTTGTGACTCTGGTTGTGGAAATGAAGTCCTTGATTTTGTGTTTCTCTGCTTCCTGTCAATCAGGCTGTCTTTGCTCCTAGAGCCCTATCAGTTCAGTTCATTTCAGTTCAGTTGCTCAGTCGTGTCTGACTCTCCGCAACCCCATGAATCACAGCACGCCAGGCCTCCCTGTCCATCACCAACTCCCGGAGTACACTCAAAACCCATGTCCACAGAATCGGTGATGCCATCCAGCCATCTCATTCTCCGTCGTCCCCTTCTCCTCCCGCCCCCAACCTTTCCCAGCATCAGAGTCTTTTCCAGTGATTCAGTTCAGTTCAGTTCAGTTCAGTCGCTCAGTCGTGTCCGACTCTCCGCGACCCCATGAATCACAGCACGCCAGGCCTCCCTGTCCATCACCAACTCCCGGAGCACACTCAAACTCATGTCCACAGAGTCGGTGATGCCATCCAGCCATCTCATTCTCCGTCGTCCCCTTCTCCTCCCGCCCCCAACCTTTCCCAGCAATTCTTCCCCTTGCTTTACTGCTGGCCCCATTCAACAAGGGCTGGTGAAGTCCCTCATGTTTACAGCCTCTCTGATCTCTGCTGTATCTCTCTGATATTGATCAGAGGAAGTATTTTGCTTTCAAGGCTTCTGTGATTAGATTGGGCCCACATGCATAATCCAGTATACTCTCTCTACATTATGGCATGCATATCCTACGTTGGGTCTTCCCTGGTGGCTCAGTCAGTAAAGAATCTGCCTGCAATGCAGGCGACTACATGCAATGCAGGAGACCTGGATTTAATCCCAAGGTTGGAAAGAGCCCCTGGAGAAGGACTGGCAACCCATTCCAGTATTCTGGCCTGGAGAATCCCATGTACAGAGAAGCCTGGCAGGCTATAGTCCATGGGGTCACAAAGAGTCAGACGTGACTTAGCAACTAAACCACCACCACCACCAAAGAATTCATTACATTTCCAAAGTCCCTTTGCCATTCAGATTAACACATTCACATATTCTAAGGATTAAGGCATGGATATCTTTGGATCTGGACTTCCCTGGTATCTCAGCTGATAAAGAACCTGCCTGCAATGTGGGAGACCTGGGTTCGATCCCTGGGTTGGCAAGATCCCCTGCAGGAGGCAACCCACTTCAGTATTCTTGCCTGGAGAATCCCCATGGACCAGGCGGGCTACAGTCCATGGGTTTGCAAACAGTTAGACATGACTGAGCGACTAAGCATAGCACAGCACATCTTTGGGATCTATTACTTTAAATCCAAGTATAAAATGTGAAAGTTTCAGAAAAAATTTCCCCTGTTCTCCCTTTCACTTGTTCAGTAGTTTATCTCCAGTATCTGAAAGTCTAAGAAACTTATAGTCTAGTTGGGAAATAAAATCTATATCCTCCTATTAGGATGTACAGGGCTCCCAAGAGCTATTAAAAAAAAGTGTTCAGGACCCAAAAGAAATTGCAGTTCTTTCTAATGGGGAGAAAAAAGATCAAGGAAAGCTTCTTTGAAGAGGTAGCTTTTGAAGTATATCCTGAAGGATGAATAAGGGAAAGGTATTTTTTGTCTTAAGGACTGCAAGACTTAAAAGCAAAGACATATGCTATATTCAGGATGTGGCAGGGGTCTGGGATTCATAGAGGTATGAAATAAAAACGGGATTTTGTAACCTTGCTAAGAAGTTAGAACTTTATTCTAATAATAGGAGTCATTGAAGCTTTTCGGCTGCAGGAAGTAGTCAGACTAAAAGTCATGTTTTAGAAAATGAAAGTCTGGTGACAAAATGGAGGATATATGGGAGGGAGAGCACCCATTGGAAGGCTCTTGTGTAGAAGGGTAAAGAGAAGGGAGGAAAATCCTAGTAGAAATTATGTAATTATATCCAACAACTCTTTCAAGGTGTTTGACTGATTGGATGAGGGGTTGATGGTAAATGTAGATTTTCTAGCCTTGGAGACTGAGGAAGGTAATGTTTTTGTTCCAAGATAAAGGAGATGTGAAGAATAAGGTTTCCGAGTGAGAAGATAAGGAGTTTGGATTTGTACATTTACTATCATCATGCAATCTGAGAAGGAAATTGGGAGGGCTTTGGGCCAAAGGTATCTATAGGAAATCCATCAGCATCAGTATGATAGTTGAGGTAAAAGAATGAGTAAGGTCATTTGGTGAAAAAATGAAGAAACCCGCAGTGTTCTTGGTGAGATTGAGGATTATCCACATATGAGGGGGAAGTAGCAAGAAATTAATTGGTCATGGAAGTTAAGATGAAGCCATCTGGGATACCCGGGAAACTTCTTTCTAGGGGTGCTTCAAAATTGAAGAGGGAAGTTTGTATCCTTTTACCAACCTTTCCTTTTCCCACAATGAAAAGACTGAGAATGTAATGTAATGTGTAAGTGATAACTCTGTTAAGCTGTTAAATTGACATTTGCTAAGAGAGTAGAACTTAAATCTTCTCACTTAAATAAATAAAGCATTAATACATCATGTGATGATGTGTTTACCAGCAGGTGAATCCTTTTACAATGTGATCATGCTCATTCACTTGAGTTGTGCCTGACTCTTTGCAACACCATGGACTGTAGCCTACCAGGCTCCTCTGTCCATGGAGAGTCTCCAGACAAGAATACTGGAGTGGGTTGCCATGCCCCACTTCTGGGTATTTTCCTGACCCAGGGATCAAACCCGCATCTCCTGCGGCTCCTGCATTGCAGGCGGATTCTTTACTGCTGAGCCTCCAGGGAAGCCCTTTCACAATACATATATATATATATATAAATCACTACAGTGTACACTTAAATATTTTACCATTTTATTTGTCTGTTGTACCACAAAGCTAAAATTTAAACAAATTGATAGCTAGAGGAGGAGAAATTTAGGAAAAGATGGGAACATGCCTCTTCTAGGAAGAGGTACCATTTGCCAGAGTGAGGGAGGCTTCAAGTAGCAGAAGATGCTCAAAGAGAACACCTTGAGGGCCTGTACCTGGAAGGTCCTGGCAGGGGCTAAACATTTACCATTGTTTGAACTGAGCTGAAGTCACTCCCTTTGGCGGGTTCGCCTCATGGGATCCGGACAAGGAAAATGAATCGAGTCTGACTGCTTGGTCCTGGTTCCAGACAATTCAGTCTGTGGTTAAACCAGTTACTTTTGTTAAAAAAGGAGCCTTTCTTCTTTTGGCTTATTCATTTCTGTGCTTTTATTACTATTATTATTTTGTTTTGTTCATCTCCCTTAGTTCCCTGGTAAAGATTCATGGGGAAAATCCATTATGGTTTCCTGTGAATCAAGGAAAAAGTCTTTAACCACAATTAGACCAGAATAACTAGAAACATCATTTTGTTCTAAAAGCTATGTTTCTTTACATTATTTTCCTCTCAGAATACCTCAAGAGAAACAAGTATTATTTCTCTACCTTCCTTTTCCATAAACCTTGGTTTCTTTGATGGTCATTTAAACAGACTGTACCTCCTAATACCCTTCCTCACTGCTGATATATACAGTTGTCTCTCACTGTCAGGGGGATTGGCTCTAGGAAAACCCCCATAACCAAACGATGCAGATGCTTAAGTCCCTTATATAAAATGGTGTAGAATTTGAATATGACATACATACATCTTCCCATATACTTTGAATCATCTCTAGATTAGTTATAACACATAATACCATGTCAGTGCTATATAAGTAGTTGTAAATATGATGCAAATGCTATATAAATAGTTTCCAGTATGTAGTGAATTCAAAGTTTTCTCTTTGGAATTTTTCAGGAATTTCTTTCCTGGATATTTTTGATCCATGACTGGCTGAAATCTATGAATTGGAAACCCACAGATAGGGAGGATTAATAATTATTCATACAGTAAAAATTTTATTATAATTTAACACTTATTTGTTGATTTTCTTTTAATTTCGACCTCTGTCACTATCTTGGTAATTTAAGCATCAGATGATCCACTCAACACCTTGGTCTTTCAATTCTCTGACCATCTTATCTACAGTAATCTTTTCCTCCTCATTACTATGTTTCTGTCCTAGGTCTGATCACCTCCAAAATTGTACTTCCTCCGAAACCTACAATTCAAATTCTCTTTCCTTACATTTAAATTCATCAGGAAGACTACTTGCAAACACACCCAATTTCATCTATAATACTTTTCTCTATCTCTACCAGGAACACCTTGGCATGAGTTCCTTTTTCCTGTTTTACTTCAAGAGTCTGTCACTGGTCTCCCTGCCTCTGTTCAGTTTACCTAGAATCCTGCATGGGACAAATCGTTGCTGAATGAATGAAAGAGTGTATACATTTGAGGAAAAAGGAAAAGTTTGGGATACTTATTTGCAGTTTCCAGATATGTCCTGGACTAGTAATGTCCAATCTTTGGCGCTGTTTTTGTACTTATTCAGTTCAGTTCAGTTGCTCAGTCATGTCTGACTCTTTGCGACCCCGTGAACCACAGCACACCAGGCCTCCTTGTCCATCACCAACTCCCAGAGTCCACCCAAACCCATGTCCATTGAGTCGGTGATACCATCCAACCATCTCATCCTCTGTCTTCCCCTTCTCCTTCTTCCCTTACTTAAGTTGTAGAAAATGTGACTTCTGAGATTGGCCATACATCTGTATTCTTTTGGGCTTCCCTGATGGCTCAGATGGTAAAGAATCCACCTGCAATGCAGGAGACCTGGGTTTGATCCCTAAGTTGGGAAGTTCACCTGGAGGAGGGCATGGCAACCCACTCCAGTATTCCTGCCTGTAGGATTCCATGGACAGAGGAGCCTGGTGGCCTAGGGGGACACAAAGAGTCTGACATGACTGAGGGTCTAACACTTTTACTTTACACACATGTGTTCCTTTAAGTAATGTGCTGGACACTTTCCCAAGCTGGTTCCAAGTTCCCATTTTCTAAGGCTCTTCAGATGTTGAGACTCTCCCTTGTAGTACTAACTGGTTCCATCATCAGGGTTGGTCTGTGACATCGACCTCAGCAGTGGCATAGTACCTCAAAGTCTGCTTTTGGTCCTGGTGAAGACAGAGTCTGGAATGACCGAAGAGGTGAATGAAGGAGCTATTTTGAGAGGTGGGGCCTATTTTTTTAATGATTTCCTCCAGTGGGTTCCCTAAGACTGTAGTCTCCAAACTTTTTGGCAGCAGGGACCAGTTTCTGGAAGACAATATTTCCACGGACTGGTGGGAGTGGGGAGGCGGGGAGGATGGTTTGGGGATGAGTCAAGTGCATTACATTTATTATGCCCCTCCTGATCTGTCAGGAGGTGGAGCTCAGGTGGTAATATGAGCCATGCGGAGTGGCTGTAAATACAGATGAAGCTTTAATCACTAGCCTGTCACTTGCGTTCCGTGGTAAGGCCTGGTTTCCTAACAGGCCATATACCCAGGGATTTGGGACCCCTTCTCTAAGAGACTGACCAGTCCCTGTTCTGCTTTAAATAGCCCAACTTACAATAATCCTCTCCTTATCAAAGCACAGGTCCTAAAATGCTGCCCACTGCCCCTGTTTAATGAAGAAGGCCTGTTTGTAGGCTGAGAAAGATGGGATGGAGAGATAGTCTAGCCATATTGACAGCTGGGAGTTGGAGGCATCAAATATTTCCCACTTCATATCTTGACAGTATATTAGGAATGTTTCCTGTGTTTTACATGACAGTTGAACATTTGTCAGAATTCTGACCTTGGGGCCTCGTAAGGTTCTGTAACATCAAAGATTCCATTATGCTCATTATACTTGCTTTATCAAGAGTCATCCAGGTTTAAAAAAAATAAGAGTTTGAAACAAGGGTTGCTGACAGCTGAAGGCCATATAGAAGGTACTGACTTAAAACTTGAGATTTATTAATAAAAGAAAGAGGCCCTTCCTGCTTCACTAAAGCCTAGATGTATACCATCAGGCAAAATATTTCAATCCTTCAGTTGTTCTAAATATTAGTGTGTCAGCATTACATGAAGGACTTGATAAAACCAGATAGCTGGCCATAACCCCAAAGTTTCTGATTCAGCGGTTCTGAAGTTGGGTCTGAGAGTTTGAATTTCTGAAATGTTCCCATATCATGCTGATGCTTCTGGTGGTCCAGAGACAACACTGGAAGAACCACTGCCTTGACCTCTTCAAGTCTGTTTTCTCATATCTAAAAATAGGTATATCTAAAGCTCATTTCTGTGGGTCTATTGTAAGAATGATGGTTTGGTTGCTAAGTCGTGTCTGAGTCTTGCGAGTCCATGGACTGTAGCAAGCCAGGCTCCTCTGACCATGGGAATTCTCCAGGCAAGAATACTGGAGTACATTGCATTTCCTTCTCCAGGGGATCTCCCTGACCCAGGAATCGAAGCCGGGTCTCCTGCATTGCAGGCAGAGTCTATACATACTGAGCTCTGAGGGAAGCTGTTGTAAGAATAGGGTACACTTATGAGGCTCAGAATAAGGACTCAGTTGATGCTTAACTCTTAAGTTAACCCTTTATAGCTAATTGCCTAAAGCATACAAAAGTTAAATTTTCAAAATTTCAAGTTTTTCAAGTCTGTCGATTCATCTGCTACAATTGCAAAAATGCATTTCCTTGTATCGTATGCACCTATGTTCAGTAGTTGAAAAATGAAGCTTGCCTGTACGCATTCGTGGTACTTGTCATATTTATTTGTTTCTGTAAGTATATTATCTAATGATTATACTACCTATTTGAACCCTTGAAAAACAGCTTTTAGGAGGATGAATATTTTGTGAATAAATGTTGTAGGTAATATTTATCACCTGAGTTCTGATTGGAAGTATTTTCAATAGATATAGCTATGAGTAAAATTGTTTTAAAAAGTCACTTTGAAAAATATCATTAGCCTTTAGTTAATGTTGTAAACATTGTTTGAAAAAGAGAGAAACATCATTTGGAATGGGAATTTTTAAAGGGTAAAAGGTTGAATTTAGGACTGGCCCTTTAGGATTAGAGGAAACAATGGTGATAATTTTCAAATATCTGGTATCTTTTATAGATTGCACTGACTATCCAGAATGTAAAATATGTTTTGATCAAATGTAGGTAATTCATTTAATTGTGTGAAATATAACATTTAAATAAAAATGCACTTTTTTTCAGTATGCTCTAAACATAAACTATATCAAAGGAGATTAGATGATTTAGTGTATTTTTATTAAGTTAGACTATACCTATAGGTCAGAGCACATAGGAAGAGACAGAGTTAATGAAACATAGCTTGGGCTTTTGCAATTATTGGTTATACACTAACTGTTGGCAGAATTAATTGTGTGTCCTTACAGTGTTTGGGTTACCTTGAAAAAATCCAATGACCTTTAAATTTATGATACTATATTTTATCTCCCAAGATGACATCCTTGTAATAAGCATAGGAAAGTTATTCCACTAGAGATAGCTTCTATATTCTTCTGTTGACATGTTTATTCACTTTGTTTATGTGCTTGTTCTTGGCCTTTTCCCCTGAATTTTTTAATACTTTTTTTTTTTTTGACTAGAGTAAGATACCTACTAGAGTAAATATAATTCTCAAGTTAGCTAAAGTTTTTGTGTTTCCTATAAAAATTTTATAGTAAGTCCTGGAAACAGCCATCTAGATTTCTTGTTCAAAACCCATTTCTAATGTTTAAAACTGTAAAGGAATTACAGCCATTATGCAGATTACTTAAAAAATAGATCTTTCTTTTAGAGTGTAGTTTGTTACCATGAAGCTTAAAAAAATAGGAAGTTTGGGAAATGTATCTTTTCTGACTATTTCCTTGGAACTAACTATACTTTAACTTTTAAATATTTTTTCCCTCTTAGAATAATAAAAACAACATGTAAAAGTAATTTTCGATCTGGATGAAGTTGCATAGTTTCATTTCTCTTAAGAGTTTAAAAAGGAGAAAAAAAGATTCTGATACGTTTTCATCATTTTATGTTGAGAGAGTGAGCAGTCTGTGATAATTCAAGTTCCTTTTGCAGTAATTCTTCGTTCCTATTAGGATATATGTTTAAATTTAAAAAAGAAATTGTTATTTAATGATTTTTAAGGAGACTTTGTTCCTTATTGTACTCTTGTCTGTGACCTAGTTTTAAAAGTTAAGCTTAAAGTAATGCTTACTGTAGCAGTACTAATACTGCATGAATCCTGAGCAGAGAAATTTAAAGATGTATAATAATATATAATATGTTTAATGAGGTTATCTGAAACACTTTAACTTTTGAGACCCATATAATTTGAATAATTATGGTGAAAATATTAATGAGAAAACCTACGCTGTCTGGCAGTTTAATTGTTTAAGGCAAATTATCAGCCAGGTAATTCTCACAGGGTGGCATAGACAAATATTTTCATCTTGCTCATTGTACAGTTGCCCAGATTTTGCACAAATCTGCCAGATTTTGCTGGTTCGGAAACGCATTTTTTAGTACTCCAGGAGTAGATCTCTTTCACAGAAACAGAAACAAACTTATGTTTACCAAAGTGGAAAGTGGGGGGTAGGGATAAATTAGGACATTGGGATTAACACATACACACTTCAATATATGAAATAGAAGGGCTTCCCAAGTGGCACAGTAGTAAAGAATCTGCCTGCAAATGCAGGAGACGTAGGAGATGCAGGTTCGATCCCTGGGTTGGGAAGATCCCTTGAAGAGGGAAACTGCAAGCCACTCCAGTATTCTTGCCTGGACAATTCCATGGACAGAGGAGATTGTTGGGCTACAGTCCACGGGGTTGCAGAGTCAGACCCAACTAAGCGACTAAACATACACATGCATATATGCAGTAGATCAGCAACAAGGACCTCCTGTATATCACAGAGAAGTACACTCAGTATTTTATAATACCTCATAAGGGAAGAGAATCTGAAAGAATTTATACTGAAAGTGTGAAAATGTTAGTCGCTCAGTCATGTTCAACTCTTTGCAGCCCCATTTTCTATAGCCCTCCAGGTTTAGACTCCTCTGTCCATGGAATTCTCCAGGCACGAATACTGGAGTGGGTAGCCATTCCCTTCTTCAGGGAGTCTTCCTGACCCAGAGATCGAACCTGGGTCTCCTGCATTTCAGGCAGATCTTTTACCATCTGAGCCACCAGGGAAGCCTATATATTTGCAAATAAGTTGACAAATTATATATATGTCATATATATAACTGAACCACTTTCCTGTATACCTGAAATGCATAGAACATTGTAAATCAAGTATTCTTCAATTAAAAAAAAAAGGTAGATCTGTTTCTCAGAGTAGATTAATCAAGCTCCTGGAGACTTGGTAGAAAAACCGGAATGCTAACGTGGACACTTAGGTTCTCTGAACACCAACGTTTTCCTCTGTGGCCAAATACAAAGACATGCTGTCTTTGAGATGGTTCTGGGTGTGCCTGAGACAAGAATAAGTGGTCAGAGTATGGCTCAAATGGTTAGTAGTATTAGGCATACTGATCTTAATGATAATAGCTTTATCACAGGTACTTCATGTTCTCCAGGGCCAGAAAAACCACATTTTTGTATATTGGCACCCGTTTCAGTGGACAATGATTGGATGATTAATGCCCAATAAACCATTTTTGTCTGTTAATTTGTTGATCAGCTCCCATCCTTTCAAGTTATAACCTTCTTTTTGTCATACCATTCTATCAAAAGTGTAAGCAAATTGTGGTGCCCTAGGAAATTTCTTATCCATTTGGCAAAGGCCTTTTAATATGTTTAATATTTTGAAAATCCATAGAAGTTAGTTGAAAAACATGAAAAAAAACCTATAATCTTCATTGCATTTTTATTAGACAAGCCTCTATATTAAAATTGTATACAATTTCCAGCATGTGTACAGTTTTAGAAAAATTTTAACAATAGCCATAAAAGATTTATTGGAAGTTGTAATGTAAATTTTTGATTCTTAGTTTAAACTGATAGAGTTCATTGCTTCTGATTATAAAAATAAAACTAATATATATGCTCTTCCAAGAAGAATCACAGACTACATAAATGGATAAAGAAGAAAAGGCAATTCATCCATAGTCCTGCCACACAGAGAAAGCCACTCTTCGTATTTTGGCATATATACTTTTAAATAAAAGTATACTTAACTCTGAAGCGATTCTGTTAGGCTTCTCCAGAGAAACAGAAATAAAATGAAATCTATATATAGGAAGATATGTAACAACAGGAAGTTGTTAGAAAGAAAGAAAGATATGTTTTAAGGAATAGACTAACGTGATTGAGGGACTGGAAAGTCTGAAAAATCTGAAAGATGGGAGACCCGGGGAAGGATTGATGTTGCAGTCTTGAGTCTGGAGGCAGAATTCCTTTATGTGTTGCAGGGGAGGTAGGGAAAAGGGGCCTGGGCCTTTTCTCTTAAGGCCTTCAACTGACTGGTTGAGGGCCACCCACAGTATGAAAGGTATTCTGCCTTCCTTAACGTCCACTGATTTAAAAGTTGCTTGTATTTTAAGAATACGTTTACAGCAACATCCAGATGGTTCTTTGGCCACACAGTTAGGAACTATTGCTTAGCCAAGTTAACACATAAGATTAACAATTATCGGTTCAGTTCAGTCTCTCAGTTGTGTCCGACTCCTTGCGACCCCATGAACCACAGCGCACCAGGCCTCCCTGTCCATCACCAACTCCCGGAGTTCACTCAAACTTATGTCCATCGAGTCGGTGATGCCATTCAGCCATCTCATTCTCTGTCATCCCCGTCTCCTCCCACCCCCAATCCCTCCTAGCATCAGACTCTTTTCCAGTGAGTCAACTTGTCGCATGAGGTGGCCAAAGTATTGGAGTTTCAGCTTTAGCATCAGTCCTTCCAATGAACACCCAGGATTTATCTCCTCTAGAATGGACTGGTTGGATCTCCTTGCAGTCCAAGGGACTCTCAAGAGTCTTCTTCAGCACCACAGTTCAAAAGCATCAATTCTTCGGCGATCAGCTTTCTTCACAGTCCAACTCTCACATCCATACATGACCACGGGAAAAACCATAGCCTTGACTAGATGGACCTTTGTTGGCAAAGTAATGTCTCTGCTTTTTAATATGCTTTCCTTCCAAGGAGTAAGCATCTTTTAATTTCCTGGCTGCATCAGCATGTACTGTGATTTTGGAGCCCCCCAAAATAAAATCAGCCACTGTTTCCCCATCTATTTCCTATGAAGTAATTAGCCAACATCTTTTATAAATTGATTTCTACCTATCTTGTTTGTCTCACTTATAGACACCTTTCTTCTTATTGCTAAAATAACAGGGCATCAAATAGTGATAACAAAGACTTGAAAAGTGGGTAAGCATTAAGTGTTTTTAATGAAAAATTATAAGAAGAAATTAAATCTTACTGCTGGTTGCCTGCTGTCCATAGGGTCACACAGAGTCACACGACTGAAACGACTTTGCATGCATGCATGCAGTGGAGAAGGAAATGGCAACCCGCTCCACTATTCTTGCCTGGAGAATCCCAGGAACAGGGGAGCCTGGTGGGCTGCTGTCTGTGGAGTCTCACAGAGTCAGACATGACTGAAGCAACTTAGGAGCAGCAGCAGCTGACCACAATTTTTCCTGATTTTGGGGGTGATTTCTTAATATTGTTTGAATTGGAAGTTTCCTTTAGATAATTTTGTCACTTATTATTTAATATGAATTGTTATAACAGTGTAGGAAGTAGAATTGACATTATCATACAGAAAAGAAAAATCTGTTATAACGATAAAGATTTTCACTTAATTGGAGTCTAATATATTTCAGAGGTTTAAAGTACTCCTCACCAATCATCTTTGCATTTCGGCCTAACATATATTAAATTGCTTTGCTTAATTATTAGTATTCAGTAATACTAAATGAGATCTTTAGATGGCTTTAGGGATTGATAGAAACCATTAAAAATGAATGCATGCTAGAAGTTACGTTTCATTTCCTAGGAACTGATTCTAAATTAAAACATGGTTTAAATTTCTGGGAAGCTACACATTGATTTAATGCATTGCTTACATTTACAATATATGGAGAGGTCATTATTTGTAACATTAATGATAACTAGCATGAGCACCCTATAAGTGTTTCCCTATAATATTTATACTATATATTATATTGAAAGAAATCACTAAATTTTCAGTATTTTTTAAATAGGAAAATCAATATGCTTGTTTGCAGTCTATAAGTTATTTTGGGTTGAAGTGAAGTGAAGTGAAATTTGCTTAGTTGTGTCTGACTCTTTGTGACGCCTTGGAGTATACAGTCTATCGAATTCTCTAGGCCAGAATATGGAGGGGGTAGCGTTTCCCTTCTCCAGGGTATCTTCCCAACCCAGGGATTGAACCCAGGTCTCCCGCATTGCAAGTGGATTCCTTACCAGCTGAACCACAAGGGAAGCCCAAGAATAGTGGAGTGGTAGCCTATCCCTTTTGCAGAGGATCTTCCCGACCCTGGAATTGAACCAGTATCTCCTGCATTGCAGGTGGATTCTTTACCAACTGAGCTATCAGGGAAACCCTATTTTGGGTTAAAGGAAGTGAATTAATCAAAATAAAATGTGACTCATAATTCTCACAGATAAGTTATGAATTTACCTGGGGAGGGAACCTGAACGCACTTAAAAATATGAAGATCAGCTCTACAAAATGTACAGAGTATTACAAAGAATTATTGATTGAGCCTTAACAAGTAAAACATGAAAAATAAAAACAGAGTTAATATAAATATTAAAACAACAAAAAGCATAACTTTTTAAAAAAGTAGACTTTGCTGTTAAGATTTTGACTTTTTTTAACCGCGAAGTCTACTTTTTAAAAAAGTTATGCTTTTTGTTGTTTTAATATTTATATTAACTCATTTTTTGTATTTATCATGTCTTACTTGGTAAAGCTCAATCAATAATGCTTTGTAATACTAATGTAAATTTTGTGGAATTGATCTTCATATTTTTAAGTGCTTTCAGTTGCCCTTCCCAGATAAATTCATACTTTATCTGTGAGAATTATTAGTCATATTTTATAGACAAACATCCAATTAAAAAAAATGAAAAATAACAACCAACAATTGTTGAATGCTCTCTGTATGCCAGGAACTGTGCTGAGTATCTGCATGGAGTATAATTTTTAATATCCACAACTGCATTGTAATGGTGAAAGTGAGACATATTGTTATAATATGATAAAGTGAAGAGATAAACTGGAATTCGGGAGACCCAGATTCCTGCCAAAGCTTCTAATAAGCATGTTTATGAGAACAGTGCTAATGCTTCCTTACAAGTAACTGAAGGGAGTTGGTTAAGAACATCTGTCTTTGTAAAGCATTGCTCCACTGAACTCCATCGAACTGCCAACTCAACATCTCTACTACAAGATCTAGAAGACACCTCAAGCTCACTGTTTCCAAAACACATATTGAAGACCGCTCCACTCCCAGGCTTCCCAGCTCAGTAAACACAAACTCCATCTTCTCATTGCTCAAATTAAATGCTATTAAGGCATCCTTGACTCTTCTCTTCCTTTCATATGCATCGTCCAGTTTATCAGCAGATCCTGTCATCTCCACCTTGACCATGTATCCAGGCTCTCATGCTGCCTTTTCCTCACCACTCTTGTGGCAAACTGAGCCACCATTCTCTTTACCTGGCTTACTCGAGTCACCACCCAGGCAGGCTCCGCTTCCATCCCTGCATAATCCTCACATCCCTCTCTCTTCTCACAAAAGCTCGAGTGAGCCTTTTAGAATGCAAGTCACTTCATATTCTGCTCTGAACCCCTGAAGAATTTCAGTCTCACTTTGGGTCAAAGTCAAGTCTTCACAGAACTATGAACCTCAGCCCTCCCCCGAGTCCCTCTAACCTTGTTTTCCGCACTGGGGCTCTCTTCTCTCCAGATGAGCAGGATGCCTTCTGCCTGGATAGTTCTATCTCCAGACGTCCACTCATTCGCTTCCTTACCTTTTAAAATCGGTGCTGCACAAAGGTCACGAAAATAGGGATTTCCCTAATTTGTGGTTTAATAGGGTGCCCTGCGCCCTTACCCTGCCCCCCTCACCCCTTCATGCTGCTTTAGTTTTCCATTCAGCATTTGTCGCCATGAGGGCGAGGACTCCATCTTCTTTGTTCACTACTTTGTCTTCAGGATCTGGAACAAATTTAGTTGAATGAATGTTAGATTAAATGAAAATATTTCCTACCACAGTTGTGATATAGCTCTGTAAATACATCTACTTGTTTAGATGGGATGAAAAAGTAAAATAAAAAAACCTCCCCATTACCTTTAAAACAGCTATTAGGTTAGGTTTAACTAAGACAATTTCTGTGGTTGCTGAGAAAACATAAAATTACACAATGTTTCCTGGATCATCCATGATGCTATACTTCATTTGCAGAAATATAGCAAGGTTGTTTAGAATTCAGAATGTACAGGTTGTTTTTATGGAAATAAAAGGAAATTTTTTTTATCAGGCTACTTAATTATCTGATAATTCTCATAATCTTCTAGTAGATTACTCTTTTCCAAACACACTGTTGTTACACAAAGAGATTATTTATACATATATAATTATATATTAAATATGTATATAATTGTATATTAAATATATATATATATATATATATATATATATATATATATATATATATATTTGTTGTTGTTTAGTTGCTAAGTTGAGTCCAACTCTATGCAATTTCAGGGACTATAACCCACCAGGCTCATACATATATGTAATGTTTTTAATTATCCTAACTTTTCTTTTACCTGAAAGCAGAAATCACTTAATAAATAGTGAAAAATTTCTAGACTGAAATGAGCTGGTCTAGTTTTATTTCCTCTTTAACTTAGTGTGTGGCCTTGGAGAAGTTACATGCTCTTACCAAGCCAGAGCTCTTATCTTTAAAATAGGTATAATAATAGGTGTAATAATAGCCACTCTCTTACCTGCCTGACTGGATTGTTAAGTTTAATAAGATAATGGCTGTTTAGAACTTTGAAGTCCTCAGGAGGAAGGTATATGAGAGAAGGAGTGTTACATTTTTCTGATGGAAAAATGCCCTGTCCAGATCTTTTGCCAGTTTTCCTGACAGACTTATGGAAGCACGTTGGTCCTCCTTAGACAACTGTTTTGAGGTACAACTTCAGGTACTCGACGTGTCAGCACAGCTAATCTCTGAGATCTACCAGCTTTACACATGTGTTCTGCAGTACCACGATGAAAAAGAAACAATCTGTGGCCTGAGACATTCCTGGCACCTATTATGGAAGATACACATTTGCCAAATTTCTATTTTTCCATTATAGTAATTTGAAACTCTTTTGGATGTACCTGTCCAAGGTAAACTTGGTTTCTTCAGGAGTTATATTCCATCCTCTGTCGGATGTCTTTTAGTCAAGATAATGTCTCTTCAGTGGTTATCTCCAAGATTCTAAGAGGATTTCCCCTTCACTTGCCTTTTTTAAAAAAATCATTTCACTCTTCAGCCTGGAGCCTAGATTTGATTAATCGATTTCCCTGTTCTATTTAAGGGTTGTTTTTATTAATGCACTTTTCAAGCCGAGACACAGCATTATCGCCTTCTCGATCACTGTACTGAGTGTTGAGATCTAAGCAGGCCAGCTGTAGCAGCTGTGTTTCCCCGTTGGATCTTGAGCTGAAAACTTTCATCTCCTTTGCTGTCTCAGCTGCTGGTCTGAGGCTATGGCCTTCCCATAACTCAAAGCAGTTTCAAAGCAATGAAAGTAACCTCTTTGGAATGCTTTTGGAAAACCACAGAAAGGTTCTTTAAAAGTATACTACTTATATACTTTAAATGAATGTTTCCATTTTAAGGTAATAACAGCATAATGTCAGGAGTCAATGCATGGTATTTAACTACACTATGAACATAGTGTAAGCTTGTCTAAATAGACCAATTAAAGAAAGAAAGAAAAAAGAAACAGCAAAGATTGGAATCCTTAAAATGACCTCATAGTTGTGGAATCTATGAATCGAAGGTTGTGTTTTCCAACATTCTGTGTATAGAGTAATATTTTCTATAGGTCTGAAGATTCTTTTCCCCCCTAGCTTAGAGAGTGTGTGAAAAGATGTCATCATCACAAATGAGAATGGTGTTAATTGTTTTAACTGGGGAGGTGCCTAGTGTTCACAGGGAAACATTTTAGATTGGAGTTTGATTTACTGGGGGAGTGGGGAGGATCAAATCTGCATGTCTTTAATAATAATTTGTTAAATCTGCCATCAACGCAATAAAATGTGACTGATGATTTATAAGATGAAGGGTCATTTTAGTGAAATTTGACATTGACCTCCAAGTCTGAACCAAAAGAAAACTGGGTTTTATATTTGTCTTGCCTTCACAGAGGCAATTGTCACTCCAGACCTCACTTGTTCTGACTTCGTGGTGAGTTAACTAAAGAAGGACTCTGAAATGTTTGTAATTACAAAAGAGATTACTAATTAGATTTTACATTTATATCTTTCTTACCATTTCCCTAGTGTTTAGTGGCAAGAAGAAGCCTCATCCTGAGGCACTGGCAGAGGAAGAGAAATCTTTGGAGCTAATTTAGATGTCCAGTTGATGTTATATAAAAATAAGCAGAATTCCAATATTTCAGAGTCTCCCAGGGCCACCTTTATGAGTCAGCAAAGTGGAGCACACTCCTATAGTTCAGGAATAATAATTTACTTGCTTTAAGAATTCTGAACACATTGTTTTTTTTTTTTTTTTTTTAGTGATTTACTGCATGGATTTTAAAGCTTTTCTTCATAAGCACCAGTATCACCTTATCTGGAAAGGCAGCTTATTGCAGTCCTCCTGAGAGATTGCCTGTGCTACCAGGGGATTAAAGCATGTAGACATGCTATCACTTTCTCCTCTGGAGTCTCCCCAGACATGCTGGGTATTATACTTAGTTCCAGTGAACTATTCTTGAACCTCTGCCATTCCAAGACTGCATTCGTTGGTATAGTTTTCAGAGTAGCTTAAGAAAAAATTCTACTCACTTTATGAAAGTATTTATTATCATTTAGTCAATCCCTTTCCAATAAACATTTTTCTTTTCTTTGGGAAATCTATATATGTATATGTATATACATACTTGTCTGCATATATAGTACTCACACTGAAACATACATAAAGGAATATAGAAGGGCTTCCCTTGTGGCTCAGTGGTAAAGAATCTGCCTGCCAGTGAAGGAAACTCAAGGGACATGGGTTCACTGCCCTGGTCCAGAAGATCCCCTGGAGTAGGAAATGGCAATCTGTTCTAGCATTCTTGTGTGGAAGATTCCAGGACAGAGGAGCCCAGTGGGCTACAGTCCATGGTGTTGCAAAGGGTCGGACGTGACTGAGCATACATGCACACACACAATAACCTATACAATCAGATTTTAACAGAAAATAAAAATATATTGTAGGGTACGAATGTCAGCTCCAGTGAAATTTTAAATTTTATAGTAGCCACATTGCAAAGAAAAAATGAAATTAGTCCTAATAAGATATTTAAATATCTATTTAATTTCAAAAGTATTTCACCTCAATATCCGAAATAGTAATCGCATTTTAAGGTTTAATCAATATATAAGTGATTAATGAGCTCAACTGCAGAAGGAAATGGCAACCCACTCTAGTATTCTTGACTGGAGAATCCTATGGACAGAGGAGCCTGGTGGGCTGCTGTCCATACGGTTGCAGAGTTGGACACGACTGAAACAACTTAGCAGCAGCAGCAGCAGCAAGGAGCTCAACATCATTTTTATACTAAATCTTCAAAGTCTGTGTGAATTTTATACTTATAGCTCATCATAACTCATAATTAATTCACAGTAGTGGCTCCCTTATTAGAAAGGGCAGGAATACATATCTACCAAGAAACTATTTTGAAATAAGTCCTTAGGGAGAGTGTCAGCATTCTAAACAAGTAAAATTTTGATCAATTTTTTTTCTTCAACTTCTACAAGTATAACATATTTCATATAGTGTTCTTTTAACAAAATTACTTAAAATATAGAGCCATCTTTTAAAATAGCATTACCCATTAAGATAATACACATGTTTTTTGGTGATGCACTTAACCCTACATCTTCCATTTTCCACAGACTGATCTGGAGGAATTTCAAGGTGTTTCTTATACCCCAGTGGGAGCTGGATTCTTTAATTATTAAACCATGAGACAATCCTCACTTCTGTTATTTATTGAATGCATGCTTTCTTGATTTAAATGAAAATATATGGGAAAATGACATTTAAAATATTTTCAATGTTAGAGCTTGACTTTATATGTGTATTTTGTGATGTGTATATTGAACACCGTGATGCAAGACAGTGGATTTTCAGGTGAGATAAAAGATCAGAGAGGGCAGTTTTGCCCAAGCACAAGGTCTCCCTGAACCCTCTAACTGACTTGCCCTTTGCACATAAATCTTTCATCATGATCAACACAGAGACAAGTATTGATTTGCCAGTTAGCTATCTTGTCATCTCTGGGCTTGGGTCTTTTGACCTTTTATTTGTTCCTGTAAAATTATGGTGAATCACAAACTTCTTTTCTAATAGGTCTTTTCAACTTTAAAAGGCCAAAAGACTCTGTGAGACTATATTGAACAGTTGGATAATCCAGAAAAGGGGGGTACCCCTAAATACTTGTAGACTGCTAAAGGTCAGAAATCCTTACTGAGTTCAAAATCTCAAACACATTCTCTTAGGAGGAAACGATTGAGAAGTCTGAGGTCTGAGTTTAGTTTGACCCTAGCTAAATATGCTTTGAGTTTCTTAGCAAAGTGTGTCAATTTGGCATTTCATTCATAGTACCTGAGTGTGGGCAAAGTGAATTTTAAAAGATGAGTTAATTTTAAAATGGAAAGGGAACACAAACAGCAGTTTAAGGAAGTATAATGGAATCTAAATTGAAGGATTGCAATTTATTTCTCAAAATGCTAATACTAGTATAATGTGGCTTCAGCTGAGCTCCTTACAGTCTTTTTTGTGCTTTTTTTTTTCCTTTTGGTCACACACATAGGTAAGTCCTACATACTCTAATTTATAGATAAACTAAAGATTATATCGGTAGACTGAATTGTCTACAGGAGACTGAATTTATTTCATAAATGTGAAATCAGGATTTCAACTTTCATTCAACTAATTTTGTGTCATTTCACTTAATCTGTTAAAAGTGTAATTTATTACACTGACCTGTCACCTGATGATTTCTCTGTTGCATATATATTTTATTCCCTCCAAAGGGATTCTTTTTGAACTTTAGTTTCTAAAATTATGTTTTGCTATAGATCTGTGAAAAACAAGGAAAATTGTCTTTCTTTTATATTGTACCATTTGTTTCTAAATCACAGTGTGTGTGTGTGTGTGTGTGTGTGTGTGTGTGTTAGTTGTTCAGTCATGTCCGACTCTCTGCAACTGCATGGACTATAGCCCACCAGGCTTTTCTCCAGGCAAGAATACTGGAGTGGATTGCCATTCCCTTCTCCAGGGAATCTTCCCAGCCCAGGAATTGAACCCTGATCTCCTGCATTGCAGGCAGATTCTTTACCATTCGAGCTACAGGGAAGTTGTTTATAGCTATTATTTCAATAATTTTGGAGAAATTAGCTGTTACTGAAAGATACTCTCTCTGAGACATGTTTACCTAGGACCTATTTGCCCTAGGTGATGCCAAATGCTGTTATCTCTACAAGCATAACTTATATAATAATGGGACACCAAAGAGCTTTTGGGGAGTTCAAGCATGTAAAACAAGAGTACTGAGTAAAGTATGTTTTTTAAAAAAGATTCACTCCTCTGTAACAGTCTTTTGCTGAGATGTACTGCATTACTGGAAAAGAAATCATGAATTTGAATATGGCCTCATGGAAGGTGAGTCTCAGTTCTTAATCAGGGAGTGAATGAAGCACTGATTATCAGATCTGAAAATAAGATTGCTATTTATAAATAAATTGTTAGATAGTTAAGACATTTGCAATTTTAGTGTTAAAAATCTTCTGAAGAATCTATGGTGAAAGTTTCCTGATTTCCTAGTTCTTCTCCAAGGAAACCTCCAAATTACTTGTTTTAGGGGGAATCCTTTCAGAGATCATTTATCCGAAAATAATTTTAAGTGTATGAAAATTAAAGGCATGCTTTCATACACATGGTAGCACGTTATACAGATTGATACCAATGCATAAGGAACTTCCTCTTTTTCATTATATGTGGGTAGTATTTAGTTGTCTGAATAGTGTAATACTTCATCTCATTCCTTTCTAATATATATTTATATGGTTTCCAATCTATTTATTGCAGCAAACAGGTGCTACAGTGAATACTGGCAAGATAGATTCTTAGAATTAAGTCTCTGTGTCAAAAGGTATATGAATCTGTAACTTTGTTAGATATTGCCAAATTTTTCTTCTTACCACTTGAAGAAGTTATTGTCCCACCAGTAAGGCAGACTAGTTCCCAATTCTCTGAAAACTTCACTAATAGTATAAAATCAATTTTTAATTTTTTGTTGTTGAGTGCCTATCTGATTCATCAGAATAGCTTTAATTTATTTTTCCCTTCTGAATGATGTGGAATAGTATTTCATCTGCTTAGGAACCATTTATATAACGTGTGCTGTGTGTGTCAGTGCATGAACAATTTGATCACATACTTTTTCATGTTTCTCTTGTCTGTCTTTTCCTTATTGATTTGTGTGAGTGCTTTATATATTAGGGAAATAATGTGTCATAGGAATTGCAAATATTTTCACAGTTTGTCATTTATCTTTTGATTTTGTCTATGGTGGTTTTGAAGTACAGAAAATTGGGGTTTAAGTAACTGACTTTATTGATTTTTTTTCTTTTATGAGCGGCTTTTACAACATTGTTAGAAAGGCCTTCCCTATTCCAAAGGTATATATTTGTTCTCCCATCATTATTTCCCATCATTATTTCTACTCCATTTATGGTCAAATCAGATAATTGTGTTGAGGCAAGTGTCAGTAATCCTGACCATGATACTTAGCTGATTAATTATGGCCAGTATACTGCAGAGACCTTTCTTTTGTTCTGCTTGAGAAAGGAAGGAGTTCCTTTATGTTTCCCATAGGACACAACCCCAACACTTGACTGAACCTCCTTTAAGCTTGAAGTGGTCAGCAGTAAGAAACTGTCTAATTTCAAGGCCTGCTGGGGAGATGAGTGAATGTCAGGTTTCTCCTACACCTTGGCTATAGTTTATGCATGCTCTGATCATCCGGAGTTAAGTATAGCTTAGTGTTACCTATGAATTGGATTTATCTATGACCCTTACTCGCATTGTCTTGGATTATCTGAAATTGACTATGTATTATTAGTATGTTATTGTATTAACACATAACCTTGCCTTATTGGCATTATAAATCAACTATAATATATACTTTTTTCACTTTTCATACTTTATTAGAAATAAAAGGTTTATATTCTTATAGTTACATCAATATAAACAGAAATTGTCTTTCTACATTAATTTGTGGCTTAATCTTCACTTAAGTGTTTTAATCATATTATGAGGGATTAAGGCTTGAAAGTAGAGTAACTCAATTACTAGCTATGCAGTTTTGCACAGTTAACTATAACACTTAGTACAAGTGTGACCTCATGTATTGATTTCTTCATCTTTAAAATGTAGGTAATAATTATACCCATTTCAGGGGATTGTTGTGAGTATGAATTAATTAAGACCTGTGAAGCATTTAAACTAATTCATGACATACATTAAGTCTTCAGTAAATGTTAGTGATCATTTTTATATCATTACATTCAATTATGAAATCCAGAGTCAGATAATTTGATAGAGGATGAATATGACCAATAGACTTTATAATCCATGAACTGTTCCATACGAAGGCACAATTTTAGTCACTTTCAGCTAGATTATAGCAGCTTTTTTTTTTAAAAAGAACTCTGAGGCCATATCTGTTTCCTTTAGATGATCACGGCAGCTGAACATCTAATCCATTCATTTTGGTGCTCATTGTGATTGAAACTGCTGAATCAATCATGCAGTGATTTGCTTTGATCATTAAGACAGCCAAAATGAAAGCATTGGCCATGCTGCCTAGGGTCCATTTATTTTGGAAATAACTTTTGACAGGTAAGACATAGTCCCATATTGCCTTCCTGACATTTCATTGATATCTTGTGTGGCTTCTGGTAGCATATTTATCATTTTGCTAATATACTTTTTGTTATCATTTGTTCTCTGTTATCTTAATAAATGTAAACAGATGATCCATGGGGGTGATTCATTCAAAGCTTTTTTAGCTGCAGATGGCCTGAGAGGCAACAGAGTAGGTGACATTTTGTACTTTTGTTGTTGATGGGTGTGATCGAAGCAATGGGTTTAGTTCAAAGGGAGCAAACTAAAGTGGTTCAAGGGAGGAAACAGTTTTCATATACTTGCATAGTGACAAAACTAGAATTTTCAGTCTATGAAGATTTAATTTGAAGTGGATATGATTAAAGGTGATAAAATCATGTTGTTGCTAGAATGAGCAAGAACTTTTTCCTAATGAAAGGGCTTTAATAATTTTTAAAAGAGTTTCAGAAAATAATTGCTTATTAAATATTGTTTTTTCTATCCTAATGAATATTTATCATGATATTTCATTAACGTTACTGAAAAAGTATTACTGAAAAAAGAATATTCAGTGCAGACTAACAAAAGTTCATGAACTAAGGAAGGCCACCAATTTTATACACACACAAGTTCAGGTGATCGATCAAAAAGGCTCACAACCAAACTGACTTGAATATTGGACAACTGTCAGAATGAAATACAGTGAACCTTAACTTTTAACTCTTTAATATTTTCTGAAGAATTTAGCAACTCAGATCAGTAGACCTCGGGTTGTGATCCTCAGCTAAGAGTAGATTTCAGAAAAAGATATGCCCACAAAGAAAATCTCTCAGGGTCTCTGGATATTTTGTTTTGTTTTTTGCTCGTTTCTTTATCAAACAAGGTCATGGTTTGAAATAATTGGAAAGCATGGCACTAGTCTGTAGTCATTATCTTTTAAAATCTAGATTCAGTCAAGGGAGTGCTAGAAGTATCTGTGTTTGAAGAATGTGGGTTGGGGAATAAGGTTGAGAATCCTCTCCTCTTTTTGGTCATTTCTTTTGACTTGTGTCTAAGTGGAAGAGTTGAAAATAGTGATTGGCTTTTGCAAGTAGTTGAATCAAATGTCAGTCTGAAAGAAGGAGAGCTAAGTAAAACTGTTGAGCATGTATTGATTTTTAAGTACACATAGATTGTGGTCAGTGTCAACATGACCTTTACTTATGATAGACAGCTTGTTTTTGGATAGTTTCTTTCACAGTGGCCATTTATGCAATCAATGAAAAGGGGCATAGAAAAGTTGGCTTATTTATAAATTCTTATAAATCTGAATTGAAATTTGTAAAATTTGAATTATACAAAAGATGTTAGTTTGTGAGCTGAATTTATGATCACAGTAGGCTTCCTTACATGTATAGTGTGTTCAATACTATTAATTTTATTGAATTAACTTGGATTTTTAATATGTCTTTAAAGAAAAAAATCAAATACTGAAAATGTTAAGGTATATGTGCAAAATTGGGAATGTAATTGAATATCATTTGGTTAGTAAGTTGAACAGCTTTACTCTCTTTACAGTCAGGCATAATGTCATTATGCAGCAAGGCATGTGTTTTTCCATCTAGTTATCTGGTGTTTCTTGTTGCTCTTTAATGACATGCTTGTGTTTGTATGAATGTGCCCACGTGTATATGTGTGCATGTATATATTGCTTCATACTGGTACTGTGCAATTTTTGTTAATTTTATTTTTGTATATTTTATATTTTTGTGGCTATAATAAATTAATTATTTTCTCTGTATTCCTGACAGGTGATGTATAGGAAAGAAAATTTTTTTCATTATTCAGTTTGAAAACTTTGTTACATATTCTTGTAAATACACATTTTTTTTTAGGTTTCTTCATAAATGGTAATATCATAAAACAATGATAGATTTGCCATTTATTTCCCCAAATCTGTACTTGAGATATTTTTTCCTGTCAAATTGTGCTAAATATAGCACATTCAGAAAAACATATAATAATATTTTTTAAGAAAATAAATGCATTTTTTTCTTATGAATTTAATAATAGTGTATCACTAATTGTGCTGTGATTCATGGGGTCACAAAGATTCGGACACGAGTGAGCAACTGAACTGAACTGAACTGAATTGTGATATTAGGTATTGATTTAATAGATTAATACCATCCATTTTTGATCATATTAAGCAACAGCTTTGTTTCTTCTCTCAGCATTGTTATACTAATCAGAACATATATATTTTAAAAATATTTGTTTGGCAGTGTCATAGAAGAGACTTCTTAAGCAGCTTCTCCAATATTTAGGAATTTTTACTTATAAAAATTGCCTGTTATTTCAATAAAGCTACCAATACTTTTTCTCTGATTTTCTGTATTCAAATTAAGAGTTGAATTATAAACAACATTACAGACATGTGGCAAATTATTGAGATTAAATGTTTTTAAATGTGATGAACATTGATAAACCCACATTTATGAATTGTTCTATTTCATTTACTAATGTCTATATCAATTCATTTGTGAATTCCTTTATAATATTTATTTAATGTTGCTTCATTTCTCTTTTTTTCCCCAATATAATGGTAGTGTGTTTAGATTTAGATTCTGAGATGTGATGGGTATATTCTTTAATAAATTGACAGAAATGTGTATGAATGCCACAGTGACTTCTTTTTGCATTGTTGCTCTGTGGATCACAATAGATGTTCAGGCTCTTTCTTTATTTTGGTATAAAAAGTAATCTTAAAAATTATTAAATCTGAACATGGCAAGTTAAAATTGTTGTTTTAAAATGCTTCTGAGTATTTATAATATCCTGGGTGTTCATTGGAAGGACTGATGCTAAAGCTGAAACTCCAATACTTTGGCCACCTTATGTGACGAGTTGACTCACTGGAAGAGTCTGATGCTAGGAGGGATTGGGGGTGGGAGGAGACGGGGACGACAGAGAATGAGATGGCTGGATGGCATCACCGACTCGATGGATATGAGATTGAGTGAGCTCCGGGAGTTGGCGATGGACAGGGAGGCCTGGCGTGCTGTGATTCATGGGGTCGCAAAGAGTCAGACACAACTGAGCGACTGAACTGAACTGAACTGAATGTGTTAAAGAAGAAATCAAAAAGCAAGTTACGAAAGTATCTTAATTGAATAAAAATGAAAACATAGCACACTAAAATGTACAGGAAGCCACTAAAGCAATAGATAGGGGAAAATTATAAAAAAAAAAATGCTTCTGTCTCATTCTTCTATCAAAAGGAGAATTTTGTTTACAACTCAATTTTATGGAGGAAGGAAAGAAAATTTGGAAGGAGTATGATGCTTCCCTTTATTATCAGGCAGGCCAATTTGTCTCCTAATACAACTTAATTTCCAATCTTAATCAGCAAGTGGTTATTTTACAAGTTTTTGTTGTTTTGTTGTTATTATTGATCATTGTCGATAATTACCCGTTATATAGTTTTCAATTGAAACTGTTAAATATGAGTGAGCATTTTTCATGCTTTCTGAAGGAATTCTTGGTGGCTCAGATGGTAAAGAATCCACCTGCAATGTGGGAGGCCTGGGTTTGATCCCTGGGTTGAGAAGATCACCTGGAGGAGGACATGGAAGCCCATTCCAGTATTCTTGCCTGAAGAAGTCCATGGACAGAGGAGCCTGGTGGGCTACCGTCCATGAGGTCGCCAAGAGTCAGACACGATTGAGCAACTAAGCAGAGCAGAAAGGAATTACTAAATTGTAAATTTCATGAAGAGATTTGGGGAAAGCTCTGAAAGAGAACCAAACTTCTCGTTTACTAGTGAAATAGAAATTTAGGCAGTTCTAAGTACTAGTTAAAATGAGGTATCATAGAACATATTCCATTGATAATTTGGAAGTAAAATGGATCAGTTGATTTGGGCCTCATTGTTTATTTTTGGAGGCTATTAGATTTACACATCACTAAGTTCTCTAAAATAAATTTGGCCTAACCCAATCAAAATGATTACATTCCACCTCAGAAATAGGTGTTCAGTTCAGTTCAGTCGCTCAGTCGTGTCTGACTCTTTGTGACCCTACGGACTGCAGCAAGCCAGGCCTCCCTGTCCATCACCAACTCCCTGAACTTACTAAAATTCATGTCCATTGAGTCAGTGATGCCATCCAACCATCTCACCATATCTCATCTCCTCCTCCCACCTTCAATCTTTCCCAGCATCAGGGTCTTTTCAAATGAGTCAGTTCTTCACATCAGGTGGCCAAAGGTATTGGAGTTTCAGAAGCAGCAATCAGTCCTTCCAATGAATATTCAAAAATAGGTGAGGGAGTTTAAAATATTCTTTCAAGTGCTTAAGAAAGGTATTAAGACACAATAAGGAAAATGTCATCCCTAAGATTTTAATTAATTAGACTATTGCTTTTCTATAATGGAAATACTTTTAGTTTAAAACCTGAGTATATGACTATGGCTTTAAAAATGTTTAATTTGGCTGTCTTGCTACATTGAGATGTAGAAGATTAATATAGCAGTTAGAAATACAATGAAATGAACATTTCCCAGTTGGTTAAATGTGGGAATTTATAATTCATAAGTTGATATAATTTCTTAAGACATACTTTCTTTGTGACTATGGGTACATCATTTCCTGGTAGGATTTTTACTTAGAGATTACCGTTTTGTAGTGCAACCTTAACTGTTCCCTGTAGGAAATTTAGCAGATAATATTGTAATGTGAAGAATACAGGCCACTGTGTCATAGCAGTTTCTTAGATGTTTTTCATTTGAAGGCATTAATAATGTTGCTTATAAACTCATGGCACTGAATCACTGTCTTTTAAAAATGTCATGTTCAGGTATCTTGACTACCAAGTTGTAAATCTCATCTCAGTGCTTTTCTTGTCCTCACCACCCATTTTGTTACATTTTGGAGGAGGAGTTCTATTTTTTTCTATTGATGGCCATTTATTTCATCTAGAAAAGCCAAATAAAGCAACATTTGGAAAATATTATTAAATACATAATTCGTGATGACATTACTCAGAGGAAAAAAACATTTCAGTTTCTTGAAATGTGGGACTTAAGGGGATGATTCCACTGGAGGCTTCTGTTCTGTGAGTAATGAAAATGCTGGATGATAAAAACATCTGTTTTATAAATACAGAATAGGCATTGATTCTTCTTTTGGCTTTACTCTTGTTACAATAGTCTGTCTGAATGTGATAAATCCCACTAGTAAAAGAAGTTGAATGTATTGTTTTTAAAGCTTTACTGGGGACAGAAGCTTTATTCTAGACTTAACTGTCATGGCATTATATACAAAAACATTTACATTTTAGGACAAACTACTTCTTTCCATAATTAATATGGGAGAGAGAAAACTTACTTTGTACTAACAGATCATTATAAAGTGTTATAATGTTCTGGAAGTATAACTTTTTAAAATATTCTCAGGGCAGATTTTTAAAAATTAAGTCCAACGTTGACTTGAAAGAATTCAGCTATTTCAATTGACCACCAGGCCAATTCCTTAGCTCAGCTACATTTGACAGTTCAGACATAATTAATTATTCAAGGAATTATAAGGAAGACTGTGAATGCATTTAGTATAGTTTACCTTTAACACTTGATTTGTATTTCTTAAAGAAATTAGCTTGTCTCCATGTTAATAATTGTTTGTTTCATCATTAGTAGTGTAAGCACCTTGTTATGTTTGTGGACGTACTGGAGATGTATTTCAAATAACCAAATAGAAAAACTCACTTTGTGTCCTTTGGTACATTCATTTGCCTCTTCTACCAATTTCATCTTCTACTTCCTCTGGCCCCCCTCCATCAAGTTATTCCTTCCTCTGTCCCTTCAAACTCTCATTTCCTGTTAAATTCCTTCTGTAAACATACCCAAGCCTTCCCCATCCAAAATCACTAACTCCACAGCAGTCTGGTCTCTCTCTCCATCCCCACTCTGCTCTCTCTCTCCTCTTTTATTAGGACTTTTTTTAAAGCTTGCTGTACCCTCATTAAGTCTAGTTATTAACCTTCCATTCTCAGTGAAAACTACTGTAATCTGGTTTCAATCATCATCACTCCATTGTAATTCTTGTTAATTGGCTCACGAATGTCCTTCTATTTGTAATAAGGAAGTAGTCGTGTTTTGGTCATCTTACTGGACCTCTCTACTCTATTTTGCACTTTCATAATATTATTCCCTTAGATTCTGTGAAATTGCATCCTCTCATATAAGCTTGCTATTCCTTCTTTCCGTTCACCCAGAACTGGTGTTTGCCAAAGGCCAGACTGTAGCCTGTTATTTGTTATTTTATTTAGCTTCCTATGTTTGTTTTTATTCTGCATGCTCTTTCTGTTCAGCTTATTTAGAATCATAATATCACATATGTCTCAGAGTTCCTTCAAATTCTCCCCAAGTGATGTCACAGTTTGTAAAATTTTGGCAAGTGTCTGTTGATCATCTCCTCCTTTATTTAGCATAAGTACCTAAATCATAGGTAGCATGAATGAAACATTCACTGTATGCTAGTCCCAACACTAAGTATTTTTACTTTACTTGTCACACAAAATGGGCTTCCCTGTTAGCTCATATGGTAAAGAATCTGCCTGCAATGCAGAAGACCTGGATTTGATCCCTGGGTTGGGAAGATCCCCTGGAGGAGGACATGGCGACTCACTCCAGTATTCTTGCCTGGAGAATCCCCATGAACAGAGGAGCCTGGTGGGCTAACAGTCCATGGGGGTCGCAAAGAATTGCATATGACTGAGTGACTAAGCACACATATCACACAAAACAATCCTAAAAAAAAAAAAAAGAAAATCCAAAACTAAAATCATCAATATAATTAAACATCTATTTCCTTCAGTATTCTCTTTAGCAGTTGTTAACATAACCATTTACCTGGTCAACTGATTTAAAAAGCCACGAGGAATCCTTTGCTTTCCCTCACTACACTCCTATTTTGTTTTTCACATATAATTGCATATTAAACACTGCTTAATTTATGAACAGACTTTTAGGACAGTTTTCACCCTTTCCTTCATCCTTATTTTTCACTGTCCTACTTTAAGCCCTTTGGATCTCTAATCTGGTCTATTATAACAGCATTTTTGCTATTAACTCTTTGAAATCTAGCTTCCATAGAGTAGTCACTGTGATCTATCTAGAATGGAAATCTGATTACATCAATGATATAGTGTCTAACTACCTGTAGGTTATAACATACTTAACATGTGACATGAACCCCTCTTTTGTCTTGCTTCTGCCAGGTCCGTGGCCTCATCTCTAGTCATCCCATATATTCTAACCTCATGCTGTTTAAAAGTTAACTGTTTGTAGTTCTCTGCATATACTACCTTGTTTGTCTGTTTTATGTTTCTTCTCGGATTGTCCTCTATATGTAGTGTGCCTCCTTCCATCTTTGTATTCATTTTTTACTACTGTCCTCAGGAAATACTTCCTCCAAAATGTTTTCCCTGCCAGTTCATCTGAATTTCTTTGGTATAGATCTTCTCTCATCTGAAAATATTACAGCCTACTAAAACAGGGAATGTGATGGTTGGATAGATCAGACATCTCCTTTTGCTAACTAGCAGTGCTTAAGGACAACCATTCGTGGTTTGAATCACTTAGTCAACTAATGTTTTCTGAGTATGAACTAAAGGCTAATATTGTGCTAAGAGTCAGGTACACAAAATTGGACACAATCTATATCTTTACCATATAAAGCTGGGTAGCAAATCAATAACAGACATGTGTTTTGTTGTTTTTCAGTTGCTATGTCATGTCTCATTCTTTGCGACCCTATGGACCACAGCACTCCATGGCCCACAACACTCCAGGCTTCCCTGAAGCAAACTTCTGGAGATAGTGAAGGACAGGCAAGCCTGGTGTGCTGTGGTCCATGGGGTCGCAGAGTCGGACATGACATAGCAACTGAAAAACCACCAAACACATGACTGTTATTGATGTGCTACCCAGCTTTATATGGTAAAGACATAGATTGTGTCCAGTTTTCTTTGTGTACCTGGCTCTGAGCACACTATTAGCCTTTAGTTCATACTAAGAAAACATTAGTTGACTGAGTGAAACCACGAATGGTTATCCTTCAGCACTGCTAGTTAGCAAAAGCAGATGTCTGATAGTTAAGAAGTTAGCCCTCCTCTGAATAAAGCAGAAGAAGGAGCAAGATAAACCAAAGTCTCTGTTGCTCAGTAATTTTGGCTGAGATCTACTTTAAAGGTAGAGAGTATGCACCTGTATAAATATCTGTGTTTACACAAAAGAACAAAGGATGAATCAAAGAAAATATTTTGAATGTGGAGAGGAAAATGACTGTGGAGAAAGGTTAGTGAGTGAATAGAATTCACTAACATTCAATTATCTATGAGCTAGCCAATTGGGAAAAAAAAAAATGAATCTATTTCAACTGAATAGAAGGGTGGATGAGACTCAGAGAATGAGTTTTTGTTTTTTTCAAATTTAGAATGACCTCAACTGTAGAATAATAGTGAAATTAGTTCCCATTCATCACAACTAAACCTTACAATTATTAATATTTGCCAGAGCAGTTTTATTTATCATCACCTGCCTCCATTACTCCCTATCATATATCAATATGCACATTTAATGAATGATTTTCAGTGGTGAGTTTCTCAAGGACATTATGCTAAGTGAAATAAGAGGAGCTTGGTGGGTTACAGTCCATGGGGTCACAAAAAGTTGGACATGACTGAGTGACTAAGCACATACACAAAAGGACAATATTGCATGTTTCCATCTACATAAAGAATCTAAAATAGTCAAACTCATTGGAAAAGTGGAGTGGTGGCTGCCAGGCGCTGGAAGGAGGGGAAAATGGAGAGTTGTTCAATAGGTATGAAGTTTCAGTTATGCAGGATGAGTGTGTTCTAGCTATCTGTTGTACAACTTAGTCCCTGTAATTACTACTTCATATTTTACACTTAAAACCCTGTTAAGAGGGTCGATCTCATGTTAAGTGTTCTTACCACAAAAAAATACTGCCAACAACAAAGGGACTGAAGGAAACATTTGAAGGTGGTGGATGTGTTTCCTACCTTGATTGTGGTGCTGATGTTATGGATGTTTGCCTATGTCCAGACTCTTCAAATTGTAAACATTAAATAGATCCAGTTTATGGCATGTCAATTATACCTCAATAAAGCTAATTAAAAAATAAAATACTCCCTGTTAATAGCTTTCTGATTGGTAGGATAATCTGATGTCTCTTCTGTATGTATATTATATGCAGTTGAAAAATTTGTGCTTTGTATTTTATTAGATATTCAGCAAATAGCCTGTGAGACACTGAGAAATAGCAAATAGATGTAAATTTATATAATTGTCTCTATTACATGCAGTTTACTTTCAAAATTTAAAGAAACCCTGCAAACTATTTGTGGAATATTTTTTTCCAGTTATCTAAATATGTATAGAAGATATTTTCATATTATTTTTAAGATTAGCCAGCTTTGATATATGTATTACCAACACGATAGAAGTAATTAGTATTGCTTATAATCAAATTTGCCTGTGTGTTTGAGAAGCACTATGTCAATGAATGTGACTTTAAAATTATAACCCAGGGTTGTCAGAGCAGGAGTTGTAGGGTGGTTTCCATCAGTAAATAACCCAGCCATTATCTAAATCTATTTCTAGATTTATATTCTGGAAGTTTTCTACCAGAATATTCATGAGAAATGAGTTCTACTTCTGCTCCCCCTATTAATGAAAAGAATGATTCCATCCCCGAGTCTCCTTTTTTAAATGTGAAATTATGAATTATGATTTCAGGGTTTCTTCTGGCAGAGGAGCACACAACATGCATCTTGTGTTCAGGTCAACACAAAATATATTAATATAATCCACAGCGTTAGTAGAGATGGTAATACTAGGAGGGATCTTCCGATAATGGTAGTGGGCCATTGTTCTGATGTAATGTGATGCTGAGAAATGTAGGACCAGAGCTTTCAATCATTTAACGAAGACCAAGAGACAAATGAGATACAGAAAGAAAAATGGGACGGATACATGGCTGGGTCTTTGTCTCTAGCCACAATGGATGGATTTGCTTTTCAGACTTTTAATGAAGATTGGCTGATGATTAAATAAGTCCACACTTTGATATGTGCCACCTTTATTTTATACAGCTATACCATGCCCATGTAAGTTGGGGGAAAACTGTAAAATTTACCCATAACTTTGTGTCTGTTCATCCTTTCCAGCTCCTTTTTTAAAATGTTTAAAATTTTTTTAATTGGAATATAGTTGACTTACAATGTCTTGTTAGATTTTGTGTACGTCAAAGTGAGTCAGTTAGACATATACATATATCCACTCTTTTTTAAGAATGTATTCTCATATAGGTCATTACGGAGTATTGAATAGAGTTTCCTGCCCTATACAGTAGGTTCTTATTAGTTATCTATTTTATATATAGTAGTATGTAAATGTAAAAATAACAAAACCCTGAAATGTTTTTAAAACTCAAGACAAATACAGTCTTCAAATATTCCAATAATGATAACTAATAAACCTGTATTTCCATTGTAAAATATATTCACTCAGGTAACTATCTCACCCTTATTTACACATAGAAGCAAGTCACACAGTCAACTTTTAAATAGAATCTCTCCCTCCAAGGGGAAGTTAGAATTCTTATCTACAACCCTCTTCTTATCTCAAGAGGGAGCTTTATGGTCTTTTGTAAGAGCAAAAACAAATCTAAAAGCCACCCAAGGAAAATGGTAGGGACGAAAATCATTAGCTCTTGGTGACACAGCCATATCCTTGTTATCACAGATCTCTTTTCAAGTTGCAGGGAGGGGCATGTAAACATTGTCTAGCTCTTAGTACCTATTATGCAGATATTTTTAAGTAAGAAAAATGGACCAGAAGCAAAAAGGTGGAAAACCAAACTTACAGAATTAATCCTGACCTGTCTACTCAATGAAATTTAATGAGTCTATCTTTAGTCTGTTTGATTTTCCAGATACATGAAGATTTACATTTGCTTCTAGAAAGTGCCAGTGTTATCATAACTCTGTAATCCTTTAAAGCTGTTTTCACTCCATCAGGTATTTACTGAGGACCCACCTCTATTTCAGTTACTGTTCTAGGTTATTTTCAGTTCAGGTCAGTTCAGTTCAGTTGCTCAGTTGTGTCCGACTCTCTGTGACCCCATGAATCACAGCACGCCAGGCCTCCCTGTCCATCACCAACTCCCGGAGTTCACTCAAAATCATGTCCATCGAGTCGGCGATGCCATCCAGCCGTCTCACTCTGTCGTCCCCTTCTCCTCCTGCCCCCAATCTTTCCCAGCATCAGAGTCTTTTCCAGTGAGTCAACTCGTCCCATGAGGTGGCCAAAGTGTTGCAGTTTCAGCTTTAGCATCAGTCCTTCCAATGAACACCCAGGATTATCTCCTTTAGAATGGACTGGTTGGATCTCCTTGCAGTCCAAGGGACTCTCAAGAGTCTTCTCCAGCACCACAGTTCAAAAGCACCAATTCTTCGGCGATCAGCTTTCTTCACAGTCCAACTCTCACATACATACATGACCACGGGAAAAACCATAGCCTTGACTAGACGGACCTTGGTTGGCAAAGTAATGTCTCTGCTTTTTAATATCCTATCAAGGTTGGTCATAACTTTCCTTCCAAGGCTGTATATTGTCACCCTGCTTATTTAACTTATATGCAGAGTACATCATGAGGAACAATGGGCTGGAAGAAGCACAAGCTGGAATCAAGATTGCTGGGAGAAATATCAATGACCTCAGATATGCAGATGACACCACCCTTATGGCAGAAAGTGAAGAGGAACTCAAAAGCCTCGTGATGAAAATGAAAGAGGAGAGTGAAAATGTTGGCTTGAAGCTCAACATTCAGAAAACAAAGATCATGGCATCTGGTCCCATCACTTCATGGGAAATAGATGGAAAAACAGTGGAGACAGTGTCATACTTTATTTTCCTGGGCTCCAAAATCACTGCAGATGCTGATTGCAGCCATGAAATTAAAAGGTTATTTTAATGCATATTATATAATTACAGATTTGTTATTCAGCATGTTATAGATGTAAGCTGAATGTCATGTTTTCATTGCACTACTGAAAGCACTAGGATATTAGTGTCTTTTCCAGTGAGTGATTTTTTTTTTTTTTTTAAAGTTCACCTGGTTTTAACCGCTATGCTTTTGTGCTGTCAAACTTTCCCTAATGCTGTTCCATGATCTACTAAGTGGTTAACTGAGAAACATTGTACAGTTTCCATCATAAAAATTTTATTGTGAGAATATATAAAAGTTCTTTTTCTACACTTAGATAGTTGGTTGACTGCCAGATTGCATGATTTTTACTAGGTAATATTTCTACAAACTTGATTTAATGTAATCTTGGATCAAGAACTTTCCTCACTAGGAAGCCATGTATTAGAGCAGAAAGAATACAAGGCACAGAGTGTTCTGACATGGTTCACGCCTAACAAGCTGTTTGACCTTTGTCAAGGGCAACAGTTTCCTTATCTGAAAAATAAAGAGTATAGTTTGGAAATATTCTAAGAGCCCTTTAAAGTTACTATATCCCACGAATTTTACATATCCAAGTTATCAAAATCATGAGGTGTATTTTAAGATTCAAAATAAAATTTTAATTTCTTTGTAATTAAATTTATACACCCATCTTTTTATTCCATGTAAATGATAGACATTTGTTTTAGGGTTAGTATAGTAGCATGAAACTTGTCTGCGAGAAAATCATTGTTCTTATGCTTGGATTCATGCAATGTTTTCCTAGGTCATTAAACACACATTTTCAAATGAAGACTCCAGTAATAAATTAATATATTTTAGCAGTGCAGTCTGTTCCACTGACCACTTTTTACCCTGCTGGAAATTCTCTGGAGCTTGCTAAAAATTTGGCCATTTAGACAAGATAAAACTATATTCTGGAAGACTAAATATGTGTAATGTATAACTGAAAAATGCAACATCAGTGAAAAACAACTTGCAGAAAATGAATTTTATGCTGAGAAGAATAAGTAAAATTGACATTGCAATCAGAGGTTTTAGCTATTGGATAATGAACTGACCTTCCAGCTTTCCATATTTAACATTCTATGACTACAAAGCAAAATAACATAGCTACAGAGTTTGTGTTTTAATTTAAACCTTTCAATGGAGTATATCAAAATGTTAATAGCATCTGGTTTTATTTTTTCCTAAATTAAGCCTTCAGCACCATTAGATGGTTAATTTCCTGTGTCAACTTGACTAGGCCATGGTACACAAATATTTTGTCAGACATCCATCCAGACATTGCTGTGAAGGTATTTTCTGGATGAGATTAAGTTTTAAATCAGTAGACTTAGAATAAATCAGATTACCCACCATAATGAGAAATGACTAACTCATTTAGTCAGTTAATGACCTTAAGAGAAAAAGACTCAGGTCCCTTAAGGAATGAGAATTCTGCCCCCTGACTGCCTTTGGACTGAAACTTGCAACACTGGCTCTTCCCTGAGTCTTCAGCATGTTGGCCTCCCCTGTAGATTTCAAGTTGTCATAATTTCATGAGCCAGTTTCTTAAAATCTTTCTCCCTTGCCACACACACACACACACACCCGACTAGTTCTGTTGTTCTCTGGAGAAACCTAATACACACTAGAAAGACATTATTCTACAGTTTGTGAACTATTAAGAAGAGCATTGATACTTACCAGTTATGTGAACTTAGTCTCTAATTTTGAGGGCATCTGAATAATTACTTCAGGAGATTGAAATAGATTTGTTATTTGTAATGTTTTTCAAATCTTAGAGATAAAATATCATAGGGTGGCACAATAGACAAGCCTTATATTCTCAAAGGAAAAATTGAATAATAGATTAGACAAGTGATTCTAGTTCAAGAAGGCTAAAGCATGTAATTTCTAATTATATCTTACTGTTTAAGTAAATATTTGACCATATTTTCCCTTAATTTCATGCATGTTCTTTTATTCTTTTCCTATCTACTGAAACATAGCCATTAGAGTATTCAGTTGAAATTAAAATGAATTCTTCTTACATTCTTAGTTTACATTTATAATTATATTTGAGATCAGTGCTTACTACTAGAGTCATCATATTAATTTTCTGTTTTCTCTTTATTTTCATAAAATAAAAGCAAAACTAAAAATATATATACGTATGTATATGCACAATCACACATTTAAATAGAGATGCAATCCTGCTCAGAGAAAGATGGCAGCTACCAAATTCATAATGTCAGCTGCCAGATCATGTCACCATTGTTTTTTCAGGTGAAGGTGCTCACAGTATAAAAACCCATTGTAAAGGTGTCAATAAATAATGTCTGAATGAGTTAGCTGTATGTGTATGAAGATGTCATAGCTGAGGACTACAACTGAACTGCTTTGACTGAAGCAAGAGTTGGAGACCTACAGCTCACTCTGTATATCTTTCTCCCTTTACCTCTTCCTCCACAATAATGCTTGAAATAATTCAGTGGAGGATTTGTGTCCAAGAAATACGGTTCCTAAATGGCCTCCATCGTCACCTTCAGCTCTTGACTATAATAGAGTTGTTGCTAAAGGAAATACTCCTTACACAATCATCTTTCACCATTTACAGTTTTTTACATGCTTTTTACATGCATCTCTTACCTAGCATATGCTTCTGCCTCTCTGATTGACCTCTTGCAACCTTAAATTTTTCCACAGATGCTGAAAATATCATAAAAAGTATTGCCTTTTCTTAGGAACCATCCCCAAATCCTGGCATATTATGGCTTCAAAATGAGGCAAATTTCAGAGCTAAAACAACTTTTGATAAAGATGTTTCAGTAATCATTCAATAGGAAAAAGTTCTTTGAAGCAATAATGTGCTAGTACATGCTGATTAGTGTACAGAATGTAATGTGGGTTGTATGTTCTTTGCAGGATTACATGAGTTTAAAGGAGAATGCTGAAAAGCTAACTAGTTTTTTCTGAATCTATTACTGAAGCAGAGTTCTTTATGTCAGATAATACACTTTCTGGAAATTTTAATTTGGCTTAAACAACTTCCTTCATGAATTACAGCTGACTTAGGACTTATCAGGGAAAACAGAGAATGTTACAGCTCTGTGACTGTACTACAAACAGGGATGTGGGTATGCTGACTCAAGAGAGCTTTAGATATCCTAGATAGTAGGCATTATTTTTTGAATGGAGAATGTTTTCTTCCAATAGAAACTATAGCAAAGTGATCTTTGTGAGTACCTCACATTTTTCAGAATCTTAGCAGCAGTCATCATTCCTTTTATTGAATAAAAATCTTTGGGATATGACAGATTTAATTAAGCACCGAGATTGAACAGTATCAGCACATTTTGTATTAGATGATTTTCCCAGAGAGAATTTCACTTTTACAGTTGATATCCAAATCAGATTTACATAAAGCTACAGTGTCTTGAATTTGAAGTAGGACTGATGTGCAGATAAATGCATTTTGTCAGGTAGGGCCTCTGATAAATATTTTATGTGAATAATGACACCTTCTAGGGGTGCATGTACCCAGTCCCTTTCTTTATGATGATATTACTTAAAAGACAGAAAAAAAAAAATCAACAACAGAAAATGCATTTTTGCCTCTCCTGGTTTTCTAGAGAAATGATAGCCCAAGCCTTTATGAATGCTGTCTCTTTGAAGAAATACATATGTGGTTGTCTTGGAATAGACTTCTATTGGGACTGGGACATTTTTCACTCATCTCATGAGGAAGATTTTGGTTAACTTGTCATCAGCCACTCAGTTTTACATGCGTTACTTCTAGACTCTTTTTTTGAGTTCAGCTGTTCTAAACCAGGGCTTATTTGATGAGTAATATTATCTGGCCAGAGACCGTTTTGCTACAGGGTGTATTTTCTGCTGACATCAAATTGGTTTGGCTTTCTTTGTATATTCTTGTCCTTACCATTAGGTTAGCAGTTTTTAAGTTTTAAAAATGCTTTTTTTTAAAAAAATTTTTATTTAATAAATGGTACAAAGCACAATGACAAAAACATTAACAGTTAAAATTTCACCAAATGAAAAAAATACTATAGAATACACAGTTGTAAAAAGCTACATTAAGTTATTTTACAGCTGCCTCAAGCAGCAAAAAGAAAAAAACCCCAATGCCATACCTAAGTTATCCCTCTCTCAAAATAATGCCATTTGTGTTATAAACCACGAGCTCCCCATCAAAAGACGGGAACTGCTTTTGTTAATTCATATATATATATATATATATATATATATGACTGTATCACTTTGCTATACACCTGAAACAAACACAACACTGTAAATAAAATATAGTACAATATAAAATAAAAATAAGTAACATCCCTCTGATAGGAACTCTAACTTGGTGTAAAGCCCCAAAGGTCTGTTACTTATAAAAATACTTTTTTAAATGTGAATGGAAACTGTATGAGTCAGCTTTTTAAAAATTATACAATGTTTACTTCTATTAAAAGATTATTTGTAGCTAACACATTCTGTATGTATTGGAAGAAACTTGTCTTTTTAGAATGATAATCTTAACTGATATTAACTTGGGTTTTACGCAGAAAAGGTGCTATTTAGAGAAAATAAAATTTAAGAGAGAGGGAGAAAACCTTAGATACAGAATTTAGGTGAAAGGAGTAACTTTGTGAAGGAATAGAAACTAATACCTGAGATAGAATAAGTATTAGGCAGTAGAGGGGTGAGCAGAGATAAAGGGGATAAAATAGCAGATTAGGAAATTTAAATGTGTTTCCTAGTAAAAGAACAGTTGATAATAATAATTAGTATAATTGTGCATGCGTGCATGCTTAGTCACTTCAGTAGCGTCCGAGTCTTTGCAACCCTATGGGCTGTAATCCACCAGGCTCCTCTCTTCATGGGATTCTCCAGGCAAGAATACTGGGGTGGGTTGCCATCCCCTTCTCCAAGGAGTCTTCCCGAACCAGGGTTTGAACCCAGGTCTCCTGCATTGCAGGCGGATTCTTTACTGCTGAGGCACCAGGAAAGCACTTAACATTATTGCAGCTGTCCTTTGTTAAGAAGTTACTGTGTGCATGTAACTATTACATTACTTGCTTAATTTAGACTCTTCCAATACTTACAAAAATATGAATGGTACTATTATTCTTACTAAATGGATGATAAAAAGGACTCTTTTTTTAGGGAGCCTAAATAATTTGTGAGTGCATGCTCAGTCATGTCCAACTCTTTGTGACCTTATGGACTGTAGTCCGCTAGGCTCCTTGTCCATGGGATTCTCTACGCAAGAATACTGAAGTGGGTTGCATTTCCTCCTCCAGGGGATCTTCCTGACCAAGGGATCAAACCTGAATCTTCTGTGTCTCCTGCATTAGCAGGTGGATTTTTTACTACTGAGCCACCATGGAAGCCCTTAAATAATTTTCACAAAATTATGACTCTTTTAGATAGCTAAATCAGGACTTGAATCTAGGTTTATTTGATTCTAAGTTTGTTTCCTCATAACTTCTATTATATCCTATCCTCTATTACATCCTGACTTCCATCATAAAGTACAGTTTCAAATGGTATCTTAAGCTAACATTTGCCCTTTATCATTACAAATATAATTTGTTTAAACACAGGAAAAATTTTACAATCTGTTTTGAATAATACAAATAATCACAAGCAATCCTTCCTAACTAGATTTTTATGTTGACTTTATTTAATCAAACAGGTAAAAGATCTCAAAATCAAATATAATTGCTTTTAGAGAATGGAAGATAAAGAGCATTGATAATATTTATCTCAAGTCACAGACCATTATACTCCTTGCCATTGACTAATTTGAAAATTTGGAAACTATCATACATGCCCATTGATTTACTTAACAAACTTTTTTTATGTTCCTACAATATACCAAACATTCTTCTAGAAATGAGGAAATAAAAATGAAAAATTTCTGGTTTGTGCTCTTGGAGAGCTAGTGTACTACAACCTTAAGGAATTCAGCAAGTCATACCTCTCATTAAGATCAATGAATAATAAATGATCTCCATTTATCCCAAAGTGCTAGATAAAAATTAATTGTTATTTACTTATTTATTTAATTGTCTACTATTAACTGGGTCATCAATAACCGCAAGGGATGTTGGATACCTGGTAATGTAAGAAATAGAAATGCTTTCTAGATTCATAGCCAAACATACTGTGAATATTATACAAACACACACGCACACATGCAAACTGTGACAAAATTTATGAGGAAAATAAGGGGTACTCTTAAAGAGAATGCTGGTAGTTTAAAAATCTGAAGATAAAGAGAAAGCTATTCATGTTCGAAGACCACAGGGGATGTGGGGACTATGAGAAATAGTGTAAGCTGAGTCTGGAATTATCGGGGGGCCCAGATCTTATGTCTGTTTGCAGATTTCTATTGCCTGGATGACCATTTAAAGGAGTGATAGTCTTTCTGCCACATATATATATGAGATGTTTACAGTTTGTTGTTAACAAATCACTAGACTAGAGAAGCCTGCTTGCTTTGACTTACTTAATAAGGATATGTGTCCAGTATTTTTTCCCTATTACTTATTTTCCTCTTAGATCTTGTTAGCAAGAGATAGGATAGTAAATCATTGTAAATTTCTTGATACTTTCTGTATATTATACGTATATTTGTTTTTCCAATGAGAAATCTTTAAAATATGACATTTCTGTATTTATAGTGATTAGCATTAAAAAATAAGGTGCAAAAACATTGGAGAAACTGATGGGAATAATATAATAATGAGGATCCCAAGAGCTGACAATGCATCAGGAAAAAAAATTTTTTTAATTGTTGTAATTATTTTTAAAAGTTTCCCTTTGACAAAAAAGGCTGAATCTTCTCTATTGAAGAATGTCAAAGTAGCTTGATTAAAGACAGCAGTATTGCATTTTTGCTATTAGAATAAAAAGACTGAATTGTTACTGAAAAGCCATGAAGTTCAGAACTCTGGAATTTGTGGTGAAAGGAAATTGAAAAAGAACAGAACATTTGGATTCATGTTTCATGAAATAATTTGTGTGACAGCATAGGAAGGCAGTCTGAGGGAAAATTGACATAATTTTTTCCTAGGACGAGGAAAGGCCAGATAAATATGTCACTGTTAACAAATGCACTATTGTGTGTGAATAAAGCATGTTCAACTAAATTTGTAAATATTAAATTGTCAGTCATTGGAAAATATTTACATTTTTTAAAAATATAAACAATCACTTGAGCCCTCCTTTTTTTTCCCCTTTTTTCCATTGGCTTCCTTTTGATTTTAGGTAGATGTTAAATTATAATGGAATGAGGAAGACATATAATTTTTTTAACCTATGGAAATTTTCATTCTTCAGGGAAAGACATATTCTGATATGTATTGGCTTACCTGGTGGCTCAGTCAGTAAAAGAATCTGTCTGCAATGCAGGAGACTGCCTGCAATGAAGGAGACCTGGATTCGATTCCTGGGTCGAGAAGATTTCCTGGAGAAGGAAATGGCAACCCACTCCAGTATTCTTGTTTGGGAAATCCCATAGACAGAGGAGCTTGGTGGGCAGTAGACCGTGGGGTCACAAGATTTGGACACTACTTAGTGACTAAACCACCGCCGTTGTGCAATACATAATATGTAGTCTGACTGTCGCCTTTCTGTACAATGCAAATGTAACTTCTTTGAGCTTAGAGAGTTTATGTAGAACCCTTCGACCAGATTATGGAATCATAAAAGCTCCTTATGAACCCATTGGGCGTACAGGGACTATGTCTTTGATAGCTTAGTCTTTTCCACAGTGCCCAGTTCAGTTTTTGTGTACAGAAAGTCCTTGGAGAATTTGGCTGATCCTGGGCAAGTGGTACAAACAGAGTAGGACTATAGAGACAGACTTTCTAGATTTTTCCCTGTCTGCAGTTTAAGAATGTTGTAGTGTATGCTACTGGTTTACCAATCAAATGTCTGTCCTCACTGCTTTCATACACGTTCAGGACTTTCTTCTGAAAACACCTGTGACTCATTCTCTGGCCCTGTGTTTGACTGCATGTAGGTATCCTGAAATTGGGGGGAATCAATATGTCCAGAACTATCACTCATCCAATGCCGGGCATTAGTTTATTCCCCAGAGCGGATTTGATGCGAATTTATAACTTATCCTACTTTCGACTCTGGTTGACTCTCTCTAAAGGGTATTCCATATAATGTCCTAGAGGACTCCAGTGGGCCTCTGTTCACCGATGCATCCTATATTGGCTTTCTTTCCTTCTTTGTCTAAATTTCCTATTCTTCTAAAGGCAGCAGCGCTCAAAACCTTGTCTTGGGACCTGCTTCTGGTGCTAAGGACAGGGACCCAGGTTCCTGGAGTACTGGGCTAGTCACAGATGTCTGTAAAAGTTTGTTGAAAGGAATTAAATTATGTAGAATTTAATTCAGTTCAATTAAATTATCCTGCAACCTCATTTGTCTGGGCCAAATCCAAATACTCATTATGTGCTCTTATGGGAGCTGGGGAGGAAAAGGTAGGGCATGCTATTATGAATCTGTTGACAATTAATTTATAAACAGTATTAACTAGTTCATAGTCTGGTATCTAAAACTTATTACATGTGAAAAACTATCAATTTAGAGAAAAAAATGAAGTTAAGAATAGGCGCATCTGAGCAGATAAAATGACTTTACAGATGGGATGTCATAGGATAAAAGAGAAACACTGTAAGATGCAGATATGACCAGTTGTCTATACCTCTCCATAATTTGAGCTGTCTGCTATATATTAATTGATATTTTTAGATAAAAAAGATTAAATTTTGCTTTATAATTTATATACCCCAAAAGGGAAACTTAAGTTATTTGTTGGCCAGATAGATGAAATTTCACTATAATTAGAATCACATTTTAAGTCAGGAAGGATCATATAGCAGTTTAGATCATGTGTATGTGTGTGTGTGTGTGTGTGTGTGTGTAAGAGAGACTGAAAGGGGATTTTTTTTTTCCCCTCAAAAGAAGGAATCCCAGAGCAAATTTTATAGCTACCAAATCAGAAAGAGGTTGTGGTGGCAGATTGCCACTGAACTTCTGGTTTGAATGATATAAGAGACACTCTGTTCAGCAGTTATTTGTAGCAGTTTTAATATAGTTACAGACCAGTATGAGAAGCTCCCCAGACTGCTGCAGTTCTTGGCAAGAGAAACAATGCATAGATCAAGCCACAGCTGAATGGAACAATTCCAAAATGGAGATCATAGGTCTGGTGCAGACTCTACCTATCAGCAATGAATGATTTAAGTAAATAAAATCTCAATTAATATCATACATCTGTAATCACTTACAATGTATCCATGTTTCTTCAAAATCTGAATTCTGTTACCACTTTTTGTACATGTAACAAACATTTATTCAGTCTACTTTAAGAAAAAAATTGGGTTTCAATTCAGGTCTTGCCACTTACTGGCTGATTGTCCTTGGGTAAGTTACCTAACCTCTCCAAGATTCAATTTCTGCAGGTATAAAATGGAGATGATGGTATCTATGTTATAGAATTATTATAAACATGAATGGTTAAGCATGAAATACTTAATTCTTCTCTATTCGTGACCTTCTCAGTGATTCAAAATACTGGAAAGCATCAAACAAAGGTGTAAAATATAAATACTGAAGAGTTTTATTTGAGTGAGCAAATAGTTCCCTATCATAAAAGAATTTGCCTCTAATCATGTAGAAAAATGCATACATTAAAATAATATATGTAAGTGAACCCAACCTGACAGAAAATATGTAAACTGCTGAGTGTGGGTTAATTATGAAATCCTTTAGCTTTCAAATTGGGTCACTATTTGTTTTTATTACATCACACTCTTTCAATTCTGTCCCAGAAACCTGGGTGCATTATAAAGAACTGTTTACAGAGATGACGTGTGTGTGTGAAAGTCACTCAGTCGTGTCCAATGCTTTGAGACTCCATGGACAATTCTCCAGGCCAGAATACTGGAGTGGGTAGCCGTTTACTCCTCCAGGGGATCTTCCCAACCAGGGATTGAACCCAGTTTTCCTGCGTTGCAGGCATGATTCTTTACCATCTGAGCCACCAGGTATGATAGAATGTTCAGTTCAGTTCAGTTGTTCAGTCGTGTCTGACTCTTTGCAACCCCATGGCCTGCAGCACACCAGGCTTCCCTGTCCATCACCAACACCCGAAGTTTGCTCAAAATCATGTCTATTAAGTCGGTGATGCCATCCAACCATCTCATCCTCTTTTCCCCCTCCTTTCAATCCCCTTCTCCTCCCGCTTTCAATCTTGCCCAGCATCAGGGTCTTTTTCAATGTGTCAGTCCTTCGCATCAGGTGGCCAAAGTATTGGAGTTTCAGCTTCAGCATCAGTCCTTCCAATGAATATTCAGGACTGGTTTCCTTTAGGAGGGACTGGTTGGATCTTGTTGCAGGTCAAGGGACTGTCAAAAGTCTTCTCCAACACCACAGTTCAAAAGCATCAATTCTTTGGCACTCAACTTTCTTTATAGTCCAGCTCTCACATCCATACCGGAGAAGGCAATGGCAAGCCACTCCAGTACTCTTGCCTGGAAAATCCCATGGACAGAGGAGCCTGGTAGGCTGCAGTCCATGGGGTCGCTATGAGTCAGACATGACTGAGCGACTTCACTTTCCCTTTTCACTTTCACACATTGGAGAAGGAAATGGCAACCCACTCCAGTGTTCTTGCCTGGAGAATCCCAGGGACGGGGGAGCCTGATGGGCTTCCGTCTATGGGGTCACACAGACTCGGACACGACTGAGGTGACTTGGCAGCAGCAGCAGCACATCCATACATGGCTACTGGAAAAAACCATAGCTTTGACTAGACGGACCTTTGTTGGCAAAGTAATGTCTTTGCTTTTTAATATGCTGTCTAGGTTGGTCATAGTTTTTCTTCCAAGGAGGAACTTTCTTTTAATTTCATGGCTGCAGTCACCATCTGCAGTGATTTTTGGAGCAAACCCCCAAAGTAAAGTCTCTCACTGTTCCCATTGTTTCCCCATCTGTTTGCCATGAAGTGATGGGACCAGATACCATGATCTTAGTTTTTGAATGTTGAGTTCTAAGTCAACATTTTCACTCTCCTCTTTCACTTTCATCAAGAGGCTCTTTAGTTCTTCTTTGCTTCCTGCCATAAGGGTGGTATCAGTACATGGTAGAATGTACTGATTCAAAAAGTTGCAAAAATCCTATCAGGCAATAAATAGCTATAGTAGATCTTAGCTGACAATAATTTTCCCTCAATGAAAATAACGATTCTTTTTTGTTTATTTTCTTTCAATTCCGTTAAAACCTCAGCAAGAGTGTGTGCTGCTGCTGCTGCTGAGTCACTTCAGTCGTGTCCGACTCTGTGTGACCCCATAGACGGAAGCCCACCAGGCTCCCCCATCCCTGGGATTCTCCAGGCAAGAACACTGGAGTGGGTTGCCATTTCCTTCTCCAGTGTGTGAAAGTGAAAAGTGGAAGTGAAGTCGCTCAGTCATGTCCTCCGTCCATGGGATTTTCTAGGCAAGAGTACTGGAGTGGCTTGCCATTGCCTTCTCCGAAGAGTATGTGAGTGTGTGTATATGAGGGAGCTGACAAGCTGATATAAAATTATGTAAGAACGAGAACCAAAAATAACCAGAACAGGTCTCAGAATAAGAATTAGATGAGAAGTCTTACCCTATCAGATGTAAAATCTTATCATAAGGCTCGAGTAGTGAAGAATGGTATAGACATCAGCAAACAAATCAACAGGCACAATTAAGAGCTCAGAAATGAAGCCAAAGGCAAATGGCAATTGATTTATGACAGAGCAGATATTACAGGTTGGGAAGAAAATATAGTCTTTTCAGTAACAAGTGCCAAGACAAACATTTATTCATATGGGGAAAAATAAAAAGGAGTAGGCACTTACTCCACATTCTACAAAGGCGTGTTTCAGATAGATAAAAGTCATAAATGTAAAAAGAGATACTATAAAACAGTATACGAATAAAGTTTTATGACTCTGAGTAAAGATAAACAGGAGATAAAGAGAACTAATCATAAAGAAAAAATATCTCCAACTTTGTCATTAAAGTTAGAATCTTCAGTTTACCAAATGGACACCATGAAGAGACTGAAAAGAAATGACAGGAATCAAGAGGTCTTTACAATGCATATGAAAAGGGATTAGCATTCACAATAAAAGTAAATATTAAAAATACATCAAGTATATTAAATACAATATTTAATTGCTAAATATTATATTTGAAAGTGAAAGTCGCTCAGTCCTGTCTGATGCTTTGCGACCCTAAGTCCATGGAATTCTCCAGGCCAGAATATTGAAATAGGTAGCCTTTCCCATCTCCAGGGGATCTTCTCAACCCAAGGATCCAACTCAGGTCACCTGTATTGCAGCGGATTCTTTACCAGCTGAGTCACAAGGGAAGCCCAAGAATACTGGAGTGGGTAGCCTATCCCTTCTCCACTGGATCTTCCTGACCCAGGAATCTAACCGGAGTCTCCTGCATTGCAGGCTTATTTACCATCTGAGCTCTCAGGGATGCCCAAATATTACATTTAATATACATTGAAATGTATATTAAATATTGCAGAGTTGTGGTAGCAAACAGTCCAATAAAAAGTGGGCGAGAAAGTTAACAGCTGCCCTTCATGGCAGCTGAAACCCAAATGGCTAAGAAACGTGCAGAAATGCTCTAGGTCATTCAGTCGCCAACCACCATGTTCCCAGCAGCACCTAGACTCTTTCTCTTATCCCTGGGCCTCTGGGGCACTGACTGCCCCAACTTTCAGATGTGGGGACCAGTCACCGCTTCCACTGCTAAGAGCAGCAGGTTCCTGCTGGAAATCTAAACCCAGGCATCTAGGGCTGCCATGGTGGTGCCAACATTGGCAGCATCAGCCCCTTGGAGACGGAAGGAGTCAGAGGTTACAGGGACCTCACAGCAGTGCGGTGAGTGAATGATGCCACCCCAGGAGCATCAGGCTGTGGAACATTAGGAACATCGGTCATCTCTGCCCTAAACCCCACAGAGCCCTGGCCTGCTAAACTCTAAGGTTGAGTTCACCACTTAAACATCATCTGGCAGTCTGGGCAGCCTGGGGTCTCCATTATTTACTCGAACCTTCCCTGTATTAGGCTGAGGGAGTCTGGATAGGAAAGTTTTGTCAGTGGTGGTGATGTGGATGGACTCATTCATTCTTACCTTTGCTGGGTGCTAACTGTAGCTCTTGAAGTGGTTTTATTTGGAAGTTCTTCTCACAGCTTTTAAGTAGTGGTGTTTTGATTGAAACCTGAGGGGCTGTTCCTTCCATGCTGAATTATTTAAGACTTTGGGATGTGATATAAAATAACTCCAAAAGCAGACAGCCTCACCTCTGTAGATATGCAAGGTCCATCCTGGACTCCTTAATTTTTACTTCATTTTCCAGATTCCAGGTACATGGTTCTAGTTAGGAACCATGGTGGTTGGAACCATGATCACTGAAATTATCTATGACAAATAGGAACTATTGAGATTGAAATTTTCTAACTTTTTTTTTTAGGAATTCTTGAACAATGTTCAATGGGAATGAGACTATTAAGCTTCCCTGTCTTATTCCTGATTCAAGAACTGTTATAATATTTCTCCATTAAGAATAAAATTTGCCCTAAAATTTCAATATATAGTACTTTTTAAATTTTCTGAGTGTTTTTTTTCCCTTGAGTGAGTTTGAATTGTATGAAATGATTTTCCTGAATAAGTTGAGTTTATCATCTGTATTTTTAACTATCTTATCTATTGATGCAGAGAGTTTCATAATGATGAAACAACCTTGAATTTCTATATTGTTAGCAATTTGACATGATTCCTTATATTCTTTAGGTATTAGAAATTATTGCTGTTCTCAAAAGTTGAAGGCAAAAAATGTCATAAAACCACATTTTCCACAGACTGATAAAGAATTAAAAGGTCCGTCAGTAGTGGGAATAACTATGCCTAAAGGACTTTGCACCACATTTTAAATATTCATCTCAGACATATTCACTTGTAATTTACCAATAAGAAATTGACATACACTTAACTGAACAGCCTCATAAGCCGGTGGGTCCACGATTTGGGAGGAATGGAACATTTACTTAAATATGAATGAATGAATGAACGGCTGAAAGGATGTAAGTGGAAGGGAGAGAGGGAAGGAAGGAAGAAAGGGAGGAGGGAGAGAAGGAGGGAGATCTGCTCTGAAATAGATCAACAGGACAACACCTAAGTAGTTAGTAAGTTAGAGCTTACAGATAGAACTTAAGTAAATTTTGCCTGTACTGGACATTCAATAAACGATAGCTACTATTAATGGTAGCTATTACGACAGAAGTGAGAGCAGAAGTGTATGTCAATAGCCTTAGGCCAGTGCTATCAAGAGGCATAATTAAGAATGAGACCTGATTAAGAAGGGGCTCCAAAGTCAGACTGCTTGGGTTGAGAATCTCTGATCTACCTACTGTGTAACCTTGGAAATGAAGGCACTTGTGTACATAACATTATACATGTTTATTTTTTAATATGATTAACAAAAATGTATATTCTGGTTAAACAGAATTTTTCTTAGGATTTTATTTAATTGATTTGACATTATCTGGGATTACAGTATACTAATGTTTTGGTGTAAAAATAAAGTAACTTTTAAGCTGCTGCTGCTAAGTCACTTCAGTCGTGTCCGACTCTGTGCGACCCCATAGACGGAAGCCCACCAGGCTCCCCCATCCCTGGGATTCTCTAGGCAAGAACACTGGAGTGGGTTGCCATTTCCTTCTCCAATGTGTGAAAGTGAAAAGTGAAAGTGAAGTTGCTCAGTCGTGTCCGACCCTTAGCGACCCCACGGACTACAGCCAACGAGGCTCCTCCATCCATGGGATTTTCTAGGCAAGAGTACTGGAGTGGCTTGCCATTGCCTTCTCCGAACTTTTAAGCTAGGGCTATATATATACATTTTTGGTCCAGGTGAATAAAGACACATCTGGATTTATGTATTTATCCCTTATAAAAACCAAAAAAATCAAGAAATGATTTTAAACTTGACAGATGTTTTATAAACATGAGCTTTCAGCTCAGAGATGATGCGAATTTCAAATTTTATGACTTTGAAGACATTCAGTTTTTATTTTGTTATCAAAGTGTGATGTGTGCCTGTGTTAGTGTGTATGTGTGTATATATTTAAAACTTCTACATGAATAATGATTGGTATTAAAACTATTTTATTCCTGATTGTTTAAATTTGACCAAGGTTTTATTTTCCTAAAGATTAAATCATATAATGATTAACAAAATAGTTGTGTGTTTTAGTTTTGTTAAGGAACCTAGAGCAGGTCATAGTTTATATTTTTTCTGAGATCTAAAGAAAAATTTTATTGAAATTCTTCTATCAATTTTTATAAAGCTACAAAAATATGTAAAAATATTTTTGTACATTAGGTGTAAGCTGTTAACATTTTGTGTTTTTCAGTTCTACCTTGTGAATAACTACAGAAGTGCAAGTAAAAGCAATGATCATGGTCACGATTTTAGTTTACTTTAGAATAGTTAGGTATGCTTAGAAATACAGATATGTACTTTACTTTTATTATAATAGGTTGGTCAAAAGTTTGTTTGGGTTTTTCCATGTTATGTGAACTTTTTGACCAACCCAATATTTGTCAAATATTATTCAATTAAGTATTAATTTAGTATTGCCTTAATGGCAAGCACTGTTATAGGTGCTGCTGCTGCTGCTGCTGCTAAGTCACTTCAGTCGTGTCCGACTCTGTGTGACCCCATAGGCTGAAGCCCACCAGGCTCCCCCGTCCCTGGGATTCTCCAGGCGAGAACACTGGAGTGGGTTGCCATTTCCTTCTCCAATGTGTGAAAGTGAAAAGGGAAAGTGAAGTCGCTCAGTCGTGTCTGACCCTTAGCAACCCCACGGACTGCAGCCTACCAGGCTCCTCCATCCATGGGATTTTCTAGGCAAGAGAACTGGAGTGGCTTGCCATTGCCTTCTCCGTTATAGGTGCTAGGGTGACAAAAAACAAAACAAAAACTCTGTTTCAACTCCCTGTTTTCATGGTGTTTGCAGAAAATGCCAAATGTGAGGGTATTCATTTAGTTTTTTAAATAAGGGGACCAGGATAGGCCTCCCCAGGTAATTGTCATTAGACTAAGAGTCTGAAGAAAGTGAAGGAACGAGCTTTTAAGTGTCCATTATCCACACAGAAGGACGAGTAACTGCAAAATCCGAGGCATTTAAGGAATGACTGGGACGCCAACATGGTTGGGACAGATCAAGTAGGTAGAAGTATGTTAAAGAAATGGGAGAAATAATAGGGCAAGTAAATGATATAGACAGAGTCTTGCAGGTCATTATAACAATTTTGGCTTTTTCTCTGAGATGGGATAATGGGAGAGTTTTTGAGTCAGTGATGAGTGTAGGAGAAAGATGGTTTGGTAGAAGGGTTAGAAGAGGGTTCAGAGCAGAAACTTGGTCTGGGACAAGTTTAAGTTTGGAAAATCCGTGTTGATTTAATAGGATGAGCAGAATCAAGAAATGTAGCTACATGATCTGCACATGACAAAATCCATGCTGATGTGCTCCTAAGGAGTGTTCAGTTCTAAGTCAGATGGCTTCTAAAATTCAGATACTATGCTCAGAAAAGAAGATTTTATGATAACGTTAAAACTTGGGTGAGATTATCAAGTGCAATATATTCTGCTCTTGCAAAGATAAAGACTGTGTTTTGAGTGAGCAAATACGAATGAGATTCCTCCTTTGTTATGTTGGGAGTGGGACTGATGGGCAGGTGGATGCTGTGGGATAGAAGGATTTAAGAGACATTTATAGGTGAAAAAAACATCTAATTTGAGACTGATGCAACACAGAGTAGGATTGTTAAGACCTTGGGATGTAAGAAATAATATGTTGTTCAGTCACTAAGTTGTGTCCAACTCTTTTGTGACCCCATAGATTAGAGTCCACAAGGCTTCTCTGTCCACGGAATATCCCAAACAAGAGTACTGGAGTGGGTTGCTATTTCTTTCTCCAGGGGATCTTCTTGACTTGGGATCGAACCCCCATCTCCTGCATTGGCAGGCAGATTCTTTACCACTGCACCAGCTGGGAAGCCCAAGAAATAACAGACTCAACAGTGGCTAGAGAGGTGGTGACTAGTTTAGAAGCTGAAATTAGTTCAGTCAGCCTGGAGGACAGTTTACAAGGGAGGTCAGAGTGGCAGCAGATGAAGTGGAGAGTTGAACAGGAGAAGAGCCAGATCAGAAAGATGCTCATTACACAAGAGCATGGATTCTATCCTCAGGGCAGTTGAGAGATATTGTAGGATTCAGCTTTTCCCACAGGCCCTGAAGGGCAGCTGCAGTGTCAAAAGATCAGAGCAGACACATATAGAAAAAGTCTTATGAGGTACTTTGTTTTGTTAGTTGGCTCGTATATCCTGGAAATACTTCCAAGTAGCAAACGTTTTCCAATTAAGGAGAGAATTATAGAAAATTCCATTAGGGCTTTAAAACTTTCTTGTCTCTAATTACACTAGAAATGTGCAGACTTTTTGAACTTGAACCAACTATAGTTGAATTTGTTAATGATACTTTATTACATTTGTTTTAGAAACAAAACTGAAATCCAAATCATTTTGGCACTTTAGCCAGCAGCCTGAGTAATTTCATAGAGTAATAGGCTTTAGGGCTTCTATCTAAATCCCATTAAGTATTACTGTATAATCTTGAAAGATATTAATAATCTGTATGGACTGAGAATGATCCTTAAAAATGAATTCTCAGTAGCCCAGTTACAAAGGAAAACTGGTTAGAGTGAACACATTTGGCCCCACTGGAAGGAATCAGCTGTATCTATTGTTTCCTCCCACTTTGGCCAGGAAAATTTGATTAACACATAACTGGGAAAACGACTAAGTTAAAGAAAGGTTTTAATTTTGAAAATCACATTTGTTTTCTTTCTGAAGGTAAAGCATGTTCACTGTCTTAATAAAAATCAACAAAAGATATATTACATCCAATAAAAGACAATCTGTTAAGATCTTTGTGGCAGCAAGAATGGATTACAAGGTTGAGAGAGAGGGAATGGAAATGAATTGACTCCGATGGTGTGCGCATGTATAAGGTGATGATCTTTTTGTAGTATAAATCAGGACCAGAATAAATGTATCAATCATGTACAGTAGTATAAGCAGATTTCAGACGTAAATAAGTCAAGATTTGTTCCATGAATCTGCAATTCCTTATTAGAGTGAACCCTTACTGTATCACCCAATAGTTAAAAAAAATTAAAAAGTAAAAACTAGCTTTTATCAGTTTCTAAGGGCATATAGAAAAAGAAAAACACAGAAGTGCTAGCATTAACTTTCCCATGAATACAGCAAATTGATGCAATATCTATTCCAAGGGAAAAACTTCCTTTCTCTCTCTTTCTCTATATGTAAAAAAGAAATGAATGCTGCAGTTGTTGGACAAGGGATAACAGTTGATTTGGAATGAACCAGCCAAAAATGTCCCAAACAAATTAATAGCATAGAAACATCTGCTGCTGTTTTATTAGAGTTTCACATAAAAACCTAGTTTGCAAGCTGGCGTTTGGAAAGCTTTCTTTACACTGAACTCTTAACGTAGCTGCGAAAGGCAATCAAGACCATATGTCTTACATTTTTAGGTCCAAAATTTCCTACATCTCTCTCCAACCTGGGACAGTTGCTTGTAACATGAGTGCCGAATTATGAAACCTGTTTTTAAGATTGGGATTTTTTTTTTTAACAATGTATTTTAAAGTCATTGAGGCTATGGCGTTTATATTTCTCTGCTTTGGTTATTGTTACAATTTAATTTTAAAATGTTTGTACTTTATTTTTTAACCCATCATTATTTCCGTGATGTTGGCTTTAGCTAGGCATAACATTTAAAATATACATTACAGCACTAATTTTGGATGGTTTTAACCCCATCATTAGTCAGGAAGAAGAATTCAGCTTTGGGATAAGGGGTGATGAAAACCATGTAATAGCCTTTGAAATAAATTGCTTTGTAGAAAAAATTACTTTTTCCTATTATAATATTTACTATTTCTTAATAAACTCTCATAAAATCCTCAAGAGGAAAATGGACAAGTTTTAGTTCTTACATCATGAAAGCATCATTATTCTTTGCGGTTCTCTCAGTTACTGGACAGAGGACTGTAGTGACAAATCTTGTTAATGTGTTTACACAGTTTTAGCAAATGTTTGTTGTGGTTTAATACTAATAATGCCACGGCTTATTTTCATTTTGTAGTATGGCATGCCAACTCTTCAGTGCCCTATTTTCCACCTTTTTCTTTCTCTCATTTATTCTCCTTTTGGAACTTAGTCTTTACACACATGTGCAAATACACATGAGTGTACTGTATTATGCATACAGATGTTGAAATTAGAGCTTAAAAGGGTGTCCCATATGTTCTCATAAGTTTTCTTTGTATACAGCAAACTTTTCATTGTTGCTTTGATTCTGACAAGAATTTAAGAAAATCCCATAGTAACTTCATTTCTTCTGTCACTTAAGTGTTTTTCATCACTTGTAATGCTGTCTTTTATTCACATTTAACAACTCTGAAATCTGAGCAAATTTTGCAGTGGATGGCATTTTAGTTTCAATGAAATATGGCAACATTTTTTTCAATGAAAGGGAAAAGAATAACAAAGGTTCATTTGCCTATAGGAGGGAAATTCCTTTTGCCCTGAAAGTCAGTTTCCTATGTTATCTCTTACTACACACAGCTTTTTAGTTTCTTTGGGAAATACCTTGGGTTAATAAAAGAACCAAAATAAAAGTTCAAAATAGGAAAAATGTCTCTTGATTTCTCTATGATATTGATTAAACCTAAAAATGTTGTTTTCTTAAGAGAAAACCAATTTTTATATTTATACAATTTTATAGTTTCTTTTTTCCTCATGTCTTTAAAAAAATTAATTTATATTAATTGGAGGCTGATTACTTTATAATATTGTAGTGTTTTTTGCCATACATTGGCATGAATCAGCCATGGGTGTACATGTGTCTCACCATCCTGAACCCTACTCCCACCTCCCTCCCAACCCCATCCCTCTGTATTGCCCCAGAGGGCAATCTTTGGGTGCCCTGCTTCATGCATTGAATTTGCACTGGTCATCTTTTTTACATATGGTAGTATACATGTTTAAATGCTATTCTGGAGATTAGTGGAGAAGTAACTCCAGAAAGAATACAGAGAAGGAGCCAAAGCAAAAACCACACCCAGTTTTGGATGTGACTGGTGATGGAAGTATAAAGTCTGATGCTGTAAAGAACAATATTGCATAGGAACTTGGAATTTTCAGTCCATGAATCAAGGCAAATCGGAAGTGGTCAAACAGGAGATGGCAAGAGTGAACATCGATGTTTTAGGAATTCGTGAACTAAAATGGACTGGAATGGATAAATTTAACTCAGATGACCATTGTATCTACTACTGGGCAAGAATCCCTTAGAAGTAGCCATTATTGTCAACAAAAAAGTCCAAAATGCAGTACTTGAATGAAATCTCAAAAACGACAGAATGATCTCTGTTTGTTCCCAGGGCAGACCATTCAATATCACCGTAATCCAAGTCTATGCCCCAACCAGTAATGCTGAAGAAGCTGAAGTTGAACAGTTCTATTAAGACCTACAAGACCTTCTAGAACTAACACCCATAAAAGATGTCCTTTCCATTATAGCAGCAGCTGCTGCTGCTAAGTCGCTTCAGTCATGTATGACCCTGTATGACCCCATAGACAGCAGCCTTACAGGCTCCTCTGTCCCTGGGTTTCTCCAGGCAAGAATACTGGAGTGGGTTGCCATTTCCTTCTCCACCATTATAGCGAACTGGAACACAAAAGTAGAAAGTCAAGAGATACCTGGAGTAGCAGGCAAATTAGGACTTGTAGTAAAAAATGAAGCAGTTCAGAGGCTAACAGTTTTGCCAAGAGGACACACTGGTCATAGCAAACACCCCTTTCCAACAACACAAGAGAAGACTACATGTGGACATCACCAAATGGCCAACAACGAAATCAGATTGATTATATTCTTTGCAGCCAAAGATGGAGAAGTTCTATACAGTCAGCAAAAACAAGACCAGAGGCTGACTGTGGCTTAGAACTCCTTATTGCCAAATTCAGACTTAAATTGAAGAAACTAGGGAAAACGACTAGACCATTCAGTTCAGTTCAGTCGCTCAGTTGTGTCCGACTCTTTGCGACCCTATGAATCACAGCACACCAGGCCTCCCTGTCCATCACCAACTCCCAGAGTTTACTCAAACTCACGTCCATTGAGTCGGTGATGGCATCCAGCCATCTCATTCTCTGTTGTCCCCTTCTCCTCCTGCCCCCAGTCCCTCCCAGCATCAGAGTCTTTTCCAGTGAGTTGACTCTTTGCATGAGGTGACCACAGTACTGGAGTTTCAGCTTTAGCATCATTCCTTCCAATGAACACCCAGGACTGATCTCCTTTAGAATGGACTGGTTGGATCTCCTTGCAGTCCAAGGGACTCTCAAGAGTCTTCTCCAACACCATAGTTCAGGTATGACCTAAATCAAATCCCTTAAGATTATACAGTGGAAATAACAAATAGATTCAAGGGATTAGAGCTGATAGACAGAGTGCCTGAAGAACTATGGATGGAGGTTCATGACATTGTACAGGAGGCAGTGATCTAGACCATCCCCATTTCTTTTTCTTAAAAGAAATGCAAAAAGGCAAAATGGTTGTCTGAGGAGGACTTACAAATAGCTGAGAAAAGAAGAGAAGCGAAAGGCAAAGGAGAAAAGGAAAGAAATACTCAACTGAATGCAGAGTACCAAAGAATAGCAAGCAGAGATAAGAAAGCCTTCCTCAGTGATCAATGCAAAGAAATAGAGGAAAACAATAGAATGGGAAAGCCTAGAGATCTCTTGAAGAAAATTAGAGATACCAAGGGAACATTTCATGGAAAGATGGGCACAATAAAGGACAGAAATGCTGTGGATCTAACAGAAGCAGAATATTAAAAGAGGTGGCAAGAATACACAGAAAAACTATACAAAAAATATCTTTATGACCCAGATAACCACAATGGTGTGATCACACACCTAGAGCCAGACATCCTGGAATGTGAAGTCAAGTGGGCCTTAGGAAGCGGCACAATGAACAAAGCTAATGGAGGTGATGGAATTCCAGTTGAGCTATTTCAATTCCTCAAATATGATGCTGTGAAAGTGCTGTACTCAGTATACCAGCAAATTGGGAAAACTCAGCATTGTCCACAGGACCAGAAAAGGTCAGGTTTCATTCCAATCCCAAAGAAAGGCAATGCCAAAGAATGTTCAAACTACTGCACAATTGCACTCGTCTCACATGCTAGCAAAGTATTGCTCAAAATTCTTCAATCCCGGCTTCAACAGTTGGTGCACCAACTACTTCCAGATATTCAAGTTGGATTTAGAAAAGTCAGAGGAACCAGAGATCAGATTGCCAACATCCGTTGGATCATCAGAAAGCAAGAAAGTTCCAGAAAAAACATCTACTTCTGCTTTATTGACTATGCCAAAGCCTTTGACTATGTGGATCACAACAAACTGCGGAAAATTCTTCAAGAGATGGAAATACCAGACCACCTGACCTGCCTCCTGAGAAATCTTTATGCAGGTCAAGAAATAACAGTTATAACTGGACATGGAACAACAGACTGGTTCCAAATCAGGAAAGGAGTATGTCAAGGATGTATGTTGTCACCCTGCTTATTTAATTTATATGCAGAGTACATCAATGAGAAACGCTGGGCTGGAAGAAGCACAAGCTGGAATCAAGATTTCTAGGAGAAATATCAATAGCCTCAGATATACAGATGAGACCATCCTTACGGCAGAAAGAAAAGAAGAACTAAAGAGTCTCTTGATTAAAGTAAAATAGGAGAGTGAAATAGTTGGCTTAAAACTCAACATTCAGAAAACTAACATCATGGTATCCAGTCCCATCACTTCATGGCAAATAGATGGGGAAACAATGGAAACAGTGACAGACTTTATTTTTTTGGTTTCCAAAATAACTGCAGGTGATCACTGAAATTAAAAGGTACTTAATGGCAAGCCACTCCAGTACTCTTGCCTAGAAAATCCCATGGACGGAGGAGCCTGGTAGGCTGCAGTCCATGGGGTTGCTACGAGTCAGACATGACTGAGTGACTTCACTTTCTCTTTTCACTTTCACACATTGGAGAAGGAAATGGCAACCCACTCCAATGTTCTTGCCTGGAGAATCCCAGGGACAGGGGAGCCTGATGAGCTGCCGTCTATGGGGTCACACAGAGTCGGACACGACTGAAGTGACTTAGCAGCAGCAGCACCTTGGAAGAAAAGCTATGACCAACCTAGACAGCATATTGAAAAGCAGAGACATTTCTTTGCCAAAAAATGTCCATCTAGTTAAACCTATGGTTTTTCCAGTAGTCATGCATGGATGTGAGTTGGACCATAAAGAAGGCTGAGTGTCAAAGAATTCATGCTTTTGAACTGTAGTGTTGGATTAGACTCTTGAGAGTCCCTTTGACTGGAAGGAGATCCAGCCAGTCCATCCTAAAGGAAATCAGTCCCAAATATTCGTTGGAAGGACTGATGCTAAAGCTGAAACTCCAATACTTTGGCCACCTGATGCAAAGAACTGACTCATTGGAAAATACCCTGATGCTGGTCACGATTGAAGTCCGGAGGAGAAGGGGACAACAGAGGATGAGGTGGTTGGATGGTGCTTGTATATTTTGAAGATTAATTGTTTGTCAGTTGCTTCATTTGCTATTATTTCCTCCCATTCTAAAGGCTGTCTTTTCACCTTGCTTATAGTTTCTTTCATTGTGCCAAAGCTTTTTTAAGTTTAATTAGGTCCATTTGTTTATTTTTGTTTTTATTTCCATTACTCTAGGAGGTGGATCATACAGGATCTTGCTGTGATTTATGTCAGCGAGTGTTCTGCCTATGTTTTCCTCCAAGAGTTTTACAGTTTCTGGTCTTACATTTAGATCTTTAATCCATTTTGAGTATAATTTCTTTTTTTCTCTTTAACATTCCAGAATTCTTGATCCTACCACTCTTTGTACATTTCTACTTATAGACTGCTCTGTGAGAATCTCTTGGAAAATAAATGAAATATCCTATTAATTTTCTTACTGTACCTTACTCCATATAGAAAGACCTTCCATTGCTTTTTAAAATACTTCATTGTCCTATTCAAGAAGATGTAAATCATTAAGTGAATAGGTGAAAAACTTTTAGTAACTATAAATTACTATATTAACTAGCAATTCATTTTTTTCACTTAGTAAAACTACTACATTTAGTAAAGCTTCCAATATTGATTGAAAGAACTGATGCTGAAGCTGAAGCTCCTATACTTTGGCCACTGGATGTGAAATGCCAGCTCATTGGTAAAGGCCCTGATGCTGGGAATGATTGAAGGCAAAAGGAGAAGGGGGCCTCAGGATAAGACAGTTAGGTAGCATCAACAACTCAACTGCTGTGACTCTGAGCAAACTCTGGAGACAGTGAAGGTCAGGGTAGCTTGGAGTTCTGCAGTCCATAGAGTCACAAAGAACTGGACATGGCTTAATGACTGAACAAAAGCAACAGCAAAAATAACATATACTAGGTATCTAGCCATCTTAGAAATCATGCACATATAAATCTCTAATTAAAATTAAATATTATAGAAATTTATAATAATAAAAATGTTTAAATTCATTCTTGATGTTGTGAGCTTTCACACTGTTTTGCTTTACAAGAATAACAGTGTCACTGGAATAGATTTCTGTATAGCTTCTCCAGAAATTGGTTCTGTAATGTAAATTGGGTTACATAGCTCTCCTGCTTAAGACAAAAGGGAACAAAAGCTTTAAGAGGTTCTCAATTCTGCAAATACAGACACCTTAATATGGCGTATCGTGCTGCTGCTGCTAAGTCACTTCAGTCGTGTCCAACTCTGTGACCCCATAGACAGAAGGCCACCAGGCTCCCCCGTCCCTGGGATTCTCCAGGCAAGAACACAGGAGTGGGTTGCCATTTCCTTCTCCAATGTGTGAAAGTGAAGTCGCTCAGTCATGTCCGACCCTCAGCGACCCCACGGACTGCAGCCTACCAGGCTCCTCCATCCATGGGATTTTCTAGGCAATAGTACTGGAGTGGCTTGCCATTGCCTTCTCCGAATATGGCGTATAAGTCCCACTTAATCTGTCCCTTATTTATATCTACTATTTTATCTCTTGAAACATTCTTCCCACATCCACAAACACTAATTACTTTTCCAAATACTGCTTTTGTACTAAAACAGATCATATTCTGTCCTCTCATTTTGCACATTCTTCATCCTCATCTTGAAACATTTTAACCACCTCCCATTCCAGAAACTCTCCTTTCACCCGTCAGTTATCAACTTAGACACCACTTCCTTCCAGTAACTTTTGCTGATAATTCAAGTATAAAGCACATGGTCAGCTATAAATAACTTCAAAACTAGAGATAACAAATTTAAAAAATTTATTTTATAAATCTTTTAGAAGTAAAATATTATTAAGCTATATGGTGATTATAAATTGTAGCTGAAGTATGCTGCTGCTGCTAAGTTGCTTCAGTCGTGTCCGACTCTGTGCGACCCCATAGACGGCAGCCGACCAGGCTCCGCCGTCCCTGGGATTCTCCAGGCAAGAACACTGGAGTGGGCTGCCATTTCCTTCTCCAGTAGCTGAAGTATACTACTGGCTAAATTAAATGTGATTATATTATACTACATGTATATATGTTATATACTTTATCATTTAATTTATGTACTAATTGATAGATGAAACTGTGTTATATCTTTTGGGTATACTTCAAAATACAGAAAGCACAAACTTTAGGTTTAAAATAGTATATGTGATCAGCAAGGAAGTAGGCCCTTAGTAAATAAGAAATTTGCCAGCACCATGACCTTTGACTTCCTAGCACCTAAAATTGTGAGAAATAAGTGTTTGTTGTTTATAAAAAATAATATGAATGAAATATCATAATATCAAATAGTATGATTGAGAGTTTGCTGTATTTTTTCCCCAATAGACCTAGTTATTTGCTGTAAAGAAAAGTGCTGTAATGAATGTTATCAAAATTAATTTTTTTCTCAAACCCTAAAGTATGTTCATATTTGGATAGTGATTATGATTACTATAGTGATTATGAGAAGAGCCAAGTAATAGTGATCTTACAGCCAGATTTAGAATTAGAAGAGATTCATTTATTTATCAAAAATAGATTCTTGATAAAAATTATATACCTAATAGTTTTAAACTGACAGTTATTTATGTATAAGTAATTTAAATATACATTTTAAGGGGAGATTTCCAATTCCACGTTTCTTAGTGACTTTCTCATGTGGTTTGTGTCATTAAGACACAGAGGGGGCAGGGAGAATAAATTAGTCACAAGAAATCTGGCAGATATATTTCTCACCATAGTGACTATGAAGAAAGACAAATATGTACATAAATTCTAACTTTCTCTTGATTTGGTATGCTTTCCTAAGAAAACCCTAGCAGTGCAGGATGACTGGGAATGTGTTAATTGGGCTAACAGACTTTCAAGTGGTAGAATAAGGATAGGACCAATAGTGATTCTTTCCAAGCATTTGAAGATCAAATGAATCATTATGAGTCCTGTAAAAGTTCCAACAGTCAATGGTTACTTGGAAAAGGGCATTTAATAAACAGGCACAAACAGGAAGCTATATAAAGGAACAAGCAGAAGGAGCTCTTGTAACCAAAAGAGGTTTTTCAAACTGAACCTTCAAGGAGCTCTTATAAGCCCAACAAGTTCTGAGCTTAAAAGGGAAATGCCCGAAGCAGATGAACCCAACCAATAGGCATTGGAACTCTTAATAGATGTACAGCAGTTGTGCCACAAGCCAATGGAATAAGTCCAGAGGAAAATTTTGTTGCCAAATCCTGAGAGTTTTCTCTTTTTGCTTTTGCTCACATGAGTTGAGTCAAGGAACAGATTCTCAATTTCTCATCCAATTGCTAGATTCCAGACTATTTGTCAATGGAAAAAAAAAAATCTTCCCCAGAACTTTTTTCCCCTCAGTACTATTTTTCAGAGTTAAAAAATGGAAGGCAGGAGGAATGATTGAGAGGTACAGTGGGTTTAATAAAAGACTCCTTTGCCAAAAAAGGAGGGGGGAAGAAAGGAAACCACTCTGAAGTAATAGTTTTTGAAACATTCCCACTGGCAGAAAACAACTGTTGTGGTTTTCCTTAATTATGTTGTATACACAGAAGATATTTCAGTGGAAGAAAGAGGAAACCTAAGCTAAAATGCTTCAGAAATAAGACTAGCTTAGCCTCTTTTATAATATAAGAATAAATCTATTAATAAATCTACTCTGTGTTTGAGGTAGAAGATCAGAACTATTTTTAATATACCATTTTTATTAATTCTCAGGATTAGAACAGAATCAATAGTAGAAAGTCTGGAAAATAAGAAAAAGTCTCCAAGTCACAGTTCAGCATATTTACCAAATCTGACTGTCATAATAAACATGGAAATATGTATTAGTTTTGAAAGAGTATTTCAAAGTGCTGTGGGTGGGGGTTGACTTCAAGGAAATCGGAAGAACATGGGTTTTGAAGGAGAATGATTTTGTGTGCTCTTAGAGACACCAAACGTTACAGCGTAGGGGTTTGGGTGCATATGGTTCTTACATAGAAGGAAAATCGTCTGAGTACACTTGGCAACACATAATGTCACTGTACAATTTTATATCTTTTGAAATACACATGCACATTTAAGAGGTCATCACTCTCGAGATACAGCATTGAGACTTTCCTTGATTGTATAGACTTCTTTCTTATTATTGTCTTTTAGTTTTCTGCAAAATAAACCGTTTGTGTTGCCAGTTTCTTGAGTCATCGTTGAGTCCACTGGCTGACTGGTTCCTATATTGTCACTCATCATGCTTCAACAGCAACTGTTATCTAGCTTAGAGGGGAAACATGAGGAAGAAGTGAATTCAATGTGTTTCATGGTAATACCTCAAAAAGAAGACTAGACACATGGTCTTCAGATAATGATGTGTAGAAAAAGATTTAAAAATCACTTGCTATTTGAACTAGAATTATTAGCAGAAAATAGCTAGTAGAAAGTGAATAATCTAGAACACTTTATATTCTCTCGAGTCTGACATTCTGTAATAGACTTTATTGGTGCCTCATTTTTATAATTTCAGTATATTATTTTCTGTTTGAAAAATTTACTTCTTAATGATGAAAATTTCCTCAAGAATACCAACTGTATAAAATTTTCTGTAGGTGTAACATTAGGTAACTGGTATAGAATAGTATACCAGTAAATACCCTATGGTGGACAGGGAGGCCTGGCGTGCTGCAGTTCATGGGGTCGCAAAGAGTCGGACACAACTGAGCGACTGAACTGAACTGATAGAATAGTATAACATTTGGCAGGAAAGGAACAAGTGTTTTTTGTGTGCACATTGTTAGTTCTAGACATTGCCCTGAGCCCTTGTCATATATATCTCATTTAATTTTCCCAGTAGCCCTATGGGGGAGGGAAAGAGAGGTATTGTTTCTAGTATGCAGGTGAAGAAGTTTAGGGTCAAGTACCTTGATTAGCTTTGAAGAGATATGTAGATACGAAGTGGAAAGATGGGAATTTAAAGTCACATGCATCTCCTGCTCATGCACCTACTCTGTTTGCTGCTGCTGCTAAGTCGCTTCAGTCGTGTCCGACTCTGTGCGACCCCACAGATGGCAGCCTACCAGGCTCCCCCATCCCTGGGATTCTCCAGGCAAGAACACTGGAGTGGGTTGCCATTTCCTTCTCTGTTACAAGGGCATAATTTCTCCTAATAGAACCGGGTAATGCAAAGATCAGAGATTACTACTTTTCAATATAGGTACAATATAAATACTTCTAATATGGACTGATGGTGGAGGTGGTTTAGTTGATAAGCTGTGTCCAACTCTTGTGACCCCATGGACTATAGCCTGCCAGACTCCTCTGTCCATGGGATTTTCCAGGCAGGAATACTGGAGTGGGTTGCCATTTCCTTCTCCAGGGGATCTTCCTGACCCAAGAATCAAATCCAGGTCTCCTGCATTGCAGGCGGATTCTTTACTAACTGAGCTATGAGGAAGCCACAATATGAAATGAAAGCAATCTTATTTCAGGTAGTTTTTATTCAGAATATTATGTACCTATTCTATACTTCAGCTTTCATATCTGCAAGATAAAAACATATGTGATCTGCCCATTTATAAAGACATTGTACCTTAAGAAGAAATGAATAAACTTGAAAACAGTTTGTAGAATGCTTTTAAGTGTATAATCCAATGATGACGATGAGGATGGTGAAGTTCATGATTTCCTTCTATAACATCTTTTTCCTAAAGTCTTCTGTGGTGTTGAAATCACTTATTTGATAAATTAAAATTAAGTAAGTTTAATAAAGAAAAAGAATATGTATCTCTGAATTGTGGTCTACTGGTTTTTTGTTTTGTTTTGTACCAGATCATTTGATGAGCCTGTCCAATTCTTTTGACATATCTTATTTATATATATTGGGAGAATTCTTTCTATAACCTAGTAAATAGATATTTAGGTTCTGTGTTGCCTTCCAAGGATTAGGAAGTACTCAACAACATGCTTCTTCCTGTACTAAAGATCTTAATGTATAATTTGCACTTATTTTTAAACTTGGATGGTTATAGCTTAAAAAGCTCTTTATTTTTATGTTCTTTCATCTAGTATCACAAATAGGAAAGTATCACTGCAAGAATATTCTCCCATAAAACATGAAGTCTTCAGGAAGAGATGGTAGAATTGGTTAGATACGGAAAATATACTTTTGTAGGAAATTACGTAGAGAAATTATACAATAAATTCTTTGGAATCTAGCAGATACACCCCTCATTGCCTGTAAAACTGCTATGCCTCTTATGAAAATCTCTTCCTGGTGTTAACTTTTGGCCTGTTAAATCATGTGATTTTAATTGCAAAGAAACGGAAATAATGGCCAGAAAAATTGCCTTCTGTTTGGAAAAACTTGACATTTATGAGGCCTCTTTAGGGAAAAAAATCAGCATGGGAAAATATCTTATAAAAGTGGTCCAATATCATCACACTAAAAAGTGAATACATTGATTACTACAGTCATCTCAAACCCTAAAATATTCATCACAAACATACAGGAAGCATTTCCTTCTCCTGTATGTATATATCTTATGTTGTAAATGTACTACTGAATCTTTCCAGAATGTCTGTTAGTAAGTTGCTTACTGGAATTTCATTTTCAGATTTATTTCATTCCTATTTTTTATATTTGTCTGGAGAAATACTAATTAGTTAAAATAGTCATTTGTTAAGCAGGTAGCTTGTGGAATGTAATACCGTATTATGTTTACAACACTTAAAATCCTTCCAGATTTGTTTCCTGATTATCTACAATTGGCCAAATTTTTGGCGTTTATATTTTATATAGTATAGTTACAGGGATTTTTCTTCAATTCAAACAGTTGTAACTAAATACAACACTGTCATTTTGTCTGTATGCATTTTGTTAGTGGCAGAATCAGGATAAGTTTTAAAGAAAATTATAATAAAGAAATAGCACTGAAATTTTAGATTTTTTACACCTGAATGTTTCTCATACAAAATTTTATATAATGAAACATTGAATGTATCTGATATTATAGTAGTTTTAAGATTAAAAAGATGAACAGAATATCCTCTATTTTAATATTATATTTAGAGAATTATAAAACGGTTTCATAATTGGCGATATCCTGAGTAAATTTTCAGCAATGATAAATGTTAAGCATTACTTTATGCTATCCAGAAGTTTTTCTATGCCAATTATAGCAATGAACTTTTGGGATGAATACATTGGAAAAGTCCCTCACTTCCTTTAATAGTGTCTTCTGGATCTATAATTAATGAGCCCCAAACCTCATGTGAATTGGGGATTTCTTAGCCATTCCATGTTTCACAGTAGTAAGTACTCAAGTTTGTTTTCGGTTGAGTAAAATAATGTACTCTCTGTTTGCATACCTGGAATGGGAAGGCATTCAGTCTGTGATGAAGCCTAGAGGATTAAGATAACCAGTATTCATTCTATTCAGGAACTATGTAATATTTCCTCAATTAGAATTTTCTCAACTTTTAATTTCTAGGTCAAATTCACTTTTTAAAACCTTTATTATATCATTACATGAGTCTAAAATGATTTTTTTTAATATATTACAAATAAGGTTAAGTTATCCTATTCTGAGGTTCAGGGCAGGTGGCTTTTTGAGGATCCCTTTTGATTGCAGCCTCATTTTAAGCTTACTTTCCTGAGCACACCCATTAAATGTGTTCATTACCTTTTTTCTCTTTCATATTTAGGCAAATATCTTTTAAGAGTTTAAAAAAACGTCCAAATAGTATCATAATATCCACTGATCAAAGGACTTAGCTATCTTTTTGCTTCTGTTATTTGTTTCTGCATTGCTTCCTAAAACTATTTTTGTCTCAGAAATACTGCAGAATTTAAAAATATATTAAAAAATATAAATGAAATATCAACTCTGAGGATAATGAGAACTGTTAATGTCAGCTGTTAGGAATGTCATCATAAAATCCTTTTGCAACATCAATGGCACTTTTATACTGTTCGCAAAACATCTGTCCAGACTTCAAACTTTAGAACCAACTACCAAACAGGAGACTGTATTTGATAGGGCACTCTAGGAAAGTATGAGGATGAATTGGCACCACTACTTTACATGTTAAAATGACTATGACTCAGGATCAAGATCAGTTTATCAGACTTCCTTGGCAGCTCAGTGGTAAAGAGTCTGGTAAAGATTGGTTCAATCCCCGATCCCGGAAGATCCCACATGCTGCAGACCTACTAAGCTCATGTGCCACAACTATTGAGTCTGTGCATTAGAGCCCTGGAACCACAGGTCCTGAACTCTCATGCCAAAACTACTGAAGCCCGCTCAAGCTAGGGCCTGGGCTCAGCAACAAGAGAAGCCAACACAATGAGAAACCTGCACAAAGCAACTAGGGAGTAGCCCCCTCTCCATGCCAAAACTAGACAAAAGTCCACACAGCAATGAAGACCCAACACAGCCAAAAAAAAATAAGTAAATAAAATTATTACTAAAAAGATAAGCTTAACAAGGAAAAAAATATGGCAAGGGTGCATCCTTGCACAGAACATAAGTGCAATTTTGAATGAGTGTTTCAAAATAGTGAGAAATAGCAAACAATATGTGCTATTGGGAGTGGTAGGTGGAGGTCCCAGCAAGGAAAGGGTTAGCCCAAGAGAAGCTTAAATCGAAGATATGGTAATATGATCATCAGTGCTGAGTGGAGGAAATCCAGAAGATTAGAGAAAAGAAGACCAGAACCCAGTAACTATCAGAAAAACAGAGATTCAAAACTGGTAGAGTAAAATGGCTCAGTTTCTGAAACTAGAGTAGGAAATAGGTTTCGATACAGAAACAGGTCAAAACTCAGTGACTGTATGGGATGTTTAAGGAAAGAATGGAACATATAATAAAATTGATGTGTTTTTTATCTGCTAGAGAATAGATCCTACACATCCCTTAGACTTCCTCTAACTACAAAAGTGGTTTAAGAGAGAATTTGGGACAGGCGAAGAGAAGAATTCTAAAAAAGGTCATCACTTTATCAGTCTCATACCTCCAATAGAAAATCCTCCAGGCTAGTTTTCTCATGGCCCCATACAACATGTTACTTTCCACCTGCACGCTTTGTTTTGTGATTTTCTATCTGCCTGTAAAGCTAAACCTCTTTTCCCATCTTATCTATATTCTTTTCTTCCTTTTAGTCCCTACTCAAGTCTTACCTTCAAATAACTATAATACTAAATAAGTTTCCATGAAAAACTTCACCTGTAAGAAGTCAGTAAGGAAACTATGAAAGTACACCAAACTACTCTTCATGAGTTTCACTGAACTGACAATTTCCAAGTTGTTGGACCTTTGGATTACTTGATGTTTTGACATGTCTGTGTTCCTATATGTTTGACTGGTCAAAGATCTAAAAATATATGATGAAATCTCTTTTGATCTCCTTCGTTGAACATCTGAAAAAGTTTACTTAGCATGTGGTAACAATTTTAATTTGGGAGCATGCTGATAATAAAAAGATGTGTGTGCATGCATCCACAAGTTAAAAAATGAGTTCTCATATATTTGTTCTTAGCATTCGGCTTGCCTAGCTTTGTTTTTATAAACAGAGCTATTAAGCTTGCGGCTTTGGTAACTAAATGCAGAGTAAATAAAATATGAGTCAATCAAAAAGGTTGATAGCATCTATACATACTACCTAGTAATTTTGTGTATTTGATGTGTCTGTTCTAACATGTTTACTTGACACTTTACCGAAAATATCATGTGCAGTACCTTTAATTAGCCATTTGAGAAATAACTTTTATGTTTTTCCAAAACATAAAAATAACTTTTTAATGTTTTTACAAAGAAAAAGAACTTTATTTAGATGTCACAGATCCTGGAATGATGACATACTATATCAGTTCAGTTCAGTTGCTCAGCTGTGTCCGAATCTTTGTAACCCCATGGACCACAGCACCCCAGGTTTCCCTGTCCATCTCCAACTCCCGGAGCTTACTCAGACTCATGTCCATTGAGTCGGTGATGCCATCCAACCATCTCATCCTCTGTCGTCCCCTTTTCCTCCTGCCTTCAATCTTGCCCAAAATCAGGGTCTTTTCAAATGAGTCAGTTCTTCACATCAGGTGGCCAAATATTGGAGTTTCAGCTTCAGCATCATTCCTTCCATGAATATTCAGGACTGATTTCCTTCAGGATTGACTGGTTGGATCTCTTTGAATTCCAAGGGACTCTCAAGAGTCTTCTCCAACACCACATTTCAAAAGCATCAATTCTGTGGCGATCATCCTTCACAGTCCAACTCTCACATCCATACATGACCACTGACTAGACGGACCACTGACCATACATGACCATAAACTTGACTAGACAGACCTTTGTTGGCAAAGTAATGTCTCTGCTTTTTAATATACTATCTAGGTTGGTCATAACTTTCCTTCCAAGGAGTAAGCGTCTTTTAATTTCATGGCTGCAATCAGCATCCGCAGTGATTTTGCAGACCAAAAAAATAAAGTCTGACACTGTTTCCACTGTTTCCCCATCTATTTCCCATGAAGTGATGGGACCAGTTGCCATGAGCTTTGTTTTCTGAATGAGCTTCAAGCCAACCTTTTCACTCTCCTCTTTCACTTTCATCAAGAGGCTTTTGAGTTCCTCTTCACTTTCTGCCATAAGGGTGGTGTCATCTGCATATCTGAGGTTATTGATATTTCTCCCAGCAATCTTGATTCCAGCTTGTGCTTCTTCCAGCCCAGCATTCCTCATGATGTATTCTGCATATAAGTTAAATAAGCAGGGTGACAATATACAACCTTGACGTACTCCTTTTCCTATTTTGAACCAGTCTGTTGTTCCATGTCCAGTTCTAACTGTTGCTTCCTGATATGCATACAGGTTTCTCAAGAGGCAGGTCAGGTGGTCTGGGATTCCCATCTCTTTCAGAATGTTCCACAGTTTATTGTGATTCACACAGTCAAAGGCTTTAGCATAGTCAATGAAGCAGAAATAGATGTTTTTTGGAAAACATCTTGCTTTCTCCATGATCCAGCGGATGTTGGCCATTTGATCTCTGGTGCCTCTGCCTTTTCTAAAACCTGCTTGAACATCTGGGAGTTCACGGTTCAGATATTGCTGAAGCCTGGCTTGGAGAATTTTGAGCATGACTTTACTAGCATGTGAGATGAGTGCAATTGTGCGGTAGTTTGAGCATTCTTTGGCATTGCCTTTCTTTGGGATTGAAATGAAGACTGACCTTTTCCAGTCCTGTGGCCACTGCCGAGTTTTCCAAATTTGCTGGCATATTGAGTGCAGCACTTTCACAGCATCATCTTTCAAGATTTGAAATAGCTCCACTGGAATTCCATCACCTCCACTAGCTTTTTTCGTAGTGATGCTTTCTAAGGCCCACTTGACTTCACATTCCAAGATGTCTGGCTCTAGGTCAGTGATCACGTTATCGTGATTATCTTGGTTGTGAAGATCTTTTTTGTACAGTTCTTCTGTGTATTCCTGCCACCTCTTCTTAACATCTTCTGCTTCTGTTAGGTTCATACCATTTCTGTCCTTTATCGAGCCCATCTTTGCATGAAATGTTCCTTTGGCATCTCTAATTTTCTTGAAGAGATCTCTTGTTTTTCCTAGTCTGTTGTTTTCCTCTATTTCTTTGCATTGATCACTGAGAAAGGCTTTCTTATCTCTCTTTGCTATTCTTTGGAACTCTGCATTCAGATGCTTATATCTTTCCTTTTCTCTTTTGCTTTTTGTTTCTCTTCTTTTCACAGCTATTTGTAAGGCCTCCTCTGACAGCCATTTTGCTTTTTTGCATTTCTTTTCCATGGGGATGGTCTTGGTCCCTGTCTCCTGTACAATGTCACAAACCTCCGTCCAGAGTTCATCAGGCACTCTATCAGATCTAGTCCCTTAAATCTAGTTCTCACTTCCACTGTATAATCATAAGAGATTTGATTTAGGTCATACCTGAGTGGTCTCGTGGTTTCCCCTACTTTCTTCAATTTAAGTCTGAATTTGGCACTAAGGAGTTCATGATCTGAGCCACAGTCAGCTCCCGGTCTTGTTTTTGCTAACTGTATAGAGCTTCTCCATCTTTGGCTGCAAAGAATATAATCAATCTGATTTTGGTGTTGACCATCTGGTGATGTCCATGTGTAGAGTCTTCTCTTGTGTTGTTTAAAGAGGGTGTTTGCTATGACCAGTCGTTCTCTTGGCCAAACTCTATCAGCCTTTGCCCTGCTTCATTCCGTGCTTCAAGGCCAAATTTGCCTGTTACTCCAGGTGTTTCTTGACTTCCTACTTTTGCATTCCAGTCCCTCATAATGAAAAGGACATCTTTTTTGTGTGTTAGTTCTAAAAGGTCTTGTAGGTCTTCATAGAACTGTTCAACTTTGGCTTCTTCAGCTGAAGAAGTTGAACCTCAGGTTTAACCTGAGGTCAAATAACAGGGAGGGAACACAGCCCCGCCCAAGTTGGATTAAAGGTTTACTGAGCATGGCCCCGCCCATCTGAACAAGACCCAGTTTCCTGCTCAGTCAGTGTCTCCCATCAGGAAGCTTCCATAAACCTCTTATCCTTCTCCATCAGAGGGCAGACAGAGTGAAAACCACAGTCACAGAAAACTAAGCAAACTGATCACAGTGACCATAGCCTTGTCTATGTCAATGAAACTATGAGCCATGCTGCATAGGGCCAACAAAGATGGACGGGCCGTGGTGGAGAATTCTGACAAAATGTGGTCCACTGGAGAAGGGAATGGCAAACCACTTCAGTATTCTTGCCTTGAGAACCCCATGAACAGCATGAAGAAGCAAAAAGATAGGACACTGAAAGGTGAATTCCCCAGGTCAGTTGGTGCCCAATATGCTACTGGAGATCCGTGGAGAAACAACTCCAGAAAGAATGAAGAGACGGATTTTATAGAATGTTTTCTAAATAGCATTTATCTTCTTTAAACTAAATTCCATATGTGCAATATGAAAATAACACATATATCAATGGTTGTGTTTGATATGGGTTATTTAACGCTTTTTTAGGGACAGGAAAAGCACAAATGTGCAATAACTGATAGCATACTACATTGCTGTTCTTTGTTTCCTTATATCATGGAAAACAGTCATTATATATGCAAACAAATATCACATTTTGTTTTGTTATCTCATACCAAATATTATGTAATTTCAAGAGGCATTTATTCACACCTTAATTTCTGATTTTTAGGGTTTTTAAAATTACATGTATTTTCATCCATTCCATATATATTTTAATGATATATGGTTATAATTTTTCATAGTGGTGGTTTTTTAGGAAAAACTGCTTAAGAAACTTCTTTCATTTTGGTGTAGAGTCAAATATTTAATTCTAGCCAGAGTTACATAATTAACTGTTTTTACTACTACCACCAAAATCTCTCTACTTTATGAAGTGACTGAAGAGTGATATCTGGTTATCCCTGATTAATAGCCTCTTGGACCATACTCAATTTTGTATTTTGGTAACCACGGCTCAGAAGCAGACAGAAATATGGCTAACTAGGTCTGTAGGGAGTGGTGATACTCCATTATGGCCATAATGGATGTTAGAACCCCGACTACAGTAGGCAGTGGTAGCTTTTTCTCTTCTTCAGTGGATCTTCCCAAACCAGGAATCAAACCAGTGTCTCCTGCATAGCAGGTGGATTCTTTACCAACTGAGCTATCAGGGATGCCCCTCTCATTCTGTAGCTAGATAGATAAATTGATTGATTGATATCAATACGGAGTTTTAAAATGAAGGCAATAGATTATTTGGAAATAACTGAACCATGCTGTCCTCCAACTGTGGGATAAAGACACCATAAAATTCAATACCATCACAATTTCTTTTGCATTGATGTGTAACTGACAGTGGGTTAAGAGTTAGGGATGTATCAATGAACCATGACAATGTCCCCAGCTTCTGAGAACTTTTGGTCTTCTGGGCAACTTATTTCAACATGTGGGTATAATGATGAGGCGTAAACTTAGAAAGCGTATACAATCTGATGCCAGAACAGAAGGATAATGTGGGCCAGACTTTTAGAGAGTGAGGAAAAGTTTCAGGAGGAGGAATTTTCAAAAACGTGGCCAGAGATAAGTAGGAAGTAGCTAAGCAAAAGAAAAACCACATGAAATGAAAAGTAGTTCAGCCTATTGTAGATTAGAGTACTAGGAATGGAATGAAAAGGATCAATATATGGATTATACACTATGATAAAGACTTTGGACTTTCTTCTAAAGGAAATGAAAAGCCATTGGGATTTTAACCCAGGTAGTGACAGGTTTCAAATATGTGTTTAGAGTACACTCCTATAGTGGAGGAGAAATTACAGAGGGGAAACGTGGTTGGAGACATAAGGAATGAGCTTCTGTTAGTCAAGAAAAAGGATGGAAGTAAGTAAGAATGGCAGTGGAGTTTTAGCAAAATGGACAGAATTGAGAGCTGGGTCAAAATCATCAAGTTCTATCAATTTTAGTTTTGATCCAGCTCTCAATTCTGTCGATTTTGCTAAAACTCCACTGCCATTCTTACTTACTTCCGTCCTTTCTCTTGACTTAAATGTAGATTAGAAGAGGAGCAGGATTTGGTATAACAGTTAGTGCAAGGTAGGGGGAGTAGGAGTAGTAGCAGAGACGGGTGAGAAGATCAGAAGTTCAGTTTTGGATATAATCAATTTGGAATGTGAGAGGAACATTGAAATAAGGAAGTTTATGTATTTGTTAGATACATCGGCTTGGGATAACTGTGTTCTTTCTTTGATAGGCTTTCCTGATGGCTCATAGGGTGAAGAATATACCTGCAATGCAGGAAACACAGGAGATGCGGGTTCGATTCCTGGTTCAGGAAAGATATCCTGGAGTAAGGAATGGCAACCCACTCCAGTATTCTTGCCTGGAAAATGCCATGGACAGAGAAGCCTGGTGGGCTACAGTCCAAAGGGTTGCAAAGAGTCAGACACCACTGAGCATATGTTACTTAGGCATTTAAGCACTTAGTTTATTACGCAGAAAACCTAAGCAGGGAAAACAAGTGCATGTGCAAGCGCACACAGTAAGGTTGGTGCTTCATGTGGATGAGAAAAAATTCCAGAAAGTTCCAGAAAGCAAAACTTGAATTTGCCATGCTCTGGCAACTATTTACATTCTATTTGCATAGCATTTACACTGTGTTAGATGTTACAGTTAATCTGCTGCTGCTCCTTAGTCACTTCAGTCGTGTCTGACTCTGTGTGACCCCATAGACGGAAGCCCACCAGGCTCCCCCGTCCTTGGGATTCTCCAGGCAAGAACACTGGAGTGGGTTGCCATTTCCTTCTCCAATGTGTGAAAGTGAAAAGTGAAAGTGAAGTCGCTCAGTCGTGTCCGACCCTTAGCGACCCCACGGACTACAGCCAACCAGGCTCCTCCATCCATGGGATTTTCTAGGCAATAGTACTGGAGTGGCTTGCCATTGCCTTCTCCGGTAGTTAATATAGAGATGATTAAAGTTTACAGGAGGATGAAATGAAAGTTATGAAAGTGAAGTCGCTCAGTCGTCTCCAATTCTCTGCGACCCCATGGACTGTAGCCTACCAGGCTTCTCCATCCATGGGGTTTTCCAGGCAAAAATACTGGAGTGGGTTGCCATTTCCTTCTCCAGGGGATCTTCCCCACCCAGGGATCGAACCCAGGTCTCCTGCATTGCCGTCAGATGCTTTACCCTCTGAGCCACCAGAGAAGCTGGAAGGATGTGTGTAGATTAAATGCAAAATATGCCATTTTATTTATATAAGGGACTTGATCACCTGCATATTTTGGTATCCTTGGCGGTGTGGGGGAGGGGGCCCTGGAATCAATCCTCCATGAATACCAAAGGAAGACTGTGTGTCTTTACTCATACTATTCTCGTATTGAGTTTCATTCTCTCAGTAGTCATATCTTTGCCTGGGATGTTGTTAAGGGATATGTCTCCTCTCTTCATCTGTAGGAAGATGTTCCTTATTATTTTGGTTTACTCTAATAATTAGAAAAATAACTTTAATGGGCAACAGATACTGGGTATATGCAAGATGGAATACTTTGTCTCAAATAGATTACCTAAATTATTTCATTTAATCCTTATCCCTATCACACAAGGCAGCTACTATTATTATTACATTTTGCAGTGATTAAAGAGTAGAAAAAAATAGAGTAACTTGCACAAAATCACATTTCTAAAATGTGGTAGAAGTGAGATTCAAACTTAGATTGTATTTTGTGTCAGAGTCAGCTCTCAAGGACTTGAACTCCATCAATGCATTTAAAGAAGTGACTCCTCAAGAAGTTTTTCCTTCCATTTGTGAAGGGCCAAAATCTTCTCTGTGTTCAGATATATTTCCATTTTTTTGAGTTATGCCTTCATGCTTCTGCTACTGTTCCCTTTGGTGATGAGTTGTAACTTCCATATGAGCCTGAGTTTAAAATCCTCTCCTATTTGCAAAAACATGGACTCTAAAAATTTCTGTGTAAAGTATTCTTATAAACTCAACTGTAACAGCTGTAGAGTGATTTTTCCTCCTTTTGGTTCAAAATTATAATACTGTGTGCTAACTCCTTTTTATAAGTTTTATGAGAAATTATAAATCATCTTCATGTTTACACTAGTGCCTTCACCAGAAAGGTTATGCTACTTCAAGGAAGTGACTTCAGTATTTTCTTTTCTATCTTCCCATAATATCTTGTTCTTTGAGATCACGATAAAGATGATTTCTGGGCCCTGTCTTAATGTTATCTGTATATGCAAAGCTGTTCATGAAGGCTATGGACTTTTCAAGGGTTTTCTATCAAAATATATGTCTTTTAAACCAGGATGTTGCACATTTTCTGTTATGGGAAGGGGAGGCTATGATTTTGTTCCTTGAGATTATGTTAAGAAGGACTTTATCCTTTCCATTGAGAAATAGCTTCTTAGTTACTAATGGGGATAATTAAAAGGATGCCTGGAGTATGACTTGATGCCCTGACTTTTATTGATATCATGCTTCATTATTTTTCTTGTGTAAGTTATCAACTTCATTGTTGAAGAAAAAAGTTTAGCTTTGTACTGTGTTATCTCAGGTAGGATTGGGGAAAAAAGTCATCTTTTATAGACCCATTTTTTTTTTTTTTGTAAAGAAACTACAGATGATGTGTCAATAGCTTGAAAACATGACATAATTTTCAGTATGATTTGATTTCTGTTAAATCCGATTACAATACTAGACTATTTATAAGTTCATTTGTGAAAAGTATTTACAGTGAGTCATATGAAGCTATTTCTTTATAAAATCCCGAGAATCTGGTCACTGATAAGGATGTCATTGCCATAGAATTACTCTTTTGCTCTGTTCAGGACTCTGTGTTCTAGTTTTAACTGTGTCTTGTAACTGGCTTTTGCAAATGATTCAGGTTTTCATTTCCTTCTTGTAAAATAAAGACTCTCCTCCCAACTCACATGTTTCATACTCTTTATTAGAAATTGGATTTTTTCCATTTAAAATAACAGTAATGATACTAAATGGAGCTTCCCTGGTGGCTTAGTCATTAAAGAAATTGCCTGCCATGCAGGAAACCGGGGTTCAGTCCCTGGGTTGGGAAGATCTCCTAGAGAATGGAAAGGCAACCCACTGCAGTATTCTTGACTGGAGAATTCCATGGACAGAGGAACCTGGTGGGTTATAGTCCATGGGGTTGCAAAGAGTTGGACATGACTGAGTGACTAACACCCAAACACAATGATACTAAACACCTAAATAGCACTTACCATGTTTAGGGAAGATCTGTTTTACATATTTTAATTTTATGTAATTTCATATAATCCAATGACGTAAGCGTAATTATTATTACTTCCATTTTACTAATTAGGAAAATTGAAGTATAGAGAGGTAAATGATCTGCCCAGGGTGACACACCTAGCTGAGGTTAGAGCCAGAATTCCCATCGAGAGAACTGAGTTTCATAATCTATATTCTTAACCAGTACACTATAACACCTCCTACTGTATTTTTATTTTGCTATAGTTTTGTCGCTTCTAAAGCTTCTTAATTCTAAATTGAGTGGTGTGCATGTCTTTAATTACATGTAGAAACTTTGACCAAATATTAATGTTTAAAAAGTCACAATGATAATTCATATGATTTTCTTTTTTAAGATGAGGAATTGTTAAAGATAATTCTATAGTTTCCTTTAAATTAAAAAAAATTTTAAATAATTCAGTATTTTCTTGAATAAACATGTTTCAGTATTTTGCTTTTAAAGAAAATTTATTTTATTGAAGCTTAATCTGCTATATTTCAAAAGAAAAACAAAAACAAAAAACATTGGCCCATATACCTGCATTTAGACCCCATTATTAGCAAGTTTTTCCTGTCTCATTGTCAAACTTTAGGTGACATTTGATGATTATTATTTGTAAGGCTAAAATAATATGAGGACTCCAAATAAAGTATGCATTGGAATTACTATAGAATATTTTTTAAAAGCAAAAAACAGATTTCAAGCTCAAGCTAGTCAAATTGATAGTTATGAGTATCTTATTAAAAAAAAACTTTATGGGAGATTATGCATTCATGGCTAAAAAATCAGTGAATTAAAATGAAGTCTTTGGAGTCTGATAGATTCATGTTTGTATTTCACCTCCATGAGTTAATAACTGTAATTTGTAAGTTAACTTCCATCTATAAGCCTTTCTTTCTCCATGCATAAGCATTGATATTGTTACTTATTTCCTAAGATTATCATAAGGGTTAAATGTGATAGTAAATGGTATAAACTTAACAAATGTTAGAGACTATTAATGCTGGTTTTAGTTTGCTTTCATTGATACAAAATATTGAGGTAGGAAATGAAACCATTACAGAATTTGTCTTGGAGATGATAGTCCCCATTTTCCATGATTATTCTTATAGATGCTATAGTGATGGCCAGGAAAGGAATAGTCCTTTCTCTTTGATACACAGGCTGCTCATCCCTGCACCTTTTGATAGATTTCTACTTGCAATTGTCCATTCAACACTTGCAGCACTTGGATGCACTCAACCCATGACTGCATAATTGCTTGTGAAATTGCTTGTTACTGAATTCTGCTACTTCAGCAGCTCTCTATCTAATGATGGCACATTAGTGGGTAAAGTAATAAATCATATTTTAAAACTCATAACATTTGCAAGAATGACAGGATGATGAAAACAAAGAAACACATTCCAGACCAAAATTAAAGCCTCCAAAGCTATTGTGCTGTCTAGTCTTGTTTATGGAAATGACACCGACCATCACCACATTCAATTACGAGACAAATTCTATCAGCATCTCTTAGTACCACGCTTCACGCCAGATGGTAGGGCATAGTTTCCCACAATGAGGTCCCAGTACTCTTGCAATCCTGAGAAGTTGAAACCATTCTACATGAAAGTCAGCTCCCCAGGGCCCAAGGGGAGTCGAGCACATGGTAGGCAGATGAAACCCTAGGAGGGTCCCCTGTAGCACAGCCTGGAGCAATGTAACATCACAGTAGATAGCTGGAAAACACCTGCAGCTGAATGGGTATTCTAGACAGCAGTCAGGGATGGCTTCGCTCATTTAAAGCTGAGCTCCTGTAATATCCTGGAGACAAACTACAGGAGCAGATGCAACAGCAGCCTCTTGATGGAAAAAAGCAGCCACAAGAGAACTCTGTATATTGATGCTGATAATAATTACACTGAACATTGCTCCATAGCACTTCTAGATATGTATCTCTCATTCTCATCACGGTTTTGCAAGCAAGGTAGGGCTCCTTCTACTTTGAAGCCAATTTTGAGGATAAGATAATGGATGAATAAAGGGGTAAGTGACATGCTCAATAGCATGCAGGTTGACAAGGCTGACATATCAGCACAGGCAGACACAGATTTTGAAGAGTCTCAAGCTCATGAAAATTTTAGGCTTTTTACAGTACAAGAATGCATAATCAGGAGTGTTGTAGGAACCTGTGTCAGTGAAGCTTAAAGCTTAAACTTTATTCGATTCAGGATAAATCTGCTCATGCAGATGGGTTTTTAAAGTTGCTGGCTTTCCCAAGGCAGAAATTTCAGAGTCAGGGTTTGAACTGTGATTGTGGAGATTTTCTTGTTTCGTTTTATTGAAGCAAAGATGCTCTCTGGCTTGCCATGCCGTTCTTTTTATTAGATAATTTAGCAAGTTGGTGTGTATTCTAATAATAACCTACAGGGTAGGATCACGGACAACTTAAAGATTCTTCTGTTTTATGTGCCTCACTTAACAGTGTGCCTATAATGAGAGACTGTAGGAAGAAAAAGTGACAACAGGAAAATGGATATTGGCAAGAAAACAGAGAAACAGACCCCGCTGGTTATGTATCAGGCAGCTTCACCCCCTCCTTCATTTTTGGTGATGGAGCTTCAGTTTTGATCTGTTATGTTTATCCTTCTATCATAAGAATTAATTAAGGAAGGACAGTCCTCTTACTAGCTCTAGGATAAATCCTTTTTTGTACTATCCCACTTCCTTAGCAATAATTGGTTTCAAAAATGATGATTGACCCCTTCCTTGACAATTAAATAGGAAGGGAAGCCTGATAAGACTCCTTCAAAAGACTGAGATGGCATTTCCCTTTTCCTGCTACCTTTTCATATCGCTTCTCCTTATGAGAACTAGAATTCTAGTTGCCATCTGTCAACCATAACACAGAAGCAAACACATAAGGTAAGTACTAGAAAATGGAAAAGTGAAGAAACCTAGATCTCTGCAGACACTGCTGACTGGAGAATGGACTACTTCATGAGCTTACTACCTCAGGACACTTTGTTTGGTTAGACAATATCCTGTCCTTGTTGATGAATCCAATAGAGTCGGAAGCATTGGCAATTTTGAGCTGATTGTCCTTGCTCATACAAATATTTAAAGCCATGGACATGAATTTTAAGCTGCATAGGAGAAATCATAAATCTAGAAGAGGAATATATGAAAAGAAAGGGCGCTGGAGTGGTATCCAAGACCTGATATTTAGATAAGTATTCATTTCTTGACACAAAGTGTAATAAGAGCAAGACAACTGGAAAAGTAGGCTGTGAGAGATTTGAGAACTTATCTTTCAGATTTCAAACAGCCTTCTGTTTATATCAGGGTCCACGGTTTCTTGACCCTGGAGGACAAGACAGCAAGTGGATTAGTTGTTGTTGTTGTTTGTTGTTTAGTTGCTAAGTTCTGTCTGACTCTTTGCCACCCCATGAACTGTAGCCCGCCAGGCTCCTCCATCCATGGGATTTTCCAAGTAAGAATACTGGAGTGGATTGCCATTTCCTTCTCCAGGGGTCTTCCCGACCCAAGGATCGAACTGGTGTCTCTTGTGTTGGTGGGTGGATTCTGTACTGCTGAGCCACCAGGGAATTTCATTATAAAAGTTAAAGAAAAAAAGCTAGAATTTTGTGTTAGCTATCTGTAGATGATGAGCTACAACAAGACATTGGTAGAATTGGGGAAGGTGTGGGGAAGAATACATGGGGTTGAAGTATCCGAATTCTGATTCAACAGAGGTGGTAGCTGAAAGTGATAGTGATAGCTAGCTGTGTGTTTGAATGGTTGGAGGAACAAGGTTGGTGGGGGATGTTCTTGAGGGTGTGAGAACACTGAACTAAAAGTCAAGGGAGCTTGAAAAGGAAATATTCACACTCCTTCCTAGCACTGAAAAACTGAGGGAGTACAGGCTTCCCAGTATTCTCTCAGGTTAACCAGACTTTATTGAAGACAAAAGAATATGAAGGATGTGAAAGAGACTAAAGATAAAAGGTGGATGAATGTATTAAAAACAAAATATAGGGAATTTTCAGTTCCATACGATGATGTGTATCATTTATATTTTAGAGGTGATTTTTATTTGCATGTGAAATATGATTTGTGATGCTCAAAATGTTGGCCACAAATCATTACCCGCAGTGAATCTACTTTATTCCAAGGTGCTGAGAGATTATGGAAAGGTAGTTATTCTCATTCATTAAAAGATTAGTTCATACTTGAACCCCAACTCCATTTGACAATTTGAACCAAAAGTTGAAGGAAGCCTAAATTAATGTTTTTGAAATGAGAATACTATTAACAATCTTTTAGGTTTAATTTTTCTCTGTATTTTCACCATTAAGTGGTAACCTTGCTCTGATTCATCCTAGTCCCCTGGGATACAAAACCAGCGTTGACTTGTTGAATTTTAGTTATGTGTGGTCTAGTTCTCTACATTTGCCAAGATCTGTCAACACTTATTAGAAACAAATTTCAGCACTTTATTCAGACTTAATGTTTTATTACTAGGTTTATTATTTTGGATGACAATACTTATCTTTTCATATCTTAGTATTTGTCTCAGCCCATATTGGGTTAGTGAAATGAGTCCATTCATAATTCTTTTCCCATAAGTAGTAGAAACATTTACCTGGTCTTCTGAATATTATAGCTAGTTGTGGCATTATTAAAATTTCATAATGGGAAATCTTGTCTAATTCTTTCTGTAATACATTTACAAGATGCTGAAATTATAGAGTAATTTAGTTATGTTTTTCTAATTCCTCAATTAGTTTTTAATGTCTTATAAATTTAGGGTTTTGTTTTAGCTGTGTTGGTTTTGCCAAATTGAATAAGAAGCCCTCACATTTTGTAATCATAGAATCAAATACACTAAAACTTTAATTACTTGTCTTTTTTTTTTTAACAAAACAATAACACAGCAAGAAATGGTAAACAATTAGATAATGTGAAATTATTTCAAATTATAACAATAATAGGGCTGTGTTCAGAAGAAGTAAGCAATATAATTGAACTCAAAGTGGGGAGTTGAATTTGAATATCAGAGATCTAATTTTTTTATTTGCAGCACTGGATGTTCTAGGTCCTACGTGTAACCTTTTGAATTCTGTCTTTTCAACTTGTTCTGAAATTCAGTTCAGTTCAGTTCAGTCGCTCAGTCGTGTCCGACTCTTTGCGACCCCTTGAATCACAGCACGCCAGGCCTCCCTGTCCATCACTAACTCCTGGAGTTCACTCAAACTCACCTCCATTGAGTCGGTGATGCCATCCAGCCATCTCATTCTCTGTCGTCCCTGTCTCCTCCTGCCCCCAATCCCTCCCAGCATCAGAGTCTTTTCCAGTGGGTCAACATTAGTGTACATAAATGTTAATACATGAAAATCACACAGAAGTGATAGTTTGTATTAAATCAGACTTTTACTTAAAATAATGTGAAGCAGCAGGCAAAGGAAACCCCATCAAAGTGAGTGCAGTTATGGTTATTATGTACTTTGGATGAACTCATTTTCTTCAATTAACATCTTGTTTCCAAAAATCAGTGTGGGATTGTTAAAAAATTTCTGATTTACTTCAATTAAATAAATGGTTTAATTTAACAATTTTAAATATTACTCTTTGCATAATCCATCTCCAAGAATCATTGAAGTACTTGCTGTATTCATTTCAATTACTATAGTTAATTTTAAGTACTAAATCATATAAAGATAATAACATTATGAATTACCATATTAGAGCAAGCTTGAAATATCAGCATGTGCATACAGGATTACTAATTAGTTTTTTAATAAGTTGCTTAAGGAAACAGTTAAATCAGGATGTTTAATAATTTAAGCTAGTGATTCTCAAAGTCTGGTTTTTTAGCCAGCAGATTTCTGTATCACCTGGGAATTTGTTAGAAATCAAATTCTCAGGTCCTTTAGTGAAGTAACTGGATTGAACACCCTGAGCGTGAGTGTCAACGATCTGTGTTTAATAGATGCTTTGGTGATTCTGATGAGTTAGTTTGAGGGTCACTAGTTTAGGAGTTCCAGCTCTGGAGTTACACAAACCAAAGTCCAGATTTCACCTTTTTCACTCAATAACTGTGTAACATTGGGTGAGTTGCTTAACTTCTCTTAGAACTCAGATCTCACATTTGTAAAATGGTAAAATGATAATACCTGCATCATGGAGATGCCAGGAAAATTAAACCAAATGCTTATATTAAATATGTAGCATCATCCTGAAACATACTAAGTATTCAATTTATGATGGCTTTAAGAATAGCACCGAGAAACAATTCTTGAAATTCACTGAAACTTGTTTTATAAAACACCATGTCAATAATGCCTTTTTCTACCGCCACTACCATTGCTCATACTAAACTCGTTACATAATATGTAACCAGAATAATTTCACTTTTCTAAGTTACTTGCATATCAGACTTATGTGACAGAAACTCCTATTAACTTTACTTTTCAAAAAAGGAAAAGGAAAGCAGAGAAAAGCAATGAGTCATAGAGCCAGTTTCAAATGTGGAAATCTGACCTTAGGACCTGAGTTCTTACTTATTTCTCTTTACTGATTTTGTGTTTTTCAAAATAAACACAGTTCACATTCATTTAATTCATGTGCATGCGTGCTAAGTCACTTCAGTCGTTTCCAGCTCTTTATGACCCTATGGACTGCAGCTCACCAGGCTCCTCCTCTGTCCAAGGGATTTTCCAGCCAAGAATAGTAGTATAGGTTGACATGCCCTCCTCTAGGAGATCTTCCCCATCCAGGGATCAAACCTGCATCTCGTATGTCTCCTGCGTTGGGAGGCGGTTTCTTTACCACTAGCTCTTGTTGAATTAAGAGTTTGATAGTTGAGAACTAGCAGTGTTCATTGGCAATTTAAAAAAGTACTGATTCTGATTTACTGTTGAAAACCAAACAGCCCTCTTTGTGAACTCTGATGAACTAAGAAAAAAGGGAAATAATATACCCATTATTTGAAGAGGGCGTTTATATACTTATTAGGATTTGCACAACGAAGCTAAATGGATGCAAGTACACAGAGAATAGTCATGGTACATTGCTACAGTGAAAAATGTAAGGTGGACAGATGTGGAAGTCACTGGGTATAAGAGATTATTGGAATAGTTGGAATCAGGTTAACTTCAAGCAATATTGTTAAAGGGAAGGTACTCATTACAGAGAAAGAATTTCCTTCAGTTCAGTTCAGTTCGGTCGCTCAGTCGTGTACGACTCTCCGCGACCCCATGAATCACAGCACGCCAGGCCTCCCTGTCCATCACCAGCTCCCGGAGTTCACTCAGACTCATGTCCACAGAGTTGGTGATGCCAACCAGCCATCTCATTCTCAGTCGTCCCCTTCTCCCGCCCCCAACCTTTCCCAGCATCAGAGTCTTTTCCAGTGAGTCAGCTCGTCGCATGAGGTGGCCAAAGTATTGGAGTTTCAGCTTTAACATCAGTCCTTCCAATGAACACCCAGGATTGATCTCCTTTAGAATGGACTGGTTGGAGCTCCTTGCAGTATAAGGGACTCTCAAGAGTCTTCTCCAACACCACAGTTCAAAAGCATCAACTCTTCGGCAATCAGCTTTCTTCACAGTCCAACTCTCACATCCATACATGACCACGGGAAAAACCATTGCCTTGACTAGACGGACCTTGGTTGGCAAAGTAATGTCTCTGCTTTTTAATATACTATCAAGGTTGGTCATAACTTTGCTTCCAAGGAGCAAGCGTCTTTTAATTTCATGGCTGCAATCAGCATCTGCAGTGATTTTGGAGCCCAAAAAAACAAAGTCTGACACTGTTTCCACTGTTTTTCCATCTATTTCCCATGAAGTGATGGGACCAGATGCCATGATCTTCGTTTTCTGAATGTTGAGCTTCAAGCCAACCTTTTCACTCTCCTCTTTCACTTTCATCAAGAGGCTTTTGAGTTCCTTTTCACTTTCTGCCATAAGGGTAGTGTCATCTGCATATCTGAGCTTATTGATATTTCTCCCGGCAATCTTGATTCCAGCTTGTGCTTCTTCCAGCCCAGCGTTCCTCATGATGTACTCTGCATATAAGTTAAATAAGCAGGGTGACAATATATAGCCTTGATGTACTCCTTTTCCTATTTGGAACCAGTCTGTTGTTCCATGTACATTTATCTTCAAATAAGTAATTGCATCATAAGCAGACTTTGTAAGATTTGTCTAATTGATGAGCATGCAAGACAGGTCTGTCTGAGAAGTAAAGAAGGTGAAGACAGTTAAGAAGATGTTGTCAAGTAAGCAACGCACAGTTCTGTGTATTGAGGGGAGTGAAATAGTAAAAGCTCAAATAATAATTGATTGGGAACGATGATAAGTCAATGAGAGCTTGGAGTCTCACCAGGAGAGCATGTCCACTTTGAAAGTGGTTGAGGTCTCCATGTTGTTCTGTTCTCAGATTGAAAGGAAATAAATACTGAAATTAAAGAAGAGAACTTAGAAGAGTTTGTTAATTAATAGATTAAAAGAATGAGAAATATAAAGGTGGCTAATTGTGATGTTTTTATAGTAGTAGTAGTAGTGTTAATCACTCAGTCATGTCTGACTCTTTGCAATTCCTTGGACTGTAGCCTTCCAGGCTCCCCTGTCCATGGAATTTTCCAGGCAAGAATACTGGAGTGGGTAGCCACTCCCTTCTTCAAGGGATCTTCCCGACCCAGGAATTGAACCATGTTCTCCTGCATTTCTGGCAGATTCTTTACCAGCTGAGCTACCAGTTATTGGGCTTCCCTGGTGGTTCAGTCAGCAGAGAATCCATCTGCAGTATGGGGAGCCTGGATTCAATACCTAGTTGGGAAGATCCCCTGGAGAAGGGCATGACAACCCACCCCAGTACTCTTGCCTGGAGAATCCCCATGGACAGAGGAGCCTGGTGGACTGCAGTCCATGCGGTCACAGAGAGTTGGACACGACTGAGCAACTAATGTTTCCTTAGAAATGATGTATGTTTCCACAGAGCTCAACATTCTGAACTGGAATTTTGAATTGATGCCTGACTGAACTCAGTGCCAGTGGTCATAACTTGTACCTGTGTCTTCACTGGCTCCTTATGTGTTTGATCCTAAAACTAATAGTGACTCACCTTTATTAAGTATTTTAGAGTGTAACAGCAGTGACATTTGGACTTTACATGAGTAATCTCGTTTAGTTATAACAATGAATAATCACTATCATTATCCCCATTCCACAGATGAGAAAATTTAGGTATTGAATAGTAAATGTGTAGTTTGACCCTGAATTCACCCTCAACCTCAGCTATCTAAACTGCACACTCTTATTTTTGTATGACTAATTATAAGTGTTTCGGTTACAATTGTTATACAATGATAATGCTTACATATGTTAGCATATTTAAGAAAGTATAAAACTATTATTTAAAATGTCTTATTTTCTGATTAACTAGGCTCCATTCCCTAGCAATCACTCTTGCTTTAGATGCTCAAAAGCCTAAGTTCAAGTGAAAGTTGCTCAGTCCTATCTGACTCAGCAACCCCATGGACTGTAGCCCTCCAGGCTTTTCTGTCCATGAGATTTTCCAGGCAAGAGTACTGGTGTGGGCTGCCATTTTCATAGAGCCATAATAATGTTTTAGATTTCTCAAATTGCACTATATTTAAACAATGAGGGACAATGTTTCATTCATAATAACTCTCTGTTCCTTGTACAGTGAAGTATAATTTAGCATGACTTAATCTAGGCCCAGATATCCTGGTTCACCAAAAGAGAATTTAGTGTGGTCTAAGGAGTGCAGTCTTTGGAGGTGTGATTTATATCGGTGTCTCAGTTATTACACTCCAGTACTCTTGTCTAGAAAATCCCATGGACAGAGGAGCCTGGTGTCGATGGGGTCGCAAAGAGTCGGACATGACTGAGCGACTTCACTTTCACTTTTCAGTTATTAACTGGTTGCATGACCTAAGGCGAGGCATTTTATTTCTATAAATCTGCTTTTTTCTCTGTAAAGTAATGAATTTATGTCCTCTATTACTATTATTAAGTCTGAATTTTTCCCATAGTTAGAATATCACAAAGGCAGTAGAACCTAAGAGTAAAATAGACATTATTTAATCTTGGAATAGCTTCCTAGGTGTCTCAGTGGTAAAGAATCCACCTGCCAATGCAGGAGACATTGGTTTGATCCCTGGGTCAGCAAGATACCCTGGAGAAGGAAATGGCAACCCACTCCAGTATTCTTTCCTTGGAAATCTGTGGACAGAGGAGCCCGACAGTCTACAGTCAATGGTGTTGCAAAAGAGTCAGACATGATTTAGCAACTGAAAAACAACAAGAATCTTGGAATAAGGTAACATTTTAGAATCTTAAATTTCTTGGAATTGCTATTATGGTGGGGCTTCCCAGGTGGTGGTAGTGGTAAAGAACCCGCCTGTCAATTCAGGAGACTTAAGAGATGCAGGTTCTATCCCTGGGTCAGGAAGATCCCCTGGAGAAGGGCACGGCAATCCACTGCAGTATTCTTGCCTGGCGAATTCCATGTACAGAGGAGCCTGGAGGGCTACAGTCCATGGGGTTGCAGAGTCGGACATTAATGAAGTGACTTAGCAAGCACACACTATTATGGAACTAATTTATCATTGTGTGGTATGTGTTTAGCGCTGCCATTAATAGTGAAGTACCATTAAGAGAAAGAAAACAGAATTAATTGTGTGTGTAGATGGAATCCTGGGTGTGTAGTAAATGTTGAGTTACTTTTGTTTGTTTTAGTAATGGCTGTTTTTCTTCAGTTTTTCCTTGTAACAAATAACACTCATTTTAAAAAAAATTTATTTTTAATTGGAGGAAAAACAAACACCCCAATCAAAAACTGGGCGAAAGACCTAAACAGACATTTCTCTAAAGGAGACATGCTCTGAGTGTCTTAGTCACTAAGTTCTTGTCTGACTCTTTGTAACCCCATGGACTGTGGCCCAGATGGCCGATAAACACATGCAAAGATGCTCAACATCACTCATTATTAGAGAAATGCAATAATAAAATACTGCAATGAGAGATCACCCCACACTGATCAGAATGGCCACCATAAAAAAACCTACAAAGATGGAGAAGGAAATGGCAACCCACTCCAGTATTCTTGCCTGGAAAAGCCCATGGACAGAGGAGCCTGGTGGGCTGCAGGCCATGGGGTTACATGACTGAGCATGTGTGCATGAGGGTGAGGGAGATGAGTTGGTAGCAATAAACATGTAGAACTAAAAAAAGAAAACAAAAAAAACCTACAAACAGTAAATGCTGGAGAGGGTGTGGAGAAAATAGAACCCTTTTGCACTGTTGGCAGAAATGTAAATTGGTAGAAACAATCACTTTTAAAATTTATTATTTATACATGTTTATTCAGGGATTATTTTTTACTATTTTGAGAGTGCCTACATGAGTGTCTGACACATACTAGGCAATCAATCAATATTTATTGAATAACTGAATGATGTCGCAGACATATATTAAGTCACCATTGTATCCTTAGCTCAGTGCTAAATTTGGGGAAAATATAAAGATAAAAAAGTCAATTTTAGTATTTGAGGATGGCAGTATTTAATGGGAACAAAGAAATATGTATGATAATAATTGTAACAATGTAATAAATACTCCGGTAGTCATTTAATTAATGCCATCTAGAGGAATCCTGGAATGTTTGAGAAAAGAGCTCTGTTTTAATTGTCTTTTGCAAATTTAATGGAGGTGTACTAGGTAGCAACGGAGGAAATGAATGACCGTTGTAGACTGAGCAGAGCAAATGTGAACAGAGAGGAGGTCTGTTTGGATAGTGGAGCAAGTATTGAGGCTTAGGACATGGGGATGCAAGTGTTTATAGGTCACCTAGTTAAAATTTCAACTTGAAGTTAAACAAGGCAACTTGGAATCAATAGTTTTTTTTTCTTTTTTTTGACCATGCGACTTGTGGGATCCTAATTCCTTGACCAGGGATTGAACTCTCACCCCCTGCATTGGAAGCATGGAGTCTTAACCACTGGACCACCAGGGAAGTCCAATAGAGATTTTAAAGCAAGGGAGTGACAAGGACACCATCTGTTGGACACTAGATGTTATTTACAGTGGAATACCCTAGTGGCTCAGATGGTAAGGAATCCACCTGCAATGCAGGAAACCCAGGTTGATCGCTGGGTTGGGAAGATCGCTTGGAGAAGGTAATGTATTCCACTCCAGTATTCTTGCTGGGGAATTCCATGGACAGAGGAGCCTGGTGGGCTACGATTTACAGAGTCGGACACAAGTGAGCGACTAACACTAACACTTTCACAATGGAATAATTACTTTGCTTGATAAGATTGGAGGCTGTGTGAAAGGAGACCCATTTGTAGAGTGCATCAAGAGATTGCAAGCTGCAGAATTTTCAAGGAAGAGTTTTAGACTTCTAAGTTTTTAATCTGCCTGTTTAGTAACAAATATTTGCAGTTAAACTACAGGTTAGGATCCAAAATCACTCCAGATGGTGATTGCAGCTGTAAAATTAAAAGACACTTAGTCCTTGGAAGGAAAGTTATGACCAACTTAGACAGCATATTAAAAAGCACAGACATTACTTTGTCAACAAAGGTCCGTCTAGTCAAGACTATTGTTTTTCCAGTAGTCATGTACGGATGTGAGAGTTGGACTATAAAGAAAGCTGAGCACCGAAGAATTGATGCTTCTGAACTGTAGTGCTGGAGAAGACTCTTGAGAGTCCCTTGGACTGCAAGGAGATCCAACCAGTCCATCCTAAAGGAGATCAGCCTGGGTGTTCATTGGAAGAACTGATGCTGAAGCTGAAACTCCAATACTTTCGCCACCTGTTTTGAAGAGCTGACTCATTTCAAAAGACCCTGTTGCTGGGAAAGATTGAGGGCAGGAGGAGAAGGGGACGACAGAGACGGAGACTGTTGGATGCTATCACTGACTCAGTGTGGGTTTGGGTGGACTCTAGGAGTTGGTGATGGACAGGGAGGCCTGGCGTGCTTCGGTTCATGGGTCACAAAGAATCAGACGCGACTGAATTGAACTGACACTACAGGTGTTGTAAAAGTATTTACTGTATACTATTATATACTGATGCTGAGCTATGAAATGTGTTTTTAAACATCATGTGAAATTTTATTAAAAATTTAAAGATTAGATTTAAAATACATATCAATATAATTTCTATTAATATCCTGTACCAATGGATTATTTTATGTAGACCTGGAATATTGCTCCCTAACTTTAGATATTCTTTGTTTAGAAGAGGTCTCAACTTTGCCTGTGTATTGGAAAGAACAGATTGCATCCTAAAACAATCGCTTCTGAATCTCTGGATGTGGGTTGCATACATTTGAATTTTTCTATCTCAGGATACTAGTGTGAAGTCATGGGTGTGAACCATGAAAAGGGATTAGAAGAGTGAATTCAACCCTGAGCACAGAGAAAATAGGAGAGACGAGTATTATTTTATATTAGAATCACATAGGAAATTATTTCAAACTACATCCATTGCTATACCTTTCTAGAGATTTTATATATTCATCTGAGTTATATGCTTTGAATTCATCAAGATTGAATTAAACTCATAGAGTTAATCTAGACAAACAAGCTGGCTACAATCTGGTTTATTTATTAAGCTTATTTTTGGCTACATCAAAATAATTTAGGATCTTAGTTTACCTGACCAGGGATTGAACTTGCACTCTTGGCATTGAAAGCGTGGAGTCCTAATCACCAGACCACCAGGGAATTCCTTAGGATTTGCTTTAATGTGGGATTTTGGGGTTGGAGAGAAGCTGCTGATTTGGGGGGAAAATATGGTAAATTTGAATCTGAATATGGAGTTGGGGTGAGCGAGCATTTCACATTGACTGTAGGATTTCTCAGTGTTCTCATATACTGAGAGAGGAAATACTCAAGGAATAAGAGTGGTTATTATTAGTTGTTTTTTAAGAGAAGTGGTATTGGTGAAGACCATGTGTGTTTAGAACTCAGTCCTGTGATGGATGAGGGATCCAAGTGGTTATATGTGATGAAAGTGGAATCATTGGTTTAGCACTTGGGTAAAAAAGTCTGGGCTAGGGTTGTAAATACTGAAGCTTCCCACATAAAAAAAAAAGTAGAGAACATCATATGGTTGAATAATATTGAGTCAGGAAGTGTATTTAGCAAAATAAAAAAAAAGGAAGAGAGAAAAAAGAACCTTTAAAAGGACAACATATGGAGAAAAATTCATAAAGATCAAGAAGGAAAACAGCTGGAGACAGGAAAGAAAAGCAGAAGAAATAAATATGGTAGGCCGAAGACAGATTAGGCTGCCAATAAGGAGCATGCATGCAGGCATGCATGTGTGCTCAGTCACTCAGTCATGTCCAGCTCTTTGTGACCCCGTGGACTGTAGCTGACCAGATTTTTCTGTCCATGGGATTACCCAGGCAAGAATACTGAGGTGGATTGCCATTTCCTCCTTCAGAGGATCTTCCTGACCCAGGGATTGAACTCACTACTTCTGTGTGTCCTGCATTGGCAGGCAGATTCTCTACCGCTGAATCACCTGGGAAGTCTGCCAGCAAGGCGCAGTGGTTCACAAAAATGATTCTGCAGAACAATCAAGTGGGACTAACATGAAAAAAGGCTTTCTAATCGTGGCAATTAAGAGATTTTTAAAAATCTAAATTGGAAAATGTTTTCAGTAGGATGAAGACGGAAAAGCTTAGTGTGTCTCAACTTGAAGAATGTTTGGCTGTGGAGGAAGGAATATGAAAGTGCTTTCGAGAAAATTTTGCAGAGATGGCTTTGGTTAATGGAGAGATATAGTCATACATCCATTTGGAACAGAAAAATTATTAAAGTAGAAAGATAAAAATGACACAATGGACAAAGTAGGTACAGATTATTTTACACAGTTACTTATTTATTTTTTTGGATTTGTTGTTATTCAGCTGCTCATTTGTGTCTAGCTCTTTGCAACCCCGTTCTCTTTGCAGAACGCCAGGCTTCCCTGTCCTTTACCATGTCTCGGAGTTTGCTCAAACTCATGTCCATTGAGTGGATGATACAATCCAACCATGATGCAATGATGTATCATAATGGATTGTATTGATGCATCATAATGGTTGGAATGATGATGCAATCCAACCTGATGAACTACGGACAGAGTTTCAGGACATTGTACAAGAGACAGGGATCAAGACCATCCCTAAGAAAAAGAAATGCAGACAGCAAAATGGCTGTCTGAGGAGGTCTTACAAATAGCTGTGAAAAGAAGAAAAGTGAAAAGCAAATGAAAAAGGAAAGATATACCCATTTGAATGCAGAGTTCCAAAGAACTGCAAGAAGAGATAAGTAAGCCATCCTCAGTAATCAGTGCAAAGAAATAGAGGAAAACAATAGAATGGGAAAGACTAGAGATCTCTTGAAGAAAATTGGAGATACCAAGGGAACTTTTCATGCAAATAAGAGCTCAATAAAGGACAGAAATTGTTAGGACCTAACTGAAGGAGAAGATATTAAGAAGAGGTGGCAAGAATACACGGAAGAACTGTACAAAAAATTCTTCATGACCCAGATAATCACGATGATGTGATCACTCACCTAGAGCCGGACATCCTTGAAGTCAAGTTGGCCTTAGGAAGCATCACTATGAACAAAGCTAGTGGAGACGATGGAATTCCAGTTAAGCATTTTAAATCCTAAAAGATGATGCTGTGAAAGACCTGCACTCAATATGCCAGAAAATTTGGAAAACTCAGCAGTGGTATAGGACTGGAAAAGGTCAGTTTTTGTTCCAATCCCAAAGAAAGGCAATGACAAAGAATGCTCAAACTACCTCACAATTTCACTCATCTCACACACTAGTAAAGTAATGCTCAAAATTCTCCAAGCCAGGCCTCAGCAATATGTGAACCGTGAACTTCCAGATGTTCAAACTGGATTTAGAAGAGGCAGAGGAACCAGAGATCAAATTACCAACATCCGCTGGATCATCGAAAAAGCAAGAGAATTCCAGAAAAACATCTATTCCTGCTTTATTGACTATGCCAAAGCCTTTGACTGTGTGGATCACAATAAACTGGAAAATTCTGAAAGAGGTGGGAATACCAGACCACCTGACCTGCCTCTTGAGAAACCAGTATGCAGGTCAGAAAGCAAAAGTTAGATCTGGACATGGAACAACAGAGCGGTTTCAAATTGGGAAAGGAGTATGTCAAGGCTGTATATTGTCACCCTGCTTATTTAACTTATATGCAGAAATGAGAAATGCTACACTGGTTGAAGCACAAGCTGGAATCAAGATTGCTGGGAGAAATATCAATAACCTCAGATATGCAGATGACACCACCCTTATGGCAGAAAGTGAAGAGGAACTAAAAAGCCTCTTGATGAAAGTGAAAGCGGAGAGTGAAAAAGTTTTTTAAAGCTCAACATTCAGAAAACTAAGATCATGGCATCTGGTCCCATCACTTCATGGCAAATAGATGGGGAAACAGTGGAAACAGTTGCAGATTTTATTTTGGGCACTCCAAAATCATTGTAGATGGTGTCTACAGGCATGAAATTAAAAGACGCTTACTCCTTGGAAGGAGTTATGACCAACCTAGACAGCGTATTAAAAAGCAGAGACATTACTTTGCCAACAAAGTTCTGTCTAGTCAAGGCTATGGTTTTTCCAGTGGTCATGTATGTATGTGAGAGTTGGACTGTAATGAAAGCTAAGTGCCGAAGAACTGATGCTTTTGAACTGTGGTGTTGGAGAAAACTCTTGAGAGTCCCTTGGACTGCATGGGTTCCAACCAGTCCATCCTAAAGGAAATCAGTCCTGAATATTCTTTGGAAGGACTGATGCTGAAGCTGAACCTCCAGTAGTTTGGCCACCTGATGTGAAGAACTGATTCATTGGAAAAGACCCTGATGCTGGGAAAGATTGAAGGTAGGAGGAAAAGGGAACGACAGAGGATGAGATGGTTGGATGGCATCACTGACTCAGTGGACATGAATATGAGTAAACTCTGGGAGTTGGTGATGGACAGGGAGGCCTGACATGCTACAGTCCATGGGGTTACAGAGTCGGACAGAACTAAGTGACTGAACTGAATTGATCTGAAAGTGATATCTCTTCATTCAAATAATAACAATAACAAAGATGATGGGGCACCAGATGTCATTGATTGTGTGTACACACTGGAGAAAACTGTGACACAGACTAAGTATGTCTCCATGAGCCTTCCATTCCTTTTGTTTCAGTGTGTCCTTTGACCCACATTTTATAATCCTTTTCAAATTGACATTACTGGGTGCTGTTTTTGAACTTGTCATCCTTTCATAGTAGACCTTATTTATATAAAGATGCTACTGATGCTGTTTTTATTACTAGCCAATGGTGACTACATATTTTATTCCAATCAAGTTATCATACACCACAAATTTGGTCCTCAGCTTTTCATAATAAGCAAATTTTGCTATCCACTGAAATACAGTCAACCTCTTAAAGTCCAGTTTAATTTACCAATTTCCCAATGAGATTAATAACAGCAATTTTCCTAGAGACTGTACTCACTCTTAAAATAATGTTAACATGAATTACATTAATATTAACCCTAATAGCTAGCTAAGATTTATTAGTAGTTTCCTTATTCAATGCATTGGGCACTATTTAGTATATCACATGTAGTAACTTATTTAATCCTCACAATTCTCTGATAGAGTTTCTATTATCAATCCCTGTTTCATTCTTCTTTATATGTGAAAAAATTCAAGCACAAAAACAGTTAAGCAACTTGTCCAAAGTCATATACTAGATAAGCAGCTGAGCCAAGTTTCTCACCCAGGCAGTCTGGCTCCAGGGTCTTTGCTCTTAAACACTATTCTATCCAGATTTATACAGTCTAGTTTAATACAAATAAATCTGCAGAGGATAATACAAGTGTCAGCAGGTGAGTATATTTTTTGCCAGTAATAACCAAAGGTTTACTTGTTGTTTATAGAAACATATTAAAGGCCACGAAGGGCTAATTCCTTGTGGAAACACTGTTAAAGGGTTTCTTCATACAAAGAAGTACCTTTTGGGATGTGAGTTTCATTCATTGAGTCGTTCAACTGAGTCATTATTAAGTGTCTGCTGCTCCTTGATTCTACTCTGTATGCTGTGGACGAAAACGTTCTTGGGACTTTAGATGGATAGGGAAAAGAGACAATTGAGAAAAGAGATATAGCATGCTATCATGTAGTATGGTGTGATATACATATAACCATGGGATGACATTTTGATTCCATAAGTGTGTCCTGAATTCAGAAGGGTAGAGTACACTTGAATGGAAAGTGCCATGCCCCTTACTTGGCTCCTCACTCATTTCCTGTGAAATGAGATGCTAAGTTATCAACCATCCAGTGAATTGTTGGATTGGTCTGTGCACAGACCTCAGCAGAAACTAGCTAAAACAATAGCTAAGGCCACTGAAAAGAATCATTCTTCAGGAGAAGGTCAAAAATGGTTCCCAGACTATAATTCTTTTGCAAACAGCAGGACAAAACTGGAGCCAGAGGACTAAACTACAGTAGCACAAAGCACCCCAGTGAAAACAAGGTGAGATTGTTAGAAAAATTATCGAAGCATTAAAGCTAAAATAGCTTGTATTTTTTTCTTAGTAAGATTCAGGACAGTCTTCACAGATATTTAAAGGAAGGTACCGTTGCTACTTTCCCTATAACTTGGCCTCCCCCATTGTACAGAGTTCTGACTACATTACTGATGCTGACTGAAGTGCTAATTCAAAGAAAATACTTGCACTCCTTTTCTGCTGCTGCTAAGTCCCTTCAGTCATGTCCGACTCTGTGCGACCCCATAGATGGCAGCCCACCAGGCTCCCCCATCCCTGGAATTCTCCAGGCAAGAACACTGGAGTGGGTTGCCATTTCCTTCTCCATGCACTCTAGTATATGATTTAATAGTCTCACTTGTCTCATTTTAATTATTTTACTTATGTTTTAGAACCATGAAGAGGTGTCTTTCATAGAAAAGTGTAACTAGAGCAAAATGTATTACATACATAGAATTCAGTATTGAAAAGAATATTTTCCCCTTACTTTGTTCATCTGAAAATGAACATCTGTACCTTGCTGCAATTTTCCACCCTAATAATTACTCACATGAGCTAGTGGGATATAATTGTCCAAGATTTGTGTTCATCTGGGTAATTTAGTGGAAAAACATTTTTAGGTTAAGTTGGCCAAAAAATAGAATTTTATTGGATGGTTTACCGTTTAATCAGATTTGTTTTATGATGGCTACAAATTGGGATCCTACACAAAGGGATATGTATATATAATGGATTTCTTCAAAGCCTATGATATATAAAAAACAGAAATGTTAAATACTAAATGTAGGAAACTTGGAAAACATCCACTCCAATATATTAAATTTATAAGTAACCTTTAGCTTTCATGATTTGCTTTGAAGAGTATTTTCCAATTACCAGTGGACAGTGACTGAATATATGTTTGGTAGAAGTTTGTTAAATGGTAAATAATGAGTACATTTTCAAGTCATTGTTACTTTATGAGGTGAACAGAAGGTCATTTCTGAATATTTTCCCCTATATGCGGTAAATAGAGACACTTTGGAGACTGTTGGTGTTAGTGGTTGTTGTTTCTAAACTTTTATTGAGCACGGAGCAAAATTTGAACTGCATATACCTTTTCTTATTTGTTTTATAAAAACTAATATTCATCAGGTTATAGAAGTTAAAGTATGCTTCTTCTGGTACATCCAAGTGAGAGAGTATCATTTTTTTATTGAAGTATAATGGATTTACAATATTGTTAGCTTCCAATGTACAGTTAAGTGATTCAGTTATTAATAGGTGTATGTATCAATATACATCTATACTTCGCTGGTTTTCCATTGTAGTATATAACAAGATATGGAATACAGTTCCCTGTGCTATATAGTAAATGCTTATTGTTTATTATCATTATTATTTAAGTTTGTTTTAGCAATTTTTGTTACCATAAAGTATAAAATAAAGGAGTTTTTTTAATGTAAGCTTAGTTTAACAGATCATTGTGACTCATGAAAACACTAAAGATGGTGGGAATATTTAAATTATATAATTGCTTTTGATTGCTGCAGTTTTTATGATCGCTTGTAATATCAAAGCTGAATTAAAAGAAAATGAACAGATAAATGGAAAGGAATTGGCTGTGGAATTTGACTCACCTAGGTTTACGCCCCACCTGCCACACAATAGCTACAATTTCCTGGGCAAAATTCTCAACTTAGAAAATGAGCCCACAAAAAGTGAGCACACCTCGTTGATTGTTTTAGGGATTGAATGGGGTTATTTTGTTCATCCACAAAAGTACGCATTTAGGTCCTTCTTAGTAACAGTACCAGATTCCAGCTATTCTGAGATAAACAAGGTATTGAAACCTAGTGGAAATAAAAAGATGGACATTGAGCTTGATATTAAAGCAATTCAGTCATAAAACTAATAAGATGTGTGTCTGTTGTTCAGTTGCTCAGTCGTGTCTGACTGTGTGATCCCATGGACTGCAGCACACCAGTCTTCCCTGCCCTTCCCATTCTCCTGGAGTTTGCTCAAACTCATGTCCATTGAGTCAGTGATGCTATCTAACCATCTCATGCTCTGTCTCCCCCTTCTCCTCCTGCCCCCAGTCTTTCCCAGCATCAGGGTCTTTTCCAGTATCTTCACATCAGGTGGCCAAAGTTTCGGAGCTTCAGCTTCAGGGTCAGTCCTCTTCCAGTGACTATTTAGGGTCAATGTGTGTAAGGGAGGAAAATTTGTCTTTCCTGCTACCCTTCTATGTTCTCTGCCTGGTGCCCTGTAAATTGGACTGACAAAAGACCGATTATTAGGAGAAAAGCACACACAATTATTTAAGCTTTACATGTCACAGAAGTCTTTTTTATAAGAAATGAAAACCTAAAGAAGCAGTCAAACCTGGGAGGGTTTTTATACTTAGTTTGACGAAGAGTAGAAAGTCATGGACCCACTCCATTGTTCTTGCCTGGAGAATCTCAGGGACGGGGCAGCCTGGCGGGCTTCCATCTGTGGGGTCGCACAGAGTCGGACACGACTGAAGTGACTTAACAGCAGCAGCAGCAGAAAGTCATGGAGAATGTGTTAGGATAAATGGGTGTGAGCTAAGAATAGTAAAGTGGATGGAAATAAGCGAGGCCTGTTTGTTCAGGTTCCTCTCAATGGTCCTCCATCTTCAGCGATAAGGATTCGCCTCTTCTCCAAGTATAGGAGGGCATCTCTTACATGAAGCTCTGCTTCAGGGAAGGCGGCGGAGATCAGAGGATCCTTAGTCTATCTGCCATTTCTCAAATTCCTTCATCTTAAAATAGTGTGCCTTATTTTGGGATGGTGTGTTCTAAACTCTATTGTGTTAAAAATAACAACCAACGTTTTTGCACACCCGTTGTGTTAGATGCAGTTCACTAAGGTTGAGTAGAGGAAGAAGATGTAGCCAATGGGAAAGGTTGTTTGAGGGACTATATGGTATATGGTCTCTCTTGTACACCATAGAGTGTGGTGTAAATCCACTCATCATGAAATTTTTTTCTTTCCTGTCCAAATCTGTAAGTCAGAAAATCAAAGAAGATTCAGTTCAGTCGCTCAGTTGTGTCCGACTCTTTGCGACCCCATGAATCACAGCACGCCAAGCATCCCTGTCTATCACCAACTCCCAGAGTTCACTCAAACTCATGTCCGTGGAGTAGGTGATGCCATCCAGCCATCTCATTCTCTGTCGTCCCCTTCTCCTCCTGCCCCCCAATCCCTCCCAGAATCAGAGTCTTTTCCAGTGAGTCAACTCTTCACATGAGGTGGCCAAAGTATTGCAGTTTCAGCTTTAGCAATAGTCCTTCCAATGAACACCCAGGACTGATCTCCTTTAGAATGGACTGGTTGGATCTCCTTGCAGTCCAAGGGACTCTCAAGAGTCTTCTCCAGCACCACAGTTCAAAAGCATCAATTCTTCGGCGATCAGTTTTCTTCACAGTGCAACTCTCACATCCATACATGACCACGGGAAAAACCATAGCCTTGACTAGACGGACCTTTGTTGGCAAAGTAATGTCTCTGCTTTTTAATATACTATCAAAGTTGGTCATAACTTTCCTTCCAAGGAGTAAGCATCTTTTAATTTCATGGCTGCAATCAGCATCCTCAGTGATTTTGGAGCCCAAAAAATAAAGTCTGACACTGTTTCCACTGTTTCCGCTTCTATTTCCCATGAAGTGATGGGACCAAATGCCATGATCCTAGTTTTCTGAATGTTGAGCTTCAAGCCAACCTTTTCACTCTCCTCTTTCACTTTCATCAAGAGGCATTTTAGTTCCTCTTCACTTTCTGCCATAAGGGTGGTGTCATCTGCATATCTGAGGTAATTGATATTTCTCCCAGCAATCTTGATTCCAGCTTGTGCTTCTTCCAACCCAGCGTTCCTCATGATATACTCTGCATATAAGTTAAATAAGCAGGGTAACAATATATAGCCTTGATGTACTCCTTTTCCTATTTGGAACCAGTCTATTGTTCCATGTCCAGTTCTAACTGCTTCTAACTCTTGCCTAGAAAATCCCATGGATGGAAGAGCCTGGTAGGCTGCAGTCCGTGGGGTCGCTAAGGGTCGGACACGACTGAGCGACTTCACTTTCACTTTTCACTTTCACACATTGGAGAAGGAAATGGCAACAACTCCAGTGTTCTTGCCTGGAGAATCCCAGGGATGGGGGAGCCTGGTGTGCTTCCATCTATGGGGTCACACAGAGTCGGACACGACTGAAGTGACTTAGCAGCAGCAGCAGCAGCAGCATACAGGTTTCTCAAGAGGCAGGTCAGGTGGTCTGGTATTCCCATCTCTTTCAGAATTTTCCAGAGTTTATTGTGATCCACACAGTCAAAGGCTTTGGCATAGTCAATGAAGCAGAAATAGATGTTTTTCTGGAACTCTCTTGCTTTTTCCATGATCCATTTAGCTCTATAAAATACTTTTTCACCATTTAATTTTGAAAAGTATTTTTTAAAAGAGATGTTTAGATATTTATCAAAATGTAGATATATTTATGATATGGATTTTTTTCATCTCTCTTGGATAATAGTTTAATTTCATCATATTAAGTAACAAACATAAGTAGAATGAATAAGCATCTATATACTGATGTAAGAAATTTGGACTGAGTTTGTCTTCTAAACTTTAACTTTCCCTAAAAGAAGAACTCAATTTAGAAAGTGCATATTGGGATAAAAATCATTCCTTCTGTGGTGTCACACTGATCTAGTGAGCACTGATTTTAAAATTAAATGACATGGTTTGTATCCTGGTTTTTGTCCTCCTGTATCTCTTAGTTTTGTTTTGTTTTATTTTACCAATAAATTGGTGATAATAATATTAAATTCATATGGTTCTGGTGGGAATTTATGAAATTAACCTGTAACAAACATTTAGCCCAGTTCCTAGCACTGCATAATACACTCATTAAACGTTAGTGTTATTAGTTAACACACATATACACACACAAACATACCTTGCATCTAATAGCCAGTGAGTGTTAAGTATTAGTTTTATTTGATTATTATTTTAGGCACTATTTTGGTATACTCTGGGAATATCTAATATGAAGCTTAATTCTTGTCCTCAAAGATTAATAATTTAGTGTTTAAAAGTATTGGATTTGACATCAGAATGACCTAGGATAGAATCTTTATTTGCCCATATACTAAGCAAAATATCAGTTTCTTCATCTGTAAAATAGTGAAAACTCTTTGTTAGCCTTTGTGATGACTACATGAGATTCAGTTCTTAATTCACAGTCTACCACATACAAAATGACAGTTTGTAGTGAGGGATTAGAAATGATATCATGTACACTTCTGCAGTATAAGAAATAACATGGTGTTTAGTACAATGGACACTTTTATAAAACCAAGGTAGCTTCATTATAGTAGAAAATCATTTAGAAATGTGCAAAGACAAAGATTTAACAATCATTTACAGTGTCATGACTCAAAAATGACTATTCTTAACAGTTTTTCTTCTCTTTGTGCCTCTGCTTTCCACATATATACTTTTTTTTCCCCAAAGTTGGAAACATAGCCTTTCCCAAAGTATATTACTAAGGATTTTATTTTAGAGAGAGCACTGGTTTACGGTTAGCAGATACAAATTATTGTGGAAAGAATGGATAAACAACAAGATCTTACTGTATAGCACAGGGAACTATATTCAGTACTCAGAAGTAAATCATAATGGAACATAATATAAAAAAGATGTGTGTGTGTTTGTGTGGGCATGCGCACGCTCAGTTGCTTCAGTAATGTCTGACTCTGCGATGCTATGAACTGTAGCATGCCAGGCTTCCCTGTCCTTCACTATCTCCCGGAGTTTGCTCAAACATATGTCCATTGAGTCAGTGATGCCATCCAGCCATCTCAGACTCTGTCACCGCCTTCTCTTCCTGCCAAAATCAGGGTCTTTTCCAATGAGGTGGCTCTTCACATCAGGTTGCCAAAATTTTGGAGCTTCAGCATCAGTCCTTCCAATGAATATTCAGGGTGACTTCCTTCAGGATTGACTGGTTTGATCTCCTTGTTGAGCTTCTCAACACCACAAGCGTCTTCTCCAGCACCACAATTTGAAAGCATCAGTTCTTCCACGCTCAGGCAAATGTATGTATATGTATAACTGAATCATTCTGCTATACAGCAGAAATTAACACAGCATTGTAAATTGTGTGCTGTGCTGTGCTTAGTCACTCAGTAGTGTCTGACCCTTTGTGAAAAATCAACTATATTTCAATTTAAAAAAAGAAATAGGGCACTGATATTCTATTTCTCAAATAATTTAAAAGACTTAATGAAGTAAAATTGGCATGGTTAAATAAAATAGTAGGGTAACAAAGTTAAATGGATTTCTTCACTAAAGGACTTCACAATACTTTTAATATGTTAAAGGATATTGTAATTTTCCAAAGGTGGACTATAACATTTTCCAAACATAAATATCTTACTTTTGTAAAGCAAATACATATTGAGAGCACTTTGAACTAGTATTTTATAGAGCGTACTTTTGGAAACTCGGTTATATCTATTTTTATATGCTTTCTTTTTTCAACTAACATTTTATCTTAAGCATTTTATTAGTTCTTTTAAAAAACATTATATTTAATGTCTGTGTAATATCCCCTTGCAATGAGATGAATGTTTTAAATAACAAGTCCCAAATTTCTCTTTTGAATGAGTAACGTGGGTACTGAAAGTTTGAAATTCAAAAAAAGCAAGTTTATCGTAGCCTAGCAAAGCTTTTGGGAGGTACATATGAACTGGGGATGAGCAGCTTCTGCAGAAAATATTGAGTTAAAAAGATGTAAGGTGAAGCCATTTTTATGTTCCTCTAGGAGGAACTGTTGCAAATAATTTCATGGCTCCCTGTCACCCTAAAGCAGATTCTGTTCTATCTTATAGAAGTGATATTCCAACTGCTGCATGCTTTTTCCTTTGTTCAAGATCATGTTGAAAGGATAATTTTTAAACAAAATTATCTGAACTAGGAAGTTGCAAGAAGGAGGTTAGGAAAATTTATTCAGGCAGGCATCTTAATCAAAGAGGTATTTGTTGGAAATATGGTTAAGAGTGTACTTGGCCAAGGCATACAAATAGTAACTTTTTTTTCCTCTTTGAGCTCTAGCCCAAGGCTTTAGAAATGAGTTATGAATGTAAATAAATACAAATCAATAGGAGTTCTGTTTTTGTTAGTTCACTGGGAATTTCTGTACAATTTGAGAGCAACTTGCTGCAAGTTCAGCAGATGATTAAGTTTAACCTTGATCCTGAGCCAGCAAGATTGGCTTACTTTCTATCAGCAAGGGATGTAAATTTACTCGGACACATTTTAATTGGCATTTATGCAACATGTACACACAGATGCTGAATTCATTGAGAAATCCTGAGTGCCATCTGTTTAACTAGCTTTGCCTTCTATTAAAGAACATGATAAAAATGAGACTGGAAATCTTTGGCTTGCTCATGTGTTTATCTTACACTATACAGTATTTCCAAAGCCCACCTTATTAGTGTGATACTCCATTAGTTATTAATGCTTACTAGAATGACCTAAAAATATCTTCTCTTTCCCTTTATGAGGGCTCTTTAATACAGCTTTTCTTCTGCTCTTTTCCTTAGGTAAAAGATTATCTTTAAGAAATAGCTTTTTTATGTTTATATATATATATATATTTTTTTTTTAGTTAAGGTAACTTTCTCAGTAAAACTATTGAGATTGTTGTATATGTGGAATTATAAGTACTTTTTAAATCGAGCTTTTAAAAATTGTTTTTTAGTTGGAGGATAACTGTCTTACAATGTTGTGTTAGTGTCTACTGTTCAACAACGTTAAGCATATACATGTCCCCTCCCTCTGGAGCTTCCCTCCCACCCCCTTATCCCACCCCATCACCCATCACAGTTCACACACCTGAGTTCCCTGTGCTTTACAGCAGATTCCCACTAGCTATCTATTTTATATGCAATAGTATATGTCAGTGCTACTCTCCCAATTCGCCCCACTCTCTCTTTCCCCCTTGCTGTGTCCACAAGTCTTTTCTCTACATCTTTGTCTCTATTCCTGCCCTGCAAATAGGTTAGATATTTGTTTTTCTCTTTCTGACTTACTTCCCTCTTTTCATAATAAATGTAATGTTTCTAAATTTAAAGGAATTTTCAAGATAATCACTTTTATCCCCCAGTTGGGAAGATCCCCGAAGGAGGAAATGGCAACCCACTCCAGTATTCTTGCCTCAGAAATTCCAGGCACAGAGGAGCCTAGTGGGCTATGGTTCATGGCATCTCAAAGAGTTGGACATGACTGAGCACACACACACACAAAGCTTGACTTACAAATGAACTAATATTTTAAGATTAGTCCTCTCTTTCAAATATAATCAAACTGCTAGATGGGACCCAGGTCCAAATGGAAGATTCATTTGCCTTCTCTGAAATACTTTGGTAGGTAACAACAATATCCCATTATATCTAAATATACAGAACATGAGGAAGGTCTGAAATTATTTTAAAAATGAATGGGGAAATTTTCGTCTTTAATCATGGACTACCTTAATTTTAAATATTTATATATATGCATATATATAATAACAATAAAAAGACTGGTCCAAAATATCTATTTGAAATAAATACAAAATATACATTGATTCATTGATGAGGTGTTAAGATTGAAATCAGATTACAGCCATACTTTCCTGACATGTTCTTTTACTAAAAAGTCACTCAAACCATCAAATTATTCTTTGTCCATGTTCCTATTAAACCAAAGTATGCAGTCTTAAGAGAGCTGTCACTTTTTATAGCTGTCATGATGACAGAATCAACCATTTATTGTATCAGTACAGGCCTTGAATCTCTGTGACAGGTAGAAATTATGATGATATTGTCTTCAACCTAAATTCATGAGCCTAAGAATGAAATTCCTAAGCTTAAAGGTTTTCAGAACTGAACATAAACTTTCAGATATAGTAACAAAATTTTACATGGTTGTTACAGTTGTGGGTTTAGTTATATTAATAATATATTGCTTAATATATTAATTTCAGTTCAGTTCAGTCGCTCAGTCATGTCTGACTCTTTGCGACCCCATGAATCACAGCACGCCAGGCCTCCCTGTCCATCACCAACTCCCGGAGTTCACTCAAACTCATGACCATCGAGTCGGTGATGCCATCCAGCCATCTCATTCTCTGTTGTCCCCGTCTCCTCCCGCCCCCAATCCCTCCCAGCATCAGAGTCTTTTCCAGTGAGTCAACTCTTCGCATGAGGTGGCCAAAGTATTGGAGTTTCAGCTTTAGCATCAGTCCTTCCACACCCAGGACTGATCTCCTCTAGAATGGACTGGTTTTATCTCCTTGTAGTCCAAAGGACTCTCAAGAGTCTTCTCCAACACCACAGTTCAAAAGCATCAATATAATTCCCTTCTAAGTGTTGAGTGTCTGGGGCTGAACTTGCTAGAGAACTACGAATTAAGCAACCCCTCCCAAGTGAAACACTTTGAGCAAATCTTACGGCTTCCAAGGACCTTCAATTAAAGCCCCAGTTAAAACTACTTCAGAAATACTAAAAATCCCATCTCAAATTAAAAAAAAAAAACTTTTTTGAAAAGTTTTTTTTTTCTTTAGATTCTGTTCTAGTTTTCAGTAGAAAATTGTAGTCTAATTGGAAATCGATGGGCTTCCTTAATCTTTTTGGGTTATAATGAAAGTGAAGTCGCTCAGTCATGTCCTACTCTTTGCGATCCCATGGATTGTAGCCTACCAGGCTTCTCCGTCCATGGCGTTTTCCAGGCAAGAATACTGGAGTGGGTTGCCATTTCCTTCTCCAGGGGATCTTCCCCTCCGAGGGATCAAACCCAGGTCTCCTGCATTGCAGGGAGATGCTTTACCCTCTAAGCCACCAGAGAAGCTGGGTTATAATAACATAAAACAAATTACTTAAACTTGCTCAAATCAGTTTCCCATCTGTAAAATGAAGCAGACATGGACTAAAAAGATCACTAAGTTCCTTTTGATTAAAACATTCTATAATTCAAAATAATAAACATAAAATAAGATCATAGAGCAGATTGCTTATCTTTTATTTCTCTCATGCCTCCAAAGCATAAAACTTCAAAGTAGTAGTAGTGTCGAACTCTGCAATCTCGGACTATAGCCCATCAGGCTCCTCTGTCCATGGAATTCTCCAGGCAAGAATACGTGAGTGGATAAACATTTCACTAAATCCTTCTCTTTTGAAGTCAGTTGAAAATCTATTAGAAATTTTCCTCTGCTTTTAAGATAAAGCACAACTATCTATTGAAAATCCACATCCATTTCCAGCAACATGGATAGATCTTGAGCATATTATGCTAATGAAATAAGCCAGAAAGAGGAAGACACGTACTGTGTGATATGTATATATAAATTCTAGAAAATTCAAGTTCGTAAAAATCAGAGCAAAGTAGTGGTTACCTGGGGATGAAGGTGGGGGATAAAATTGATGTTTAAGTAAATAAGCTATTTTGATCTAACGCACAGTATAATGAATATATACAATATTGTACTATAATTATGTAATGTGAAATATGGCTTTCATGGCATTCATAATAAAGTAAATATATCAAAGTAATGTGTTATACACTTAAATTTACATGTTATATGTCAATATATTCAATAAAAAAAGAATTCTGAAGGGAAAAAAAAGAAAATTCACATTCAATATATAGTTAGCTTCTATTTTTTTGCAGCTTCTAAAATTAAGTCTTTCAGTGCATAATTATCTCTTACACTGCCACCCTAACAAACTTGATTAGACTATTCACACTGTCTATGTGGGCTTCAAATTCCCTTGTGGGCAGACTTCCAGTCTTTGAAGTGTAAGGTGAAAAGTAGGAAATGGGGTTGCAGGTATGAAATGCATCAGGAGCTGAAGGAAGTGGGAGGGAGAATTGGCTAAGGAGTTCCCTTGGAGTAAATTTCAACAAGTGCTTTCAACATTGGCAGCATCACAGATGGTGATGGTTTCTTAATGGTTCTCAATAGTAGGAACTCATATGCTTATTCCCTGATATAGAATAAAAGGTCAGTAAATAAAAAAAGGAAGGCAATTAATTAGGTGGAATTGGGAGATGAAGAGAGAGTAGCATTATTTTGTAAAGTGTGGAGGCTTGTACTATCACACTTCATGATGAATATATGGGAACCATGGTTAGTTAAAACTTACTGTTGCTTCAAAAATATTTCAGTTTTGATGATGATCTGGATTGATAGGTTATACATTTCTTTTTATGATAAAGATAATAAACTATCACGTATCTTAGACTATTTAAATTGGAGGCAGTGTTCACGGATTAAAATATGAAAACAATTTCAAAGCATGAGAAGTCTTACATACTTGCTATAAATTTTCTAGCCATTAGGGTACAAAAACTAAAACATACAAGAAATTTCTTTACTAATTTGGTTCTTCTTACGTTTTTACTTGTATTTATTATTTTGCTACCAACACTGAATTTATGTGACCATGTAATACAGATAGGGGCTTCCCTTGTAGCTCAGCTGGTTAAAAATCTGCTTGCAATGCAGACCTGGGTTCGATCCCTGGGTTGGGAAGATCCCCTGGAGAAGATCCCCACTCCAGTACTGGCCTAGAGAATTTCATGGACTGTATAGTCCATGGGATTGTAAAGAGTCGGACACGACTGAGCAACTTTGACAACTGACAATACAGATAGGCTATTTTAGTTGCCAATCCTGACTTTCAGCCAGCTCTTAGCCTTGTTAGAAATGTGGTAATACATTTCTTTCAAGTGTTAGATCAATTAATAATGGTTGTAGGAGCTGTCAATTATTTACATGTTTGGGAGTAAATTCATTTCTTGTGTCACTTATCATATTGTATGGTGCTTATTTCATCTTCTTCTTCTACATTTAATTACCTTTTTCAACATGTAAGGATTACCTCAAATCCTAAACATCATATAATTACTGGTTGTATTTTTTTTCTTTACTGGTTATGATGCTTTGAAATGCCTTTCTTTGATTCTTTTATTTCTAAGCAAATCAGCATAGTGTTATTTTTATTATTTAAATGTTTAACGATAATAGTTTGATTAGTAAAGACAATAAAGTTAGTAATTCTAAAAAAGTCATTCTAAAATCTCTATACTTTCAATCAGAAAAGTTAAAACCTAGTTGATTTTTCCATATATGATATGTTGGATATGATATTCTATTTAATAGAAGTTAAAGAAGAAATTGGTATGCATAATTCAAGTAAACACTTTTCTCTGTAGTTCTTCCCTTGAGAACACAGAAAAAATAATTAATTAAAGAAATGTGTGATAAGAAAAGCTGCCACATCATTTGTTTAGTGACATTGAACATTAGCTGATGTATATCGCAGATTATTATTTGTTCGTGTAAATGTCACTTTTTAAAGAGTGAATTTGAAAATGGTTTAACAAACAAAAGCAAATTAAATAGCAAGTAGAAATATGATTGAGAGTAGGAACAAAAATGTGTTTCAAATTTTATTATTTGCTTGCCTTTTAGTATTTAGGTCAAAGGAGCATTTGATGTTTTGCCATGTTTTTTTAAAAAAAAAAAAAACTAGTAAATATCCTTTATGAGAGTCAACTTTTTGCTCATTAAGACCTCATGATTCCTCTATGATGTCTGCAAGTTCAGAATTTCATCTATGTTAAATCATGTCATTGTCAATTAAAAATAACCATGGATTTAAAATGGACCCTTTGTTTACTGGCCTAAGATACCTGTTAAAAGAGTCAAGAAAGCATATTTAGAAATAGAAAAACTTATTTTATAATTTATGAGAAAAATGTAATCTTGCATTATTATTAATAAAGAAAATATTCTTATTTTGAAAATAAATATGAATTTCAGCTGTGTAGATTTTTAATGAAGTTGAACTCTTTGAACACACATACTTAGCTATAGAAACACCAAATTAACTTAGCATCAAGTTTACTTTAAAAATCCTGAATTTTGCAATGTGAAAAAATGTTTATTTTTACCTATAAAAATTTATAATATTGATTTTAGGCATCAAGCTTTTATGAATATTTAAAATTATAATGTCACTGATTTTGCCTTCTTTTGTCAAAATGAATTATCTTTAATTTCAATTTAGAAGATTATACACTATTAATAGTCCATTTTTTTATATCTTCTAGTAATTGATAAAGGATACGTGATTAAACTTGATAACTAAAGTTGTCATTCTTTATTTAGTTTTTATTGTAACTTTTAGTTAATGAAGTGCTGATTGAGAGAGAACCTGTACTACCTATGTTTCAAGGAACCTAGCACATATTTAGAAAACAGGTTTATCAACATAATTAAAATAGAAACAAGAGTTTTATGATCATCAGAGATTTTATTGACTAGTTGTAAACGACTTGGTTAAAAAAAAAAGTAACAACTTTCAGTACATAGAAAATAAAAAGATTTTAAAATAATCAGAAAAGCAGAAGTTACAGCTGCTCCTTGTAGAAAAACAAAACCTTATATGCATTTAATTTACAAGAAATATTGCTGTTCCAACTGGGGTCTGTTAAAGAATAAAACTAATCCAAAGCTTGCCAGCATTGCAGAGAAACTGAGAGGTTCCTTTGTAATTATTTGAGCTTCTTGAAGTTGCTAATAGTTTTATAGATATTTACGTTAGTTGTAGCTTATTTTAAAGAATGGGTCAGCTACCCTGGTCCCTAGAACCGTTTGTTATCCTTTATAGGTAGAAGTCTTGTAATCTCCAGAGAAAGCATTTAGCTCTCTTTACCCATTACACTGGGTTTTTGCTTCTTTGGTTCCCATTTTGACTACTGATCGTTTAAAATTGTACTTTAATCTATTAGATCATAGATAATTTATTCAACTCATGAATATAATGACATTTGATTTGGATTGTTTTATCTTCAAATGTTACAATTAAGCATATAAACCATTTTAGCATCAGCTTAAATTAATGACATTTAAGCAAATTTTGTCCAAGGAAGATAACTCATGTGTATTCATGAGGTTCTGTTCATTCTGGGCCTTTCCGTAGTGGCTCCCATTGTAATAGAAATGAGTTCTCTAACACTGGCAGCTAGACTTGTGGGTGTGTGGGCTTAGCCATCTTGGAGCAATTGGGCTTCAAATCAGAATACGTATGCATTTCAAAGGTGTATGGGCATGGTTGTTTTCCATTTTCCAGATTCTCATTCTCCTTTTATGTCATTTCTGAAACTGAGGTACCTGAAACCTTGCTTGTGGATTCCCCTTTCTTCCCGACTTGGTTTCCATATTTGCCCTTCTTTGACTTCTATAAGGGAAATATTGGGTTGGCCAATAAGTTTGTTCAGGTTTTTCCAGTATGCTACAACAGGAAATTCCGAGTGAACTTTTCAGCCAACGCAATACATATCTGAACATCCTGAATCTGTCTGTGGTGCACCTACAGAGCTGTAAAAACCTCCAGGGTGGTGAACACAAGACCAGTTCCAGGGTTCCTAATTTCAAAGCAGAGAACTGTGATTGGCTGATCAATAGCCAACAGCAAATCTTTCAAGCTTTATCCCCAAGCATATGGCATGAGGAGAAAGTTGGGTGTGAATTGGAATGGAAATACAAGTTAAAAGAGTAAAATGAATAATATTAATATCAAATTTTCAACTTAAAAAAGAACTTATTTATATATCTATTTAAATAGGTCATGGTGGGTATTAATTCAGGGTGGTCTTTATGGTTCGTCATGTGTGCTTGTGTGCTAAGGAGCTGAGTTGTGTCCAGCTCTTTTACAACTCTAAGGACTATAGCCCACCAGCCTCCTCTATCCATGGGATTTTCCAGACAAGCATACTGGAATGGGTTGCCATGCCCTGCTTTAGGGATCACGTCTCCCACATCTCCTGCTTTGGAGGTGGATTCTTAACTGCTGAGCCACCAGGGAAGCCCCCGTATGGCTCATTAGTTGCACTTAAAAGAGACACAGAAATTTTATTTTGAATTTACTGTTTACAATGTACCAGAAATTTTAAATTTTACCATTACTTAAACTTTCAAGTATCAGTTTTGAGATATTGTAAGAATACATGGTCTTCCAAATTATTGGAAGGGACCCCAGTAAATGGATTTGTGAGGACCAAGAAATTGGGCCCTGTTAGGTGGAGTAGAAAAACACATAAAATGTGCCTTCATACAATTGAAATCATCAAGTTAGGACTTTAAAATAAAGAATTACACAGCAGCTTTTAACTGCTGTAGACTTCCAGGGTAGCTCAAATGGTAAAGAATCTGCCTGCAGCACAGGAGACCTGGGTTGGATCCCTGGGTTGGGAAGATTCCCCTGGAGAAGGCAATGGCAACCCACTGCCATATTTTTGCCTGGAGAATCCCATGGACAGAGGAGCCTGGTGGGCTACTCCATGGAGTCACAAAGAGTCGAATATAACTGAGAAACTAAAACTTTCTTTTAACGACTGTGAACTGACTTGAAATGCAACTTTGGCCAGAGTTTCTTATCATTGCCTCACTGGCTGGTTATAGCTCCCCAGGATTTAAACTGGCCTCCTGCACTGTGGATTGCTGGTGTTTTACAAAAACTCACCAAAGATTTACACTGAGGTTCAGATGAAAAGCTGTGGAAATGTGCTCTCTATAAGAGGGAATGAACCTCCATTGTAAACAGTTTTCATTTCCTTTGTCTGATGTGAAGAGAAACATAAACACAATAGCAGTAATTCACGATTCAAGAATTTTTCAGTTCAGTTCAGTTGCTCAGTCTTGTCTAACTCTTTGCAAACTCATGGACTGCAGCACGCCAGGCCTCCCTGTCCATCACCAACTCCCGGAGTTCACTCAAGCTCATGTCCATTGAGTTGGTGATGCCATCTAACAATCTCAGCCTCTGTTGTCCCCTTCTCTTCCTGCCTTCAGTCTTTCACAGCATCAGGGTCTTTTCATATGAGTCAGGTCTTTGCATCAGGTGGCCAAAGTATTGGAGTTTCAGCTTCATCATCAGTCCTTCCAATGAATATTCAGGACTGATTTCCTTTAGGATGGACTGGTTGGATCTCCTTGCAGTCCAAGGGACTCTCAAGAGTCTTCTCCAACACCACAGTTCAAAAGCTCAATTCTTCGGTGCTCAGCTTTCTTTATAGTCCAACTCTCACATCCATATATGACTACTGGAAGATTTTTTTATAGAGCAACTTTTATTTTTATTGCATTGTTTTATCATGTTCAATAGTTGTTTCTTTGGCATCTGATACTTCTTGAGGAGGCATACATTTTTTTTATTCTGTAAAACGTTGAAAGCCATGGTTAATAAGAATTATAAAATGATTTGCTTTTCTACTAATTTAATCTCTGGTACCTTAAGGCAGGGCTTGTTAGCATGACTCTAACTATCATGTGAAAAGAGGTCTTAAACTTTGCCAAAGAGCTGAAGGCTGAGTGAATTCTCCCAGGGGCTGTGTAGTTTGTTAGGAAAAGGCAGCTCACACAGCTACACAATTGCGTGTTTGTTGTATTCCTTGGAGATTGAAAGCTCTGTTAGGTACTTGGCATTATTATTCTGAAGCCCCAGACAGCCTGAGATAGGGGAAGATATGAGGAATTAACAGATCTGAAACTGATTATGTTTGGAAATGGTAACAGTGATTTAGGGCAGATTGTCACCAATTAAAGACTTCTTTGTTTAGTTGATATGTCTGTGTGTGTGCTATTTAGACTTAGTTTTTTCCTGTCACTTAAATATTCCCTTCATTTGGAGTTGGGGGGACGATGTTATAATAGGCAATTTAATTATGCTGCACTAAGATACTTTAGTGAGAATAGTTTGGTTGCTTTTTTTTCCCCCATTTTGTTTTTGTTTTTAAATTCAATAGCTGTTTTCTCTGGCTCTTTCTGATTACTGGAGAGGTTTTAATGAGATCATTTTAAACTGTGAGGATTTTGCTCCCTTGAGACTGTTACTATTAGACTCCCCATAAAATCTAAAAACTGCTTTTAGCTCTTCTGTTTAGCTGCTGGCATCTTGATTTTGAGAGGGTAAAGAAACACTTGTATTTTTTTTTTTTTTACAACCTCCCTTCCCACGCACCCCCCCCACCCCCCAGCAAATATTTCAGTTAGAAAACATTCTGGTCTTTCTCAGGCACTTAAAATGATTTTATGAAAACAAGCTATGAAAATAATTGTTTCAAGATCTAGTCCTACTATGTCCAGTCGTTCATTTGTACGACATTGAGTCCTGTTGGTGACTGGTTTGGGGTCCTTGTTTGCCATTGAGGGTAACTGTGGAAGTGGGGGCGGAGGAGGCAATGGCAACCCACTCCAGCACTCTTGCCTGGAAAATCCCATGGACAGAGGAGCCTGGTGGGCTGCAGTCCATGGGGTCCTTAAGAGTCGGGCATGACTGAGTGACTTCACTTTCACTTTTCACTTTCATGCATTGGAGAAGGAAATGGCAACCCACTCCAGTATTCTTGCCTGGAGAATCCCAGGGACAGAGGAGCCTAGTGGGCTGCCGTCTATGTCGTCGCACAGAGTCGGACACGACTGAAGCGACTTAGCAGCAGCAGCAGCAGTGGAAGTGGGGGAGGTTGTACTTAAGTTTATAAACTCAGGGCTTTAAAAGCTCATACGCCTATTTTAGGCATTATCTTAAGTGCAAGGAATGAAAACTCCTCCACATTCCAGTTCTAAATGACAGTGTTTGAAATGGCACAAATGTGGAGTTCTTTTATAAACTGCTGAGGAGACAAACTCAGATTTGAGTATCCATCTCCTAGAAAGCTAATAGTTATTGTTTAGTCACTAAGTTCTATCTGACTCCATTGCCACTTCATGGACTGTAGCTGGCCAGGCTCCTCTGTCCCTGGGATTTCCCAGGCTGGAGAGAACACTGGCGTGAGATGCCATTTCCTTTTCCAGGGGATCTTCCCAACCCAGGGGCTGAAACTGGGTCTCCTGCATGTGCGGGCTCTTGTATCCCACAGAATCCAGGTCTAAACATGAATCCGGGGTTATCGCTTAACTAGCTACAGACAGTATAGCTATAGGAGCAGGGGAGATGTACTTACCCTCTCATATGTCAGTTTACCACTAGAACTGAATTTCTTGGCAGGACAGCCCCAGTGGGAGGAATGAAATAGTATCCCCTTATCTGTTTTTCACATGAAACTTTTTTGTAAACTTTTGATTGGACAAGGCACTCTGTGACCAAAAAAGAAGAGAAAAATAAGTGCCTTGAAAGCAGAGATCAACCATGTCTTGTTTATATTGTTAGCCACCACCTCTCAGTGCAGTGCTAGTATTTTTATTGAATGAATGACTGAATGAGTGAATCACCTATCCTTAATAATTTCACGATTCAGAATTTTTCCAGGGTATTTTATCCTGCTTTAAAGATTTTGTAAACTTCTGACAAATGGGAATATTCTGATTATTCTAATTATGTAGTAATACTTATTATGTTGTTGATTATCTTATAGTTAAATAGTAAATTAAGCTTACATGATGGCAGTCCTGAGATATGCCCTAATGTTTTGAGTTGTTTTATTTTCTGAACAAAATGACTAAGTGAGTTTTTACTAATTTGCTGCAAAGTATGGAGGTCAAAACAATAGTTAGTGACCAAATATATGTCATATACCTCACTCATATATGGTCACATATATGTATATACATGTATAAAATCAAAGGGGAATAGTTTTTCTCATATTTTCAGTTTAAAATTATATGCCTCAAACTAAATAAAAATTTTTCATATTAATAATTATAATATAGATTAATTGATGGAGAGATATGAGTTACCAGTTGAGATTTGGAATATGGTGGCATAAAGGTTTAAACAGGTAAAAAATAAGTCCTGCCTTAAATACTGCTGCTGCTGCTGCTGCTCCTAGGTCACTTCAGTCATGTCCGATTCTGTGTGACCCCATAGACAGCAGCCCACCAGGCTCCCCTGTCCCTGGGATTCTCCAGGCAAGAACATTGGAGTGGGTTGCCATTTCCTTCTCCAATGCAGGAAAGTGAAAAGTGAGAGTGAAGTCACTCAGTCATGTCTGACTCTTCGCGACCCCATGGACTGCAGCCTACCAGGCTCCTGCATCCATGGGATTTCCAGGCAAGAGTACTGGAGTGGGTTGCCATTGCCTTCTCCAGCCTTAAATACTGAGGGGCAGAATTTGAAACCATAGTATTTTTTAATCTATAAATAAATTTTCTTATTAATCTCTGAAATTATCTAGCTTTATATATATATTTTAAGATATATAGTACATGTATATATATATAATATATATATATGCACATGTATATATATATGTGAGGCTTTCCTAGGTGGCACAGTGGTAAAGAATCCACCTGCCCATGCAAGAAATGCAGGTTCAATCCCTGGGTTGGGAATATGCCCCGGGTAGGAAATGGAAACCCACTCCAGTATCCTTACCTAGAGAATTCCATGGACAGAGGAGCTTGGCAGACTACAGTCCCTGGGGTCACAAAGAGTCAGACATGACTGAGCATCTAAGCACACATAATATATACCTTAAATGGTATATGGTTTTGTGCAATATATACTTTAAAATGGCATGTTCAGTTCCTCAAAACAGAAAGCTGGGTATCATTTTTGGCATCTTTCTTTCAACTTCAGTCACTCAAGAAGCTATGTTGTTTTTTACTTCCAGCACATACCTCTCCTTTTCCTTTTGCACTTATTCTGTGTCATTGTAGTTGTATAAAACCATCCTTATTTTTCCCCTTAATTACAATTGGTCTCTCCACTTCAGTTCTGATTTCTCTCTTCATTTCATTGTCAGAGCCACTACAATGAATATTTAAGTATGATAATTCCAGCTCTGCTTAAAAACCGCTGAAGTGGCTTTCCACGGGAATGGAAATAAAAGCTGAACCTTTATCAGGAATGCTGTGGGTAGTAAATCTGGTACCCCTGCCCCTACCAATGTCGCAGCGCACCACTGTCAACCTGTCCCACTAGGCACTGTGTGAGTTTTTTAAAGATTCTTTCTTCAACCTAGATTATTTCCCCTGCCTGCAAATCACGTCTTTAGGATAAGTTCTACTCATTTTTCCGGCTTTAAAATGTTTTTTCAGTTTAACTGTTATTTAAATTATATCCCTCATTAGTTTCTCACACAGCAGTACTATTCTTTTCCTTCATGGCGTGTATCATATTTATAGTTGTGTATCTATGTGTGTGTTTAGTTGAGTATTGTCTGTCTCCTCCCCATCCCTTGGTCACTATGAACATAGGACTCCTCCTAATGTTAGTGCTTTTTCAGATACTTAACTTCAGAATACTTAGCTTCAGAAGGTGTATTGTAAACATTTATGTTCTGAATGCTTGCTACGTCTTGGGCATTGTTTTAGACACTGGATACGTAGATTGGTAACTTCTTGTTCTCATGGAGTTGACAGTTAAATACAAAAAGCCAGACAATAAATAGATAAGCATATTCCTTTGATCAAGGACTATCTCAGTGCAGGATGCTAAACGGAAAGTTGGATTTTATGAAAGAAAGAACACATGTCTCTCTTGCCCCAATCAGGGTCCCACACCTCAGATAGCCTCATTCTGTCTGTGTTTTTCTAACCCTGCCAGGCTACCCCTGAATGTGACTTTTACTCTGGCACTTAGAAACCCTCATCAATGGCATTCTTTGTCCTCCTTTCCGTTTGTACTGGCAGCTGAGAAATTTGGCAATTCCTTACATAGTGAGTAATAGTAATACTTCTTTGCAGATGTAATGCACTATATAAATGGCAAGTCCTGTATAAACACTAAATAATTAGTCTTTGTAATAACCTTAACAAGATAGGGTGTAAAATTCTCTGTTTTGTATGGAAATAACTGAGCCATTGTGAATTCAAATTGTGGGCTAGTAGCGGGATACATGTGGTTACTCTGAAATTCCTGACTTCTGTTTTTTTGACTCCTAAATAAGCGCTATCTACAAATGATGTTTTACAAACACTGCACTTTTCATTAATAAATCCATTTAGATTATAGTTGAAAGTGTGTAAAATTAAAACATCTTGTAAGCTACTGACATCTTTAAGTGAGAACATATGATTTTAGCAACCTAACTCTGGCAGTTCATTTTTTAATGATCTCCCAGATAGCAAGTCTGTTGAATATTAACTGTTTAAATGTTGATACTTATTGAGGTACATACACATTTCCCTGGAATGCATCATGGGTTTAATGTAAGTCGAGTATGTAATGTAAGTTGAGTATGCCAAACTTCCCTTCTCTCTGTCTTGATGACTTGGTGCCAGTGTAATAAACTCTAGGGTGCATCTTGAAACACACATGAATCCTGAAGTAGAATAATAAAACCAGAAAGCAATGACTGCAACAAGCCGTGAGGACTTTTCCAGGAAGTGTCTTCATTTTGCTGCCCATGTTTCTGCAGAATGGGAATGTAGTTTAAGCTTGGACCCAACCTGGAATTCTAGTCATGAAAAGAGCAAGGATGGCTTATCCCCATTGGTGTCACCCAGCAGAGCATAGAGGCATACAGCTGTGTTTAAGCCTGTTGCTCCATTACATGTTGTTTAAAACAAAAACCATTGGTTTGGATATATATACACTATTAATACTGTGTATAAAGTAGATAACTAATGAGAACCTGCTGTATAGCTCAGGGAACCCTACTCAGTGTTCTGTGGTGACCTAAATGGGAAGGAAGTCCAAAAAAGAGGGGATATATATACATATATATATATACACATATATATATATATATACACACACACACAGCTGATTCACTTTGCTGTAGAGTAGAAATTAACAAAATATTGTAAAGGAACTATACTCCAATAATTCTTTTTAAAGAACAAAGCAAAAAATAATACATTACTATTAATTACTTTCATTTTGGTACTAACTTCTTTATTTGCAGGTCTCTGTATTCATTGCTAGTTAAGACTGAGTGATACTTGACATCCATCCTTACTATGTTACTTTTTCAGAATGTATACTTTTTTAAGTAATGCTTTCTTATGGTAGAGCGTGAAAGGTTTGTGAATCTTTAAAAGATTCAGTAGTTGAGAAAGTAAGTGCTTTAAACAGCATATTTTCTTCCAGGATCTTAAGCAAAGCATAATTTAAGGTTTCAAAATAAAGTTGCATGCTATAAAAATCACAAGTGGGAGATGATATAATTATTGAAGAGCATTCATGGATATATATTCAGATTTTAAAAAGTAAATGTGAACCCTTTAGGAAACAGTCATGACTAAATCATAACTTTATACAGAATTGATGTGTATATGCATGATTTTAAAAATCAAATGCCTTAGCTTTAGAATATGATGCTATAAAGATAATACTTCATGAAAGATTATTTTATATGTTATCATTTTAGTTTTTTCAATTGATTAATATATCTTTCTGTACATTCATCCTTTTCTTAAAATGCTTTTATAAGTTTGGAATTATGATTTTATTTTGAGAAATGTTAAGGAGTTTTGGAAACTTTTGTACCCCAGATAACACTTTGCTCTTCTGGGTAATGTTGTGAGCTTAAAAAATAAGAATGCAAATAGTTATAAAAGCATTGTTGATACACTTCCATAGCTGAATCCTAAAGGATATATCTGAGTACAAAGTAACCTGCAGTAAATCTTATTGTGTTACCATTTCGTGACAAGGTTAGGATTAATGTTTCTTGACCTACTTCACCATTTATGTAAACTGCACTGCAAGAAAAATACAAAACCTATGCCAGTTTTCATAAAAGCTTAGCGCAGATGCCAAGCACAAAGTATGTGCTCAGTACAAATGTGTTAAAAAGGGAAAGATAGTTATTTTAAAACTAAGTACCATTTACTTGTGTTAACTAAGCATTTAGACAGATACCTAAAAGTATCAAAGAGGTAATACAATCTCTGTCAGTTAAAGACATGATAAGCAATTAGTGATTTTGAAAGCAATTGAAGTGGAACATTGTAACTCAGGCAGGCTGTCTCTGAGCATCCTTGAAATTGTCCTGTTTGGGAATATACTTCCTCATTTACTTTCTTCTCAACTATGCCCTATTTTTAAGGGTTTCATTCCTTTTTTTTTTTTCTTTCCCCTGTCAACAGCTTACTCCTATTTTCTGTGAGGCTTCATTTCACTGACAAAGTAGTCTTTTAAATAGAAAGACAAATTCCCAGGACTGCATATTATCTTCCTCTGCTTTTCCCAAGACACTCACTTCTAATTAAAATGTCCATATTTAATTAAAATGCATATTATTGTGCAGCTTTTCCAATCATTTCATTGTTGAAATAGAAGAATAAAAGCATGACATATGTAGTAAAAGTGTGACACTTGTCTTCTGAATGATTTCTAATTCTCAGTATGCCACTGAAAGTATGCAGTGGCCTCTTCCAAACCTGGAAAAGTCTGAGAAAATACAAAAATGCAGTATATATTCAGAGGTAGCCATTTGTTTAAGTGTCAAGAAGGATATTTCTCATGCAGCTTCGGTTCTAAAGGAAAGAGGCTGAAGTATTCATTATAGCTATGTATTTAGAATTCTGCACATGCTATTAAGACTAGATGTAATCAAGATGATCAAAAAGTGTCCTTGATAGACTCTGCTGTTGTCTTTACAAGTCCCTTATTCTTAAAATGAAACTAGTAAGGTCACTTTTTGATAGCTTTGGTATGAGGTTTAAATGAGTGGATACCGGGCATGGTTCCTTATATAGTAAGTGTCCAATAAATGTCACTCATTGCTAACATTATTATTATACTGCTAATATTATCACTATTATTATTTATGTGATGAGCTTCTCTCCTCCTGAGGAGACTTAGATGATTAATTTCTAAAAGAAGAAGTTTGGATTCCACATCTCTTAGTCCCCTAACTACACCAAGATTCTGAGATTCATGTAACCCAGAGTATTATAGTTCACAGCTGTTCACCACATGATTAGGAAACAAAATTAATTCTAGGAGCATTTGAGCCTCAACAAAGTCGGGTAGTCATGAGACTGCAGTGCACTGATGTACGATTACTGGTAAATCAAACCTTCTGTAATAATGAAGTGGATTTGCTGCAAATAGATTAGACAGGGAAATTGCATTTTACAGTGAAATGGTGACAAGTAGAACATTTTAAAAAGAGAACTGCCTTGAAAATCAAGACGCAAATGTTCTCTTTTGGTCTCTTCCTGACGAATAACACACGCTAGTGACAAAGTTGGGACTCAGTTGCTTCTAATTGCGATATGAATTACATGTTATCAGAGACCACCGCCCTTTCTGTAATTTTATGCTTCATTCACTTCTAAGATTTCCCACAATGTGCGTGTTTCAAATATTAAAATCTCCATAATACTTAGAGTTTCTGTTTGTTTTTCACTTTGCCACGTGTCTTTTCAGTATTAGCCAAATACGTTGCCAAGTCACCACTGAATTTTAGAATCCTTTTCTGAAAACGTATTCAGTTAATCTGAGAACTGCATTACAATTGATGTTCAGTTCAGTTCAGTCACTCAGTCGTGTCTAATTCTTTGAACCCCATGAACCGCAGCACGCCAGGCCTCCCTGTCCATCACCAACTTCCGGAGTCCACCTAAACCCATGTCCATTGAGTCGATGATGCCATCCAACCATCTCATCCTCTGTCGTCCCCTTTTCCTGCCCTCAATCTTTCCCAGCATCAGGGTCTTTCCCAATGAGTCAGCTCTTTGTATCAGGTGGCCAAAGTACTGGAGTTTCAGCTTGAACAGCAGTCCTTCCAATGAACACCCAGGACTGATCTCCTTTAGAATGGACTGGATGGATCACCTTGCAGTCCAAGGGACTCTCAAGAGTCTTCTCCAAAACCACAGTTCAAAAACATCAGTTCTTCGGTGCTTAGCTTTCTTTATAGTCCAACTCTCACATCCATACATGACCACTGGAAAAACCATAGCCTTGACTAGACAGACCTTTGTTGGCAAAGTAACGTCTCTGCTTTTTAATATGCTGTCTAGGTTGGTCATAACTTTCCTTCCAAGGAGTAAGCGTCTTTTAATTTCATGGCTGCAATCACCATTTGCAGTGATTTTGGAGCCCAGAAAAAGAGTCATCCACTGTTTCAACTGTTTCCCCATCTACCTGCAATTAAATGATGGGACCGGATGCCATGATCTTAGTTTTCTGAATGTTGAGGTTTAAGCCAACATTTTCACTCTCCTCTTTCACTTTCATCAAGAGGCTCTTTAGTTCTTCACTTTCTGCCATAAGGGTGGTGTCATCTGCATATCTTAGGTTATTGATATGTGATGTGTTTCTTTTCAAAAAGAAAAATGATTATATGTTTTGTTTTATTTTGTTTTAAAGAATAAACTTTAACTGGTCATTCCTTTTAGACCAAAAAGTATGCCGAGTCAGAGATTCAGTGAAGCTTATGTTTGTTTGGTTTTATCCCAATTTAACAGAATAAAGAAAAATGAAAAGGAGTTTACATGTACCAACCTGTAAACATAAAACAATTAGATAAATATGGAAGAAATATAATATTAGATGGAATTGGGATTTAACACTTTTTAAGTGATATCTGCTTGAATCTATTATATATGCTATTTGCTCTTTTAATATTTAAATTGATATTAAATCTTATTTTCAAAAGTTAGTTCCATATTTTAGAATTTTGTACTATTCAAGTTAAAAAACATTTGAAAATATACACTTCAATCAATAGAGAAGTTAGAGAAGAAAAGGAGATTTTTAAAAAATATCTATTTTTGATTTTACTCACGGATATGATTCATTTTTCTGCCAAGATATTGCCAATCATTTGAATTCAAGTTTTATTTTAATCACTTAAATACACACATGAATTAAGAAAATTGGATAATTTAACTAAAAGTTCATATAATTTTATAATGTGACATGTACTTTTTTTTTCCCCAAAAGGAAATGTTCAGGGCAAGTAAGAAGAAAAGTTGCTTTTATAGAAGAGAGAAAAAAACTTAATTTCATAACTTTATGCAGTGTTGGCTGTAGCCATAGGCAATGCTGGAGTTTTATGTTTTACAGCTGCAAAAATAATTACATGAGCATTATCTAAGCAATGATCTTTAATGGATTACATTTTGTTAGCTTTTCATTATATACTGTAAAAATCCAAATAACATAGTAAATGGAAAAAAAAAAACCTTGATTTATCTGACGTAGACCTTTGATATTTTTGAAAGACATTTTATTATTCATTGGTTTGAGATATGATCTCAATTTGTAAATAAGATATAGTGTTACTAAATTGGTTTTTAGCTCACCAAGCAGAAAAGTTGTACAAATTATTTATTTTTATTTGAAAATTATGTTACTTTTACATGTATCAAAAGTTTTAAATGTTTTCAGAAGTGTTATCATAGATTTAATAATGTGATCCAGCAAAAGCACATACTATTTATTAAGGTCAATTCATTTGCTTTTTTTATAAACCTTACATTTTATTTGTGGTACATCTTAAAACATAATAGTGATATAAGTTCATGAATGGTACTAATCTTTGTACTCTGTTCATTTATAATGTGCTAACAGTAGCTGCAAGTTTCAGTTCAACATGGTTTATCTTTGTGTCTATGTAATAGATATTTTATTACACTTAATAAATACTGTGTCTACTGAAGTTAGACTTAAAACAGTGTGGTGTGATGATATTTCCTTTTTCCTTTTACTGTTCTTTCCAAAGATGGAGACATAGGTCTCCTTCTTAAAGTGGTATTTTCCAAGTGTTAATATTGTTCCATTGTGCCCAGGTTTTCTTAATAGATAGATGAAAAAAATGGCTTTGTTTGAGTGAATATTATAGCTTACTTAGATGTATGCACAGAGTTAGATGGCATCAAGGAAGGAAAATTAGAGAACTGCAAGAGTAAAGTATTAGGATTTGGTAAGCCTCTAAGCTTTTTTGGAGGTTTGAAACCAAAATTTAAGGGTGACTTTTGAAATCATAGGTTTTTTTTTTTCATTGTAGTACTTAATCTATGAAAATACTTTAAAATGCCATTGAAATGGAAAGACATTCTTTCCAGTACAGAATTGTAGTATCAGATATTTAATTCAATTTTTAAAGATAAATAATATTTATCACTTCAAATCTATGCACTTAACATACTAATGAACATTTTGAGTATCAGGTTAAACTACTAAAATTGGTCACCAATTGTGTAATTGGTTTATTACACACTGGGGGAAAATGGGAGAAAGGTAGCTAACATTTTTGGACTTATCATTGAAGAGGGCATCTGCATGCCTGCTTTTTAAATATGGAAACAGAAGTGTTAAGTAATGTGTTTGAGATTACCTACCCTGTAAGCAGCAGAGCTATGATTTCAGACTAATGCCAAAAAAATTATGATTTCTTGATGTTAGCAAGATAATGAGGACAGTTACACTATATTGACTCTTTTTCAAATACATGTTTAATTTCCACATTTTATTCCAATAATTGCAAACTGAATAATGCTGTTTCAGAGTTTGTTAGTATTATATTAATATCCATTTGAGCTTATAGTATGAACAGTTTCCTCTTCTAAAAGTTATATTTAGTAATATAAATGATGTTAATAATATCTCTCATTCTAAGCAGGTTTGAGAATTAAATAAAATAATATGTTGCTGTTGTTGTTTAGTCACCCAGTCATGTCCGACTCTTTGTGACCCCATGGACTGCAGCATGCCAGGCCACCCTGTCCCTCATCATCTCCTGGAGTTTGTCCAAGTTCATGTTCATTGCATCAGAGATGCCTTCTAGCCTTCTCATCTTCTGATGCTTTCTTCTCTCTTTCTGCCCTCAATCTTTCCCAGCAACAGGGACTTTTCCAATGAGTCATCTGTTCACATCAGATGACCACAGTACGGGAACTTCAGCTTCAGCATCAGTCCTTCCAGTGAATGTTCAGGGTTGATCTTCCTTAAGATTGATTGGTTTGATCTCCTTGCTGTCAAAGGGACTTTCAGGAGTCTTCTCCAGCTCCACAACTGGAAAGCATCAATTCTTTGGCGTTATGGCTTCTTTACAGTCTAACTCTCACAACCATTCGTGACCACTGGGAATACCATAACCTTGACTATACAGGCCTTTGTTGGCAGAGTAATGTCTCTGCTTTTCAACACAGTCTAGGTTTGTCATCGCTTTCCTGCCAAGAAGCAATTGTCTTCTGCAGTGACCGTCCACAGTGATTTTGGAGCCCAAGAAGAGGAAATCTATCATGACCTCCACCTTTTCCCCTTCTATTTGCCATGCAGTAATGGGGCCGGATGCCATGATCTTAGTTTTTTAATATTTAGCCTTAAGCCTGCCCTTTCAATCTCTTCCTTCACCCTTATCTTTAGTTCCTTTCATTTAGACTCTTTAGTTCCTCTTTGCTTTCTGACATTAGAATGGTATAATCCGCATATCTGAGGTTGTCAATGATGTTTCTCCTGCCTATCTTGATTCTAACTTGTAACTCATCCAGCCCAGTATTTCTCATGATGTGCTCAGCATATAGGTTAAACAAACAGGATGACAACAGACAGCCCTGTACTTCTTTCTTGATCTTTAACCAATCAATTGTTCCATACAGGGTTCCAACTGATGCTTCTTGCCCTGCATACAAGTTTCTCAGGAGACAGGTATTCCCATCTCTCTAGTTTGTCATGATCCACACAGTCAAAGGCTTTAGCATAGTCAATGAAACAGAGATAGATGTTTTTCTGAATTTCCCTTGCTTTCTCTATAATCCAGTGAATGTTGGCAATTTGATCTCTAGTTCCTCTTTCTTTTTTACACCCAGGTTGGACATCTGGAAGTTCTTGGTTCACATAATGCTGAAGCCTAGCATGCAAGATTTTAAGCATGACCTTACTAGCATGGGAGATGAGTGTGATTGTCCGATGGTTAGCACATTCTTTGGTACTACCCTTCTTGGGAACTGGGATGAGGATTGACCTTTTCCAGTCTTGTGACCACTGCTATTTCTTCCAGATTTGCTGACATAATGAATGCAAAACCTTGATGGCATCATCCTTTTAGGGATTTGAATAGCTCTGATGGTATTTGATCACATTCACTAGCTTTGTTAACAGCAATGCTTCTTAAGGCTCACTTGACTTCTCACTCCAGAATGTCTGGCTCTGGGTGACTAACCACACCACCATAGTAATCCGGTTCATTAAGATCTTTTTTATATACTTCTTCCATGTGTTCTTTCTATCCCTTCTTGACCCCTTCAGCATCTACTAGGTCTCTGCCATTTTTATCCTTTATTGTGCCAATCTTTGGGTGGAATGCTCCTTTGATGTTTCCAATTTTCCTTTAAGAGATGTTTAGTCTTTCCGCTTTTGTTGTTTTCTTCTATTATTAATATGTACCCCCTACCAAATCCACAAAAACTGAAAAGTACAGAACATTCAAAGTGACATTGTTGGTAGCAATGCTGGTGTCATCATTGCCTTTTCACACTGCCCCTCATTCACTGATAATGGAAAGACACACAGTATTTTGAATTTAGTAATTTTATAAATATGTGTAAAGTTTTTAAAATGGGCATATTTAAATTGTGGTGATTAGATACTCTAATACACTAGTTTGAAATATCTTTAAAATACCTCAATCAAATCCATGTTGGAAGTATATTTTACTTTCATATTTTTGCTTGCATGTATATATATTCATTTAATAATAGAAAGTATCACTCCAATGTGTCATGTAAGTAAAAGGAGGGTTCAATTATATTCATTAGTACGTGGATGAGAAAATGTGGGCAGTAGTCAGAGAAGAAATGCAAGTAAGAGATAAGCCAGATGCTGTCAGGGCACTAGGCAGCAGAAAACACTTGCCCACTGGCCTATGAAGACTATCAAATTATCCCCATTGTGTGTGTGAGGCCAGATATCATTATTAAGCTGCATACGTCTGTAAGTAGATATAGATTTTCCAAGATGGATTGAGATAGCTGTTAGTAGTCGTTTACTATAATAAATATCTCCTTTGTGAAGTTCAGAGATAAGGGCTGTATATATCACTATTGAGTGTAATGATTTAATCTTGTTCCTACAGTACTACGGGATGACTTCAGACAAAACCCTTCCGATGTCATGGTGGCCGTGGGAGAGCCTGCAGTGATGGAATGCCAGCCCCCACGGGGCCATCCCGAGCCCACCATTTCATGGAAGAAAGATGGCTCTCCACTGGATGATAAAGATGAAAGAATAACTGTGAGTATTTAATTCAGCAGTGGGAAACATTTATAAATCTAACAGGATGGATCTCCAACAAAGAAAAAGAGAAAAACGTGGATTCTTTTCAACACAGGACTGCAACAGCTCTCATTTTCAATTCTCTTTTAAAAGAAATGTTTTCATTCTCCCTGTACTGACATAAAAATAAAAGGAATATGCATGTTGTTTAGTTTGCTTACTCAGTAAAAAAAAAACTATGATTTCAGTGTCTGAGAGTTAACAGTTTTATGTATGACATAATTATTTTAGTAACTCTGGGCATATCCCATTTCTAGATGTTATAGCAAAAAATTATAAATAGAATTCAGAAATTCAGTATAATTTCCAGAAAGCTTCTTAAGTCACTTCAGAATTTTTAGCTTTCTCCTTTTTAAATTGCTTTTGTGTTCTATAGAGTTTGATGTCATTTCTGAAAAGTAAAATCTTATTCTGAATGATGGTTAATGATGGATTGGCCTCATTGCAAAATAAAATAATGTGACCAGATTATTGGATTTTGAATTTCTGCTGTGATACGAGTAGAGAAGTAAGCTATCTGTAATAAGTAATGATGCATTTTTTTTTTCTTGTTAGCAGCAATTCTATGAGACTTCTTTGCTTTTTCTGTCTTACAGGGATTTGACCAAAGTACCTAAGTAACTGAACTCTTGTTGATTCTATGACTGTACAATATTCTCCTTTACTGTGTTTTTTTGTTTTTTTTTTTGCTGCTGTTGTTCAGTCGCTCAGTCATGTCCAATTCTTTGCGACCCCATGTACTGCAGCATGCAAGGCTTCCCTCTTCTTCACCATCTCTGGGAGCTTGTTCAAACTCATGTCCATTGAGTCAGTGATACCATCCAACCATCTCATCTTCTGTCCTCTGTTGTCCACTTCTCCTCCTGCCTTCAATCTTTCCCAGCATCAGAGTCTTTTCTAATGAGTTAGCTCTTTGCATCAGGTGGCCGAAGCATTGGAACTTCAGCTTCATCATCAGCTGTTCTAATGAATACTCAGGATTGATTTTCTTTTGGATTGACTGGTTTGAGCTCCTTGTGAATTTATGGACTAAGATTTAAAGTATTCCAGGAGAATGTGTGTGTAAAGCAAATGTTTTCGCTAATGTTGAAGAAAAAAGTTATAATAATCATATAGGACCATGTAATCCTAATAAATGCTTGTACTGTTTCTGAAAAACTAGTTAGCAGATCAGTATGAAAATTCAGTAGTGGAAAAAACAGAGAGAGAGTTGTGGTGGACAGGGATTTAGAGACCTGAAAGTAAAGCAAACATTTTTTTTTTCTGCACTGATCTGAATTAGCATGAGCTTCTCAAATGATTTTTTTAATATTAGGAATTAGTGTGAGCAGGACATAGCTCCACTTTTATGAGATGCTGAAAAGTCACATAGCAAAGTGAGTTCTGATGTCTCATATATAGAACACTGATTTGGGGAAAAAGAATCAAGAACACAGGGGAATAGACTTTAGGGTCAAATGCTTCTTTTTTTATTGATAACATAGTCCTTTTAGACTTATGGAAAATTAAGATAATTTTTCCCTTTAAAAATATGTTTTAAGTCATTTGATGACTCTTATCTGTAATTTCCATTTCCCTCCCTAATAATTCAAACTCATTAACATCATTATTATCCATCTCCTCCTCAGCTGTTTCCTGTTTGTGTTTAATACAAATTAATGGTAAATTTCTCAGCATTGGAGATGCAGCATTAACAGAAATCTGGCAAGGCCTTTCTGAAGCTATATTCTGTGATTAATTATACTGCTAAAACCGTAACATGTAGTGTATTAAACTATAGTAAGTCCTATAAAAATAATGATATGGTGGACAGATTAATTAGGATTGGGGTAGAATTTCAATTTTAAATATTAATAGAGGACAAGAAATGTTTCACATGAAGACGTGAAAGAAACTGAAGGAGGGATAAAGAGAGAGTGCTCAGACACAATAGTAAGTTCAAAGACGCTAAGTCAAGATGTACCTCTAACATTCAAAACAAAAGGCGGAGTAGTCATTGTGGATGGAGCAGAACGAGCAAAGGGAAATCTGCAGGAGATGGCATCAAAGATGACAACTAGTCATAAAAAAGAACAAAATAGCAAAATGGTTGCTGTTGTCGTTCAGTCGTGTCCGACTCTTTTCGACCCATGAACTGCAGGACGCCAGGCTTCTCTGTCCATCACTATCTCCCTAAGTTTGTTCATACTCATGTCAACTGAGTCAGTGCTGCCATCCAACCATGTCATCTTCTGTCCCCGACTTTTCCTCTTGCCCTCAATGTTTCCCAGCATCAGGGCTTTTTTTCAGTGAGTCAGCTCTTTGCATCAGGTGGCCAAAGTATTGAAGCTTCAGCTTCAGCATCAGTCCTTCCAATGAATATTCAGGATCGATTTCCTTTAGGACTGACTGATTTGATCTCTTTGCTGTCCAAGGGTTATTCTCAAGAGTCTTCTCCAGCACTATAGTTTGAAAGCGTCAATTCTTCAGCACTCGGCCTTCTTTATGGTCCAACTCTCATATCTTATATGTGACTACTGGAAAAACCATTTAACTACTTACCTTTAACTATATAATATCTCTGCTTTTTAATACACTGTCTAGCTTTGTCATAGCTGTTCTTCCAACGAACAATTATCTTTTAATTTCTCAGTTGCAGTCACCATCCACATGGATTTTGGAGCCCCAAAAAATGAAATCTAACACTATTTCCACATTTTCTCCATCTGTTTGCCATGAAGTGGTAGGACTGGATGCCATGATCTTAGTTTTTAAATGTTGAGTTTTAAGACCGCTTTTTCTCTCTTCTCTTTTCACCTCCCATCAAGAACCTCTTTCTGCCATTAAAGTGGTATCATCTTCATATCCGAGGTTGTTAATATTTCTCCCTGCAATCTTGATTCCAGCTTGTGATTCATCAGCCTGGCATTTTGTATGATGTACTCTGCATAGAAGTTAAATAAGCTGGGTGACAATATACATCCTTGATGTACGCCTTTCCCAATTTGGAGCTAGTCCATTGTTCCATGTCCAGTTCTAACGATTTCTTCTTGTCCTGCATACAGGTTCTCAGGAGGCAGGTAAGGGACCTAGAGATTGTCATACTGAGTGAAATTAAGTCAGACAGAGATGGACAAATATCATATAATGTTACTTATATGTGGGATCTAAAAAAATGGTACAAATGAACTTATTTACAAAACAAAGAGTTACAAATGTAGAACAAAACTTATGGTTATGTGTGAGAGAAGGCAGAGAGGGAGAAACTGGGAGATTGGGGTTGACATATACACACTACTATATACAAAATAGATAACTAATATGGACCCTCTGTATAGCACTGGGAACTCTATGCTCTGCAGTGGACTATATGGGAAAAGAGTCTTAAAAAGAGTGACTGTGTGTATATGTATATGTGTAACTGGTGCACTGTGCTGTACTGCCGAAACTAACAACATTGTGAAGCAACTGTACTCCAATAAAAAATTAAGAAAAAACAGAAAAAGCTAACCAGACTGTCTAGGACCTTGTAGACCTTGTAAATAGTTTCACTTCCCCTCAAACCCACTCCAGTGTCCTTGCCTGGAGAATCCCAGGGACAGGAGAGCCTGGTGGGCTTCCGTCTATGGGGTCACACAGAGTCGGATACTACTGAAGTGACTTAGCAGCAGCAGCAGCAGAACAAGGTGTGAAGCATCAGAGATTTCTCAGAAGAGTCCTCCACTCTCTGGAGTACACAGTAAAGAATGGTAACGGCTGAGAACAGTGGGAGCTTTTTTCAGTAATCTCTCTTAGGAGGTAGTTGAAGAGGAAAGGTTATGTTCTGGATCTGCTGTGAAGCAACTGCCAACAGAATTTGCTAAAAGATTGGATGTGGCTTGTGAGAAAAAGAAAAGGATTATCGTAGTCCATTGGTCTGAGCAACTGAAAAGGTCAAGATGCCATTGACAGAGATGCCATTAATTATAGAAAGAGAAGATTTGAAATGGGAAGTATCAGAAGCTCAGTTTTAGACATTGTGATTTTGAAATTCTTATTAGATATCCAAGTATAAACGTCAGATGGGCAGTTGGAAACATGAGTCAGAACATCAGAGTTGAGGTTGAGGTTGGAGAAAAATCTGAGCTGTGGTAGACAAAACAAGTACTCATTACCAGGCAGTCCTCCCCTCCTTCTTGGCAGAAGAGAGGTTCTGCGTCCCAGTTTCCTTGCTATGGGGCAAACCCATTAGGCTGGTTCAGCTTCATGAGCTAAGAGTGAAAATTAAAGATGTTAAATACTAGTGAGTGAGCCTCCAGCACTCTTTCTCTTTACCATGTGGCAACCAAGGACATGGGTTTGGGTGAACTCTGAGAGTTGGTGATGGACAGGGAGCCCTGGCGTGCTGCGGTTCATGGGGTCGCAAAGAGTCGGACACGACTGAGCGACTGAACTGAACTGAACTGAGCCAAGGAAGACACATGTTTCAGGACACCCAAAGAGCCTGGATGCCTGAGTTAGGTGTGGCAGAACTTTCCACCCCACACTCCTGTCTTCCCCTGGTCATGTAGAAAGAAGGAGAAATCAGTTTTTGTTGTAGTAAATCACGGTGAATATCTTAGCAGAGACTCATTAGCCTATCTTAATGAATATGGGCGTCATCAGCATGTACATATTACTTAAAAAACAGGAGACTGAAATCACCAAGGGAGTGATTATACATAGAAAGGAAAAGAGTTCCAGTGTTTAGCTCTCAGGGAAAAGAGGCAGAAAGAGCAGTGGAGACTGAAAGGAAGCAGTCAGTAAGCAAAGAAGAAAACCAGAAGGGTGGCCAACTGAAGATAGTGCTTTAAGGAGGTTGCAGTGACTGAGTCAGTTGCAGCCTGTAGATCAGGTAATGTAAGGATTGAGAATTGACCATTGGAATTGACAACTTGGTGGTCATTAATGACGTTGACAATTGCAGTTTCAATTTAATAGTGGGATTAAAACTCGCTGAACTGGTTCAAAAGAAATTGGAAAGATTGAAATCAGACACATTAGAATTGTATAGACAATTCTTTCTGTATTGTATCTAATAAAATAGTTAAAACATAAAGGTGTTGTAGAGCTCCAGTACTCTTGCTTGGAAAATCCCATGGATGGAGGAGCCTGATGGGCTGCAGTCCATGGGGTCGCTAAGGGTCGGACACGACTGAGCGACTTCACTTTCACTTTTCACTTTCACACATTGGAGAAGGAAATGGCAACCCACTCCAGTGTTCTTGCCTGGAGAATCCCAGGGACGGGGGAGCCTGGTGGGCTGCCGTCTATGGGGTCACACAGAGTCGGACACGACTGAAGTGACTTAGCAGCAGCAGCAGCCTCATGTTTTGAAAGTCTTAATTAATCTTAAAGATTTTGTTTTGTGTGTATGCATATATATGTATCTATGCATTTTTTTGTGGCTAAAAAGGTGTAAAACTGCTACGGTAAATTTTATTTTTTAAAAAATTCTTGGAACTTTCTTTTGTATATTAAACTAAAAGAAATGTTGTGGTTCATGCCAAAGTGCTTTATTATAGAATTTTCATTTACAGTTTACTGTCTAGAAGATGCTATCCTGTAAATAAAGGGCACCAATGCCTCCACACATTAGTAGCTTAAAATCAGTATAAGAACCACCTCTTATCAGGAATCAAACACTTTAAAGTTGAAATAACCTATGACTATGAAACAATGCCAAGATGTTAATGTATAAATAATTTTAAAATCATTTAAATGCTGCCAACATGATGATCCATGATAGTGTTCCATATGCCAGGAAGTTGTAACATTTTGAAACTTTTACTGTTTCTAAGACCATCTGTGTGTTTTGTGTAAATTATGACTGTTAAACTGATAAAACACTGGAGGTAAAAAAACACATTTATACATGCAGGGAAATGATACATGAAAAATCGGCAGTTTGTATACAAAATTACTGCTCTTATTTAGATCATAATTGTTTCTGTTGGATTTTCTTCCCTTAGGCAAAGTAAAATTGAGTAATTAAAACAAAAACTTAAAACAGAAACATAATGCCTGATGTTAATTCTTTTTTTTTTCAAAAATGCAAAGTAAATTCTTAAGAGATGTTGGTTATTAGATATTTTATGTGGTTCTTCTTTCCTCAGCTTTGTTCTTGAATGATTGTTTTCATTTCTATTGTCAAAGTACTTTGCCAAATGTGTTGAATACAGACAAACAGGAGATTAAAGCACATATTATCTTTATGAAAGGCATATGAAGATTGCATGGTTATTGCTACAGTTTTGGTTATAGGAATTTCTAGAGTTCTTTAATGTGGTGGCTTTCTTTGTTGAAAATTTAAAGTACAACGCTCCCAGCTGTAGGAACAAAGCCACACCCTACAAAAAAGGAAAATATGTAATTGAATTGTAACTGCACCTGCATTTTTTGATGTTCTAAGTCATTTCTTTTTACCCTGACGAGTATTCCAAGCCAGATTTTAGATCTATGATGATTATAAACCAGGAATATATAAAAAGCATTTTCTTATTTTCCTACCTGAGAGGAGAATCTTTAGAACTTTTTTGGCATGTATTTCTTAGAACAATTTGAAAGAGACATTAGATGGTTTTTGTCTCTAGTGTTCTTTCTTTCTTGTCTTCCCCCACCCAAACTTGAGTATTTATATGGAGAATGAGAAATAGAAGGGAAGGCTGGATTAAATAGATTTACTCCATATATCTGAAACTTAGATATAACCATTATTATTAATAAATGAATTTTTCCCATAGAAATGAATTAGAGGACCTAAGCTTTTTTTTTTTTTTTTTGCTGTAGAACATTTAGATATAGTTTATAAAAATGATATATTGCTTTTATTTCACTATGTTTTGGAAATATTGTACTTAAATTCAAGATTTTTAAAACATTATTTATTTATTTTTGGCTGTGCTGGTTTTTCATTGCTGTGTGGGCTTTTCTCTAGGGCCAGTGAGTGGTGGCTACTATTTGTTGTGGTGTGCAGACCTCTCATTCCAGTGGCTTCTCTTGTTTCCAAGCGTGGGCTCTCGGGTGCACAGAGTTCAGCAGTTGCAGTGAGTGGATTCAGTAATTGCTGCATCCATGCTCAATAGCTGTGCTATGCAGGCTTAGCTGCTCCTCAGCATGTGGGATCCTCCTGGATCAGGAATCAAACTCGTGTCTCCTGCATTAGCAGGAGGATTCTTAATCACTGATCCAGCACGGAAGCCCCTCAAGATTATTTTGTATGAGTGGAAAACTGAGAATGTTATTAATAAGATTGGGGAAAACAATACCATATATTAAGAAAAAAATCTGTGTTCAAGCAAAAAAACTAAAATGGCCCTTGAATTAAAGAAAAAGATAAATACAGTTGAAAGTACATACCACAAATAAATTCCTAGGCTGCAAAAGGGCATAACTGTGTGTAAAGATTCTCAATTACAGAATTATGTTGCTGACAACTAGACCCAAAAAGGCCAAGAAAAAAATGTTAGCATGATTTTGAGCTTCTGAACGGAGTGAATCATCATTGGTAAAAAGAGAATAGAAACTTACTAGTGCCAAAATATTGTGAAATGGTATTAATCTTATTTAAAAACGTGCCATTTATTTTAAATCTGTAGACCTGGGGTAATTTTAAAATTATTCAGTTCAGTTCAGTTCAGTCGCTCAGTCGTGTCCGACTCCCCGCGACCCCATGAATCACAGCACGCCAGGCCTCCCTGTCCATCACCAACTCCCGGAGTACACTCAAACTCATGTCCACAGAGTCGGTGATGCCATCCAGCCATCTCATTCTCCGTCGTCCCCTTCTCCTCCCGCCCCCAACCTTTCCCAGCATCAGAGTCTTTTCCAGTGAGTCAACTCGTTGCATGAGGTGGCCAAAGTATTGCAGTTTCAGCTTCAGCATCAGTCCTTCCAATGAACATCCAGGATTGATCTCCTTTAGAATGGACTGGTTGGATCTCCTTGCAGTATAAGGGACTCTCAAGAGTCTTCTCCAACACCACAGTTCAAAAGCATTGATTCTTCGGCGATCAGCTTTCTTCACAGTACAACTCTCACATCCATACATGACCACGGGAAAAACCATTGCCTTGACTAGACGGACCTTGGTTGGCAAAGTAATGTCTCTGCTTTTTAATATACTATCAAGGTTGGTCATAACTTTCCTTCCAAGGAGCAAGCGTCTTTTAATTTCATGGCTGCAATCAGCATCTGCAGTGATTTTGGAGCCCAAAAAAATAAAGTCTGACACTGTTTCCACTGTTTTTCCATCTATTTCCCATGAAGTGATGGGACCAGATGCCATGATCTTTGTTTTCTGAATGTTGAGCTTCAAGCCAACCTTTTCACTCTCCTCTTTCACTTTCATCAAGAGGCTTTTGAGTTCCTCTTCACTTTCTGCCATAAGGGTAGTGTCATCTGCATATCTGAGGATATTGATATTTCTCCCAGCAATCTTGATTCCAGCTTGTGCTTCTTCCAGCTCAGCGTTCCTCATGATGTACTCTGCATATAAGTTAAATAAGCAAGGTGACAATATACAACCTTTACGTACACCTTTTCCTATTTGGAATCAGTCTGTTGTTCCATGTCCAGTTCTAACTGTTGCTTCCTGACCTGCATACAGGTTTCTCAAGAGGCAGGTCAGGTGGTCTGGGATTCCCATGTCTTTCAGAATGTTCCACAGTTTATTGTGATCGACACAGTCAAAGGCTTTGGCATAGTCAATGAAGCAGAAATAGATGTTTTTCTGAAACTCTCTTGCTTTCTCCATGATCCAGCGGATGTTGGCAATTTGATCTCTGGTGCCTCTGCCTTTTCTAAAACCTGCTTGAACATCTGGGAGTTCACGGTTTACATACTGCTGAAGCCTGGCTTGGAGAATTTTGAGCATGACTTTACTAGCGTGTGAGATGAGTGCAATTGTGCGGTAGTTTGAGCATTCTTTGGCATTGCCTTTCTTTGGGATTGGAATGAAGACTGACCTCTTCCAGTCCTGTGGCCACTGCTGAGTTTTCCAAATCTGCTGGCATATTGAGTGCAGCACTTTCACAGCATCATCTTTCAAGACTTGAAATAGCTCAACTGGAATTCCATCACCTCCACTAGCTTTGTTAGTAGTGATGGTTTCTAAGGCCCACTTGACTTCACATTCCAAGATGTCTGGCTCTAGGTCAGTGATCACATTATCGTGACTATCTTGGTCGTGAAGATCTTTTTTGTTACCTTAGTAAAAAGATAAGTATGTTAAAAATCATGCTGGTTTTGGGAGAATCACACCATTATTCAATGTCTGCGGCATGTTTCCCATATGTTTTTATTGGTTCTTTACAAAATAAACATTCTCTTGATGGTAGCTATAGGTATGGCAGGCATAATGTCAGAAGGAAATAGCCCATCTCTCAGAGAAGATATTAATAAAATTTATATAATTCATTTATAAGCATAAAAACAAATGTATTCATAAGTTAAATGATTTAAGGTATTCAGTAGTACCTGTTGTTGTTGTTTAGTTGCTGAGTCATGTCCCATTCTTTTGCGACCCCATGGACTGTAGCCTGCCAGGCTCTTCTGTCTTTGGGATTTATCAGGCAAGAATACTGGTGTGAGCTGCCATTTCCTCCTCCAGGGGATCTTCCTGACCCACAGATTCAACCTGAATTGCCTGAATTGCAGGTGAATTCTTTACTGCTGAGCTACCAGGAAAGCCCAATAGTTGTTCAGTAATCCAGTCATGTCTAACTCTTTGAGAGCCCGTGGACTGCAGCATACCAAGCCCCTCTGTCCTTCACCATCTCCCGAAGCTTGCCCAAATTCATGTCCATTGTATCAGTGATGCAATAATATTTCTGTGTGTGTGGGTGTTAGTCGCTCATTCATGTCTGACTCTTTGCGATCCCATGGAGTGTAGCCCGCCAGGCTCCTCTGTCCATGGAATTCTTCAGGCTAGAATAGTAGAGTGGGTTGCCATTTCCTTCTCCAGGGGATCTTCCTGACTCAGGGATCGAACCCGGGTCTCTTGCATTGCAGGCAGATTCTTTACCATCTGAGCTGTAGGGAAGTCCCTGATTATTGGTTATTGTGAGGACACTAGCAATTTACTACTCTACCATAGTAATAACAGTAGCTGTTGTATGTTGAGCACTGCCATGTACAGACGTTATATTATCTCATTTAATCCCCTTTGAAACTCAGTGAATAAGCTATGTTCTTTCCATTATGTTATACTTACACCTGTCAATTGTGTCTTTTATTTTTTTATTTTTTCAATTGTGTCTTAATGGAGATGAGGAGGAGGCTAATGCTAGTGATAATGATAATGATGAAGAGGATATTTACATTAAACACTTAATGCCGCACTTACTATGTGCAGGCCCCATTCTAAGCACTTTATATATATATTGGCCATTTTATCCTCACAGCAGACTTGTCACATAATACTAAAATTTCACTAATGCAGCGGTTAACTCCAAACTGGCTGTGGAGACACCTGCCTTTTGTTTACTGACAGCATTTTCTAAAGGTTCTATAGATTTTTCCACTAAGGATCTGGAGAGATTAGTTCATACAGTGGAGGTTACAGTGGTTTTGAAACTAAACTAGATACATTTGAGTATTAGTCCATATTATGCCCAGTAATAACAACTGTAATATAACAAAGATTTATAAAATTTGAAGTTTGATATATTCACAAAAGATGACCTATAAATGGCCAAGTTCAATCAAGTAAGTTCAACTAAACCAGTTATAGTTTAATCAATGGTTCAAATAAACTAAAACCATTTATTCTGAACAGTAGAGGTCTTTCCTATTAGATATTAGGAGATTTTCTAAAGAGGATGGTAAATGACTCTTCACCATTTGGCATTTAAAGAAACGATTTATATGAAAAGGGAATGAGTCAGAGAATTATTTAACTGACTATATAGTCAATTGTGCAATTTGTGGATTAGCTAGATTATAATTTCATCAGCTGTACACACATCAAAAGTTATTGCTGAAAAATTAAGCAGTTATGAGAAATTAAATGAATGGGAAATTAAATAAAAATATTGATGTAGTAGCTTTGCAATTATATATATATACAATAAAATGTTGTAAAAGCTAAATAGTAAGAATACAGTGTAGATGGTAAACATCATCCTGGACTCATTTCTGAAATTCCAGATAATTTTCTTCCAAATAACCTTTTACTGTCATTTACCCAGAATTATGTCATTTTAGTATTTAAAAGAAGAGTTTAGAAGACTTTCATGTTTGAAACTCTTAACTTTTAAGTTAAAATTTAGAGATGAATAATACATATTGTTTCCGTCTTCTTTGTTTGTGGCTTTGTGACATAACATTTTTAAATGACTTGTCTTATTTTTTGAGATAAGTTGTGTCTTGAATTTTAATTTTTTTCCTACCTGTCCTCAAAGCAGCCTGCTACAAATATGTTATATGTCTTAAAGATTTTTTGTTACTTAGTTAAAAAAATAAATTACAAAGAAATGCTTTCATTATGTTACTTATTCTTATCAAAGCCATAGTCCAGAAACCATTTTATTGTCAATTTCATCTACTTATCACACCCCTGTATTAAGACTTTATTCATTCTTCTTTGAAAAATGTGGGGAAATTTTCAGTGTCTGTATGCTTTAACATGAAGAGCAAGGCATTTAGTGGCCTTTTAACTTAGGTAAGATGACTAACCATCCTGATTTGCAGGGAACTGTCCTAGTGTTAGCACCAAAAATCCCAGTCCCAGGAAAATAACCTTTAGTTATCAGAAAACTGAGACTGTTGGTCACCCTATAGATGGTTTAATGTAGTTGATTTAGATATGAATGAGAAAACACATCAATACAGGGTATCAGTAAAATGTGGTTTAAATAGAAGAGTTGTATCTGTAGCATTTCTTTGATAAGCAAGTTAAAGGTTTGAAAATCATTAATGAAGCTCGGAGAAAAATTCAGTTATACATAAAAGATGATGTAACACCTCCCATTCCCCGTGCTAAGAGGTACAATTGTTAGAATGCAATATGTCATCAGTTCTTTTTCCGGTCCTTCTCTGCTTCCTGTGTGTCTTTGTAGGCTTCTTTGATTTCCCTTGTTGGTGTGATATTTTGGTAAAAAGCAGCTGACTCACATCCCATCCAGATCCCCAGGGTCCTCCAGATCCTTCATAAATTTGGCATTCAGCCCTCTCCTTGCCAGTTGCTTCCTTTCCCCCCAATTCCCACATGTCTCCCTCCTGAGCCATCTGCTCCTCCTCCCTTCCTTCGATCAGTGCTTTCCTCTGGTCTTCCAACTTCTTTCATTGTTCAGTGTCTGTTGCTTCCTTTTCCCCTCTGTTCCCCGACAGGAAATCAACATGCTTTATGCAGTTAATGTCATAGAGCCCCTTTTCCCTGAGAAGTTAAATTTGTGTTCCTGCAAAGTAAATAGGTCATTCTGTTGTGTGAAGGTCAAAGGAAACTGGCGTATTGAACCAGAATTTTTTTTTCCTGTCTCTACATAGTTATGCACATTATATATTTCATCTTTTTTTAAGAATAAATTTTTATTCACGATTCAAATATAAGTTAATCAGTATGAATCTATTATATGAATCATGGGACCAAAGAAATGAGTTAAAAAGTAAACTTATGTCCTATCCTACTTAATTTTCAAATTTAATCACAGAAATCCAGTATATTAGTAAAAGTCAGTAGAGTTTTATATAAGACATGTAATAAATTCAGGTTTTAAAACATATGCATGATTTTATAGACATTTGATCTCTAAATTTCATTGTTTCCATCTGTGACATGAATTGTCTCATAATACCTGTATTAGTTTACAGTGTCCTTGTGGGAAATCAGTGAAAAAATGCATAGGTCATTTTAAATGGTGACACACTCTTTATGGATTAGTAATCAGTATTCTGGTTTTCATTGTTGTTAATATATCTGCCTAACCTCTGGATATATTCAGCAATCAAAAACTGGGTGGAAAAAATCAGGAACTGTTTATGCCATAGCAATTTCAACTTTTCCGAATAAACAAGACCTTGTGTATATGTATATACGAAACAGATTCGGCATTTGTCTCATCTAATTTTCTGTTTATATTGATTTACAACTGTGAGAAAACAAATTTCTACAGAATCAGCATGAGTACTTATTACAGGTGAATATTATGAGTAAGTAATTTTTCAGACTAATACTGGTATTAAGAAACTAATTTGAATCTTTGTTCATCCTTATTGTGAAATGCAATAACCAATGGGGCCGCCACAAGAGAATTAAGTCCTAATGCCCTCAAGCATCCATTCAGTGTAATAAATATACTTTTCTCTTGTACATCAAGAACAGTTCTAGTTATGCACACTTCTCAAGGGAACTGAGAAATGCTGTGATTCAGATGAAGTGCGCTGGTTGAGAACTGCTGGTTTATCATCCTAAGAAACATCTTGAGACTTTCCAGAAACTTGTAATTCTATTTAAATATTTACACATACACTCCTCATGTTTGGATGCTGAAACTAGAAAAACGAAAGCTAACATCTTAGAACTACCTGTGAAGCTCAAGTACTATTTTGAAAGGATTTTAATAAACAGAAGGCTTTCTCAGTTCCAGCACACAAATCAATTTAGATGCAATATAATTATAAATGTAATCCCAATGGGTATTTATTTGATTATTGCTCTAGATTTTCATTATTTGTGTGTTAGATGTGCATTGACTTCCCTGGTGGCTCAGACGGTAAAAGTGTCTGCCTACAGTGTGAGAGACCTGGGTTCGATCCCTGGGTCAGGAAGATCCCCCTGGAGAAGGAAATGGCAACCCACTCCAGTACTCTTGCCTGGAAAATCCCATGGACTGACGCAGGAGCCTGGTGGGCTATAGTCCATGTGGTGGCAAAGAGTTGGACACGACTGAGCAACTCACTTCACTTGTGCATTTAACAGCTTAGATCCTAAGAGCTAGCAAATTATGAAAGTCCAAAGACTTACATAAGATAGGCAAACCTATCCTATTCCCTCTGTCTGGGATGTTTTGAGGTCTACACCCTCTTTATCTAACTCACTCGTTGAAAGTTTGAACTTAAAGTTGAGTTCTAAAGAGGAGCCTACTGCAAAACCCTACCCTGCACTTCTACACTGAATTTATCTTCCTATTATCAGTCCCCTTTCCTTTAGATAACCATTTTGCTTTTAGTCTGTTGCAAATCATTACTTACATATTACTTATCTAGTATACATAAGACACCTAAGGGCCACCTGTGTTTCCTCTGTCTTATAGTTGAAGCCCAGTACATATTTCTTCAGACTTTAAATGAATGAAATATAAATTAGAACAGTGTCTTCTAGCATATGCAGGACTGAAAAATTGCTAATTTGAACATACTTGATTTTATTTCCATATGCACTTATATATTTATTTTCTTACTCTCTTATAAACTGGAAAGGAAGTATCCACGTCATTTCTTTTTTCTAAAACGTCTTTCTTCTTTGGCTTATTAGTAGGATAAGGAAGAAATATTCCACAAGTTAATTATGTGAGTAAATATATTTCTATGTGATTTACAGATATGCACAGAATCTTAGAGATGGAGCTGATGAGAAATTGTAAATGGGCAAATCCCTTCATATTTAAGCAAGAAAAGGAAGCCAGGGAGTTGATTTGCCCGGAGTCATTGATGGATCTATATCATGAGTCAAGTGTAATAGCCAGATATCTTGATGCCTGTTTCATTTTTGCCATGACAGACTACATCTGATCACCCCTTCTCAAAGAAACACTTACATTTAAGATGTTTCCTAACAAAAGAAATCTACAGATATAGAGGTTTACTGGACTCATTTCATACAATTTTGCTACTTGTTTTGTGTCCTAAATTCAATATTTCCCATCATAAAAGTATTATTTTCAATATTTTCCCTTATTATTTGCAATTATTTATCCATTGGGTACAAACATGACCTTGTGTCACTTCGATGAATAATTCTCTACGCATTTTTGCTTTATCAAGTATGCTTTTGAGAACATATCTAAATTAATCTTAAGTGATTATCTTGTTGCCTCAGGATTTCATCCAAAACAATAAAAATAAACACCAATACAGTATACTAACGCATATATATGGAATTTAGAAAGATGATAATGATAACCCTGTATGCGAGACAGCAAAAGAGACACAGGTGTATAGAACAGTCTTTTGGACTCTGCGGGAGAGGGCGAGGGTGGGATGATTTGGATGAATGGCATTGAAACATGTATATTATCATATGTGAAACGAATCACTAGTCCAGGTTCGATGCCTGATACAGGATGCTCGGGACTGGTGCACTGGGATGAACCAGAGGGATGGGATAGTGAGGGAGGTTCAAGATAGGGAACACACGTACACCCGGGGTGGATTCATGTCAGTGTATGGCAAACCCAATAAAATATTGTAAAGTAATTAGCCTCCAATTAAATAAATAAACTACAGCAATTTAAATACTGCTGCTGCTGCTAAGTCACTTCAGTCGTGTCCGACTCTGTGTGACCCCATAGACGGAAGCCCACCAGGCTCCCCCGTCCCTGGGATTCTCCAGGCAAGAACACTGGACTAAGTTAACTTTAATTTATGGCCATTTTGGGGAAGTCTACAGCTCCTTTTTGAAACTGCATTAATTAGACCTTGGTCACATCCTTTAATTGGTGCAAATACTAAGCTATAATAACTTCCCTATTTAGTAAGTTTATAGTGAGACTCAAACCAGAGTGGTGAGAGTATTTTGAAGAATCACAATAACAGCCTCATTGTAGTATTCTTTTCAATAGTCCTCTCTTGATTTCCAGTTAAAGTTCTCTCCTCTTTGATATTAATAACTTGGAGATGGGAGAGACCAGAGACTTGTAAGTTCAGAATGAAAAAGAGCCCTTTCGTATTATTTAGAGGACAAAATAAAACAAACAACCCCCAAAAAACCAACACTGATAAAACTGGCATATCCTGTTTTCGATCAGTTTTTTTAAGTGTACATAAAATGTGTCTCCTTCTGTATGACATATACTCTTGGGACCTCTGTCATTTATAGTCTACATGCCCATTTTTGTCTGGGTCCCTTAGGACACCTAGTTGTAATTCCTAATAAAATCCTTGTAAGTCCATATAAAATGACTCAAGTGTCAGAGAGAAGGTGCAAGTACGTTTGGATGCAGAGATATAGTAGTAGCAGAGGCTAAAGAGTGCCAGATGGAATGTTATCTAGTTTAATAAATAATCTTTGGTGATGTCAGGAAACAATATACTATAGCACTTTTAAGTTTCTTCTAAAAAGTATAATGATCTTTCACATGAGTAAAAGTCCTAACATGTGAAAAATCGGAATACTCTTGAACAGTTTTGGTATTGTACAACGTTGATTTTTTAACCCAGCTTTGTGTTTATGTTGACTGTCAGTATTCTTTCAAATCTCTCAAAATGTTTCTGGCATTCTGAATTTTTTTTCCAGATATGTTTTCTCCAAAATAGTTTTGGATATTTTCCTAAAAGCTAGTCTCAGCCAAATATTAGCTTCAGGAGTGCCTGGCACCTTCAATATGCAATTCAGCCAAGTCCTAAAATTCACTGGACCAAAACCTCATGTGGATGTACACAGCCACTCAGCATCCAGGATCCTCCAATCAGAGAAGATATTCCAGAAAGCAGAAAACATCTCAAAAATTTGAGTGGTTAACTAAGAAAACGTTATAGCTCATAATTCAAATTATCAATGGAGTACACTACCATAAGTATTGAAACTGCAAAATAAACACACGTGGTTAGAGACGGAGCTCGTAATAGCAACTTCTGATTAGCATGATACCCCGAAATAGTTGATTTGCAAATGTTGTTGTCCCTTTGTTTCTTCCTCATAATGCATGCTCATTCAAGCAACTGGGTTTCCTCACATTCCAATCACTTTGATATATTTGATCAGGCCATTACAGTCTTCCAAATAGCCAAGGACTAGTGGCATTTTACTACTGTCTGGGAGCACTTTGTTTAATTATAGGTTAAAGTAGTTTGCCAGATTAAAGGTACAATCTTTTTGTGGTTTCAAGGATGGTGTTCCAACCAGTTTCTTTTATTTTCAGTGTTCTATTAATCATGGATGAAATGTTTCTCTAGAAATACAGTTTTAAAATTTATCTTAAAACCTTGCTTATAAATCTTGCCTATAATTTGGAAAAAATTTTAAATAAGAATACTTTTTTGTAAATTCGCTGTTTTTAAAAAGTTGACTTTTCAAAATGCTTGTAATTTCAGTGTTTGCTCATGATGACCCAGACATAATTTTCTGTTTACCACAGGAAGAATGAATTGTAATCTTTAAAAAACAAAGTAGTAAATTGAAAAATGCATTTGAGTATACAACATTCTCCCCTTAAAACATGGTTCAAACTGCAGAAATCACATAAATTATTTTTAACCTTTATATTTAAAATTATTTTTAATCTGAGCAAAGGGACCGGGATTTTCTTTTCATTACCTGTAATTGGCTAAAATTGGTTTTATCTATTTCTCCATCTTGTTCATATTGTCACTTTTAAAGATGCTTTCTCAAAAAATAATCCCAAGTCTTATGCTGAGGCTGATGCCTAATTTAATGCTGATTCTGCCTTTCTTTTGTTTAAAGGTGAGTTACTTTAAAAGTACTAATACTCTATTAGTAACATCTGACCACTTCAAGTTTTATCTCCTTAAGCCTGAAGAATTTGATAATATGATAAATCATACACTTGTAAAATAATCCAGTGTGCATTAAGAAAATTACTAACAGATGGCACAGGTTTTCTCTTCCTAAATCTTACAAATCTAGGTGATCATGAAGCTTTCAAGGCGGATCACACTAGAAAAAGGCTCATGTTTAAGTCACCTTTAAGAGCATCATCTTGTATAGGAAAATTTCAAAAGCAGTTGAACTCAATCTGTATAATACTAGTTGAAAATAATGGAACTCTGTCTCCTTGAGTGGATAAAGTGTAATTTGCTAAGGAATCCATTATTTCTTATTTCTTTGCCTTTTAGCATTCATGGTGTCACTCTTCTCTCACCTAGATAACATCATATCACCATATTGCGTTATGCATCATGCTTATAAAAGATCATGTCAGATTTTCTCATTTTTATTAGGAAAACTTATACATATCCTGTTCAAATTTTAAATATGTCATAGTAATAAGTACATATTTACATGGGAAAAGAGAGCCATCCCTCCATAGAGGAACTAATGTAACATATTTACCTAACTAGATTTCTCCTACAAAGAACAAATGCATATGTGAAATGTAAACAGGTCCATCTTTTCCACTGGCAGCTAGGTGGATTAATGGCAATTAGTTTGGCTATTCAGATCACTCAGGCTTAAATATGGAGTGTAATGGAAGGAGGGCCATCAATCTAATGCTCTCAGGGAGGTCCACCAATAGCACCTATTTCTTCCCCAAGCCACTGAGTCTCTCAATCTATATGAGACATTGCTGATTTGTAGTCTGTGGCATGAGAAGCACAGAAAATAGAAGCTCTTGTTTTCTGTCCAAAAGTAAGTGCACTCGGTAAACTTTACTTTGGATTTATGTAGAATGAATTCCAATCACTTGCCCAATGATCTGGAGCAAGTTTCTGATATGCTCTGAGCATTAGTTTTCTCATCCTTTAATAGAAAAATATATCTCACCTGTGAGACTGTTATACAAATGAATGATGATGCATGCAACAATGTCATGTACACAGCACATGTTGCTGCCTCATGGTTCTCGTTAATCATGACAGTAATGATATTCCAGGTTGTTGTTTAAATACAGTAGTACATTTATGAAATTTACCGCAGATTCACTGATGTATTTTTCATGTGTTTGAGGAAAAGACTTCCAAAAGCAGTTTACACTTAGGACATAAGTTTTTTCAGGTTTTTCCAGTTGTTAAGTCGTTTAAAACCTCCTATTGAAATGTTAGCATCTTTAAATGTATGTATTATTTTGGTGTGAGGACATCAGGATTTGAGTTTTTCTCTGTACAGTAACAGAAAAGAGTGTATTTCTAACAAATTCTCAAATATCAAGCCTTTCAATGAAGAAATGATGACCAAAATCAAAGAATTCTATGTATCCTACATCTCAGATCTTGAAAAATCTGATAGTGTGCTTTCTCAGTGGGAGTGGAGCAAGATTCTAGAGATACAGAAAACTCCTTGTCACTGTAGAATATCTATTTTATATAGAAGAGAAACAGTAAGCATAAGATAGAATTTTTTGTTTGATTTTTGTTTCTTATTGGTTTTAATCTTACTCTTTCATTTTCCCACTGACGGATATCACAAATATCAGAACCTTACCAGAAAAGTTCTGAATGCTGAAACCTCCTATGTAGGTTTTTATGGAAGAAACCTAGGATTCACGAAATTCTGAATTTCAAATCGAAGTTCAAACATAATTTATAGCCTTAAGGTTGGGAACAATCCAGAACACTGACATCCTTAACACTATTAATACTTTTTGCATGTATATTCCATTGAGAATGTTTTTGTCTTCACTGGGGAACTTTATTGTTTATAGTTGGAAAAAGACTGTTGCAAATGTATCATTCTAAATGGTGTTTGAAATACTCTTCAGGTAGACATTTTCATTTTTGTTTTTGCAGATTACTATAGAAATATAAGGGACAGGATACATTTATTTCGATTTATTTATCCACAAGATGACCATTAGTTCTCTAGAAATAGTGAGAAGTACATATGTGTAATTGTGAAGATTAATGTAAGCCACGAAAAATTTCCTTTAAGCCCTAGCTCAGACCTTTCTCCCCAAGGTTCTGTTCTGTCCCTCACATGTGGAAATTATCCTGCTTGCTTTCTCTTAGGTAGTATATAGATACATTTTCATTTGTTTTACCATGTGTTGTGGTGGAGAAGAGGGGGTTATCTATCATCCTTTATCTTATCATGTGTCTCTTACGAAATGAGGCACACATTTGCCAAATAAGTGAGCTAGGTTCCGGCGTAGTCTTGTGATCAATAAAAGAGAGTGAAGCAACTGACCATATGGATATTGAATCTCTGACCCTGTCTGATGAGCCCTGACTCTGATTAATCAATTAAGCTTGTCACATGCAAGTCGCTTCTTGTTCTCTTAGCTCTTTTAGATTAAAATACCACAGAACAGGGATGTGTGTTTATTTCAATTTATGGCTTATTTTAGGGATCTTCCTACTTGTATAGAATCTTAATAAACAGTATTAAATGTTAAAAAGTATTAAATGCTTTTATTGCTTATTTATATTTTTAGGTTACAAATTTATTTACATAAACAAGTCTCCTTACTTAATTTCCATACTTCATTTCTATAAAGTCATTCTGCATTTCTGAATCCAAGAATCCCTTTCATTTCATACTCAGCCTTGGTTTGGACTTTGTCTGCCATGGTTATATGTTTTCTTCATAATATAAGTGAATTTAAATTTCACAAGTAACAAAATAGTGTCTCTGGAAAAGGCATTATCTTAGCAAGGCATTTGGTGGTAAGAGAAATTCTCACACTGGACCAAAACTGTAGAAAAGAGCTTTGCGTAAGAACCCGTGGTGAGAAAAAAAAAGGATTTACTGTTTGAAAAGTATTTTCAGCTGGTGGACATATAGCTCAAAAGAGCCAAGTGCTTAAAAATGAGCTATTCTCCCCTCAAATATGATGAGCATTTGTCATCTTTATTTCTAGACTATAGTCATAATTCCTCCATAGATTTTTATTTCAGGCTATCCTAACAGTGACTGTATGTAAATTCAGAATTATAGCCAGATGGTTGGAATAGGTGATAAAAAGCAATCCTGTTTTCGTAGGAAAGTGAAAATTGCCCATAAGACTTTGTTTTTACCTTTAAAACAGCAGGACATTGTTTCATGAGACCTGTGAAGGAACTAATACATTAACTTTAATGGCTGGGAACTAATTTCTCATATGCATATAGAATACTACCGTGTAATACATAGAATTTTCAGAGGTAAAAATCAATCAACTTAACTTACTTTGCCGGGATGGCTGGCACAGGCTGGTTTCTTCTCAAACCACTCTTTTATATTGCCTTCTTTTTACAGGATTCACTTTTGGGTTCTGATCTTAATGACTTGGGAACCAGACACCTGGGGAATCAGCTAAAAGCCCTCAGTTTCATCTGCTGTCCATTTCACTGGCAGTCGGCAGTTGTCTGCCCCTGCTTTGGAATACGATAAATTAGAGATGGCTTTCCTGGTTGACTGGTTCAATAAAATGGTGTCCAGGAGAAAATGCCAAACCCATGTCTTCATATTGACTTTGAACCACACTTAAGCAAGCAAAATAGGTGTCTTTTAATAAGACAGGACTTCCTTTTTTTAAAAATTATTATTCCTTGTTAAAATTAGGATTCATGGCAAGATCATCTGGTGATATAAACTAGATATACAGAAAGGTAATAATTTATACTTTCACATAGAAAATCATCCTCTAACTTAACTATGTCTCTCTGCAGGGTAGCTCCCACTTGCCTGCAATTAGCAGTACAGCCCTTCCTGTTATAGTCTATAATGAAATTATCTTAGGTGTGCTTCTGTGGCATCAAACAGCCAGCTACCAATTTATAAACTGCCATGAGGAAGAAATGAGAAGTTTAGTTGAGAAATGAAAATCACAGAGAAACGCAGCTGCCATAGTCCTAGGCAGCAATTCTCCCAGGCCTGTGTTCTCAGCTGGCAGCTCCCCAAGCTGTGGAGACAGCCACGTGTCCCCACTGGGATAATTGCTTTTTTCTGCATGAGTCTCTTGTTGCTTCTCTCTGATGATCGAGTGTGTTTAAACTCTTGGCAGAAATCATGTTGGTTTTTAAATGGTATTGTAAAGTGGCCCAGCAAACAAATGAAATTGGATCATGTTCTCTTGTATGCATGTAGCCCAAGCAAATATGGAATGCCAATGGAGAGATCCTAATTGCCTGTTTTTCCTCTCAATTCCCTGCCTTGGAGAACAGTTGAAAGACCTACAATAACTTACTTTTTTTTTTTCCCCTTGTAACACTTTCCCTTTTAATGTCACCAGGTAAAATGTAGAATAGTCATTTGTTCTCAATTTGTCATTTTCATAATTTCTTTACAGTGTGTATGTACTTACCCAGGCATCCTTTTGTGGTACAAGACGTTTTGTGTGCGAAAATCTCGTGAACGTCATCCCTACCGTTAAGTAGGCTATAGAGACCAAGGGTGATTGGCATAAGAATAGACAAGCAAATGGATCAGTAACATTCAGATGAAAAATTTTCACAGTGTGATGGAAATCTTACTAATTGTTTTTTATAATCTATACTGAGAAAATATTGTAAATAATAGTATATAATTTATTTTTCTTAGTTTAACCCACCTGTGTTGTACAGTCTCTCATTTTGTATGAGGAGTCCGTAATGAACTGGTCATGAGCACATGGCAGCTATGTATAACAGCCTTTGGATAACCAGCATGAAATCAGGTTACATCTCATCACTAAGCTTGAGTGGGAAGTATTTGGGACAATGCATTTATTCTTCCTTCTTCTCCTTCGTTTCCTGTCTCTCTCTTCTCTCTCCTTTTATTAAAGGTCCCTGGGAACCAGAATGAAGCAGGAATAGAAAGAGTTGAATTTTTTTTGGAAAATACATTGAGAGGCAATAGCCTTTATGAAAAGTAGAGAGGAAATAAACTTTGTTAGCCAGGAAGAAGAACGGTGATTTGCCTAACTGTGGTTTATTATTTTGTTTATTCATCTAAAAGAAAACTTATGTTGGAGATTTTAATATGAAATCATGTTGTTATGGATACATCAGAATCACTTTTAAAAACATTATTTTCTGTGACAAGGTTAGTACAGATAAATAGAATAAAGATTAAGTTCTTGAAATTTCTGTCTATACTTAAGTATTGATGGTGATTCGAGTGGTAGATATAAATTATTTTATATCAATGTTTTTTGACAACTGAAGTTTTTCAAAAATTTTAATTTTGATCTACTTGCTAATGCCATTAAAATTTATGTTCCAAAAAGTAAAACAGCAAAACTATGAATATGTATATTAAAAAATATAAACTACCTATTTTGATATTAAACCATGATTAGTAAAAACATAAAATTTTTTAATTCTCAGCGTGGCTTTTTATTAAATGTTCTTATTGAACCGCTTACCTGAGAGTGTGGATAAGAAATATTGCCAAATAAGAAAGACTATATTCTTTGATAGTATATAAGATCCAAATTATATGAATTATCTTTTATTTGGATATAACATTTTAGATTGCTGTGGGACATGTTTTTATCAAACTCATTGCCTATCATATGAACAGTATAATTGCAGTGTATATCACCAGTGTTTTTCCTTCATTTAGAATGCAGCCTTTGTTTTTGAAAGTTGATATGGTATATGTTAGACGGCATGGATTGCCTTCAATTGGAATTGTTCACATTAATGGTTGATACACTTGCAACCAGACTGGAAAGTGATGGGTATTTTTTCACTTCCTATCACTCTCTGCTCCCTGATCAAACAAGATACCTTTGGTGGGGGGTGGTTTTTGTTGTTACTGTTGTTGAATTAATGCTAAAGGTTAAAGAAATAAAAACTGTTACTCTGACTCTTCTTAACATGTCTCTGTTGAAAGGAGTCCTTAAGGATTATCCAAAACTGCCTTGAGGTTTAGTTCACCACAGTGAATGTCTGGAGGCTGTGACTGGCATCTGGGGTACCTGTGTCTTGTGGTCATTAAGTCTTCAACCCATGCAAAGTACTCTTCCTTTAGTTGACAACAGCTTGGTATCTGTTGCTCAGGTCAAAGATCTGGGCAGAACTGACAGCATTGCTACGAAGAGATATTCTGCCCAAAGAGACTTAGTAGTGAATTGTTTAAGGATGATACCCTGTACTATAATTCACATCAGCTCATTTACTTTGCAAGCAGTGTGAAAACATGATAAAGAATCGTTTTTCAGAAAAAAATAAGTTCTAAACCTGGGTGCTTTAAAACTGCCACTCATATTAACCCTGCTGTTGTCTTTACTACTGTAAATGAATATTTCTGAGCCTTTAATCTTTCAGAAATTGTAAAAATTAAGTACTGCCCAGTTTCCCATAGGTATAATGACACCTATTTGTGTCTTATGTGTATTATTTAAACATATTTCTCTTCTAGCATTCTAAATCAGTGTTCTTTTAATCCATTGTTAGAATCTATTTTAAAAATAGTATTTATAGTAAGAAACACAGATTTTGAATTCAACATCTACTTAAGGAAATGAGATAAATTATATGACAGTTTGGTGGTTAGCAATTTGAAATTGTCTTTGAAGCCCTTAATATAATTAGTGGTTTCGTTTTTGGTCTGCTGAATTCAAGTCACATTAGGTTAATGTAATTAAAAGCAGAAAAGATTTTGTGTAGCCGAACTAGTTAATTAGCCCCAGTTGGTTTAGTAGGTTAACCTAGAGGTGTATGGATAACATTGTGGGGGTGATGCCTGAAAAAAAATTCCTGTGTAACAGATACTGCTTATCATCTGACTTGCTTTAGGGTAGAAAATGAAGACATACCAAGAAGTTCATTTTAAGTTCATCTTTATTTCTGATTTTAAGCACTGATTGCAGGGTAAGCTGTATATGCCATAGAATAACCAGACAAAAACCTTAATTTACTTTCTAAAAGAAAGCTTGCTTCTCTGTGTGCAGAGATAATGTTCCTTCTTGTATTCTGGAAATAAGAATTCTGATTGTAGTTTTTTTCGTGCTCACCAGAAAAAAAAAAAAATGAAATGGTTCTCTCCACTTTTGTTTGACAAGCTACATCTTATTCCTGATTTTTCTATATAATCTTGTTAGTAAACAACACAATAAAGGAGATGAAAGCATTCTATAAGGGATTTTTAGTGACTTCAGAGAAGTCTTTAAGTACTAGGAGAGAAGGCTTTTTCCCCTAAGGAAAAAATCATTTATAGCTTCTTAAAGGGAAAATGCTAGTATATAAGAATCCCACATATCAAATACGTTGAGGTATTCCTTACCTTAATGTCACTATTTTTTTTTTTAAAACCTGAGACTGGTTCTGAAGAAAATATGAAGTGTAAAGTTATTTGAAACTTAAATTTTTTTTTACCATCTCCTCCTTTCTCCTCCTCTGGCTGCTTCCCCCAAAGGAGCAACACCACTGGAAAGTTTTTGTTTTCATCAAGTATGTAGATAGCTGAGGCCCCCACTTTAAGCGCTGTCTAGAGCTTATGGAAATGTGGGCTTCTAATGTGGTTACTACTGAGGGCTGGTTAGGTAGATGGTAATGAGGAAGAGGGACCTCTGCTTGGATTTTTGACACAGGCTAGATGCCAGCATATTGTCTGAAAGCTTAACACGTTCTGCATCTCCACTACCCGGATTATGTTAATTGAAGTAGTCCTGCTGCAGTGCAGTGTTTAACATTGTGTCTGTTCATTATACAAACTCATTTTTGATAGGTTTACAATTTGGCTGTCAGATCCAGCTGCAGGAAGAAATCTGCCACGAAATATTTCTTAGCTTGTTTTAAATAGTGCTATTTTCACATTTATAGTATTTTGTATGTGTTAGAAGACATATTTTTCTTTCTCTGAAGAGAGAGGAAATGTCAATTTTTGGTTTTACAAAGGGGCACTAAGATTTAGAATATACAAAGTTACCTTTTACAATCAATATTTTTATATGACTCAAAATAGTGATGGTTAACAGTAGGTTACTGTTTAAAAGTGGTATGTTATATTTGATTGGGGTTACAGCACTAGGTTTTTTTTCTATTCTTTTGTTTATTGAAAAGAAGAGGCCACCATGCAGTCCACATTTGTGACCATAGAGAATAGAATTATGGCTTTTGGTTTGCTCTGTTTCAATTCAGCCATTGACATAATGCCAAAATCAGTTTGAACTTATGGAAATTGAAGATTGTTGTTTTCTTCCATTATTTTTTCTGTTTCTGTTTCAGTACCTTTTTTGTTTTCTTCCGTCACTTTTGTCAATTTCTGTCTCTATCATCTCAAGGAAAAAAGTTTCTCCCAGGTTTAGTGAGGTTTGTTTGATTTTCCATTTACGTTGTAATGTTCATTTTGGGCTATTTAACCCTTATTGCCAGTGAGTATAGGGTGGAATGTAGGGTTTTATAATGAAAATGTCTTGTTGATGGGATGGAAGTTATATGGGGGCATTTATACTAATCTGGGGAGTCTTCTCACTGCTTTTTTCAGATAGAATAAGCATTTTTTATATTATTTAATTTTAACCCCTCCCTCCTTTTGTCATTTTAATTCAGCATTTATCTTTAGGTCAGAGCCAGGTCTTCAGAGCAAGGCTTGTCAGCCTCAGCACTATTGACATTTCGGATGTGTGATAATATTCTCTATGTGGTGGACTCCTGTGTATTGTAGTATATCAGTGAATTGAAAATGCAGCTTACAGAAAAACATATATCACATGATTTTGCTTTAGTAAAAGTGTGAGTGTGATGTATTTTTTAATATCTTTATATCCATATATACTCATCTATATACTGAGAGAGAGGGAGGGACAAAAAAAATGTTCACAAGTGTTAACAGAAGTTAACTTTTGGAAGTATTTTTTTCATGTGACATTTATTTGTTATTTTTAGTCTGTTTGAGAATTTAGGTAAGTATATATGAAAAGAATAATTCTATCATTAACATATGTTGTAACTGCTAGACACCTTTATAAAAATGCTTCATTAGCTAATACACTAATTTTATCTACAAAAACCGTTTGCATTCATCAAAAAATCTTTCAGGTGACTACTCTATGCAGATGTTTTTCTAAGCATGAAGGACAGAATTGTGAATGATGTAGAGAAAAGTTACAGGAAGGTTCTTAAAATGATACATGGAGAATCATGATCTTTCTTTAATAAAAGGACTCAAAAAAAATCAAGTTCTAAAGCCCCCCAAATTAAAACCACTTTGTTAATATTTGATTTGTCCTAATACATAAAGATTTAGTTACAATCTCTAGTTTGGGGTAGCTGAATTGAAATGAAACCATTTGGGCATTTCAAAACAGTGTGACCTCTGCCTTTATAAAGTAGTAAACTCCTGGTGTAGGATGAAAAAAAAATTGTATTTGAATGGTTCCTTCCTTCCTCCCTTCCTTCCCTACTTTCTTTCTTTTTTTGTTTCCTCCTTTGTTTAATCTGTAGACTGTACAGAATAACTTTGAGGTCAAAACCTCCATAAATAAACATTCTGGAAGTTCTCCCTGACAAAACTTTTCCAAGGTTCAGAGCTTTATAGATATTCATGGTTAATTGAACTCCACTTCCCACCAAAAGCATATTAAATTAAGTGAAGATAGTTCAATTTCCTCATCCCAATCTTAATTCATGGTTAGCTTCAGCCTACTTATTGTACTACACGTCTGCTTATATTTGTAATTAATTCTTCTTCAAGTAATTAAGTGTTCAAGAGTGTACCCAAATGAATTTCCAGATGATTTATTGGGATCTGTTTAGTCTCTGCCTCGTAAGTCCCTAAGAAATTGTTGGGCAGAAATAAAATCTATGTTTTTTTGGACATGTCAGTTTCTGCAATGTTTTGGAGATTAAGATATATTCCTTTAAAGCAACTCTGGCAAGTTAAGTAATGAGAAATAGTTTTGTTTCCACATCTTGTAATACTAGAAAATGGTTCTTGAAATTACTTATGGCTAATACATATTTGCATATTAATTATAGCCACATAGTATTAAGAATTTCCCAAACAGTGCAGTCCTACTATATAATATCCTGTGATAAAGCATAATGAAAAAGAATATAAAAAAGCATGTACATATATTTATAGCTGAATCATTTTGCTATACAGCAGAAATTAACACAGTATTATAAATATACATGAATTAAAAAAAATTCCTTTTTCTTTTTTCCACTTATTAACCAAATTGCTCATGCAATTTTTTGCTTTTCCTTTAATTAAATAATATGAAAGAACCCAGCCGGTCTGGAAACACAAATTTCTAGTTATACAGAATGTAATAACTTTACAAGAATTGTAGGTAAGGAAATATTTTGCCTCTTTTATATGGTACCTTTGGAATAAATTCTGTTTAAAGTTATTACCTATAAATGTGGCAAATACTACACATCAGCTTTTTTATTTAATTAGGCTTTCTTTGCATGCTTAGAAAGTTGACTTCACTTACAAAGACCCATGTCATATAAAAATTACTAAAGCAATTTTAATTATATTCATGTGAAACTTTTTTTTTAAGATACGAGGAGGAAAGCTCATGATTACTTACACCCGCAAAAGTGATGCAGGCAAATATGTTTGTGTTGGTACCAACATGGTTGGGGAGCGTGAGAGTGAAGTAGCAGAGCTCACTGTGTTAGGTAAGTACAGTTTTCTTTGACTTGCTTAACTGTAAAGTGAATCTCTTATTATTATTTAGTACATTTATGCAGCAATCTGCCTGCCAGTGCAGGAGATGCGGGTTTGATTCTTGGGTGAGGAAGATCCTCTAGAGTAGGAAATGGCAACCCACGCCAGTATTCTTTCCTGGAGAATCCCATGGACAAAGGGCTAGTGTCCTTGGGGTCACAGAGAGTCAGACATGACTGAGTGACTAAACAACAACAAGGGAAAAATAAGTGGCCTCTTCAAGAAGGTGAACCAGTATTTCGGGAATGGGAAAAAGACAGATGAAATTAGTAAAGCAGCCTTAGATAAAGTAGCCAAGACATAGAAAGACAAATAGGAGGAGACACAACACCAAGCCAGGAGAAGTGGGGAGCTCTGTGGAATACTTTATAAATTATAAATCAGCTCCTCCATAACTTCCAAAATGGCTTTAAGTTTCTGTATTTTTTTTTGAGATGACTTTTTCTAATTTTAGAGAGACCGTCCTTTGTGAAGAGACCTAGTAACTTGGCAGTCACTGTGGATGACAGTGCGGAATTTAAATGTGAGGCCCGAGGTGACCCTGTGCCCACCGTACGATGGAGGAAAGATGATGGGGAACTGCCCAAGTCCAGGTATGAATGAGAATCTAATGATGGGGTTCATCTACCCGGAGTTTCTATGGCTCTCATCTGACCACTGTTCACATGTAAGCCACTAGAATGGTTTACTCTGGACTCTTTGATCTCCTTGGGCCAGACACAGTAACAGAGATAATTAGAATCAGAAGGTTGCCGTGCTTTCTCTGAGAGTTTCAGATAAGACTGTACATTCATGACCCAACATGCCTAGGAACCCTTGTAAGATGTGCTGTTCCTTAAACAGTTTTCTCTTTGTCCAGCCAGACTACAGTTAATACCAGTGTCTTATATGGGAGTAGGTAGGCAAGGGAGGTACAGCATTAAAGGTATAACTGTGAACCAGTTAAAAAGCAGACTTCCTTTTCCTTAGCTACAATATCACCAGGGAATGGTAGAAGAGGTCAGAGTTCCTTGGTATCTGTCAAATCCTTAAATTGCCTAGAAGCAGAGATACACTCCCAGCCTTAGGGAATGAAGTAATAAAATGAAACTTTCAGGCACTATCTTGAGGCTGTCATCTCTCCTGTGGCCATTCATTCACCAAACATACCTTGAGCCCCTATTAGGTTTGCGGTTACAGCAATGGTTTAGATAAAGCTTCTGTTGTCAGTGAACTCACCAAAGGAGACATGTATGGATAGATTCAGAGTAACATAGCAAACCTTTTTATTGTATAAAGGTAGACCTGTGGGAGCAGAAAATCAGGAGAGAGTTCTCAAAGGGAAGTGACAAGGAAGCAATGTCTTGAAAAATATATCAACTTGATAGAAAGAGAAGAAGAATATTCAGGGAAAGAGACATCATAACACAGACACAAATCTAAGAATGTTTTGTGTGGTGGAAAGTTAGCATGGCAGCACATGGGGCCTGGGGCAAGAAGCCTGGGGAAATCAGGCCGGAGACAGAGAGGCTGAATTCACAAGACTTTGTGTGGATTAAAGGATTTTTAATCATATGGTGTGTACTTGATGAGCCAAGAGAGACATTACTATGAATCTGATTGCTTTTTAGAGAAAATAAAATTTTTAGCATTAGGGCTATCACATCAATGGGGGTGAGGCCAGTGGCTGGGTCACCATTGTTGTTGTCCAGATAAGAGTTGTGAATTGCCAGAATGGGGAGATAAGATGGAAATAGGATAGGGGTCCATTATCAAGACCAAACTGATGAATTGAATGATTTGTTACATATAGGGAGCTGGTGAAGGAAGACAGGTAGATTGTGTTAGGAGAGGGAGTTGTTTTATGTGCTAGGGTAAGAAAAGAAAGTTTTATATAACATATTAAATAGTAGGTATCTGTGGAATATGATGTCTAATTACTAGTCAGTACAATGAATTTGAGCTTACATAGGAGCTAGAAATATTTGTGTAGTCAATCAATATATAACCTACTGGATAGTTTAACTCAGGGATTTCATGTAGAGTAAAAAGAAGATTAAAGTGAAATTTCAAGGGACATCCAAGATTTAAGAAAAAGGATGAGACAAGGCAAGAGAACTCTAGCATGAGACTGTCTGGGTACAAATAAATACCAACTCTGCATTAAAATAGCTGCAGAACAAAGCCAGTTTACCTTACCTTCCTATGCCTCAGTTTTCTCATGTGCCAAATGGAGATGAGCGTAATACTTTATAAGTTGTTATAAGAATTTTAAAATAGAAAACCTACAGAATACTTGAAGTCAGATGTATAATAAGAATGTATTTAGTGATCACCTAAATTTTACTCTGAGTACAGGAGCTTGAGGAAAGTGCTGAATAAGTGCCAACTTTGCCCAAAAATATTCTGTTAAAAAGTATGTTAACACATATGTATGGAATCTAGAAAGATGATAGTGATGATATATTTGCAGGGGAGCAATGGAGATACAGACGTAGAGAACAGACTTATGGACGCATAAGTGGGAAGGAGGGAGAGGGTGGGATATATGGAGAGAGTACAGGGAAACGTACACATTACCATATGTGAAATAGGTAGCCAATGGGAGTTTGCTTCATGACTCAGGGAACTCAGAGGCTCTGTAACAACCTGGATGGGTGGGATGAGGAGGGAAATGGGAGGGAGGTTGAAGAGGGAGGAGACATAGGTATACCTATGGTTGATTCATGTTGATGTTTGGCAGAAACCAATACAATATTGTAAAATAATCATCCTTCAACTAAAAATAAATAAGCTTAATTTTTAAAAAGTAGTGTAACATTTTTGCCCCTATGAATATAAAAAATGCTCGTTTCTATGTGCATGCTTACATAGAAGATTGCCACATCATTTACCTTTTGCTTTAAATTATCTGAAGAGAACATTGCATGTGATTTGATGTCTAAATATGCCACAATTGTAACAGTGGAATTCTTCACGTAGAAGCTCACTTAACTGTGCTTTCTTTTGTTATGTCACTAGATATGAAATCAGAGATGATCATACCTTGAAAATTCGGAAGGTGACAGCTAGTGACATGGGGTCATATACTTGTGTTGCAGAAAACATGGTTGGAAAAGCTGAAGCATCAGCTACTCTTACGGTCCAAGGTAAGATCTGGAGAACTTTTTTTGAGATTGACTTATAATATGAGATACAACATTGATATTTTATAATATGATAAATTAGTTTGTGTAAATTATAAACTTTAAATAGTGCTGTGTATATTTTATTTCAAACATATTTAAAGGAAATTATTGTTTTGCTTATGGGAACCCTATAAGTGTTTGTTACAGGAGAAGTACAAGAGCTTTTTTGTCTTGGGCAGGTAGAGGAAGAGAATGTGCTTTAATCTCCGGGTCTTCAAACATAAAGCTTTACTTAAATGACAGGTATTGCCACAAAAATTTGATCTTTAAATGGAAATAAATCTACTGTTCCTTCAGGTTATGCACTTTCAAGTGTCTGTTCAGAACAAAAAGGTGAAAAGACTGTTTCCTTCTAGAATGTAAGATTCACCCACAGAGTAGGGAATTTTGCAGTTTTTTTCTGTGCACACAGTGCCTGTGACTTAACAGACAGACAATAAATATTTGTTGAGTGAATGAATCACATTTGTACTTTGCTAATTTTGATGAAGACTTATTATTTGGTGTGATGTGAACCAAAATGGATGCCATATTCTACAACTACAAGGTTTTGAACATCAAAATCATGTCTGTAACTGATATGCAGAAACGGTTCTGTCACCTCCTTTGAGTCCATAATTTCATATGTTCTTTTTCATTCTCATAATATCTTTTTCCTTCTTCCATCATGTCATGCTGACTATTTCGTACTATGTCTTATCTGAGAACTTTCTTTCTTTTTTTTTTAGGGACATTATTTATTGTGGAATTTGAGAGACAGTGACCTTTAAAGAACTTTGTGTTGATGAAAAAAATCCATATTTTGACAAGTATATAGAGTAAAAAGGGATTTTGGCCATAAACCACTTGTTTCTGAGTATGACATTAGCAACACTTGCTCTGTCATCATTTCTGAGCACTGTCTCCTCTAAGGCTATTATGAAGAAAAAGGTGCCTTTTGAGGGAGTGCTTCTACTCTGGGCTTTCTACAAAAGAGCCTTGTGGGCTTTTTACACTAGGAAAAAAAAGAATAAAGAATATTTCCTTCCTGTCTCTAAAGCCATTATGTCCCACTTTGGGGTTTTCAGCTCAACCTCATAAAAACAAAAGAAAAAAAGAGAAAAGATCAAGAACAAACATTGAATTTCTAAGGCCTAGACTACTTCTCTTTAATCTAAGTTAGATTTGAACTCCACAGAAGACTAACACTGTAAGAAAAAAAAAACCCTTTGCATTTAGAAAAAGCATAAATTTAAGAGATGTCAAGTTCGAGTTCAAAAGCCCTCCAGAGGGAGTGAAAGTAGCCCAGGATGAATACAAGACATGAAAAGGTGTGTCTATCTCCAGGCAGTGGTGACAGGGAGCTTGACTGTCTATTGCATTAGTCAGAGAAATGTTTCACTTTATAAAGTCCTTTACCTTGGGAATTTGATGCTTTTGTAAATAATAGCTGTTCTTCTGTGTCTATAGTAGACATTGAAATCAAAATAGAGTTTCTTCCTTCAATCATACTCAATTCCAAAGTTAATTCAGCCTTAAGTTTTCCATGTGGAATTTGTGTTCCTAAGCCTGGATTTCAGTGAAAACAGGGGTATAAATGATCAAATCCAAAACTACTTAAGGAATTTAGAAGTTCTTATTTCAACTTCATTGGGGTTTTTTTATAGACTTATGAAATATCTGTATATTGTTGAGAAGTTATTATTTTATTCAAGTATTAAAATATGTGCATTACCATCACTGTTAAAATACAAGCTAGAATAATATGCACAAATGTGAAAGAAAGCAAAATGATCGCCAACAGCAAAAGATAACTAAGGAATAGAAACAAAAGAAAGTTTTCAAGGGTAACTTGAAAAGCTATATATATATATTTTTTTTTTTTCCTTGAGATTAAATGAGGAAAAACACTAGTTACTGCAAAGGAAACTAATCAAAAAATTAATTCATTTGACAGCAGGAAACAATTATAAGAAGTTTAGTACCATAGTTGTTTTTGATTTCTGTATTTTATTTGTAGTTCACTTTTAAAAGGCACTATTGGAGTCAGTATGAGCTTAAAAATAACCTTTTCCTTTCCTCATTCCAAATGCAACAAATATTTAATTTTGAGAATTGATGTTGGGCAATAGAACCCTGTGTTCCAGGTAGAAGTTTTGGGGAAAAAAAGTTTCTTAAGTAAGGATAAGCATTTGATTTTCCACCCCCAATACACTTATGATGTACTTACACTTAGTTCTAACATTTAAAAATTAACCCTGATTGGAGAATTCTTGCTTTTTTAATTTTTTCTTTAAAATCTCAATTCTGCTCTTTTAGAGACTCTATCTCTGTATTTCCTTAAACATTCCATTCTCAACTCGTGATTTCTTTGACTTTTCTATTATGTACTCTTCAGTGCTTAGCATGGTTCAGTTCAGTTCAGTTCAATCGCTCAGTCATGTCCGACTCTCCGCGACCTCATGAATCACAGCAAGCCAGGCCTCCCTGTCCATCACCAACTCCCGGAGTTCACTCAAACTCATGCCCATTGAGTCGGTGATGCCATCCAGCCATCTCATTCTCTGTCGTCCCCTTCTCCTCCCGCCCCCAATCCTTCCCAGCATCAGAGTCTTTTCCAGTGAGTCAACTCATTGCATGAGGTGGCCAAAGTATTGGAGTTTCAGCTTTAGCATGGTGCTAGGAGCCTGGTAGGCTGCAGTCCGTGGGGTCGCTAAGGGTCAGACACGACTGAGCGACTTCACTTTCACTGTTCACTTTGACACATTGGAGAAGGAAATGGCAACCCACTCCAGTGTTCTTGCCTGGAGAATCCCAGGGACGGGGGAGCCTGGTGAGCTTCCGTCTATGGGGTCGCACAGAGTCAGACACAACTGAAGTGACTGAGCAGCAGTAGTAGCAGGCCTCTAATAGACACTTTATATAATACATGTTACAATTTGAAATAGGCATTTGAACTCCAATGTTCTAGTAGAGTGGTAGAAGTATCACAGGGATGTCCAGGGGAAATTCAACATCTCCTGGTAACTTTGATTCTGAGTGCCAACAGCAGGTTGCACTAAATCATATTTGAAGAGCTTGTTATCTATGATGACTGCCTGGTGGTCTGTGTTTGAAAGGAGCAGAATAAAACCTGGGGCTTGACAGTGTTTCCTAAACTTAGATGAAGTTTGTTATCTGAGCTAATCTGAAATATCTCATCATATATATCTGAGCTTATCTGAAGCTTACTAAATATCCAGGTTATTAGGCATGCCCCTTGGAGAACCTGATTTAATAGATCTTCGTTGGGTCACAGAAATGTGTTTTTATTTTTTGTTTTCAAGCAAGCTCATCAGTCCTTGTAATGAGAAGTTATCAGATGAACTTACAGAAAGAATAAAGGGCTTTAAAAATTACTCTAGAGTTCAGGAATTACCAGAGCTAGAAGAATTGTGTAGTGAAGAGTATAGACATTGGAGTCAGATAGAATGTTGTTGAATCTTATTTCTGTTATTTGCCTAATGTGTGACCTAGAAAAAGTTATTTAAATTTCTTGAGTCTTAGTTGCCCCATGTATAACAAGTGGACAGTAATACCAACCTCACAACATTTTTCAAGTATTAAATTAGATTTTACATATAAAAAGCTTCACATATTGTGTGTTACAAAGTGTTTTATAAATAAGGAGCATTGTACTATACAAGTGTTATTGTTAGTGATAGCTTCATTGTTTAATTTTAATAATATTAGCTATTTCATAAGAAAAATAGTAATGTTCAGATAATTCTAGACAGATAGTTCTTCCTTTGCAATTGTAAATGAGAAATCTGAAGTAATATAATCATGATAATTTATTATGTAACACATTATTAAAACTCTTCTCAAATATAAATCTTTACATTTTTATTAAAAAAACTTTGACTTTTAAACTTAATGTGCTAGATTTAATGTTGAGGTTATGCAAAATAACTAGATAATTTAATGAAAATTATGACCCTTTGGGAATAGAAATGATTTCAAAAATGATTACATTTCATGTGTAATGGGGTGTTACTGTCGTGGAAAAATGTTCAGCAACTCAAAGGATCTGTAGTAATTTGACCTATTGAAAAATTATTAATGTCCATTACATGACCAATAAAAAATGATGAAGTAATGCTGTTTGGAATGATAGCAATAGAAAAGTGTTTCTATTTAACTCTGAGTTAACCAGAAAATTCAGTCAAACTAAACTTGATATTCTGTCATTTTCTGAAATAATCAAAATATTATTATCTATAAATGTAAATCATCAATATTGTTATATTTATGCCTTGTGTTTTTATGCACCATTTTCCCTCCATCTGGTAATAACATTAACACACCTCCTCAAGAATTCTCTTTGTAAACCTAAATACACAAACAAATTCAAGCATCTTTTTAAAGAAATATTGTGTCAGTTTTGATTGATTACATTGTTGTTGTTCAGTCACTGGATCATTATTATATTTGCATTTTAATGTTGATAAGTGTTAAGATTGCTGTCACGGTAGAAATGAATTATCTTCTAAACTAGCGTTGCATATTGCACAACGGCCCCATCTCTTAAGGAAATAGATATATAATGTGGTATTTATAACTATTTTATAGGTTGTGACGTACCTATAAAATGTAAAGTCCAACTGGAACAGAATAGATGCAGAGAGGCACCCAGCCAAGTTTTTAAACAGTGTGCCATTGAAACTGCTGAAATTTATGCCTCTGGTTGGTGTTTTAAGAATGGTTGTGAGTTTGTTTTATGTAATTTTACTATCTTAACCTAAACCTATTAGGCCTTTATTAGATGTGTGCCAGGTGGGCTTGAGATTCTTCTTGAAATCACATGATGGCCAACCTAAATTTTCCTACTTGTTTTTATTTTTGAATAAATTCATAGTTAATGTAAAAAGTGGGTACATTTAGTTTCTTTGTTGAAAGTAGCCTTTTAGAAAATCATGGTGGTTGTCCCCCCAAAACACTTATAGAAAAATAAGGTAAGAAAAATAACTTTTCATTTCTAGTAATGGCAAAATATTTAAAATTTGGATTTATTTATGATGGCAATCATATCTATAGCTTTTTAAATAATTCCACATTTTGAAGCATGCTCTCTTGAAAGAAAGCTAGTCGATAACACCACAAGAGTTTTAACTCCAAATATCTCCCATTTCCAAGTTTGTCCTCCACCCTAAGATTTTTTACAGTTCTTTGGTTCAGTGATATTCATTGCTTAAACAGGGTGAAGTCGATGGCATTATTAATCTTTCCACTCCCTTTGCAACTTCACAGATAAAGCAGCTCTTATTACTGTCACTATTTCATTGACAAAGTAAATTTGTGACTCTCTATCACCAGAGCGATCGTGTTCCCATCGCTGTGTCTGTCACAGGAAACCGAAATGAAAAGGAACTTCCATATACCAGCTATTTCCCAAGCAATCACATGTTATCTCTGCTGACTTGAACCATTAAGAAAATCTAATCCCATTTTGTGTGTCTTTCTTACAATAGGCACTAAAAGACTTATAGTCCTTCATTTCCCTGTAGCCCTGAGTGCTGGGCCAGTCAGACACAGGAAGCTGGACGTTTAGTTCACACCCCACTGCACTCTCCACAGGCCTCTCACAGGGACCAGTTAGTCTCTGAAGCTTAAGAAACAGTTGCTTTTTCTGCCCTTTCAGCAATAGCTCTGTTAAAAGAAAAGGCAGATGCCACACGTCTCTAAACCAGGTGATGCTCTGTAACCAGACAAATGGGATTTCTGTGAAACTCCAGCTCTTTTCCTATAAGTGCTTGTCCATTTTTCTTCCCTTGATGTGAAATTGCTCCATTCTCTCCATTTCATCACCTGTTTTATTATTATTTTTTTAGTTCTAAAATATGGTATCATGAATGATGTTGCTCTCTCTTTAAATGTATTCTTGGCATACAATAGGAATGTTCACATGAATCATGCAAGGATGTGCATTCTATTCTGTCCTGCTGAACTATTATTTTGTCTTATGTTTCCCGTAAGTATTCTGCCTTCCACCCAATGAAGGAACAGAGCGCTTTTTCGTTAGAATTGATCATCCACTGACAGCTTGTGGAAGGCTGAGCCTTGAAGCTTAAGATTGACTGAGACCAGAGAGACACAATGGCAGAAAAAAAGAAAAAAGACCAGTGCAGTCTTTTGCTGACTTAATTGCTACTGACGGAATGTTTACTAGAGCTCCTCTCTTTGCTGCTGGTGAACTCTGTGCCTCAAAACAAAAACAGAAAACCTTTGCTGAAATATCTTGGGCACTATAGTCTATGACTGACCCCTATTTAACACCCCAATGAATTGGGAATTTAACAATAGTCATGATTTTCAGTAAAGCAAGAAGGAACTATCAGGTTTGTCTAAGCTTTTAAGATTCTCCTAACCCAGTGTGGGAGTATTAATTCAGAGGAAATAGTAGTGATGCAGTGAACACAGGTGCAGACAAGCCATAAGAAGCTGAATTCTTCCACATTCTTCATTTCAGTTGGTGGTAATGCAGCATGCAGATGCACAGTAGTAGGCAGCTTAGGTGTTGGTGAGGTCATGCTTTACTTTTCCATTTTTCAAATGTCAGTCACCTTAAAATTTATTTTGCTTTTTAAATATCTCTCAACACCTTTCTTATCTTCTTATCACTGCTTTATTATCTCTTGCCCGGTGAAACTGTTAACATCTAACCAGTTTCTTTGCCTCCATCTTGTCTCATAGAATCCATCTTCCACACAACAGATATGTTGACCTGAAACACAGATCGAGTTATATTAGTTCCATCCATAAAACATAGTCATGCTTCCCATCTCTAACAATAGGATTCAAAATACTTCAATACTACTCTGCCTATTAGCTACATAATTCTCTCTGGCTCCTCCCTTCAGGGTAGCAGTGTTATATTGTTTGCATCTTTTTTTCATGTAAAGATCACCATGTCTATTATGTCTGGGCTTTTCTTTTGGTAAGTTTTGGTCTAAAATGCCCTGCCCCCATTGACCCATCTTCTGCATCTTCTATCTGTAATTACTTCTGTAATTCTTCTGTAATTACTCCTGTCCTTGGACCCAGCTTAGGTCGGCATCTCCAGAAAGCTCTGCAGACAATCCTCACCCCAGTATCAGGCTAGGGATACTTTGGATTGGGGGGACGCATTGGATTCTGTTGCCACCCTTATTGCATTTCAACATCTGCTCAGTTGACTGTGAGTTCCTTGCAGGCACACTTTGTTTACTTTGCCTTCTTAGTCTCATTGCTTATTGCAGTCTTAGGAGCATCCTTGATGTTCATGTACCATTTTCTGTCTGAGCCAATCAAGGACTGCCCCGATACATATCAGCTGTGGGATCCTGGGCAAGTCAGTTAACTTCTCTGAGTCAGTGTTTTGCTTTTCTGCAATTATAATTTTCTGTGGTTCTTTCACACTGAGGCTGGTCTGTCAAAATCAGTTGGACTGCGTTTTAGGGAGATATTTTTAATGCTGCATTAGGGAAATTCTGTAGGGTAGAACTAATAACACACTCTTTTCTGACATACATATGGATTCAAAAGCTGAATATATAGGAAGTGACATGTCTGATTCTTAGGTTTCTCATCTGTTAAATGGGAGTGAAAGTATCTTCCTCATAGGACTTTGTGGAAATTAATGAGCAATTATGAAATGCTAGCACACTGTGAAGCGTTGAAATGCTCTATAAAAGGAGAAGCAGGAAAAATGATATGAAGAAAGAGCAGAAAGAGAAAGAGGTCATTTCAGTGATGCGTCTTCATATGTGTCAGAATCAGGGCTACATGTAGTTTTATTGCCCTTTAGCTGCCTGACACTGGCTGTATGAAAAGATTAAAGTCAGAGCCACATGTGCACCTCCGTTGCTTTGCATAGATACACAATAAACATTTTTAAGTAAGCAATGACTATCAAGTCTTCTGTAATTGTGGTTTAAAAAAAATATCAATTCTTATTCTAGTTGCTTCAGGAAACAGAAAATAAGTTAGGTACACAAAAAAATTCTACATTTAGTTTAAAATGGTTTTTGTTTTTATTAATTGTGTGTATTTGGTGTACATTTGAGACCCAAATAGTTTTTTATTACAGATCCATAATTAACATGACTCCCTTTGATCTTTAAACATAATTATTTTCCCTCCTAATATGTTCAATGCTGCTAAATTTCCTGCTAAAATAAATAATACTGAATTCTTCATTCATTGCTTCTTCCATAGTTATAATCCATATATTGGAACAATTGAGTTAACTAGATTTAAAAATAATTTGATAGATGGTCTCCAGTAATAACTACTATATAATTTAAAACTTTAACAGTCTCAAAAATGGATCAGAAGTGCACATTTAAAACAAATGCACATTTGTACATTGAACCTTTTGTAAGATGTGAAATAGCAACTTTGAAGATTACCAAACCACATGTGAATCTTACACAATGTTGCATGTTGTATGTCTGGCCTTTTTTTTTTTTATGGACCACTATATAATTATTTCTGGATGTAAAATTAAAATTTAAGTAGAAATAAAACAATGTAGTTGACTGTGGATTTTATTGCCAGTAGTGAGGGATAAACTTCTATAAACTTGCATTCAAAACAAACTCTAGGGGAAAAAAGGCCTTTTTGTAAATTTGTGGTTCCCATAAACAGGCTTCACCATGTTTAGCTTTTTATCAGCATATGAGATCTGATAGAGTGTAAGAGTCATATCACGTTTTAGAGCTGGTATATTATCTAAACAGAAAAGAAGTAAAGAGAGAAAAAACTGGACCCTTCAGTTCTGAATTCCCTTTCTTTGATGTTGACTTCATTTAAATCATTTGTTGGAACAGTTTGCTTAAATTGCTGATTGCAGAAAAGCAGGCAGTATAATAGTGCATTGTTTCTGACCCATAACGTGGTTATTTGAGTCAGAGCCAAAACTAATAGTGTCAGAGGGCCTTTTTGCAGGTTCAAGTCAGATTTACTATAATCCAAGATTGTTGTTAAGGACTGTGAGTTCACTACTTGAAATGGTAAATAAAGTATTTCAGATTAAAATAAAAAACAAAAACTGTGAGTTCAACATTTTGAGGAAACACATATTATGAGGCCCTCAAAGTTTTACCTGATGAATTTAAGAAGCTCGATATGTGTGAGACACGTTTGCCACACTCTGACAAGAGATGGCAGGCTGGTTCTTTGGGGAATGATTCTTCATGACATGTGGCAGTAAGCCACAAAGGCCCAGGAAAGTCAGTGGTACTAGAGTAAACAGTACTTCAGGGCTTCAAGGAATGGGATACACACACACACACACACACACACACACACACACACACACACACAGTGTGTTTTATATATATATATATATATACCATCTCCTATTATATGTATTGCTACTCTTAATGTTGAACTCGACACTTATTCTGAATGGCCCCCTTATGGGATTTGTTGTGGCTTTTTGTGTTGTTGCTGTTGGTTGTTTTGTAGTTAAAAATAATGTTTTAAAATTTTTTAACTGAAGATTTGAGGAGCTAATGAGAAAGAAATGATTTGTGGTTATAAAAAGAAAACCCCCAAAGACAATGTGTGATTGAAGACTTTTAAAGAGTCAGTATTGCCAGCTGAGCTCTTTGTGAACAGGCTGAAAGTAGAGTGCTCAGAGCCAGGAGGTTTAATGAAGTCCCACTGCAGAATTTAACAAGAGAATGATTTGTGAGAATGGCTTCCACTCCTAACTGTTCTGATCCAGTGGCATAAATAGGATGCTGAGCTCCACTCCTGCTGGGTTTTTTTTTTTTTTTTAATGGTATTTTATTTGATTGAGACTCAGTAGCATTACGGCCTATGATTCTTTTCCTTTTTTTTTTTCCCTTTGGTAGAAATGATAAAGTAAAGAGCTTCTTGTGTTCTTATAGCTTTTCAGAGATTTTAACCCTAATGACTGCTGAAGATGTGACATTCCCTTAGATTTCTTTCATTTACTCATGAAAGTTTTGGGTTGCTTTCAGTTATTTCACACAAATTGATATAAATCTTGAAAATTTTTCCAAAGAAAAAGCAATTCTCCACATAACCTTCCTATAGAGAACTTGAAACAGTCTCTTACTTTTTTTTTTTTTTTGCCAAGCAAGTATTTGAAGAAATAAGTAGAGCAGTCAGATACAAGAAATAATTGGTACATAAGATGATTCTGTGACAAATAATGACACAGCATCACACTAGTAAACAGCACATCATGGATCTTTCATTGTGTTATGAGCTTTATTGGAATTTATTCATCTATATAACAGTGGATAAGTTTTTCTCATTGCTCAATTATATAGATGGATAACTTAGTAACCGTCTTGAGAAACCTACATTATGAAATAATGACAGCAACCTGGAAAGATGTAACTGAGTTGTGTGAATCTACAGCATCTGCATTACTCAGCCTGAGAATGAAATTTGAAAAAGTAAATTAGTCTTTTGCTCTAGTCATTAATGGGTAGCTCATTTAAAAACATTAAGTTCATTACTAACAATCTTACATAATTTTAAGACGTGAAATTATGTTGTGATATTGTGAATAATGTAAAAAAGATCCTAAGTTAATTTACATTGATATATTTATTCTGTTTTGTTAAGAATTACTAGGACATAAATGATTGAGATAACTCATTGTTTAAGAGAGAATAATCATAAAGAGAATGATTTTAGACTGTTTGACATTAAGGACACCCTTTTCTTGTGATAAACTTGTATAAATTAAATATGTAAGATAATTGAAAAGTGGCTTTTCAATGCATCCGTATGTATCAAATTTTATTATTTGCTTACTATCATTTTAAATATTTTATAGGTATACACAGAATGAATAATGATGCTGAACAGTATTCATCCTTACAGATCCACAAATCATTTCTCTATATTCCAAACATTAGGGTCATCATTAGAATAGTTACACTTTATACAGCAGCTGGTGCCCTCTGAGCCTTATTTCAACAATTTAAAATGTAATATGCTTCTTTTTATTTCATTTTTTAAAAGATTTTGTATTAATTAAAAATTCAGTTCAGTTCAGTCACTCAGTCGTGTCCGACTCTTTGCGACCCCATGAATCATAGCACGCCAGGCCTCCCTGTCCAGCAACTCCCGGAGTTTACCCAAACTTATGTCCATCGAGTCGGTGATGCCATCCAGCCATCTCATCCTCTGTCATCCTTTTCTCCTCCTGCCCCCAATCCCTCCCAGCATCAGTGTTTTTTCCAATGAGTCAACACTTTGCATGAGGTGGCCGGAGTATTGGAGTTTCAGCTTTAGCATCAGTCCTTCCAATGAACCCCCAGGACTGATCTCCTTTAGGATGGACTGGTTGGATCTCCTTGCAGTCCAAGGGACTCTCAAGAGTCTTCTCCAGCACCACAGTTCAAAAGCATCAATTCTTTGGCGCTCAGCTTTCTTCACAGTCCAGCTCTCACATCCATACATGACCACTAGAAAAACCATAGCCTTGACTAGACAGACCTTTGCTGCAAAGTAATGTCTCTGCTTTTAATATACTGTCTAGGCTGGTCATAACTTTCCTTCCAAGGAGCAAGCGTCTTTTAATTTCATGGCTGCAATCAGCATCTGCAGTGATTTTGGAGCCCCAAAAAATAAAGTCTGACACTGTTTCCTGTAGCTGAGTAATTGCTTTATAACAGAATTATGAGAGTAGGGAAATATTTAAATGGTTGTTAAAGTTAGCTTTAGCTGTAGGACATTTATTTTGTGTGGTCAGTGTTATTAGGAGAAAATTTAGAGCACTGCACAATTAGAACTGATAGATATGGCATTTTAAAAGGTGCTTTTAAAAAGTTGACATTGTGAATGACAGAAGAGCCATTTCAAGCAGTGTTCTTTTTAGATCATTAGTAAACAGATTAAGGTGTGCTCTTGTGTTTTTACTTATGCTTTTTATTCCCCCCAATGAATAAATACTAAATGAATAAATATAATTGATAATAAGTAAATTTGACCTGATTTAGGCTTATTGGAAATAATGATAAGTTACATAATTTCTGTAGTGGATTGTTGAGATATTGGATAGCAGACAAGGATGAGGACTCTTTTTTACTTACGAAAAAACTGAGGTCAGAATTATCTTTATAATGTATAGCAAACTGAACATACACATTTGATACCTGGTTGCACACATTTGACATTCACAGTAGTTATCCTAAAAGGTTACATCACATCATTTTGCAGAGATGGAATTGGCTGTTTGGACACTGTTCTTTTTTAATGAGAGAATAGAATATAGCATGAGTCATTTCCTCCCCCAAAACCTTTTTATGTGTGTAAAACATGCCCATATGTGACATAGAATAATTGTGTATGCATGTTAATTTCATATATTAATATACAGACTATTCATTTAAATAATGTCTTTTCTGTTAAGGTATGTTTGACATAACATTATATTAGTTTTAGGTGTACAGTATAATGATTCTATATTTATATACATTGCAAAGTGATCAGCACAATAAGTCTAATTAATATCCATCACCATATATAGCTAGAATTTTTTTTTCCTTGTGATGAGAACTTCTAAGATTTACTCTCTTAGCAATTCAAGAATACAGTAGTGTATTAGCAAATGTATTCCCTCTGTTGTACATTATATCTTCCATTATAAAATTTATTTATTTACTATAACTTGGAATTTATAACTTTTGACCTCTTTCATCCATTCCACCTCCCCCTCAACTTAGACAATCATCAATCTGTTCTCTGTATCTTTAAACTTCTTTTTTTTATTTTTTGTTTTAAATTCCACATATAAGTGAGGTCATATGGTATTTTTCTTCCTCTGTCTGACTTATTTCAATTAACATAATACCTTCAAGGTCCATCCATGTTGTCTCAAATTACAGGATACCCTTCTTCTTATGGCTTTATAGTGTTCCATTGTGTACGTACATATTTATTTAGCTAATTAGTTTATATTTCTTTATCCATTCATCCAGTAATGGACATTTAGATTTTTTTCTAAGTCTTGATTATTGTCAATAATTCTGCAATGAATATAGGGTATATATATATACAAATATATATATATATGAATTAGTGTTTTTGTTTGCTTTGGATGAATACCCAAGAGTGGAACTGCTGGATCATATGGAAGTTTTCTTTTTAATTTTTTGAGGACACTCCATATTGTTTTCCATAGTGGCCTCACTCATTTTCATTCTCACTAATAATACACAAAGTAAACTGTTTTCTCCACATCCTTGCCAACATTCTTTGTTTCTTTTTGTTTGTTTGTTTATTTAATATTTATTTATTTATATGGCTGCATGGAGTCTTAGTTGCAGTATGCAGAATCTTTAGTTGAGGCACATGAACTCTTAGTTGCAGCATGTAGAATCTAGTTTCCTAACGAAGGATTGAACCCAGGCCCCCTGCATTGGGAGTGTATACTCTTAGCCACAGAGAAGTCGCTCTTGTCTTTTTAATAATAGCTATTCTCATATATGTGAAGTGATATCCTGCTGTGCTTTTGATTTGCATTTCCCTCAGGGTTAATGATGTTGAGCATCTTTTCATGTGCCTCTTGGCCATCTCTATGTCTTCTTGGATACATGTCTAGTCAGATTCTCTACCCTGATTTTTCTATCTCTGATTTTTCAAATCACATTATTTGGGTTTTTTGCTATTGAGTTTATGAGTGTTTCTTGGATATTAGCCCCTTATCAGAAATATAATTTGCACATATTTTCTCTCATTCAGTGGGCTGCCTTGTAAATAATTTTTCATGGAAAGTTATTTTGTTTATGTCATGGAGCTAAAAGATTTTAGAACCAAATTTACATTAGAATAAGGTTTAATAAGGAGGAGAAGGGGATGACAGAGGATGAGATGGTTGGATGGCACCAACCATCACCATCCAACTTGACTGACATGTGTTTGGGCAAGCTCTGGGATTTGGTGATGGACAGTGAAGCCTGGCATGCTGCAGTCCATGGGGTCTTAAAGAATCAGACATGACTGAGCAACTGAACTGAAGGTTTAACAATTTTTTTTCCTCTTTTTTTTTTTTATTGGAGGCTAATTATTTTGCAATATTATATTGGTTGGTTTTGCCATACATTGACATGAATCCTCCCCAGGTGTACATGAGTTCCCCTTCCTGAACCCCCCTCCCACCTCCCTCCTCCCTTTATCCTCCCTCTGGGTCATCCCCGCACACCAGCCCCAAGCATCCTGTAACATGCATTGACCCTGCACACCAGCCCCGAGCATCCTGTAACATGCATTGACCCTGAACTGGTGATTCGTTTCACATATGACAACATACATGTTTCAATGCCATTCTCCCAAATCATCCCACCCTCACCGTCTCCCACAGAGTCCCAAAGACTATTCTATACATCTGTGTCTCTTTTGCTGTCTCGTATACAGGGTTATCATTTGCATCTTTCTAAATTCCATATATATGTGTTAGTATACTGTATTGGTGTTTTTCTTTCTGGCTTACTTCACTCTGTATAATAGGCTCCAGTTTCATCCACCTCATTAGAACTGATTCAAATGCATTCTTTTTAATGGCTGAGTAATATTTCATTGTGTATATGTACCACAGCTTTCTTATCCATTCGTCTGCAGATGGACATCTAGGTTGCTTCCATGTTCTGGCTATTATAAACAGTTAGACCTAATAGATCTCTATAGGACATTTCACCCCAAAACAATGAATTTCACCTTTTTCTCAAGCACACACAGAACCTTTTCCAGGATAGAGCACATCCTGGGACATAAATCTAGCCTTGGTAAATTCAAAAAAATTGAAATTATTCCAAGCATCTTTTCTGACCACAATGCAGTAAGATTAGATCTCAATTACGGGAGAAAAACTATTAAAAATGCCAACATATGGAGGCTGAACAACACGCTGCTGAATAATGAATAAATCATAGAAGAAATCAAAAGAGAAATCAAAATATGCATAGAAATGAATGAAAATGAAAACAATTTTTTAAAAAAATTTAAACAAACAAGTCATGCAGTCTTCCAAAAACAGCAAGAATTAAAAGAGCTAGACAGACCTGAGCGCCAGTCTTCTATGTCTTACCTGATACGTGATCTTAAGAAAATTACTTAACCTTCATATTTCCCCCTCTACAAAATTGGCATATTGAACTCTTGTACAGAGTTGCTGGGAAGGTTTCTAATGTATGATCTGACACATAGTTACCTAACATTGATGGATCTTCATTAAATTGAGACATAAAAGGTTATGTGATTTATGCAGGATATATCTGATTAATTTTGCAGAGACTCGGATCCAAAATTATTTAACTGTCAGTGAGTAGTTTTATTACTATGCCATCATGTACTTTAATGCTGACCCTCCATGACTTACGCTATTTGAAGATAAGGGTCCCAGATTTTCAACTAAACAAATTTTGGAACACCTTCTATGTATAAAATAATACACTAGACACAGTGAGTGCACAGATAGTCAGCCTGCCTTTATGGTGCTTATTGATAAAGAGAGATGTACACAAATGTCTTTAGTATCAGCAGAATCTACAAAATGGATTTTTAAAGGTATGGGTGGAAGAAAGTGCTTTCAATTGGGTAATGGGGACATTATTGTCATTTGTTCACTCTTTGAACAGATATTTAAATGCAATGTAAATAGGTTCTTCAACTCGAGAAGTTCTAGAGAAATGATGGAAAACAAAGTAGTTAAATACTTGCCCTCATGGAACTTACAGGCTATTTTAAGAAACAGACATCTATAGAATAATCACAAATTTATAGTTTAAGACTATAGTTAAATGCTCTAGAAGAAAAGTTAAGGTCTCTGTGAGAACACAGTAACATTCTGATAAGATTTAGTATCAAATTTAAGGTAGCACCTTGAAGATTTTTTTTTTTTTTTTTTGAGCTGAGGGCTAAGATAAGTAGCAATTTAAAATAGGAGGATCTCAGGGTATAGCATGGGAGAAGGCAATGGCACTCCACTCCAGTACTCTTGCCTGGAAAATCCCGTGGGCGGAGGAGCCTGGTAGGCTGCAGTCAATAGGGTCACAAAGAGTCGGACACAACTGAGGGACTTCACTTTCACGCGTTGAAGAAGGAAATGGCAACCCACTCCAGTGTTCTTGCCTGGAGAATCCCAGGGACAGTGGAGCCTGGTGGGCTGCTGTCTGTGGGGTCGCACAGAGTCGGACACGACTGAAGTGACTTAGCAGCAGCAGCAGGGTATAGCATAAACAGAACCAGAAGTAATAAGGAGCAAAGGGTACTCAAGAATGAGAAGACCTACATGGCTAAGTTAGAAAGGTGGGAGAAGGAAGGAATATGAGAAAACACCAAAGAGTTACTTAGCAAAGCCATGTTAGGGATTTTGCTCGGACACGACTGAGCGACTGAACTGAACTGAACTGAACTGAGACCCTATTGAAAGCTTTTGAGCTAAATATGCTATAGTCAGATTAGTTTAGTTTTTAGCATTCTGGTTGCTTTGTGAGGTTGGAATGGAAAAAAAGCAAGGCATTATTTCAGGTGATTGCTGTTGCATAACTTGCCCAGGATGGTGGTAACAGAGTTAGAAAGAGGTGGATGGAATGGAGAAATAGTTATGAAGTAAAAGCTATGGAATTTGGTAATGAATTGTACATCTCAAAGAAGAAGAAAGATCTAGGTTTCTGGCTTTCTAAATTGATTTAGGGACTATTACCAGCAAAACTGCAAGATTCAACCAGTCCATCCTAAAGGAGATCAGTCCTGAGTGTTCACTGGAAGGACTGACGTTGAAGCTGAAACTCCAATGCTTTGGCCACCTGTCGGGAAGAGCTGACTCATTTGAGAAGACAATGATGCTGGGAAAGATTGAAGGCAGGAGGAGAAGGGGATGACAGAGGATAAAATGGCTGGATGGCATAACCAGCTCAATGGACATGAGCTTGGGTAAACTCCAGGAGTTGGTGATGGACAGGGAGGCCTGATGTGCTGCAGTCCAGGGGGTCGCAAAGAGTTGGACAGAACTGAGCGACTGAACTGATACTGATGCCACCAAAATTATGATCCTGAGATCCTACATCAGGTGGCATACACATCATCATAGATTTCTGGATACCTGCATTCAAGTTTCAGACACTTTAGCAGGCAAATGACAAGTTGCACCATTTGATAACTATTTTGGGGTACATTGGGGACATTTTTAGGAACAGAAGGAAAAGAAGTTTATTAACTTTCTCTGGCATAGTGCAAAATATTTTGTTTATCAGGCATAGTGCAAGATATTTTGTGCAGATAACAAAGTTTTCAATCATGGTACTGTTGGCATTAGGGGTTGGATCCTACTTTGTTATGGGAAGCTTTCTTGTGTGTTGTAGGATATTTATCAGCATCTCTGACCGCTGCCTTGTAGATGCCCGAAGCACCCCTGCTTCAGCTGTGACAATCAGAATTGCTTCTGGAACCACTGATCTAAAGAATAAAGTGAGATAGTTAAGTGGAGGGGAAAAGTTCATGGTATTTTATGTACCAATTAAATATATTCTAAAAATGTCCTTCTTAGTCACTCTATTTTGTATGCCTGAAGACTTGAAAGACATAATGACAGGCTTTTATGTTAAACTCAATCTTTTCCCTAAAAAGAAATCATATCTCATATTAAAATATCTTGAGAGTTTTTAATTGTTAGAGATATTATCATTCATGAGTATCTATGCGTATAATTTCTCTTGTGTAACTGTAACTGGGTTTTGTCAGTTCAACTGCAGATAGCTTCATTGCTTAAATATTTCAGTGTTCTTCTATTTTATTGAAATGTATTTCTTCTCAAAAAAATCTTATAACTCACTGCTTTGCTCCATTCATATTCTTCTGGAATGTGGTATTTACAGTTCTAGTCTGTACTATTTGTTCATTGAACCTTGCTGTTCAAAAAGCACAATGTGTGAGAATGAGTAAAATCACATCAGTTTATGGATTCACTATTGTTTAGCTACTAATAATGAAAATAATTGTATGACCCATTGCTGACAGTGAAGAATCCGGATACTTTATCTAATTCATAAGTATAAATTCAAGTATTTTTGCCATTATGCTTCAAAAATAGAGATTTCAATGTGAAAATATCCAAATTGTAACTTTACCTTTGTGCTCAACTTACAAATATTTTAATTTCTTGCAATTTTCTGATATCACCTGGATTTATATTATGAGCTATGTATATAAAGTACTTCATCAACTTTAAGTAATGTTAACTGAAAAGAATATTTCCCAGGACATTTTCTAGTAGAGTATCCATTTGTATGGGAATAATCAGAAGGAAAAATATTGGAGGCGGAGGGATATATCTGTTGTCCTGCTTTATTTCTATAGTCTTAAAATTACAGCGTAGAAAGCACTTTAAGAGTCAACTGCTCTATTTCTTTACCAGACAGGGTTATATAGCTAAGCTGATGTGGCCAAATGGAAATAAATCCCATATTTAAAGACCTCTAGAGACATCACAGTTGGCAACCAATTCATGGTTCAGCGACCTTTACTGTTAACTGCTTCTTTTCTCTACTTTTCCTAAGTGTCCACGCTATTATTTAGGCCCATTATCTTCTTCTTTTCTGGCCTAAGTAGTTATCAAGATTGGCTGGTCACTGTATTTATTAGACATAATCTGAAGATATCTTAAGTATCTGTCCAGCTGACTTGTTTTCTCAGACTAAAAAAAGGCCTCTTCTTCCAGCTTCTGTGTAATTTTTTCAAACATTTATCATCTTTCTGACTCATGTCTCCTGAATATGACAAGCAGATAAAAGAAATGAGTCTTTTCTCTCTCCTTTCCTCCCCACCTGCCTTGCTTCATTCTTTGCTTCCGTCATTTTTGTGTATTCGCTCTTAGCTTCTTCTCTCATTTATACCAAAAAATTATTGTCCGAATAGTGTACATCCTTAGAATACAGAAGATTTCAAACTAATTAAATAATCTGGAGTTTTTTGGTGACTCATTCAAAAGAGGAAGAAACTCTTTTACTCTATAATCATATGTATGTGTATTTGTGTGGGGGGGAGGAGAGCGTGGGAGAATGGGGGAGAGAAAGAGGCTAAATTCTCAACACCATGTTAAACCGTTCATTTTCTAAAAATTGTTACTCAAGTACATAATTTGTATATCTCCAAATATTTTAGAGTGCTATCCCATTTCTCCTTTTGAATCAAAAGGGTACCAGAATTTTATAATTATATTATACATATATATATTATATAAATGTGTGTGTGTATTTTAGATTTTGCTTAACTCCCCTTCCTCCTGAACCCAACCTCAAGAAAATAAAATCTGGGTGAAAACACTATGCTTCATATACAAACTCGGCTTTGGGGCAAATTCTCCAATCCTTCACCCCTTTCCAAACTCCCTACAATGTAAAGAAATTTCAGTCTGTTCCTGAAGATGGATTATAATCTGCATGATGTTGAAATGTTAAAAGACAAAAATTAGTAAGGTTTTTTTCCTTTTAAAAATACGTATTTACTTTGTATAGTTATTTTAACTTCCTATTTGGCACATTTACCCTAAGAAGTATTTTTGTCAAAATATTATTTGTCCTCATCTTCAAAAGTGTATTATTTTTTAAATGTATATTGACATAAAATGTCACTTCAAGACAAGAATTGATTAAAGTTGATTTACCCTTAAGAAATGATTACTTTTTTTCCCCCAAAAGGTGAACTTTTTAAAAGGCTTTAAGTCTCTTTACTTCTCACCTTTTAATTTCCCATATCTTTTTCAAACTATAAATATTCTTTAAGGAATTTTAATATCATGAGGAATACTTTAAAATTCCTTTCATTCAGAGGTAGTAAGGATTTTAGGTTAAACAGTTTATGTAAAATGAAATAGATTATTTGTCCTATTGCATATCATTCTCCCCAAACTGATTAACTAGTAGGAAAATTTGTACCGACTTGGATTTAGTCAAGAAACCTGGGAGACTGTCTTTGGTTAGTCATCTGTAACCTTGAAGAAGTTCTTTTTAACAATTTAGGTTCTTAGACTGATGAATTCTAAGGTCACTTCCAGAGCTAACATTTTGTTGTTTTATTGTTTTATTAGAGATAGAGACAGACTTTTCCTCTTTCTTAAGAGGAAAGGGGTTGGGATAGAGATGCTCCCAGCCTTTAAAGCAGAGAAAAAAAAAAAGAAGTTGAGAAGAGTTCTGTAGAGAGTGGGAAAGAAGCTGCTCATAAACCAGGGGCATTAGAGGATAATGAATGGACAGGATCCAAATAACTCATTTTTTTCTGATTTTTTCTGGACTAATCTAACTCAACAATAATGAGCACTGCCTGTTGTGTTGAAGGTCTCTGTTTTCTGTATAGGGGAAAAAAATCCTCCATCCTGACCCTGAGAAAAATATGAAGAAAGGGGAAATCAGTGAAAAACTTAAAGATTTAAAGACATTTCTGTCATTTATTCTCAGTGAGTAAAAGGATTTTATGTGGAGGATCTAAATGGCATTTATTTGTTTGCTAAAACTAGAACAAATGAAATTGTGTCAGGCAGGTTTTCATTTAGATAAGAAGACTCACTTCCTGATAGACATGGTTGTTAAAAGCTTAAAAGATCATTCAAGATAGAGTCCTCTCAAAAACCTCTGATGTTTTAGGAGCTTCTGTGTTAGATGTTGTCTTAGATAAGTTTTAGGGTCCTTAATAGACTATGAAATATTTTACAGTTATCAACTTCCATTGATGTTATATGCAAGTACACTAGCCGGACATTCTTAAACACACTGGACTTTAATTAAAAGATTCAACTGCTGCCGTTCAGCTAGTAAAGCGTACAAGCAAGGGAAAAGTGCCTTTTAAAATTTTAAATGAACTAATTCCCGGTGAATTTTTGGTTTCTAACATGTTAAATATTTTTGAAACTGTTTAAGGAATTTTAAATTACTGAAAATACATGACTAGAAACTATTGATGAATCATTTTCTGATCTCCTGACTTTCAGTAAGGCTTGATTTTAACTGTAGCAGTCTAATCAAATTTATTTTCAGAGATTACCCAAAAGATAATTTTATGACTTTGTTTTTTCAAAGCTATGTTGCTGTAGTTATCAGGTTTGCTTTCTTGTAGTTTCCGAACATTTCTTTCTGTCATTTAAAAGACATCATCTTGAAGCTTTTGAGAACTGTAAACAAGCCCCATCTTCTCTGTATGTGTTTTTAAATCTGGATGGCATGTTTGATGCTATGATAAACATTATGCCTGAGTAAATGAGATTTTTTTAAACTTTTCTTGCCTGCATGAATGAAAAATTAGAGATTTTACTTTAGAGTGAAAAATAAAAACAATCTATTTCACTCATACTAAAGAGAACATGTGAGTTAAAAGTGTATTTCTGAATTACCTTTCAAATTTGCAGATGTGGTAACAATAGAGAGAACAGGAGAATGCTTCTATTTTAAAATTACCGTTTCACAGTAGCAGTGCTTAGAATAATTCATTTATCTAAGGCACAGAAATGCAATCAAGTCTAATTAATTGTGACTTCCTGAAAGACATGGGCATTATTTATTTGAGTAAAATGTATTGTGGCTATCTACTGGGCTATTATGAAAAAGCTCTGCATTAGACAGTAATTACCTTTGTTTCTAAATGAGCAAAACAATTGCTTTCCAATATTTTAAATACGTATTACTCAAGCTTTCTATGTTAAAATATCCAATGTTTCAACCCTGAAAACAGGTAATGTGATGAAGTTTTGTTTTCATAATGTGTGTATGTTTTTTCCTGTTTTCTCATTGAAAAATATGCAAGGATACAAATGTAACACTTTTTATTAATGACACTACTCAGCCGATGGTCACGAACCAGCAACACCTAGGTTCTGCAAAATCCCTTGTCATACTCCTGACCTATATAATCATAACCTGTATATTAACCAGATCTAAGGGTGATTCTAATGCTTATTCAAGTATGAGAAGAATGGGTTTAATAATCATTGGCAGCATGAACCATTTAAAAATTAATTTGATGGTGGAGTTATAGGATTTAACACTTTATCTTTGATTAAGATGTTTGATTTCTACTCTATGTGGCATTAGCAGTAAAGATTTATAGTGTTTTTTTTCTTTTAAACCCATTACATTTATAGTTATCTGATCCTGTCATCTGGTAGCACAATGTAAAGTCATTGAAAAGTGTTTTATAATTTTATAGCTATCATTCATTGTAGCTCTGCCATTTAATCAAAGTAGATATTTTAAGATTCATCTCTATTTTTCTTAAATGATTTATGGTGATATAGAAATGCTAACAAGTATAATTCATTCATGGATAGTATGAGCCATGTATCCAAATATTAATGTGTTCTTTTTATTTAAAAGAAAAGATCATTGGTTAAGTCAAATCTTACTACTTTTTCTGTTTCATTTTCAGTTTCTTTATTTTTATTTATTCCATGTTTTCTTTTTTGTTTTGTTTTAGTTGGGTCTGGTAAGTTGACATTTTATTGGCCATCTTCTAATCATCGTGTCATTATGACTGGAACTTCTCTTGCCCTTTTCCATCCATACCCTTCCATGTCCTTCAACCAATCAGCCTCCATGTTTCACTTGTCATTGGCCACAAAGACAGACTGCACAGAATAAAGTCTGCAGGAAGTATGGGTAACTGTGACAAAGAGTGAAAGGTAATGGGGGCTAATTTTATCTTATTAAATAATGTGTGATCTGCATCCTTTTATTTTTTTCCTCTTTTTTGCATGAGTGATAAACCAAGGAGTAGGATTTTATCTTGATTAAGTACTATTTCAGTTTATATCTCATGAGGTAAGCAATGAACAAAATAGGTGCCCAGAGGACAATTTATGTTTGGGAGATCTAAAATATGTTTATGAATTCATCCATATCTGTCTGAGTTTATCTAACTGTTGTTCAATAATAGTCACTGAAAGTCCTATAAGTGAATAACCTTGCACTTAGGGCTGTTTGCACTCATTTTTATTTCTATGTGTCAGATTCATTTCATTTTATGTAAGAAATGACGACATGATGTGTTTAAAATTATGTAAATAAAATTTTTTTTATACTTTCATTATCAATATTTTGGGTAGAGTGTCTACTCACACACTTTTAGGATGCTTGAGCATCGTTTTTGGATATTTCTGTGTGGTGGTCCATGTAATAATTTTGACCCTAAGAAAAATCTATGTTTTAAGTTAAAAAGCTATACCAATATTCTAAAGAGATCATTTCATACTAACACAGATAGGAAGATGGATTGTTCAATAATGGTAATGCAATAATGAACTGTTTGGGAAAATAGCTTTCCATATGTGCAAAACTATAGTTGGATTCAAATTTAATGAAAGCAAAAGTGAAGGATGAAAGTGAAGTAAACATTTATATAATATAATTTATTAGGTGTTATGTGATCTATATTATATAAATATATTGACTGAACAACAAACATCCCCTACTACATTAGAAAAAACTATAATGGAGATATATATATATATATATATATTTAAAACATTTTTGAGAAATGGATAAAACTAGACTATCATTAGTCCCTAGAAATCAAAAAGCTAAACACAGGAACACAATATCCACAGTAAATAGGATATTAATGACAAAGTAATGTGAAAATAAATATTTAATCTCACTAATATAAAAGTGCCAATTAGGAGATTCTGTTCTAAGTTTGGCAAGGTTGTTAATACTCAGTGTTTGTGAGGAGAGTTTCAGTTGAAATCAATTTGAATAAAATTGAGAAGGATGTTAATTTCACCAGTGTGTTTAACAGTGGGAATTAGAAAGAATCTAAATTTAAAGACAATTGATTAGTTAAGTAATTAAGGTAACTTAGTATTTATACCATTAAATAGTCATTTAAGTGACATTGTAGGAGAATATTTTAGAACTATACGGTCCAATATGTATGGTTGAATTATCAGTAGATTTTTTTTCTTTGCTTTTCCAATTTTATATCCAACACTGAACATATGTGATATTAGTAACATGTTTATCTATTTTTAATTATAGTGAATTTAAATTTTGTAGCCTTTGAAAAATATCCCAGCATTTTATCATAAACATCAATTAGATGCACATGGTGACCAACTTTCTCAATCTAAATATAGGTAATGATGATAGAGGATTGATAGAGGCGTATTTAATCCATTTAAATTTTTTCTTAGAGATATGTCTACATCTAATATCTAACATACATGTAGAAAAGGATTTTTTCTGAGACATGCCTTCTGGCTGGTGTCATTGTTGATGTTGGCTGGAGAATATGCCTATAAAATATAGTAAATTCATTTCCAGGCAAATATCCTGTGTGGAAGGATTGCTGCAGGATAAATGCAGTTAGCATAAGGGTTTGTATCCCTTGTTCCCACGTCTTTGAGGTTTCAGGCGAGCTGGCATTTTATAAAAGAAACATGGATTCTGGCACATGTTATTAGACATGCTGCTGAGATTTAGAAAAGAGACCACCCGAAGTTTTTACTTGTCTAAGTGATTTGAACATTTATATTTTCCTACTCAAATTCCCTGCATATATTGGAAAGTCCTATTCTCCCATTCATTTAATTAATCATTTGGTTTTCTTCCATTGAAACAAACCAAACTCTTTTCTGGATTTAGCTTATTATCCAGTCTTACTCCTTTCAATTTCTAGTCTAATTTCTACGTCAATTATTCTAACCCTTAACTAAGGAATCAAATGCTCCTGTATGGATGTGTGTGGAGGAAAATCCCCAGGCCGTGATGCACACGCCTGTTATTATACCTGGATAATGATGGTGTTTACCAAAGTCATGAGTAAACCACTCAATTACAATCAGAGTTTAAAAAAATTATAAGCTAGAACTTCAGTATTACCAAATTGAGCTAAACTTATTCTCCTAACATTGTATTTTCTTCCCTATAAGTTATAGGACATTTGAAGGCATTTACCCTAATTTTTCAGGTCTCCTATAATTTTCTAGTCAAATGGTGTAATTTCTACTAAACCTCAATTAAAAATAAAAAGGGAGTATAGGAGAAAGCATACTCATCTAAAAGTAGGAAATATAATTGCTTTCTTCAGTTTGGTGAGCATGCAAGCTGTTTTACATATCCATTTTCTTTTTAAAAGAGGTTTTATATTTCACTTTACATACATGTATATACACAAATGTAGAAAGTTTATATTTTATAAATTTCATAAACTCTATATTTTAGACATTATAAATACTTGTATAGATGTCCCAGATGCATTTGACCAAAAAATATTTAGCAAGAGAAAACAGTACCATTTCGAATCCTCACCTTCATTAACAAAGAAGTCATATTCTTGTGAGCAAACTGGTATGTGAACATAATCTGGGTATACGTTTGGTTCATATTCACTTTAAGAGCTTATCCTAAGTGACTGACATAAGTAACTAAGCATATTTTTAAGGAAAAGTTTAGAAATAATGGAACAGTCTTAAAAAGTGGATTATGCTGTATAAACTGTAAATGTCTGACTTGAAACACTCACTTCAATTTGAACTGAAACAAGAAAGGAGAATAATTAGGCATTTTAGACAGCTGATAAGAAATGAATTTGAAAAGTGTAAACAGTAGGTAGAAAGACTTAGATTCAATGCACAGTTTTTCCAAACATAAAGCACAGCCCAAAACAAGCTTTTTTTTTTTAAGCCAGTGACTCCATCAGCACACCTAATGTTTTCAGCTGCCATTGCTCTCAATGTAACTGACAGAGTTTTCTGACACTCTATTTACTGCTGGATGAAGTGGCCATTTAAGTCTGTATAAATCAAACAGTTTGGACAAAGCTGGCAGTATTTATAATGTCAAGATGAGCAGATGTTTCCAATTTGCCCTCATTTCCATATATATTCTGTTTGAACATGCCCTTACCTATGTAAATGAAAGAGGCATTTGACTCCACTAGTGCTTTAAATTCATTTCCATTCAAGTAATTGGACTGAAGATTTTAAATGGTTATACTTTCCATAGTAGCCTTTCAGGAGCTTTTCAGTTAAAGTAATTTTAGGACCTGCCTACATCAGGAGGTCCTAATGTCTAAGATTAATGTCCGTACACCTTTAAGCAGCTCTAAATGAGAAGAAATATTTATTCATATAAATTTCGAGTATATGTTGAATATAAAGGGTCAAATTGTAACTCAGGAAGTCTTTTTAACATTGAAGTTTATCTTAGAAGATCGAGTAATTAAAAAAAAAAAAGCTTCTTTACAAAACTACCCAGATTCCACTCAGTAAATATGCAGTTAACACTTTAGCTTCAGTTGAATTAAGGGTGAGAATTGATGCATTATGTATATCTAGATAGTACATAACAAGTGATATAAACTAATGGCAGCACTTGGAATATCAGCAGATTGTCTCAATTAGGACAGTGACTGCATGCTTTTGATTCAGGGTAATCTGTTTCATCTCCTTCAGAACCTCCACATTTTGTTGTGAAACCCCGTGACCAGGTGGTTGCCTTGGGACGAACGGTCACTTTCCAGTGTGAAGCAACAGGAAACCCCCAACCAGCTATCTTCTGGAGGAGAGAGGGGAGTCAGGTATGACCTTGTTCTACTATTTCAGTCAGCACAGGTGAAATGCCACATATATAAGAAAAAGCAGCAAATGATTTAGTCACATAGCTGTTGCTTTAAGAGAACTGAGAAATCTCTGAGTGACCTAAATATTTCAACAGTAAAACAGAATTTTAATTCTCAGATTTTTACTTCCTTATTTTGGTATACCAGGTGATATATAGAATAGTAATTGTTTAATCATGAACATTTATTCCCAATTTATTTCCATTTTCCAGTTTATTTCCTTTATTTTTCAATTCAGCCACATTAAAAAAAAAAAACTACTTTTTTTCTCAAGTTAATTCAGTTAGTTTTAACTTCTCTTATTCAGATACTTGTAATTATATTTTAAAATAAATTTGCACACATTTAAAGCAAAGATAATGATTTCAGTGGAATTTCTCTGAAAGCACTAGGAATCTGAAGTGTATTCTTTGCTTCTTTATGTTTTATCTATCATATATCTATCAATTAAAGAGTCATCAAACTATGTGAAAGTCTCTTTAGCATGGATGTTATGTTGGGTATAATTCAGTATATTTTAATTCTTTGAAAAATGTAACATGTGATCACTTTTGCTGTCAAGTCCTACTTTCTATACCTTTATTTAAACCAGAATTTTCTATGTACAGTGAAGCTAGAATATAGAGATCTGTGCTCTTAAAAATTAAGTTTCCTTTTGGACTTCAGCTTATTAAAGAGGGAATTTTGAAACACTTTCACTTTAAAAATAATAGGAAACTCTAAAAATAGTTTTAAAAATATGTTTTCTTGTCTGTTAGTGACTTGAGTTCTTCAATAAATGGACACATCTCCCTTTACATGTTTCTGATATGTGCAAAAATTATTCTTATTCAATTTTAATTGTTCCTAACCTCTTTTATTTTTTGTTTAAATCAACCTTGAGTGTGTTGTCTTGTGATCTTACTTCTACTATGTTCATAACAATTACATGGAGGTAGTTTACTGACTGCACTCACTAATAATTTGTACACTGTGCCATCAAGTTCACTTTTATTTTCACTTTGGTAACAAATATCAACTTGATTATTGTATGGAGGCTATCATTTGAGTTCCCATGTCTTGGTTGGTTCTAACACATTTCACTGGGCCTCAAAGGACAAAATTTGCTGACAGCAAATTAAAGATGAGAAAAAATATTTTAGTAGAACAGGAAGAATTGAAAGTATGTTATTTACAAATATCTGTGTATCAATAAGAGTAAATCCATTAGCAGATCTTCTTAGTAGAGTAATATTTAAATGATCCATTTAGTTATTTAAATAGATCATTCATTGTCATCTATTATCTATATCATATTTGAAATAATTTTTGATTTGGTTTGATTTAATAACTCACAATTTCTTAATATTTTGTTATTGAATACATATCCATGCACTAGTAGTTAAGCTTTTGTAAGTGATATTTGTTAAAAGGCAACTAAAATTTTTAAAAAGTAGCAAATTTATTTGATTAGAAGACATTTTGATTTTATTTATTTCATGAAAAAGAATGATACTGGATGTTACTTTGCATGAAATATACACTCCTTCCAATGAGCAAGATATTTAGATTCATAGAGAGAAATTTGTACCACCAAGTAACATCACATATTGTCTGGAGTTTGTTTTTAAGATAACTTTTTAAGATAAAAGAAAACTCCATTATGAATTCTTAAATTCCATATTTGAATTTAAAAATGTATGATAGATATGCTCACCATTTATCTAGAAAAATAAGAAACTTGACAATTTGATAGAGATTACTGAACATTTATAATGGACAGGTAGCAGGGATTCTTGTGATGGTACCAAAATGATATCCTTAATTTGTTGGAATGTGTTTAAATTTTAATGTTGTTTATATATTAAAAGATTTAATGTTTAGAATTCTAATAGTCACATCTATGTGAAACAAAACTTTTAAGTCTATTTTGCTGAAATATGTAAAATATTTAACTCTAATAGTATCTCGTATCTTTTATAAATAGTTTTGTTTGACACTGAAATTATAAAGGCATATATCAATATTTAGAATTCATTTAAATTTTCAAATAACCCCATTTAAGTTTAGACGCTTAAACTTTGTACATTTGTGTGTGTGTGTGTGTGTACCTCTTTCTATGTGGGTATGTGATGGAGAATATTTAGCTTTTTTGCATATATATGTGTGTGTATGTATAAATATTTATGTGTCTGTTTATAAATATGTAAAACATAAAAACATGTTGGAAACTAGCATTTAACCTATTATTCTTTCCTCCCAAATTCTGTGTTCTAGAATCTGCTTTTCTCATATCAGCCACCACAGTCATCCAGCCGTTTTTCAGTCTCCCAGACTGGTGACCTCACTATTACTAATGTCCAGCGATCCGATGTTGGTTATTATATCTGCCAGACTTTGAATGTTGCCGGAAGTATCATCACAAAAGCATATTTGGAAGTTACCGATGGTAAAGTAGAGCATTTTATTTCAAAATGGCCAAGTTTGGCTTAGTGTCTAAAGAGAATGCCAGTAAGCACACTTATTTTCAACTTTGTATCCTTTCTTACAGTAATTTTGGTATAAGGCTAAAAGGATAAAGATAAAAGTGATTAAATGTAAAATCATTTTTATTTTAACTAGGTTATATGATAAATTTCTTGCATCAAATTTGATTCATAAAAGCATGACAATTATACAAGGAAAGTTTACACTGAATAGTTTTACACAGGACTGTGTCCATGTTTTGAAAAATAAAGTTATTTTAAAATCTTGGTATAAAATATCATCCTTTTTCTTTCTTCCAAATCATGAAGGTAAGATGAATTGTTGACAAATCCTTCTCACAACTCAAGATGAGCAAGTTTTTGTTCTGTTTATCAACTCTCCTAAGCATGATTAATTAATGCCAAATATAAAGATGCAATAATAGAGAAATCTGAGCAAACTCCTGGAGATAGTGAAGGACAGGGAAGCCTGATGTGCTGTGGTCAGTGGGGTTGAAGATTTGGACATGACTTCGAGACTGAATAACAATAGAGAAAATCTCCAAACCATAAGATAGAAAGCAGTAAGAAGAAAAGGAAATATAAGTAAGCATATAAATATATATAAAGTATATACAAACAGATTTCCTCTGCTCTTTGAAAACAGAGCATTCCTATGAAACAGAAATATAAGTTGAAATGGCATAGAGTGAGGAAATAATTGTTTCTTTTCATAAAACTGAAAATCCATTTCAGATTTGTTTCAGTTAGTGAGAAAATACACTAATGTGCATGTCTGTGTGCTCAGTCATGTCAGACTCATTGTGACTCCATGGACTATAGCCTGCCAGGCTTCTCTGTCCATGGGGTTTCCCAGGCAAGAGTACTGGGAATGGGCTGCCATTTCCCTCTCCAGGTGATCCTCTCGACCCAGGGATCAAACCCACATTTCCTGCATTGGCAGGAGGATTCTTTACCACTGAGCCACCTGGGAAGCCCTGTATTAATGTAGATCTTTCATAAAAGCAAAAATGTTAAAGTCACTCAGTCATGTCTGACTCTGCGACCCCATGGACTCTACAGTCCGTGGAATTCTCCAGGCTAGAATACTGAAGTGGGTAGCCTTTCCCTTCTCCAGGAGGTCTTCCCAACCCAGGGATCAAACTCAGGTCTCCCTCATTGCAGGCAGATTCTTTACCAGCAGAGCCACAGGGAAGCCCAAGAATACTGGAGTGGGTAGCCTATGCCTTCTCCAGTGGATATTCCCAACCCAGGAATCGAACCGGAGTCTCCTGCATTGCAGGCAGATTCTCTGCCAACTGAACCATCAGGGAAGCCCTCATAAAAGCAAACTGGCTTATAATGAACTTTCAAAAACTGGAGAGTACTTGTATATACATACGTATATATACATTAAAGAAATATACATGCACTCTTTTTGTTGCTGTATAGTGTTCCATTGTAGAAGTAGTTCTAGCTCACAATTTATTTATGTTTATTCATGTACTCTTCTATTGATGGATTATTTTCAATTCAGGACTTTTAGTAATAAAGCTAAATGTTTCTGTAGAAAACTGTGGGTAGGCATATGCACTCAATTATCCTGGTTTGCCTTTTCGTGGATGCATATACTCTACTCATTTCTCTCTCTCTTTTTTTTTTTTTTCATTTTCCAATGTAGTCTGGATATATCTTTGTCCGATATATGTATTATAAATATTTATTCCCAGTCATTTGCTTAATGATGATTTTAGGGCTTAAGAATTAATTCTAATGAGAACCAATGTATTATTTTTTTCTCCTGTGCTTTGTCCTTTTAGTTACCTAGTCTTCCTTAATATCATGAGGATATTCACCTATTTTTTTCTGGAATCTTTATTGTCTGTATGTTTGAGATTTAAATTGTTAATCAAACTTTAATTAATCTTTGTGTATGGTATAAAATAAGGGTCAAAATTCCTTTTCTTTCCTTATATGGATCCTAAATATTTCAGCATCAGTTACTGAAAAGGCAGTCCTTTCCCCGGTGAATTTCAGTGGCATGTTAATCATAATTCAAATGAACATAAACATAGTGAAAGTGAAAGTCGCATGAACTGTATAGTCCATGGGATTCTCCAGGCCAGAATACTGCAGTGGGTAGACTTTCCTTTTTCCAGGAGATCTTCCCAACCCAGGGATCAAACCCAGGTGTCCCACATAGCAGGCAGATTCTTTACCAGCTGAGCCACAAGGGAAACCCAAGAATACTGGAGTGGGTAGCCTGTCCCTTCTCCAGTGGATCTTCCCAACCCAGGAAACGAATCGGAGTCTCCTGCATTGCAGGTAGATTCTTTACCAACTGAGCTATGAGGGAAGCCCCCATAAATGTATTAACCTACTTCTCTTTTCTCTGTTATATTCCAGTTATTTATGCCAGTATATGTGATCTTAATTATTATAGCTTTATAGTAAACCTTACAAACTGGTAAAGTCTCCAACCTTGTTTTTCTTGTTTTAGGTTGGCTGTTATAGGCCTTCTGCATTTTTAAATAAATTTTTAAAACCTGGTCAATTTCCATACACATAATACATACACACACACACAGAGATATACATATACACCCTAATATCCTAAGCAAACAAAAAAATCAGAATTTTAATTTTGATTTCACTTTAATTATTAAACAATTTAAGGAGAATTAACATTTTAACAATCCGAGTCTTCTAACTAAGAGAGTATTTCTGTCCAATCAAATCAAATATATACACGGTATCCACCAAGGTTTGGTACATGGTAGACACTCACTAGATATTTTTTTTGAATAAGTGGGTGTAACAAAGAAGGAAGGAATGAACAGCTAGCTGTTGATTAAGACATACTTCACATTTCAAGTCGGCTCACTCAAAAGTTCACATTTTTAACGCTGTGTATGATATACATTATGTATCTACTGACTCCAATAAATTAGGATGACCTAAAATGTTTTGGGGGCTTCCCTTGTGGCTCAGCTGGCAAAGAATCCACCTGCAATGCGGGAGACCTGGGTTGGCTCCCTGGGTTGGGAAGATCCCCTGGAGAAGGGAAAGGCTACCCACTTCAGTATTCTGACATAGAGAATTCCATGGACTATATAGTCCATGGAGTCTTAAAGAGTTGGATGTGACTGACCCGCTTTCACTTTCAAAATATTTTTACAATTTCTTAAATGTATTAGAGCTATTCAATGATGGCTGTGAAGACACATAATGAATTTGATAATGATTAATATAATCAATATTTAGAAAAAGTAGAACATAGATTTGCAAATATGTTTATGATTGCAACTTTATAAAGCAACTTGTATGTAAGGATGTACATGAAAAATGGTCAATGGAAAATATGATAAAGTATTTTCAAATATCCCTTACTATTTCTCATAATTAAAAGCAAGACTTTCTCAGTGCCTTTGACATGGCTTTATCATGATTGGTTATATGTGAGAATAGTTCAAGCATATGAACTTCTGCTAAACTAAAAGCAAAACAAAACCCCTAAATTTGTGGATTTGGGATTCATCCCCAGTAGCCAGTTCACTTCTAAAACTAAATATCTTGTTTCATCTTACCATCTCTGGGGATATTTTAGGTGGTTTTGTATTTGCTGTGGTGGTACTAAGTTTTTAGTTTTGTTTGTTTTGGAGTCCATCCATACATATTGTACAAACATCTTACAACTATGGACTCATTCTTTATAGGTAAGCTGTACCTATTGTGTGTGCGGACAATATCAGTATCTACATATTACCAAATCAAGAAGAGAGATAATAGGCAGAGTATTTTCTGGATACTATTTGACTTTAGTTTCTCATCTTTTTCTCTTTATTGTTTGCAAACAGAACAAAGACAAAGGCAGAACACAGCATGAGGCAGAGAATATGGTAGAGTAGTAATTGTCTTTGAAGTGTTATTTCTCTGCACCTGAGGCCTACACCATGTCACATATGACTCAGGAACATAGAAATTCATGTCACTTATTTAATTGAAAATGCTTCTTCTCTTTATTACTAAAAAGTAAGAAAAAGTGGTGACTGAATGATATATAAAATCTAAAATTGCTTGCATGAATCTCTCAAAAGTTATTGATATACAGTGGAAAGAGGGTTAATTTTCCAATTACGAGCTGTTTGCCAATTGCTAACTTTTTAATTTTGATGAGTCACTTGAGCCTCCGGTGTTTCAGCTTCCAAATTGCTGAAATGAGATAATCACTTACAGCCTACAGGTATTTGAGGTATGTTTTGCAAACTGATGACAATTGTGATATATGACTCTTACGTTTGTTGATCTGCATGCTAAGTCACCTCAGTCATGTCTGACTGTTTGCTAACCTATGGACTGCAGCCCATCAGGCTGCTAAGTCCCTGGGGATTCTCCAGGCAAGAATACTGGAGTGGGTTGCCATTTCCTCTTCCGGGGGATCTTCCTGACTCGGGGATTGAACCTGAGTCTCTTATGTCTCATCTCCTGCATTGTCAGGCAGGTTCTTTACCAGTAACATCACCTGGGATGCCCCGTTTGTTGGTGTATAAATATAATTTTGCATTCTTAAAACTAGTCAGTGCATGTATGTTATTCTATACTGATTCTCACTTAAAGTTATTTTATGACTATATATATATGTGTTAACATAGACTTAATGATTATTTTTTGAGGTGACAAAAATATTACCTCTGATGTTGTATCTTTGTATTTAGGGTCTTTAAATATTTCACTGAACACGTGGAAAACTAGGTGAACTTATATAAACTCTGTTCTAACAGGGATATATCACCTGTTACACTGCTGGAACCAGCACGATCACCACTCTGCTGATAATTAAAATATGCAGTTATAGTTATTTAATGTCTCCTTTGTGCCAGGCACTATGCTATTAACTTTAAACAGATCAATCATTTCAAACCTGACACTGCACTTTATAGATAAGGAAACTGAAGCAGAGAATGGTAAAAAGATATCCCCAGATTTCTATGTCTGTGTCTGTATTTCTGCCTTGCAAGTAAGACCATCTACACCATTTTTGTAGATTCTACATATATGCATTAATATGCAATATTTGTTTTACTCAAATACCAAGGGGGAAGTGGGGATAGGAACAATTGGGAGATTGGAATTGATTCTATGTATAAAATAGGTAACTAATGAGAACTTACTGTATAGCACAGGGAACTCTGCTTAATGCTCTGTGGTGACCCGGATGGGAAAGAAGTCCAGAAGAGAGGGGGAATATGTATATGTATGGTTGATTCATTTTGCTGTTCAGTAGAAACTAACACAATATTGTCAAGCAACTATACTCCAATAAAGATAGATTAATTGAAAAAAAGATATACCCAGAGCCTTCAGATACCAGCTAGCAGAACTGAGATTTGAAACAGAAGTTTGCACTGGCCAGTACAGTAGCCACCTGCCACATGAGGCTGTTTAAATAACAATGAAAATTGCTTAAAGTTACACATCCAGCTCCTCAGTCACACCAGCCACACTCAGGTGCTCAGTAGCCCCTTGAAGCCCTTGGTTTCTATATTAGAGAGCACAGATGTGGAACATTTTCATTTTATAGTGCTGAATCCTTCTGATTTCCAAAGTCCATGCACTCACTTTCTTTAAATCATATTTCTGTTTCTTACACATCCTGTTTTACTACCTGATAATTCATTCTAATAATCCAGGTGTGTGCTCTTAGACTCTTCATTTGAAGTTTTTCTCATAAATCCTAAATTTTAGGGTTGATTTGTAAATGTGCTATGCACTTTAGTTAGTGTAACTTTAGATATTTTATCAGTGTTTTATTCTAATCTGTGACACCAACATACTCCATTGTCTTACCTAAAAATGTAAAATTGCTTTAATGACCATTTTTGCCTCTGATTTGCATATTACTATTTTATAGAAAAGGATAAGTGGTGATTTCACAATTCATATAAATGTCTAGCTTTTTGTAATTAGCAAAGCACATGGAATATTCATTATTCCACTTAAATCTTCATAGCAATCCCCGGAGCTGGTTAGAACAAGTATTATTATCCTCATGTTACAGATAAAAACCAGAGACTTAGATAATATAAAGAACTTGCCTAAAGACACATGACAGATGGTATAGGCTGATAATCAAGCCTGCTTCTCTTTTCTTGCTTATTTTTGTAAACCACCCAAGGTAAATTAGGAAGAAATCAGTAACTGGGAAACAATATTATTATTCTGGGTTAGGATAGGATAAGGAAGTGCAAATCATGCTCAATATGAGGCTAATATCAAAGAACTGTGAAGATACAGAAAGTTGAATAAATCCCCAGATACTGAATTATTTCTAAATATAACAAAAGTAAACCACTGCACTACTGGGCTTAATTATAATCAGTTATAAAGAACCACTCTGTTACTAATTTAATTAATATCTAGAAATAAATATTCATTCATTCTTAGAATCAAGGGAACACAGGTGGTAGAGTCTTATAAAAACCCAGGAGGGGCATTTAATTTGATTTTAGCCAAACTTAACAGATAATGTAGAAAAGATTAAACAACTCTAAGCAAAGGAATTACTGGCTTATATTTTTCACCCATGGAGTATCTGAAACATTCCTGCCAAGTTTCAACCTTCAGCCTTCTAATATACCCCTACGGTATTAACAAATTTCATACTAGCAACCAAAGATGGAAGAGAACTGGAAGGGCGAAGTAAAAATGCACAGTTGCTGATTTCACTCTCTTGCTTTCTTGTTTTTCTTAGATTGAATGCCCAACACTAATAATTATTGCATGATAAATGAGGAACAAATTGAAGTGTGACTCCAGCTTGTGCAGAACCTTTGGTGCATAAAACTTTGAACGTGACACATCCAGGCTTGAAAATGTTGCATCCAAAATTTAGTTACTCTGGCAACCAGTTTTCTTTAAACAGGCAATTTCTTAGAGTTGTCTTTTGAATACTCATGACATAAAATTTTTAAACTAATATTCAGAATTTTAAAGTTTAATAATGAAAAATGAACTTTCGTTTGTTTGTTTAATCATTTACAGAACTATCTATGAAATTTCACCTAAATTGCCACATTCAAGGGATAGAAGATCTCTCTAGTGCAGGATTTATTCTCGTTCCACTGCAGTTGTTGTGGTTTTTTCCCTAAAATTATGATTTTATTGTCTCAGATAAAGTTTTTAGATTTTTTTCATATAATAAAAATAATTTTATTTGTATTTTATAAAAATTGCCTTCCATTGTTTCCTTCCATAGGACATTAAAACTGTTAAGATAATAAAATTAGTGAAAGCCTCTTCCCATTCCTATAATTCTGATATGGAAGTGTATTATTTCCTGAGTTAGGGTATTAGCTTGAGTTATATTTTTGGATTTGTTGTTGTTAAGTCGCTAAGTCTTGTCCTAGTCTTGAGACCCCAAGGACTGTAGCCCACCAGGTTCCTCTGTCCATGAAAGTTCCTAGGTAAGGATATTGAAATGCATTGTCATTTCCTCCTCTAGGGGATCTTCCTGACCTAGGGCTCAAACTTGGGTCTCCCTCATTGTAGGCAGATTCTTTATCACCTGAGCTACCACCTACCAACAGTATTTTTGGACAGTTTTCCAGTTTCCCTGAATTTGTTAGGACTGAGATATGTTTAAGCATGTACTCTTTTAATAGAAAAAATTCCAATATCAAAAGAGCTCAATCATATTTATTTGTCAGTTATCAAAGTCCAAAGCATGTTTTCAGATACAAAATTATCAAACATGCTGGTGTGATACCATCATTCTATCTGTTGGACACAGAACAATTATCAAGTTGGCTTTGGTTCATTTATGAAAATCTGTCTCATACATTCCCTTAGGGTAAATAGTTTTTTGTTGTCATTTTGTGTTTTACATATTTTAAAATTTAAAAAGCACAGTACTCCACTTCTCACCACCATACATCTTCACCTTCCACAACCCTTATGTAGTCTCTGAACTCTTAAATAGGTCCCTGGACAATGCAGCGAGCCTAGTCAGTGGAGGTTGGTCACTTGAAAGGAGTACATTGTATCTCATTTTAATATTCTGAATCAGTACATCATAGAAATGCATTCTGAATAATGCATGTCTCCTACTTTAATTACTTGTTTAATTAGTGTGTTTCAAAGCCTAGAGCAACTGCTGTTGCTCAGATGATTAGAAAATTGCTTCCAGTTGCAGAAATCTATTTCCTGTTGTTTTTGCTGGCAGTGATTGCAGACCGACCTCCCCCAGTCATTCGACAAGGTCCTGTGAATCAGACTGTAGCAGTGGATGGTACTTTAGTGCTCAGCTGTGTGGCCACAGGCAGTCCAGTGCCCACAATTCTGTGGAGAAAGGATGGAGTCCTTGTTTCAACTCAAGATTCTCGAATCAAACAGCTAGAGACCGGAGTACTGCAGATCCGATATGCTAAGGTAAATTGTGACACCCTGGGATTCCCAGTTTGTTCCACTTTGTTTTTGCCTCCAGCTAACCAGTGTTGAAGCCTCAATTTTAGAAATAATGAAATGTTAATAGCAGAATTAATATATTTTTAATTTGATGCTTTATTTTTCAGACACTTCTCTGTGTATATTTCTGGTGATATGACTCATAATTTAACCCATGGCAAGTAGTGTAAGATTTTACATGGAGGAGAAAAGGATGAGAATTTGTGGGAGAAAAAAAATATCTTCCAAGCAGTGATATAATGCATTCTTTCCATTTTTCAAAGTTATTTTCCAGTACTATATTATGTGCTATAAACTTCAAGAGTTCTATTGTGAATATTTGGTTCAACGTTTCACAATTACAGAATACTCTACATGCAAACAAAAATGATAAAGCAGTGTATATATTTGATGTACATTTCAAATCAGAATGTGAGATGATGAAATCTCACAGGTTTGTCAGAACAATTTAGGGATTTACCTTCCCAGGACATCACATCCCATACCTGTTCTTTTCAGGATTATATTGTTTGGTTTTAATTTTTCTTTTTCATTTTAGGTCAAGACAAGACAAGCTCATGGGGCATATGAAAGAATAGCTTTGACAGCAATAAACATAAATTTCAATTGCTTTATTGCTATTGTGAGCGGCTTCTTTGGAGTTTTGGATCAACATAGCAGTTCATTTCATGTGCCATGAAAGTTAATATGTTGTACTTTTTGCGAGAATGATTGTGACTTTGTTATCACATTTGCCAGAACAAAATGACAGCATTTTTGCTTTATCCAATATTTTTTGATGATAGAGTTACTGCCTTAAGCAGAGGTATATGGGTTCTTTATGCTACTGAGGATTTTACCGTTGAACATGTGACCTGTGTTTGTTTTCTGACAGTCAGTCTTTTGAAGGGGGAGAGAGCATCATTCTAGCTGGGGTTTAACTTTATACTTGCTAAACTGCCTGAAGTTACAGGTTAGAAAAATAAAATGAGAAAAAAGAGGGAATGCTTTAAGAAGAAATCATTTTCTGTCCATCCATTTTCTTTAAATATCTGTTTATCTCCTTTATCCATGTGGATTGTAACTCAGGTAAAATATGAAACAGCAAGAGTCATTGATTATACTTTATTAGCCTTACTATGTGACTTAGTAAATATGAAATATAAATTAGTATTAAAGATTAACCCTTTGAATATAAAGTTATATACCTCATGTACTGTCCCTGACACAGAAGTTGATGATGTTAATGCACTTAAATTCTCTATCTTTATCATACAATTAGAATAACAATTTGTCTTTTGGCTTCATGCAGTATTTTAATTCACATTCAATAAATACATGTTAAATTAAGAGGAAGCTTCTGGTTTGTGCATTTTAAGGCAGCTGTCCATATTCATGGGCCATATACAAAACTATAATTGTTTTTCCAGCCCAGTGAGCTCTAGAGTGTTCCAGATATTTATTTTCCGTCTGTCTTCTCAGCTGGGTGATACTGGTCGATACACGTGCATTGCATCAACCCCCAGTGGTGAAGCAACATGGAGTGCTTACATTGAAGTCCAAGGTAAATTTGATAGTATTTTACCTTAAAGTGGAGCTTGAAATGTAGTTGTTTACTTATGGTAAAAAGATGAAGTGAATGTCTTGAAGTCTAAGTAGGGGATGGATATTTTATCTACATTTATGTGCTTCTCTGTGTAAGCATCTTTCATTTTTTTTTCTTCTTTGTTAGAATTTGGAGTTCCAGTTCAGCCTCCAAGACCCACTGACCCAAATTTAATCCCTAGTGCCCCCTCCAAACCTGAAGTTACAGATGTCAGCCGAAATACAGTAACATTGTCATGGCAACCAAATTTGAATTCAGGTGCAACTCCAACGTCTTATATTATAGAAGCCTTCAGGTAGAGTGAAGATGGTGTTTGCTAGTTCTCTTTTTTGATTTACCATTAAATATGCATGTTCTAACTTATGTTTCTATCCATAGCCATGCATCTGGTAGCAGCTGGCAGACCGTAGCAGAGAACGTGAAAACAGAAACATTTGCCATTAAAGGACTCAAACCTAATGCAATTTACCTTTTCCTTGTGAGGGCAGCCAATGCATATGGAATTAGTGATCCAAGCCAGATATCAGACCCAGTGAAAACACAAGGTAAGTATTGATTTACTCAACCTTGGGACACCTACTTATCTTTAGATGTTACAATTATACAAGTAAAATCATTTGTACTACATGCTAAGATTATATATTTAAAATATATCTGTTTAAGTTGCTCAGTTAATTTTTAAATCATGGTGTCTGCAAACTTTCTTATTTTCTTGACTAAGCGCTCCATGACTTGACAAATAACAAAGAAATGTTTCTCATTTTATAAAGTCACAAATTCAATGAGCAAAAATATTATGAGAATAATTTTATAATACATCCAGTTTCTTGATTTTTAAATATGACATGTGGATGTAAAATCTTAATCACAAATCTTTTTGTGATTTAACCTTAATCACAAATCACAAAATCTTTAATTGTATTTAAAATTAAGTAAATTTTGTTTATCAGATTAATATTCATGACCTTTGGGATGAGTCTTGAACATTACAAACATAATCAAGTAATACTCTCTGGAAATCACACAAATGTAAGAGATACTTGTTCTTAACCCCTCTGTCCAATCTTGCCAAAGCATGGAAAAGAATAATCTAGGTCTGTATATTCTTTGGTCTATCTTTCATTGTCAATTATGTGAACCATAATATATTAAACTTTCAAATGGAAATCCTGTATGTGTTCATCAAAGCTGGGTTAAAGAAACAGATACAAGGAAAAATGAACATGTTGAAGCTGCTTCTAAACACATTTGAAATTGGAAATTTTTTCACTTGAACCGCATTCTGGATATACAATGTGGTTCAAGTGAAAAAATTTGCAGCGACTGAACTGACTGACTGACTGACTGATTGTCTTTCATGAATAGGAATTATTTTTAGCTTTCAACAGATTATTATCTCCTATTTACCCTCTTGTTTCTCCTGTTATTTTAATGTTTAAGCAGTGGTAAAACTTATATATTGAAAAAAAGGTGAATTTGAATCAACCTGTACCTTTTATTTTAGCATATTGTCATCATGGTTAAAATATACTTTATTCATATAAGATTAGTAAAGAAAGGTTACCTCTAGATGGTAGGAGTTAGAAATATAAGATTCTTTTGTGAACATACAGAGGACTCATATTGTCTCTATCTTTGTGTGTTTTCAAAGCAAAAATTGAAACTTAGTTACAGTGATAGAAACAAATTGTACACAGAAGTACTGAAAGATTTAAATTAGGTTTTCCAGTTTTGAGAGAGAGTCTAGCTGCCATGGTGAGCATTTTTTCTTCTCTAGAGAGTGTACGAACAACCCTTTGAGAAGGACCTTTTGTTTCAGAATTCCCAGAGAAAGCAGATCGAGCTATGGAACATGCCCACGTCTGTTTCTTGCTGTGTGAAATGAACACACCCAAATGCATATATTTGCTATTATGAGTCACTTCACCAGTAGCTTTAATAGTCTCGGAGCCTGCCTTAAGGCAGTTTGAGGTTTTCAATGTTATAAACGCATTTGTAAAGAATGTAGAAACTAGGACAGCTGGAAAGTGAACTGAAACTTTGGTCCCCAGTACAGTGGTCTCTAACCAGTAGTCTTGAGTGAAAGTTCTTGATTAACTGTGATTCTGTCATATACACATAGGAATGATTTTGTAAAATACATCCTCAACTGTAAATGAGGAGTAGTTAATGCTTTATCTGTTAACTTGTCTTTAAAAATTTTAATCTACTTACCTTTATACATGATGACTAGTAGAATAACCTAAATGAAATGAACCCATGTCAGCTGGAAAACTGGAAACAGTAAAACAGGCATACAGTTTTGAAATCAAAGAATTTGTTATCTCAGCTCCTCAATCTATTAGCAAGCTAGTGAGTCCTGAGCATTGATTCCCTTAACTATATAATAGGGCTAAAAATCCCTACTCCACAGGATTGGACAAGGATTAAATTAGTCAATTTTATGAATATGCAGGACTCAGATTTCTTTTCTATGTTATACCATAAGACTTTGTTATTTGTCATTGGATTTGTATTTCTTTCGCTGGACTAAAAAATAAGGGAAGTTCATAAAATTTGAGAAACACAGCTCTCATGCTGAGTGAGAGAACCAGAATTAAGTAACTCGACAGACTGGAATGATGGGCCAGCACTAACAAGATTAAAATTAATGGAGCAAATTTAAAAGTCTGGTATTTGAACTTAGGTTTTAGTATTTAACTGTAGAAGGATAGGCTGAGGATACTGGGCTAAAAAGGAGTGTGTGCATTGGGTGTGTTGGGCAGGGTGGTGGGGAGGCTGACTTCAGTGTTTGAAGTCAATCGGAACACCTCCCAGAGCCAACTGAGTGAGTAGTTGTTGGAAAAACAAATGTAGTCTTAGCAGAATTATATGCAGAGCAAAATCTGAACTGGTCAGATCATAGAATAATGTGTTCTTTTTTGAGCACTACAATTTCAGGTAGAATTTTAAGATATTTAAGAAGACGAGGATGGCTGGGGAGGCTGGAATGAAAGCTAAAGTTCTTATCACTAGAAAAAAATCCCCCAAAATAATAAAGTTAGACTAGGCTTGATATTTTTTTTCCTTAATATTTTAAGAGACTTGTGTGTGAGCATGATATGCTTATTCTAACTCCAGGCACCTAAATAAGACCAGCGAATGGAAGTTAACATTGAGGCAAATTTCACTGTCTAGTTTTAGATGGCTTTTGAGACACAGTGAAACTGAGCTGAGTCAGACCATAGCAGGAGCCTGGGGAAGAACCTGGGAAAATCCAATTGACAGAAGAAGAATGCGTAAGCAGTTATGGTAAAAGCTGAGGTGGAGGGAATTCAGGAAAGACTTGCTGGAAATTGATTCACAGGAAGCAGGCAAGCTTATTGTTTTCATAATTTTTCTTTTTAGTATTGATGGACTGATGGATTGATTTGGCTGCCTCAGGTCTTAAGCATGCCACATGGGATCTTTAGTTGTGGCATTCAAACTCTTAGATGGGCCATATGCAATCTAGGTCCCTGACCAGGGTTCGAACCCAGCCACCACATTGGGAGCACAGATTGTTAACCACTGGACCACCAAAGAAATCCCAGCATAGCTTCTTTAACTGCTTCTGCAGCATGTCTGCAAGAAAGTCTTCCCCAAGTGGAGATTCCTATGAGTAAACTGGGTCATAAGTTAAAGTTGCACAGATACAGGACATAGGGTCCTGTGCAGGAAGGAGTTAGGTAGACCTATGTCACAGTAACCCTATCCCAGGGTCATCAAAATGTGCTCTTTCAAATATAAGATTTGATAATGCAAGAGAGATGATATGAGCAGCTAGCAGGTGGGGTGGGGGGATTGGAGACAAATGAAAGTGGTTGTTGCCACTGTTAATACTGTTCTTTATCCACATTTTGTCCACACAGCATTCTTGAACCCTGTCTTTTAAAGAACATGCACACAGACACAGACTGTACAGAATACGTGTGCTCTAGGTAATGAGACCAATTATTGTAAATAATGATATGGGACCTGAATAATCCCATCCTCAAAGATTGTGTATAGGAAACTCCAATACTGGGGAAATGGCAGGGGTAAAATGGTATCTAAGATTTCCTCCAAGTTTGATTCTGAATGTTGGGAAGACCTTTTACATGATAATACACTTCTTTCAAGAGGAGAAGGAAAACAAGAAAAATACAGAGACCAATTAATAAATGTCTCAATATTACACTATTAAACATTACTTTCCATGTATCTTTCTTGTGAGGAATAAGAACATTCTGAAATAATGTTCTATTTCCAAGATGGTTACAGTAGGCAAGAAAATCTAGAAACTTTCATGAGAGGATTAACTAGCAAGGTTACCTCAACCAGAGAAATTAGAGATTGCCATGCAAATTATAGTAGTTACCTTTAAAACTGATTACTGATATGTTTGAAGATACTTCCTAGAAGGCAGACGATTTCCCTGAGGATTGAATCTTACATATGAAAGAGCATATTTAGAAACTAATATGTGTAATATGTGTATTTGTTCCATACAGTAATTCACTTTAACTCAACTAGTGTTAATTAAACACATTCTATATGTATGTCATTGTGCTAGGTATTCTAGGTTCATAAAAATGGACCCAATCCCTACCTTCAACAAAAGGAATTTATATGCCTTAAGAAATTCAGTTCTCACAAAAACATTCCAAAGTGACTTCCATTGATACTGCCATTTGACAGATGAGGTAACTGAAAAATAGTGAGGTTACAAAATCTTCCCAGTGTTATATGGCTGTCAAGTTTCTGAGTTGGGAAGTTGCCAATTCTGTCCATGAATTCTTACCCTAGAGGTAGATGGTAATTAAGTTCTACGAGCAATGGAGACTAGTGGGGAAGGAAATATGCCTGAGATGAACAACTTAAAATCAAGTATTCTCTATCTATAGTCTGTGGCCTGAGGACCAATATGAGCCAAAGCTATTCCTAATGTATGATAAAGGGTTGCTTATTTATAAATTTATGTCAGAGGCTCAGTATATATAGATAATCAAGGTTTTACATCCAAGAGTCTTGAATAGCACTCTTGATCTGTCATCTCTTTCATTTGCCTGCCTTCCCTGAACTCTATCAAAGATGCTTACCAACCTCATTTGTAAAAATTTTTATTGAAGTATAGTTGATTTACAGTGTTGTGTTAGTTTAAAGTGTATAGCAAGTGAATCAGTTAAACAAATGCACATATCCACTCTTTTTAAAATTATTTCCCCAGATAACTGATCTCACTTTTAATATCCATGTTTTTGTTTTCTATCCAAACTCTGTTCTTTATTTAATTATTCATAAAACTAAAATTCTTGTTTCTGTTGCTTATGAGATGGAAAGTAGTCTGGAATATATGTGCCAAAATATGGTATTTTAGAAGGACAATTCTGGATATAAAAGTATTGATTTTCTACTCTTGTTCATACTACTCTGAACAAAGCAAAGCATCTGTATTTAGAAAATCTCTGTAGAAACAGGCAACTTTTATCAAGTACAGACTTTTTAGTAAGTTTAGCAAAAATACTTCTTTGTTGGGAAAAAAATCCAACATAAATGAACACTAGTAGCAGTTTTAATTATTACTATATTCTTGGTCTCCTTTCCTAAAATGTTGATATTTTTGAGATTTAAAGCTCTTTATTGAACCTTTTTGACAGGGATACTATAATTAAACTAAAGCAGCTATCAATTAAATAGATGTTAAGTATTCTTTTCTCATCAGATTTATTCTGTTCTATCCTGTCCTATCCTGTTGGTGGTTTCCATACCCTTTTATAACCACTAACTTTTATCTTATTTGGAAAGATATCCAGGTTTATCTTATAAGATAAGAGGTGTCTAATTTCTTTTTGTGCTTGCTTTTCACTTAGGTGTTTCCTTTGTCTTCGTTACTCATCTACTGCGTCACAAATCATGGATTTCTCTTTACTTGCATAGCTAGGATCACTACAGAAGGTTATGTAGCAAACTCGGAGGGGATTGCACTAAGCTGTTCATCCTAGGCAAGAAAACAATCATTACATGATAGGAGGAGCCCTCAGACACTGATGTTTGCCCTTGTCATTTGTGCCACCTGCTCTGTTTTGCTTTCTATATGCCCTCTGCTTGTTATCTCTCTCTGTATGTGCTGTCCTCCTGATCTAGTAAAAAGGTTAAGTTGTTCCTATTTTATTCTGTAGCACAGATTGGAATTATTCTTCACAGTTGGAATGATTCTTCTTTTCTGAGATTTTCTGTGAATGAAAGGATTGTTTCCCCATGCTTTTATTCAAGTCAGAAACGTTGTCTAGGCTTTGACACAGTCTTCTGGGATTGTTGCAGATGTTCCCCCAACCAGTCAGGGGGTGGATCACAAGCAGGTCCAGCGAGAACTGGGAAATGTTGTGCTGCATCTCCACAACCCCACCATCCTTTCCTCCTCATCAATCGAAGTGCACTGGACAGTGAGTCATTGTTGCTGTTGTAATATTTGATCTCAGTTTTAATAAGCAGATGACCTTTTGGGGATCATTATATGAAAAATACACATATGTATAAGTTAAATTGTATATATCTGTTCCTTACTTCCCCACCAATGATAATTTTATAATGTAAACATTGTTTGTTGTGGTAGCTATGAAATGGTTTTAAACAGAGAAAAATGTCATCTTGCACGTATTTTATATTATGCAGTAATGAACTGGGTTGGGAAGATCCCCAGGAGGAGGGCATGGCAGCCCACTCCAGTGTTCTTGCCTGGAGAATCCCATGGACAGAAGAGCCTGGCAGGCTATGGTCTATGGGGTAGAAAAGAGTCAGACGTGACCGAGTGACTAAGCACACACACAATGAACTTTACCCGTCTCAAGGAAACAAGCTATATATTCCTAATACTCTTCAAAAGAGTATATATAATTTAGAGAATTATTAACATGTGAAAAATTTTAACTGAGAACTATTTCTAAATAGCATTAAATAGTCTTTTAAAATTAGAGAATGGAAAACACATGTTGTTTCCTTATCCCCTTGACACTCTGACTTATCTCTAGATGTCTACCAGAGAACTGCCATGGCACGTCACATTTCTGCATGAAAGATAGAAATTAATAGCTAATATTATACATTAAGCTGGAAAAGTGGACAGATTGCAAACAATAGTGATTTGTTTTTCATATTCTACCTCATATAGACTAGAAAACTGTGAGATGAAGCCAGATAGAATATTTTTGCCTCTTGTCACATTAATTTTCATGATTTTCTAAAAAGTCAACGGAAGGCATGCTGCTGCTGCTGCTGCTGCTAAGTCGCATCAGTCGTGTCCGACTCTGTGCGACCCCATAGATGGCAGCCCACCAGGCTCAGCCATCCCTGGGATTCTCCAGGCAAGAACACTGGAGTGGGTTGCCATTTCCTTCTCCAATGCAGGAAAGTGAAAAGTGAAAGTGAAGTCGTTCAGTCGTATGGACTCTTAGCGACCCCATGGACTGCAGCCAACCAGGCTCCTCCGTCCGTGGGATTTTCCAGGCAAGAGTACTGGAGTGGGTTGCCATTGCCTTGAGTGATTGCATTTTATTTGTCATTGTAATAGGTGGACCAACAGTCTCAGTATATTCAAGGATACAAAGTTCTTTACCGCCCATCTGGAGCCAACCATGGTGAATCCGAGTGGTTAGTTTTTGAAGTGAGGACCCCAACCAAAAACAGTGTGGTTATCCCTGATCTCAAAAAAGGAGTCAACTATGAAATTAAGGCTCGTCCTTTTTTTAATGAATTTCAAGGAGCAGACAGTGAAATTAAATTTGCCAAAACCCTAGAAGAAGGCAAGTATAATGAAATGTGTGATGACTATGCATTGCGATACTTTCATTAGGCTTTTATTAACTTAATTGAAAATTTCTAATGGTAATAGTGACATTATTAACTGTCTTGGTAGTGAGCATTATATTTTGTTAATAGAAGTTATTTAATTAGAACTACTAAAAACTAAAGTCCGTAATACTTGACTTGCTTTAATAGTGGCCTATATAAAAATGTGCAAATGTGAACATTGTATTATTAATGACATATCTTGGATATATCTAATTATTCAGAACTAAAATTCACATTTAAAGATGTAATTATTCTCAATATGCTTGTCTTTCCATTAATTTTTTCATTCATTTATCAAATGTTATTTTGAGGGATGATTTGTAAATAAAGTGAGTAATGTCTTGGTTTGCCCAGGACCTTCTGGAATTAACATTTTATGCCTCATGTCCCTAGAAACCCCTCAACTCTACACAAACCAGTATGTTTAGCCACCATGTAACTGGAAATTAAAATTAGTATTTGCATAAAGGTTGCAAGTTACATGTCACAAGTATAATCTTTAAAAATAACAAGAATTGTTCCTAAGTTGTTCCTTTGATTACAGTAAGTTATAATACAGTTAAGGTCAGAGATAGTTAGCATTTATACTTTTGAGCATTTTAGGGAGAACGTGGGACTACAGTAGGAGAGAGAGGACTTCTCCCGGAATGTTCTGTGGAGATAATCTATATCACTTTGGTTATAGAAAATTCACAGTGACAATAGGTTAGCAGTATTGAGGAAAAATTTAAATAGTTTGGGATTAATCAGACTTGGATGAGATATATCTTTAAAACATATATATACATATATATATATATATATATAGACATAAACTTTATATGTTTTGTTTAATGGTTTAAATGCTTGCTTTCAATGTTTTCTAGTATGCTTATTTATAAACCTGCTCTTTAAAACAATTTAATAGCACCCAGTGCCCCACCTCAAAGTGTAACTGTATCAAAGAATGATGGAAATGGAACTGCAATTCTCGTTAGCTGGCAGCCACCTCCTGAAGATACTCAAAATGGAATGGTCCAAGAGTATAAGGTAAATACACGTATAGTAAAAAAGCAAGCTTGGTTATATTGTTCATGGATATTTGGCGCCATCTGCTGGTCAGCACAGCAACATAAATTATTTTTTAAATACTTGTCTGTTGAGTCAGTAATTGTGAAATACATTTTTCTTAAGCCATTTGAAAAAAAAAATTTTTTTAAGAGAGTATTTACCTGTTCACAGTATATATAGGTGCACACACAAACAACACATGTAAAGGCTAATCAAAATTTCTTTTTTCTGCCCCAAATCCAGCTTAAATTCATTTGCAGAAATAGTTTGCTCCAGGGAATTGTATCAGATATGGTTTCTTTCTTTCTTCCAACACATTTGGTATTTTGTAACATTGGAGTTAAGTTGGAAAAATTATTTTAGTGTGCCTGAAAATTTTTTAATAAATTTGTTTTCATATTTTATCATCTCTAAACAAAATTTTATGTCTCAGAGGAACTTCAATTTTAAATTTCTATATATGTTTGAATGAAAATTTTTAAACATACGATATATTGAGAGTAATTTAATTCAGTGATTCTAAATAATTATTTTTACCTGTGAAGTTAATCATCTCTAATCATTAAATTTAGAAAGGCTTATCTAGATTAATTTCAAGCAAATATATTCAAGCATGCCAGAGTAGAACAAAATTAAGTTAGGGACATAGATTTACCCTATTAATGAATAAGCATTATAGCACAGTCTTAATGAGCTGTGTTAAATGAGTAAATGATAGATTGAATTAGGGAAATCAAGCAAGAGAGTAAATTTCACTTGTATTTTTTCAATATGTATGTAAACACATTACATACTGCTGCTGCTGATGCTAAGTCACTTCAGTCATGTCCGACTCTGTGTGACTCCATAGATGGAAGCCCACCAGGCTCCCCCGTCCCTGGGATTCTCCAGGCAAGAACACTGGAGTGGGTGGCCATTTCCTTCTCCAGTGTGTGAAAGTGAAAAGGGAAAGTGAAGTCGCTCAGTTGTGTCCAACCCTTCGGACTGCAGCCTACCAGGCTCCTCCATCCATGGGATTTTCTAGGCAAGAGTACTGGAGTGGCTTGCCATTGCCTTCTCCGACATTACATACTAGAAGACTTTTAACTGCAAAATGTATATTTCTATAGACAGTGCCTTATATGTCCATGATACCTCAGTATTTTTCTAGTTACCAGTTAAATTACATTTACTGAATTGTCTCATAAATGTGAAAACTTACCTGTTTCTATTGATATGAAATTGATGCTAAGAAAGTAAATATACATTTACCTTCTACAGGTAATTGCATGCTAACATCAAAATTACTTATGGAATCATTTTCCAAATATAGGTGCGTGGCCCCCAGTCTGAAAGATTCTGATTCAGCACCTGTAATAAGGCCCTTGTTTATATACTTTGGTAGATCTTTCCAGGTGATTTTGGTATGCACTTTTTGGTAATGCCCAAATAAAGACCATAAATATACTTCTGAGTACCAAAATAATTTGTACAATGACCAAATATACTGAGCTCAATTTTAGGTATAACATTTTATTTTAAAATGACTTTTAAAAACAAACTAAAAACCTCTTTATGAATTTGTGTATAAGTTAAAGGGGTGACATTTTTAAAAAGTATTTAAAATACTGTTATAAACGCACTGTATATATTTTAGGGTATTTGAAATTAGATCTACTGTAATTGAGTCATTAATAGGTAAGAGTCTCTACACTTTGAAGAACTTTCTCATGAGTTTCAAGATTATTTCAATACTGGGATGCTATGGTTCAGTCTGGAAAAATAAACTGTTATAGAGATTTTTAAGCATATAAAATAAGGCGATGTCTCAGCTCTCAAGCAAAATTGTGTTAATGTAGGCATTTTCCCCTAAGAGTCAAAACTCATTTTTCTCCTAAAGAAATGAGAAAGGGTGGATTTCACTTAACTTCATGGTCAATTTAAAATAATAAAATGCCTTTCACAACCTGATTGACTGGTACAAAATCAGTTTGTGGCTTTGGTTCAGCTGTGTAATGTAATTGGGGGAAAAAAATCACAAAGGACTCTTTATTTCCAAATGATCAGACCCTGGTATAGAGTCTGACCATTTGTTGGTATTATGCATTGAAACTATATTAAAATAATATTAACTTTCAAAGAAAAAAAGATTTTTGCCCATGTGAAAGAGGACACGGATATTCTTAGATTCATTTTAAATCCCATTTCCTATTACAGTTTAAACAATAGGCTACTTGAAAAGAATCCTACATCTTGCTGGAGGACCTCATAAAGAATACAGAGCATGTTTTACTACTGCATGGATCATTTTCTTATAGAAATTGAGTCCATATACTGTCATGCATCATATCCAAGATCTAAAACACTGCAAAAGGTCACTCTAATAATTCAATAATCCTTTAGAGAAATTTAAATTAAGGATTATAACATAGTTCGGAAGTCTTAATTTCCTAAAAATAATTTCCTACCACAAATATCATCAAAGTTAATGAGAGATATGATAATTTTCTTATTAGGAGAATGTTTTTCTTTCAAATCAAATATGTATTGTTATTAGGATCGTGTATTTTATCAAAAATTAATTGGTATTACCATAAATATAAGATCAAAGTGCTATTTTTCTTTCATTGATAATAGTTCAACATACCATAGATGGAATAAATCTTAGGATGATCCTTACTCTTTATGTTCAGTTTATTTTATTTATTTTTTAGGTCTTGGTGGTCTGGAATACATATTTCAGGGAAAGACTTCTGTAATAGGTCCTGGCTCAATCTCTTTATTTATTATGAACTTTTAATATTGTATTGGGGGTATAGCCAGTTAACAATGATGTGATAGTTTCAGGTGAACAGCCTAGGGACTCAGTCATACATACACATGTATCCATTCTCCTCCAAACCCCCATCCCATCCAGGCTGCCACATATTATTGAGCAGAGTTCCATGTGCTAAATGTGTCCTTGTTTTATTTTTAAAAACCATGTTTATGCCAAGATAGTTTAGATTATTCAGAAACCCTCTCTCTTTTTAAATCAACTGCTTCTTGGTTTTGACATAAAAAATGATGGCTCTGTGACAGCACCAGGTAATTTTATCCCAGAGAACTGTTGAAATAAAGTATTAGACACACAGTTTCCCACTCATTTTTGTTTTGTGATATCTGGTATTATGCCTGGTCCATAGTAGAAATGCAAATACTGAATGATGATAAGTAAGTTACTGTTCTTTATCTGGATGTATACAGGTTTTTGCAAGTTCCTTTTATCTTTTTCTGGCATATAATACCTAGGTGTTGTTTTTTTTTAAAGCAAATCCTGTTGATAAGAACCAGGGTCTTTGTAGAATCATTTGTAGAATTGCCTGATATAATCCTCTGTAGAAACATTTGTAGAATCACTTGATATAATCCTTTAAGAGTATATAAGAAAGTTCAAAGAGGTTTTTTTTTTCTTTTTTTTTTAATTTTTATTGGATGCTAAGTATTTTACAGTATTATATTGGTTGGTTTTGCCATACATTGACATGAATCCTCCATGGGTGTACATGAGTTCCCCCTCCTGTACACCCCTCCCACCTCCCTCCTCCCCTTATCCTCCCTCTAACATACACAGGTTTGACAGGAAGCATCTTTTCAGAACTAGATCTAGGGGAGAAATGACTTTTGAAACTTCCTATATTAGGTTCATGATCGATCTGAACTCTGTCTAGGTCTAAAACCACAATACTATATTGATCTTTATATTAACTCACGTAACTGTTGTGCTCTTCTTACAGGTTTGGTGTCTGGGCAATGAAACGCGATACCATATAAACAAGACAGTAGATGGTTCCACCTTTTCTGTGGTTATTCCGTCACTGGTTCCTGGGATCCGGTATAGTGTAGAGGTGGCAGCCAGCACGGGGGCCGGGTCGGGGGTGAAGAGTGAGCCACAATTCATCCAGTTAGGTGAGTGCCAGTGCAGATCTGGTTAGAAAGACTTATCAAAGTACCCATCGTCCTGCTTTTCTTTTATGTACGTAGTGGAGGCAACCAATTCAAGTTGCACAGACTATGGAATGTGGCAAAGAATTACAAAAATAATATTGTTAGATTTATTTTATCTGTCTATAATATCAGAACTAAATTTAAGCTTATCCAAACAAACATTTTAAATGGTATTTTGAGCAAAAGGCTGTAAATGTTCAGTGCCATCCTTTTTCTATCCTACTGAATTTTTTTTCATCTGTTCAACAAATACTATTAACTGAGCACCAATGAGACCTCCTCGACTTTCCTGCTGTCTCCATGGTAAAGAAGCTGTCTGCAATGCAGGAGACCCAGGTTCATTCCCTGGGTAGGGAAGATCCCCTGGAGAAGGAAATGGCAACCTGCTCCAGTATTCTTGCCTGGAGAATCCCTTCCTCAGAGGAGCCTGACAGTCCATGGGGTTGCATAAGAGTAGGACAGGATTTAGCAACTAAACAACAACAAAGGATACCTCAGGGAACAGGAAAGATGTGGTTTGGGTAAATAAAAAAAATATATATATATGTGCAAAACTTAAACTAAGTATTAGAAGTTTAGAGCAATATGAAATTTATATTTACCATTTTTGTCAATTTAAAATTATATCGCATGTGATAACAAAAGATAGACTGAGATGTTAAAGAGCATTGAAATATGGTATGCACTAGTTATTTGCTGCTGCTGCTGCTAAGTCACTTCAGTCGTGTCCGACTGTGTGACCCCATAGACGGAAGCCCACCAGGCTCCCCCGTCCCTGGGATTCTCCAGGCAAGAACACTAGAGTGGGTTGCCATTTCCTTCTCCAATGCGTGAAAGTGAAAAGTGAAAGTGAAGTTGCTCAGTCGTGTCCGACCCTTGTCCGACCCTTAGCGACCCCACGAACTGCAGCCTACCAGGCTCCTCCATCCATGGGATTTTCTAGGCAAGAGTACTGGAGTTGCTTGCCATTGCCTTCTCCAACTAGTTACTTAGAAAGTTAAAAATACAATGTGCCTCAAAACTGGTTAGAGGAATAAAAAACTGGCAGAACACTTGGTTGCCATACTTCTTTATAGAGAAATACACATAAAATTCAAATTATCAAATGGTTACCAGTCAAATCTAAAAGAAACAACAACAAAAAAACAGCAACAAAATTGTAAATGGAAGGGGGAGAGAAAAGGTGTTGAGAGATGTTAAGAGATGATATTTAAATTTCATGATCCTGAGAAGCATATAGTCAAATTTTTCCTTCCAGATCAGAAGTTAAGCATTAGTAGTATTTTATGTCAGTTGCTAAATTATGAAAAAGAATCAGATACCTGAATCTTTGTATATCACAAATAAGTGCATAGTATTGTTTCATGTTGGTAATATTGATGACATCTTAGAAATTATCTCAGAACAAAATTAAGAAACATTCTACTTTTAATAAACTTTGTTGCCATACATAAGGAACTTTACATTCAATTTGGAAACTGTTGTTGATGTTTTGCTGTCAAGATAATACTAGCTGCTGTACCAGGTACATTTGCAGAATTTCTATAAAGTGACACAGAGTCCACCTGAAGTCCAGTGATTGTAGACGTGGAGAGTCTCAGGCTGATGTGGCTTCCAAGGTTGACCCTGGGCCAGCAGAAAATAAGAAATGAAACACACAGCGTGGGGCAAGGTTTAGATAGTACCATGTCTGGAAATTGTGCGTGTTGCTGCTGCACAGAGCTCAGTTTTGTGATTCTAAGCAGATGAATGGGAACACTGCAAAATCAAGTCACTGGCTAGGGAGTTACCCCCTGGCAGCTGTATGCTATGCGAGAACCATTCAAGCTTGAGTGGAGAGCTTGTTGTCTCTGCTGCAGACATGGGCCAGAATTTCATTCTGAGAATATCTTTTACCTTTAACACTTTTTTTTTTCAACAGAGATTATAATATGCAAAACTTTTAAGCAAAAAAAAATAGCTTCATGGTTTTGTTTCTGGTTCATTTATTCCAAACTTTTAAGCAGTATAGAAAACAATCTTTTAAAAATTGCTTAATCTATTACAATGTTACCTAAGGTACAGGAGAAAACAGTCTAAACATAGGTCTTTTTACTCAAATAGTTGCCTAGTTTTGTGAAAAGTTAGTATTAACTTACTAAAACTAAAATTAAAAGTTACATGGCAATGACCCTGTATATTGTCTTGTCATTTGCCTGTTTTTTTTAATTATATATGACTTCTAGTTCTGGATTTTCAAAAATGAATTGGAAAAAAGGACCATGTGTAACTTTATTTATTTAAGATTTAAATCATAGGATTTAAGGATCAAATTGGTTTTCTTGAAGTTATAAATGTGTTCCAGTTTTCCATATCTTAATATAGCCTCAGCTGCGGTGAGACACAGACGCAGATATAGAAGGGCCATTCTAATTCATTAGTCACACTGCACTTTATTCTCTTAAGCCCATCTGGTCGCCTGCGTGGAACCCCTCTTAGCTGTCTTCATAAAATCTGAAGCCACCCAACTTAACTTTGCACAAATAGCCATGAAATCTATAAACCTAGCAGATACAAAGGGTGTATTAGAAATAAAAAGAATAGATCTGCTTGGTGAACTTTCAGAGGATGAAGTGCTCTTAGGATAACCATAGATAAAAGAGTCTGGAACATGAAATGAAACTTTCAGTCAAGAAACAGTTGAAGGCAGGTGACAGCAATTGCTTGTGAAAATAAATGTTTCAGCCTTGACCCTCCATAGAATGAAATCTGGAATTTTGTTTAAAAAAAAGGTAAATAAAAAACACACCCATATACAACAGGAGTAGCAATTTAGCCCTATATAGAAAGGCTATTTTCCTAAGGTTGTTTCCTTAGCCTTGGAATGCTTTTTATTTTACCTGCCAATGTCTTATCAGAAAGCAATATCTTTTAATAAGAAAAAAACCTGTGTATTTTCTATTTGAGAAATATTATTCATAAATAATGAGTTATTCCAATTGTTTTTCTGGAAAAAAATGAGTTTTGCGCTGGAAAAAATATTTCTACTTTAAAGCAGGTGGTTTTAGCAGAACAATTTTAGAGTCAAATGATTTAACAACTGTAAGAAAGCACCAATTCTAATGAAATAGGCAAACGCCGTCCCATTTGACCAGATGTTGTAGAGGAAGAACATTAAGAGAACAGATACAGATAGTAAATAATTCTTACAGATATTAAGAATTCTGTCACTGGGCATCCTCAGCATTGGAATCACTTAGTGCCCACAAAGTAGGTTATTCCTTGATGATAGAACAGCTTCCAGACTTCTATAGACTTTGCAGACTGCTCTGTGTGACGTGGTAAAATGGTGGGCTTGAGCAATGAGTCTGTTACATAAATGTAAACTAAGTACATTTTAATAGCCATAATTCCATCAATCTTAAATTCTTGAATCAAAATAGCTGAGAGAAAATAGGAGCCTTTTTGACTATTCATAACCCTTGATAATCTTGTCCATGTTTAATGTTCTTATAGCTGTCTCTGGCCATGGTTATTATTTTAAAAGAAAGTTTTCTTCAAGAGTTCCATGGCGGTTCGGTGGTTAGAACTCTGCACTGTCACTGCTGAGGGCCCAGGTTTAAGCCCTGGCTGGGGGACTAGGATCCCACAAGTCACATGGTGTGGGCAGAAACATAAAAATAAAAATTCCATTTAAAAAAAAAAAGGCTTTTTCATAGTCTTTCAGTGATAACATAATCTCAGTTTTTCATTGTTTTTTAATGATCCTGAATTTTTGTAGACCCTTCTGAACATAGTTTCAAATAATGTGTTTCTGAGGTAGTTAAGAGTGTTAGACTGTTCACAGGTTGGGCAGAGGAGATGCACACCACACACGCACACACTCACACACACACACACAGTCCATGGGGCCACAAAAGAGTCAGATACAACTTAGCAACTAAACAACAACAATTCAGTACTCCTTAATTGTATTCTTGGGTTAAAGTATTTCACTTTTTAGAAATGTAATTTGTATTTTATCTCAGTTTGCACTGAAAATCGGTGAACTGCAGTTTTCTGAAGTAAAATATAGACATTGTGGGCTATTATCTTTGTTTTAAAATATATTCTGTAAAATTATTGTATTTGTTTTCAATTCAAATAAATAAGGTGAATATAATCTTACCCCAAATCTCATGAACTCTTTTAACTGACAATGGTGCATGTTGTAACGAAAAACAGAGATTATTGTCCAAAAATTAACAGAATAACGACGGCCACTTTACATATATAAGCATGTGCTTATTGTCTCACTGAGTTTTAAACATGAATGAACCCAAAGATGGCCTTTTCAGATTCTCATGGAAACCCCGTGTCACCTGAGGACCAAGTCAGCCTTGCTCAGCAGATCTCAGATGTAGTGAAGCAGCCAGCATTCATTGCAGGAATTGGGGCTGCCTGTTGGATCATCCTTATGGTTTTTAGCATCTGGCTGTATCGACACCGAAAGAAGAGAAACGGGCTGGCTAGTACTTATGCGGGTATCAGAAAAGGTATTACCTTTCCTAAATTTTTCATATTTTACCATGTTTGCATAACTCTTGATTTCAATATATGACTCTTAAGTTATTCTTGATTTTATATATATGTATCCTATATTAATTATTTTAACATATAAAAATTTACAAAACTGCTTTATTTTATTGCAATATCTAGGTATAAACTCCACTTGGATATCAGTACTACAATAGGACTTATCTGTTTCAGGCTCAATTTCTTTAAAATATATTTCACCAGGGTAGGTCTACATTTGGTTGTGATACCATTCCCTTGTTCCCTTAGGGAATTACTTTATTGATTTATATCCTGAAGGAAAATTTTTAATCTCCATGTCTCAAGAATTATAAATCCAAGCTTTGGACTGTCATACAACTTTAAAAGGAGCATCATTCCCCTTTGTGAAGTGAAAGAGATTGTTTATAAATAATTGTATTTCTGATTATTTATAAAATAATTTTTTCTTAGTGAATTGGAATGCTTGAGTGAATAATGTGCTTCAGTTTGCAGAGAGAGAACACTTACTCCTTTTTTATTGTTATGTTTAAAGTTGCAGAGCTGACTATGTCTATACTGTTGATGGGCAATGATGATTGTTAAAAATGTATCTGCAGTTTAGAAGAGAAAGTTTATCTGGCTAAAGCTATTTACAGTTTTATGGATGAGCCAAATAAGCTGAGGAATTCACAGATACTTTTGCCACATAGTCTCAAAGTCTGCAGATTGGTGGTTGATATTTTTCATTTCCTGATGAGTTTGTTATCACTCTCAGACAGATAATCCTTTTCCCCTTCTCTCCTCAAATATCTTCATCAATTCTGGGCTGTCAACAGGGTGATTGTAAGTTTTTAGCCCACAGGCCCGCTTTATGTCTTTAGTCCAACTAAATTATTGACAGTGCTCCTTTGGGTCTCAAAATTGTCTTGGTTTTTGGATGACAGGGTAATCAACCCTAGTTATAGGGTCTATAAGTCTAAGATAGCATTTCTGCTGCAAAGCAGATTTAAAGAGGATGACTAGTAAATACCCACTCCCACCATCACCCTCCTTTAAAAAAAAATTGTCTACATATTTCCTAAGTGAATATTTCCCACGTGGCTTGACCATGCTATTTCTCTGAGCATTGATATGGCAAAGTCAGAATTTGTTCCTGCTAGTTAGACCTTTTCTCAATGAAAAGTCCTATTGACTATCCCTCTCAGCTGTGAAACAGTCTGAGACAACAGTCTAAAATATTTGTGCTCTCAGTCACAAGGGGTCTTGGCAAGAAAGAGTCAACACAAATTCATCACCCACGCTGTGGAAATCTATGAACGTGCCTCTGGCCCGTGGCTCCACAGCAGTCTCCTTATGTACATACATTTGCCTTAGCATTATCATCCTTAAATATTTTTTTTCAGATATGTGTCCTATATCAATATTAAAGCAAAAATGTCAGTATCCCTGCCTGTGAAATGGAAAATGGGGGCTGAGAGGTTACTGTGAAGAGACTAGTTGCTCATCACACATTCAAAGAAAAGGGTCAGGGCTACGCATTACCATATAAAACCTTTGCCCAAAAAATAAGGCAGAGAAGGGGTCTGTGGGTGTCTGTGTGTTGTGGAGCAGGGCATAGGCGGGCTGTTGGGAGTTGTGTTCTGAAATCCCGTATGAATGAGGAAAAGTGACTAATTAACATCTCGATGTAGAATGTTTTGAGTTTCCAGGAATTTTCTAATTTTTATTGCCATGAGTATGATAGCTGTGTAGTTGTAACAATGGAATGCTCTCTCTAGTCTTGAAACCTCAATATGTGACATGAAACCTTCTTCCCTTCTGAAATGTTTCTTTTCTCTTACTAATGCACTTTAAGCATGCTGGGAAATGCCTGTGTGCTCTTTCTGCAAAACCTGTTACACTAATATTGTCCTTTTAACTAGCTCCTGTTAAGCAGAAATCATAGAACATAATCACAAATGTAATTGGTGAGCATTTGATTCTGCTTTCCTCACTTTGCCTTTTTGGCACTTTTTCATATTTCTGGTTCTATGCAATTTTAAAAAGTGAATTCTGAAATCTTAAATTGACTGTGCCCGAAACAATGATGGTCATCCTAAAAAAAAAGGAAGTGAAATATTTAAAAGAAATCAATGTGAAAGAGCCTACTGCCCTATGAAACATCAAGCCAGAGTAGGACTTTGGGTAATAGTGAGCATTTTTAACATTTGCCCCCTACATTTATCTGTAGGTATTCCCTCTGCTCGTACTCTTTGTCCACAGAATGCACCAACATCACTGGATAAAATGATTTATTACTGGAAGGTTTGAGAATTAAGTTGTCCTTTGGTGAACCAGCTGTAAAAATTTCATTTAGATGGACCTCTTTTCATCTCTTCTTCCATTCCTTAGACTGAGGTTAGCAGTTGGCCAGGAGTACTGACAAGGACCTTCCATTTGTTCCCCGTGTCCTTGTGATTGCAAATTAATGTTCAGGCACTCCATTCTTGCTTGAGTATCTTTACTTTCAAATGTATGTCTTTTATATTTTTTATGAGCATGAGTTATTGCGCTGAATTTTTGATTGTAACTAAATTATATTGACTCTCTGAAAAGACCTGACTGAAAGAAAACACAATAGAATTCTTAAGACAGAGACTGCTATGTAGCAAAAGAAGACAGTGTATAAACTGGATCCCCAGCATTGAGGCTTTTGTTTTTTTTTCCTTCCTAATATGCTCAGAGATAAAATGGTCTGGTGAGAAGTGACAGTTGTAAAGGATGCTATGGCATTCAAGTCTGCAACCCCAGTGCTCTAATCCTAAAGTAAATTTCTTCTAGACAAATATGAAGTGGAAAATACATTTTTGTCAGCTTTTTGATCCATGATAAGTAATCAGTATTCTAGTTTGTGTGTATTAAGGATTTCTCAAAAGCAAATTTTAGTCTTCAAGGAGTAATGTAGATTCTCTTGCTTTCTTTACCAGGGCAGTGTTTACTTTAAATTAATGTGAAGAGCTTGGGGAAAAAAAAGCCTCTTCCCTCTATGAAATGTCATGGAAATAACTCTGGTGTTATCCAACAGCCAGGAATGGGAGAAGATAGGACAAGTGGGGGAGGCAAGAATGCCACTTTTGAGGTCTGCAGTTCAATTCCAGGCATTATTGATTAGATTAAGATTTATAACTGCAGAGAGTGAAGATTTTCAGAGGAGCATTATTGTTCTATTGTTTAGCTTTTGGTGTGCTATTTTTTTTTTAAATCCTCAGCCTACTTCTAGAAAGCTTCTAGGTATAAACGATAATCGCAGAATTAAAGTTAAAACCCCCGAAATATTCTGTCCATTCACAAATTCCGATGATGATAAAAATGTAGCAATACACTCTATATTAAGGCTCAGGCATTTCTTGTTAGCGTAACAGTTCAGTTTTGTGGCTTTCTTTGTTGCAGCTCTTTCTTTGCTTGCTTTCTTCCTTCCTTCCCTTTCCTTCCTTCTTTCTTTCTGTCTTCTCCCCTCCCTCCTTTTCTTTCCGTGGTTTTCCTTTCTTCTCCTTTCGGTCTTCTTTCTACCTTTCGGTCTTTATGTCATTCACGCTCTTCTTCCCTCTGTCTGTATCCCTGTCTTTCTCTAGGTGATAAATGCCCAAGTGCACCTATTATATTAGTTAGTCCACTTTAATAAGCATTTACTTTCAGATTTCTAGATAAGGCTAGGCAAGACACTGATAATACTTGTTTAAGAACCCATTATCCAATGTTTGGAAATGATTAATAGTAGAGGATTCCTGTTTGTACTAAAGCCATGAGCTAAGTCTATTACTAAAAGCAGGGGTCATCCACAGGCTAACCCAGCACAGTCGCCACCCCCCTCCCATCCTAGAATGTCAGACGCTTCGAAATGTTACCTGCAGAGACAAGCTTATTTTTTACCCTCAGATTTGGTTTTATTCACATATCAGAGTGTCAGAACTACTGGCTTAGTTATTTACATTTGTTTTATGTTCAGCTGTCTGCTTGATTTATACTAATGTGATATGTTCCCTTTCTCTCTTCAGCTTAATAACTGGTTTATATTTTGTTTTGATTTTTCAGTCCCGTCTTTTACCTTCACACCAACAGGTATATATTTGCGCTTACCCTCCTCCTTTCCTTTGTTAGTTCGGCATGTGTTGTACTATTGTGTTGCTGTTTTTATTTCATTTTCTGCAGTAAGCTGGGGGGAAAGGACTTAAAACGGAAACAGTGCTTCATTTACTCATACCAGGCATGCCCTTGAAGTAGAAATGGTTGGTGTTGCTTGTCATCCCTTCAACGCAGTTGTTTATTCATGATTCCACAGTGCATCTGAGCCTAGTTTGCATGTGTTTCCTTAGATAGGCACACTGTTTCTGCCCTCAGCATGATTTAACATGCTAATGATCAGTTGATTATTTTAGACTTGGCAGTGCATTTTTTTCCCCTTAACGTAAGCTTTCTGGATTTCCAACAAAATTTTCTCTCCCAAGCAATTCTCTATCCATAGAATCAACATTCTTAAAGGTAACCAAAATATACAACATATTTGAAAGATAAAACTTTTCATTTCCCCTAAATCCAAGTCCTAATATTCTATTCTATTTAGTTTCTTTCAGAGAGGGTCCTCTTCTTTCGCATCACCTTTAGTAAAAATGTACCTGCGGCCCTGCCTTCTCGGTTTTAATCCAGTTATTATAATCACTGGATGCAGTTATCTCTCCTTAACAGACTCCCAGTTTGGAGTTCTTCTAAGTAGCAGAATTTGGCAGATTTTAGAAACATAATTGTTCTTAGAAAATGTGTCTGTATTTACAGAAAAGCTAATATTCTTAACCCCTTGTGTAACTATGTGCAAATCTTTTTTTGTCACAGCTAAATTTTATACCCATAACTTATTAAACTGAGAACACTTTCAGAGGAATTAAAATATATATCACTATGTATATATGTCTGATGAAAATATAATGAGAGGTATTTTCTCAAACCACAATAAAAAATAGGTCGCATTAATTAATAGTCACAACTTGGCATACATCTTTGTGTGTGGAGAGAAAGGTTTATTTTCACGTTTATATCTGTCTTACTGGTACTCATGTTTCTGGGGAAATGGTCTGGTAGGTTTTTATTTTCCAAAATTTAAGATATAAATTCCACTTATATAAAATCATGAAATTATATGATCTAATAATAAATTCAAGATAGAAATCTGAGAATGTGAATGTACAAATGTGTAATAGTCATTATACTTAATAAGAGTATATGGAAGTTTGCTTCTCCTTATTTTTCAAACTTGTTAACACATTAAGAAAATAAGAATAACATTTAATTCTATACCATCTTTAAAAAAATACTGGTTGAATCAGATATCTATTTCCTGTGATGAGTTTTTGCAATGTTTCTAAGTAGAAAGGGAGAAAACATTCCATTCTAGAAAGATGCTCTTGAATGTCATAGCTTTTGATATGTAAATGCAAACATGTCTATTAATTGTTCCTTTTTTTTTGTAACATTCCAGTAACTTATCAGAGAGGAGGCGAAGCTGTGAGCAGTGGAGGGAGGTAATTATCTTGCTGGTTTTTAGATTCTAAGGGAACTTCCAGATATTTCTTCTTGTCTTCCTCGATGACATCACTTTCTCTGCTTAAAAGGTTTAACTTAAAGGTGAAATGTGTTTAAATCTTTTAAACTACCCCAAGAACTATTCCATTCTGCTCTGCTTTAGAACCAAGCGTGTTAACACACAAATTCATTGGATTGGAGCTGGTGCATCTTGGGCAGTGAACACCAGAGGGAGCACTCTAACCAGGAAAGACAGACTTGCTGACTTAGCAAATCATTAAAAAGAGTTAAAGTAATTAAGTGATGGCATTTATGAAGATTAAGAAATATAGCTAGTTAACAGATACTATCAAAGAAAAAGTGTTCATTTGGAAAGCTGCTGAATACAACACTGGCTCATAAGTTGTAGGTTATATCTGTTTGTTTGCTCTTGTTATAAATTCAACATAGTTCAGTCTCCATTCACGGGGAAATATTTTGAAATAAAAAGAGAATCTACGTAGCTTCTTAACATGGAGATTTTTTTTTCCCCTCTAATTAAAATGAACCTCAATCCTACATTTATGATTTTTTGGTAATTATTATTCAGTGAACTTTAATATATTCACAGAGATATCACAAATTGATGTGACAGTCGCCTGAAAGGGGTTGAAAGAAGGTATAAGTTACATGAGCCAAACATCAAAATTTTCTAAGATAATTCTTTCTTTTCAAAAACAGCAACTTCTAGCTTAGGATGTAAGAAAAACATTTTTTTTCTACAAAACCATTTCATAATTCAAATTCAGTTAACTTATTGAGTGCCCTGCTTTGTATAGTTAGATAATGTATTTGCTCCTGGGAAAGATAAAAATAAAACATTATTCCTGAATCTGAGGAACATACCATCTGACAATAAAATTACTAAATTTAGTGTATGACAAAATGTGATGAAAGAAGAAACAAAAACAAAACTGCTAACCATCTTTAGTAAAATGCTGTACAAATCTGACAGTAAGCACTAATCTTTTCTTTTCTGGGTACTGCTGCTGGCTTCCTGTTTTCATACCTGTGAAACAAAGCCAGCCACTGAAAGACCCCACAGCCAGGGAGGTCTTCATAGGAATAAATCCACTTGATTCAGGAATTAAACCAGGGCATATTTTTGCAACCAGGGAAATCCTATCTAAATCATAGCCCAGACATTCATGAAACAGCCTTTGGCATAAGAACATTCTCTCATGGATAAATCTGGAATGCCTGATGGTACCACCACCTCTCTGCATGTGTATATTCATGGCTATAGACATCAGCTTTCTCATTAATCAGAGCATAGGAAAATGCTTATTGAGCATCTTCTGTGTGTTCTGCACCAGCCTCTGTGCTTGGGCATGTGCACAGATGTGTTCTGTCTCACACACATACACACGTATAAAATATAAGTATGGTTCCTGCCCTAAAGGAATTTACAACCTAGGTAGACCAAATCATCAAGAAGGACCTGGTGGCCGGGGAGCTCTCATTACCAAATGATAGTTTCTTCAGCCAGACTGAAAAATTACAAAGTTCCATTTGGAAAGCATCATCATATAGAATTAACCTTTTGAATGTAAAAATAGTATAGCAGGGAAATGGATTTATTTTAAATACCAAATAGAAATAATCTTTTTACCAAATGACAAAAGATGCTAGAATGTTATAGAGGCAACAGTTGAATAAAGATATTAGAGTTAGGGCTTAAAATGGCAGTTATATACACAATTTTGAACTTATTTATTCATCAACTCTCTTTATTGAATACCTACAACGTGACAGGCACTGTTCTAGTTGCCTAGGCTGCTTCAGTGAGCAAAGTCAATACAAGTTCCTGTCCTTCGGAACCTTACATTTAGTGGGGGAGATAGAAGATTAATAATAAACATTTTTTTAACAGTCAGCTCTATAGTACAAGCAGTTGGTGAGTGCTTTGGAAAAATAGAACAGGGTAAGAGGATCAGGAATGGCATGAGGAAGAGGTCTCACTAGCTATTTTGGAATGTGTGTGTGTGTGTGTGTGTGTGTGTGTTGTATGCGTGTTCCACGATGCCGTCTAGGAAGAGAATGAACAGTGAGTTGGACCCCTGTCCTCACTTCTCTGATGCTGTCCTTAAACACTGAATCCCCTCAGGCCTCTCAGGGTCTGTGAGCCCTCGGTGGACCTCCTGCCACGTCTGGTTCGTGACACTAAGTCACAGCGTCATCATCCCCACTCCTGCCTGTTACTGCATTTGCTTAATCCTACCTTTTCCTCCTTTCACCATCACTGTGTTGTTTCAGCTTCAGTCTTCTGAACCTGATCCGTTACAAACTTTCCCAGCAGTCTTGCCTTCATCTGCCTTCATTAGCACTGTTTCCTGTTAATTCCCTTTGCCCACTGGAGCCGGAATGCAATTTTGAAATACATGTTGATCATGGCTCTGAGCCTCTGAAGATCCCATTTTTCAAGAGAACCCACCATATTTAAAGCAGCAAGTCCAACCTGGGCAGTGCACGGGAAGCCTACAACCTCCAGGGACTTGCAGTGCCCCTTCATACTTCTTTGTGCCACATGCTATAAGTCACTCTGTCAACTCATCTAACAGTCACCAATATTGCATTCTCTTGATGTCCTTATTACATTAGCCTGGAATATGTCCGTCCTCCCCTTGTCAGTTTGCTGAGATTCGCCTGCTGTGTCCTCTATGAACTCTTTGTTCTGTATAAATACCACAGTTAAGCACCTAATGTGTGTGTGTGTGTGTTAGTCGCTCAGTCGTGTCCAACTCTTTGCGACCCCATGGGCTGTATCCCACCAGGCTTTCTCTGTCCATGGATTTTTCCAGGCAAGAATACTGGAGTGGGTTGCCATTCCCTTCTCCAAGCACCTGATAATTATCTTTTGTTTATATCAGGGGTCAGCAAATTATGGCTCTGGGTCTGAATTTGGTGTGCCACCTGTTTTTGTAAGTAAAGATTTATTAAAATACAGCTGGACTCACTTGTTTACATGTTGTCCAAGACTGCTTTCCCACTACAATAAGAGAGCTGAGTAGTTGAAACAAAAAGTATATGTCTCAAAAAGCCTAAATGTGCACCTTCTGAGCCTTTATAGAGATAGTTTACTAACTCCTGGCTTTAATGATCGTTTCCCACAATAGAATGTGAGATCCTAGGGTTAGAGCCTATGTGATTTATGAATGAATAATTTAATGCATGAATTTTTGTAATGCAGTGAATGTAATTTATTAGATTAGATCCATAAATTCAATATATGAGTTATTGATCTTTAAAAATATCACCAAAAAGTATCTAAAGAAGAGAGGGATGACTTACCAAATAAATAAATGTCAGAAGATTTCAGTTCAGTCCTTGATGACTTGAGAGAAAATTTGGGGCCTGGACATTTTCCTCTGATAAAGGAGAAGATTAAGAAAGAAGGAGAACCAGAGAGCTCTCTTGGTTCTCAAAAGTGTGAATTTAGCTATTCACAGAAAAGTGAAAATGAGGATTACGGTTAAGCAAAGAAACCTCTTCTCAACTTGAAAAGGACAAAGGACTTGCAATGTAATCCAGGGAGAATCATGTAAATAGTAAGTGACTCTTTCTGTTTATTTGTTTTCCTTATTTCAAATATCCCAATCTCTAATTCTGGGTCATGGAGGGGCAGTGGCGAAGCTAGTTAAAATCCAAACCACAGCACAAACCAGGAAAAAGCAAAGCCTGAAGAAGAGAGTAGGAAAGTCAGGCTAACCAGATCAAGAATGCCAATAGTACATTTCCTGGCCATGGAAGGTGAGAAAGAAACAGAACTCAGGCCTTGCTTCTCTCTAAAGGACTGACCACTTTCAGATCTATCCCTTGCTTCTTAATGGGCTTCAAAACTCTTCAGGATGTCAAAAGAAAGAGGAGACAGCCAGGCAGCCCTTGTTCCTAGGCCCCTTCACTATTTTCCTCAGCTCCTGGACCCTCTAGTCTATTTTGTGGTTTAGGAGTTCAAATGGGTTTGTTTGAGTGTGTGTGTGTGTGTGTGTGTGTGTTTAGAGTGAGTGAGTAGAATATCTGGAGTAGGAGGAGCAGAGGAATTAAAAGTAATTGCCACGTAATTATTTAAGTTCATTTGTCCTCTTTTCTTTTGTGACACAGAACTGTCCCCTTAATATAAAATGGAAGTTAAATACGGTTTTTGCAAGCCCTAGTATCTTTCTTTCTTTAATAATACCTTTTTGAAGATAAGGAAGAAATAGGAAAAGTTCAGATGTATTAGCATGAAAATATAACTAACATCATATGAATATATGTGTATAATATGATTGGATTTATAAATATATAATATGGTAACATATTATATAATATGTTCAACACATATTAATCACTGTAACCAGCACTGTGTTTTGCTTCTGCTTCATTTCTTATTATGGGATAGCTAAATCTGTCACATATACACTAGATCATCTTTAATGCATAAAGATATCTTATGAGATATTTAGTTTTTAAGGACCCTAACACCCTTATAAAAATAACTACATATGACTTTGACTTCCTTAGAGGTCTCTGAAATATACATATGTCATTTTAAGATTCATTTAGGGCCAGTAATCATGACTCAGCCTTCTTCACTAAATAATTAGCATTCCAAATACAAGTCTGAACCAAATGCCAGGATGTGAATTGTTAATCCCACTTCCTGTTGGAAAACTCCCGTAGGTATGAAAAGTTCTTTCAGCCTCTGATTATATCAAAACGTTCACTTTTAAAAGTGCTTTTCTGAGCAAATCATAGTAGCATAAAAATACCGTCTATTCCTTTTGAACCATGTAAGTCAGGCTGTGGAAAATTTCCACTTGACCCGTACTTCAAACATACTGTAATATTTCTACAGTGTCAGATATGGAGATTTATTTTTAATAACTTCAAAAGTGATAACACAGTTGGTTTAGGTTTAAGAGAAAATAAGAAAAGCTAAAGACAACTAGAGGCAGACTTTCTGTAACCAACATCAATTTCAAAGGCTCCAGATATCTGTGATATAGCTTGCATTTAAATATTTTAAATTTTAACAGGTCAGCCACATCGCTCTTCAAAGCATGTTTTTATCAACAGTTTTAGCAGTGAATTTTTCCAGTTTTTACAACATTGTTCTGAAGACTTCAGACATTTCCCTACTCTTCCTTTTATTAGGACTGTTTGAGGGTTTTTAGAAATTTAATGACTCTTCAGTATATGTGTTTATAGCTTCCTGGTTTGCAGTGTGGATTCTACAGACAACCTCCCAGTATTTGAATTCCAACTCTGCCACTCACTCACTTTCTATACCCATGAACACATTTCTTAACCTCTCTCAGGCAATTCCATTTCCTAATCTGTACAATCTGGATAATAATAGTAACTAGTCTGTAGATTATTAGAGGGAGTTAATATATATAAAGAAGTCAGACAGTGCCTCACACATTATAAACAAAAGGTAAGTATTCATTTTTATTACAGATACATGTATACACATGAATACATATATATGTATACAGATAAATTATAAATCCATATTTTCATTTGAAGTGAATTATTCCTCAAGTAATTATCATTTGCATCATAATTTCCTTGGTTGTCTCTGTATGTCGGAATAGAAACCATGACAGTGACTCTGATGGGCTTCCCACATGGCACTAGTGGTAAAGAATCTGCTTGCCTGTGCAGAAGACATAGCAATGAGGGTTCCATCCCTTGGTCGGGAAGATACCCTGAAGGAGACCATGGCAAGTCACTCCAGTATTCTTGCCTGGAGATCCCATGGACAGAGGAGCCTGGGCTCCAGGACACGGGGTTTCAAAGAGTCAGACACGACTGAGCGTGTGCACACACACACACATTCCACACACACACAAGTTAAATGTCAGATTCTAGCTTCCCAGCTAAATGAAAGGCATGGTTTTTACATTTTAACAAAGACAATGAAACCGTGAAGGAAATCTTTTCTGAATCTTCAGTGCCGGTCTGTTTATTGTGGACCTGACAGTATATCCTGCATCATCACCTCTTTTGCTGAATTATCAGCTGGAGTCAAGGTTGGAAAAGGACCTCAGGACTGCCAATGCTAAACTTATGTCTGTGTCTCTGGCATTGATGGTCCAGGATTCCCATTAGTAACTGCTGATGTGCCTTGCATTCCCAGTGCACAGTGAAAGAAGATTAACATCTGTTGTTCCAAAAAAAAACAAGATTAACACTCATATTTCTTACAGTGGACATCACTGTTTTACCAGATTTAATTCACTAGCTTTCTTTTGTTTATATAGGGACTTATGGCATTTTACACTGTCACCATCAGAAATTGTTGACAAGCTTACAGAACTGTGGACTGAAACACTGATGAGGCTCTCCACAAAATGTCACAGAGCCCAAGACACACTCTCTCTGAGACATGGTTTTGGAGAAAAGTATGCAAATGTGTTTACTGTGAAGGCTCCTTTATCTAAGTAAAGAGCTTGTTCCATTTTTTAGTGAAATTGTGAGAAGAATCATGTTTTTCTAATGGGTCAAAAATTAAGAAATGGAAACTCTCTTAACTCAAGTATTCTGTAAGCTATTAAAACACTGAAAAATACAGGTCTCCACCTTTTTAGATTCCATGTTTGGTTTTTAGTCACTGTGACTGAAGAAGGAGTAAAGCATTAGAAACTACAGTGTTTTAAGTCTCTGCCTGTTTACAGTGTAATGGCTATATAAACTGAGGTGTGTCTCAGAACATTACATTTTAGTTACCTTGTCTATAAAATAAAAAGAATGATAATATCTTTCAGCATAATTGACCAAATTATTTGTGAGGATAATAAGATGGAGAATGGGTTGGAATTCTGAATAGGCAATGTTATTTGCTACTTATATAACACTTGCTTTTATACATGTATTTTTTTCTTTAGGCCAGGACTTCTCAACATCAGTGAACCTGCCACACAGCCATGGCTGGCAGACACGTGGCCTAACACTGGGAACAATCACAATGACTGCTCCATCAATTGCTGCACGGCAGGCAATGGGAACAGTGACAGCAACTTGACCACGTACAGTCGCCCAGGTTAGAGGCACAGAGATAGCTTGATACACAAGCTTGGCATTGTTAGGAACAGGCCATGAGGAGATAACTTCCCTTTTCTTCTCCCTAAATTGGAACAGAAATTTAATCAATATGTTCATGAAGTATTAACCACTGTTTGCAAATTAGCCTGATTCAAGTTATGTTCTCCATCCTTATATCTCCACATCTCACCCTGCACCGAAAAATGTTTCCCTGTATGAGAAGGGAGAATGGAGGATATAAATTTTAGAATGAATAGCAAATACGGAGCAATGAAATTATGTAGAAGTAGTTATCCTCATTAAAATGTGTGTAATTGTAATTTTAGTAGATTGTAGTTATTTAGAGTATTTATTTTAAAGATTTTGAGTGCAAAGCAAATCAAAAGACCAACCAATATAGTCTGAGGGATCCAAATTTTTAATGGCAGTAACAACAACAATAAGAATAATTATCTGATGGCAAAAAAATAATTTGAAATGAAAGCTAACTGAAATTCAAAAACATTATAGTATAATAGTCAATTTTTGTAGGATACAAGAAATATATATCTTTTGCAGCTGAGTGCTGTGATTCATGGGGTCGCAAAGAGTCAGACACGACTGAGCGACTGAACTGAACTGAACTGATGCTAATACTACTTGTGTTTTTGGGGTTCAGAAATATGTGTGGTGAATTACTTGCTAAAATCTCATGCTAAAACATAACAGTAAACTTTGAATGTACAGTATGCAATATTCAAAAGAATAAACAAAATTATAAATAATTCTTAAAGCCTTTCAGCATGCATTCACAATATAGGAAATATTGGAAAAGTCATGAAGAATCAAAATATATGACTGTAGAAATAACCCATGGAATTAAGAAAAGGAAAATAAAATATGGCATTTAAGTAAAAGTTATGATGTACCGTAAAGAACAAATCATAGTCTCCATTGAATTTGGATATGAAAATGATGCAACCATGTGACCAAGTCCCTATTCTTCAGAGGTCGGTGTTCTAGTTATCTAGGCAGAGAAGTGCTCACATAATTATAAGTAAAAGAAAGATTATGCTGAGGACAATAAGAGAAGAAAGTGACATTTCTGTAAATAAATATGAAGAGCTGAGTTATCCAGCATGGTAGCCTCTGGCTTCAGGTGGCTATTTAAATTAAATAAAATACCATTTAAAATACAGTTCCTCATATTCACTAGCCACATTTTGAGTGCTCAGTAGCCACATGTGGCTATTGTATTAGACAGTGCAAAATAGAACATGTTCCTCTCAGTTCTGTTGGATAGCACTCATATGGAAATATGGCAAAGAAAAATGAGATTGCCAAAACTATATTGCCATTAAAATATTTTAACAACTCTTACATAAAGCTTAATACCTAAAAATTAGAAATAAAATTACTAAAAGCCAGATTAATTAAATACCTCTGATCCCTGATCCTTTGTTGTTAACAAGGTAATTGAATTCAGTAGGGTAGAGAAGTTTCAAATTTTTCTTAAAACTATATTCATTTTTACATCTTGAGTAGTAACCATGTTAATTCATCAATTCTTACGATATTTAGTTGAAAAATCATCCTCATGGTGAGCTTGTTAATGTTGCAGCCACTATGAATAAAATAGTGGTATTTTTACTATTATAACTTAAGTAAATTTTTATTTAAATAATATTTTAGCTTTAAATGATGATTTTAGTTCTTTCTGCTATTTTAATGTTTTCAAATGAGACCTTAGGTATTTCTATATATATATTACTTATTTCACTCTTAAATATTTAAATGAAGGAAAAATTAGAGTGAAATTGAAATAGTAGATTATTAAAGGTGTTTTTTGATTAAATTGCCCTGGCTACTATGATTCATTTGGCCATCAGTATTGTCATTTTATATATCTTGAGATATCATTATGAAACCATGCAAAATGACTATATAATAGCTTTTCTTGATAATGATTATCTTACATGACCAAGGAAAAAACTAATAAAATTATCCTGAGTATTGTTTACAATCACTTTGCCTCTGTTCCTCACTTTTTTGAATAGAGGTATTTTGTATAATATTGAAATCTCAAGTTATTTGATCTGAGGGCAGAGGTTTTTTTGAGGGCAGGAGAAGGTCTGGACTCTTAACATATTAGCCTTGTTCCATTGCTTCAACAGCTAGCTAGTAATTTCAAATAGTTCAGTAACTCCAGATTAGAAAATTTAAAGTTGGCACATAAAGATATTTGTGTATATGTATTCTCTTAGTGCATTTCCCATTAATGTGATTGTTAAAGGAAAACTACTTAAATTGAGTTCATTATTTATAAAATACATAACACTAACTGAAGTTCGGAATTATTTAGTCTCCATATAAATTATATGTCCTCTTTTACTCCCTCAATTTTTTTTTTTGAAAGAACATTTGTTTCTATCCTTTAGAAAGGACATAAGAATACTTGGTCCTTTTTATTCATCGTACTTAAGCCCATTTATACTTTATATAACAATTTTACTGTGACTCACAAAGCTTCTTACAAGGAAATTTAAAACGAATAACCATGCAGAATGACTTTTTCCTTTTCCTCTCCATTGCACATAGCTGATTGTATAGCAAATTATAACAACCAACTGGATAACAAACAAACAAATCTGATGCTCCCTGAGTCAACTGTTTATGGTGATGTGGACCTTAGTAACAAAATCAATGAGATGAAAACCTTCAATAGCCCAAATCTGAAGGATGGGCGTTTTGTCAATCCATCAGGGCAGCCCACCCCTTATGCCACCACGCAGCTCATCCAGTCAAACCTCAGCAACAATATGAACAATGGCAGTGGAGACTCCGGCGAGAAGCACTGGAAGCCACCTGGACAGCAGAAACAGGAAGTGGCACCAATGCAGTATAGCATCATGGAGCAAAACAAACTGAACAAAGGTGAACAGACTTGCCTTCATTCCCACCATTTTCTGTACTGGCTTCCTTAGCCCTTCAGCACTACATGCCAAAGCTTGTCTGGAACTCGCGAGTGAAATCTGTCTTTTGTCACTGAGGTTTTCTGATTTCTTTGGTTTCAAAATTTCCAGTGTCGAAAAGTTAATTAGCACAACAATAACCTTGGAAAATTGATTTTATAATAATATATAAGTATTTCCAAATGGTTTTGAGATTAATTTAAATTTAATCGTAGGTGAGGGATTGCTCCGGACAGAATCTTTTATTCATAAGGCAGATGTACAGCCGTCACAATACCTCACCTTTTAAATAAATAGACTCTCCCATTCTTTCCACTCAAGAATGGAAGATAATTGCTTCTACATGGTCATATAAATGAATGGCATTTTTATATCAAACTGAAAAAAAATAATTAAGCCTGAACTGGAGAAGTGGTTCAATTTTTTATATTTCTCCTACCTCTTGTGGTTACTAAGACTGCTGCAATGTATGATTTTAGACCCTAAATTTCTTTGACCTGATTGAAGTCTGTCAGGATAGAACCTAAATTGAGTTCAGTGTTAACTTATAACTGCAGAATGGTATTTTATGGCCTGAGGGGAATGTTTCTCTATTGTAAAATGGGTGAGTTGGAAGGGGTAGGTATTTGATTTCTTTGTAGTTCCTTTAGGTTACTGCTTTAATAACATGATTTACAAAATTATACCCCTAGACATAAAGGGAATGCTCTAATTTGAATAAGTCAGGACAGTTTTGTATGAGTGTCCAGGTAAAGGAAACATTTAATTGCAGATAATTAGAAACACGGATTTCCTTTTTATAGGCTTGAGTTGGAATTTTTTTTTTTCAAAGCTAAATGTATTACAGTTAGAAATTACCAAGAGATAGTGTTATATGTTTTACTTTAATAAGTCAGTCATTTTGCTTTATTCCCAGTTTAAGGAAACATTTGATTGGTATAATAACCCAATTCAATAGATATTTTCTAACCATTTTTTTCTTGAAGTATAGTTGATGTACACTCTTGCAACAGTTACAGGTGTACAGTGTAGTCATTCACAATTTTTAAAGGTTACACTCCATTTATAGTTATAAAATACTGGCTACATTCCTTGTGTTGAACAGTATATCCTTGTAGCTTATTTTATATATGATATAGCTATTAGTCCCTTCCCTGTATGCCCCTCCCACTTTCCTCTCCCCGCTGATAACCACTAGTTTCTTCTCTGTGTCTGTGACTCTGCTTCTTCATGTAATATTCACTAGCTTGTTGAATTTTTTAGATTCCAACTAAAAGTGATATCATGCAATATTTGTCTTTCTCCGTGTGACTTTTTTCACTTAGCATAATACATGAGTTCATGGCAAAGATGAATAGGAGAGTTTCTGTAATCATAGAGTTTACAGTGGGGATTCAAACTATTGTCATATTATTCCTGCAGAGTATACAGCTTTATTGTGGACTTTGGAAAGGTCTGACAGTCCTCTGTACAAATATTTCAGAGCTGTGATATATTGTTTATATTGCTTATAAACAGACTTGGTATGTCAAACTATAATAAAGATACTGGAATGCAGCTAGATTGATAGATTATTACTCAGTACACTCCAGGGGTGAGTTTTTCACTCGGATTTTCACCTTTCCCTAAGCAAGCAGAAGTATTTGTGGAAGACTGAGAAACTTCGTCTTCTTATCTGTATTTTTAATTAGACATAATCTTCCTGGCAAGTTTCAGTTTTATGTTTTATTATTTTTTAATGATTCACAGACATGACATTTTCCCAGTTTCTTACTATTAAAATTATTTTTTTTACCATATTTTTAAAGATAAGAAGTCAAGCAAAGCTGACTTATGCCTTAGCTGATTTATAAGTGTTTTAAAGAGAAAAAATAGTCCCTGGTAGGAATCATTCACACTTATGTTTAGTCTGATTCATGTAAAGAAGACACAAAGTTTGTATTTTACATATCTTAAAGTAGACATGTTTAAAGACCTTTATTTTTGCTTGACCTTTCATCCTAGATACATGTCCAACTTAGCAAGTGACCAATATGATAATTTAAAAGCTTAATCCTTGGTAAATGATTGAGGCACCAAAATAAATGTATAACTTTTTTTTTTCCATCTGAAATGTCCAGATTATCGCACAAATGACACAATTGCTCCAACTATCCCATACAACCAGTCATATGACCAGAATACTGGAGGATCCTACAACAGTTCAGACCGGGGAAGTAGTACATCAGGTAAGTAAGGGAAACCGAGGAGAAAGCCAATCTCTCCTTTAAAGAGATGGTACATTTCTATAGCTTGAATGCTAATGATCTGAAGTATGACATGTCTAATCGCTTTATATGATTTGAATCTTCCAGGCATAGTTCTTGTCTCTGGAATGTGAACTACTGTCCACTCATTGAACCATTTTATGTTCCATTTGGTAATGAAGATTGAGGCTCCTATTTTCTTCCTTTTTAAGGAACTCTATTAAAGCCAGAAGCATGACTGAATCTTTAAAGGCAGTTGAAACACTTTTTCCATCCCAGCAAAAATATAACTAAAAATATTACACATACAGTTAATCTGCTAACTATGTTACCATATGAAGGTAGTCTGTTAAAGCATATGAAACTTCAGTACACTTGAGGAGACTCAAAAGCCCAAGAGATAGTATCATGAGATTTAGGTACAATTGGAACCTGCCTCAGTTAATAATCTCTCTATCCCTTACTTAGTTCTTGCTCTAAAATCTCGTAAAGCAACCTCCCAACGTCAGTGTGTACGAGCCTCAGAAGCCCCACGGAGGCCTCTTCCCTGTGGTTTTCATGCTGTTGCAGCTGTTTGCCAGCTGTTTTCCTGATAGCGGCTGCAGATGGGAGCTTGCTGGTACTTAAGCCCTGTTTTTCTAATTAAAGGCGGTTCATTATTAGAACGAACATGTGGCAAGTCACACCACAATGAGGACAAAACCAATTGATCTTGACTCCAGTTTGTTTCTCCAGGAGAGGGTAGATATATTACTTCCTAGCAACTGGATTAAAGTTGCCAGTAGGTGCTTTTAGCGAAATGTCTCTACCCCTCTTCTGTAATGAATATGGTATTTGCGTTTTACCATCTTGCCTTGATGAAGGCATGCTGATGATTTGGCATTTTCTAGCCTGTGTTTTCAATGGCAAGCCACTCCAGTACTCTTGCCTGGAAAATCCCATGGATGGAGGAGCCTGGTGGACTGCAGTCCATGGGGTCGCTAGGGGTTGGACACGACTGAGAGACTTCACTTTCACTTTTCACTTTCACACATTGGAGAAGGAAATGGCAGCCCACTCCAGTGTTCTTGCCTGGAGAATCCCAGGGACGGGTGAGCCTGGTGGGCTTCCGTCTATGGGGTCACACAGAGTCGGACACAACTGAAGTGACTTAGCAGCAGCAGCCTGTGTTTTGTCACTGATTGAAATTGTTCCTAGTTGAATCAAGGAGGTTAGGAATAACTCTATACCTTTTTAGATCTACTCTTGTTTTACTGTGTATTGTTTGATTGTTTTTAACAAATCTTATCAAATGACTTTTTATATTTTTTAAAGCAAGTAAACTCTAAACTATAAAAAAGACACTGGAAAAGAGCTAGACTGACAGATTACTACTCAATACATTCCAGTGGTGAGTTTGCTATTTGGATTCTCATCTCTGCCTAAGTAGGCAGAAGCATTAAACATTTCTAAATTAAGAGAAAATTTTCAAAGATGTACTCTTGGGACAACTGTATAAAATGTTTTTATATTTGATATCCCATGCCATTTCTTCTTTGAATTCTTAGCCACTTAAAGAGAAAAACGTCTTAATGAAAAAAAAGAAAAAGATTCTGGGTTGTTATTCAATTGCCTTTCTCCATCGCTCAGTTTAGATACATAGATCCTGATGTTCTGCTGCTATTTGGTATTTAGTGTTCTGTGAATATGCAGTAAAAAGGTACCATGATGTGAAATCTGGTGGTAATTAGGGGAGAGAATGAGGCAATTAAATGAAGTACAGGAGAGATTTGTGATGTAAGGCCTTTCAGGACAAGTAGAGTTGTTACAGTCGATGAATGCCAGGAAATCAAGACAAAGGCTGTGGGTCCAGTCAGCTCCTCAGTACATGCACAGCCATTCCAAGACAAGACAAGTGAGTGGAGGAAGAGAGAACAGACAAATAGGCAGAAGCCTGACCATCATAATTTATAAATAACAGCCTGTCCCTCAGCCCACACTTGGTGCAGTAACAGACCAGTGCAAGAACATCTGGCTTCACAAACACTGTCATTTGAAAATTCCCAAGTGACTTAAAAAATAAGTTTCATTGAATATATTCATACCTGTTTCATGTACCATGTGAGTTGGAGCTGTTTCAGAAAGGTTTTTTTAAAAAAAAAAAGGCAATTCACTGAATTTAAGGGATCATATGAGAAAAATAATTATAGACTCATTGTCTGTAATGTACATAAGAATGTAGAATATATCCTATTGGAGGAGGAGGAGAACGACCATTTTATCTCCAAATATCTTTTGACCTAACATTATTTTAAATGAATATACCAAAATGTGCAGCTACCTATGTTTAAAGAATATACCAAATCTAATACCAGAATGTTGGGCAGCTTGAATAATTGAGCTATTTTAAACTCATAAGAATGTTCAAGCAACATTATTTCACTCTAAGCCATAATTTTATAGAAACAGTGGCTGAAAACACTTCTGCTCCTTTTTAAAAATCATTTTTTCTGCTTCTTTTGTTGTTAGATATATTAGTTCTTCCAGCAATTATTTTCATCTGCACCTGTCTTTCTGACAAAAACTAGTAATTTCATTGTGCTAAAACGTTTCAGTGGACAAGTACAAATTATATATACTCGGTAATTTAATGCAACAGTGGAAATGTAATAGATCGTATCTGTATCATATTGTATTTTAGGTTCCAGCAATTAAATAATAGAAAGGCACTTCAGAAAGTATGTCTACAGCTCATTTGTTTTAGATGATAATCCATAATGCAATTAATTGCTGTAAGAAGATCACTATTAATGATATGACTTATAAAAATTCATTTATGGTTTGATTGCTCTTTCACTATTTATTTTACAATTAAATCTGTCAGTATTCTGAATTTTCTTTTGTACAAAGTTCTGTTTAAAATTTAAGAAGAAAAGTGTGTTTACCTCTGTATATGAATTATAAGATCATATTTACAGAACATAATCTGTGGATTATCAATAATGTGAGGATTATTAATCTGGATAATAGAAAAGGTTCAAAACTCAGAAATAAATGTTGCCTTTTATTTCTTTTCAAGGGAGTCAAGGGCACAAGAAAGGGGCACGGACACCCAAAGTACCAAAGCAAGGTGGCATGAACTGGGCAGACCTACTGCCCCCTCCCCCAGCACATCCTCCTCCTCATAGCAACAGTGAAGAGTACAGCATCTCTGTAGATGAAAGGTAAGAGGGATTTTAGGACAGATGTAAGTGGAGCAATAGGATTCCCTAAACCAATATTAAGTAATTACGAAACTAAATCATCCAGGGAGACTGACTCTTAAGGTCCATGAACATTTGTCTCTGAATAAAACAATATTGATGGGTCAGCACAACTTAGATACCCTCCTCAGTTTTGCAACAACAAAAGGAATTCATATCTTGGAAGCTTCTTTTGGAACTCACAATCATGAGTCATGAACACATGCACATACACAAACACACACACACTTTACATATTTATAAGTATTTTACTTTATGTACATATAATTAACATACAGGATCATGAATATATATGAGATCACTTATATATCACTGTATTTGATTTTGTATTTTTCAAATATCAAAACTTCTGTTATACATCTCTAAATTTTCATAAATTAAGTGTATGGATTTATACCACAGCTTCAGCATCCTGAAAACTGTTTGCTCTCAGATATTATCACATTCTGCTAAAAACTGTAGAAGTTTAAACTTTGCTGAATTGTTTCTCATGGATTTAACGGGTATAAGGAACCCACATGACAGCAATCAGAGAGTTAGCATGCTTCTTCTTCACTCCAGGGTCTGGAGAACTAGATGTGGTACCACCCAACAAAACAAAACCAGCAGCTTCATTCGGGTGATCAGTGGAAGAGAACTCCTTTGATATAGAGAATTAACACAGAATGTGCAAAATCGGCCCGAAAATAGTCTTTCTAAAGACTGCTATTGAAATGAAGACATTGTTCTTTCATTCTCCACAAAAACAAAAGAAAAAACAGTTTTAGAGTTCCAAGTATGACAGGAAACAAAGTTTCTTTACTTTTATTTTCTAATCACTGAATTAGCAAATACTGAACCATTGATCAGAGAAGGCAATGGCAAGCCACTCCAATACTCTTGCCTAGAAAATCCCATGGACAGAGGAGCCTGGTGGGCTACAGTCCATGGGGTCGCTACTAGTCGGACACGACTGAGCGACTTCACTTTCACTTTTCACTTTCACGCATTGGAGAGGAGATGGCAACCCACTCCAGTGTTCTTGCCTGGAGAATCCCAGGGACGGGGGAGCCTGGTGGGCTGCCGTCTGTGGGGTCGCACAGAGTCGGACACAACTGAAGTGACTTAGCAGCAGCAGCAGCAGCAGAACCATTGATCCTCAGAAAAATGCAAGGTTAGGTTCCTGTAAGTTCTGGTTACATTTTTGTCAGTCTATCCATACATAGAGCTTCCCTGGTGGCTCAGATGGTAAAGAATCTGCCTGCAGTGCAGGAGACCTGGGTTCAATCCCTGGGTAAGAAAGATCCCTGGAGATGGAAATGGAGATCCATATATAACCTTCTTTTATATATGTTTTTGTTTAAAGACACCTTATTTAATATATATTGTTGATTCATTAACATTGAATTCACAACCAACAGCACTGTAAGTCATTCCTGAGCAAAGCTTATCTAATTACACATATTTTCTCCACTGAGGCACATTATAGCCTTCTTGCCCTTGGGAACCCCAGACAGCCCTAAAGAATACACCTGGGGGTCATTTTTACCAGGGAACTCAGCATCATAAGGGCTTCTCTGGTGGCTCAGTCAGTAAACAATCTGCCTACTAGTGCAGGAGACCTGGATTTATCCCTGGGTCAGGACAATCCCCAGGAGCAGAAAATGGCAACCAATTCCAGTATTCTTGGCCAGATTATACAGATACTTGACTGTGTTGTTTGGGTCCTCATATTTTATTCTGTAGGCAACTAAAGAGCCGCTTATTACCCTAAGACAGGTGAATTAACCGGAGAGTGGTGCTCATCATCATAAAAAGCAATGTGAGGATGGAGAAAAAGGAATAGATTCTAGAGATTTTTAGAAGTAGAATAGAAATGAGCTGGGGAACAGTTTAAGGTAGAAGAGAGGAATGTCAAAATGAGTACAAGAGACATAGGAAACACGGGAGGAAGTGTCACAGATAGTGGGATTTGTTCATTAAAAGACGATATAAAGATACAAAGAAATCAAGTTATATGAGCATCAACTTTTCTGAGTTCTGGTAAAGAAGGTAGGTGGTAGAGAATAAATAAGAAGAAGGGTAACATGAACACAATTTATATAATGCATCAAGTTACTGCCATTCTAATCAGTAATTGTATACCCTGAGATAAAAGAGAAAGGAACAAATGTTCACCAGATTCAGAGCTTCCACATAGCTCTAGCTTTGGAGGAGAGGGGACGTTTTATAGTTTGTTGATTATTTTATTTATTGTGTTTTTCATTCATCATCCTAAATGCAAGCCAACTATACTATATTTTGTGCTCAACTGAAGAAATAGTGATCTATTATGAGTTTAGAGGAAAAGTGGATTGTACTGGGCTAATAAGTTGATCTCCAATGTATCTCCCTCCAGAAGGATTTTTCAAGAGTAATTTTTCTCAGAGTTTAGCATATTATCTTTGGATTATTTTCAAGACCATCCTGAATAGTCCTTTAGAGATCATGTTGAGTTGGAGAGATTGAAGAGATCAAACAAATGAGGGGTTTACTAAATTAAACTTTGTTAGAGTTCTTTATTGCATGACTCCTCAGAGCCTATAATGAGCCAACTGAATTGTAATCCCATGGAGAAAACTTTGTTATCTATAGCAATGCACACATCTTTATGACAGTGAGCTATTTTTTTTTTAAACAATACCTCCTCTTTTTTGGAAATTCTTATTTATTTATTTATTCATGGCTGCGCTGGGTCTCTGGTGCTGTGTGTGGGCTTTCTCTGGTTGTGGGGAGCAGGGCCCACCATCTAGTTGTGGTACGTGGGCTTCTCATTGTGGTGACTGCTCTTGTTGAAGAGCATAGACTCTAGGTGCAGGGGCTTCAGTAGCTCCAGCACACAGGCTCAGTAGCTCCAGCACACGAGCTCAATTGCCCAGTAGCATGTGGGTTATTCCCAGACCAGGGATTGAACCCGTGTCCCCTCCATTGGCAGGTGAGTTCTTAACCACTGGACCACCAGGGGAGTCCCAACAGTACCTTCTGAAGGTGGCCTGAACATTCAGATTTCAAAAGCATTTCAACACTAATATTTCGCTAACTCTACAGATAGTTCATTGGAGTAACCTGAAGTGAGTCTAAGTGTCCTTATGATTTGTTCTAGCTATGACCAAGAAATGCCATGCCCTGTGCCCCCAGCACGGATGTATCTGCAACAAGGTGAACTAGAAGAGGAGGAAGATGAACGAGGGCCCACTCCCCCTGTGCGGGGAGCCGCCTCTTCTCCGGCTGCCGTGTCTTACAGCCACCAGTCCACCGCCACTCTCACGCCCTCTCCACAGGAAGAACTCCAGCCCATGTTACAGGATTGTCCCGAGGAGGTGGGCCATGGGCAGCACCAGCCTGACAGGAGGTATGGGGGTCATTCGGCTTCTTCACTAACAAATTGGCTCATTTCCACTCCTAAGTGGCATTTACAGAATGCTCTTACCCGCAGTGCTTTTCAGGTCACGTGGGGCTTTTTTTCCAGTATCATCACAGAGGAAGCCCTCCCTGGTAATTAGCATATCAAGTAATACTGTTGATCAGATCATTAGATTAATTGATCCCAGTGAACTTGCAGCCATAAAATAATGTGCCTTAATTCTCACCCACTTAGGATAATTGCATTCATAAACACATGGAGACCATGTAGTAAATACATAGGTTGCTAATCTTAGAGCATCTTATTGAAGATGGGTGGTTTTGTATTTTAGTTTTCTTTATGCGTGGCCATGCCATGTCTTTAGTCTGTGAAGGAGAGATTTTCCTCTTGTCTTTTCAAATTAAGACTGCAGAGTGATTTGTTCTTTAAATGCTGTAATGTTACAGGATGAATTTGGTATACTCATTTTGTGTTGACTTCAGGTATCTTCACTTTGGTTGAGATGTTAGCTTACAGTCCTTTTGTCTAAGATTCTAATAGTATGTTTCAAATTACTTTTCAAATTACCTGTTTCCTCACCATCCTCCTCTGTGTTACAAATGGTACCCAGTATCTTCCTCCTGGCAGACTCTTCTTTTGTTCTTTTGAAAAGGTCAGCCTCTTTACCTTTCTTGATCATGATCAAAAATCAGCTTTGTGTGTGTCTTAGACTTTTTAACCTACATATTCAGCATTGCCAACCAGCACGTTTGTTAGGCACAAATCCTTCACTTGTCTTTTCTACCACATAAAAGCTATTACTGCATCATGTCAGCACTTATCTCATTGTTGATGATTTTGTTTGTAGTATTTTATTGTCCTTGACACATTATATATTATTTTCTGTATCCCTAATATCATTTGAAGCTGAGTATATTATTTGCCCCAGAAGATCTCCCCTCAATATTCTTGAATGAATAACAAATTCTGGTTTATGCTGCTTGCATTCTGTAGATCAAAACAGAATTTGCAGTGCTTTGAACTGTTCTATCAGTAGGAGGTTATTACCAAATTTAATTCATATACTCTGTAAAATGAAGGGAGTAGTTAAATTTTCTTCTGCGTGACAAGGGGGAAGTCGGATTGCCAGACATTTAAATTTAATGTTATTAACCCATGGAACTTCAGGAAGATTGAGAACAAATAAGACATCTCTTTTCCCTATTAAGTTCACAACCATCTCTGCTGCCACTCTTATTCAGAGAAAATGAGATGCTAATAGAAGCTGTTAGCTCTGAAATATCTCAACATTCTTTTCTCATTCTTTCAAATTACCTATTTCCTCACCATCCTCCTCTGTGTTACAAATGGTACCCAGTATCTTCTTCCTGGCAAGCTCTTCTTTTGTTTTCCTTGTCAACCGCTTCACCTTTCTTGATCACAATCAGAAATCAGCTTATCTATCTTGCCTTTTCAGCCTTTTCCTCTTGATTCAATCCTCTCTCCATACTGTTAACTCTACTACTTTTTAAACTTTCCTTCAGTTCAGTTCAATTCAGTCACACAGTCGTGTCCGACTCTTTGCAACCCCATGAACCACAGCACGCCAGGCCTCCCTGTCCATCACCAACTCCCGGAGTTCACTCAAACTCATGTCCACAGAGTCGGTGATGCCATCCAGCCATCTCATTCTCTGTCGTCCCCGTCTCCTCCCACCCCCAATCCTTCCCAGCATCAGAGTCTTTTCCAGTGAGTCAACTCGTCGCATGAGGTGGCCAAAGTATTGGAGTTTCAGCTTTAGCATCAGTCCTTCCAATGAACACCCAGGATTGATCTCGTTTACAATAGACCGGTTGGATCTCCTTGCAGTCCAAGGGACTCTCAAGAGTCTTCTCCAACACCACAGTTCAAAAGCATCAACTCTTCGGTGATCAGCTTTCTTCACAGTCCAACTCTCACATCCATATTAGCCTCCCCTTTATCCTGCTCTTTTTCTCGCCTACTCCATAAGGTTCTTTGATCACTTTTACTTTCCTAAATCTTATTCACATCTCAGTCCTCTGAATGCTGACTTATACCATTTACTTCCATCAGGCTTCACTTTCCTAAATCTTATTCACACCTCAGTCCTCTGAATGCTGACTTATACCATTTACTTCCATCAGGCTTCAGAAAGTAATCTCTGAATCATCAATCTAAAGCTTTCTTTTAATTTCTTCTATTATCTTACTACCATTCCCCCAATTAAATTATTCACCAAGTCCCTTCATTTCTAACTCCAAAATATCTCTTGATTTTGTTCCTATGTTTTCTTTCCTAGAGTTCCTAGGGCAGGCCCTCAGTCCTGGTCCCTTTAAATATGGTTGTATCCCTGCATTGATCACCAATTATTTCACCTTCTCTGTCCACTCTCCACATTATTTTTCTTTACCCACCAGTCTAGTAATGTTACTCCCCATTCAGAGTCAAGTCTTACTATTTAGCCCTGTTTTAATCCCTTTTACAGTCCTTTTTCCTTTACTTACTTTTTCCCTTACTTACTTTTTCCCTCCCAACACTTCCCCACATCCACTTTTCTAATTAGTCTGTTTGAAATTCCCTGAATTTACCTTAAACTCACCAACATCCTGTCAGCAGTGCCAGAAACCAGCCCACAGAAGGCAGTTCTGGAGCTAGCGGTGGAGGTCAGGCTGCTCTTGCTTCCATGACTGTCACCAAAATCCGTAGTGTCTTCACTGAGCACAGGTGACTTGGCACATGCTGTTTCTCTGATGGCTTGGCCAGCACTTCTCATCGTTCCAAGCTCTGTTCAGATGTACCACCTGTGCAACTTTCTTCTTGTTGCCTGGCAAAAATCTACTCATCTTGTTCTTTACTCTTCATAATGGTCTGTTCACCACTCTGCTACCACAATAATCAGGTTTTCATGTCGCATTAGCATTGGCGATTTGTGTCTCTTTCCCTGTTTAAATCAAAAGCTCTTTGAGAGCAGTGCTTATGTCCTGTTCCTGTCATCAAGTTCCACAAAGCTTTCTTCAGTAAAAATCTGATAAGCGGAATCTTTTACTAGAGGAGAATGTGAAGTTGACTTACTCGCTACTGTTTTAGGCGAGTGAATTCAAGATGAACATGTATACTTGGGAAATGCATTGGGTATCTGTACCAAAAATCCTCTTTGGCTACATTCAGTCTATTTTAAAAGATATGACTTTCAGTCTATGAAAGTATTAAGAATCGTTATTTCCAGGATTGCTGCTGGAATAACCCTGGGCACTAATAAGTAGATGAAAGCCCATGGGACTTCCCTGGTGGTCCAGTGGTAAGACTGCATGCTTCCAAGGCAGTCAGTGGGCATGGGTTCAATCCCTGCTTGGGGAACTAAAATCCCACATGCTGTGCAGCAGGGCAAAAAATAAAGGTAAATAATAAAATGTTAAATTTGCCTGAAAATATTTTTGAAAAAGAAGTAGATGAAAGCCCATTAAACAACAACAACCAAAACTATTACTGCTCTTCTATGCTGAAGGTGTATCCTACATGTTTACCCTAGAAATTTTTGAAAATACAGATGAAGTGAAAATACAAAAGTACCAATGATCTCTGTAGTCAGAAATTGTCACTGCTAAGTCCTCAGTAAAGATCTTTTCTGACCTTCATCTCTGTATAATCTCACATTGCTTTGAATTTGTGATGTGATGATATATTTTCCAATATAATCTTATAAAGTACTGTTTTCACTGAAGAGTGAATTTTTCCATGCTAGCGACTATTCAGATATTCACCTTAAACAAATGTGTACTGTAATTTATTTTAAAAATTCCTTGATATTGGACATATAAGTCATGTCTAGTTTTTTGATAGTATACACGATGCTGTACTTCCCATCTCTAGTGAAGTCTTTGAGTCAAGCCTCTTCTCAAACCCTTAGCCTATTTGGAAACCTACCCATTTAGTAGATGACTTCTGTTTCTTGTCACTCCACTAATGATGCATTCATTAAAGACAGATAGTTATTTCTCTATAAATTTCATTCCAAAGAATCAGACCCTCATAGCCAATTACCTGTTCCTGCGGATTTTTACTGCTTGATGATCACACAGAGCAGTGCATGCATCTCCAGCCATAAAGGCGCTTTCCTACTTCCTCCAGCCATTTCTCTTGTCTGTATTACGGTAATGGCCCATAAGTGGTCTTGTTGCCTTCAGCCCTGCCCTTTCTTCAGCCTAATCATCTTGTTGCAGACTGTGCTGAGGCATTTTCCTAAAATGCGACAAGGATCAGATCGCTCCACTGCTTAAAATCTCTCAGTGACTTCTCATGTCCCTTAGAATAAAGGCAAAATTCCTTAATGGAGCAATCAAGGCTCTTTGTGATCTGACCCCTGCACGCCTCCCCATGCTTAGCCATTTTCACTCCCCTCCTCACTGTGGCTGTCGCCTTTACTCCAAATTTCCAAAGAGTAAAGTGCCGGAACAACCAGCACTCTCAGCCATACTGAGGTCTTTCCACTGGCCATCTCATCTTCCTGGGACACCATTATCCCCTCTCTTTTGTGGAGCTAATACTTCTGTATCCTTTCCATCCAAGATTAAATGGAAGATACTCTCCTTACAATCTTTCCCTGATGCCCCAGCTCTAAGGTGGAGCCAATTCTACATGTTCCCACAGTGCCCTGGATATCTTCTGTCCTGGAGCTTGGAGAAAGCTGCATTATCATTACATGTTTAATTAACTGCTTGTTGCCTCCACTAGACTATAAGTCCCTTTAGTCAAGGATTATGTCTATTTTATTTAACTGAATTTCTGGCACAGTGCTTGAGTCCTGTTTCTAGTGCTGCCTATGAACAACACTAAAATGTCATCACCTAAAACCATTTTCTTTTACTTGCAATTCCACAAATCAGGAATTCTGAAAGGATTCAACTGGGCAATTCATCACCAACCCAAATGGTCTCTTCTGGTCTTTGCGGCTGTGAGATCTACTTCCAAATTAGATTCTTCACTCATATGTCTGCCATCTCAGGGTTCCATGGCCTCTGTCTCCACATGCAGTCTCATCCTCCAGGGTCTCTCCACCATAGCCCAGGCTTCTCATAACATGGGGATCTCAGGGGAGTGGCACTTCTTTCATGGCAGCAGCCTACTTATAAGTCAGGGGAAAGAAGTTGCCAGGCCAGTTAAGAACTGCATTCAGCTCCACTGCTTGTAGAGTCCACTGGCACAGTCTGACTTCTGCCATATCCTATGGTCAGAGCAGTTGTGGGATCCACCCAGATTCAGGACATAGAACTAAACTCCCACTCTTGATGAAGGGATGGCTAATTCTCATCCCAGAAGACCATTGTGGATAGAAGATACTGTTATGACCATCTTTGTAAAATACGGTCTGCCATGACCTAGTGGCATAGTTAGTTTATTAAATGCGAGTGCCTTAAAATTGAATCTTTCTATGTCTTAAAGTGAAAACTGTAAACCATTACCTAAGGTCTTGTTTCTTATGATTCCTTTGGTCTTGAACCCAGAAGTGTCTCACAATAGTTGATACAGAGTAAATGTGTAAAGAATGAATACATATTTTACTTTTATGTTTATTGATTATGGACATATAAATAGTGTAATGTACATGAATAAGAAATTACTGAGCTAAAACCATTATAACTGCATATTTAATTAGATAAGTATTTCATACTAGCATTATTATGGATATTACAATTTTGACATTCTAATGAGCTTCTAAGCTATTCCATTTTTGTCTAAAACTAGATAAACTAGATGACTAACCTAAAATAATTTTTCATCTCTCTTTTCAGACTATGAAAATAATATAATTAAAAGTATTTGCATATATTTTCAAAAGTATCTGATAGTATTGCATTACTGTTGTTAATATTTAGTAAAAAAAAATTTGAAAGTAAATTTCACGTGCTGAATAGGAAATTCACTGATATCTTAGTATAGATGAACTGAGTATGATATAGTTGGAAGGAAAACAAATCAAGGAAAATTAAATATCTTGTCTGTTAAAAACTGGGGAATGGTTAATCATACAAAATATTAAAGCTATACCAGTTTTAGCAAAAAATTGAAGGTATGTATTTTCTCCCTTTCATCTTTTGCCTGGCATATGGTTTGTGGTAAACTATTAGATACCTGCTTTCATAAATTAATGGAATTATTCTCTTCTCTTGAACATGTTTATGAAGGCATCATTTTTGCAGGAGCCTAGAGTATTGTGATTTGCAGCCATATACTTGTACATTATTTCAGAAGACATTGAAACCCCTCGGGGGAAAAATTGAGGGGAGTTGAGGCTTATTTGTGGCAAGTCCCACTTGAGTACAGCATCTTGAAATAGCTTTTTGTTTTCAAATAGAATATATTACATATTTCAAACTGTACATGTTTATCACATGTTCCCTGGGCTTGCCTTATTTACAGATGGTTTGAATAAAATTTTCTATCTTTCCCCAGCATTTGCCCAGGGTGTTGGTAGTTAAAAGCCAATCCTCATTTATAACATGAAGATGTTTTGGCTTCACATAATGTGACTTACCCACATACAACAATGCTGACATCTTTTCATTGTGAAATTGGCTGTCCTACATCCCTTCATTGATGGTCAAAATAGCTCCTTTTGTGCTAAAAAGTTTTACATATATTAAAAAAAAAAGTTTCTTGTGGTATTTTGGATGTGCCTGCTGACAAAGACTGTAAATTGACTTTTTAAGTATGGTATTTTATTGCAATCCAAATTAAACAAAGGTTTTCCTCCTGTGTGTATAACATATTCCATATTGAAGCAATTATCCATTTTAATCTCTTAAATAACTCCAGCTTTGGTACATTGTTCATATTTCTTCTAGTACCACACACAGATGCGTTAGAAACCACCCAGAAATGAAAAAAAATAACACATTTTACTAAAGAACTGTGTATATGTATATATCAATATGTTACATATGTGCATCCATATGTGTATATGTGCATGCGTGTATGTGTACTACATCACATCAGTCGTGTCCAACTCTTTGTAACCCTCCTCTGCATGGGACTCTCCAGGCAAGAATACTGGAGTGGGTTGCAGTGCCCTCCTCCAGGGGATTTTCTTGACCCACATCTCTTACATCTCCTGCATTGGCAGGTGGGTGGGTTCTGTAACACTCACGCCACCTGGGAAGCCTGTATATGTGAATATATATGTATAATAACACCGTTCCTAGAGGAAAGGCCATCGCCTTGGAAATGGAATGTGAGATTAAATTCTAAATTTTATACGTGCTAGTTATGGGAACGTTGGCAAGGTCTTTAATTCCTCTGAATTTCAATATCCTCATCTGTTCAAACAATAATAAAATAAATACCCTGGAATGCTGTTGTGAGAATTAAATAAGCTAACATTGTATAATACTTAGCTGCAAAGTAGGTGCTCAACCAATTAGTTAATTATAGTATTTTTTAGTAATCCTTCATTTTTAATGCTTTCTATTTGTGTTAATAAAGCATGTTTATTGAAGTGTTTCAATTCATTGGAATAAAAAGCACTATAAACAACTATCATGCCACCCTAACCACTATGCTGTATTGAACTTCCCTTTTCCTTTCAGTAGCAGGTCTGCAAATTAGATCTTGACCAGAAACGATATGGGTTTGTTTGTATGCTTTCTTTTAATTTATTACTTGGTCTTATTAATTTTAAAACTATAATCATACACTTCCAGATTTTTTTGTAGACTGGATATGTCTGTAGCCATGGTGACATGGAGTGAGTAGTGTGTTTCATTTTTAATCACTGCCTTTCTTGCTCTTCCCACTCAATTCTCTCAAGTGCTAAGGCAAGGATGAGGGTATGCAGAAAGAGTAAAGTGGACGAGGATCCGGTCTTCTTCTTGGTCAGCCCTGGTGTCTGTTCTGTCTCATCTTGCTCTATGAGTATCGTAAGGATGGTGAGGGAAGGGGGCTGGCACCAGCTTCCGTTGATGAAGGACTCTATCCTGGACAACATCTATAGATGTGTGTAGTCCTTGAACAATTTAGCCACATCTGCAGGTAGACTACCTGTCAGTGGCATTCATACTCTATCTCTGCTAGTCTCCCAAGCCGTAGGGTCACCAGATAATACTAAATCCTAATCTCACCTACCCTCCAGCACTAGTGCTTAGAGTGGCAGGCTTGTTTTTCTTTTGTTGTTGTTGTTTTGTTTTAATTTTCAGTCCAGTTCATTTCAGTTCAGTCGCTCAGTCATGTCCGACCCTTTGCGACCCCATGAATCGCAGCACGCCAGGCTCCTTGTCCATCACCGACTCCCAGAGTTCACTCAAACTCATGTCCATCGAGTCGGTGATGCCATCCAGCCATCTCATTCTCTGTCATCCCCGTCTCCTCCCACCCCCAATCCCTCCTAGCATTTTAATTTTATTGGAGTATAATTACTTTACAATGTTCTGTTAGTTTCTGCGGTACAATAAAGTGAATCAGCCGTATGTATACATTTATCCCCTCCTGCTTGAGCCTCCCTCATCCACCCCCAACACACCCCTCTTGGTCATGACAGAGCACCCCGTGCTCTACAGCAGCTTCCCACTAGCTATTTTCACCTGGTACTATAAATGTACCTATGCTATTCTCCCAATTCATCCCACTCTCCCCTTACCCCACGTCCGTTCTCTACATATGCATCTCTATTCCTGCCCTGCAAATAATTCTGCTGTACCATTTTTCTAGATTTCGTGTATATGCATTAATATATAATATTTTTATCTTTCTGACTTACTTGACTCTGTATGACAGACTCTAGATCTATCCACCTCGCTACAAATATTCTAACTTCATTCACTTTTATGCCTGAGGATCATGGCCTTATATATATTTACCGTATCTTCTTTATCCATTCATCTGTCAATGGACATTTAGGTTGCTTCCACATCCTGGCTATTGTAAACAGTGCAGCAGTGAACACTGGGGTACATGTGACTCTCTCCTCTTAATTCTCAGGAGCTCAGAATTTGATGAAGTGTTGTCATGACCTTTTGAAAAGAGATTTCCCTTATATTACCTTTTTAACCTTGCTTAGAGGAGGGCGTAGCAACCCACTCCAGTATTCTTGCCTGGAGAATCCCACAGACAGAGGAGCCTGGAGGGTTACAGTCTATAGCGTTGCAAAGAGTTGTACATGACTGAAGCCACTTAGCATGCAACCTCATTTAGACAGCTGTTTGTAACCTTGCTTAGATAGCATCACCAACTCAGTGGACATGAATTTGTGCAAACTCCAGGAGATAGTGGAAGACAGAGGATCCTGGCATGCTATAGTCAATAGGGTCTCAAAGAGTCAGACATGCCTTAGCAACTGAACAGCAACAAGAGCACTGAAACTGTCCAGCACATCACTAGGTAGTCCTCCAGGTAGGAATCACTGTACGTGTTCCCTGTTTTTCAGGCACTTTCCCAATTAGGAGTTCATCTCTTGGCATTCTTCCCACTTGGGAACAACTTCTTTCCACAAACCTTGCTTTCCACTAATGTCTAAATGCTCTCTGCCTCCTTAGTCATGTTCTGTTCACTATGTTGGATGGTGCAGGAGGGGAGAAGAAAGACTGATTTTAACTGAGGTTCTCTCGATCTGTGGAGAGATGGCTGAAACCAGTTACTGTTAACTCCGTGAACTTAAATCCAGAGCACCAAGAAAAATACCTGTAAACATTTTGCTAAATGGATAGGAGGAATAATGGTAAAAGTCATATACTTGAAAATAGCTAATAATATTTATAAGTGAGCAATTTGGAGAAAAATTACTCTTGGCTATTTCTTTACTAGAATAAAATCTAAAGGAAATTGTATCATATGCTCAATATTTTAATCCTATAAAATTCTACTCTCTATAGTCAAAATGAATATGTCCATTCGCTTGCAATGGTAGGAGTGACCATGAAGGAAAGGGAAGGGAACGTGTTTATACGTTTATGGAGCAGCCTGTTTCAGAACTAATGTCTGCTGTCTTTGGTCATTATATGCTGTCAGTAATATTCCATATAAAGCATGTGTGCATGCTCAGTCATGTCTGACTCTTTGCAACCTCATGGACTGTAACCTACCAGGTTCCTCTCTCCGTGGGATTTTCTAGGCAAGAATACTAGAGTGGGTTGCCATTTCCTCTTCCAGGGGATCTTCTGACCCAGGGATTGAGCCGGTGTCTCTTGTGTCTCCTACATTGAGCCAGCAGGTTCTTTACCAAATGCACCACCTGGGAAGCCCCAATATTCCATATGCTTTAGGACAAGTACATAGCTGTCAATTTCAAAATAGGTGTTGCTTACCACTTTTTTCACCCCTTTGTAACTAAGCATAACTGAACAGAGAGGCCTGGTGTGCTGCAGTGACGAAGAGTCAGATGTGACTTGGAGACTGAACAACAACAACCCAAAAGACAAAACATAAGGAGACTTATCCATGGATGAGTCTATTTCTATTAAGCTTGGATCAAAAGGTAGCCCAGCTTTCTTAAAGGTACCTTTGATATTGAGATAAATTTCTTACAACTCAAAAATAAAACTTTAAGCATGCCCTGATTTCCCATTGGTTTTTCCTGAACAAATGAGCTCCATGGAAGCAAAAATCAAAAGGGTATACTTGTGAATTTAATGGCAACTCACTCCAGTATTCCTGCCTGGAAAATCCTATGGACAGAGGAGCCTGGCGGGCTACAGTCCATAGGGTCGCAAGAGTGGGACAAGACTTAGCAACAAGACTTAGAACTACCAGCATGTGAATTTCTTGGTTAATTTACACTTTTGTGTCCTAAGTAATGAGCTAAGCTGGAGAAGACAATGGCACCCTAATCCAGTACTCTTGCCTGGAAAATCCCATGGATGGAGGAGCCTGGTTCGCTGTAGTCCATGGGGTTGCCAAGAGTCGGACACAACTGAGCGACTTCACTTTCACTTTTTACTTTCATGCATTGGAGAAGGAAATGTCAACCCACTCCAGTGTTCTTGCCTGGAGAATCCCAGGGACGGGGGAGCCTGGTGGGCTACAGTCTATGGGGTCACACAGAGTCAGACACGACTGAAGCGACTTAGCAGCAGCAGCAGCAATGAGCTAAGCCATACCTGTTTATTCATTTTCCTACAGACGGCACCCGGTGAGCCCTCCTCCACCTCCAAGGCCGATTTCCCCACCCCACACCTACGGCTACATTTCAGGACCCCTTGTCTCAGATATGGATACGGATGCGCCAGAAGAGGAAGAAGACGAAGCCGACATGGAAGTAGCCAAGATGCAGACCAGGAGGCTTTTGTTACGTGGGCTGGAGCAGACCCCAGCCTCCAGTGTCGGGGACCTGGAGAGCTCTGTCACTGGGTCCATGATCAATGGTTGGGGCTCCGCCTCAGAGGAGGACAACATTTCCAGCGGACGCTCCAGCGTTAGTTCTTCTGATGGCTCTTTTTTCACTGATGCCGATTTTGCCCAGGCGGTCGCAGCGGCAGCGGAGTATGCTGGTCTGAAAGTGGCGCGGCGCCAAATGCAGGATGCTGCTGGTAAGTCGTACACTTCTCACCAAGCTGGAAGAAAAAAAAACAGAAAATTCTGTGTGTATTTGTCAGTTGCTAATTATCTCCATACTCTTGTGTCCTGTATGAAATGCTACTGTCATATAGCTCGGTTTTTGACTGCCAAGCTTCCCAGGTGACTCAGACAAGAAAGAATCCTCTTGCAATGAGGGAGACCTGGGTTCGATCCCTGGGTGGGGAAGATCCCCTGCAGGAGGGCATGGCAACCCAATCCAGTATTCTTGCGTGGAGACTCCCCAGGGACAGAGGAGCCTGGTGGGCTACAATCAGTGGGGTCGCACAGAGTCCAACAGGACTGAGCCACTAAACACAACACAGCAGGTAGACCAAGGTCCAAGATTATGATGTATCATACCTAGTCCCTTTCTCTTGACAAGACTTTTAAAATCTTTTATTTTATTTAATAAATCATATGTAATGTGAGTGAAGCTACCTGCAAAGTCTTCATTTTTAAGATAGTCTTAGCAAATGTAAGTGCAACTTCTTTTGGAATGCCTGTGATCAGTTAAATTGTGTTTGTGTTTGTCTTTTTTTTTTTTAAGCTGTAAAAAGTCACCAAAGTAAAATTAATTGAGGTAGTTCACTCATCCCATTTAATTAGAAATTGTTTAGGAGAAATAGATAAATGTCTGGGGGGACACACAACTGTTGGAAAGTGGGCTATTTCTCTTTAACCCCCATTCTTTTCAGGACTCTCAATTAGAATACTAATTTAATTGAGAAAATATAAAGATATTCAGAATATATATACTTTTTCAAGCATAAGTATGTTCTATGCTTAAACTAAACATTGTTAATCTAGTAATTTGGAGAGCAAGTTAATGTAAATGCTTATATATTTTTTGTTTTCCCCTTTTTTTGCTAGTAGCCTGTTTTAAATTACTATATATCCATTCTTATGTTTTAATTTTCTTATACTTATTTCCTACTCCCATCTTAGTTTAGAAAGTAAATAGTATGAACAAAGAAGAATTTTAAGTATATATTTTTCACATGATTTTAATTTCTGTAAAATGGAATATATATATTCATATACATGTTCAATATATATGTATATTTCTGGTAACTAAGAATATACAAATAGAATAAAAATACTGTGATCAGTAAGAAAGACATTTCTGAGAAAGTAAACACTATAACAGCAGATCAATAGTTGTTGTCTGTTTTATTTTTTTCTTAGTTTAGTAACTATCACATTGTTGCGGTTATTTTCCATGTTCCAAGAGAATTTTCCATGTTCTCTTTGGATGTTGAATTGGTCATTATTTCTTATTGTAGAATATATTCAAGGAAGATTTAACTCACTTCATAAAGCTTTTTTCCTATATATTATTAATCAAGAATATGTTGTAGGAAAAAAAATATGTCTAATATCTCTCACACTATTAATGTAGAATGCATACTTATTTTAGCCAGGCCTACACTTGAAGATATTAAACCGATTTTCATTTTTTCCCCTAGGAGCTGCTGCAAATAATAAAATAATATGCAAACCAATCTGTGGCTCCTAATAAATAACATCTGACTTTATATATAGCTTTTATTTCTCCTTATTTTTTAATCTTCTGTAAAAAAATAAGTACGTGAAATTAAACATCTCAAACTGCTGCTTTCATATTGCATTAAGGGTGTTTTTCAGTTCATTGAATCAGCGAGACATGGAAATAATTTTGAAAATTCATCTGTAAACAACCTCATGCCTCAGGGTCTATGAGCAGTAGATAGCCATACACTATAGAATGAGAAACGGGTTCAGTCTCAGCCCTAATTCTCTCTTTTCATGGATATGTAACTAATTGTAATAGTCTCCATCATAGCTGAAGAGAGTTTGGTTTAATATTTCATTGTATTGTAATTTAGCAGCTCTTCTGACTTTCATTTAGCTCGTGATTATAATGAACGAAACATGCATTGGATTCTGCCTATTAAAATGTTCTTTTCCTGAAAGGGTGCTGCTTATCATATAGCTTGAAGTTAATATGAATAAATAATCCAATCACATTGTTTCTCATTAGGCCACATTAATATCTATTATTTAATGCTTCAGTTACTACCTGTAAATGTGTAGATTTTCTTTCTGTGACTACTACTGTTTATAGCCAGAACACATGTTGTCTTGGTCTCTTTGAACTTTCTTGTGGTATAACAAAAAGTTCTGCGTTTGAATCTCTGGAATTTCCAGAAAGCAAAATAACAAAGATCAAGGCTAGGGCCAATAGATTTCCATTGCCATTCAGTTCAGTTCAGTTCAGTCGCTGAGTCATGACCGACTCTTTGCAAACCCCATGAATCACAGCATGCCAGGCCTCCCTGTCCATCACCAACTCCCGGAGTTCACTCAAACTCATGTCCGTCAAGTTGGTGATGCCATCCAGCCATCTCATTCTCTGTCGTCCCCTTCTCCTCCCACCCCCAATCTTTCCCAGCATCAGAGTATTTTCCAGTGAGTCAACTCTTCACATGAGGTGGCCAAAGTATTGGAGTTCCAGCTTCAGCATCAGTCCTTCCAATGAACACCCAGGATTGATCTCCTTTAGAATGGACTGGTTGGATCTCCTTGCAGTACAAGGGACTCTCAAGAGTCTTCTCCAGCACCACAGTTCAAAAGCATTAATTCTTCAGCGATCAGCTTTCTTCACAGTGCAACTCTCACATCCATACATGACCACGGGAAAAACCATAGCCTTGACTAGACGGACCTTGGTTGGCAAAGTAATGTCTCTGCTTTTTAATATGCTATCTAGGTTGGTCATAACTTTCCTTCCAAAGAGTAAGTGTCTTTTAATTTCATGGCTGCAATCAGCATCTGCAGTGATTTTGGAGCCCAAAAATATAAAGTCTGACACTGTTTCCACTGTTTCCCCATCTATTTCCCATGAAGTGATGGGACCAGATGCCATGATCTTCGTTTTCTGAATGTTGAGCTTCAAGCCATCCTTTCACTCTCCTCTTTCACTTTCATCAAGAGGCTTTTGAGTTCCTCTTCACTTTCTGCCATAACGGTGGTATCATCTGCATATCTGAGGTTATTGATATTTCTCCCGGCAATCTTGATTCCAGCTTGTGCTTCTTCCAGCCCAGCATTCCTCATGATGTACTCTGCACATTGCCATTATGGATTCAATATTTTGTGCTGTTGTACTATGTCTCTGTAAGAAAGCCAGAGAATTTGAGAGCACAGCAGTGTACCGTGTCTGACTATCAGGTTCATTTATCACCTGTGAATATTGTCCCTCCAAGATCAAAATAATGAAAAACTACTTATACCAGCACCAAAAACCATAAAAGTCTCTGGAGGGGTCACTTTAAATATCCAGAAGCAGCAAATAAATACCTTTTAAGAGAACAGGGGTGTGAGTAATTTTGGCTGGTCTAAGTATGTGAGCTAAAGCTGAAACTATAATACTTTGGCCACCTCATGCGAAGAGTTGACTCACTGGAAAAGACTCTGATGCTGGGGGGGGATTGGGGGCAGGAAGAGACGGGGACAACAGAGAATGAGATGGCTGGATGCCATCACCTACTCAATGGAGATGAGTTTGAGTGAACTCCCGGGGTTGGTGATGAACAGGGAGGCCTGGCGTGCTGTAATTCATGGGGTCACAAAGAGTCGGACACAACTGAGCAAGTGAACTGAAACTGAACTGAAGTATGTGAGCTAGCTAAATTTTAGGCCACCATGAGAAAAAATACTGAGAATGTACTCAAATTTAGGAGTCTTTCTTCAGAAAAGAGCAGAAACATATTTAATTAAAATAAGAGACATGTTTTGTACTGTCTATTCTTAGAATATGAATTTATTAAGGGCTCTGGCTATTCCTTTGAGAAAGAAACAGACATTGGATATATTATGTAAAAATTTAATTAATAGTTTTGTTTAACAATAACGTTTTAGTGATGGTAGCTGCAAAAATAGTTACAGTGTTTTTCTTTAATGCCTAGGTATCAAGAACTTTAGCAGAATAAAAGTACCAAGGCTTAAAAAAAAAAGAATATGAAAATACTTTTAGAGCATTTTTTCCAGTGGATAGCTCAAGCAACATAACAAAAATCCTGCTGTTTACTAGGATAAGTTTCGTCACTCAGTCATGTCCGACTCTTTGCGACCAATAGACCATAGCCTGCCAGACTCCTTTGTCCATGGGATTTTTCAGGAAAAAATCTTCCTGACGCAGGAATTGAACCCACATCTCCTGTGTCTCCTTCACTGCAGACAGATTCTTTACCTGCTGAGCCACTGAGGGAGATCCCTTGGAAGAGGGCATGGCAACCCACTCCAGTATTCTTGCCTGAATTCCATGGACAGAGGAGCTTGGCGGGCTGTAGTCTATAGGGTTGCACAGCGTCAGACACGACTGAAGCAAGTCAGCATTGTTTACTAAAATAATTTAAGGTTTTTTTTTATAGGGATATTTCTAGTTTTAATGTCTTATTTTGATTATTGCTGTTAAATTAAACTTTATTGTTGAGTTGGGCTCCAATTTTTTTCTCAGGCCGCCGCCATTTTCATGCATCCCAGTGCCCTAGACCCACAAGTCCTGTTTCTACAGACAGCAACATGAGTGCTGCTGTAGTACAGAAGACCAGACCAGCCAAGAAACAGAAACACCAGCCAGGACATCTGCGCAGAGAAGCCTACACAGATGGTAAGGCCATTGAAATGGATGAAAACATCTTTGAATCTCGCCTCTTTACCCTAGCCTCTCTGACTTGAAAATGCATCCACTGACATTAGAAATTACATTAAAAATTCATTAACAGTAAGCCTCATATTACTTAGAGGAATGATCAACTTCCATATCTTGTCAGGCATCTCAAGTCCCTGCAGTTTTCCAGTAAGTGGGTTAGTTAGGAAGTTAAAACAAAGGCTAATACTTTTAATATTCTTAAAAGGTTATTATATAGTTTAAACAACTAGATATTACTGTAGTTGGAGTGATGGCTTTGGATTAGTCTTCATCACTGATAACTTCCACAATGTCCTTACTTTTTTTTTCTTGGAGAATTTTGCATTCAAATAGAAGACAATAAACTCATTTGAGTATAAAGTCTAACTGTAGTGGTGTTACTAACAGTTTGTGCACCAAAAGGCACATGGAATCATCTTCCTTCATGCCTTCACATACAGTCTCCACTGTCACTGAAGAGGCGAGGTTTGTATTCTAGAGGGAGCACAGGCCAATCGTGCAAACATTGTGATGTTGTCTAGAGAAAGCCTTTAATGAAAGTGCCTCAGGTGGCCCGGCATTTATTAAACCGCCACCTTCTCGTTTTATAAAACAACCTCAAGGGCTTTGTTGGAAATTCATGTAAGATAAATTCCCTCAGGCTCACCCATCTTGTCAAGTTTTCTAAATTTACTAAAGGGGTGGGGGGAAGAAGGTTGTCACAGGCACCGTTCCCACCTCCTGGTCCTCTCTAGCCACAATCTGATTAGAACTTTCATTACCAGTCAGCAGTTTTTCAAAAAGGGCATCATTTGCCATTATCATATGAAAGCCTAATATTATAGATCCTTATCCAAGGTTACAAGGAGGGTTTTCTGAGGCACTTCTCCCCATGATTCCTGCCACTTGACAGAAAAAATTTAATACAAAGCTCACAGCATGATGAGCACAAGTAATTTTGCAATGAGTGGCTGTCCATGCTATTATCTGTACTTTATTCAGAGTATTTTCTCTCACTAGCATCTATCTGATATTAGACTGCATTAAATACTGGCATGACACAGCGCACCTCGGCCTCCTGGATCCTGCCTGGGACTCCTTGGTCAGAGAAACTGAGCTGTCAGAATATTATCTGATTTTGAAGGGTGATTATAATGGCTTTGAGCATATTTGCCTCTGTGAAGGGACGAAAACTAGATATAAATCCCCAAACTCTATTGGCAGTTTTACATTTACGGGACCCCTATAATGGCATTTTACAAGTTTTATAGCTGTTCTATCAGTTTTTATTATCTAGAAGAGACTGCTCCTAACAGAAAAACTGGTCAAACATCAAACCCTGATGTGAGTACATCTAGGTTGAATACACCTGGGAGAAAATCTGTCCTAAAGCTTTGTGTTACTGTTTCTACTTCTTATTTATACTTGTTTTGAGGGGCTTCTGGCATTGAGTGATGCTTTTAAAAATGCTTTAAATAATGTAAACATGTCAGTTAGAGGGCATAGCATTGCAGTTATAAATTATAATATGCTTGAAAATTGTGATCTATACTTATCACCCCATGTTCTGTCGCATTTATTTCAGTGTTTAATAATTAAATATAAATTCTAACTAATCCCTGAATAATAGCTATTAAATTGAATGAAGCAACCGAGTTATTTTTAATTTCAGAAATACCAAAGAAATATGTTAAAATATTTTTAAAGCCAAAAAGCCGTATTAATATGAAATATTATTAAAATTTCTAAATGTTCATTTTACATATGACTGTACAGAATAGTCATAACATACACCACGATGTAGAAGCCAGTAATTATTTTCTCTAAGTCACAAAAACAGACAAAATGGTTAAACACTAGCTTTAACTTCCTTTTAGCATTTTGATAACCATCTGTCATTGAGTTATGCTTATTTTACTAACAAGTCTTGAATTTAATTCTGGATGTTTTCTGATTTGGTAAAGAAACGAATAAAACTATGTGCTATTTTGTACGTTTCCAAAATGCATCTTGAATAACTGAAATATTTTCTTCATAATGTGCCAAATAAAAAATACACATACTCTTGGTAGAAATCATTTTCTTGGTTTTGAAAATAATTGAGAATCCATTTCATGAAGAATCTCTATGGCAAATGCAATTTTTAAAATTATTAAAGAAGGAAGAGGGGAGGGAGAAGAATGAACTTAAGGAGCTGCCAGTTGTGAAAATGAGAAATATATCAGTAAGGCATGGAGAGATTTTTTTCATTTTTGGATTTTGATGATTGAATCAATTATGCTGGGTGCGTTTCATTATTGTCAATAGATTTCTTATGTGAACTGTTTTCAATATATGCTGTTATCAGTCTTGAGCATGCAGCGTCTTTGTAAATTTTGTTCAAATTATCAATTTCCTTTACAGAAATTTTGTGACCTCTATAAGGAAAAAAAAAAAAGAACCTAAACTGATAGATCTGTGTCTGAACTGATAAAGAGAAATTTTTGATGATCCTTGTCATAATCCTTGGTTAAGCCACCTTATCTAGGTGGCTTCAGTTCAATTCAGTCACTCAGTCGGGTCTGACTCTTTGAGACTGCAGCATGCCAGGCCTCCCTGTCCATCACCAACTCCCAGAGTTCGCCCAAACCCATGTCCATTGAGTCGGTGATGCCATCCAACCGTCTCATTCACTGTCGTCCCCTTCTCCTCCTGCCCTCAATCTTTCCCAGCATCCCATCAGGGTCTTTTCCAATGAGTCAGTTCTTCACATCAAGTGGCCAAGTATTGAAGCTTCAGCTTCAGCATCAGTCCTTCCAATGAACACTCATGACGGATCTCCTTTAGGATGGACTGGTTGGATCTCCTTGCAGTCCCAGGGACTCTCAAGAGTCTTCTCCAACACCACAGTTCAAAAGCATCAATTCTTCGGTGCTCAGCTATCTTTATGGTCCAACTCTCACATCCATATATGACTATTGGAAAAACCATAGGTGGTTTAAACAACAGAGATTTGTTTCCTAACAGCCCTGGAGGCTCATGGGGTTGGCAGGGTTGGTTGCTCCTGAAGCCTCTGTCCTCGGCTTATAGATGACCTCCTTCTCCCCATGTCTTCACTTGGTCTTCCCTCTGTGTATGTTATGTGCCCTCTTCTTTTAAGGACAGCAGTCAGATGGAATCAGGGCCCACTCTTAAGGACCTCACTGTAACTTACCTGCTTCTTTAAAGATCCTGTCTCCAAGTACAAGTCATATTCTGAGGTGCTGGGGGTTAGCACTTCAACATATGAATTTTGGAGGGGACACAATTGAGCCCATAACAGCCCACCAGCCCCTAATTCATGACACTCTAGCCATACCTTGTGCTGTAGGTAAATGTTGGGTCTCATAGACACCCAGGGAATATTCATTGTAAAGTGGAGGACTGCACCCTGTAGAATACTGACAAGCAGAATCTAACTCTTTATTTATTTCATATTTGCTGCTTTCACCCAGATAAAGGGCAGGATTCAAATATATGAATATTGATCAGTCAGACTTTTATTGAGTTAAAGCCAAGCATAAGTGCATTTCTGGACCTTCTAATAGATTCTTTCCACCCCTTTGCAACCCCTCCAGATTCGTTTACATACTTCACTTGAAAAACAAATCTACATTATTTCTACAGCTCTAATTTTCATAAATTATAAATTCATCCTCTTTGGAATGATGTTGTTTTGACTCGATATATCATTAATCACAAGGTCTTGGGATGTTTAACAGTTATGTAAATAGAATGCTGGATCTCTGTAGTGAGTGAATGCTGGCAGAATTGTCTCCATGTTTATGGTTTTTTGTACTACTTTACATGCATTATATTGGTATTTAGAGAGTCTTTTATAAAGAATGGTGTTTATACAATTGTATAAAAAAAGAGACTATATATATATATGAGTTCCATGATCCCATTTTTTAAACCCAGTTTGAGCTATTCAGTTCAGTTCAGTTCAGTCGCTCAGTCGTGTCCGACTCTTTGTGACCACATGAATCACAGCACAGCAGGCCTCCCTGTCCATCACCAACTCCCGGAGTTCACTCAAACTCATGCCCATCGAGTCGGTGATGCCATCCAGCCATCTCATTCTCTGTCATCCCCGTCTCCTCCCACCCCCAATCCCTCCCAGCATCAGACTCTTTTCCAGTGAGTCAACTCGTCGCATGAGGTGGCCAAAGTATTGGAGTTTCAGCTTTAGCATCAGTCCTTCCAATGAACACCCAGGATTGATCTCCTTTAGAATGGACTGGTTGGATCTCCTTGCAGTACAAGGGACTCTCAACAGTATTCTCCAGCACCACAGTTTAAAAGCATCAATTCTTTGGCGATCAGCTTTCTTCACAGTCCAACTCTCACATCCATACATGACCACGGGAAAAACCATAGCCTTGACTAGACAGACCTTGTTTGGCAAAGTAATGTCTCTACTTTTTCATATGCTAACTAGGTTTGTCATAACTTTCCTTCCAAGGAGTAAGTGTCTTTTAATTTTCTGGCTGCAATCAGCATCTGCAGTGATTTTGGAGCCCCAAAAAATAAAGTCTGACACTGATTCCACTGTTTCCCCATCTACTTCCCATGAAGTGATGGGACCAGATGCCATGATCTTCGTTTTCTGAATGTTGAGCTTCAAGCCAAACTTTTCACTCTCCTCTTTCACTTTCATCAAGAGGCCTTTGAGTTCCTCTTCAGTTTCTGCCATAGGGTGGTGTCATCTGCATATCTGAGGTTATTGATATTTCTCCCGGCAATCTTGATTCCAGCTTGTGCTTCTTCCAGCCCAGCGTTCCTCATGATGTACTCTGCATATACGTTAAATAAACAGGGTGACAATATACAAACTTGACGTACTCCTTTTCCTATTTGGAACCAGTCTGTTGTTCCATGTCCAGTTCTAACTCTTGCTTCCTGACCTGCATACAGGTTTCTTAAGAGGCAGCTCAGGTGGTCTGGGATTCCCATCTCTTTCAGAATGTTCCACAGTTTATTGTGATCCACACATTCAAAGGCTTTGGCGTAGTCAATGAAGCAGAAATAGATGTTTTTCTGAAACTCTCTTGCTGTTTCCATGATCCAGCGGATGTTGGCAATTTGATCTGTGGTTCCTCTGCCTTTTCTAAAACCTGCTTGAACATCTGGAAGTTCACGGTTCACATATTGCTGAAGCCTGGCCTGGAGAATTTTGAGCATGACTACTAATGTGTGCTGCTGCTGCTGCTGCTAAGTCACTTCGTGTGTGAGATGAGTGCAATTGTGCGGTAGTTTGAGCATTCTTTGGCATTGCCTTTCTTTGGGATTTGAATGAAGACTGACCTCTTCCAGTCCTGTGGCCACTGCTGAGTTTTCCAAATTTGCTGGCATATTGAGTGCAGCACTTTCACAGCATCATCTTTCAGGATTTGAAATAGCTCAATTGGAATTCCATCACCTCCACTAGCTTTGTTCGTGAAAGTACCGTTTGTTATTATATGAAATATAAAGTTGTTTATACCATGATAATCCCTGATTTGACTCAGTGTTTATTTTGCGATACCTAAAAAAAATTTGGTAATCTGTTTATATTAGTAATTACACCTACCATCATTCCCCTCTGTTAATTATATACAGAGGCAATTATATACAGTAAGTTTGAACTCTTAAAATTACCATCAGATTCTCTTCTTTTTCTACCTGTATTATAGATAGCATCTATATAGAGCATCTGGTAATGGATTTTGTCTCAAGAGGCATAGATTTCCAAGACTTTATGATCTTATGATACTGGTAATCATCAGCTTTGATATCCAATCAGCCCAGACATTGTATGATTTGATGATAGTGGCAGTCATCAGCTTCCTGATAAGCTGTGTTTGCAATACAGTCTGTTTGTAGCAAGGACATAGCGCAGAAATGAGTCTGCAGTCACTCTCTCACTTTGCTTCCAGGTATATTCTGAATAGACTTTTCTTCTCCTCGCATTCCCAGTCACAGGCTCAGTCTGAAGTTAGAACAGCTCAGCCTTGGGTCCCTTCACTTTAAGTCACTCAGTAGAATCTGTCTTTTCTCTCTTATGGGTTATTTTTAGTAAATAAGTAGTCAATGAGGGAGATCACGGTATCTGATTCCATCACTTCATAGCAAATAGATGCGGGAACAATGGAAACAGTGACAGACTTTTTTTTCTTGGGCTCCAAAATCACTGCAGACTGCAACTGCAACCATAAAATTTAAAGACGCTTGCTCTTTGGAAGGAAAGCTATGACCAAACTAGACAGGGTATTAAAAAGCATAGACATTACTTTGCCGACAAAAGTCCATATAGTCAAAGCTGTGGTTTTTCCAGTAGTCATGTAGTCATGTATGGATACGAGAGTTGATGATAAAGAAGGCTGAGTGACAAAGAACTGATATTTTCAAACTGTGGTGTTGGTGAAGACTCCTGAGAGTCCCTTGGGCTGCAAAGAGATCAAAGCAGTCAATCCTAAAGGAAATCAACCCTGAATATTCTTTGGAACGACTGATGCTGAAGGGGAAGCTCCAATACTTTGGCCACCTGATGCAAAGAGCTGACTCATTGGAAATGACCCTGATGCTGGGAAAGATTGAAGACAGGAGACGGGTACAACAAAGGATGAGATGGTTGGATGACATCACTGACTCAATGGACACAAGTTTGAGCAAACTCTGGGAGGTAGTGAAGGACAGGGAGGCCTGGTGTGCTGCAGTCCATGGAGTTTGCCAAGTTGGAAACAACTGAGAGACTGAACAACAACAACTATTTTAAAAATGTTGTTAAAGGAGGAAAATCATCACCAGTGACAGTGACAGTTTATGTTTTAAGACAAAAAGCTTTTGATTTTCCTAGATTTATTTTTTACATAAAAAGAGAAAATGGTGCACTAAGAGAATTAGCAACAACAATATGCAACAGTCTGACCAGTTTTAATGATGGAGTCTTAAGTAAAACAGCTGGAAGTAAGATGATATCTCAAAATGTATGCTTTCAGAGACCAATACAATGAATTCTAATGCCTTAGTTATAAGGCACATAAAGTCAAAATAAAATGACTTGCAAAAACTCTTATCTGTTTAAGAGGTGGCAAGAATACACAGAAGGAACAAAAGAAAATGATTAATTCTTAAAAAAAAAACCACCAAGAATGCGAAACACTAGATTAAAACTGATGCTTGCTAAACCCCTTTATTTGCTATTATATTATGAATTTTTAAGGCATGATTTTAATATTCAAGAATTTTTTATGCTAGTGTATGTAAAGAATAGTCACTGCTGCTGCTGCTAAGTCACTCCAGTCGTGTCCGACTCTGTGCGACCACACAGACAGAAGCCCACCAGGCTCCCCCGTCCCTGGGATTCTCCAGGCAAGAGCACTGGAATGGGTTGCCATTTCCTTCTCCAATGTGTGAAAGTGAAAAGTGAAAGTAAAGTCGCTCAGTCGTGTCTAACCCTTAGTGACCCCACGGACTGCAGCCTACCAGGCTTCTCCATCCATGGGATTTTCTAGGCAAGAGTACTGGAGTGGCTTGCCATTGCCTAGACCACTCCCAATAATAGTAATATCTGGAAACAACTTAAATATGCCTCTGTTGGGATTTACTATATAAATAATGATATATTCATAAAACAGAACAGTATGAAAACTTTTCATCAGAAGAGGCAAAGCTATATGTTTATGTATGGAAATGTATACAACTACACATTTAGGTGAAAAAAAAATACCATCGTTTTATGTTATTAGGAAAGGAAGACTATCACATTCTGGTGGGCAGACATGCATGTTCCAAAACCCCAGATATGGCCATTTTACATAGTTTCTAATGTGAATGGTGCTCCTTGAAATTATGCAACTTGGCAGCCTTGCTTTCTATGCATAAATAATTTCTGGGATGATCTATAAACATCCATTCAGACTAATTACCTCTGCATCAATATTGAGGATTTGAAATGAAGGTGGGGACATATGAAGGGTTATATTTCCAAGTTTTTATATACTTTTGAATTTTTACCATGTATATTTTCTATGGAAAAGCTTAATTTTGTAATACTAAACATTTTCTATTAATACATACCCTGTTCATGTTTTAGTTGATTTGTTCTGTTAATATCACATAGAATATGGAAACATTACCATTTCTCAAGTCATTTCATGATGAGAGAAAAATTATGCTGGTAGTTCTCAAGTCTCTAGATCTCTGGTTTTGACCTCCCATGAAATTCAGATTTTATATATAACAACCTCCTGTATATATCTGCCTGGATACTTCAAAAGTTCTTCCTGTTCACTTTTCTGAAACAGAACTCATGCTCTTCCTTTGCAAACCATCTCTTTCTTATCCCTGTATTCCTCATCCAAATAATAAACTATGGCAAAAATCTTGAGTTACCTAATGAATAGTCTTGTGGGGCTTCCCTGGTGGCTTAGTAGTAAAGAATCTACCTATAATGCAGGAGACCAAGGTTCAGTCCCTGGGTTGGGAAGATCCCCTGGAGGAGGAAATCACAACCCACTCCAGTCTTCTTCCCTGGAAAATTCCATGGACAGAGGAGCCTGGCGGGCTGTAGTCCATGGGGTAGCAAAGAGTCAGACAGGACTGAGCAGCTGCACACACATACACGTTTCCCCTGCTATTTTCCATTGATCATTAAATAATATTGATTTTTATTCCTTAAACTCTCTCAGGCACATCTACTGTCCATCTGAAAGTCACCAGTACTATTCTATCTCCTATCATTGTTTACTGAGATATTAAAATAACATTTTAGCCTCCTGGATTTAAGACTTTCCTTTTAATTCATTCTCCATACTACAGCCAAAACAAAGTAAAACTAAAATCTGTTCATATTCTTCTACTAACTTATCAACTATTACCAGGTTATATATTTATTTTCCCTGGAGTGTACCTAGGAGTCATTTAAAAAAAATAGTGCCACTTAAAGAAAATAAATTTTCTAGATATAAAATTATATGCCTACTTTTATTTTTAAGTATGTCTGTGAGAAGTATAATTATATATAATATCCAATTGTTTGTAATATATTAATATATAACTATAGATAGATAAAAATTAACTTATATGTATGTTAGTGATTATTTAGTTTAAAATCTGTCGGTACATATTACAAAGTGGAGAGACCATGGTAGATTGTGAAGATGCAATAGAATGAAATGGTAGTATAAAGAACACTGAATCATAAATTAGGAATCTGAGGGCATTAGTCCTGGTTCTGATTATAGTTAGCTTTAAGTTTGGAAAATAACTTAAGATCTGTGTGTTTGAACTTCCCTATCTACAAAATGAGAAGGGATTCAGGTAGATTAGGGATGGCAAAGCGGTCTCAACTCAAGTGCCAACCTCAATCAATATGAAGTGGTTGCCTGAAGAGTAAGGATATCCATCTGGGATCAGCAACATTACAGTGAAATCAATTAGGAAGATCTGCCATGGTTGGGGGCGAAAAAGCTATAGCATATATTTCCATATTAGCCATCCCAAAACTAGCTAATCTCTAAGTCCCACCTCTGTGATTCAATATTCCTGTGCCAGATAAGGGATTTCCTGGTAGCTCACTGTGTAAAGAATCCATCTGCAATGAAGGCAGACTCTAGTTCAATTCCTGGGTTGGGAAGATTCCCTGGAGAAGGAATAGGCTGCCCACTCCAGTCATGAAGCTTCCCTGGTGGACCAGTTGGTAAAGACTGCCAGATAAATAAAAATAAGAGTACATTAAAATTGTTAGTCTTCTTATTCTTTGGTTGTCTTTAACTGTTCAGTTCTTTTAAGATTTTTATTTCACAATTGAATGTGACTAATGATAACACTAATGTTGACAAATTTGGAAATGGCAAACTTTCACAGTATTTTAAATATTTGTTTTCAGATCTCCCACCTCCCCCTGTGCCACCTCCTGCTGTCAAGTCACCCACTGCCCAATCCAAGGCCCAGCTGGAGGTACGACCCATGATGGTGCCAAAACTCCCTTCTATAGAAGCAAGAACAGACAGATCATCAGATAGAAAAGGAGGCAATTACAAGGGGAGAGAGGTATTGGATGGAAGACAAGTTGCTGATATGCGACCAAATCCAGGTGATCCCAGAGAAGCACAGGAACAGCCAAATGATGGGAAAGGACGAGGAAACAAGGCAGCAAAACGAGACCTTCCACCAGCAAAGACTCATCTCATCCAAGGTACATATTCAGTCAAGCAACCAATAAATACAGATTGAACATGTTTGCATGGTACACAGTTAAGGCTCTTTAGGATCAGGTACAAAGCGTAAGATTCAGAAATTTGCTCTCTATTGGAGGAGACAGGTATGCACCCAGGTAATTTGAATTCAGTCAGTTCTAATACATGATATTATGCAAGTCTTCCTTGAAGAGGTGCCAATTTAGTTGAAATTTAAAGGAAAACATGATTTACACAAGTTACAAGGGAAAAGGAGATTTCTGACAAAGGAAATAAATAGAGAAAAAACATAAAAATGTGAAAATGAATGTTTGGTGAATTCTGATTTCCAGTTTGGCTGGAAAATAAGATGCTTGGGGCCAGGGAAAAATGGCAGAAATAAAACTAGAAAGGTAGTTGAACCTGATTGGGGAGGCCAGGAATACTATTTTAGAGTTTGGGATTAATGATATGGACAGTGGTGAGACAGCAAAAAATTTAATCAAGAAATTATATAATCAAAAATAAGAATGAAAAAAAATATGATTTTTTTTTTTTTTGCTTAAAAAAATAACTGACAGAACTCTATAGTCAAAGAGGAGTCTGGAATTGGGTGGCTGAAGGTATTAAAACATTGCAAAATAATCTATGTATAAAATATGAAAGCACTGAATTAAAATAGTGCAGATTAAAAAGAGAAACAGCCTATATAGGCATTTCAGAGATAGATCCTATAGGACTTGGTGACTAATTGAATGTAAAAAAGTAAAATGAACTAAGGGAGTAAAAAAAAGTTATTCAAATGTTAATTAGATGGCTCTCCATGACTATACAACATAATTCTATTGAACAATGTAAAACAATGAGGAAAAGGATAAAGGTCTTATAGAAAATAACTTCAGTTATGAATGGATTAAGGTTCTGATAAGAACATAGAAATGAAAAAATTCAGTAAGAATTTAGAGAACTAAGTTTAAAGATCAGGAGAAAGGTGGTAGGTAGAGAATGGATGTAGTTCACCTCAGCAACACAAAGGTGAAAATTGCTTGAATTACAAAAGCTAAATTATCAGCAGTGAGGTAGTGGATAATGTTTAACAATCAATTCTCTGGGAAGGAAACAGAACAAGCCCTAATTTGTAGCCATTTGCTTACTTCTGTGTGTAATTACATCCAAAATGGCTAGTTTCAAGCTACTAATAGGGGCTTCCCTGGTGCCTCAGAGGTTAACGCGTCTGCCTCCAATGCGGGAGACCTGGGTTCGATCCCTGGGTCGGGAAGATCCCCTGGAGAAGGAAATGGTAACCACTCCAGTATTCTTGTCTGGAGAATCCCATGGATGGAGAAACCTGGTAGGCTAGTCCACGGGGTCGCAAAGAGCCGGACACGACTGACCGACTGAACAGAACAGAACTGAACAGAATATGAAATCAGTGTATGTGGAGTTGGGAGGAGATGGGTATACCAGACCCTTGTGTGAACATGTAAGCTGTCTCCAGCACACCACAGAGATGACTGTAAGGATAATACATGATGATTAAAGGGTACTAATGCGGAGAGTAAAAGGGGAAGGGACTAGACAGGGATGGGGAATTAGAGGTACAGACTACTGCTAAGTCGCTTCAGTCGTGTCCGACTCTGTGTGACCCTATAGACGGAAGCCCACCAGGCTCCCCCGTCCCTGGGATTCTCCAGGCAAGAACACTGGAGTGGGCTACTACATACAAAATAAATAAGCTACAAAAACATATTGTACAGCACAGAAAATATTGCCATTACTTTATAATAACACAGAGTATATAGCCATTATTTTATAATACTTTATAATAACTTTGAATCACTATATGCTACTAATATAATATTGTAAATCAACTATACTTCAGTGAAAATAAATACATTCATACATACAAACATATGTTAGTCCAGAGGAACATTCTATACAGAAACTGAGGTGGAATCAACCCAGTGATATAAAGTAATCAAACCATTCAAACTAGAAAGAATAGTATCCTGGAAATAATGGAGAAGGAAATTTTAAGATGGGAAGAAATATAAAATGGCACAGAAGTGAAAGTTGGATGTGAATTGGGGGTAGGGTGGGAGAATGGGTGAAGGACACAGAGATTTTACAAAATGTTTTTTTGTGGGTGGCATTTAAAAGAATGATGGCTTCCCAGGTGGCTCAGTGGTAAAGAAACTGCCTGCCAATGTAGGAGACGTGAATTTGATCCCTGGATCCCGAAGATCCCCTGGAGAAGGAAATGGCAAACTACTCCAGTGTTCTTGACTGGGGAATTCCATGGACAGAGGAGCCTGGGGGGCTGGGGACCATGGAATCGCAAACAGTTGAACAAGGCTTGTCGACTAAACCACCACCACCATTTAACTTTTTTAAATCAAATAGTCACTGTAGAATCTCGACAGTAGGGTCTAGAATGTAAATGAAAATGGTGGAATGGAGGTGATAAGTATGGGCTCTCTGCAGAAGGTTGGAAAGGAGAGAGGTCAAGATAAGATATGACAGGAAGGCAGAATCTGTTTTTAGGTAAGATATGTTTTTAGGTAAGAAATTTGAACATTAGACTGAGGAGAAGAACCTATTTAGGCAGAAGAGATAGAAGAAAAGAAGGTAATTGATGAAGGAATCAAGAAAGAGTGATGGGGAAATGAATCTTAGAAGGCTGTAAGTGCACTTTAGCTACAACTGTTTTCAAAGCTGCAGTTTGATAAGATTGGACATCAGTCTGTTGTTCTGTTCATTATGGGCATCTGGTCATTAGCAACTTTCTTTCAATATAGAGGACAGTTTCACTTCATTCTGTGATGGAAGCCTGAACTCCTCACTCTGGCATAGACTCAGCAATGAAGTGGTTGGAAAGTTACGTGTTTTGCACAGATGCCTCCACTCTGTGAGCACAGGTTACTTGGTTACATCACTGTAATCTGAAGTTTGAAAAACTGGGCTTATTTTTATCATTAAAGCCAAGGTGATCTGAACTTTTAACTTTCAACAATTATACTTCAAGTAGTGATTTATAAATCAAATGTCACAATGTAACTTATGAGATTTGTATCAGACCTGAAAGTACAGACCAGTGTGCTGCTCACAAGCAACGTTTCTCCAAAATAAGCTCAGTTCTTTAGGGGAAAATTTAACAACTCAGAATGATTTTGGTGTGTGTAAAATTAAAACAAAGAGATGAAGTCTTTTAATTATCATTTCTGTCAGTCGTGTCCAACTCTCCGCGACCCCATGAAGTAATTGTAACCTTCATAATTCAGTTTTTGCTATTTATAATTAAAGAGGCTCCCTGATTTATATCTGTAACAAATGGTTATTTTTAATTAAAGAGAGTAGTCTTTTAGATTTCAATGTCTGATCTTTTTGCTGACATTTACCTCAGTTAGTTCAATTTATTTCTGCATATATCAAACATCTACAGTGTTATGAAGCATTGTACTAGTCCTGAAATTTATGTGTAAACATGAACCTTGACCTCAAGGAGCTTATCGTCAGAGAAGGAGACAGGTACTCTTTATTCACAGATACCCATATTTGATATAATGTTTATGGTGTCATGATACTTGAGAGTCCAGAGAAGGGAAAATTAGCCCAGTCTTGTGGGTGATGGAATGTAAAGAAAGACTTCTTGATCTTTCCTACTGGAAATGACCCAGAAGCTGACTTTCCAGAAGGGTGGACTTTAGCCTGGGCAAGAAGAGTGGATAGATTGTTTTGGCAGAGAAAGTCAGAATGAGAAGTTGAGGTACATTGAGGAGAATATAAGAAATTCAGTGTTATTAGAAAGTAAAAGTGGTAAACGTGAAGCTCTTGAGATAAATGTCAGCTTACCTCATGGAGACCCTGTAGTTCCTATAAAAGGAAGGTAGCTGAGTGAAGCAAGTTTAGAGGGAAATAACTCAAGAAGCAGAGACCTGTTAGAAGATATTTGCAACCTCAGAAGAGACATGGAGGATATAAAGCAGGCTGTGGAGCAGGGATGACTGAGGGGGAATATTCAAGAAACTTTTTGATTAAAATCATCCTTACATGTTATATATTTGAATGTGTGGAAAAGGTTCCTTTAAGAGGTTATAGGAAGGTTGTTGGAAGGAAGAGAAGATATTAAAATAATTTCAACTTTCTGTCTAAGGTATCTTAAAGGTTAGTGATGCCATTAACTACATTAAGGAATACAGAGGGGGAAGAAATCTCAGAGGAGTGGACATGGTGAAGTCAGTGTCCTATCTGTGAAGTTTGAGGGACCCTCATAAGGAGGGAATTGGGCAGAGTTCAGGAAGTATACATTAATACCTCATCATGGTGAAATAGTAAAGCCACCCATTTATTCAGTCAGAATATTTGTTTTAATTTATTTTTTTTAATTGGAGGCTACTTACTTTACAATATTGTAATGGTTTGGCCATACATTGACATGAATCAGCCACGGGTGTACATTGTGTTCCCCATCCTGAACCCCCCTCCCACCTCCCTCCCCATCCCCTCCCTCAGGGTAATCCCAGTGTACCATCCCTGAGCACCCTGTCTCATGCATCAATAACCTGTTATATGTCTAGGTGAGATGGTATCAATACACAAAGCCAAGTATCTGCCCTCATGGCAACTCTACTTTGCTCTAGAAAAGGTACAGTCTAAGAGAATGGATGAAATCGCCCAGAGTATGTGGGGAAAAAAGTTTTTATGCACACACACACACACATACACAAACACACTGCACTAAAAGCAAAAACAGGCAAGAAAGGCATCAACATGTAAGAGGCACTGCATAAGAAGAGCCCACCAAAGACAGGCCAGGAAGCGGGGAGATATAGGAGCTGAGACTAGTAACGTTTACATTGGCTGTGGTTTTCAGATGAAGGGCAGTGAGAAGTCTAGAGAAGGATTAAAACATGGTTAGCGTTATCAAAGTCAACAGGGAATTTTCTCAGTTCCCTTGTAGTAATGTGGGCATAAGTAGATTTCAGTGAGATGCAGAGTGAATGGGAGTTGTAATGGCTAATACCGAGTCCAGATTACTTTTCAAGAAGCTATGCTAAGCTATCAGTAGAGATAGATTTATAGATTTATGCAGAGCACCGGCTTGAAGCTCAACATTCAGAAAACGAAGATCATGGCATCTGGTCCTATCACTTCATGGGAAATAGATGGGGAACACTGGAAACAGTGTCAGACTTTATTTTTGGGGGCTCCAAAATCACTGCAGATGTTGATTGCAGCCAGGAAATTAAAAGACGCTTACTCCTTGGATGGAAAGTTATGACCAGCCTAGAGAGCATTATTAAAAAGCAGAGACATTACTTTGCCAACATAGGTCTGTCTAGTCAAGGCTATGGTTTTTCCCGTGATCATGTATGGATGTGAGAGTTGGACTGTGAAGAAAGCTGATCACCGAAGAATTGATGCCTTTGAACTGTGGTGCTGGAGAAGACTTTTGAGAGTCCCTTGGACTGCAAGGAGATCCAACCAGTCCATTCTAAAGGAGATCAGTCCTGGGTGTTCATTGAAAGGACTGATGCTAAAGCTGAAACTGCAATACTTTGGCCACCTCATGCGACGAGTTGACTCACTGGAAAAGACTCTGATGCTGGGAGGGATTGAGGGTAGGAGGAGACGGGGACGACCGAGAATGAGATGGCTGGATGGCATCACCGACTCGATGGACGTGAGTTTGAGTGAACTCTGGGAGTTGGTGATGGACAGGGAGGCCTGGCGTGCTGTGATTCATGGGGTCGCAAAGAGTCGGACACGACTGAGCGATTGAACTGAACTGAACTGAACCGGCTTAAGGGGAAAGTCTTTAGCCAAAGAGATATTTTATCATGATGTAGTTTGTCAAAAACTAAGCTCAGCAGAAAAACTTGGGTGAAACAGAGACAGAAGATGAAGACCACAGAGGGCCAAGTTCCAAGAACTAGGTGCAGATATAGTGATCCAATGGACTCTGAAACACCAGGGAATCAGAAGTCTGGATCAGGAATGAAAGGTGTGATGAATACAACAGGAGAGAAGTACCATCAAAGAGGATGATACAGGTTACATAACTCCACTGCTTGGCCCTCACAGGAGTAGGGTGTTTTTGTTCAAGGGCGAAGGAGCAATGATTTATAGCTAGTGTTGTTGACCTGAAAGCAAGCTTCCCTTCTTCCACTGTAAGGAATTTCAATGTAGACTCCCTGGGAAATCAGATATCATTCAGGCAATGTGGACGGTAGAGGAAGCTTTGTGGGGAGGAGAACAAAAGGGCATGTGTAAGGGTTTTGTTTTGTTTTTCTGTGCTCTGTTTTGATGTGTTTTGTGTCGAAAGGTTAGAATGGACAGGCTTTGGAGAGAAGTGAGCAGTTGAAAGATGCAACATTAGAAGCATCACCAAATTTAAAGCATATGGAGATAGTAATTCATGAGACAGCAGTTACCAGGAGTGGCTTGATTTTTGAAGCTAGCAACAGTGTCAGGCTTCTCAGATTCAGGATTCCACAATGTAAATATGATGTTGAAATGGAGGTTGGTATCTAGGGAGTGAATCCAGGTTTGACTCTGTTTTGGTGGTTCAGTAAGACTCAGAATTTTTTTTTTCTATCAGTGCCTAATAATTCCTTCTTAGTTTAAATAGGTACATACTACAATATCTCATGTGTTTTCACATCAACACTAGCAACTCCTAGTGTCCTAGTAGACACTATTATCACTTTTTTTTGAAAAAGTGGAAACGAAAGCCTGAAATAATGGGAGATAACATAGTGAAGGATAAGATTGGAAGTCATGTCTGACCCCAGGTTTGGTTTCCCTCTTTTAAGGATGTTTATCTCAAGTGAATTTGAGATAGATAAAAACTTATGAGTAGAATCGATCTAAATCCCAGCCACTACCAGGAAAACAGCAGGGTTGTTATTTTTGTTTTCAATGCCTTATTCATTATTGTTATAAAATGTCCTCATTTATTCCTTAGAAACACTAATGTTTCTCCATTCCAATTTATAGACATAGTGATACATTATACAATCAAAATGTACAGTGGGCTTCATATGCGCTTATTATATTTCATTACACAGAGGATATTCTGCCTTACTGTAGACCTACTTTTCCGACATCAAATAATCCCAGAGATCCTAGTTCTTCAAGTTCTATGTCATCAAGAGGATCAGGAAGCAGACAAAGAGAACAAGCAAATGTAGGTCGAAGAAATATTGCAGAGATGCAAGTTCTCGGAGGATATGAAAGAGAAGATAATAATGAAGAATTAGAGGTATCTGTAATTTTTTTCAAGTTTCCCAGTGTTAGACTAGTTTTTATATAAACCTCAAAGTTTAAAGCATTCATTAGTCTACAGAAATGTTACTATTTCACCACAAACCCTGTTAGTGATGAAAGTCTTAGAATTTAATGATTTTTCTTGAAATGTGTTCCAAAGTTTTAAATGGTAATAATGGTTTCTTTTTAGATATTAGGGTTCATATTCAGATAGGAAATTTGTATAACAAACATGTTGTTAGGAAATAAGAACTATTTATTGATCTAGATAATTGTAATTCATAGTATTACAATAGATTATAAAAATCCAGTAAAGTGATAGAGTTATAAAATGTGAGTGAGGGTGTTTTGCCTGTACTATCTGCCATCTAGTGATAACTGGGATTAATCAGTATGATTTTAATTACTTTTCATCTTCAATTTTTTGAAAATGGGAACCTAATACTTAACACTGACCTTTCCAAATAGAGAACACTTCTTGAGTCAAACATATCCTTTGTTGGAATCTATAGATAGTATTGTAAGGTAGAGTTGGCAGTAAGTCACATTATATTACAAAATCATCTCCTGTGTTTAAGACTGTGTTTTCACCATTCAATAAAAAGATAAGCTGAGGACAAATTTCTCCTCCTACAAATAGATATTATCTCAAGCAGATTGTTAGTAGAGTGTTAAACTATAACTTTTATAATAGAAGATGAAAAATTATAATTAATTATGTCTAATTGAATTTGCTGTTATGCCCAATGTATTTTTATTTTGAGGTTTAGAATAAGGACTTCCCTTTTGCCCATGCTGTTAGAAAAATTATTTTTCAGGTTTTTGGTTTGGTTTTTGTTTTGTTTCTAGAAGGGCCCTTTGAGGGCACAAAAAGTCAATACAGGCAACCAGCTACTTGAAACCAATAAAAATTGAGCTATCATGTTGAGTTGAGGCTGGGGATAGAAAACTTGGCCTGCTCTTGCTCCTCTTCCTGTGCCACACGTCCTAATCCCCAGACACTGGGTGGAACATAGTTTAGTACTCGTTAGAGAACTACTGGATTTGCTGTCAAAACCAGCTAAAGCTGATGTATGAATATGTCGCCATGAGCAATTTTCAGTGTATGCTAGGGAATGAATGAAGAAATGATGAAATAATAAAAGCATCAGATAAATTCGAACTAGGACAACACTCTAAGATTTACTTTCAAATTTAACAGGAACTTATCTCTTACAGGAAACAGAAAGCTGAAGACAACCAGAGAGGATTATGAGATCTAATGTGAAAGTTATCACTCAAGATGCCTTGTGTCAGATGACATAAGACGCCAGATAAAATGTTCAGTGCAATCAGAGTGTACAAATTGTCGTTTTCATTCCTCTTATTGGAATACCATTTTTTAAATTTTATTGGGGTTTTATCATTGTTATTTGATCCCTATCCCTAGGAAGAAGCTCCCTATTCCCCTCGCTGTTGGAACAAATCATTTCACCTTGCTTCTGGCAAGGAAAGTACTTGACTTCTTGCTTCAGTCATCAGCCAACAGGAGAGAACAAAACAGTTCTTTTGCATTTTGCCCCTGAGATATGGCATTGCACTGCTTATATACCAAGCCAATTTACTGATCAAAGATACAGAGTTGACTAATCAACTTCATGTCAAGGGCTCTAAAGATATAATCTTTCTATAACCAACTGCTAATGCAAACTAAAACATAACTTCATTTTAACATGATTTTAAAATCAGTCTTTCATACCACCCTCTGCAGGGAGAATTAAAAAAACACATAGCAAATGCAGGACAACCATAATCAATTTGAAGGGAGTAGAAACATTGTAAATATATACTCTTCGCAACCCCTGGTGGTACTTTATTTTGTCTTCATTTCAATTGCTGAAGTATATTCTTATCGGAAATGTACTTTTGGATAAGTAGGGGTAAGCCAGTTGGATCTCTGGTTGTCTAGTCATTGTCATAAGTCAGCCTAGCAAAAACCTTGTTCTATTTTTCAATCAAAAAACAATTATAAATGCATATTACCAACAAATGGATGTTTTTAATGACCAATTGTATAAGGACATCCCCATCTTAACTGGCCTGAATTTCTTCTGGTAGTGTCAGTTCAACTTTTGGAAGTGCCACTTAAGGAAGTTTGATTTTTGTTTTTGTAATGCACTGTTTTTAATCTTTTTTTTTTTTTTTTGGTTTTAAAAGCACAATCACTAAACTTTATTTGTAAACCATTGTAACTATTAACCTTTTTTGTCTTATTGAAAAAAAATGTTGAGAAGCGTTTTTAACCTGTTTTGTTAATGCTCTATGTTTGTATTTGGAATATTTGAATGATGACAGATGGTGAAGTAACGTGCATACTTTATTGTGGGCCATGAATGCAACGGTTCTTACTTTTCCTGGACTTAAAGAAAAAAAGGTTTAAGTTTGTTATGGCCATTGGTTAAACTTACAGGATTTCCTTATAAGCTCAAATGGAGGCATTACTTGCTTTGAATTGCCAAATGATGTCCTCTGACTGTAGATTTTTATGACCCTTTTTTTTGTTATATAAATTTCATTGCCTTTATAATTGGTGCTATTTGAAGAAAAAAAGTACATTTATTCATTTATAGGTATCAGTCCTGACCCACCCCCCCAGCTCTGCCATTCCCACAGAAAAAAAAGCCAAACAAAACTGAACCACAAAAAAATAAATAAATAAAAGCTGGTGTTCACCAAAAACTAAATGTGTTCACTTAGATAATTTGAAATTTACATAGAAAAGGTGTGCAGTACTAAGGGAACAATCCATGTGATTAATGTTTTCATTATGTTCATGTAAGAAGCCTCTTATTTTTAGCCATAATTTTGCATACTGAAAATCCAATAATCAGAAAAGTAATTTTGTCACATTATTTATTAAAAATGTTCTCAAATACATCATTCTTCCTTGTGTTGATTTCTTTTTTTTTCCATTGTGTGATCAAACTTACTCCATTTAATCACAAAGTTGTGCTGTCTTAACATTTCATACTATATTATCAAATGAGTAAAAATTCCCCTTATGAATAGCCAGGTTTTACTTATAAGGAAAATGTCTCATTTGACTTTTCTGAAATTAAAGATACAAGGTGAATCATAAACTAATAGTCATTTAATCAGAGAGTAACTTTTAATTATTGTTAAGAATGTACTAAAATGTTTATGTGTATGTGCCTGAATTTCAGGTAACTTATATCTGAAATGGTCAGGATTCAACTATGATAAATCTGATTTGTAAACTTTGAACTAAAGTTTTGTCAATAAGAAAATTATATGAATCTAAAATACTTATCAGTAATAATCTGCTTTTTTGTTCCAAATTCATATAAAATTCTGACAATTCAATAACCTATCTTGTACCAAATTGCATATTATTGTTCATTAGATTAAAGTCAGCCTATTCAATTATTCACCTTTGGAGGAATGAAATAAGCATCTTGTCTTAGAAGTTCCAAGAGCAACAGAATCCACTGAATGGTTTTTTTCCTGTGATTTATATACTGATAAATTTTTTGTTGGCCACAATTTGAAAATATGGGGGAAAAGTTAAAAAGGGGGATAATAATTTGAAATTAATTTTACAAAAATAAAGCAATCACCAGCATCTACATAAAGATGAAAAGATTCATAGGTCAAGAAGTCAGTTTCCAAGCTATATGGAGGGAAAAAACTTGGAGAGATAAGTTTGTAGGTGAAATTTTTCTCTTATTTTGGTGAGTTGACTGAAAGTAACTTAATCTCTTTATGGTGAATGATACATGTATAAATTATGTGTATAATTATGCACATATAAATTATGTATATCAGAGAGCCTGGGTTTGAATCCCAGTTTCGTCATGGGCTATGTTTCCTTGGACATATTACTATATTACTTAACCTCTAGGTTTCAGGTACTTCACCTGTAAACTCAATAATACCTACCTCATGTAGATGTTGTCATGATTCAGCGAATTCATGTGTATAACATGGACTCTGTAAAGCCCCCAAACAATACAAGATATTGTTGTATTTATGGACTGAAAACATTGCACACTTGCTATCTTCACTTTTCACACATAATTTGTTCCCAAAACTTGCAAAGAAGTTTTTTTAGCAAGGTCAAAAAATAAGTGTGGTTCAAGGATAGGGTTGTTCCATTTCCAGTGAGTAAAATTCACTGTCAGATACCTAATCATGGAATAAATTCTTAGTGTTTCTCCTTGTTTCCTTGCTTTTGAATTCTGGAGGGTGAGGATACGACATTTTCAGCACATATTTCACAATTCAGGGGTACAAGCATGTCATTTGAAGTCTCAGTGACTAGACTTAGCGTCTATTTGGGGCTGCTTTTCTGCCTAATTGAAGAAAATACTGTCTTAGTTCCAGGGCAACTCAATTATGTCTTTCTTGGTCATTCCATATATGTAGTCTGGATTTTCTCCTCTCTTTCCAATCTACAGGGTGGATCAAAAATTCAAATAGTACCTAATTTCATGGGTAGAAAGTGTGGGAGTTCAGACAGTGGAGGCTTGGCAATAGTTCAAAGATTAAATTTTTGCCACAATTAGTTTGACATGGCTAGGTTTAATCCCTTGCAGGTAAGGAAACCAAGATTTTGAAAAACTAAGAAAATGTGATGAAACTCGCAATAGGGAGTCATAACCGGAGTCCAGATATAAATACAGCTTTAAAACTCCTTCTCATTCCAGGAAACAAAACTGCCCCTTAATAATTAGAAACTCGCTAACAAAATCTATAAATAATTCCTTTGTTTCATTAATTATAACCAAATGGGGGGAAATGGTGTCTTTGGGAGTGGGAAGATGAGTGGATGCTAAATGTTCTCTGCTGTTGGCACCAAATATTTAAAAGCTCTGTCATCTTAGCTTGTGTGCTCGATCACTTCAGTCATGTCCGACTCTTTGTGACCCCATGGACTGTAGCCCACCAAGCTCTTCTGTCCATGGGCTTCTCCAGGCAAGAATACTGGAGTGGTTTGCCAGTCCCTCCTCCAAGGGATCTTCCTGACCCAGGGATTGAGCCCACGTCTCCTGCATCTCCTACATTGCAGGCGGATTCCTTACCACTGAGCCACCAGGGAAATCCATTATCTTTAATATATAAATCTCAAAGTATTGCTTAGATGCCAAAGGCCTTTTTTTTTTGGCCATGTTATGTGGCATGTGGAACTTCCCCAATCAGGGATAAAACCCATGACCCCTGCAGTGGATACCAGAAGTCTTAATCACTGGTCTACCAGGGAAGTCCCAAAGGCCATTTTTAAAAATCAAAAATTATAAATGTTAATTTCTGAAACAACAGCAAGTGTGTGTATGAATACATATAGAGATACATAGATAGATATAGGTTTATATAGATATATACAGGGTATGAATCCCATATTAACATTCCCCAAATTAAAGGACTTTAACAATCTGACTGAAAACCAATTGAACTTTCCAAGAACACATACTTTTGTTTTTTCAAAACAACTAGGGACATTGCTCAAGGTCATACAACCTTGCTTTTTAAGTCAGATTTTTTAATTGCTTTGCCTAACCCAGTAATCCCTTTGCTCCCACTTCAACCTCTCTTTGGGAATGAGAAATATTTTGGACAGGTTTTAACTCTTTTATTAATCTGTCTTTTTTTAATGGGCTGAGACATTTTTAGTAAGTAAAATACCATTTTGAATGCTTGAATACTTTGGGGAAAAATAAATCAAGAAAAATAATAAATTACTTTGACTAATAATACACCTATGCATAGGATTAGCATGTATTCGGAAGTTAATATATTTTACCTGGATGATTTACTATCAACCACCATTAATTAAGCCCCACATATTTCAAGTGTGCATAATTAAGCGATCATTTTGAATAAACTTGATTTCTTATCCCGTATATAATATGGTGACAAAAATATGACTACTGGACTATTAAAAAAAAAAAACAACAACAATCACCCTCTACAATGTAATCAAAAGAGTTTGATTAAGTCACTTATACACTCAAGCTCTCTACCCTGATTTCAATCTAGGCATTCATTTATTGGTTCAGCAGTCTACTGAGCATCTACTACATACTAAGAACAAAGATGAATAAGCTCCAGAAATGCTTTCTGAGAATGTAATGGGAGGCAAGTACACACCCAACAGAGTGTGAACAAGGTAATGAAAGTATTTACATGGTTATTTAGTCCGTTCAAGCAGCTATAACAAAAATGCCTTGGACTGAGCAGCTTATAACCAACAACAATTTATTTCTCACTGTTCTGGAGGCTGAAGTCCAAGAATGAGACACTTACAAATTTGCTTCCTGGTTCATAGACTATGTCCTGATAGGGCAGAAGAGGAAAGGGTGTTGTTCTCTTTGAGGTCTTTTTTGTAAGAGAACTAATCCCTTTCATGTGGCTCTACCGTTACGACTTAATCACCTCCTAAAGGCCCCACCACCTAATACTGGGTTTCAACATATGATTTTGGGGGGACACAAATTCACAATTGCTTTATTTTATATTTAATTTCTCTCTTTCATATAGACAGAGTATCAGTAATGATGCTTCTGAACACATATATAAAACACATGAAATCTAATTCTATGTGGCTAAGCACTGAAAAAATTATGGTGTAATAGAACTGAAAAAGCACAACAAAAGTGCTCTCAGCAGACACGACTCAATGACAACTTCAACTCTTTCTGTAAATATCTTTGCTTTGCTTCACGTTATTTTCTTTCTCCAACTGTTATAAAGATGTTCATTAATAGACCAAGCCTCAAGGAACACGATAATATTCAAAGGCCAAGAGACAAAAGCAAGAAAAGTCAATGCTCTCTCAAAACATATCCCAGTGATCTTAATTGTTACACATGTGCGTTCCAGGCCCATCCTGTGTCTAGAGAAATACCAAGTACTATTTGGCTCAAGTCTATATTCCTCTAGACTCATTGGTCTTCCACTGGAGTGGATTGAATGTATTAACTCTGAAGTATATGGTCTGTTTGTTGAGGAGAATGGATAACAGAACACACTCAGCAACAACACACACATTCTTGTTCATACGTTTTGCAGTGAGTCTGTGCTCTAGCTTTTATACATAGCTTATATAATAATTGTTTTAAATGACTGCAAATTTTTTGGACACTCTTCTCATCAGGAGGCAAAGTCTATTACTCAACCCTTTCATGATAAAATTGTGACTATCTCAACCAATAAAGGAGAGTTACTGGTTTTTGAGTTTAGCTCCTTAGGTCCATGCAGCTTCCCCTTGGTTTTTGAACATGCTCTGTAGAAACTTGCTCTTAGAAACCAGCCACCTACAAAGGTCTAGTGTCGGTCATCAGTCTCAACTGAGACCAGATTTAGTGCCTGTCATAGGAAGTCTGATGATTCCAATACATTTGACTCACACCCGGACATTTAACAACATCCCAGCTGGGGTCCCAGATTTCATGGAGCAGATGTGAAGACATCCCAAGACAATACCTCCCAGTTCTGCTTTGAAATTCTGACTTGCATAATAAAATCGATACTACTTTCTTTATGCCAGTGAGTTTGAGGTGGTTTGTTACAAAGCAGTATATAATCAGACTACTTAATGTCTTTAGTGAGTAGGCTATCCATAGCATTTTAAAAAACAGAGATATTACTTTGCCAACAAACGTCTGTCTAGTCAAGGCTATGGTTTTTCCAGTGGTCATATACAGATGTGAGAGTTGGACTATAAAGAAAGCTGAGCTCTGAAGAATTGATGCTTTTGAACTATGGTGTTGGAGATGACTCTTGAGCGTCCTTTGGACTGCAAGGAGATCCAACCAGTCCATCCTAAAGGAGATCAGTCCTGGGTGTTCACTGAAAGGATTGATGCTAAAGCTGAAACTCCAATACTTTGGCCACCTCATGTGAAGAGTTGACTCACTGGAAAAGACTCTGATGCTGGGAGGGATTGGGGTCTTTTCCAATGCATCAGTTCTTCCCATCAGGTGGCCAAAGTATTGGAGTTTCAGCTTCAGCAGAAGTCCTTCCAATGAATATTCAGGACTGATTTCCTTTAGGATGGACTGGCTGGATCACCTTGCAATCCAAGGGACTCTCAAGAGTCTTCTCCAACACCACAGTTCAAAAGCATCAATTCTTTGGTGCTCAGCTTTCTTTATAGTCCAACTCTCACATCCATATATGATTACTGGAAAAACCATAGCTTTGACTAGATGGACCTTTGTCGGCAAAGTAATATCTCTGCTTTTTAATATGCTGTCTAGCTTACTCATAGTTTTTCTTCCAAGGAGCAAGTGTCTTTTAATTTCATGGCTGCAGTCACCATCTGCAGTGATTTGGGAGCCCAAGGAAATAATCTACCACTGTTTCCGTTATTTTCCCATCTATTTACCATGAAGTGATGGGACCAGATACCATGATCTTAGTTTTCTGAATGTTGAGCTTTAAGGCAACTTTTTCACTCTCCTCTTTCACTTTCATCAAGAGGCTCTTTAGTTCTTCCTCACTTTCTGCCATAAGGGTGGTGTCATCTGCATATCTGAGGTTACTGATATTTCTCCTGGCAATCTTGATTCCAACTTGTGCTTCATCCAACCCAGCATTTCTCATGATGAACTCTGCATATAAGTTAAATAAGCAGGGTGACAATATACAGCCTTGACGTACTCCTTTCCTGATTTGTATGTTGTCCATCTGTAAAGAATATTCTGCTCCAAATAGTCACATTGAGCGACTGATTCTTGGGTTTTACTTTATAAACCAGAAGTGTGGTGTTCCTTCATATTTGCATGTGCCAAAGAAGCTATAGGAGGCTTTGAATAGATTCTGAAATTTAGACAACTCCTGCTAATAGACAGGACCATAATCATTCATGACAATCATCTTTGCTCTTGCTTTCTCTTCCTACCTTTAATCTTTTTTTTTGTTGTTGTTCCTTATTTGTGAATTCACCAAGGCAAGGAAAATGGATATAGGGCTATATTTTTAATCTCCTTTAATAGGGAAAATATTAAGGTTAACGCAAGCATGCATGCACGATGTCACTTCAGTCATGTCCAACTCTTTGTGACCCTATGGAATGAAACCTGCTAGGTTCTTTTGTCCATGGGATTTTCCAGACAAGAGTACTGGAGTCGGTTTCCATGCCCTCCTTCAGGGAATACTTCTGACCCAGGAATCAAAACCACATCTCTTTTGTCTCCTGCATAGACAACCATGTCCTTTAACCTTGAGGTGTGTGAAAGTCACCTGGGAAGCCCATAAAAGTTAGTATTATAGAGAATTTCCCTGTTTCTTTAAAATTTTTTATGAAATTTTGCAGTTTACAATGTATAGGTTGGTCAAAAATTTGTTACGGCTTTTCACTAACTTCTTATGAAAAATCTGAATGAACTTTTTGGCCAATCCAAAGTACATATGAAAACATAATATTCACTACAACATTAAGTATTAGTTTATATATGAGATAATACAGAGTCATGGTGGTTGTTACTGATCCTTCTGGGTTGAGCTCCAACGAAGATCCTTCTTCCTGGTGTCATTTGAGCCAATAGAACAAGTTTGGTTAGAAGCAAAGGAAAACCTTAATCTCTGTTTAGAGAATGGAGAGGTGCAGGCTCCCTCTCTATGCTTTCCCAGACAGTGAGCTGAGTTGCAGCATAGGACATGAGTGGCCTGCTCCCTCGTGGCCATGTCTGACCCTCTACAACCCCACGGACTGTACCCTGCCAAGCCTCTCTGTCCATTGAATTTTCCAGGCAAGAATACTGGAGTGGGTTGCCATTTCCCCCTCCAGGGCATCTTCCCAACCCAGGGATCAAACCCATGTCTCCCGCACCTCCTGCATTGGCAGGCAGATTCTTTACCACTGTGCTACTGGGATATCCCTCATCAAAGAAGAGGGGTGGGGTTCTCGTGGGGCAGGCACACCTGCTCTGCTCAGGCTCCAGATCCAGCAATGCTGGGCACCACGTCTCCACTCCCAGCCCACCTCCCCCGCCATCTTGAATTGAGTGTCTCTTCCTGTGTGATTTCTGCACGCACTCCCCAAGCAGAGGTACCAGTGTACCAGTCCAGAGACTGGACTAAGCACCCAAGGAAAAAAAATTAGGTTCAGTTCAGTCACTCAGTCATGTCCGACCCTTTGTCACCCCATGGACTGTAGCATGCGGGGCCTACCTGTCCATCACCAACTTCCAGAGTTTACTCAAACTCATGTCCATTGAGTCAGTGATGCCATCCAACCATCTCATCCTCTGTTGTCCCCTTCTCCTCCTGCCTTCAATCTTTCCTAGCATCAGGGTCTTTTCCAGTGAGTCAGTTCTTTGCATCAGGTGCACAAAGTATTGTAGTTTCAGCTTCAGCATCAGTCCTTCCAATGAATATTCAGAACTGATTTCCTATAGGATGGACTGGTTGAATCACCTTGCAGTCCAAGAGACTCTCAAGAGTCTTCTCAAACACCACAGTTAAAAAGCATCAATACTTTGGCTCTCAGCTTTCTTTATAGTTCAACTCTCACATCCATATATGACTACTGGAAAAAAACAAAGCATTGACTAGATGGGCCTTTGTTGGCAAAATAATGTCTATGGTTTTTAATGTTGTCTAGGTTGGTCATTGCCTGGAGAATCCCAGGGATGGGGGAGCCTGGTGGGCTTCCGTCTATGGGGTCACACAGAGTCGGACACGACTGAAGTGACTTAGCAGCAGCAGCAGCAGCAGCAGGTTGGTCATAACTTTTCTTCCAAGGAGCAAGTATCTTTTAATTTCATGGCTTCAGTCACCATCTGCAGCAATTTTGAAGCCCCCCAAAAGGTTAGACTTTATTTTGCTGCCTAGACTCCCCAGGAATTGTTAATAGGCTTTGCCAGTGAAAAATCCCTCCTCTGTTTTTGGTCCTGTTCCTCATTCTTGAGAGTCAAAGGTACATACATCTTCTGCACTGCTACTTGCTGATTTGAGGGGGACATAATAACTGTGGGTAAAGGAGCAGAATTTCTCCCCAGGCATCTTCAGACATGTCTGATGGTCACCAGACTTTAACTGTTTGTATCCCAGAGGGACCATTTTTTGTCAAAAATTTTAGAGAGAAAGAATGCCAGGTAATTTAGGATGCATGGTCCAAATATTAGCAAGAGTAATAGTCACATATCAAATTTTTCCTAAAAATGAAGGGTCTAGGTCTTTTGCCTTGGAAAAGTGTGCCCTGATGTTGAGGCTCACTACTGGAGCTGAATATTTTTTCAGGTTTTAGAGGCACCCAGGTTCCTGGCTGGAAGAGGTGGAGGCCCAGGTCGGTGGGTGTAGGTAGCATCTGTTTACGATATTCTGTGAGAGATTTCAAGATTTCTCCTACCTGGAGGGCACACTTGAGTTGTTCCAATTTTGAAAGGGCTAAGTTGGCCCTTCTCTCAAGCTTGAGGAATGGGTCTACCATCCTTGAGTTCAATGCCCTAAACTTTAACTTATTCCTTGAGGCTAACTGCACATGGAGCAGGACAGTCAGAAAAAAAAAAACAGAACTTAGGCCCATCGGCATGCCAGCTTTCCCCATCTCCCAGGGCTAGGCTGAGTTACATAGGAAGATGAGATGTTTGGGGATCAGGGGTGAGACCTGATAAATTTCCAGTTCTGCAGGAGGCACCCTAATGGGCTATTCTTCAGTATGGTGGGTGTTTGTTTTCTATACCTTGAATATTCTGTTTTCAGGGCATAGTATTTTTTTTCCAACTACTTAAGGGGTGGTTGAAGTGATTTGTTGGCATGTGAATGCCACAAGATTTGAGCCAAGTAAGATTTCCCATTCGTGAAATGTGGAACCAGCACAAAATGATTAATGAATTCCTCAAAAGACCAAAATAGAAGGCATCCAAACAGTGTAGACTCTGATACAGATGGGGATTATTTGGTTACTGGATTCATAACAGCATGTGCTTGAGATAGTCCCTCCTCAGTCAGGACATCCCACCGGAGGTTAGATGAGACGCCTCCGGGACAGAACAGCTGAGCCATGTTAATTCCGGACTTACTGGGTTCATTAAGTGGAGCAACGGCCTGCGGCAGGATTTTCTCTTTTCACTTCCCACTACGTGAGGACTAAAAGCACTAGGGATGCCCATGGTGTACTCTGCAGATCTCCAGGGCAGCTGGCATTCTGTGCTGATACCTGGAGGAGCCTGTGGAACCTCAGGCAAGGTTGATAAAGAATCACGTGAGGGTTGCTTCACAAGCAGAGGGGGAAAGGAATGATAATGGGGTTTCTGGTCTTGTGAGGGGCTCACAGGGTTCCCCACTTTACTTCAGAGAAATCAGCACTGACCGGAAGAGGTCAAGTTCACAGACCTACTTTGGGACCCTTTCACACTGGGTGTCCCCAGTGCCTTTTCCTGAACTCAGATTGAGCGCCCTCATTCTGTTTTGTCAGGTGGTCTTCATTACCTGGGCTTTTCCCAGTGTTGCCTCTTATTTCAGAGGGCTGACCACTTTTCTTTACCAAACTGAAAGGGAGGATGGAGCTACTACCCATCCCTGGAGCTTGGTGAGGACAGGAGAAAGCCCCAGTGTGGCTCTTATTGCCTTGTATCAGGTCAAGAGGATAAAACTACTGGTGAGACCACAAGCAAGGCTGCCATGGCTCTCTCTTGTCCACAGGTGTCTGGTCCTGCAAGAAGGCTAGTCGGAGGCAAGCACATGTGAGTTTCAGTCAAGTTTCAGTCTGCCATCCCCAACTTTGCCACAGTGTGATCCCCTCAAAGCAGGGGCAGTTCAGACCACTCTGGGTGCTTCTTTGTGTATGCACCACTCCTGGGTATCAAGCTGGAAAGAGTTGCCCTAAATTTGGCTAAAGGCTGCTGCCATTTCATCCTTCAGAGTCAACTGGTGGCTCAGAGGTTAAAGCGTCTGCCTCCAATGCAGGAGACCCGGGTTCAGTCCCTGGGTCGGGAAGATCCCCTGGAGAAGGAAACGGTAACCCACTCCAGTATTCTTGCCTGGAGAATCCCATGGATGGAGAAGCCTGGTAGGCTACAGTCCACGGGGTCACAAAGAGTCGGACACGACTGAGTGACGGAACGGAACGGAACTCAAAGACCAAGGTCAGCCATCCTCACACAAACCTCCCAAAACCTCTGCTATCCTCCCCTTGAAGCTGGGGCCTAGTGGATAGGTACAGACATAAAGGTCATGGTCCATTCCATCTGGGGTGTCAGAATTTTGTTACTGACCCTTTCAAGTTGGGCCCCAAGAAATGTCCTTATGTCTGGTATCATTTGAACATATGGTGTCAGTATTATAACTAGTCTTGCATAGTTGTTTATGAAGTATCAGGTGTTACCACCTCTGCATGAATTTACCTAAAACTTGGTACCCTCTCATGTTCAGTGTCAAGAATATTGGTCAATTAAAAAATTGTGATGTAATTGACATATAACATTATATTAGTTACAGGTGTACAGCATAATGGTTTGAGATTTGTATGTATTTGGAAATGATCACCATAATAGTTCTAGTTAACATCTGTCAACAGTTACCAAAAAATGTTTTCTTTTGATGAGAACTTTTAAGATTTACTCTCTTAGCAGCTTTCATATATGTGCTACAATATTATTAACTATAGTCACCATGTTGCACATTTTGTCACCTTGACATTTAGTTTATCACTTGAAGTTTATTCCTTTAGATCACTTTCCTGATTTTGCCCCACCAACCCACTCATCCCCCTGACCCCACCCCACCCCAGAGCTCTTCTCTGCATCTATGAGCTAGTTTTTGTTTGCTTCCTTTAGATCCCACTTGTAAATGAGATAGTATGGAATTAACTACTGAGAGCCTAGGAAGGATGAGGGTGACAGGATGTGCAGTTTGAGTGACACAGAGGTTGTGTGTCCAAATGGTATGTTGAGGACCCCATACACAGGTCTGCAGGAGGAGGAGAAAGAGGAGGTACCTCCAGAGGGCCAGTAGCTGTGGCCAGGGCTGGCAGTCCCTGGTATTAGCAGGTGGGCTTCCATTCAGGTCTTCTGCTGTTCTAAAACTGGAACATCTTGATAGGGTTGCTGCATCGCTAGACCTTGGCAGAAGAGTTACTGAGGCCCGGGTTCCATGCCAGAAGCCCACATCACTGCTTACTCTCTAAAACCCACCCAAAACATGGTGTGTTCTTATATTCAGTGTCAAGAGGCCATGCTTGGTTCTCTTTCTCTGGATAAATGAGAGTGCTCGTCCCCTACCCTACCTCCTAGTCCTGGAGGAAGAACTGGGATTCTGCTTTGTCTCAGAGGTATTATTATTACTTTTCTTGCTAAATTGCTTTTCCTTTGTTTCTACATTCCCTAACTTTCTTAATTAATAATTGCTTGTGCCTACTTTTTGGAACTCGGGAGAGGCCTAGGAGACTAAAACTTCTGTTTTCTACAAGAAACAGGGGACATGGAGGGGCTTTGTGCACAGTCCTGCTTGGTTTCAAGTCCTGCTTTACTTTGGCACTCCTCACTCTAAAAGGGAAAAGGAGTGATGCAAGAAAGGGCACCACTTTTGAGGCAAAGGGATTATAGAGTTTTAGGATGCAAACTGCTGATTATTCCTATTGAAGGGTTGATAGTCTTTTGGAAAGTTCCTATAAATAATATAATAAATATTGAATAATAATAATATAATGAATAGTAAAGCTGTCTGCCTGGTTGAGAGTCTTTGGGGATAGTTTTTGTTGTTGTTCAGTTGCCAAGTTGTGTCCGACTCTCTGCAACCCCGTGAAAGCCAGCACGCTAATGTCCTCTGTCTTTCACTATTTCCTGGAGACTGCCCAAATTCATGTCCATTCAGTCAGTGATTCTATCTAACCATCTTATCCTCAGCTGCCCCCTTCTCCTTCTGCCCTCAATCTTTTCCAGCAACACAGTCTTTTCAACGAGTCAGCTATTTGCATCAGGTGATGAAAGTATTGGAGCTTCAGCTTCAGAATCAGTCCTTCTAATGAATATTCAGGGTTGATTTCCTTTTGGATTGACTGGTTTACTCTCCTTGCTGTTCAAGGGATTCTCAAGAAGATGGAATTCTCAAGCACCAGAATTCAAAAGCATCAGTTCTTCAGGGTTCAGCCTTCTTTATGGTTCAACTCTCATGACTACTGCATGTCATGACTAATCCATACATGACTACTGCAAAAATCACAGCTTTGACTATACAGACATTTGTCAGTAAAGTGATGTCTCTGCTTTTTAATATATTGTCTAGGTTTGTCATACATAACTTTCTTTCCCAGGAGCAAGCGTCTTTTAATTCCATGGCTGTAGTAACCGTCCACAGTGATTTTGAAGCCCAGGGAATTAAAATCTGTCACTGCTTCCACTTTTTCCTCTTCTATCTGCTATGAAAGGTTGAGACTGGATGCCATGATCTTAGATTTTTGAATGTTGAATTTTAAGTCAGCTTTTTCACTCTACTCTTTCATCTCATCAAGAGGCTCTCTAGTTCCTCTTCATGTTCTGCCATTAGAGTGATATCATCTGCATATATGAAGTTGTTTATATTTTTCCATGCAGTCTTGATTCCAACTTGTGATTCATCCACCCCGGTATTTTTCATGATGTACTCTGTATTAAAGTTAAATAAGCAGGGTGGCAAAATACAGCCTTGTCATACTCCTTTCCCAAGTTTGAACCATGCTAATGAAAATAATGGAATGGTAACTGGTCATGTTAATCTAGGCAGCAAGCTCGGTGGAAGGTAAGGTGTTTCTAAGCTGTGGGTGGGGATAATGCTTGGTTTACACTGTCAAGTAGAGCAAAACTCCTTGAGAGCAGGAATCTGTATAAATTTTGTTCACTGTACTTAGAACAAAACTATCAAGCACTCTCAGTAAGTATATTTCTATAACTGAGTCACCAGCTGTACTCAGTAGAGGCACTCTCAAGGGATAATCTATGAGAAAGAAAAATGTGTTTTTAACCTGATTTATTTTTCTCTATATCATTTTCACACTACCTTTATATATACATATTTTTTGTTTTTGTGTAGTAAATTTTGATTTATTCAATACATACGTATACCTATGACTGATTCATGTTTATATACAGCAGAAACCAACACAACATTGTAAAACAATTATCTTGCAACTAAAAATAAATAAATTTAAAACGCATTAAAAAAATGAAGCATATTAAAATTTGTTAAGAGTTTATATGAGCAAAAATTGATTTGCATCAGACAAAACCAAACTGGAAGTTGTTGTTGTTTGGATGCTCAGTCATGTCTGAATTTTTTGCTGTCCCATGGCTTCAGCATGCTTCCTTGTCCATCACTATTTCCCAGAGGTTGCTCAAACTCATGTCCATTGAATCAATGATGCCATCCAACCATTTCATCCTCTGTCATCTTCTTATCCTCCTGCCTTCAATCTTTTGCAGCATCAGGGTCTTTCCCAATGATTCAGCACTTCACATCAGATGACCAAAATATTGGAGCTTCAGCTTCAACACCAGTCTTTCCAATGAATATTTAGGGTTGATTTCCTTTAAGATTGACTGATTTGATCTCCTTGTTGTCCAAAGGACTCTCAAGAGTCTTCTCAGCACTACAGTTTGAAAATAACAGTTCTTTGGCATTGAATCTTCTTTAAGGTCCAGCTCTCATATATGTACACAACTACTGGAAAAACCATAGCTTTAACTATATGCACCTTTGTGGGAAAATTTATGTCTGTGCTTTTTAATATGCTGTTTAGGTTTGCATAGCTTTTCTTTAAAGGAGCAAGTGTCTTTTAATTTCATGGCTGCAGTCACCATCTGCAGTGATTTTGGAGCCCAAGAAAATAAAATCTGTCACTGTTTCCATTGTTTTCCCATCTATTTGCATGAAGTGGTGGGGCCAGATGCCATGATCTTAGTTTTGTGAATGCTGAGTTTTAAGCCAGCTTTTTGACTCCTTTCTTTCACTTTCATCAAGAGGCTTTTTAATTCCTCTTAGTTTTCTGCCATTCAGATCTTTAGTTGATATTTCTCCCCACAATCTTGATTCCTGTTTGTGTTTCATCCAGCCCAGCATTTCACATGATGTACTCTGCATATAAGTTAAATAAGCAGAGTAACGATATACACCCTTGACATACTCCTTTCCCAATTTGGTACCAGTCCGTTGTTCCATGTCCAGTTCTATCTGTTGCTTCCTGACCTGCATACAGATTTCTCTGGAGGCAGGTAAGGTGGTCTGGCATTCCCATCTCAAAGAATTTTCCACAGTTTGTTGTGATCTACACAGTCAAAGGCTTTAGCATAGTCAATGAAACCGAACTAGATGTTTTTCTGGAATTCTCTTGCTTTTTCTATGATTCAGTGGATGTTGGAAATTTGATCTCTGAGTCTGTTGCCTTTTCTAAGTCCAGCTTTTACATCAGGAAGTTCTCAGTTCACATACTGTTGAAAACTGGAAGTGGTTAGGAGCATTTCATCAACAGGAGTCAAGAGTAAGAATTTTACATAGAAAATGCAGCAGCAAGTAAAGAAATTGCTTGGCTATAACTTAAACAGTTGCCTTTTGGGGAAGGCCTATTGGTCTGTTTAGCTTCCCTGGTGGCTCAGAGGGTAAAGTGTCTGCCTGCAATGTGGGAGACCTGGGTTGGGAAGATCCCCTGGAGAAGGAAATGGCAACCCACTCCAGTAGTCTTGCGTGGAAAATCCCATGGATGGAGAAGCCTGTTAGGCTGCAGTCCATGGGGTTGCAAAGAGTTGGGATACAACTGAATGACTTCATTCATTCATTCATTGGTCTGTTTGTGATTTATTGTTTTAAGCGTTGATTTCTTAACCTTAACATACTTCTAGACTTAGATTTTAGTTTGCTTGCATAAGCTGTTTAAACCACCTCAATTTTTTTTTCTTTTTAAGTTACTTTTTTATTGAAGGATAATTGCCTTACAAAATTTTGTTGTTTTCTGTCAAACCTTAACTAGAATCAATCATAAGTCTACATATACCCCTCCCTTTTGAACCTCCCTCCCATCTTCCTCCCCATCCCACTCCTCTAGTTTGACACAGAGCCCCTGTTTGAGGTTCCTGAGCCATACAGAAAATTCCCATTGACTATCTATTTTACAAACAGTAACGTAAGTTTCCATGTTACTTTTTCCATATATCTCACCCTCTCCTCCCCTCTCCCTATGTCAATAAGTCCATATGTCTGTTTCTCCATTGCTGTTCTGTACATAAATTCTTCAGTACCATTTTTCTAGATTCTGTATATATTTTTTAGAATATGATATTTATCATTCTCTTTCTGACTCACTTCACTGTGCATAATAGGTTCTAGGTTCATCCACCTCATCAGAACTGACTCAAATGTGTTTCTTTTAATGGCTGAGTAACATTCCATTGTGTATATGTACCACAACTTCTTTATCCATTCATCTGTTGATGGACATCTAGGTTGCTTCCATGTTCTAGCTATTGTAAATAGTGTTCCAATAAACAATGGGATACATGTGTATTTTTCAATTTTGGTTTTCAGGGTATATGCCTAGGAGTGGGACTGCTGGGTCATATGGTGGTTTTATTCCTAGTTTTTTAAGGAATCTCCATACCATCTTCCATAGTGGCTCTATCAATTTACATTCCCACCAACAGTGCAAGAGTGTTCCCTTTTCTCCACACACTCTCCAGCATTTATTGTTTGTAGATTTTTGATGATAGTCATTATGACCAGTGTGAGGTGATATCTCATTGTGGTTTTGATTTGCATTTCTCTAATATGAGTGATGTTGAGCATCTTTTCATGTGTTCTTGGCGATCTGTATGTCTTCTTTGGAGAAATGTCTGTTCAGGTATTTGTCCCACTTTTCGATTGGGTTGTTTGTTTTTCTGGCATTGAGTTGTATGAGCTGCTTGTATATTTTGGAAACTAATCCTCTGTCAGTTGTTTCATTTGCTATTATTTTCTCCCATTCTGAGGGTTGTCTTTCCACCTTGCTTGTAGTTTTCCTTTGCTGTGCAAAAGCTTTTAAGTTGAATCAAGTCCCACTTGTTTACTTTTGTTTTTATTTCCATTACTCTAGGAGGTAGGTCATAGAGGATCTTGTTTTGATTTATGTCATTGAGTGTTCTGCCTATGTTTTCCTCTAAGGTCTTTAGTCCATTTTGAGTTTATATTTGTGTATAGTGTTAGGAAGTGTTCTACTTTCATTCTTTTACATATAGCTGTCTAGTTTTCCCAGCACCACTTATTGAAGAGGCTGACTTTGCCCCATTATATATTTTTGCCTCCTTTGTCAAAAATAAGGTACCCATAGGTGCATGGGTTTATTTCTGGGTTTTCTATCTTGTTCCATTGGTCTATATCTCTGTTTTTGTGCCAGTAACATAATACTGTCTTGCTGACTGTAGCTTTGTAGTGTAATCTGAAGTCAGGAAGATTGATTCCTTCAGCTCCATTCTTCTTTCTCAAGACTGATTTGGCTATTCAGGCTCTTTTGTGTTTCCATATGAATTGTGAAATTTTTTGTCTAGTTCTGTAAAAAATGCCATTGCTAATTTGATAGGGATCACATTGAATCTGTAGATTGCATTTGGTAATATAGTCATTTTCACAATATTGATTTTTCCTATCCAGGAACATGGAATATCTCTACATATGTTCATGATGTCATCTTTGATTTCTTTAATCAGCATCTTATAATTTTCTGAGTACATTTCTTTTGTCTCCTTAGGGAAGTTTATTCATAGCTATTTAATTATTTTTGTTGCAATGGTGAATGGGATTGATTCCTTAATTTCTCCTTCTGGTTTTTCATTGTTAGTATATAGAAATGCAAGTGATTTCTGTGTATTGATTTTGTATCCTGCAGCTTTGCTAAATTCACTGATTAGACCTAGTAATTTTCTGATACTATCTTTAGGGTTTTCTAGGTACAATATCATGTCATCTGCAAACAGTGAGAGTGTTACTTCTTCTTTTCCAGTGTGGATTCCTTTTATTTCTTTTTCTTTTCTGATTGCTGTAGCTAGGACTTCCATAGCAGTGAAAGTGGACACACTTGTCTTCTTCCTGAACTTAGGGGGAATGCTTTCAGTTTTTCACAATTGAGAATAATGTTTGCTGTAGGCTTATCATAAATGGCCTTTACTATGTTGAGGTCAATCAGTCAGTTCAGTCACTCAGTCATGTCCGACTGTTTGCAACCCCCATGGACCACAGCACACCAGGCCTCCCTGTCCATCACCAACTTACAGTGTTTACCAAACTCATGTCCACTCAGTTGGTGATGCCATCTGACCATCTCATCCTCTGTCGTCCCCTTCTTCTCTTGCCTTCAATCTTTCCCAGCATCAGGGTCTTTTCAAATGAGTCAGCTCTTCGCATCAGGTGGCCAAAGTATTGGAGTTTCAGCTTCAACATCAGTCCTTCCAATGAACACTCAGGAGTGATCTCCTTTAGGATGGACTGGTTGAATCTCCTTGCAGTCCAAGGGATTCTCAAGAGTCTTCTATGACCATTTTTGAAGAGTTTTAATTATAAATTGGTGCTGAATTTTGTCAAAGACGTTTTCTGCATCTATTGAGATGATCATATGCTTTTTATCTTTCAATTTGTTAATATGGTATATCACATTGATTGATTTGCACATATTGAAGAATCCTTGCATCCCTGGAACAAACCAAACTTGATTATGGCATATGAGCTTTTTGATGTGTTGCTGAACTCTGTTTACTAAAATTTTGTTGTGGATTTTTGCATCTATGTTCATCAGTGATATTGGCCTGTAGTTTTTTGTGTTGTTTTTGTCTGGTTTTGGAATCAGGGTGATGGTGGCTTCATAGAATGAGTTTGGAAGTGTTCCTTCCACTGCAATTTTTTAAAAGAGTTTTAAAAGGATAGGCATTAGCTCTTCTCTAAATGTTTGATAGAATTCTCCTGTGAAGCCATCTGGTACTGGAGTTATTTTGGGGGGGGTGGATATTTTTGATCATAGCTTCAATTTCAGTTCTTGTAATTGCGTTGTTCATAATTCCTATTTCTTCCTGGTTCAGTCTTGGAAGATTGAACTTTTCTAAGGATCTGTCCATTTCTTCCAGATTATCTATTTTATTGCCATATAGTTGCTCATAATAGTCTCTCATAATCCTTTGTATTTCTGCATTGTCTGTTGTAACCTCTCCTTTTTAATTTTTAATTTTGTTGATTTGATTCTTCTCTCTTTTTTTCCTGATGAGTCTGGCTAAATGTTTGTCAATTTTGTTTTTCTCAAAGAATCAGCTTTTAGTTTTATTCATCTTCACTGTTGTTTACTTCATTTCTTTTTCATTTTTTTCTGCTTGGATCTTTATAATTTCTTTCCTTCTACTAATTTTTTTTTTTTTTGTTGTTCTTCTTCTTTTTCCAGTTGTTTCACATGTAAAGTTAGGTTGTCTATTCTGTTTTTCTTGTTTCTTGAGGTAGAATTGTACTGCTATAAACTTCCCTCTTAGAACTGCTTTTGCTGCATCCCATAGGTTTTGAGTTGTTGTGTTTTCATTGTCATTTTTTTCTAGAAATTTTTTTATTTCCCTTTGGATTTCTTCAGTCACCTGTTGGTTATTTAGAAAGGTGTTGTTTACTCTCCGTGTGTTTGTGTTTCTTACAGTGTTTTTCTTGTCATTGTTATCTAGTCTCATAGCATTGTAGTCAGAGAAGATGCTTGATATGATTTCAATTTTCTTAAATTTATTGAGGTTTGATTTGTGACCCAAGATGTGTTCTATCCTGGAGAATGTTCCATGTGCACCTGAGAAGGTGTATTCTTCTGCATTTAATGGGATTTCCTGAAGATATCAATGAGATCCATCTCAACTAACTTATCATTTAAGACTTGTATTTCCTTATTAATTTTCTGTTTTGATGAACTGTCCATTAGTGTGTGTGAGGTTTTAAAACTCCTACTATTATTGTGTTACTGTCAATTTCTCCTTTTTTGTCTGTTAGTGCTTGTTTTATGTATTGAGGTGCTCCTGTGTTGGTTGCATAGGTATTTACAGTTGTTATATTTTCCTCTTGGATTGATCCTTTGATCATTATGTAGTGTCCTTCCTTATATCTTGCAATCTTTATTTTAAGGTCTATTTTATCTGATATGAGGATTGCTACTCCAGCTTTCTTTTGCTTCCCATTTGCATGGAATATGTTTTTCTATCTCCTCACTTTTGGTCTATATGTGTCTTTAGTTCTGAAGTAGGTTTCTTGCAGACAGCAAATATATGGGTCTTGTTTTGTGTACACATTTAGCCAATCTGTGTCTTTTGGTTGGAGCATTTACCCCATTTACATTTAAAGTAATTATTGATATATATGTTCCTTTTGCCATTTTCGTAATTGTTTAGGGTTGATTTTGTAGATATTTTTTCTTGTTTTGTATTTCCTTACCATATAAGTCCATTTAACATTCGTTGTAAAGCTGGTTTGGTGGTACTGAATTCTCTTAACTTTTCCTTGTCTGAAAAGCTTTTTATTTCTCCATCAATTGTGAATGAGATCCTTGCTGGGTACAGTAATCTTGGTTGTAGATGTTTCCTTTTCAGTACTTTAAATATGTCCTGCCATTCCTTTGTGGCCTGCAGAGTTTCTGCTGAAAGAGCAGCTATTAAGCGTATGGTGTTTCCCTTGTATGTTACTTGTTGTTTCCCTTGCTGCTTTTAGTATTCTTTCTTTGTGTTTAGTCTTTGTTAGTTGATTAGTATGTGTCTTGGCATGTTTCTCTTTGGGTTTATCTTGTGTGGGACTCTTTATGCCTCTTGGACTTGATTGACTATTTCCTTTTCTATGTTGGGGAAATTTTCAACTATAATCTCTTCAAAAATTTTCTCATACCCTTTCTTTTTCTCTTCTTCTGGGACCCCTATTGAATGTCAGTACATTTGATATTGTCCCAGAGGTCTCTGAGACTGTCCTCATTTCTTTTCATTCTTTTTACTTTATTCTGCTCTTCAGAAGCTATTTCCACTATTTTATCTTCCAGCTCACTGATTCATTCTTCTGCTTCAGATATTCTGCTACTGATTCCTTCCAGAGTATTTTTAGTTTCAGTAATTGTGTCCTTTGTCTCTGCATGTTTATTCTTTAATTCTTCTAGGTCTTTGTTAATTGATTCTTGCATTTTCTCCATTTTGTTTTGAAGGTTTTTTATCATCTTTACTATCATTATTCTGAATTCTTTTTCAGGTAGTTCATCTGTTTCTTCTTCATTTATTTGGACTTCTGTGTTTCTAGTTTGTTCCTTCATTTGTGTAGTTCAGTTCAGTCGCTCAGTCGTGTCCGACTCTTTGCGACCCCATGAACCACAGCACGCCAGGCCTCCCTGTCCATCACCAACTCCCAGAGTTCACTCAAACTCATGTCCATCGAGTCGGTGATGCTATCCAGCCATCTCATTCTCTGTCGTCCCCGTCTCCTCCTACCCCCAATCCCTCCCAGCATATTCCTCTGCTTTTTCATTATTAGTATTTTTAAAATGTATTGTGTATGAGGTCTCCTTTCCCCAGGATTCAAAGTTGAATTGTTTCTTCCTTTTGGTTTCTGCCCTCCTAAGTTTGGTCCAGTGATTTGTGTAAGCTTGTATATGGTGAGATTTGTGCTGAGTTTCTGTTTGTTTATTTGTTTTTCCTCTGATGGGCAAGGCTGAGTGAGGTGGTAATTCTATCTGCTGATGATTGGGTTTGTATTTTTGTTTTGTTTGTTATTTAGATGAGGCATTCTACACAGGGTGCTTCTGGTGGATGGGTGATGCCTGGTCTTGTATTCAAGTGGTTTCCTTTGTGTGAATTATCACTATTTGATACTCCCTAGGGTTAGTTCTCTTTGAGATTCCCTGGTGGGTGAGATGGTAAAGCGTCTGCCTGCAATGCAGGAGACCTGGGTTCGATCCCTGGGTTGGGAAGATCTCCTGGAGAAGGAAATGGCAACCCACTCCAGTACTCTTGCCTGGAGAATCCCGCAGACAGAGGAGCCTGGTAGGCTACAGTCCATGGGGTTGCAGAGAGTTGGACACAACTGAGCAACTTCACTTTCACTTTCAGGGTTAGTTCTCTGTTAGTCTAGGGTCTTGGAGTCAGTGCTCCCACTCCAAAGGCTCAGGGCTTTTTTTCTACTGGTCAGGTACTCCTGTCCGCTCTCAGCTGGTGTTCTGCATGCACGTCTGTGTCTGAAGGTGTATTCCTGATGCTTCCATGGAGAGAGATGTACTCCCCGTCCACCTACTCCTTTGCCATCTTGTTCTCCTCCCACCTCAATCTTTTGTTCCCCTCATATAATTAATTACCATAAAGTCTAAAATACCTACAATAGTAATGTTGACAGAAAATTAATTAGTCAATATAAGAAAGAAATGTAAACTTTTATTCAAGGCAAATTTGAGGATTATAAACTGGCAAGAGTATCTAAGAAATTTCTGAGAACTGGTGTACCTCTTCAAAGTCAAGGCACAGTGATATAATTTATTTGAGAAAGACAGCTATAATCAAATGACATTTTATTGAGTTTTTTTAAGCCATATCTGAGCATCTTTGTGTTAAGTTATGTGACCCCTTCCAAGATCAAGTAGAAAAGTTGTCTTTAAAGACATTGTCTTGTTGCTAGGAGAATGTTGCTGTTTATGGTTGAGCAGGTATCTCTGCTGATACAAAGGTGTGGTCAGTGCAAAATGCAATATACAATACACAAGCAAGGAAAAGAACAATTTTTTATGTTTAAATTTTTCTGGTTTTGCCATAAAATTATGAACTTTATTTCACAATGTATATTGAGGTACATTGAAATATAATAAACATTCAGAAAAGCATTTGGTGAGTTCATGAGTCAAATTGTTAACAGTTATAGTTAATATTTCTCTTTTAATAAGTTTGGGACAGAATGCTCTTTACACATATTCCTATTTAATTCTCCCAATGATCCTACAAACTGGGTACCATCTTCATAGTTCGTAAATGCAGGAAGGTATTTAGAGATGGGCAGGAAGTTATTCTAGGTCACAGGCCAAGGATGTCACAGAAGTAGGATTTTAAGCAAGACCATCTGTCTAAAAGGCTCACTCTCTCAAATACTACTCTATACTACTCTTCAGCTACTGTATATAGGCCCTTTGTTGTTGAGTTATGTCCGACACTTTGAGACCCCTGGACTGCAGCATACCAGGCTTCCCTGTCCTTTACCATCTGCCAGAGTTTGCTCAAACTCATGTCCATTGAATTGGTGATACCATTCAACAATCTCGTCCTCTGTCATCCTCTTCTCCTCCTGCCTTCAGCCTTTCCCAGTATCAGGATCTTTTCCATTGATTTGGCTCTTCACATCAGGTAGGCAAAATATTGGAGCTTCAGCGTCAGCATCAGTCCTTCTAATGTATATTCAGGATTGATTTCTTTTATGATAGACTGGTTTGATCTTCTTGTGAATTTATGGGCCAAGTTTAAAGTTTTCAAGATTTCAGTCTTCTTTATGGTCCAACTCTCACATTCATACATGACTACTGGAAAAACCATAGCTTTGACTAGATGGACCTTTGTTGACAAAGTAATGTCTCTGCTTTTTAATACACTATCTAGGTTTGTCATAGACTTTCTTCAAAGGAGTAAGTGTCTTTTAATTTCATTGCTGTTGTCACCATCTGCAATGATTTTGGAGCCCAAGAAAATAAAGTCTGTCACTGTTTCCATTGTCTCCCCATCTATTTGCCATGAAGTGATGGGACCAGATACTATGATATTTGTTTTTCTGAATGTTGAGTTTTAAGCCAGCTCTTTCCCTCTCATCTTTCATCTTCATCAAGAGCTTCTTTAGTTTCTCTTCACTTTATGCCATAATGGTGGTGTCATCTGAATATCTGAGATTATTGATATTTCTCCCGACAACTTTGATTCCAGCTTTTGATTCTTCCAGCCTCCATTTTGCATCATGTACTCTGTGTATAAGTTAAACAGTCAGGGTGACAATATACAGCCTTGATGTACTCCTTTCCCAATTTTGAACTAGTCCATTGTTCCATGTCCAGTTCCAACTGTTGCTTCTTGACCTGCATACAGGTTTCTCAGGAAGCAGGTCAGGTGGTCTGGTATTCCCATCTCTTAAACAATTTCCCACAGTTTGTTGTGATCCACAGAGTCAAAAGCTTTAGCACAGTCAATGAAGCAGATTTTTTTCTGGAATTCTCTTGCTTTTTCTATGATGAACAAATATTGGCAATTTGATCTCTGGTTCCTCTGACTTTGCTAAATCCAACTTGTACATCTTTAAGTTGTTGATTCATATACTAGTGAAGCCTAACATGAAGGATTTTGAGTATTATGTTGCTTTCATGTGAAATCAGCTCAATTATCTGGGTAGTTTGAACATACTTTCACATTGCCTTTTTGGAGATTGAAGTGAATACTGACCTTTTCCAGTCCTGTGGCCACTGCTGAGTTTTCCAAATTTGATGGCATATTGAGTGCAACACTTTACCAACATCATGTCTTAAGATTTGAAATAGCTCAGCTGGAATCCTATCACCTCCACAAACTTTGTTTGTAGCGATGCTTCCTAAGGCCCACTTGATTTTGTATTCAAAGATATCTGGCTCTAGATGAGTGATCACACCATCGTGGTTATCTGGGTCATTAAGATCTTTTTTGTATAGCTCTTCTGTGTATTCTTGCCACCTCTTCTTAATATTTTCTGCTTCTGTTAAGCCAATACCCTTTCTGTCCTTTATTTTGCCAACCTTTGCAAGAAATGTTCCCTTGATATCTCTAATTTTCTTGAAGAGATATCTTGTCTTTCCCATTCTCTTGTTTTCCTCTATTTCTTTGCATTGTTCACTTAGGAAGTCTTTCTTATCTCTTCTTGCTATTCTTTGGAAATTGTGGTTTCTGATGCGTATAGCTCTCCTTTTCTCCTTTGCCTTTCCCTTCTCTTCTTTCCTCAGCAGTTCCCAAGGCCTCCTCAGATAGACATGTTGCCTTTTTTGCATTTCTTTTCCTTGGGGATGGTTTTGATCACCACGTCGTATACAATGTTATGAACCTCCATCCATAGTTCTTCCAGCACTCTGTCTATGAGATCTAATCCTTTGAATCGACTTGTCCCTTCCATTGTGTCTGATTTAGTTCATATCTGAATGGTGTAGTGGTTGCTTTATGTTCTTCAATTTAAGTTTCCTTTTGCAATAAGGAGATCATAATCTGAGCCACATCAGTCCCTGGTCTTGTTTTTGCTGACTGTATAGAGTTTCTCCATCTTCAGCTGCAAAGAATATAATCAATCTGATTTGGGTATTGATCATTTGGTGATGTCATTGTGTAGAGTTGTCTCTTTTGCTGTTGGAAGAGGGTTTTTGCTATGATCAGTGCATTCTCTTGGCCCTCTATTAACCTTTGCCCTACATTATTTTGTACTCCAAGACCAAACTTGTCTGTTACTCCAGGTATCTGTTGACTTCCTACTTTTGCATTCCACTCCCTTATGATGAAAAGACATCTTTTTTGGTGTTAGTTTGGAGGTCTTCTAGGTCTTCATAAACTGTTCAACTTCTGCTTCTTCAGCATTAGTGGTTGGGGCATAGACTTGGATTACTATAATATTGAATGGTTTGCCTTGAAGATGAGTAAATCATTTTGTCTTTTTTGAGATTGCACCCAAGTACTGCATTTCACTCTTTTGTTGACTTTGAGGGCTATTTCATTTCTTCTAAGGAACTCTTTCCCACAATAGTAAATATAATGGTAATCTGAATTAAATCATCCATTCCCGTCCATTTTGATTCACTGATTCCTAAAATGTCAATATTCACTCTTGCTGTGTCCTGTTTGACCACTTCAAGTTTACCTTTATTCATGGATCAAACATTTCAGGTTCCTATGCTGTATTGTTCTTTACAGCATCAGACTTTACTTTCATCGCTAGACATATCCACAACTGTGGTTTGTTTCTGCTTTGGGTCAGCCTCTTCATTCCTTCTGGAACTATTTCTGTGCTCTTCCCCAGTAGCATTGGACACCTACTGACCTGGGGAGTTCATCTTTCAATGTCATATCTTTTTGCCTTTTCATATGTTCATGGGGTTCTCAAGGCAAGAATACTGAAATGGTTTTCCATTCTCTTCTCCAGTGGACCATATTTATTTAGGCTGTTAGATTTTAAATATCCTCTTCCTTTTAATAACCATAAAAACCTACATTTTATGTATTTAGCAGGACTGCTCTTCTCTTGAAACTTGTTAATTTTATTTCATTAACTTTTGAAAGTAAATCATTCATTGCAGCACTATTGAAAATAGCTAGGAAATGGAAGCAACCTCGATGTCCATTGACAGATGAATGGCTAAAGAACTTGTCATACATATATATATATATATGTAGATTATATATATATATATACACATACACAGGCATATAATGAAATATTGCTCAGCCATAAAAAGGAACTCATTTGAGTCAGTTCTAATGAGGTGGATGAACCTAGAGCCTATTATGCAGAGTGAAGTAAGTCAGAAAGAGAAAGACAAATATATTAACATTTATACATGGAATCTAGAAAGATGGTAGTGATGAACCTATTTGCAGGGCAGAAATGGAGTCACAGACATAGAAAAGAGATTTGTAAACTCAGTGGGGGAAGGAGAGGGTGGGGTGAATTGAGAGAATAAACATATACATTCAGTTCAGTTCAGTATGTAAAATTAGATAGCTAGTGAGAATTTGCTATACAATGCAGGGAGCTTGAATCCAGTGTTCTGTGAAAATCTAGAGGGGGAGGGGTGGGAGGTGGGAGGCAGAATTAGGAGGGAGGGGACTATGAATGCCTATGGCTGATTCATGCTGACATGTGGCAGAAACCAACACAACATTGTAAAAAGCAATTATCCTCCGAATACAAATAAAGACATTTTTTAAAAATAAGTAAATCATTTTGAATTTTAGTCTGATTGTTGACAATGTAGATGACAGATGACTCCAATTCTCTCTCTCTCCTTATCTCTCCACCCCCACCCTCTTCTCTTACTATTTGAAAACAAGTCTTGATACTAGAAACAGCTCTGAGATAAGAAATCCAGACAGCGGGAAGAAATCATCTTTCATTTCGTGTGTCAATCTTCCAAAGTTACTGATTCATGGACTCTAAGGCAGTTTACTAGATTTGCTGCTAAAATATTTCTGGATGCTGAGTCTAAAACCATGGAAAATAAAATGTTTATAAAATAATCCTGAGAGGTTTAAAAGTTAAAAAAACACAATCTTTTATCAATATTTTAGTTTTCTTCCATTTTCATGTTTTAAAATTCCTTTAACAAGAGACATAATAAATAAAAATAAATTCTGGGAATCTGTGCTTCTGCTGAAATAAATAAATAAATTATAAAACAACTCACTCTTAATATCTTTCTTTTTTAATTTAAACTTTATATTTGAAGAGAAAATATTTTCTTCTCAACAAGTCGATGAAGCTTTATAAACAGGTGAAGACTTCTGTTTCATGTATTGATACAAAAACTAGTTCTTCATGCTTGATTCTTACAAAGACTGGCTCTGATACTTCAAAAGAGAAGTTGTAAAGGAAATTTATATGTAATCCTTCCTGTTCTCCTGTAATATAATTGCCAACAATATTACTGAAGAGCAGAATAATTTATCCTGCTGAAATGGTTCAATGCAAATTGGCTAAAAATCAAATAAGCTTACTTGCTTGGTGTTAAAAAATTGGAAAGCCCCTTCTCCCATATAATTTGTCATGAAGCATTTTAAAATTCCAAATTTATTTTTAAAATATATAAAATGTAAATGTAAAAAACACAATTTTTAAAATAAAAGCTTTTTAAAAAATATTATATTTAATTTATTAAAGAAAACTCTTTCTACTACCAGCCCTTCCATTTAACATTTCAGGTTCAAGAAATGGCATGATGAATTGGTTGACTGCTGCATTGATTGCCAGCAATAGGAATCTATAAAGTGACTGCTCTATAAAATGTGGTTTGCTCAATACAAATGTAGATCCAAAGAAACAGAAAATAAATGCCATGTTCCATGTTATAAAAGCAAAACAAATTATCATACAAAACAACATTACATGTTGTTCTGCTGAATCTTAAATTCTGTGTATTGGACTTGTGTATGCAGGGTGTATTGGACTTGTGATCAATCATAGCTGGTTTAAAATTAATTTATCCTAACCTTTCCCTAAACTTTTTTAAAAATAAAATAAACAGGGGAAAAAAATAAATGCAGAAAACAATGTGAGCAAAGAAGGTATGGGAGAAATGAGCACTAATAATGTATCTCAAGTAACTCTGTAACAATGCAGAGCAGACTTTGCAGATGATATCTGACTTTTAAGATGTGAACAGTTAAAATTAATAACCTTGAATTATAGGAAAACTATATAGAAATTGTACAAGGAAGGGGAATATTGTTCCAGTATACCAAATGATTCATCTATGAACAATATTGTTATTGTTGCAATAAGATAAAATCAATTTAAAAGTTTCTCCTAAACAAAGAAAATGGATGGAGGAAAAGAAGTGTGTATGTTGAGTGAATGGTAAACATAAGAGCTTAACTCTTTTTTTTTCATAAGGCAAAATAAACTATGTCTAAATTTTAAAAGGTAAAATATTTAAACATCTTATTTAAAATATGGACACAGATGTGAAAAGAAACAGCTAAAGGGGGACTTGGATAGAGGCAGTTGAGCAAGGTACATCTTTTTATTTTAATAGACTTGTAACATTATTCAAGTATTAGACCATTATGCATGCAATCATTTGAATCAAAAAAGGAGAGAGAAGATTTAGCAAAACTAGCTATTCAGTACCATAAAGTACAAAATAATTTTAAAAGGGAAAAATAAAAATTCTGGTTCAGGTACCGTCTAGCCAAGGGAGGCTGTGTGATGAGATGGAAATGTATGAGTGTGTAACTCTGATACTTAAATTACAGTGTGAGCACATCCTTTGGGTTTGCTTTCTGACTCCTCTGATTTTTAGTTTCCTGTTAGATAAAGGCACAGAATAATGAAATCTACCCCATTTGATTGTGGAGTATTAATGTGATAATGCCTAGAATGTCTAACACAGCATGTGACATATTGTCTGATATTTCAAATGTATGATATAATTAAAAACTCATGGTTTGGATGAGCCTATGGTTCAACTTTTCTGAGTCTCTTCCTGGAATTAATTTTTCAAACAAATAATTACCATTATCTCTGTTAAGGTAAATAGCAATGATATTCCAAGTTATTTAACCAAAATTTGAATCTGCTATTCTTTATAGCTACTAATCACCATATTTAATGTCTTTAGAATTTTTTTAAATTGTTATTTATAGATGTCTCAACATTTCATATGGTGATAAGAGGTTCCACAAAGTTTTAATATTGATTTGGAACACTGTAGATCTAAAAAAGTTAGGAACAGCTGTTTCATGGCAAACTTTGGTCTTATCTTTATGGTCTTGAGTGAAAGAAAAGAGCCTGTGAAAACATTAAACTTTGAGTGGGTGGATGGATCTCTTTAAATTACTGAGTAATTCAACAATCATTAGTTAGTGGGTAGAAGGAACAGTGAATAAGAGATGAAAGGAAAACCAAATATAGTTTGTGTGAATAATTTGTGAAACTAAAGGACAATGGGTGAAATAGAAAGGTGATCAAAGGCTCAAAATTTCCCATAGTAAAGGAAACGACAAGAAGCCAACAGTTAATCATTATAAGCATGAACTTGTAAGCAACTGGTATTGCAAACCCTGCACTCTGCCAAAATCAGCCAATTTCTTGAGAAAGCCTGTCTGGTGCTGTCTGTCTTCTGTAGGAATCAGTGCCAAATAGGCTCATTTCCAGACATCAAAATGAAAGGAAAAAATATATATCTATTTTTGTTTGCTTTACTACCAAAATATGTAGAATGACACCACTCAAGCCAGAGTAAGAGGAACTTAGAAACGAAGCAATGCATGGGTTCTTCATATTTTTCTTCATGGTCTACATAGTAACATGGGGATCTGCTGTACTTGTCCAAGTGACTTCTATACTTTGGCTGCTCTTTCTTCTTTTCTCACCCTCCTTCATGTACTTTCAGGTTGGATTTGAAGATTTTCCTTCTACTTCAGGATATGATAAGTCTCCTTTTAAATGTTGAATCTAGAAACAATAAAGCACCTTGATTACTGCCACAAACTTCTCTTGTGAATTCTATTTAGATTTTTTACCTTCAGATGTGGATAAAGTTATCTTGACCTCTAGGTTTCAACATGTCTAGAACATCCCATGCCTGGTCTTGTTTAACTTCCTACTGAAGTATATACCTAAGGGTCAAAATCAGCTAGAAGGCAGACATTCATTTTATGTGTTTTTAATCTGAAATAAAATATCCATCCTCCAAGCAATTAGCCAATGAATCAGAGCTAAACCAATATTTCAAAATGTATGTTTGTATCAAACCAGATGGACTAAAGAGGTAATATGTATGTGAGCAAGAGATCAAGCATGTGATTTTCTACTTTAGTGTTTATTATAATGAAGCATTCATCTCACACGCTAGTAAAGTAATGCTCAAAATTCTCCAGGCCAGGCTTCAGCAATACGTGAACCATGAACGTCCATGTTTTCAAGCTGGTTTTAGAAAAGGCAGAGGAACCAGAGATCAAATTGCCAACATCCGCTGGATCATGGAAAAAACTAGAAAGTTCCAGAAAAACATCTATTTCTTCTTTATTGACTATGCCAAAGCCTGTGACTATGTGGATCACAATAAACTGTAGAAACTTCTGAAAGAGATGGGTGTACCAGACCACCTGACATGCCACTTGAGAAACCTGTATGCAGGTCAGGAAGCAACAGTTAGAACTGGACATGGAACAACAGACTGGTTCCAAATAAGAAAAGGAGTACGTCAAGGTTGTATATTGTCACCCTGCTTATTTAAATTATATGCGGAATACATCATGAGAAAACCTGGGCTAGAGGAAGCCCAAGCTGGAATCAAGATTGCCGGGAGAAATATCAATAACCTCAGATATGCAGATGACACCACCCTTATGGCAGAAACTGAAGAAGAACTAAAGATCCTCTTGATGAAAGTGAAAGAGAAGAATGAAAAAGTTAGCTTAAAACTCAACATTCAGAAAACTAAGATCATGGCATCCGGTTCCATCACTTCATGGCAAATAGATGGGGAAATTGGAAACAGTGGCTGACTTTATTTTTCTGGGCTCCAAAATCACTGCAGACGCTGACTGCAGCCATGAAATTAAAAGATACTTACTCTTTGAAGGGAAAGTTATGACCAACCTAGACAGCACATTAAAAAGCAGAGACATTACTTTGCCAACAAAGGTCCATCTACTCAAGGCTATGGTTCTTCCACTGGTCATGTACAGATGTGAGAGTTGGACTATAAAGAAAGCTGAGCACCAAAGAATTGATGCTTTTGAACTCTGTTGTTGGAGGAGACTCTTGAGAGTCCCTTGGACTGCAAGGAGATCCAACCAGTCCATCCTAAAGGAGTGTCATGGGTGTTCATTGGAAAGACTGATGTTGAAGCTGAAACTCCAATGCTCTGGCCACCTGATGTGAAGAGCTGACTCATTTGAAAAGACCCTGATGCTGGGAAAGATTGAGTGCAGGAGGAGAAGGGGACGACAGAAGATGAGATGGTTGGATTGCATCACCAACTAAATGAACATGGGTTTGGGTGGACTCCAGGAGTTGGTGATGGACAGGAAAGCCTGGCATGCTGTGATTCATGGGGTCGCAAAGAGTCATACAAGACTGAGGGACTGAACTGAACTGATCTGAAATACTGAACTTTGTGGTGACTTACCACCTTCTTTACATTGATATTTATTGGTTACTTTTACTCTAGTTTTAATTGTCACCTAGGGCTTAACATCTATGGGGTCGCACAGAGTCGGACACGACTGAAGCAACTTAGCAGCAGCAGCAGTAGGGCTTAGCAAGGGTAGGAAGAAATGGCTTACAGTTCTTTCTTTGAAAAGCAAAAAAGAAAAAAAATCAAGCATTTATTTCTTTTGCTTTCACTTCAGTTCAGTTCATTCACCCAGTTGTGTCCAACTCTTTCTGAGCCTATGGATTCCTGCACACCAGGCTTCCCTGTCCATCACCAGCTCCTGGAGCTTACTCAAACTCATGTCCATTGAGTCAGTGATGCCCATCCAACCACCTAATCCTCTGTCATCACCTTCTCCTCCTGCCTTCAATCTTGCCAAGCATCAGGGTCTTTTCCAAAGAGTCAGTTCTTTGCATCAAGTGGCCAAATATTGGAGTTTCAGCTTCAGCATAAGTCCTTCCAATGAGTATTCGGGAGTGAGTTCCTTTTGGATGGACTGGTTGGATCTCCTTGCAGTCCAAGGGACTCTTAAGAGTCTCCTCCATACCACAGTTGAAAAGCATCAATTCTTCAGTATTCAGCTTTCTTTATAGTCCAAGTCTCACATCCACACCTGACTACTGGGAAACCAAAGCTTTGACTAGAAGGACCTTTGTCAGCAAAGTACTGTCTCTGTTTTTTTAATATGCTGACAATGTTGGTTATGGCTTTTCTTCGAAGGAGCAAGCTTCTTTTAATTTCATAGCTGCAGTCACCATCTGTGGTGATTTTGGAGCCTCCCAAAATAAAGTCTGTCACTGTTTCCATTGTTTTTATCATCTATTTGCCATGAAGTAATAGGACTGGATGCCGTGATCTTTGTTTTTTGAGTGTTGAGCTTTAAATCAACTTTTTCACTGTCTGCTTTCACTCTCATCAAGAGGCTCTTTAGTTCTTCGCTTTCTGAAATAAATGTGGTGTCATCTGCATATCTGAGGTTGTTGATATTTCTCCCAGCAATCTTGATTCCAGCTTGTGCTTCATCCAGTCCAGCATTTCTCATGATGTACTCTGCATAAAAGTTAAATAAGCAGGGTGACAATATATCTCTTGCTTTAGGGAAAGGGAAGCTTTAAGGGAAGTTTTATTAAGAAAGCTGTGAATCCTGAGGCTTCTCCTCGGAGAAGGAGAGAGTGAAAGTGGGAGCTAAAAGAGAGAATTTCAATGGACTTGTGCTCGTTTTTCATAAGTCATGAGTGTTTTGTTGCTCAGCTTCACTCTAGGATGGGAAACAGAATTGAGTTCAACTCTGTGGTATTTGGAAACTGGGAGAATACTGGAAATAATTGAAACAGGAGGGGAGAAGAAATAATCTGATATAGTATGGAATTTTAGCTTAAATAGGCAGTGTGTGAAAAGGCTGCCAGGAGTAGAGCTGTCTAGAGTCAGGGAATGATGTTAAGTCTTCAGGCAAGAGGGAATTTAGCTTTCTTCAGGAACTGACAGTCCTTCAGTGGCTCAACACAGATTAGTGGGAGAGTAGTTTCTTAATAGGCTGTGGGGGAGGACAGTTTTTGAACTCAGAAAAAAAGATGATCCACACAGTTGGGATACCATGAGAAAATGCCTGAATTATCCAAGAAGATGCAAAGGGTAATAAGGACCAAGGCAAATTTATGAGTTGAGACTTGTTACCCAGCCCTGCAGGCTCAGATGCTTAATTTGTTAATATGATTGGCTAAGGACACAGGTTAGTTCTAGAAGGTCTTGTAGGACTTCATAGAACCATTCAACTTCAGCTTCTTCAGCGTTACTTGTCGGGGCATAGACTAGGATTATTGTGATATTGAATGGTTTGCCTTGGAAATTAACAGAAATTATTCTTTCGTTTTTGAGATTGCATCCTAGTACTGCATTTTGGACTCTTCTGTTGACTATGATATCTACGCTATTTCTTCTAAGGGATTCTTGCCCACAGTAGTAGATATAATGGTCATCTGAGTAAAATCACCTATTCCAGTCCATTTTAGTTTGCAGATTCCTAGAATGTTGACATTCACTCTTGCCAAAATAGATGGGGAAACAGTGGAAACAGTGACAGACTATTTTCTTGGGCTCCAAAATCACTGAAGATGGTGACTGCAGCCATGAAATTAAAACTCTTGCTCCTTTGAAGAAAAGTTATGACCAAACTAGACAGTGTATTAAAAAGCAGGGAAACTGCCAACAAAGGTCGTCTAGTCAAAGCCATGGTTTTTCCAGTAGTCATGTATGGATGTGAGAGTTGGACTGTAAAGAAAGCTGAGCACCGAAGAATTGATGTTTTTGAGCTGTGGTGTTGGAGAAGACTCTAGAGAACCCCTTGGACTACGAAGAGATCCAACCAATCCACCCTAAAGGAAATCAGTCCTGAATATTCATTGGAAGGACTTATGCTGAAGTTGAAACTCCAATATTTGGCCACCTGATCCGAAGAACTGACTCACTGGAAAAGACTCTGATGCTTGGCAAGATTGAAGGCAGGAGGAGAAGGGGATGACAGAGGATTAGATGGTTGGGTGAAATCACTGACTCAATGAACACTAGTTTGAGTAAACTCTGGGAGTTGGTGATGGGCAAGGAAGTCTGGTGTGCTGCAGTCCACAGGGACACAAAGACTCGGACATGACTGAGTGACTGAATTCAACTGAACTAAGGACACAGGTGTTGAAACCAGACAGATGGGGAGCTAAAATCCTAAAAAGCAATCTACTGGTTATAAAACTGTAGGAATATGAGTTAGTTTCCCTGTCTCTCAGTTAAAAACAAATTTTTAAGATACAACTTTTTTAGAGCATTTTTAGATTCACAGAAAAATTGAGTGGAAGCACAGAGATTTTCCATATACCCTTTCTTCCCACACGTGTATAGTTTCTCCAATTATCAACATCCCCCACCAGACTGGTATATTTGTTTCAGTTGCTGAACCTTCATGGACACGTCCTTATCAGCCAAAGTCCATAGTTTACATTATGAATCATTCTTGATATTGTACATGCTATGGATTTGATCAGATATAAAATTATGTGTATCCATCTTATGGTATCATACAGATATTTTTAATTCCCTAAAAATCCTTTGTACTTCATCTCCCCATTCCTCTATTCCTCCTACATCCCCAAATCCTGGAAACTACTGATATTTTACTATCTCTATAGACTTTTCTTTTCCAGAATGTCATATAGATGGAATTATACAGTATGTAGGCTTTTCAGACTGGTTTCTTTAACTTAGGAATATGCATTTCAGTTTCCTCACTGTCTTTTAATGACTTGATAACATTTCTTTCTTAGTGCTGAATAATACCCTATTATCTAGGTAAACCACAGATTATTTATCCATTCTCCTGTTTTAAGTACAGGTTGGTTGCTTCCAAATTTTGGCAAATATGAACAAAGCTGCTATAAATCTGGTGTGTAAATCTTTTGGTAGACATGAGTTTTCAACTCCATTGTGTAAATATCAAGGTGTTAGACTGTTGAAATGGATTGTAAGACTAGTTTTGTATGAAAGCATCATACTCTCTTCCAAAATGTCTCTATCATTTTGCATTCCCACCAGCAATACAGGTGGGTTCCTATTTCTCCCTGTCCCCACCAGCATTTGATGCTGTCAGTGTTCCAGATTTTGGCTGTTCTAATATGTGTATGCTGCTGCTGCTGCTAAGTCGCTTCAGTCGTGTCCGATTCTCTGAGACCCCATAGACGGAAGCCCACCAGGCTCCGCCATCCCTGGGATTCTCCAGGCAAGAACACTGGAGTGGGTTGCCATTTCCTTCTCCAATGCATGAAAGTGAAAAGGGAAAGTGAAGTCGCTCAGTCGTGTCCGACTCTTCGCGACCCCATGTTACTTTAATTTGCATTTTCCTGATAATATATGATCTGGAGCACTTTTCATATGCTTATTTGCCATCTGTATATCTTTGGTGATATGTCTTTAAAGCTTTAGGCTCATTTTTTGAACAGGTTGTCTGTTTTCATATTGTTGAGTTTTAAGAGTTCTTTGTATATTTTGGTCAATGGTTACATTATCTGCAATGTTTTCTCCCAGTCTGTGGCATGTCTTCTCATTCTCTTGATACTGTCTTTTGCAGAGCAGACATTTTTAATTTTAGTTTTAACTGATCAATTGTTTCTTTCATGGATCATGCTGTTAGTGTCGTACCTAAAACCCATCACTGTACATAAGGTCATCTAGGTTTTATCATTTGTTATCTTCTAGGAGTTTTATAGTTTTGCATTTTAAATTTCTGTCTGCAATCCATTTGTGTTTATTTCTGTGATGGGTGTTTAAGATCTGAATCTAGAATTTTTTTTTTATTTTTAACTTGTCACTGTCCTGTCACCCCAGCACCATTTGTTGAAAAAGCTATCCTTGCTTCACTAACTTGCCTTTACTCCATTGTTAAAGACTAGTTGATTATATTTACCTGGGTCTTTTTCTGGGTTCACTATTCTGTTCAACTCATCGATCTATCTTTCCTTTCACCAATGTCACAGTGTTCTGATTACTGTAGCTTTATAGTAAGTCTTGAAATCAGGTAGTGTTAAGTCTTCCAACTTTGTACATTTCCTTCAAAATTTATTTGGATATTCTAGGGCTTCTGAGTCACATATCAACTTTAGAATCAGTTTGTCAATATCTACAAAATAACATGCTAGGGTTTCAACTGAGATTGCATTAAATCTATAGGTTACATTGGAAAGAACAGCATCTTGACAATATTGAGTCTTTCTGTCCATGAACATGGAATATTGGTTTATTTAATTCTTCTTTGATTTTATTAATTGATTTTAGTTTTTTATTATAGATTTTGTACATATGTTGTTAGATTTATATTTAGGTATTTTATTTTTGAGTGATAGTATAGATGGTAGAGAACTTCTTTCCTATTGTAAAGAATTAATAAACAGAAACCTCAATAAAATAAAGTTAGTACATCAGAAGGGGGAGCCCTCATGACCTGTGATAATAGTAGAGCCCAACAGGAAGAAGAAAGACCGTTTTTTTCTTGGGAATGATTCATTCCATGAAAAGTCATACCTCTTTGTTTACTGCAGCCCACTTACCTCCCATTTCCTCTCTTTAAAAGCATTCTCCAAGAGGGCATTTCCATGTGGTTCACTGTAATTGCAGACTTAAATTACAGTTCTCTGCAGATTTTTAAAAAACCCTCTTTGCTGGAGAAATATTAATATCTGGCAATCTGTTTGGTTCAGGTCAACACTTTACAAATGTCAATTAATTCAATTAGACTGCTTAGTACTGAAGCCATTTTACTTCTTTTGGGTTACTTTGCATTTATCTGCTCAGATGCTTTGAATTGCACTTAAAGCCTAATTTTCCATGGATCTCCTTCTTTCCAAGTTCTTTTTCACACCCCTTGCTCTGCATTTCTAGGTGCTCTGTAAAATGTAACTATTTAAGCTATTTTTTATTTAATAAAAAGTATCAGTTCAGTCGCTCAGTAGTGTCCGACTCTTTGCGACCCCATGAATCATAGCACACCAGTCCTCCCTGTCCATCACCAATTCCGGGAGTTCACTCAAACTCATGTTCATCAAGTCGGCGATGCCATCCAGCCATCTCATTCTCTGTTGTCCCCTTCTCCTCCTGCCCCCAGTCCTTCCCAGCATCAGAGTCTTTTCCAGTGAGTCAGCTCTTCGCTTGAGGTGGCCAAAGTACTGGAGTTTCAGCTTTAGCATCAGTCCTTCCAATGAACACCCAGGATTGATCTCCTTTAGAATGGACTGGTTGGATCTCCTTGCAGTCCAAGGGACTCTCAAGAGTCTTCTTCAGCACCACAGTTTAAAAGCATCAATTCTTCAGCCATCAGCTTTCTTCACAGTCCAACTCTCACATCCATACATGACCACTGGAAAAACCATAGCTTATTCAGTTCAGTTCAGTTCAGTCGCTCAGTAATGTCCGACTCTCCGCGACCCCATGAATCACAGCACACCAGGCCTCCCTGTGCATCACCAACTCCCGGAGTTCACTCAAACTCATGTCCATCGAGTCGGTGATGCCATCCAGCCATCTCATTCTCTGTCGTCTCCTTCTCCTCCCGCCCCCAACCTTTCCCAGCATCAGAGTCTTTTCTAGTGAGTCAACTCGTCGCATGAGGTAGCCAAAGTATTGGAGTTTCAGCTTTAGCATCAGTCCTTCCAATGAACACCCAGGATTGATCTCCTTTAGAATGGACTGATTGGATCTCCTTCAGTTCAGTTCAGTTCAGTTCAGTTCAGTTCAGTCGCTCAGTCGTGTCCGACTCTCCGCGACCCCATGAATCACAGCACGCCAGGCCTCCTTGTCCATCACCAACTCCTGGAGTACACTCAAACTCATGTCCACAGAGTCGGTGATGCCATCCAGCCATCTCATTCTCTGTCGTCCCCTTCTCCCGCCCCCAACCTTTCCCAGCATCAGAGTCTTTTCCAGTGAGTCAACTCGTCGCATGAGGTGGCCAAAGTATTGCAGTTTCAGCCTTAGCATCAGTCCCTCCAATGAACATCCAGGATTGATCTCCTTTAGAATGGACTGGTTGGATCTCCTTGCAGTATAAGGGACTCTCAAGAGTCTTCTCCAACACCACAGTTCAAAAGCACTGATTCTTCGGCGATCAGCTTTCTTCACAGTCCAACTCTCACATCCATACATGACCACGGGAAAAACCATTGCCTTGACTAGACAGACCTTGGTTGGCAAAGTAATGTCTCTGCTTTTTAATATACTATCAAGGTTGGTCATAACTTTCCTTCCAAGGAGCAAGCGTCTTTTAATATCACGGCTGCAATCAGCATCTGCAGTGATTTTGGAGCCCAAAAAAACAAAGTCTGACACTACCTGCCTTAATTGCCTTTCTTCTAAAAAATCTCCAGTTTCCCATAGAATAATGTCCAAATTCTTTAGTTTTAGGTATAAGTAACTACTTGCCTGCTTGCTGAGTTGCTTCAGTCATGTCTGACTCTTTTGTGACCCTATGGGCTATAGCCTGACAGGCTCCTCTGTCCATGGGATTCTCCAGCAATAATAATAGAGTGAGTTGCCATGCCCCCCTCCAGGAGATCTTCCCAACCCAGGGATCGAACCTGCATCACTTTTGTCTCCTGCATTATGGCCTAGTTTTAATAATCCCATTTTATTCTACACTCTTTTACAACAAGAAAACTATGCTCCTCAAAACAAATGAACACACAGTAGTGCTTTATTACCGAGATTGCCTACTTATCATCATTCCTCTTGAGTTTTCCTTATTACCATTACTCATGTCATCTCTCCTTTATCTGAGCTCTATGCTACTTGTTTTACATCATTCCTTTTCAATGTTTATTTATTGTTTCATACTGCTGTTTTTTTCATACTCTTCACGGGGTTTTCAGGGCAAGAATGCTGATTTGGTTTGCCATTTCCTTCATGAGTGGACTACGTTTTGCCAGAACTCACCACCATGACCTGTCTGTCTTGGGTAGGCCTACATGGCATGGATCATAGTTTCACTGAGTTAGACAACGTTGTGATTCATGTGATTAGTTTATTTAGTTTTCTGTGACTGTGATTTTCATTTTGTCTGACATCTGATGGATGAAGATAAGAGGTCTGTGGAAGCTTCCTGATGGGAGGAACTGGCTGGATCCCTTTGCTGGATCCTCATGTTGAGAAATCTGTTGTGGGCCCTAGAATTTTTGCAACAGTGTGAGAACTTCTTGACTTTGACTAGACAGACCTTGGTTGGCAAAGTAATGTCTCTGCTTTTTAATATGCTATCTAGGTTGGTCATAACTTTCCTTCCAAGGAGTAAGCGTCTTTTAATTTCGTGGCTGCAATCAGCATCTGCAGTGATTTTGGAGCCCTGAAAAAATAACGTCTGACACTGTTTCCCCTGTTTCCCCATCTATTTCCCATGAAGTGATGGGACCAGATGCCATGATCTTTGTTTTCTGAATGTTGAGCTTCAAGCCAACCTTTTCACTCTCCTCTTTCACTTTCATCAAGAGGCTTTTTGAGTTCCTCTTCACTTTCAGGAGATCCAACCAGTCCATTCTAAAGGAGATCAATCCTGGGTGTTCATTGGAAGGACTGATGCTAAAGCTGAAACTCCAATACTTTGGCCACCTCATGCGATGAGTTGACTCACTGGAAAAGACTCTGATGCTAGGAGGGATTGGGGGTGGGAGGAGAAGGGGATGACAGAGAATGAGATGGCTGGATGGCATCACCGACTCTGTAGACATGAGTTTGAGTGAACTCCGGGAGTTGGTGATGCACAGGGAGGCCTGGCGTGCTGTGATTCATGGGGTCGTGGAGAGTCAGACACGACTGAGTGACTGAACTGAACTAAACTGAGAACTTCTTTGGTATAACTGTTCTGTGGTTTGTGGGTCATCTGCTCAAAGGCTGTACGGTGGAACTAATGGCAACCTCCTCCAACAGGACTTATCCCACATGCCGCACCTCCCAGGTCTGCTGCGGCCTGACCATTGTCCTTGTGACAGGTCACTGCAGACCCATGCCTCTGCAGTGTTCAAACTACTGCACAATTGTACTTATTTCACATGCTAGCAGAACTAAGAACTTTCAGATATTAAGCTGGATTTAGAAAAGCCAGAGGAACCAGAGGTCAAATTGCCAACATCCACTGGATCACAGTAAAAGCAAGGGAATTCCAGAAAAACATCTGCTTCATTGACTACGCTAAAGCCTTTGTGTGGATCACAACAAACTGTGGAAAATTCTTAAAGAGATGGGATTACCAGACCACCTTACCTGCCTCCTGTGAAACCTGTATGCAGGTCAGGATTCAACAGTTAGAACTGGACATGGAGCAACAGACTGGTTCAAATTCTAGGATTAGATGTTCTACTAGCTTCTGAACAAGTTTATAGGCATTAGAGGAAGAGAATACTGTTTCAACAAACCAGTGTTATACAGGGTTCCATCCCTGTACCACATAACAGATTATAGACCTTGTTTATGGATTTACATTCCCAACTCCTACTCTTTCCAAAGTTTCCAGAAATATGATGAGAGAAGAGAGAGAAAAAATTATTATATTACTGGGGGATCCATATGTATGAGTATGGTCAAGGATATAGCTTTCAAGATGAATTCCTGAAAAGTCTCCTAGATAAGATTAAAGTCATGTTTTTAAGAATACAGGGATTAGGTGTTGATAGAAAATGAAGGAAGTATATTTGAATGGAGTAAATTGAAATGACCTATGAAAGGCATAGTAATAGGACTGGTGAGCAGAAATTAAATTAGTTTGGAAGAAAAGGAAGGTCTTTGCAGGGTATAATGATAAATTAATTTGGTAAAATTGAGGTGGGAATTGATGCTGGACTAAAGAAGCTGAAGCCTGAATTTAATATATGAGAAAATAAAAAGGGATAGGAAAGTTGTTGTTTTTTTTTTTTAAGGTTAAAGGCCAACTGTCATAGTGTGGCAAATTCACCAGCTGTATGAAAAACCACATTTCCACCATTCTCTGCAGTTAAGTGTGGTTGAAGGACTCAGTTGAAGGATAGAAGAAGTGATATGTGACCCTTCCATGTCTGGTCCCCAAATAATCCTACATGTGATCTTCCGAGTTCCTCTTCTCTTGTCTTCTCTTGTTGGATAGAGGTGATCAGAATGATCTTGGAATCTCTGAAGATGATCCAGTATCTGAGGTCTGAATTCCTGAGTGAAAGGACTGAATGAAGCTTTCTTCTCCTCCTATAATAAGAAACACAAAGTATTATACTGTGCCTGAACAAAAAGTTATCTATAATGTGTTTAGCTACAGAAATTGTAGGTTTATTTGTTCTAGGAGATATCTAGCCAATAAACACAGTAGGACACATTATGTGTTTATTCTTTTGCACAAAGGAAATATTTAGCATAATAATATACTTAAGGGCTTCCCTGGTGTTCGGACAGTAAAGAATCTACCTGCAATGTGGGACACCTAGGTTCAATCGCTGGATCAGGAAGATCCCATGGAGAAGGGAATGGCAACCCACTCTAGTATCCTGGCTTGGAGAAGTCCATGGACAGAGTAGCCTGGCAGACCACAGTCCATGGGGTCACAGAGTCGGACACGACTAACACTACTACTAATAAATGTAAACTGAGAAAAAGATAAAGAGTAGAATTTTAATTAATTTTCACAGGAGAGGTGTCTATAAGGGAATCTTCTACAAAAATTTATCCCTTCAAATGCTACTACTTCAATGATAAAAAAATGAATTGTTTTGACATTAAACTTGGATTCATAATTCCTTTATTTCATATCTGAAGATTTATATCATTCTCATTGGTCTCCCTGTTAAGAGGCTGAGAGTTTCCATGCTGAGATGAATGGCAATTCACTTTGATGGAGATCAGAGCTCCAGAATAGCTAAAGATAAAAGGAAATGGGTAGCATGAGGTAGTTAACACAGAAGCAACTGGAGGAAGGAAGGAAACCAGGGTGATACCATGTTTATCCATGGCAAAGGGAGCAAAATGAAGTGTCATAAATGGAGTTGGGCCTAATCCACAATTATTTGGTGCCAGGAGAATTTAGAGCATTGACGATGCCCAAGCAGAATTTCAAGTCCCTCGGTACCAAATAGGTGCCATTGATGCTTCTCAAACATCTTTACAGCACACACAATGTGTAAATGGTGAAGTTGTGTAAATGAGTATGTTTGCTAATGGCTGGAAATAATGGGCAAGTGGCTCAAGTCCATGTGACAACTCTGGCTAACTTAAAATCTGCATTTTCTTTTCTATAGGGTACTTGTCTCTGGGAAGCAAATCCCCAGCTAGGGACTACATATCTTAGGAATTTTTGTATCCATGCAGTGTCTTGTGAGACTAATTCTTACCAATGGAATGTAAATAGAGATCATATATGGCCTTTTATACTTCAGTTCAGTTCAGTCACTCAGTTGTGTCTGACTCCCAGGGACCCCATGAATCACAGCACGCCAGGCCTTCCTATCCATCACCAACTCCTGGAGTTTACCCAAACTCATGTCCATTGAGTCGGTGATAACATTTAACCATCTCATCCTCTCTCATCCCCTTCTCCTTCTGCCCTCAATCTTTCCCAGCATCATGGTGTTTTCAAATGAGTAAGCTCTTTGTATCAGGTGGCCAAAGTATTGGAGATTCAGTTTCAACATCAGTCCTTCCAATGAACACCCAGGACTGATCTCCTTTAGAATGGACTGGTTGGATCTCCTTGCAGTCCAAGGAACTCTCAAGAATCTTCTCCAACACCACAGTTCAAAATCATCAATTCTTCAGCACTCAGCTTTCTTTATAGTCCAACTCTCACATCCGTACATGACTACTGGAAAAACAATAGCCTTGACTAGACGGACCTTTGTTGGTAAAATATTGTCTCTGCTTTATAATATGCTGTCTAGGTTGGTCATAACTTTTCTTCCAAGGAGTAAGCATCTTTCAACTTCATGGCTGCAATCACCATCTGCAGTGATTTTAGAATCCCCAAAATTAAGTCAGCCACTGTTTCCACTGTTTCCCCATCTATTTCCCATGAAGTGACGGGACCGGATGCCCTGATCTTAGTGTTCTGAATGTTGAGCTTTAAGCCAAATTTTTCACTCTCCTTTTTCACTTTCATCAAGAGGCTCATTAGATCTTCTTCACTTTCTGCCATAAAGGTGGTGTCATCTGCATATCTGAGGTTATTGATATTTCTCCCAGCAATCTTGATTCCAGCTGGTGCTTCCTTTAGCCCAGCGTTTCTCATGATGTATTCTGCATATAAGTTAAATAAGCAGGGTGACAATATACAGCCTTGACGTACTCCTTTTCCTATTTGGAACCAGTCTGTTGTTTCATGTCCAGTTCTAACTGTCACTTTCTGACCTGCATACAGGTTTCTCAAGAGGCAGGTCATTTGGTCTGGTATTCACAACTCTTTCAGAATTTTCCACAGTTTATTGTGATCCAGTCAAAGGCTTTGGCATAGTCAATAAAGCAGAAATAGATGTTTTTGTGGAACTCTCTTGCTTTTTTGATGATCCAGCAGATGTTGGCAATTTGATCTCTGGTTAATCTGTCTTTTCTAAAACTAGGTTGAACACATGGAAGTTCACAGTTCACCTCAATTCTGGCTTGGAGAATTTTGAACATTACTTTACTGGTTTGTGTGATGAGTGCAATTGTGTGGTAATCTGAGTATTCTTTCACATTGCCTTTCTTTGGGATTGGAATGAAAACTGACCTTTTCCAGTCCTGTGACCACTGCTAAGTTTTCCAAATTTGCTGGCATATTGAGTGCAGCACTTTCACAGCATCATCTTTCAGGATTTGAAATAGCTCAACTGGAATTCCATCACCTCCACTGGCTTTGTTCGTAGTGGTGCTTCCTAAGGCTCATTTAATTTCACATGCCAGGATGTCTGGCTCTAGATGAGTGATCACACCATTGTGATTATCTGGGTCGTGAAGATCATTTTTGTATGTTCTTCTGTACATTCTTACTGCCTTTTCTTAATGTCTTCTGCTTCTGTTAGGTCCATACCATTTCTGTCCTTTATTGAGACATCTTTGCATGAAATGTTCCCTTGGTATCCCAACTTTTATTGAAGAGATCTCTAGTCTTTCTCATTCTATTGTTATCCTCTATTTCTTTGCACTGATCACTGAGGAAGACTTTCTTATCTCTCCTTGCTATTCTTTGGAACTCTGCATCAAATGGGTATATCTTTCTTTTCTCCTTTCCTTTTTCTTCTCTTCTTTTCACAGCTATTTGTAAGGCCTCCTCGACGTCCATAGTGTTTTTCTGCATTTCTTTTTCTTGGGATGATCTTGATTCCCGTCTCCTGTACAATGTCACAAACCTCCATCCATAGTTCATCAGGCACTCTGTCTATCAGACCTATTCCCTTAAATCTATTTCTCACTTTCACTGTATAATCATTAGGGATTTGATTTAGGTATAACTGAATGGTCTAGTGGTTTTCCCTACTTTCTTTAATTTATGTCTGAATTTGGCAATAAGGAGTTCATGATCTGAGCCACAGTCAGCTCCCGGTCTTGTTTTTGCTAACTGTATAGAGCTTCTCCATCTTTGGCTGCAAATAATATAATCAATCTGATTTCAGTGTTTACGAGCCATTCAATATCATGGTAATCCAAGGCTATGTCCTGACCAGTAATACCAAGGAAGCTGAAACTGAACGGTTCTATGAAGACCTACAAGGCCTTCTAGAACTAACACCCAAAAAAGTTGTCCTTTTCATTATAGGGGACTGGAATGCAAAAGTAGGAAGTCGAGAAACACCTGGAGAAACAGGCAAATTTGGCCTTGGAGCACAGAATGAAGCAGGGCAAAGGCTAATAGAATTTTGCCAAGAGAACGCACTGGTCATAGCAAACACCTTCTTCCAACAACAGAAGAGAAGACTCTACACATGGACATCACCAGATGGTCAACAGCAAAATCTCTTTTATTCAGTTCAGTCAGTTCAGTTCAGTTCAGTCGCTCAGTCGTGTCCGACTCTCCGCGACCCCATGAATCACAGCACACCAGGCCTCCCTGTCCATCACCAACTCCCGGAGTACACTCAAACTCATGTCCACAGAGTCGGTGATGCCATCCAGCCAGCTCATTCTTGGTCGTCCCCTTCTCCTCCCGCCCCCAACCCTTCCCAGCATCAGAGTCTTTTCCAGTGAGTCAACTCATCGCATGAGGTGGCCAAAGTATTGCAGTTTCAGCTTCAGCGTCAGTCCTTCCAATGAACACCCAGGATCGATCTCCCTTAGAATGGACTGGTTGGATCTCCTTGCGGTACAAGGGACTCTCAAGAGTCTTCTCCAACACCACAGTTCAAAAGCACTGATTCTTCGGCGATCAGCTTTCTTCACAGTCCAACTCTCACATCCATACATGACCATGGGAAAAACCATTGCCTTGACTAGACGGACCTTGGTTGGCAAAGTAATGTCTCTGCTTTTTAATATATTATCAAGGTTGATCATAACTTTCCTTCCAAGGAGTAAGCATCTTTTAATTTCATGGCTGCAGTCAGCATTGGCAGTGATTTTGGAGCCCAAAAAAACAAAGTCTGACACTGTTTCCACTGTTTTTCCATCTATTTCCCATGAAGTGATGGGACCGGATGCCATGATCTTTGTTTTCTGAATGTTGAGCTTCAAGCCAACCTTTTCACTCTCCTCTTTTACTTTCATCAATAGGCTTTTGAGTTCCTCTTCACTTTCTGCCATAAGGGTAATGTCATCTGCATATCTGAGATTATTGATATTTCTCCCAGCAATCTTGATTCCAGCCTGTGCTTCTTCCAGCCCAGCCTTCCTCATGATGTACTCTGCATATAAGTTAAATAAGCAAGGTGACAATATACAGCCTTGACACACTCCTTTTCCTATTTGGAACCAGTCTGCTGTTCCATGTCCAGTTCTGACTGTTGCTTCCTGACCTGCATACAGGTTTCTCAAGAGGCAGGTCAGTTGGTCTGGTATTCCCATCTCTTTCAGAATTTTCCACAGTTTACTGTGATCCACACAGTCAAAGGCTTTGGCATAGTCAATGAGGCAGAAATAGATGTTTTTCTGGAACTCTCTTGTTTTCTCTATGATCCAGCGGATGTTGGCAATTTGATCTCTGGTGCCTCTGCCTTTTCTAAAACCTGCTTGAACATTTGGGAGTTCATGGTTCACATATTGCTGAAGCCTGGCTTGGAGAATTTTGAGCATGACTTTACTAGTGTGTGAGATGAGTGCAATTGTGCGGTAGTTTGAGCATTCTTTGGCATTCCCTTTCTTTGGGATTGGAATGAGGGGGGAACATTATAGAGTCTAGCTATATGATCAATTGCTTGAGATTTTAGGGCTCTAAAGATTCAAAGTGAGAGGCCAGAACTATGGATATATGTCTATAATAACAGGAAGACAAGGCAATTGGAGAATTCAAGGGAATAACAGAGACACCCACACCCAACTTACTGGGCAGTGGTTGGATATAACTGTTGTACATATGATGGATCTGACAAAGGTACACACGAACAGCTGCATGAATTGTGAACTATAAATTGTTATATTTGTGTGTGAGTGTGTAAAAATTCTAACTTCTTTCATTAAGTAAAAAAATAAAAACAAAAACTGAGATCTAATTTGAACACCATTATCCAAATTCAAGAAAAATGTGTCATCTTCCAAAATGATCATTCATTATGACCAACAGTAGCTCATGTGGAAATATTCACTCCCACAGCATTGAGATTTTACTTTCTTTGCCAAAATGGTGACTCAGGTTAACTAAGTTGTCCCTTGTGGCTTAGCTGGTAAAGAATCCACCTGCAATGCGGGAGACCTGGGTTCGATCCCTGGGTTGGGAAGATCCCCTGGAGAAGGAAAAGGCTACCCACTCCAGTATTCTGACCTGGAGAATTCATGCTGGAATATACAGTCCATGGGCTCACAAAGAATCAGACAGCACTGAGTGACTTTCACTTTCACTTTCTTTCTGAAGTCACACAAGTTTTAAGCAGTCTAATCAATGCTAGTACTCTGTTTCTGACTGCTAGTTTGAAGGTCTTTTATTCTGCTAGCTTATTTTTTAGCAGTTAGTCGAGTAATTCTGCCAAGGTTCTAATCTGTACCATTTCTGAAGATTTCTAAGAGGTAATGTTCTATCACTATATTTATAGTATTAAATGTCAATACTATAAATATAAATGACTTAGTCAATTTACATAAAATATCTTTGAAGATTTCCGTGAGTTATGTCATTGTTTCAGCTTTGACATTACTGTGCCAGGTTATCTTTACTTCTTCTCAATATATTTATCCATTTCCTTGCACATTCTAGAACTACCAAATAATTACTTTCCTGTCATTGCCCATACAAATAACCATAAAGTAGGTGGTTTAAAAGAATAGAACTTTATTCTATCACAGTTCCAGAGGCAAGAGTTTTTAAATCAAGGTGTGGGCAGAACTGCACACTCTTTGTAGACTCTAGTGGAAAGCTTTCATTGCTTCTACGAGCTTCTGATATCTGTCTCAATATTTCTTGGCATTCCTTGGGTTGGGAGCACATCTCTCCGCACTGTAGAGTCATGGACCAACTATTGATATATGCTAAAAATATTTTTTAAAAATTTGACAAATCATGGAGATAAAAAAATATTAGATCTCAGACCACAAACCCAGCCTTCTAAGCTCCTGCTTGGAAAATATTTAGCTACATTGTGTTATTGACATATTGCTTTAGTATCTTGAAACATGCATTTACTACACATCAATTCTATTTTATAATAATTCATTGGGTCTCTAGTATGTTTATTGTAACGACAGACATTAAGAAAATATCAGAAAGGTGTTTTTCAGTACACATATTCAGTAACTTCATCCTAACTGTGGAGTTATTTGATAAAGACCCAATCCATGAACCAGTTGATTATATCTGAAAGCATTTAATTCCAACAGAGCTTGAGGAAGGAGAAGCCCTTTAGGAAGAAACCATAAATCAGTAAAGTCAAATGCAATAAACCAGTAGTATGATGAAAGTAGAATAATTGTAAATACATTTAATAAGCAGATTAAACACAAGGAGGAAATTGTTAAGGAATTCTTAATGATTCATGTTGATAGAATGCCTAAATAACAAAGCAGACAATTAATCAAAGACAAGGGAAAATTAATGTTTGTGTTTTGTGAAACAGAATTGGAGGTCTAGTAAGAAAGGTGGAATGGCCACATAAAAGAGAAAAAAAAATTCAATAACTATTGTTTTTTCTTAAAACAAAAAGTTGATAGGCTGCAGAAAATCTCTAGGTCAAAGCAACTCATTTCTAGCCACTAAATCCAAGATAATTATTTAAAATTACCTGGTTGCTTAAAAAAAACCTAAATGCAAGGCATAGAAAAGACATTGTGACTTTACACAATGTAAGCAATTACAATGTAACATTTGTAACATTCATCTGACCCTCCATTAGGTTGAAGTTTGTATGGACTAAAAGTTCTGCTCAGACTCTGGCACAAAATAACCATGATCTGCTGGAAAGACTTTCTTTACACCTCATTCTCTGTTGTATAAATTTCCTCTCCTATAATGGTGCATTTTATACACAATCATATTGTATAAATATGTCTATGCTCCTTTTGTACTGAGATAGAGCCAAATAAAAATAAAATCATTGTCTATAGTTTGTCTATTGAGGTGCCTCTGACTTGTTTCTTGCTCTCCCAGACTCTTTTTCTGATAGAAGAACCCTTCTCACTGTTGAACTACTTTTTGTTAAATGGAAATATTGGTGTCACATTGCTGCAGTGTCTGTGGATTAGAACTTCCAGGGTCAGGTTTAGCTGAAGAATGAAGGCTGGTGGACAGTGGGGGCATCAGGAGCTGTCTTTGCTTCCTTTATTATTATTTCATTTTCTTCAGACATGTTTCTGCAAAGGAGGCATGGGCTTTTGTTATGTATTAATTACTTTATTCAACCTCCAGTATCACAGGAATCCATATCTAGTCCATTGTTCCCTCCCAAATAGCAGACAAGGAGACACTGTTCACATTTACCCCATCATCAACCAGAGAATCACAACCTATTCCATTCCCTACTTTTATGCTTCCTTGTTGAGAATTTAGATGAATTTCTCCACAGTGTTGCTGCTTCAGCATCAGTTTTGTGTGGCCAAGTGGTTGCAGAGATCTTCAGCTAACACTAGACCCTCTTATAAGTTCATGTCCTAGGTAGCAGGTAAATGTAAGCTCCTCGTACAACTCCCCAACTGCCCTTGTGAGAAGAATTTTCCCATACCCCCCAGGGCTTTCCCCTTGAGTCTCCCTTGGATAAGACTCCCTAGATCACAAAGCTTCCTGAAACACATTTCTTTTTGATTAAAATTAATATTCAGCCTTAGTCTGGAGCTCCTACTCCGCCCAAGGATGCTTTTCCCCACTCTTTTGCCTAAGCTCAGCTCTCCCTGACTGAACTTTGCCTTGACTTACCCATGTGGCCCCTTGAGGTATATTGTGTACCTCCTCCATGACCTGTGTGTGATAAATCTTTCTGTTACTTGTGAGTATTAATCCTTTCTCTTTCAGTCTTTTGTTGAATGGTGGTTCACTATCCAACACTGAGACCCAAGTCTTTTCTTCATATATGATAATTTAACAAAGTCATACTTCTTTATCCCATTCTAATCATCATTGTATTCTATAACTTCTTTCTTGGATACAGTTTTGTCTTGAACATGTGATAAATGTCTAAAATAATCTGTTAGTCTTGAGACTGTCCAGCTTGTCTTTTTGTCCTCAGTCTCTGTCCTACAAACAGGCATCAGAAATATTCCTCAAACTCCAATTCTTTATCAACAATCAAGTTAACTACTTTTCTTTAAGCTGTTATAGTACCTTTTGTATAATTCCTGAAAAGTCTGAACTGAAGTCTATTTCAAATATTATAATGTTATGGTATTCAGCTACTAGTGATAATTTTTCTATATCCTGTCAAAAGAAATAAATGTTCTCTTGTCTCTGCATTCCATAGCACCCCATGAATATATTGTTGCATGAATCACACTGTATTATCAGTGTTTGTTTGTATGTCTGTCTCTGTCACCAAACTAAGAACTCTTTGAAAGTTAAGGATGAGTCTTATTCACTTTTTTGTTCCCATGACCCAGATGCCTTCCTAACAAGTCATTCAATTCTAAAAAGTCATTTGAACTATTAGGCAAAAGCTGGTTGAGGGCATATTCTAACAGTGCTTTTCTGACTGAGTTATTAGCCTGTGCTGCTTAATCTTTCTCTAGTACTTTAGAAGACTCCCTTATTTATAGTGTTTGAAAAACCATGAAAAGATGAACTGACATCTCAAGGTCACCATTGGTGATGGGACAGAGCTTGATCCCGGGTCTCTACACTTCTTAAAAATCCTCTTCCATGTGCTCTCCTCTGGTCTAGTAAGCAACGCATCCTCTTAAGAAGAATTCTTATATTTTAAAATTAATTTCTTAAACTTCTTGCATATATTAGTTTTGTGTTTCTGTACAACACTTGTCTCAGAATTTTATAGATAAGTATTTTAAGTTGTTCCTTATAGATTAAATATAAGTAACCTTCTTTCAAATGTGTTTCATTTGGGGGAAGGCAAGCATAAAGCTCATATCTGGTAGAATATTTTTCTACTGAAATGAAAGGCTATTTGGACAGACTGATGGATAAAATGGAATACCCTCCTTCAGAACAAATGAGATTTGAAAATACAAGGTTATGTTTTTTAAACAGGTAGAAGAGATTCTGAAATGAAAGAACAAGATGAAGCAAAGCAGGGGTGGGAAGACCTCTCAAATGAGGAAAACTAATAGAATATGCAAAGTTTGAAGAGGGAAAACAAGAGAAGGTTTTATAATTTTTTCTTGTACTCTGTTCTTAGGAAATCCACAGCCCTTAGGGTAACTCAGACAACTGATACTAAGCTAATCGATGCTTTCTGTCCCCTTGCCAAAGTAACTGGTTCAGAGACAGCATATGATCCAAACTGGAACAATAAGATCAATAAGAACCAATATTAGGACTTTTGTGTGAGCAATCAAAGTGGTAAGAGTCTCCTTTGATGCACTGTATATTATAATGATGTAAAATTAAAACTGACAGGTACTAAAACAAAGAGGCTTAGTGATAGGCTAAATTAGAGGAAGCAGAACTGAAAAACTGGTGATGTCTTTGAAGCTTTAGGTCAAGAAATCTAAGTGTACCTGAATTTGAACTATTAAGTTAAATGGATATCCTATTTATTATTATTATTACTGTCTAGTTACATATTCTAATAGTTTTAATTAATGTTGTACAATTCATATGCCCTGGGATGAAAGCAGTCCTTCAGGACTGCATATTGGTTGAGTAGGACACAGCACAGCATGAGGGAAAGAGACAGACATGATATCAAAGAATTATGCCTAAATTTTTGCATAAAAGTATATGAAATGTGTTTGGAAAGAGTCTCAAACTAGTACTAATGATAAGCACCAGAGTTCTGAAAATAAGAATTTAATAAATGCTAGTTCTCTTCTTTCTCTTAAAATATGGTCCCTTAATGAACTAGAAGCACCTAATGATAAAGTGAAGGAAGGCTATTCCCCATGACCTTGCTGCATTCCTGTGCTTAATGAATTACCTGGGTGATCTAAGGCCGAGCTTTCCAACTGCGATGCACCACTTGCTGTGAATAGATTACAGATGAGGTGAAATACTGATTATTTCAGTCCTTGAGGTGTGTTTCAGTTACTGGAAGCTGTAACAAGCTCCAACATTCCATTGGCATGTTTGCATACATAAGGAAATATATATGTTTTAATATATTTGTAATATATATTATATAATAAATACACTCATAGTTTATTTATTGCTTATCTTACTGTCAAAAGCTAATTTACTGGTCAGCAGTGGTCAGCAAGTAGCTTTTCTAAATGGAGTGTCTTAGCTGACACAGCTCTCCTCACCTTGGACTCTGCAACATGGTTTTAACTACATTTACTATAAAAGGTCAGTAGAATATTGACCTGAAGGATGGAGGTTCGTAACATTATACAGGATACAGGGATCAAGACCATCCCCAAGAAAAAGAAATGGAAAAATGAAAAATGGCTGTCTGAGGAGGCCTTACAAATAGCTGTGGAAAGAAGAGAGCAAAAAGAAAAGGAGAAAGAGAAAGATATACCCATTTGAATGCAGGGTTCCAAAGAATAGCAAGGAAAGATAAGAAAGGCTTCCTCAGAGATCAGTGCAAAGAAATAGAGGAAAACAATAGAATAGGAAAGACTAGAAAATTAGAGTTATCAAAGGAATGCTGCTGCTGCTGCTGCTAAGTCACTTCAGTCGTGTCCCACTCTGTGTGACCCCATAGACGGCAGCCCACCAGGCTCCCCTGTCCCTGGGAATATTTCTTGAAAATATGGGCTCAATAAAGGACAGAAAGGATATGGACCTAACAGAAGCAGAATATATTAAAAGAGGTGGCAAGAATACACAGAAGAGCTCTACAAAAAAGATCTTCACGACCAAGATAATCACGATGGTGTGATCACGCACCTAGAGCCAGACATCTTGAAATGTGAAGTCAAGTGGGCCTTAGGAAGCATCACTATGAACAACGCTAGTGGAGGTGATGGAATTCCAGTTGAGCTATTTCAAATCCTGAAAGATGATGCTGTGAAAGTGCTGCACTCAATCTGCCAGCAAATTTGGAAAACTCAGCAGTGGCCACAGGACTGGAAAAGGTCAGCTTTCATTCCAGTCCCAAAGAAATGCAATGCCAAAGAATGCTCCAACTACCGCACAATTGCACTCATCTCACACGCTAGCAAAATGATGCTCAAAATTCTCCAAGCCAGATGTGAACAGTACGTGAACCGTGAACTTCCATGTGTTCAAGTTGGTTTTAGAAAAGGCAGAGAGTTCAAATTGCCAACATCCGCTGGATCATTGAAAAAGCAAGAGAGTTCCAGAAAAACATCTATTTTGCTTTATTGGCTATGCCAAAGCCTTTGACTGTGTGGATCACAATAAACTGTGGAAAATTCTGAAAGATATGGAAATACCAGCCCACCTGACCTGCCTCTTGAGAAACCTGTATGCAGGTCAGGAAGCGACAGTTAGAACTGGACATGGAGAACAGACTGGTTCCAAATAGGAAAAGGAGTACGTCAAGGCTGTATATTGTCACCCTGCTTATTTAACTTCTATGCAGAGTACATCATGAGAAATGCTGGGCTGGAAGAAGCACAAGCTGGAATCAAGATTACTGGGAGAAATACCAATAACTTCAGATGTGCAGATGACACCACCCTTATGGCAGAAAGTGAAGAGGAACTAAAGAGCCTCTTGATGAAAGTGAAAGAGGAGAGCGAAAGAGTTGGCTTAAAGCTCAACATTCAGAAAACTAACATCATGACATCTGGTCCCATCACTTCATGGGAAATAGATGGGGAAACAGTGGATACAGTGTCAGACTTTATTTTTGGGGGCTCCAAAATCACTGCAGATGCTGATTGCAGCCAGGAAATTAAAAGACACTTACTCCTTGGTAGGAAAGTTATGACCAACATAGATAGTATATTAAAAAACAGAGACATTTCTTTGCCAACAAAGGTCCGTCTAGTCAAGGCTATGGTTTTTCCCGTGGTCATGTATGGATGTGAGAGTTGGACTGTGAAGAAAGCTGATCGCCAAAGAATTGATGCTTTTGAACTGTGGTGTTGGAAAAGACTCTTGAGAGTCCCTTGGACTGCAAAGGGATCCAGCAAGTCTGTCCTAAAGGAGATCAGTCCTGGGTGTTCATTGGAAGGACTGATGCTGAAGCTGAATGTCCAATACTTTGGACACCTCATGCAAAGAGTTGACTCACTGGAAAAGATTCTGATCCTGGGAGGGATTGAGGGCTAGAGGAGAAGGGGACGACAGAGAATGAGATGGCTGGATGGTATCACTGACTCGATGGACATGAGTTTGAGTGAACTCTGATAGTTGGTGATGGACAGGGAGGCCTGGCATGCTGTGATTCATGGGGTCGTAAAGAGTAGGACACAACTGAGTGACTTAACTGAACTAAACTGAATATTCTATGAATCTGTGAATAGAAAGTCGATTGTTTCCTTTTCTCTATTAAAAAAATCTGGTTACCATTATACAAAAGAGTGGCAATCATTTAAAATTTTGTGTATTTAAACCAAATTCAGCCATAGGTAGAGTGTTCTGATTTTCAATTATCCTGAATCATCCTGAGGTTTCTACGTCTTGAAAGGACTCTATATGAAAATTGAACTGCTTGGGTTTGGTTTGATTTGTCAGCACCCAGCTCTGAGCTACGTTTCCATATGCTTCTGGCACATAGGAAAAAAAAAAAAAAAAACCAGAAAGGGTAAAACATTACATCTGGTACACAATTAAATGAAACCATCTGAAATTCAGTTCTGATTTTTTAAAGTGGATCAAGCGTAAGTTAAAAATAATTCAGAAAAAAAAACAAAAATAATTCAAATACAGAAATGAAGCGCTTTTTTTTTTTTAATTTTTGGATGAGAAGCAAAAAAATAGTTGAAAGAACAATAGAAATCTCTCACTCAGAAGACTGTCTGTCATTTTAGATAAACAAACTAACAAACTAATCTCTAGTGAACACACACACATTTTCAGGGCATAAGCAGTAGAGAAAGAGAAATGATTAAACTGAATTTCAGATGCCATTTCAGCTAATTGTAAGGCCTTCCTAGACAACTACTTCACCTTCTTGCATTTCTTTTTCTTTGGGATGGATTTGGTCTTCACCTCTTGTACAATGTAACCTCTGTCCACAGTTCTTCAGGGACTCTGTGTACCAGATCTAATCCTTTGAATCTATTCATCACTCCTACCATATAATCACAAGAGATTTGATTTAGATCATACCTGAAGGGCCTAGTGGTTTTCACTACTTTCTTCAATTTAAGCCTGAATGTTTCAATAAGAAGCTCATTATCTGAGCCACAGTCAACTCCAGGTTTTGTTTTTGCTAACTGTATATAACGTCTTCATTTTCAGCTACAATGAATATAATTAATCTGATACTGGTACTGACCGTCTGGTGATTCTCATGTGTTGAACCAAATCTTGTGTCATTGGAAGATGTTGCTTGCATTGGAAGGACTGATGCTGAAGCCAAAGCTCTAATACTTTGGCCAACTAATGCAAAGAGTTGACTCTTTGGAAAAGATCCTGATTCTGGGAAAGACTGAGGGCAAGAAGAGAAGAGGGCAACAGAGGATGAGATGGTTGGATAGCATCACTGGCTTAATGGATATGAGCAGATTCTAGGAGACAGTGAAGGACAGGGAAGCCTGGTGTGCTGCAGTTCATTGGTCCGCAAAGAGTTGGACACAACTTAGTGATTGAACAACGACAACAGACACCGTGTAACTTCTTCATCACAAAAACCACTCCATTCCAAATTTGTTATTTCCGTAATAGTATGCCAACAGAAAGGCATTTTCCTTGGATTTATCCCTTTTTTCTCTGATTGAGTCCTTTCTTTCAAGGTTTCAGCTTTGTGTTGTACCATATCAGATAAATACTGTAAGTTCCTTAGGGCTTTAGATTTGGCTTAACAATTTTAAAAGTTGTGACTTCCATCTTGATCAGGTATTGGCACATATTTTGTAAACAACTGTTCATGAGTCTAGTAAGGCTATAATAATGAAAGACTACAAACTGGGAGGTTTAAACAACTATGAGAAACTTATTTTCTCACAATTCTGGAGGCTAGATGTGCACATCAAGGTACCTATACTTTAGGTTTCTCCTGAGCCTTCTCTTCTTGATTGCAGATGGCAACTTTCCTGCTATGTCCTTATATGGCCTTTACTGTGTGTGTATGCATTCCTGGTATCTCTTTCTCTTTTAGGAGGACATGGTCCTGTAGTTTTAGGACCCCAACCCTATGACCTCATTGAACATTCATTACAATCTTAAAGTCCTTGTCAACAAATGCAGTCACACTGGGGTTAGAACTTCAACTTAGGGGGTGGGAGGGACACAATTCAGTCTATAATAGACCAGACAGCAACTACTTTAGACTTGGGGGCCAAAAGGTTTCTAAATACTGAACTCTCCCATTCAGTTCAGTTCAGTATAGTTCAGTTGCTCAGTCGTGTCCGACTCTTTGCGACCCCATGAATCACAGAACGCCAGGTCTCCCTGTCCATCACCACTCCCGGAGTTCACTCAAACTCATGTCCATCGAGTCGGTGATGCCGTCCAGCCATCTCATTCTCTGTCGTCCCCTTCTCCTCCCGTCTCCAATCCCTCCCAGCATCAGACTTTTTTCCAATGAGTCAACTCGTCGCACGAGGTGGCCAAAGTATTGGAGTTTCAGCTTTAGCATCAGTCCTTCCAATGAATACCCAGGATTGATCTCTTCTAGAATGGACTGGTTGGATCTCCTTGCAGTCCAAGGGACTCTCAAGTGTCTTCTCCAGCACCACAGTTCAAAAGCATCAATTCTTCAGCGATCAGCTTTCTTTACAGTCCAACTCTCACATCCATACATGACCACAGGAAAAACCATAACTTGACTAGACAGACCTTTGTTGGCAAAGTAATGTATCTGCTTTTTAATATGCTGTCTATGTTGGTCATAACTTTCCTACCAAGGAGTAAGTGTCTTTTAATTTCATGGCTGCAATCAGCATCTGCAGTGATTTTGGAGCCCCCAAAAATAAAGTCTGACCCTGTTTCCACTGTTTCCCCATCTATTTCCCATGAAGTGATGGGACCAGATGCCATGATCTTTGTTTTCTGAATGTTGAGCTTCAAGCCAACCTTTTCACTCTCCTCTTTCACTTTCATCAAGAGGCCTTTGAGTTCCTCTTCACTTTCTGCCATAAGGGTGGTGTCATCTGCATATCTGAGGTTATTGATATTTCTCCCAGCAATCTTGATTCCAGCTTGTGCTTCTTCCAGCCCAGCATTTCTCATGATGTACTCTGCATAGAAGTTAAATAAGCAGGGTGACAATATACAGCCTTGACGTACTCCTTTTCCTATTTGGAACCAGTCTGTTGTTCCATGTCCAGTTCTAACTGTTGCTTCCTGATGAAAAATCAGTCATAGCTAATATATAGGCAGACACGAATGACTGTGTTCCAATAAAACATCATTTATGGGCACAAATCTGAATACTATATATTCTCACATGTCATAAAACATTATTCTTTTGATTATACTGCTGCCATTTTAAAGTGTAAAATACAGTCTTAGTTTTCATACCATCCAAACAAAGTTGGTGACTACATTTGGCCCACAGGCTGCTGAGTCCCAATTACTGATATTTACATGGCTGGATGGCATCACCTACTCTGTGGACATGAGTTTGAGTGAACTCCGGGAGTTGGTGACGGACAGGGAGGCCTGGCGTGCTGTGATTCATGGGGTCGCGGAGAGTCGGACACGACTGAGCGACTGAACTGAACTGACAATACTGAAAATTCATGGTAATGTTGTCTAGTCTTGACCTTTCAAGATATGTTGAGTTGATGATATGAAAGCAAATAAGAGTATTGTTCTCTGAACTGTAGTCATGGAAAAGAAATCCATTAAGGTATCGTGTCATCAGGTAAGGAAGAAAAGGGGCATGCCACAGTTCCTTGAATGTTCCATATATTCAAATCTGGGTTAACAGTCTCAAATGCGTAGTGATACGCAGTGATGCTCAGCTCTGAAATTCTCAGCTCTTCATAATTTTAGCGCTTTTGAAGTGGCTATTTTAGATGAAAAAAAAACAAAAACGTACAGAATCAATTTTTTAAGTTAAGAAACTCACAAAGGAGGCTAATTAAAGATGCTTCTTTTTAAGTAATTTTATTTCATAGAAGATTTTCTTGGTTTTATTAAATGCTAAAATCAAGTCTCAAAAGCATATTTTAGATTTTCTATTTTTATCTGTGTCCCTTGTTACATTTTCATACTTGGCAGTATTTACTTTTTATTCTACGGCAAACAGAAGCTGGCAGGAAAGATAAGTGATAGTTGTTCATTGGTTGTATTATTCAGCCATATGCAAAATGAGTTTCAAAATTATTTAGAAAATTATAAAAGACAGCATATTTTATGATTTTTTTAGTATCTTTCTAGTCATTTCTCAACATTCAACCTCAGTTGCAAGAGCTGAATTTTAAAAAATTACTGCTTTAGATTTGTGATCAATTCTGATATTAGGTTCTTCCCATGTACTTGCACTAAATTTTAATGCTATAAAATTCCCTTAAAGATGCTAACCATAATCAGGAAAGGAAGAAAACTGCTCCATTTTTCTTTTTTTTTTCTGTCTTTTTAAATTTATTTATTTATTTTTTATTGGAGGCTAATTATTTTACAATATTATATTGGTTGGTTGGAGCTCTTGAAATAAACCCCCTTTGGAAATTTCTCTTTTCCTTTTTCCTGAAAATTGTAGTAGGGACCTCTGGTAGAGTAAAACAGAGGTCTAATAACATATGGTTACATAAATTAAAATATCACTTTAGAAATGCACATGGGAACAAATGGCTAGCTGGAGCAGACTGTCGTATGGATTATGTCCAACCTGCTTAATTTTCAGAAGAGGAGCTGTTAATTATGACAGCAAGTAATCATTCCAGTAGGTCTTTAATAAGGGTAATCCTAGATAGGAAATTTTAAGACAAAAATCTAGTGTGCACTTTACAAAGTTCTACATCACAACAGAATCATGTTTCCAACGGGGATGCAAGTGATAGATTATCTGAACCCCACATGAGGCAGTGAATGACTTTGGCACACATTCAGAATAGGAAGGCTCTGCCACAGAGAGTAATGAAGGGTGTTCACATTACTCCATCGTTATGCTGACTTAATTTCAAGATAGATTTAAGTAAATTCAGATTAATTAATTTTAAATGCTAATCTTTCATGATTACAAAATTAATGCATGCTCATTCTAGAAAATTTGTAAAGAACAAAAATAAACAGAAGCAAAAAACTGATTTCAAAACTCAATGGCAACTGTTAACATTTTGGCATAATTACTTTTAGTCATATATATATATATGTGTGTATTTAAAATATATCTCTATCGCTATTAGATCTTTTTGCTTTTCTCTGTCAGAATTGAGCCTAATCCTCAATTCAGAGTCGGAGATTTTGAAAACTGTAAATGTCTTAGGATAATTAAATGTGCTTTTATCAAAAGAAGTGAATATTAAAAACATATATTTAATGGGAAATAAGTAAATGATGTATGTCCTAAAATACACCTCAAGAGTAATCTCTGAGAAAAAATGAAGATAAATAATAGTAAATTAAAAATTGATAGAAAGCAGGCTAACATGCAAAATTAATGAATCCAAGGCAATATAAATAGGCTCAAGTACTCAAGATCTCATCGTCATCAACACTTTTAGTATTTAGCTGTACCTCACAACATCTCCCTCACTAGTCTTCTTTGTAAAAACCTTCAGTTTTTTGGGGGGGCAGTTTGGGCATTGCCCTCTCAACTTTGGAGCCTTGAGTACCTTGGTGAGGAAGAAGCAGTGGAGGAAGTCAGGAGCACACGGCTGCTCTGGGGATGCCTGGCCATCCCTGTGCAAGTGGTGCTTGATTTACTTGTGAAGAGCCCCTACCCCAAGGTCTTCCGAATGCCAGCAATCATGTAGGATAAATTATGTTCAGTGATAACATAACTTAGTTATCAGAAATCAGCTCAGTGGTCTTCCTTGCCATGACTGATATTTGATGGGTTTTTAAAACCAAATTGATGTTGAAAATTTCTTATGGCATAAATAATAAGAACATCCAGTTTGTGGCTTAACTCCATTTAGGTTTTTGGGTGTGTGCGGACACTAGTGGAAGACCTTTGGATAGGCCATGCCAACTGTGCTTACACTGTTGGAAGCATTTTATATTTCCTTTATGGATGGAATGGGTTTATGTGAGCAATTTGAACAAGTGGCAATACTCACGGACTGAAATAAAATAAGACTTAGATAAAAAAATAAAAATTGTTTATGACTAGATACTTAATATACTTGGCAGGAAACAATAATACGTTTATGAAAATGGAAATGGATGTTGTTAGAAATTCTACGTAAGTTCTGCAGCTGCAAATTAGAAGTTCAGGATAGAGAAATAAGTTCTAAAGATACTATAATCTTTTTTTTTTAAAGAAAAAACATTTAGGATAATGAATTTGATTTACTTATCTACTCCTCCAACAAATGTCAGTGTTTTATATATATAAAATACACAATTGATGGTATAGATTCACACTGAGAAAGGAGGAAAGTTTAGAAAACAAAATAGGTTTTAATCCTAAACATCTGTTCTCAGCCATTATAAATTTAACTGAACCTAAACCAAGTTATTGTGATCCACACAGTCAAAGGCTTTGGCATAGTCAATGAAGCAGAAATAGATGGTTTTCTGGAACTCTCTTGCTTTCTCCATGATCCAGCGGATGTTGGCAATTTGATCTCTGGTGCCTCTGCCTTTTCTAAAACCTGCTTGAACATCTGGGAGTTCACAGTTCACATATTGCTGAAGCCTGGCTTGGAGAATTTTGAGCATGACTTTACTAGCGTGTGAGATGTGTGCAATTGTGCGGTAGTTTGAGCATTCTTTGGCATTGCCTTTCTTCGGGATTGGAATGAAAACTGACCTTTTCCAGTCCTGTGGCCACTGCTGAGTTTTCCCAATTTGCTGGTATATTGAGTGCAGCACTTTCACAGCATCCTCTTTCAGGATTTGAAATAGCTCAACTGAAATTCCATCACCTCCACTAGCTTTGTTCATAGTGATGCTTTCTAAGGTCCACTTGACTTCACGTTCCAAGATGTCTGGCTCTAGGTCAGTGATCATGTTATCGTGATTATCTTGGTCATGACAATCTTTTTTGTACAGTTCTTCTGTATATATATATATATATATTTAAAATATATCTCTATCTCTATTAGATCTTTTTGCTTTTCTCAGTCAGAATTGAGCCTAATCCTCAATTCAGAGTCAGAGATTTTGAAAACTGTAAATGTCTTAGGATGATTAAATATGCTTAATTTAATTAAGTAATTAATAATTAAATATATTTCTGCTTCACTGACTATGCCAAAGCCTTTGACTGTGTGGATCACAATAAACTGTGGAAAATTCTGAAAGAGATGGGAATACCAGACCACCTGACCTGCCTCTTGAGAAACCTGTATGCAGGTCAGGAAGCAACAGTCAGAACTGTACATGGAACAACAGACTGGTTCCAAATAGGAAAAGGAGTACATCAAGGTTCTATATTGTCACCCTGCTTATTTAACTTATATGCAGAGTACATTATGAGGAACACTGGGCTGGAAGAAGCACAGGCGGGAATCAAGACTGCCGGGAGAAATATCAATAACCTCAGATATGCAGATGACACCACCCTTATGGCAGAAAGTGAAAAGGAACTCAAAAGCCTCTTGAGGAAAGTGAAAGATGAGAGTGAAAAGGTTGGCTTAAAGCTCAACATTCAGAAAACAAGATCATGGCATCTGATCCCATCACTTCATGGGAAATAGATGGGAAAACAGTGGAAACAGTGTCAGACTTTATTTTTTTGGTCTCCAAAATCACTGCAGATGCTGATTGCAGCCAGGAAATTAAAAGACGCTTCCTCCTTGGAAGGAAAGTTATGACCAACCTAGATAACATATTAAAAAGCAGAGACATTACTTTGCCAACCAAGGTCCGTCTAGTCAAGGCTGTGGTTTTTCCCGTGGTCATGTATGGATGTGAGAGTTGGACTGTGAAGAAAGCTGATTGCTGAAGAATTGATGCTTTTGAACTGTGGTGCTGGAGAAGACACTTGAGAGTCCCTTGGACTGCAAGGAGATCCAACCAGTCCATTCTAAAGGAGATCAATCCTGGGTGTTCATTGGAGGGACTGATGCTAAAGCTGAAACTCCAATACTTTGGCCACCTCATGCGACGAGTTGACTCACTGGAAAAGACTCTGATGCTGGGAAAGGTTGGGGGCCAGAGGAGAAGGGGACGACAGAGAATGAGATGGCTGGATGGCATCACCGACTCTGTGGACATGAGTTTGAGTGAACTCCAGGAGTTGCTGATGGACAGGGAGGCCTGGCGAGCTGTGATTCATGGGGTTGCTCAGTCGGACTGAGCAACTGAACTGAACTGAACTGAAACCAAGTTAAAAAGTTAATCTCTTGAATTGTTCCTTGATGTCTGTATGTACCAGGAAATGTAACTTTCAGATATATAAATCAACCTAATTCAATGACTACTTCATTTATTTCTGAACGCAGTCTTGTTCTATGATGGTTCTTCTATCTTGAGATGGCGAAATGTTTATTCTTGTCACTGCCATATTTCAAATATCTTCATTGTGCATGATTTTTTTTTTTTATTGTTTTTGGTCATACTATCTGGCTTGTGGGATCTTAGTTCCTCGATCAGGGATCGAACTCATGGTTATGGCACTGGACTGCCAGGAAATTTTCATGTATGCTTTGATTATTAATAAAAATTAACATGTCTACTTTGTGATTTCTTACAACAAACCCCCGGTGGAAAAAGATTTGTTTCTGTTTTGCAGCATCACTATCAAAGAACAGACTTTTTGGCAGGGAAGGGGGTAATTATAATACTAAAAATTAAAATCTTCCTTGTCATTTGAAGGCAATAGCAACCCACTCCAGTACTCTTGCCTCTTGCCTGGAAAATCCCATGGACGGAAGAGCCTGGTAGGCTGCAGTCCATGGGGTCGCTAAGAGTCGGACCCGACTGAGAGACTTCACTTTCACTTTCCCCTGCCATGCATTGGAGAAGAAAATAGCAACCCACTCCAGTGTTCTTGCCTGGAGAATCCCAGGGACGGGGGAGCCTGGTGGGCTGCTGTCTATGGGGTCGCACAGAGTTGGACACGACTGAAGCTGGTTCAATAACTCTGATGTTACATGGCAATTATCCACATTTGTTGGTGCCTCGTTCAGGAAACACAGCTAGTTCTGAATCTCTGATACCTAGCTTCTGTTATCAAAATAGGATCTTCCCTGGGCAAAACTGTGATACATTGATTCAAAATGTATTTATTTTAGTCTTTAACTTTAGTCATTCTAGTAGGCATATAGTGATACTAATTGTATTGTTAATTGTGCGTGCATGATAAGTCGCTCCAGTCATGTCAGATTCTATGTGACCCTATGTAACCCACCAGTTTCCTCTATCCATGGGATTCTCCAGGTAAAAATACTGGAGTGGATTGCATGCCCTCCTCCAGGGGATCTTCCCGACTCAGGGTTCTAACCCACATTTCTTATGTCTCTTGCATTGACAGTCAGGTTCTTTACCACTAGTGCCGCCTGGGAAGCCCCTTGTTAATTGTACTATTAGTGTAATGGCTAATGATGTTATGCATGCTAAGTTAAAAAAAAAAAAAGAGACATATTTAGTACTATGGGCAGTGCTAGGTATCAGAGATTCAGAAGTAGTTGAATTTGCTGAACTAGGCACCAACAAATGTGGATAATCGCCGTGCAACATCAGATTTATTGAACCAGAGAAACAAGCAGAGTGCTACAGAAAATTAGAAGGAACAGTTGTTGTGGGTGTTTTCTGTGGGTTAGTCTGGGCTGAGACTTAGAGAAGTAGACTTTTGTAGGCACAGAATAGAATGGGTTGGGGCTAGGTCAAGGCAAGGCAGAAGCAGGATATCTAGCCAGGATTCTTTGTAAAGAGATGTCAAGTTAACTCTGAGACATAAGCATACACAGAATGTGTGGAACAGCCAATAGTCCAGTGATGAGAAGGAAGATTGCATATGGAGGAAAGGCATATTGGCAGGCTGCTAAAGTTGAATAGATGGACCAAATTATGGAGTCTTAGGACGTCAGCTAGAGAATTTGGACCTCATCCTATGAAAAACAGAAAGGCTTTAAGATGACTTGGAAAAGGAAAATTGCATTGTTAGATTTATGACTGATTTGCCTATTTTCTGCCCTGGTTCCAGTCTCTTGCCTTGAATACCAAGCACCCTCACTACTTCTGGCAGTCTACATGTGCCATACCTGCAGATTCTATGCTGCCATCCACTGCCCTGCTGCTATATGTTCCAGTTCCCACATCTCTACATTAAATCTTTCTTAGCCAAGGTGTTGAAAAACAAGTTCATGTTAGGTGGCAAATAGATTTTGACTTCCACACTTTAGTAGTGGTTTTGTGGAGCATGGTATTGGAGGAGAATCATGTTTGGTATTAGCTAAAAAGAGTTCCATGTTCTATTATGAGTGACTGAGGTTTGACCCCTGTTAAAATAATACAGCTGTCTATGGCTTAATTTCCTACAATCTCCTGAAAATAGCTTTGTTTAGAAGAAATGTTTCCCACATTTCAGTCATTCATATACACTTTCACAGTTTTTGCTGTCTTCAAGTATCATGTGTACTTTACTTCCCTGATATTTTTGTTGTTTTTGAAATAAATGTATTAATCAGAAAATAGTTGATAATATAAAATAATCACGCATGAGAATGATGCAAATCAACTTCATAATAGTAAAGAAGGGAGGCAGAGAAAGATTGAGAAGCTTTGGCTGAATATGTTCATTTTAATTATTTTTTAAGAGATTTGCAGGAAGAATTAGGAAAGTTCCACATCTTTCAAACCAAGGTTGTGAGTACATGGAAGCCTGTTGTAGCTGTACATTTCTATAGGTCTGATATATTCTATAATGGAGAAGGAAATGGCAACCCACTCCAGTATTCTTGCCTAGAGAATCCTGTGGGCAGAGGAGCCTGGTGGGTTGCTGTCCATAGGATCGCACAGAGTCGGACACGACTGAAGTGACTTGGCAGCTACAGCAGCAGATATATTCTATAATGCAAAAAACTGAAAGAAAACTAGTGAATGATTGGAAAAAAAAAAAAAAAGAGGCCAAGTTCAAAAGGGTAGCAGCACCATGCCTCCTGGAAGAAAGGACAGAACTTAGAGTAAGAAGCACAGACCAGAAATTCCAGGGCTGGGGCAGAGCAAAAGGGTCTGGAATTGTTGAGTCACAATCTGAAGGGCAGAGAACAGACAAGTGCAGGTTATGAAAATAATTGAGGGCGGCTGAAAGTAGTGTTTGTGTCCTCAAATGTCCTCATTTCTGCACAGGTGGTTCTCCTGAAGCTCTCATGTTGACTGTGATAGTGCCATGATTGGTGATAAACCAGATTTAAACCATTTAATTAGCTACTTCATCTTTAGCAGTCACTTAGAATGCGCAGTTAGCAGTCAGTGACTACTGATTAACTAAGCTTCTACACTTTATAAGTTAGTTTATCTTGCCCTTGAAGAAAAATCCTTCTTTAAATTTTAAGAATTTATTTTTTAAAATTCATTTATTTTAATTGGAGGCTAATTACTTTACATTATTGTATTGGTTTTGCCATACATTGACATGAATCTGCCCCGGGTGTACATGTGTTCCCCATCTTGAACCCCCCTCCCACCTCCCTCCCCATCCCATCCCTCTGGTTCATCCCAGTACACCAGCCCTGAGCCACCTGTATAAATATTAAGAATTTAAAATAACATTTTTTTAAAGGCAAACAAAAAACCCAAATGTAAATATCTGTCATTGGTTGAGGTAAATCTTATATGTCAGTGTGCATACCCAGTTGTGTCTGACTCTTTGCAACCCCATGGACTATAGTCCACCAGGCTCCTCTGCCCATGGGATTTCCCAGGCAAGAATACTGGGATGGACTGCCATTTCCTCCCTCCAGGGAATCTTCCCAAGCCAAGGATCAAACCTGCGACGTCTCCTACCTTGGCAGGAATCACCTTGAAAGTGAAAGTCGCTCAGTTGTGTCCAACTCTTTGTGACCAGCAGAACACAGGAAAAGTGACATTGTACATTTTTTAAGCCTAGGCCTCAATAGGATTGAGGTTTTTGCTTTCATGCTACTGGCACCCTTTAACTGTCCCGGGAATGATTCCAACAAGCCTAAATTGGGAAGCAAGGGACCATGCTGCATAGGCTCTAATAGTTGCAGCTCTTCTGGACTGTTACAAAATGAACCAATGTCTTGGAATAAAACACTATTTCCAGATGAAGCCTTGAACATAGAATAAGCCCAACTAAGAATACTCTAGCTTGGCCCAAATCAGATCTACTTCAGTTTAATCCAAATTACTGACCCTAAAAACCAAAAAAAGAAATGGTGATGATTTTTAAAATAATTTATTTATTTTTAATTGAAGGGTACTTGCTTTACAATATTGGTTTGGTTTCTGCCATACATCAACATGAATTAGACATAGGTATACATATGTCTTCCTTCATAACTCAATTGGTAAAGAATCTGCCTACAGTGCAGGAGACATGGGTTGATCCCTGGATCAGGAAGATCCTCTGGAGAAGGGATACTCCGAAATCCCTTGATTTTGGGGGCTCCAAAATCACTGCAGATGGTGACTGCAGCCATGAAACCAACTCTAGTATTCTTGTCTGGAGAATCCCATGGACAGAGGAACCTGGCAGGCTATATATAGTCCATGGGGTCACAAGAGTCAGACATGACTTAGCGACTAAACCACCACCATACATATGTCCCCCCCTCTTGAATCTGCTTCCTACCTTCCACCCTTTAATACCCCTCTAGGTTGTTACAGAGCCCCAGTTTGAGTTTCCTGATTCATATAGCAAATTTCCATTGGCTATGTATTTTACATATGGTAGTGTATATTGTTACTCTCTCCTTTTGCCTCATCCTCTCCTTCCTTCCCCGCTCCGCCCATGTCCATATGTCTGTTCTCTATGTCTGCATCCCCATTGCTGCCCTGCAAACAGGTTCATCAGTACCGTCTTTCTAGATTCCATACATATACAAATTAATACATGATATTTGTTTTTCTCTTTCTGACTTATTTCACTCTGTATAATAGGCTCTAGGTTCATCCACCTCATTAGAACTAACTGAAAGGTGTTCATTTTCTTGCCTGAGTAGTATTCCATTGTATATATGTGTGAACAAGAAATGGTGATTATTTTAACCTTTAAAGTTCTGAGATGGTTTGTTATTGGACAAAAAACTAACTGAGATCTTCAATAGCTAGATCTGCATAATTTTTCTATCATATCAATATGTATTTTTATGCTGGAGCTGAGAAAACTATAGCCTAGTAAACCACTGATTTTTGTATGACTGTGAACTGAGAATGTCTTCTATGTTTTAATGGTTGAAAAAAATCCAAAGAATAAATATTTCATGTAATGTGAAAAATGTATGCAATTCAAAATTTAGTGTCCAAACAATATTTTACTGGGTTACACCCATGGCATTTATTTTATGCATTGCTTAAGTCTGCTTTCATATCAATTACCTCAGATATGCAGATGACACCACCCTTATGGCAGAAAGTGTAAAAGAACTGAAGAGCCTCTTGATGAAAGTGAAAGAGGAGAATGAAAATGTTGGCTTAAAGCTCAACATTCAGAAAACTAAGATCATGGCATCCAGTCCCATCACTTCATGGCAAATAGATGAGGAAACAGTGGAAACAGTGACTGACTTTATTTTGGGGGGCTCCAAAATCACTGCAGATGGTAACTGCAGCCATGAAATTAAAAGACACTTACTCCTTAGAAGGAAAGTTATGACCAACCTAGATGGCATATTAAAAAGCAGAGACATTACTTTGTCAACAAAGGTCCGTCTAGTCAAGGCTATGGTTTTTCCAGTGGTCATGTATGGATGTTAGACTTGGACCATAAAGAAAGCAGAGTGCCAGAGAGTTGATGCTTTTGAACTGTGGTGTTGGAGAAGGCTCTTGAGAGTCCCTTGTACAGCAAGGATATAAAACCAGTCGGTCCTATAGGAAATCAGTCCTGAATATTCATTGAAAGGACTGATGTATAAACTTCAATACTTTGGCCATCTGTTGTGAAGAGCTGATTTATTAGAAAAGACCTTGATTCTGGGAAAGATTGAAGGAAGGAGGAGAAGGGGATGGCAGAGGACAAAATGATTGGATGGTATCACTGACTCAATGGACATGAATTCGAGCAAGCTCTGGGATATGGTGAAGGACAGGGAAGTCTGGTATTCTGCAGTCCATGGGGTCATGAAGAATTGGACACACTGAGTGACTGAACAAAAACAAAAAATATATCCTGCAAATCCTGAAGTGTTTGCTATATGACCCTTTCAGTTCAGTTCAGTTCAGTTCAGTCACTCAGTCATGTCCGACTCTTTGCAACCCCATGAATCACAGCACGCCAGGCCTCCCTGTCCATCACCAACTCCCGGAGTTCACTCAAACTCATGTCCATCGAGTCGGTGATGCCATCCAGCCATCTCATTCTCTGTCGTCCCCGTCTCCTCCCACCCCCAATCCCTCCTAGCATCAGACTCTTTTCCAGTGAGTCAACTCGTCGCATAAGGTGGCCAAAGTATTGCAGCTTCAGCTTTAGCATCAGTCCTTCCAACGAACACCCAGGATTGATCTCCTTTAGAATGGACTGGTTGGATCTCCTTGCAGTCCAAGGGACTCTCAAGTGTCTTCTCCGGCACCACAGTTCAAAAGCATCAATTCTTTGGCGATCAGCCTTCTTCACAATCCAATTCTCACATCCATACATGACCACGGGAAAAACCATAGCCTTGACTAGACGGACCTTGGTTGGCAAAGTAATGTCTCTGCTTTTTAATATGCTATCTAGGTTGGTCATAACTTTCCTTCCAAGGAGTAAGCGTCTTTTAATTTCCTGGCTGCAATCAGCATCTGCAGTGATTTTGGAGCCCCCCAAAATAAAGTCAGTCACTGTTTCCACTGTTTCCCCATCTATTTCCCATGAATGATGGGACCAGATGCCATGATCTTCGTTTTCTCAATGTTGAGCTTTAAGTCAACTTTTTCACTCTCCTCTTTCACTTTCATCAAGAGGCTCTTTAGTTCTTCTTCACTTTCTGCCATAAGGGTGGTGTCATCTGCATATCTGAGGTTATTGATATTTCTCCCAGCAATCTTGATTCCAGCTTGTGCTTCCTCCAGCCCAGCGTTCCTCATGATGTACTCTGCATGTAAGTTAAATAAGCAGGGTGACAATATACAGCTTTGATGTACTCTTTTTCCTATTTGGAACCAGTCTGTTGTTCCATGTCCAGGTCTAACTGTTGCTTCCTGACCTGCATACAAGTTTCTCAAGAGGCAGGTCAGGTGGTCTGGTATTCCGATGTCTTTCAGAATGTTCCACAGTTTATTGTGATCCAAACAGTCAAAGGCTTTGGCATATGATCCTTTACAGAAAGAATTTATCGATTCCTGGTTTAAGCATATATTCCTGTTTCAAGACAAAACGAAAATGGTAAATCTCAGATAGTAAGCTGATAGTAAATTCCATATCAAGTTGAGTCTGGGCCCATAGTTAAAGGGCTTCCCTCGTAGCTTGGGCAGTAAAGCGTCTGCCTACAATGTGGGAGACCAGGGTTTGATCCCTGGGTCGGGAAGATCCCCTGGAGAAGGAAATGGCAACCCACTCCAGTATTCATGCCTGGAAAATCCCATGGACTGAGAAGCCTGTGGGCTGCAGTCCATGGGGTCGCAAAGAATTGGTTACAACTGAGTGACTTCTCTTTTCATAGTTAAAACTCTTTTTTCTCCGTCCCTGGCATCTTAACACCATGGCATGTTTTACATGATCAATCGCCTAGCAGTCTTCATGTGTACTAAGGTTTCAATTTCCTTTAAGTGCAGTGTCTTGCCCTGTTGGACATCTTGAAGTATTTTTTTTTCCCCCCGGTGACTCTGAAAGATGACTGATGATTTTTCCTGGTACTCAATCATTTTTGGCATTTCACAGTCAGCCTTGGCGATCTATAAGAAGGCATACTTTTCACTCCTGGCTGCCAAATTGTCCTCACGTTAAATATCAATTTCATTTGCCCTTACTTGGGGTTTTTAACATTTATTGCTCTCTTATTATTACCTTTTAGAATGTCTTTGGGCTACTGAAATTATTATTTTTAAAATTTTAGTTCTGTATATTTGTCATCAAGCTATGATAGGCATCATAAAAAACAGTAGATTACTTTGAAATAGTTTGAACCATAAACATAAAATTAGAGAAAATTTGAAAATAAATGTACATTTCAAACTTTAGCTTGCTGGTATCTTTTAAATGATGTACTGTACTACCTTATTCTGTTTAAGAAAAAAAAAAAACCTTGTGGAGTCAACTAGAGACTCTTAATGCAAGTTCCTGTTATAACACGTAACTGATATATTAAGGCAGCCATACCAAATAAACCATCAATTTTAGTAACAATCATCCAGCTACTTTTTATTTGAATGCTATGTTAAAAAGATATGTATATATACACACACACACACATACAGAACTTTAGTTGTATTGGCATAGATTTTTTATTTTGTTTTTTATTTGACTAACAAGAGCATCTTCACTCAAGAATATTTCTTTCATTAGCTTTATATTTAGTTTTCTTTAGGGAAAATTTCAAAGTTATCATACTATATACGTCATAAAAATATGTAAATGATTTTTCTTTTAATATAGCCTACCAAGATGCCTTTCTAAATATATTAATTACTCCACTTTTAAGCAAAATGTGCATCAAATGAAAATGAAAAATAAATTATTTACGTTGGACTTCTTTTCTTTTCCCCCGAAGACTCAGTTATCTCATGGAAATGAAGAATAAGAAAACAAAAAGAATTTCTTATGAAACCCAAAACAACTAAAAATAAATTTACACTTAACATGCTTGTGTTAAACAATGCATACATTAATTGTCTTTATAACCTTGACTTTTAAGTTGGGAGTCGTACCAGTAAGAAGGAAAAGGGAAAACACAAAAAATAATACCCCAATATTGAACCACCATATGCTTTTTCTATCAAGTCCTCAAAAAACACTTGCTCGGTGTTCTGGAAGTCCTTCCATAAATGCAAAATTGAAGGAAGGCACAGATTTGAAAATGCTGCTTAGAAACAGATGAGAATGTTGGCTTACTCTTTTATGTAATGTTTTCTGGCATAATATAATGGATATGTGAAGACACTGAATTGCATCTGGAATTAAAGAGAAAGCTGGAATACAGACTTAACAGGTGTTCCAATTTATTATAATAGCTGTTAACACACACCTGCATTTTACACAGACTGAAGATTTTGGCTAGTCTTCAAAAGTCTTCTTACAGAGAAAACTGTCGTGATTTACCAATTCCAGATTTATTTGGCATTGATTACATTGCAAGAATGTAGAAGACATACAAAGGCTAGAAAGAGGAATACCAACTTTTTGGAGGTCTGAAGAAAAAAGATCTTTGCAAAGAATATCATAAACCGACTATGAAAGAAAGTAATTTTGTTCAGTAAAACACCCTTTCTTTCTCTTCTCATAATCCTCTGAAAGTCAGTTAAAATTGGAAAATGACTACCTATGAGCATTGGCTGGAAAGGGATGATAAAAATGGATAAAATAAAAAATTAGTTCAGCTGCTCTTGTGGGTAATAATGAAGATCTGAAAAGGGAGCAAGGTAAAGAAGCTTTAAAAAGAAATATGTTCAATTTTAAGCTGTTTTAAGTTGTTTGAATGTTTTACCACCTTTATTTTTTCAGTACAATCTGTTTCAAACCCAAATACATTTTTGTTTGTATATTAATTTGTGTGTGTCCGTATGTCACAAAAATGAACACTGAGATGTTTGAGTTAGGTAATACAGTAGGCTCAGGAGATGACCCACATACCAAACCAATTAAGTCTAAATTCAGAAAAGAAATATGCAAGAAAAAGTATAATTTCCTTTCACAATATCTCCATCCTTCAAGATATCTTGTGAGGTATTCAGAGACCTTCATTGAACTTAGACTGGAGTTCAAATAAACTGTATTTGGATCTTAATGGACAGCATTCTCCAGCTATTATTTAAAGTACTTGTAGGATGAAAAAGACACCTCACTGAAAGCAACCAGGCACAATAAGAAAACTCTTTCTTTCATCTTCTCTGTCTCTATCTCTCTCTCTCATCAAAAATCTCTTTCACTCTCTCTGTATCTCTTTGTCCTTCTCTCCTTCCTGCTCACCCTCCCATTCTCTTTCTTCTCATCAGTTCAGTTCAGTTCACTTCAGTCGCTCAGTCATGTCTGACTCTCCGCGACCCCATGAACCACAGCACGCCAGGCCTCCCTGTCCATCACCAACTCCCGGAGTACACTCAAACTCATGTCCACAGAGTTGGTGATGTGTGTTGGAGAAGACTCTTGAGAGTCCCTTATACTGCAAGGAGATCCAACCAGTCCATTCTAAAGGAGATCAATCCTGGATGTTCATTGGAGGGACTGATGCTAAAGCTGAAGCTTTCTTCTCATAATCCTCTAAAAAACCATGTTCTAGTATCTCATATTAAAAACAAACCCACAATCAAAAAACATGAACATATCTCTTCTTCACTTTAAATCTTCCTATCGCTACCACCTTATTTATATGTTCCTGTTCAGAGGAGTACCTTCTAAAGGGTTGCACGTGCTCATGGTCTTGCCTTACTCGTAAACCACTCTAGCCCCTGTCTTATTCCATTGAAACAGATATAATTAATGTCACTAATAATTTTCAAGTAGTCAAACCCAACAGACACCCTTCTCTTTGTCACATAGAGTCTCTCTGTGCCATTTTACACCGTGAGCAACTTCCATGTTGTGTTGGTCTGTACTACCTAGTTAGGTGATCCCCACAGTATCAAGGATTTAACACTCAAAGCTTTAAAATCCTCTCTCTGTGTTTCATCCCTGAGCACTTAGATGATTCATAGCCTTTGAAACTTGTCCAGAGAAAAACACTTTTCTCTCCTGCTCCACACCCAGCCTCTTCTTCCACCAGTCTTCCCCACTTCAATATAGGTAAAAACAACAAACAAACCTAGAAGGGATTTCTTTACCTTCCAACTCTTCTTTTGAAAAATGTCAGACTTTACAAAAATGTTCAAGGAATAATAGTAAGCACAAACTTGTTAATATATACTTGCCACATTTGTTTCTATTTATATGCCTTATTTTGACTGAACATTTAAAAATAAATTGCAGTCATCACATTTGACCTGTAAATACTATGAACCAGAATAAGAACAGTTGCCCCAAAATACAAGGAATTTGCCATTGGTATAACAATGTTATCTAATAGAAGGTTCATATCAAATTTACTCAAATGATTCCAAACTGTCCTTTGTAGCTCTTTATTTTAAAAATGGAGGTAAACTTTCTATACCATAACAATGACCCATTATAAGTAGACAATCAAATGCTTTTTAGTAAATTTTAGAGCTGTGCCCCCAACACCACCTTCTAGTTTTAGAATATTTCCATCACCCTTAAGAGCTCCCTCTTATGCCTTGTATTCAGTCCCTACTCCCAACCCCAACTCCAGGAAACCACTAATCTGCTTTCAGTCTTTATACACTTACTTTTTCTTGAAAGTTTATTTACTTGGTTTCATATTGTCTTATTTTAATTAGTAAGATTCATTTAAGATTTCTTCATGTGTTTTTAAGGCATGATGGTTCATTTCCTTACAGATTATTTCTATATTCAACTACTGAAGGACATATTGGTTATTTACAGGTTTTGAGCAAAGCTTCCATAAGTATTCATGTGCAGGTTTCCCTGTGGATGTAAAATTTCAGTTCCTTTGGGTAAACACAAGGATAATGATTTCTAGATAGTATGGTAGGAAGTTTAGTTTTCTAAGAAGCAGCCCAATTGTGTTTCAAAGTGGTTGTTCCACTTAGCATTTCCACCAGCAAAGAAAGAGTTCCTTTTTGATTTGCACCTTTGCCAGCACTTAATTTTGTTATTACTTTTATTTTTTATCCTGGATTCTTCAGGTCAGCCTCTATACTTATAAATCTCCACAAGTAGCTAATGTTTAGTCAGAGGCTGTGCTCAAATACATGGAACTGGTTCAGTCGGTTCAATCACTTCAGTTCAGGTTATCAGTCATGTCTGACTATTTGCAACCCCATGAACAGCAGTATGCCAGGCTTTCCTGTCCATCACCAACTCCCAGAGTTTACTCAAATGCATGTCCATTGAGTCAGTGATGCCATCCAACCATCTCATCCTCTGTCATCCCCTTCTCCTCCTGCCTTCAATCTTACCCAGCATCAGGATTTTTTCCAATATGTCAGTTATTCACATCAGATGACCAAAGTATTGGAGCTTCAGCATCAGTCCTTCCAAGGAATATTCAAGAATGATTTCCTTTAGGATTGACTGGTTTAATTTCCTTGCTGTCCAAGGTACTCTCAAAAGTCTACTCCAAAACCATTGTTCAAAATCATCAGTTCTTCACCTCTCAGCTTTCATTATGTTTCACATCTCAGATCCATACTTGACTACTGGAAAAACCATGGTTTGAACACATGGACCTTTGCTAGCTTTTTAATATGCTGTCTAGGTTGGTCATAACTTTCCTTCCAAGGAGTTAGAAATTGAAGTCGCTCAGTCGTGTCCAAATCTTTGCGACCCCATGGACTGTAGCCTACCAGCCTCCTCTGTCCATGGGATTTTCCAGGCAAGAGTACTGGAGTGCGTTGCCATTTCCTTCTCCAGGAGATCTTCCCAACCCTGGGATTGAACTCAGGTCTCCCACATTGTAGGCAGACGCTTTACCATCTGAGCCACCAGGGAAGTTGTTAAGCGTCTTTTAATTTCATGGCTGCAGTCACAACTTCAGTGATTTTGGAGCCCAAGAAAATAAAATCTGTAACTGCTTCCATCATTTCCCCATCTATTTGCCATGAAGTGATGGGACTGGATGACACAATTTTTTTTTAAAGTTTATTTATTTTAATTGGAGGCTAATTACTTTACATTATTGTATTGGTTTTGCCATACATTGACATGAATCTGCCCCAGGTGTACATGTGTTCCCCATCTTGAACCCCCCTCCCACCTCCCTCCCCATCCCATTCCTCTGGTTCATCCAAGTACACCAGCCCCGAGCATCCTGTATCGTGCATCGACCCTGGAGTGGCGATTCATTTCACATATGATAATATACATGTTTCATTGCCATTCTCCCAAATCATCCCACCCTCGCCCTCTCCCAGCCAGTTTTTTAATGCTCCTCTTTTACTTTCATCAAGAGGCTCTCTAGTTCTTCTTCAGTTACAGCCACAAAGGTGGTGTCGTTTGCATATTTGAGATTATTGATATTTCTCCCAGCAATCTTGATTCCAGCTTGTGCTTCATCCAGCCCGGCATGTCTAATGATGTACTCTGCATATAAGTTAAATAATCAGGGTGACAATATATAGCCTTGACGTACTCCTTTCCCAATCTGGAACCAGTTTGTTTTTCCATGTCCAGTTCTAACTGTTGCTTCTTGATCTGCATACAGGTTTCTCAGGAACCATATCAGGTGGTCTGGTATGCCCATCTCTTTCAGAATTTTCCACAGTTTGTTGTGATCCACACAGTCAAAAGCTTTGGCATAGTCAAGAAAGCAGAAGTACATGTTTTTCTGGAACTCTATTGCTTTATATATGATCCAAAGGATGTTGTCAATTTGATCTCTGGTTACTCTACTTTTTCTAAATCCAGCTTGAACATCTGGAAGTTCTCAGTTCACATACTGTTGAAGCCTAGCTTGGAGAATTTTGAGCATTATTTTGCTATCTAGATAAGTGCAATTTTAAGGTAGTTTGAGCATTCTTTGGCATTGCCTTTCTTTGGGATTGGAATGAAGACTGACCTTTTCCAGTCCTGTGGCCACTGCTGAGTTTTCCAAATTTGCTGGCATATTGAGTGCAGCACTTTCACAGCATCATGTTTTAAGACTAGAGATAGCTCTACTGAAATTCCATCACCTCCACTAGTTTGTCATAGGGATGCTTCCTAAGGCCCATTTGACTTCACATTCCAGGTTGTCTGGATCTAGGTGAGTGGGCACACCATCGTGATTATCTGGGTTGTGAAGATCTTTTTTGTACAGTTCTGTATATTCTTGCCATCTCTTCCTAATATCTTCTACTTCTGTTAGGTCCATACCATTTCATCCCTTCATTGTGCTCTTCCTTGCATGAAATGTTCCTTTAATATTTCCTTTCTGGATCATGGTGATAACATAATTATGTCTCCCTGCTTCCACTTATTCTCTCCCAGCATCTATTCCATAAACAACAACAAAAGGCTTTTTAAAAATGGTGCAATAGGTTCTGTATTTAGACAGAATAAATAAGGACACTGACAATTTTTTTTTTTTACCACTTTAATCAGTTTTAAGTGGAATGCTCAGTACTCTTAAGTGAATTCACATTGTGGTGAAACAGATCTCCAAAATGACTTTTAATTCATGAGCCATATCATATTTCTTTAATATAGTTTTACTTTCATTTACAACTTTTTTTTGAGGTTGTACTGCCTTTACTTTTTCTACTGTTAGAATAAAACCCAAACATATTATCATAGCCTCTAAGGTCACTGTCACAGTCTGTTAAGGCTGCTGCAGTAAAAGACCACAGCCTGGGTAGCTTATAAACAACAAAAAATTATTTCTCTCTGTTCTGGAGATGGAAGCCTAAGATTAGGGTGCCAGCATGGTCCAGCGAAGGTCCTCTTCTGGGTCACAGACTTTTCTTTGTATCCTTACATGGCAGAATAGACAAGGGAGCTCTCTCTTGAGTCTCTTTTATAAGTGTCCTAATCCCAGAGCCCTCATGATATGATCGCCTCCCCAAAGCCTCACCTTTTAATACCATTGCCCTTGGGGGTTAGTTTTCACCATGTGAATTTTGAAGGGACACACTCAGATCTTAACAGCCTGGTGTTATCTGGCTGAAGCCTCTCTATTCCATTTCTTCTAATCACAACTCCTTACTATATGCATCCAAACCAGTCTCCTTTCAGCTTTGTAATTTTGCCAAGTTTTCCCTACCTCAAAGCCTTTATAATTGCTGTTCCGTCTACCTAAAATATTTTTCAACTTTTCACCACATGCCTGGAACCTTTTCATTCTTCATGAATCAGCTTCAGTGTCACCTCCTCAGAAAAGAATTTCTTTCGCAACATTGATTTAGTATGGCCTATTCCCCAGCCAATTACTTTCTGATATATCATGTAGATCATGATATTTATTATAATTGGTAATCATAGTGTCTATTTGATTAATTTGGGCTTCCCTTGTGGCTCAGCTGGGAAAGAATCCTCCTGCAATGCAGGAGACCAGGGTTTGATCCCCGAGTTGGGAAGATCCCCTGGAGGAGGGATTCAGTTCAGTTCAGTTCAGTCGCTCAGTCGTGTCCGACTCTTTGTGACGTCATGAATTGCAGCTAGTCAGGCCTCCCTGTATATCACCAACTTCTGGAGTTTACTCAAACTCATGTCCATCAAGTCGGTGATGCCATCCAGCCAACTCATCCTATGTCTTCCCCTTCATCTCCTGCCCCCAATCCCTTCCAGCATCAGAGTCTTTTCTAGTCAGTCAACTCTTCGCATGAGGTGGTCAAAGTACTGGAATTTCAGCTTTAGCTTCAGTCTTTCCAATAAACACCCAGGACTGATCTCCTTTAGGATGAACTGGATGGATCTCCTTGCAGTCCAAGGGTCTCTCAAGAGTCTTGTCCAACACCACAGTTCAAGCATCAGTTCTTCGGTGCTGAGCTTTCCTCACAGTCCAACTCTCACATCCATTCATGACCACTGGAAAAATCATAGCCTTGACTAGATGGATCTTTGTTGGCAAAGTAATGTCTCTGCTTTTTAATATGCTGTCTAGGTTTGTCATAACTTTCCATCCAAGGAGTAAGTGTCTTTTAATTTCATGGCTGCAATCAGCATCCACAGTGATTTTGGAGCCCCCCAAAATAAAGTCTGACACTGTTTCCAGTCTCCCCATCTATTTCCCATGAAGTGATGAGACCAGATGCCGTCATCTTAGTTTTCTGAATGTTGAGCTTTAAGCCAACTTTTTCGCTCTCCTCTTTCACTTTCATCAAGAGGCTTTTTAGTTCCTCTTCACTTTCTGCTGTAAGAGTGATGTCATCTGCATATCTGAGGTTATTGATATTTCTCCTGGCAATCTTGATTCCAGCTTGTGCTTCTTCCAGCCCAGTGTTTCTCATGATGTACTCTGCATATAAAATAAATAAGCAGGGTGACAATATACAGCCTTGACATACTCCTTTTCCTATTTGGAACCAGTCTGTTGTTCCATGTTCAGTTCTAACTGTTGCTTCCTGATCTGCATATAGGTTTCTCAAGAGACAGATTAGGTGGTGTGGTATTCCCATCTCTTTCAGAATGTTCCATAGTTTATTGTGATCCACACAGTCAAAGCTTTGACATAGTCAAGAAAGCAGACATAGCTCTTTTTCTGGAACTCACTTGCTTTTTCAATGATACAGGTGATGTTGGCAATTTGATCTCTGGTGCCTCTGCCTTTTCTAAAATCTGCTTGAACATCTGGAAGTTCACGGTTCACGTATTGTGAAGCCTGGCTTGGAGATTTTTGAGCATGACTTTACTAGCGTGTGAGATGAGTGCAATAGTGCAGTAGTTTGATCATTCTTTGGCACTGCCTTTCTTTGGGATTGGAATGAAAACTGACCTTTTCCAGTCCTGTGGCCACTGCTGAGTTTTCCAAATTTGTTGGTATATTGAGTGCAGCACTTTCACAGCATCATCTTTCAGGATTTGAAAGAGCTCAACTGGAATTCCATCACCTCCACTAGCTTTGTTCGTAGTGATGCTTTCTAAGGCACATTTGACTTCACATTCCAGGATGTCTGGCTCTAGGTTAGTGATCACACCATTGTGATTATCTGGGTCATGAAGATCTTTTTTGTACAGTTCTTCTGTGTATTCTTGCCACCTTTTCTTAATATATTCTGCTTCTGTTAGGTCCATACCTTTTCTGTCCTATCGAGCCCATCTTTGCATGAAATATTCCCTTGGTATCTTTAATTTATTTGAAGAGATCTCTAGCGTTTCCCATTCTGCTGTTTTCCTCTATTTCTTTGCATTGATCTCTGAGGAAGGCTTTCTTATCTCTCCTTGCTATTCTTTGGAACTTTGCATTCAGATACGTATATCTTTCCTTTTCTCCTTTGGTTTTTGCTTCTCTTCTTTTCACAGCTATTTGTAAGGCCTCCCTAGACAGCCGTTTTGCTTCTTTGCATTTCTTTTCCATGGGGATGGTCTTGATCCCTGTCTCCGTACAATGTCACAAACCTCTGTCCATAGTTCATCAGGCACTCTGTCTATCAGATCTAGTCCCTTAAATATATTTCTCACTTCCACTGTACAATCATAAGGGATTTGATTTAGGTCATACCTGAATGGTCTAGTGGTTTTCCCTACTTTCTTAAACTTAAGTCTGAATTTGGCAATAAGGAGTTCATGATCTGAGCCACAGTCAGCTCCCAGTCTTGTTTTTGCTCACTGTATAGAGTTTTTCTATCTTTGGCTGCAAAGAATATAATCAATCTGATTTTGGTGTTGACCATCTGGTGATGTACATGTTTAGAGTCTTCTCTTGTGTTGTTGGAAGAGGGTGTTTGCTATGACCAGTGTGTTCTCTTGGCAAAACTCTATTAGCCTTTGCCCTGCTTCGTTCCATACTCCAAGGCCAAATTTGCATGTTACTCCAGGTGTTTCTTGACTTCCTACTTTTACCCCACGTCTAAGGTAAGAGAAATCCAAGTGAGATGGTTGGTGTTTCCAGAGGGCATCAGAGGGCAGACACACTGAAACCATAATCACAGAAAACTAGCCAGTCTGATCACATGAAGCACATCCTTGTCTAACTCAGTGAAACTAAGCCATGCCGTGTGGGGCCACCCAAGATGGACAGGTCATGGTGGAGAGATCTGACAGAATGTGGTCCACTGGAGGAGGGAATGTCAAACCATTTCAGTATTCTTGCCTTGAGAACCCCATGAACAATATGAAAAGGCAAAACGATAGGACACTGAAAGATAAATTCACCATGTCAGTAGGTGCCCAATGTACTACTGGAGATCAGTGGAGAAATAAATCCAGAAAGAATGAAGGGATGGAGCCAAAGCAAAAACAATGCCCAGTTGTGGATGTGACTGGTGATAGATGCAAGGTCCAATGCTGTAAAGAGCAATATTGCATAGGAACCTGGAATGTTAGGTCCATGAATCAAGGCAAATTGGAAGTGGGCAGACAGGAGATGGCAAGAGTGAACATCGACATTCTAGGAATTAGTGAACTAAAATGGACTGGAATGGGTGAATTTAACTCAGATGACCATTATATCTACTACTGTGGACAGGAATCCCTTAGAAGAAAAGGAGTAGCCATCACGGTCAACAAAAGAGTCCAAAATGCAGTACTCGGATGCAGTCTCAAAAACGACAGAATGATTTCTGTTAGTTTCCAAGGCAAACCATTCAATATCACGATGATCGAGCCTACACCCCAACCAGTAACGCTGAAGAAGCCAAGGTTGAACGGTTCTATGAATACCTATAAGACCTTTTAGAACTAACACCCATGAAAGATATCCTGTCATTCTTATGCACCACTAAATCTCTAATTCTGTGAATAGTGTCTGGCATACAGTAGGAGTCCTTATCCCACTCTTCCATTAAGAAATTTAGTGAAAGAGAAAAAATATTGCTTTCCACAAATCGCATTGTTCAGAAATATTATATATGGAAAACAAAAAATACTTATGCTAAAATGAACAACTTGAATAAGTACAATAATTTCTCAATGTTTTTTCTTGTGTTTTCCAACAGCATGTATTTTTGTTAATAGTTTCAGATGCTCATTTTGTACAAATAAGGTATTAAAACAGAATGGTTTAATAAAAAAATTCAAAATAAAACAGAATCATGTCTCTTATTTAAACAAGTTTTATAAATATGTTCAAATTATCCATTTAAAAATGGAGATAATATAGGCATTGTAACCTGGGAACATTATTTACAAAACTCAAGAGACTTAGAAAATGAATGCTATTTCTAAAAATAAAATACACTTTTTTTCACATATTATGTACTCACATATTATGTATTTCACACATTAAAAAGGACTATTTAATGTTGTTTATCATCTGGAAAACTAAACATAATAGCTACACTTCTCTATGTCTGCATTCATGGTGATTCTGCCCTTTTCATCTAAAGGAAATTTAGGATATTAATCAGTTTATCTCTTGTCTCTTGAAAAACTTTCCAGTGAGGCATTTTTAAAATCTTCGTTTCCAAGGAGAAAAAATATGAAACTGTAACTTAGTGACTACTAATTCATTTAATCTATAAATCAGAAGGAAGAGAAAAATAATACATATCATTTCTAGAGCTTACAACTTCCATAAATAAAAATTTCATTTTCTGGTACTGACAACCTGAGTTTCTACTATGCTAGTGAGTCCTCATCATGTCACTTGCTCTTTATGACTAAAGTAAATATTAAAGCCCACATACTTGATAGATCTGCAGTGGTCCTCTCTTCCACTCAGCTTCTGAAATGAAATAAGAGTTCAATAAAATGCTGCACTACAAGACTTTTGTTCAGATGCATACAGTATATCTTTCAATATGTACAGCATATTCATTTCTTCCAAATGTTTTATCGACCTTGGTGCTAGAGGGTGATGAAAACAAAGAGTAGAAGCTGAAGTGCTGATATATTTACAGAAGGATTCAGAAAGTATAAAGTTTATTGGATACCATTATCAAGAATAGCATTTAATCTGATTGAATTTTTTGTTTTGTATTGTCAGAGCTAGGGAAGAACTCATTAGGGTATGAAAACATTCAGGTGCTTTTCACTAAGAGACATAATTAAAGTCCAAGAGACTTAGGCTTGGGGATTTAATTCCAAGCAGTCTCTTTCCTGAAGCTTGAACTTGGATCTCATCCAGGTTTTTCCCTGTCTCATTTTAAATCATCATTCTATACTTTGGTAGCAGCCATGCAAATGAACATATTAATACATGTTCAGTGCATTCAAGAAAGTCCATGAAACTGAAATAAAATGGCATAGAATTTTTTCTTACATTTATTCTCTTCAAGTCATTCATTCCAAAACTCTCTATCACATACTTAAGTGTCAGATTTCTCTTGAAATTTACTTTCTACCAAGTAGATAGAAAATAAGTAGATAAAACAAAGATAATCAAATCTCATGTCTTCTTTTTCTGGAAGTATAACTTCAGCTACCACCAGATGATCTTTGAGAATCTTTCCATCAGAAGGTATTATTTGTCTTTTATTACATCTCTGTTACACACCATAAACCATTGATGCCATTGAAGAAAAAGGGGGACCAGATGCCAAAATTCTGGATAGCTTCTAAAATCTGAAAACGCAAAGAATGTCCCCTAGAATTTTCAGTAGTCTTTTTTGCACCTTGACTTAGCTTAGTAAAGCCCACTGAAGACTTCTCTCATCTACAAAACTGTAGAGTAATAAATGTTGTTCTGTTTTAAGCCAGTAAGTTTGCAATAATTTGGTACAGCAACAATAGGAAACTAATATACCCTCTCTTTGCTACCATTGCAGGAAGTCTGTTATCTCCATTATTTCATGCCTTCTCCTTCCTTCTCATGCCTTCCTTCCACTCTTTATTTCTCTCTCGCATGGAATTGTTTCCTCACCGTGGTGAATTGGGCACTATAATTCTACCCTGCCCTTTCCTACACTGAATTTGCATGATCATAAGGGAAAGTAATTCTTACCAACCCTAGGCCTGTCATCTAGAGATTGATGCTGAACGCTAGTTCTTTTAAAAAAGTCTATTTTCTTTTCCTGCTTTCACATTTATACTTCTCTAGTGTGAGAGCCTTCTGTTTTCTTATGACCTAAAAAAATGCCTGCTCTTGATTTTGCTAATATTATTCATTCAGGAAATAATTATTAAGCACCCACTATGTGTAGGGTATAATATTATGTACTGCTACACATAGATGTATAAGAAATAATTTATAGATTGTAGAACTGTTGAAGAGCAAGTTTCTGTAATTTATCAACCTAATTGACAGGTTCTAATAAACAGAGGGACTCCCTGGTGGATTAGTGGTGGAGAATCCTCCTGCCATTTCAGGAGATGCAGGTGGACGGGGGAGTCTGGTGGGCTGCAGTCTGTGGGGTCACAAAAGAGTCAGACACAACTTGGCAACTAAACATCAAGCAAAAATAAACAAACTAGGCCTTGGTATAATCTGTTTCAAAGGCATCTGTTAGACATATTTGTTATTTAGTATGTACTAAATAAAAGTGATATGATAGTGATTTTCCTGTTGCTCTAATTTGGTAAGAAGTGTCTACACAAATTCAATTCTGATTTTGTTGCATCTTTTAAAGAACCAAATATATTGCCTTCTAGGCTTCCCTAAATAGAAAAATCATTACAAATAAAGGATTCCATTCTTTTGCTGGCATCATGGTTGCTCCGAAATTGTTGGCATATTATAAAATCTCATGTGCATTGCTTTCAAATCCTAGGAAAGCAAGTATAACATTATTACTTGGTTATAAATTCCAGAAGTCTGTGTTTTTTTTTGCATACTTCATGTAATGAAAGACAAACCTATCTCTGAGTGATCAAGCAAACCTAACATTTTGAAGGAGCATGTACCGTCCATTTATTCACATCCCCCTAGTTCCCTAAAATCAAGCATCATTTGAAGCTTGTTTTAAATCAGCCTTACTATAAAACATTTGGCTCCTGCCTGTGTTTCAAAGCATTTCTTTGAACAGCTTGAAATCATTAGGGAGGGAGGGGTGGCAAAACGTGGAGCTTCAAAGACCTTGCTCAACTGAAACAATACACCACACTCAGAGCTAACAAAGCAACAGAAAAGATGCTACGAGCAAGGTCAAAGCTTACAGTAAGGTCATTTACTTTTTCAAGGTTGTAGAGGCTCATTTTCTGGCCTACAACAATGCTTCAACCAGGCATAACTAAAAGGTAAAAAAATCATTTGAAATATCATCTGCCCTGAAGATGTCACTTATGGTTCAGCTAAACAAGAAAATGTCTAAGGAAGAGGGAGTGATTTGACTGGCTGATCAATGTTGAGCCTTGCCTACAATCAACTCCATTCAGGCTCTGAACTTTAAAGTCTTGAATGGGGCTGATTGCAGTCCTGGTACAAAACATCTTTTTCATATTACTTAATTAACAACATAAATATATATTTTCCCAAATAGGCATTCCCTAAGTGCAATAAGAAAATGGCTCTATTTGACCAGTGTCTTTTCTTGAGAGATTTGATAACATGTCTTCTCTAATGCCTGGACTTTGGCAAGGGATGAAACAAGGGATGATTATGTGTATGGGCCCTTGTATCTGACTATCTGTGTTTACATACCATATTTACCACAAACAGTGCAATTTTGGTCAATTAATCTGGGAGTTTTTCTTTATCCTCTTCTGTAAAGTAAAGCTAGCATTAACCACTGTCTATCTAACCACGCTTAGTTGTGAGGATTAAATGATTCAAACCAGTCCATTCTAAAGGAGATCAATCCTGGGTGTTCATTGGAAGGACTGATCCTAAAGCTGAAACTCCAATACTTTGGCCACCTCATGCGATGAGTTGACTCACTGGAAAAGACTCTGATGCTGGGAAGGATTGAGGGTGGGAGGAGAAGGGGATGACAGAGAATGAGATGGCTGGATGGCATCACCGACTCAATGGACATGAGTTTGAGTGAACTCCGGGAGTTGGTGATGGACAGGAAGGCCTGGCGTGCTGTGATTCATGGGGTTGCGAAGAGTCAGACACGACTGAGTGACTGAACTGAACTGAATACTTGTAAAATGACTAGAAAAGGACTCGTCATGTAATAGATGGTTTAGATGGTAAAGAATCTGTTTCTAATGCAAGAAACCCGGGTTCTGTCCTGGGTTGGGAAGATCCCTTGGAGAACAGAATGGCTACCCACTCTAGTACTCTTGCCTGGAGAATTCCATGGACAGGAGGGCCTGGCAGGCTATAGTCCATGGGGTTGCAAAGAGTTAAACAGAATTGAACAAATAACGTTTCCACATAATGTTTAATAGCTGTTAGCATTTATAAATGTTTATAAAATAAACATTCAAAAAGTGAATATCAAACTAATATCATGGAATATTACGGCATCCTCACATCACTTCATGGCAAATAGATGGGGAAACCATGGAAACAGTAACAGATTTTATTTTCTTGGGTTCCAAAATCACTGCAGATGGTGACTGCAGCCATGAAATTAAAAGACACTTGCTCCTTGGAAGAAAAGCTATGACCAACCTAGACAGTATATTTAAAAGCAGAGACATTACTTTGCCAATGAAGGTCCGTCTAGTCAAAGCTATGGTTTTCCAGTAGTCATGTATGGATGTGAGAGTTGGACTATAAAGAAAGCTGAGCACCGAAGAAATGATGCTTTTGAATTGTGGTGTTGGAGAAGACTCTCGAGAGTCACTTGGACAGCAAGGAGATCAAACCAGTCCATCTTAAAGGAAATCAGTCCTGAATTTTCATTGGAAGGATTGATGCTGAAGTTGAAACTCTAATCCTTTGGCCACCTGGTGCGAAGAACTCACTCACTGGAAAAGACTCTGATGCTGGGAAAGATTGAAGGCAGGAGGAGAAGGGGACGATAGAGGATGAGGTGGATGGATGACATCACTGGCTCGATGAACTTGAGTTTGAGCAAGGATTGGGAGCTGGTGATGGATAGGAAAGCCTGGCATGCTACAGTCAGTCCACGGGGTCACAAAGAGTCGGAGACAACTGAGCGACTGAACTGAAATGAAACTTTAACCATTTGTACTAGTTAGAGTTCTCCATAGAAACAGAACCAAAAGGATGTGTATGTATGTTGAGAGATGAATTTTAAAGAACAGACTCAGACAGCGGGCAGCACCTGGTACATCCAAAGTCTGCAATGTAGGCCAACGGACTGGAGACCCAGGGAAGGGTTGCAGTTCAAGTCTAAAAGCAGTCTGCTGGCTGAATTCCTTCTCACTCAGGGGAAACTAGTCCTTGTTCCCCTAATTCCTTCAACTGTTTGTACAAGGTCTTTTCTCCTACACATACATTACAGGGTGTTATGAATTGAAAGTTTTTGCCCCACTTCAATTCACATGTTGAAATCCTAATTCCTTCTCTGATGGTATTAGGAGATAGGTGCTGACTTTTAAAAACTTCACAATGTGAGTTGTTAGTTCAGTTAAGTTGTGTCCAGCTCTTTGTAACCCCATGGACTATAGCCCACCAGGCACCTCTGTCCATGGGATTTCCCAGGCAAGAGTGGGTTCTCATTTTCTTCTCCAAGGGATCTTTGCACCCCAGGGATCGAACCCATGTCTCCTGCATTGGTAGGTAGATTCTTTACCACTGAGCCACCTGGGTAGCCCATCATAATAAATTGGTACAGTCAGTTACAGTAGAGTATTTATGCTTAATTTAAAAAAAGACCACATAAATGTTGATAATGCAACAGTATTTATAATTTTCTCTACAATCACTGGGTTGCTTTGGTTTTATTGGCAGGAGTGATCAGGTGAAAACTATACTCTCAGAATTGCAAGTTAGGTTTGATTTGGGGCTAAATGAGGACTATAGTCCAGGAGACAGCACCTAAGATAGCTCTGAGAAACTGCTCCAAGGAGTGGTGGTGGTGGTGGGGAATGGTCGTATATATGTGATTTTGGGTGAAGGAGGAATACATGCAATCAAGCACATATATATATATATATATATTTTTTTAATTTTTTTTGGCAGAAGATTTCTTCTAGTCATGAGGAGCATTCATCACCATGAAGGATTTTAGTGTTTTTCCAGGTATGAGGAGATAAAATAATTGGTCTCATAAAATTGACTCCTGAGAATATCTAACTATCTGAAGTCCTGTACCACCAGTTTTCCCCCTTGAGCACAGAGTGCTCTCTACCATGAACTCCTTTCAGGAGGTATGGAAAATCAGCAGCACATGACTTAATCCTTATAGAGGTAGATGGCAAGTGCCAATGGCCAGGGCCAATTTCTAGTTGATAGGCTTTGCAGAGGGGATTAAAGCCCTCACATATGGGTTTTATTGTTCATTCCCGGATTGTGTCTCACTCTTTGCGACCCCAAGGACCGCAGCATCCCAGGCTTCCCTCTCCTTCACTATCTCCTGGAGTTTGCTCAAACTCATGTCCATTGAGTTGGTGATGCCATCCAACCATCTCACCCTCTGTCACCCCTTTCTCCTCCTACCCTCAATCTTTGCCAGCATCAGGGTCTTTTCCAGTGAGTTGGCTCTTCGCATCAGGTGGCTAAAGTATTGGAGCTTCAGCTTCAGCATCAGTCCTTCCAATGAATATTCAGGGTTGATTTCCTTTAGGATTGACTGACTTGATCTCTTTGGTGTCCAAGGGGCTCTCAGGAGTCTTTTCCATCACCACAATTCAGAAGCATCCATTCTTCAACACTTAGCCTCCTTTATGGTCCAACCCTCACATCCATACATTTAGTGATGGATTTTTGAATACTTTGAATTTTTTTGGAATCCTTTGATATTTTGGAATCTTTTGAATTTTTTGAATCTCCTCCTTTGAAGAAGAGAAGTGAGAGTTTGTTTCTCTGCTCTGTGCTGTGTGAGAAGTTGGTGGTCTATAACATAGAAGAGGGTGTTCACCAGAAACCCATCATACTCATTTGGTTTTATAACTTTATATACTACTTGCGGGTAAAATATAAAGACAGTTGTTAAGTATAATATACTAGTTAATAATAAAGACTCACCCCTGTTAAATTTCTATGGCATTTTCCCATCCTCCTTACTATATAAAAATTTCTTGCCATTTTTCTCATAAATTGTAAGACTACTGAGTAGAATTATTTCTGAAAAGGTGTTTTTGAAATGTGTATGCTTTTTTAAAAGAACTAGAGACAGCCGTTAAATTGCTTCTGTTAGATATCTTAATATTTAACATATCAAAATTAAGAGAACGCACACAGAATTGTCTTCTCAGGAAGTATCTTGAATCTGGAAGGTCTGGAATCAAAATATGTATCTAGGAATTTTTGTAACACCACTTCATATTTTCTGTGAGGCCCTGTTTAAAACAATTTCTCAGAGACCCACTCAGTTTCTTCATATGTAAAGTGGAGTAATGGACAGAATTTATATGGTTGCCATAAGAATTAGAAATAACAGATGAAGTGTTTAGCCTTGATAGTGGCACATGGGAGACTCTCAATAAAAATGAAACATTCTCTTATTAAAAAATTGGACAATAAATAAAAAGAAATGGGACAACTTAATGAAAGAGGAGGACTGAGGATATTTTTTTTTCTTTAATTCTGTTTCTGAAAAAATGGAAATTGTCCCCATGGTTAAAGGGGAATAAACCAAAGGAGAGAATGACAATAGGAGAAGGAAGGGGTTCTATATTTAGATCAGTGTTATTTGATAGAAATAAAGTGAAAACTACAATTGCAAGCCACATATACTAGTGGCCACATAAAAAATAAAAAGGAAACAGTGAAATTACTTTCGATTGTCTGGCTTGTGCTGTGCTGTGCTTAGTTGCTTCAGTCGTATCAGACTCTGCAACCCCATGGACTGTAGCCTTCCAGGCTCCTCTGTCCATGTGGATTCTCCAGGCAAGAATCCTGAAGTGGGTTTCCATGCCCTCCAGGGGATCTTCCCAAACCAGGGATTGAACCCAGGTCTCCTGCATTGCAGACAAATTCTTAACCACTGAGCCACCAGGGAAGCACAATTGTCCAGTTTATTTGACCCAATATATTCAAACTATTATCACTTCAACATGTAATCATTATGAAAATTACCAATGTGATATTTTAAGTTATAAAGCACTTAGCCGAGAACCTGGAATATAAGAAGAGCTCAATAAAGCTAGGTATTGTTATTATAATCTTTCTAAATAAATTGTAACCTCTATGAAAATCAGTATCATGCCCTTCAATATCTCTTTTAGATACACTTTATTTTCAATCGTCACAACAGTGTATGAGCTACTTCTGTCCTGGATTATCCTAACAGCTTCCTCACTGATGGTCTCCTTGCTTCTAGGTTGATCTTTTCCATACTGTGCTCAGATTTATTTCCGTAAACCAAAATGCAATCATTCATTTTGCATTAGTCATCTGCTTAAACTTTTCAATAGTTCCCTGATGCTGTAACAAAAACTATAAACTCCATTTGACTTTGATTTATGTTGTTTTCCTCTTTGCCTTCCCAATTGTTTTCATGACTTCAGTTGGGACAACTGCTCTGTACACCACTGCATCTAGGAAGGAACTTGGCTGGTTTCTCTAGATTCATGTTGAAAGTATGGACTCTTTTTTTTTTTAAATTATTTATTTGGCTGTGCTGGGTCTTAGCTGGAGCACATGGAATCTAGTTCCCTGATCAGGGAGAGAATCTGGGGCCCCTACATTGGAAGTATAGTCTGAGCCACTGGACCACCAGGGAGGTCCCTAAAGTACTGAGTCTTTAGGAAATTTCAGATCATATTCATGGAGGTGAAATGTAGAAAGGGGTTTGAAGGTATAATCAGAGTGTCTTTGAAAAGCAAGAATAAAAAGGGAGATTTCCCTGACTAGAACAGGATGCAAAAGAAGGAAAGACTATGGGTCCAGAGAGATAGTGACCTATAAAATCACAGTGACTGCTGGAAGTGCCAAGACCTGGGGAGAGTGACTGTATAATATGACGGTATATTTGACCACAGGTTTTAAAGTATTTTCTGGACATAGAGTTTTTGAATGAAGAATCATTTTTCTACATTTCAGGAAAGCAGACTAGATTCTTCTCATAACTAGTCTGTTCCTGCATGTTTTTTCTCTGTTCCAGCTTCTAACACCTGGTCTTCTATGTCATAGTTATTTCTGTGTAAACCTTGTTAAACACAGAGAGGCATTACACTGCAGTAGTTAGAGTAAAATTTGAAGCCAAACTGAAGGAGTTCAGATTCTGGCTCTTTTACAAATGGTATGTCTTGGGCAATATATCATGCCACTTTGAACAGTTATGCCACTCCAAGCCTCATTTTGCTCTATAAAGTGAAGATAACAGCAGTATCTACCTCATAGCTTTGTTATAAGGATCAAATTATTATAAATTTTTCCTAGAATATTGGATATACTCCAATATTCGGTGATTATTTTATCAGGAATTTGTTATAATTATTATCTTTTCATTATTCAGTTCAGTTGCTCAGTCATGTCCAGCTCTTTGTGACCCCGTGGACTGCAGCACATCAGGCTTCTCTGTCCATCACCAAATCCCAGAGCTTACTCAAACTCATGTCCATCAAGTCGGTGATTCCATTCAACCATCTCATCCTCTGTTGTCCCATTCTCCTCTGCCTTTAATTTTTCCCAGCATCAGGGTCTTTTCAAATGAGTCAGCTCTTCATATCAGGTGGCCAAATTATCGGAATTTCAGCTTCAGAATCAGTCCTTCCAATGAACATTCAGGGCTGATTTCCTTTAGGATTGACTGGTTTGATTTCCTTGTAGTCCAAGGGACTCTCAAGAGTCTCTTCCAACACGACAGTTCAAAAGCATTAATTCTTTGGTGTTCAGCTTTCTTTACAGTCCAACTCTCACATCCATACACGACCACAAATCATAGCTTTGAATGGATGAACCTTTGTAGGCAAAGTAATGTCTCTATTTTCTGATATGCTGTCTAGGTTGGTCATAGCTTTTCTTCCAAGGAGCAAGTGTCTTTTAATTTCGGGGTGCAGTAACAATCTGCAGAGACTTTGGAGCCCAAGAAAATAAAGTCTGTCACAGTTTCCATTGTTTCCCCATCTATTTGGTATCAAGTGATGGGAGATGCCATGATCTTATTTTTTTGAATGTTGCATCTTAATCTAACTTTTTCACTCCCCTCTTTCACATTCAAGAGGCTCTTTTGTTCTTTTTCACTTTCTGCCCTAAAGGCGGTGTTATCTGCATATATGAGGTTATTGATATTTCTCCCAGAAATCTTGATTCCAACTTGTGTTTCATCCAGCCCAGTATTTTGCCTGACATAATTATTTATAAGTTAAATAAGCAGGGTGACAATATACAGCCTTGACATACTCCTTTCCTGATTTGGAACCGGTCTGTTGTCCCACGTCCAGTTCTAACTGTTGTTTCTTGACCTGTATACAGATTTCTCAGGAGGTAGGTAAGGTGTTCTGGTATTTCCATATCTTTCAGAATTTTCCAGTTGAAGAATTTTCCACAGTTTGTTGTAATTCACAGAGTCAAAGGCTTTGGCATGGTCAGTAAAGCAGAAGTAGATGTTTCTCTGGAACTCTCTTGCTTTTTCCATGATCCAATGAATGTTGGCAATTTGATCTCTGGTTCCTCTGCCTTTTCTAAATCCAGGTTGAACATCTGGAAGTTTACGGTCCACATACTGTTGAAGCCTGACATGGAGATTTTTGAGCATTACTTTGGTAGCCTGTGAGATGAATGCAACTGAAGTAGTTTGAACCTTCTTTGGCATTGCCTTTCTTTGGGATTGGAATGAAAACTGATCTTTTCCAGTCTTGTGGCCACTGCTGAATTTATCAAATTTGCTGGTATATTGAGTGCAGCACTTTCACAGCATCATCTTTCATCATTTGAAATAGCTGAACTGGAATTCCATCACTCCACTAGCTTTGTTCGTAGTGATGCTTTCTAAGGCACACTTGACTTCACATTCCAGGATGTCTGGCTGGCTCTAGGTGAGTGATCACACCATCGTGGTTATCTGGACATGAAGATTTTTTTGGTATCGTTCTTCTGTGTATTCTTACCACCTCTTCTTAATATCTTCTGCTTCTGTTAGGTCATGGTAGTCCAAGGGACTCTCGAGAGTCTTATCCAAACCCCAGTTCAAAAGCATCAATTCTTTGACACTCAGCTTTCTTTATAGTCCAACTCTCACATCCATACATGACTACTAGAAAAACCATTAAATATTCTTTGATCATGTTGGAATTAGAGGGTAATTTTATGCTACACAAGAAAAATACCTATTAATACAGTAGACCAAAGAGGAAAACTTGTCTACCACCTGAAAGGTTTTCATGTCAGTATAAGAAACTACTAGGTTTCTGTCAAGAAGCTGTTGAGGCAACTGTATTAAAATTATCATAAAAGCTCTGTAATCATTTTCTTTTGATGTTGCCTTGTGCTATTTGGTATTTGCTCCAAGAAATAATTTATTTAGAATGTAGAGCACAAAATTGCTGCCATAAATGGGCCTACTGAATCTGTGCAAATGACTGAAATTCATTCCTTCTAGACTATGGGAGATACTTGATACATGTCTATTGTGTTTTACAAACATAGTAAGACAGAATTTGTGTGTGTTTGTAGATATGAGAGTAGGGATAGGACTAGACATTAGTAGGAATATATTTGGAATATCTGGGAAAGATAAAGGCAAAAATCAAGCAAAGGTTAATTTTTAAAACTTCTGTAAAATAGCATCTCATCAAAATTTTACAGTTCTCTTAGAGACATTGAAAGGTTTTGTCACTAGCATTAGATTGCAAAATAAGTCTAAGTCAGAATTAGGTACACCCTCAGGAGTTCAGTTTTAGATCTAGGGTCATTATTATGTTCAACCTTAAAGATCCCTGCTGTTAATGTCTCTCCATTTAAAATTACCATAATGACCACGAGAAAGGACTATGTATTTTCGAAACAATGTGACAGATTTCAAAGTGAACTTCAACTTGGGCATGGTAGGTTTCAGCAGACCAGAGAGGATTGCCTGGGGGCAATACCACACAACCCCACCATGTCCCAGGAGAAGAGAGGAAATTTATATTCACATTTTGCGTATTTGTTTATGGCTAGAGAATTTAGGTTCTTAAGTCATTCACTAACATCCCCATGAAAGTTGTATGATAGGAGTTATTAGTGAATTTGAGGAAACTAAGGGGAAGATATACAATGACTTGCTTCCTAAGAGTAGTTACTTTCCCAGTTCTCCAGACCCTTAACATCAGTACTTTCATACCATTGTGTGTTTATAAGTTTCTGTTTTTATTGGTTTTTGTAGCTAACTTTTGCTACATTTTGCTTTCTCTTTTCTGAAGCATTTTTTTGTGATTAAATGTTAAATAGCTGCAGGTCCTGTTTCCACATTTGCTGAATCGGTTCAGCTCTCCAACAGGGCTGTCTGGCTTTGATTGGCAGTCACAAGGGACACACGGTGTTTCAGGTCAGTGCTGCTGGAGACTGTCAAGGCTGGCATGGTGACAATTTATTATTTCTGATGACTAATTACAGAGAGGTTTGTGCTGCATGGGTGTTTTGATGGGTGGCTTTTTCAGAGCTATCACCTTACTGAAATATATTAAAGCTTCAACCTTTGTCAACACTTAAAAATATTACCTTTCTCTGCAGGTTAAGGAAGATAAGGAAGTGGAAAATGTTTATATGGTCAATTTCATGATTTCCTAGAGAGAAATTAAGATAATTTAGGAGGGAAATAACAGATCTCAAGATTTGAAGTATTAAGATGAGACCTAAGGAAAGGTTTATTAGGCATTAGAAGGTACTTATTTGGAGAAAGTTGGTAGAAAGCATATATCCTAAGAATGCAATGTAGTAATTTTATCTTGATTGTATTAAACCTTAAAATAGCAATACTATATGCCTAGAATTTAATATTGTCTCAAAAATCAAAATTAATTCTTAAACATGGAGTTTTTTTAAAAAAGAGATGGTATTAAGCTTTTTTTAAAAAATGGTTCACTGCTAACCAGTACTAAGATCATGGCATCTGGTCCCATCACTCCATGGTGAATAAATGGAGAAACAGTGGAAACAGTGACAGACTTAATTTTCTTGGGCTCCAAAATCACTGCAGATGGTGAATCCAGTCATGAAATTAAAAGACACTTGCTCCTTGGAAGAAAAACTATGACCAACCTAGACAGCATATTAAAAAGCAGAGACATTACTTTGCCAACAAAGGTTCGTCTGGTCAAAGTTATGGTTTTTTCAGTAGTAATGTACGGATGTGAGAGCTGGACTGTAAAGAAAGTTGAGCACTAAAAACTTGATGCATTTGAACTGTGGTGTTGGAGAAGACTATTGGGAGTCCCTTGGACAGCAAGGAGATCCAACTAATTTCCTAAAGAAAATCAGTCCTGAATATTCATTGGAAGGACTTATGCTGAAGCTCAAAACTCCAACACTTTGGCCACCTAATGTGAAGAACTGTCTCATTTGAAAAGACCCTGATGCTGGGAAAGATTAAGGGAAGGAGAAGAAGGGGACAACAGAGGATGAGATGGTTGGATGGTATCACCAGCTTAATGGACCTGAGTTTGAGTAAGCTGTGGGAGTTGGTGACGGACAGTGAAGCCTGGCGTGCTTCAGTCCATAGGGTGGCAAAGTTTGACATGACTGAGTGATTGAAATGAACCAACACAAATTAATTGCAGAATTTATATATGGAAAATGGCTTGAATGAAACCTAAGATAACATTTACCTAATTTGATTAGTGGATTTTTAAAAAGGGAAAATTTTGCTAGATTTTGTTGTAGAAATCAACAGTTCCAAAATCATAGTGGCTTCTTACAACAAATATTTATTTGTCACTCAAGCTTTATGATAACCGTGGGTAAGCTATGACAATGCAGGGCTCAGCTGGGATCCACTAGTCTAGAAAGACATGACTGGGCTTGGATTCATATGGTTTTTGTTCCAGAACTCAGTGTGAAGGAACAGCCATTATCTGGATCATGCTCTTCATTTTGCAACATAGGGCAGGTCACAAAGAGTCAGACATGACTGAGCAACTGAACTGAGTTGAACTGAGGGTAGAATTTCAAGGGGGTAAAGCAAAATTGCAAAAGTTTCCGACTGAAAATTGTGTAAGTCCCATCCATTCATGTTCCACTGACTTAAGTCACATGATCAAGTCCAAAGACAGTGAGGTAGGCAAGCCTATTCCGACCATAATGAAGTATCCTAAAATTAGGGATGAAGCTAATAATTGTGACCAAATAACACCATAAACCACAATAACCCAAAACATTAAAGTCACAAAAATTCAATTTGAGAAATAAAACAATAGAAAGAAAATTTGAGGGCAATAATATAAGTGGGATAGCTATGAGAGAGGGTTTTTGTTCTGTAAATTCTGAGATACTTGTGCTCCCTAGACTGTGCTGAATTCACTAAGAAACTCTCAATTTGTGGCTTGGCAGCACCTGATATATATTTATATCTCTTTTTTTCCCTGCACCTACTGGAACTTGTAGTAAAGAATAATTTGGAGAATAATTATCATCATCTGCTGCTGCTAAGTTGAATCAGTTGTGTCCGACTCTGTGCGACTGCATGCATGGCAGCTCACCAGGGATCCCACCTGGGATTCTCCAGACAAGAATGGAGTGGGTTGCCCTTTCCTTCTCTGATGCGTGAAAGTGAAAAGTGAAAATGAATTCGCTTAGTTGTGTCCGACCCTTCGCAACCCCATGGACTGCAGCCTACCAGGCCTCTCCTTCTGTGGGATTTTCCAGGCAAGAGTACTGGAGTGGGTTGCCATGTCCTTCTCCATAATTATCATCTACTTATAACTTATTCAGAGCCAGGCTTTGTGCTCACATCTATGAACCTCCTGAAGCCATTTATGGATTCTCTTTCTACATACAACTCAGGTTAAGAAAAGCATATCTGATAGTGCATGCATGCATCCTGTCACTTTGGTCATGTCCAACTCTTTGTGGCCCCATGGATTGTAACCTGCCAGGCTCCTCTGTCTTTGGGATTCTCCAGGCAAGAATACTGGAGTGGGTTTCCATTTCTTTCGCCAGGGGATCTTTCTGACCCAGGGATCGAACCTGGGTCTCTTATGTCTCCTGCATTGGCAGGCAGGATCTTAACAACTAGCGTCACCTGGGAGAAGCTCACCTGATTACTAAACTCTGGAATTAACTTTCACTGGATAGCAGTTTAGTCTTTTCATAATACTGAAAATTTCTTGCTAGTTTATATCTCTCAGTACTTCATTATATTAACTTTGGTGTTATCAGTAGATTGTGCTAGTGCCATATGATAGCTTATTTTCACTCTTAATTACCTTTTAAATAGAGTATATCCACTTGTAGCTTACAAATGACTGAATCTACCTAGTTTACTGTTGCCTCCACAGTGCCAAGCTCAACAGATGCTTTCTGGACCATGTTGTATATTTTAAATATATATATACATATGTATCATATGTATATATATATTTATACACACACACACACACATGCTGGTGGTGTTTTAGTCACTAAGTTGTGTCCCCCTCATACCACCCAATGGACTGTAGCCCCCCTGGTTCCTCTGTCCATGAGGTTTCCCAGGCAAGAATACTGTAGAGGTCAGGAAACAAATATGCGAAATCTATAGGTAAAAAACCCTATATTTAGAAGAATGGGTGTGTCTTCGCAATAGAAAAAGAAAGTAAGAATTAATCTTGAGAAATTCTGATTAGAGAATTGCCAAAACTTGGATTTACTAAAACTGAGGTGTCCATGGGAAGACCCTGGCTCATACAACACTGAGTCAGCTATGCTTTTTTTCTACTACAAAACCATCAAGACTTGTTAGAGGTTCAGCTACAAATGACAATGTTTTCTTTATACCATTAGTCAGACTAGTGAAGGACTTAAAGTCCATACGGCCCTCTCCCAGTTCAGTTCAGTTCAGTCATTCAGTTGTGTCTGACTCTTTGTGATCCCATGGACTGCAGCACGTCAGGCTTCCCTGTCTATCACCAACTCCCTGAGCTTACTCAAACTCATGTCCATTGAGTTGGTGATGTCATCCAACCATCTGTCATCCCCTTCTCCTCCTGCTTTCAATCTTTCCCAGCATCAGGGTCTTTTCCATTGAGTCAGTTCTTCATATCAGGTGGCCAAAGTATTGGAATTTCAGCTTCAGCATCAGTCCTTCCATTGAATATTCAGGACTGATTTCCTTTAGGATGGACTGGTTGGATCTCCTTGCTCTCCAATGTACTTTCAACAGTCTTCTCCAACACCACAGTTCAAAAGAATCAAGGTGCTCAGCTTTATAATCCAACTCTCACATCTACACATGAATACTGGAAAAAAATTAGTTTTGACTAGATGGACCTTTGTCAGCCAAGTAATGTATCTGGTTTTTAATATGCTCTCTAGGTTGGTCATAGCTTTTCTTCCAAGGAGGAAGTATTTTTTAATTTCATGGCTGTAGTCACCATCTTCAGTGATTTTGGAGCCCCCCAAAATAAAGTCTGTCACAGTTTCCATTGTTTCCCCATCTATTTGCCATGGAGTGATGGGACTGGATGCCATGATCTTAGTTTTCTGAATGTTGAGTTTTAAGCCAACTTTTTCACTTTCATCAAGAGACTCTTCTTTATTTCTTCTTCGCTTACAGCCACAAGGGTGGTGTCATGTGTATCTGAGGTTATTGATATTTTTCCTGGCAATCTTGATTCCAGCTTCTGATTGATCCCGCCAGACATTTCACATGATGTACTCTGCATTTCAGTTAAACAAGCAGGGTGACAACATCAAGCCTTGACATACTCCTTTCCCAACTTGGAACCAGTCTGTTGCTCCCTGTCTGGTTCTAACTGTTGCTTCTTGACCTACATACAGATTTCTCAGGAAGCAGATAAGGTGGTCTGGTATTTCCATCTCTTAAAGAATTTTTCAATTTGTTGTGATTCACTCTGCCAGCTGCTGAATAATCAGTTTAATTAAAAAAATTGTAAACCAGTTTCTCTATTTTCAGGCTTCATACAGTTTCCCACTCCCTTTCTCTTTCTCTCTTACTAATCTTCTATCTCCTTTTCCTTGTCTCAGTCTACCAGCTGACTCCCTCACAAGTGAGTAAATTATTTGCCTGCAAATCACTGAAGCATATTTCCGAATCACTCACTGTCTCTTAGCTGTTCTTGAATAATCTAAGGGTTCAGTTCAGTTCAGTCATTCAGTCGTGTCCCACTCTTCGCCACCCCATGGACTGCAGGTATCCCTGTCCATCATCAACTCCCGGAATTTACTCAAATTTATGTCCGTTGAGTTGGTGATGCCATCCAACCATCTCATCCTCTGTCATCCCCTTCTCTTCCTGCCTACAATCTTTCCCAGCATCAGGGTCTTTTTGAGTGAGTCAGTTCTTTGAATCAGGTGGCCAAAGTTTTGGAGTTTTAGTTTCAGTCCTTCCGATGAATAGTCAGGACTCATTTCCTTTAAGATGGAATAGTTGGATCTCCTTGATGTCTGAAGGACTCTCAAGAGTCTTCTCCAACACCACAATTCAAAGTCTAACCGTGAGTAGTTATAATTTCTAAAACTGTACACACACAGGCAGTGATAGAAGAGGATGCACAGACAAGAGTGGCCAAATAGTGAAGACTTTTGTATGTTAGACTAGGAAATTTGGAATTCGTTTGATAATCTGTGTGGAACAATTGAATCATCTAAAGATGCTGAGTCAGGGGCTTCCCTGGAGGTCCAGCGATTGACTCTGTGCTTCCACTGCAGGGGGCTTGGGTTTGAGCCCAGGTTGGGGAGATTCCATATGCTATGAAGTGTGGTCAAAGAAAAAAATTTGAAAAATAGAAAAGACAATCAAGTTTGCAAGGTTTTAAAAAAAATAAAAAATCACAAGCAGAACTGTATTTTATAATCTTAATTAATTCAGTATCTGTTTGTCGAATTACATATACTGCCACTTCCGTGCATTCTCATTTGCTCAGTCGTGTCCGACTCTTCGTGACCCCATTGACTGTAACCCACCAAGCTACTCTGTCCATGGGATTTTCCAGGTATGAATAGTTGAGTGGATTACAATTTCCTCCTCCATGGAATCTTCCAGACTCAGGGATCTAACCCAAGCCTTCTGTGAGTTACCTAAGGAGCTGTACACACAGTCAGGATGTGTACAGTTGTGAGCCAAGCATTTGTTATGTCTGTGGTCCAGAGGTTAAAAGCTTGTGTGAGGACAGACCATGAAAAAGCACACAACTAAATCACTAGACATTTGTTAGAAACCATTTGAAGTCTTATGGGGAAAAAAGGCACTCTAAAGGAGTCATGAATGATAGATTGGAGGGAATGAAATCAGGAAGGTAAAAAATCATTCTAGGTAAAAAAATAAATATTGAATTTTGAAAAGACTCTCACTGTTGAGGATACTTTTTTACCTAAATATATAAAAACTCTAAGCCACAGATTTTAAAATAGGAGGTTTATTATCTCACACAAATCCAGAAGAAAAGAGATTCAAGTGTTGTTAATTCAGCAGCCCATTTCAACTACAATTGAGCACCCAGATTATTTCCATATTTTTTATTGGATCACCTCAATATGTAGGCATTTGTCCTGAGGGATGTCACCCTCATGGATCAGCAGTTCCATTGTCCACTACAACAGCTCTAAGGATCATAGCATGGCACAATGTCCAGAGGACAGAAGAATGTCCCTTTCTTTCTCCTTTTTTTATGACAGTGAATTTTGCCAGAAGCCCTCTGGCAGACTCTTTCTCATATCTAACTAGCCAAAATTCTGTCAAATATCCATTCCTACAAGAATCATTAGTGAGAGTTAAGGAAATACTCTGACTGGTTCTGGTGCTAAGTTAGCCATTAATTACATGTGACTATTTAAATTTAAATCTAATATAATTAAATACAGTTAAGGATTCAGTGCTCATTGGTTCTAGGCACAACTCAAATGCTTTATGGTCAGTGGCTACCACATTGAACAGTGTAGGTTGTCAGTCATTTCCTTCATTGCAGAAAGTTCTATTGTATAGAGCTGGTCTAGATATGTCAAGGCTCACATCTTAGGGTCCAGGGGGGATCCAGTTTTCCTTGGAGCACATAACTTTCAACATGAACAAAATCATGGTTCTCCTAAAAGGACCATGGGGGTGAGGGAAGGAGTATTAGAAGAAAACACAAAAGTGCTGCCAAAATATTTGTGGGGTGAATGAAAGTGTATGAGACGATTTTAGGAGCTAGAAGCGGTATGACTTGGGAACTAATGAACATATGATAAAGAGGAAGAAGTTTAGCAAGGCAGTAAAGTTTCTGGCTTAGGTAACTTGCTAGATGCTGGTCCCATTCACTGAGAAAAGGAATTGAGCAAATGAGTAGATTTTTGGGGGGAAATGATAATGGATTTTATTCATGTAGGGTGCAAAGTATACCTGTGGGAGAGAAAGATCAGGATTTCCAGTAGGCAGTTGGCAGTCTAGGAAAATAGTCGTTTCAGTTGTCAACATTATGAGACACTGTGGTTCTACTGAAACCTGGAACAGTGTACAATTAAGCACTAAGGATGGTCTGGCTTAAGACTGAGTGATTCTTCCTAATATTAATTTAAATATGGGGAAAAGGCAGTGTAATAGTAATTGATTCTTTCTTTAGATCCAAGCCAGTTTTCAGTAGTAAAGAGATAACACACAGTGCTTACCATTCCATACTGATGCTTGTGTTCTACTGAGATCAGAAATGTTTGCCTTGTTTAAATAAAAGTATTACAAATGGCAGTAGACTAATAAGCATTTGACCATATACTTGTTCCCTTTGTGTACAACATAATATTGCTTGTATATTAAGTATGAATCACAATACTGAATATTTTCAAACTAAATGTATATGTCATCATCACAGTTTGTCATTTGCTAGAATGGTTTCACTCAGAATTAGACATTATCAAATATTGACATTTAATTAAGGGAGTGGCTAGCCAATAGTATCTGATTCATTTTCCTCGAGCTTGTCACTGAAAGTGCCATAAAAAACAGAAGATAGGGCTTAATGTCATGAAATACTAGTAATATTGGATCTTCCAGTTGTGGAAAGGATGCAACAATTTTCCCCCTCTGAAGGCAGAGTGAAGAGTAAGAGATAGAGAAAGGGGAGCTTTGTATTTATCTCTAATATGCATCCTGCCACACAGAGGAACAGCAGCCAACAAAGTCAGATCAAAGCACTAGCTCTTCTTTCTGATGGTTTCTCACATCCCCCTCAACACAGTGCGTGACATGCACTGTCTGAGAAAACCAGGCACACTCTACCTGCCATCCACTGAAATTTCTTCATAAATCATTTACTAATACCCGATATTAACATATTCTTATACCTGCATAAGTATCCTTATATGCTACACGTGCATATGTGTAATATGAATTTATGCATATGTAAGATACTGAAGCGACTTAGCAGCAGCAGCAGCAAGATATGTATGCTGGAGAAGGAAATGGCAACCCACTCCAGTGTTCTTGCCTGGAGAATCCCAGGGATGGGGGAGCCTGGTGGGCTATTGTCTATGGCGTTGCACAGAGTCGGACACGGCTGAAGCGACTTAGCAGCAGCAGCAAGATATGTATGCATCTATACATATATAATGTTTATATATGCATATGTGTTATATATATTATGGTATGTATGGGCTTCCTTGATGTCTCAGATGGTAAAGAATCCGCCTGCCAATGCAGGAGACCCAGGTTCAATCCCTGGATCAGGAAGATCCCCTGGAGGAGGAAATGGCAACCCACTCCAGTATTCTTGCCTGGGAAATCCCATGGACAGAGGAACCTGGTGGGCTACAGTCCAAGGGATTGCAAAGAGTCAGATATGACTGAGCAACTAAGTGCAGCACAACATATGCATATTTATAAGCCCATATGTATACATATAAATTAAAGATTTACTGATTATCTTTCTTTCTCATGAGCATATAAACTCCATGGTAGCAGAAACCTTGTTATATTTACATTGCAATGTAAAGGAAGATGAAAGGTTATTGGCTAAATTTGGGTGCAGAAAATCTTTAAAATCTGTCTTCAACTTGTTTTTTCCTTATTAGTTTGTCTTGTAATGTGGATAAGAAAAAAGTGTTATTTCCTGATTACTTCTGCAAATGCATCATGTGATCTTCATGTATTACTCACAATAGAGAGACCTATGGTTCTAACAGAATGATACAATAACAGTTTGTGCAAAAAGTTGGCAAGAACTAAACACTATCTCTAAGAAAATCTATTGATAGATTAAGTGCTATTTGACAACTCAGGACGTTATACTATAAAGGCACTTGAAATAGAGGAAAAAGTAATTTTATGGTTATTGCTAGAAGGCTTTGTGAAATGATAGACTCTCCTTTGTTTCTTAATATAAAAGACACTTTTGATGGTCTTTCTAGAAGCTAGTTTTACTTTATTTGGTTAGTCATAGAAGATAGCGTGCATCTAACAAAAATATCTTTATATAGTTCTTTATCCAGGGAATGAATAATAGGTACACAAATAATTAAATGGAAATTTAGACCTTTAAAACTAATGCAAGAGATGAACCAGCACAATTTTGGTTAATGAAATAACACCAAATAAATGAGATATACTCATTATCCAATCCTTTAATTCAAGTGGGAAATCACAGGGAAACAGGGAAGGAAGAAAATTGTGTGTTTATTTGTGAATACCAAGTGTTTATAGGAAGATAAATATGCAGTTATGGCTGGAATGGGGAGAAATAGAGTGTAAGTTAAGCTAAGGCAGACTTTTGTTGAGGTTGAGAAAAAAGACTCAAAAGATATAAAATTATTAGTGATTTACATTCACTTTCTTTTGAGAATTAGATTGAAAACTTATCAATAATCTCAGATATGCAGATGACATCACACTTATGGCGGAAAGTTAACTGAAGAGCCTCTTGATGAAAGTCAAAGAGGAGAGTGAAAAGTTGGCTTAAAGCTCAATATTCAGAAAACTAAGATCATGACATCCAGTTCCATCATTTCATGGAAAATAGACAGGGAAACAATGGAAACAGTGGCTGACTTTATACTTTCGGGCTCCAAAATTACTGCAGATGGTGATTGCAGCCATGAACTTAAAAGATGCTTACTCCCTGAAAGAAAAGTTATGACCAAAAGTTTTATAACTTTTTAAAATTATTAAAAAGCAGAGACATTACTTTGCTGACAAAGTCCATCTAGTCAAGGCTATGATTTTTCCAGTAGTCAAGCGTGGATATAAGAGTTGGACTATAATGAAAGCTGAGCACCAAAGAATTGATGCTTTTGAACTGTGGTGTTGAAGAAGACTCTTGAGAGTCCCTTGGACAGCAAGGAGATCCAACCAGTCCATGCTAAAGGAAATCAGTCCTGAATATTCATTGGGAGGACTGATGTTGAAACTGAAACTTCAATACTTTGGCCACCCGATGCGAAGAACTGACTCACTGGAAAAACCCTGATGCTGAGAAAGATTGAAGGCAGGAGAAGGGGATTGCAGAGTATAAGACGGTTGGATGGCATCACCAACTCAATGGACATGAGTTTGAATAAACTCCGGGAGTTGGTGATGCAGGGAGGCCTGGCATACTGGGTTAGCAAAGGGTCGGACATGACGAGTGACTGAATTGAACTGAACACTCACTTTCTTTTGAGAATTAGATTGACAACTTAGTATAAAATCTTTTGCTTTAATTTGGTTCAACGTGTGCTTCATATTCTTTTTGACTTTGCTTTCTAACTGTTCTTAATAGAAGAAATGATACAATTTTGAAAGCGAATATTATTTCAAATTAAACAAACATTTCAGCTTATTCATTTTTTGACTAAACAATTTTAGGTAGGCATATTTGTGTGTGTATATACTTAAGGCATTACTGAACATGAGTGTTTGTCATAAGTGTATATGAAACAATTTTTATAGATTTGAGGGTTTTGTGTGGCTAATTGTGCAGGCACTACAGATCATTATGGGGTATTCACAAACATTTTGAGAATGGCAAGTCAGGGAAGAAATTATGTGCAAAAAGTATTTAACCTATTTTTCTTAATACATTCAGGTCAATACTATTTTTGGGTAAGTTCTCCACCTGCATATGAAGAATATCTATATCTATATGAAAATTATATAGTGTTCTACTTTGGTATATAACTTTAAAAGGATATTTGGAAAGCAAAGTAATGGTATATTCTAGAATAATACAATGGAAACATCAAGGATCAGAACAAATCAGTTTCAAAATTAATGAAAGGTACAGAAGCAGTTATATGAATCAATCTCTCAAATATATTTAGTCTGAAAAGTAAGATGCCTAATTTTCATCAGGTGTTGAGGTAAGAAATGTAAGACCAATTGAATCTTCACTTGTTCACATGTACTGTGGTGAGATTTGAATGTAAGGGTTCAATAGTCACCCGATTTTTACCCAGGGGCTGGCAGTATGAGTGAATGGTGGAAAATTGCCCATATGAAAAGAGTCATTAAAAAAAAAAAACTTTTTCCTAGAAATAAAGGAAGAATGGTAATGTTTCTTCTTGTCTCCATCAAGTTGAGCACAGAAAATTAAAATAAACATTTTCAATAAAGGCAAAATCATGGCAGCCTTTTTGGAAGAGAAGATAATTTTTTTGAAAAGTTATTAATCTGAAGTGATTCTAGTCTTCTGAATTTCTTTAAAGTAAAAATTCTGTGTCTAACATGACTTTATATATGACAGTTTAGGCCAATAGATACTTATTTGTGAGTAATGTGGGCTTCTTATGTCTAGGTTTTTTTTCTTTTTTAAGTGCAGTGTACAAGTTTGAAATTTTCAAAATTTCCTCAGCTTCTCTCCCTGCCTACACAGTCTTTGTTAGCCTCCACTCATTCCTCTACTTTCACTATCTGTGAGCCAATACCAAGTCACAGCTATTGCTTTTTACAACATATGTCTCTGAAAGTCTCTCACTGCACATGTCAAGGCAACACTCTTGAGCATATGTGAGTTATTTATCATCAAACAGATTTCATAGTAACAGGTGCATCCAGGGGACCCAAATGTATAAAAAAGACTAATTTCCTTCGTCCTCCTAAAAGACAGTGACTAAAAGTGATAAGATAATGGCCAGAATCCTAGACAACTAACAGCTTCCAGCAGAGGTAGCTCTTGAAGCTTTTACTAAACCCTGCAAGAGCAGTATGCAGTCATTGCAGGCAAAGGGGAAAGATGACAGAAATATATTAATAAACTCATACTCCTCTCTTAGAACAATGGAATGTTTAGACATAAAAGCACCCTTAGAGATGTTCTCATCCAACCTCCTTGTTTATAGGCCAAAAATAGGATGGATGGTTTGCCTAAACTCATAAGTTGTTCCTACAGAAACCAGATTAACACCTAGCCCAGGATTCTCTCATCCCAACACCATTCTATCTTTCTGTTATAAACAGCAGACATCTCAATTTTTGATCTCTTAACTGGGTAATTTCTTGAATATAGCTTTCTCCACTCTCTATTCATATTTATTACTTTCCTTTTCCTACTTCGAATTTGTGATATGATCTTTGTGCTTGTATGAAAAAAATGTTAAGTACACTACAAGGAATGATTTGAAAAGAATATTATCAGGCAGAAATTCTAGGCTGTGAAAATCATACCTGCAGTATAGTAGTATTTTCTCCTGGAAGCACCCATATGATCACTTGACACAAAATTAAAAATCAGCTGCTCCAGGAGAAGGGCTCTGCAGTTCCCATCAGGCCCTCATCACTGGTGGCTGAGCTCAAGAACACTTACTTACAGGGAGTGCAGAAATCAGCTCTGAACCTGGCCACTCTGCTGTGTTGTGTCACTTACTCAGACCGTGCATGACAAATCCTCAAATGCGTTTGGTGACATTTAGAGAGCACTGTGGACCCTGCCAATATGCCAGGCAATCAGAGTGTGCATGACAAATTATGAAACACATACTGTGAAAATTATGGACCTTGTCACAGTGCCAATCTGCTGCTGAAAACCTACTGCTGCTAGAAGTAATGTTGGCACAAATTTGTTGCTAAATTCAGTCATATTTCTCATTCAGTAATGGATTGATCTTAATGGTGAGTTGCTGTACCTGTTTAGGTTTCAAACAAGTGCTGTGGGGGCTAATGACCTCACCTGCTATTATAAGTAATCAGAGGAGATGAATACTTTTTCACCACTTGTCTCTGTTGATGGCTCTCATACACTTCTCTGTATCACACAAGGTTTACCTACAGGCCCCGAAATCTTGATCTCTTCAAAGATATTTTGGTTGTGAGCGAGTATAGCGTAAGAGCTATTTCTGTATGCACTAAAACATGGTGGGTATTTACATCTCAACTGTTTCTTAACACAGACAACATAATCCCTTTCCCTAAGATGCTTGCCTGGAGAGCTAATAGCAGCAGGAGATTGTGAACTGAAGTACAGGCAGTTCTAATTAACTGCCTAATTTATTGTAGGAGGGAAGAGTTAGAACCTGGACCAAGTTAGCATTAATACTCAGCAAATCACTGCACAAAATCTTTAAATAAAAACTACACTACTTTACTGACAAAGGTCCACATAGTCAAAGTATGGTTTTTCCAGTAGTCATGTATGGATGTGAGCGTTGGACCATAAAGAATGCTAAGTGCTGAGGAGTTGATGCTTTTGAACTGTGGTGTTGGAAGACTCTTGAGAGTCCCTTGGACTGCAAGAACATACAACCAGTCCATCCTAAAGGAAATCACTCCTGAATATTCATTGGAAGGACTGATGTTGAAGCTGAAGCTTCATTACTTTGACCACCTAATGCAAAGAACCAAGTCACTGGAAAAGACCCTGATGGTGGGAAAGATTGAAGGCAGGAGGAGAAGGGGATGACAGAGGATGAGATGGTTGTATGTCCACTGAGTCAGTGGACATGAGTTTAAGCAAGCTCTGGGAGTTGGTGATGGACAGGGAAGCCTGGTATGCTACTGTCTATGGGGTTGCAAAGAGTCGGACACGACTGAGTGACTGAAATGAACAAAACTGAACAGAACAGAAAAAGCTACTTCACAAACCCATGAATACAAACAACGACAGCAAATTTTCAGTAATCCAATGACAGAATAAGGATATAGGAGCTAAATATTCATAAAAATATATTCAAGGATACAGTCCCATAGCCTGATATAAATCAGAGTCAAATAATTTCTGTCTTTAATTTTTATTTTTGGCCATGCTGTGTGGCTTTCAGGATCTTAGTTCTCAGACCAGGGATCAAAACCAGGCCCCCTGTAATGGGGATGTGGAGTCTACTGGACTGTCAGGGAATTCCTATAATTTCTGCCTCTAGAAGCTGTACTTTTTAAAGATCTTTACTGATTTACATGGAAATAATGTATAATAATGTGAATTATAACTAATATGGTATTAATTTTATATGTGCAAAGCTGAAAGCTGTAATTTTTTTCAGGTACATAAAATGTTTTAATTTTATAATTGTGACTTTAATCTTATTTCCTTATTTTTGATTGGATTAGTCCGCATTTTATTTATAAGAAACGTGGACTTTTGTACAGTGATATCAATGATGCCTCATTTTTTAAATATCTTTTTTTATTTTGCAGAATTATCTTTAGAAAAAGAAAGTCCAAATCATGTTGAGCATTAGATAGATTAAAATAGTAATCATGACATGTATTTTTAGCACACTAAAAAAATAATGTGAATAGTGATCTCCAAAGCAGACCTATTTATATCAGACTTGCTAATAGTATATATGTGTCCCTTCCCTGGTTTTCAGTTTTCTGAGATCTAGATTCTCAGTTGTTTTAGCTGTTGTTGGCTTATGAGATCTACCTGTAACTTAGAATTTATGAATTCTGTGTGGATTATTAAAAAATAATTGTGGTCAAAACTCTGCATTTTTCTCTATTGAATAAACTTTAGTATGGTGCTTGTTAGATAGAAATCACAGATCCCTCAAAAGCATATCAACATTTGTAGCTGGTTTTAGTATGAAAAAATAAAGTGAAAACCCTGGTATAAAAGAGATTTGGCAAAATTAATAACTCCTGGATCTGGGGCTACCACCATATGGATATGGCCCATTGTGAATAATAGGAAAGGAAACAACAAAAAAGAGAGAAGGAAGGAGAAGTCTTTCCAGGTCTTTCCTTGCCTAATGCATGCTGAGGCTCTACTTTTTAGCTTCTGTCAATACCAGACGTCGTAAAAAGGAAGCCAAGATATGCCCTCTGACGAAATGTTCCTTTCCTCCGATGAAAAAAGAAGTCGACAAGGCAACGACCAGCTAGGTTCTCCCAGACTTCAAGAAGTCTGTCTGAACTGCCAGCTAGCAGCTCTACTTTCATATAAATGAGGATTCCCTAAAATTGAAGAAAGCTGAAGCTAAGTTTTAAAAATAAAAGCACAAGTCTTATAGCTAGGAAATAGCAATGAAAATTAGTGACATGGTTGTGTTTAGCAATCGGAACATTAATTTTCCTAAATATGAGAGGCTTTGTGTTTTGCCAAAAAGAGAGTCCAGGAGTCTGATTGGTGCCAAATGAAAAAATGGCAGCACTCCCTCCATCTATGTCTCTGATTATAAAACAGCAGGAGAGATCATTAGAGTAGCATACACGTTCTGCTTTGGGGCATATGTCAGGTTCAATACTGAGAGCAGATTTAAACTTTGCCAAGGATGCCAAGTACTTCTTCCTGTGACTTCTCCAACAGTGAGGTGCTGAGCTTGTGCTGCTGGCAGTTTTGCAGAAAACTGTGGTGGTGAGTGACACAGATGGTGTGGAGAGTCTGACATTGCATATTATTTACCAATCAGAAAATGACTCAGTTCTTTTATTCATGCAATTACAAAGGACCACCTGTACCAGTGTGTGTTGCCTGCTTATGGGCGACAGTAGGAAAAGGGCACATGCCCATTTGAAAGATAAACTCTTTCACTGTTCGTTATATATTTCTGTAGTTTCAGTACTGCCTTTATTTGTATTCAGTTTATGAGAATTCAATAGCATTTCTCTTCTCAGTACGATTCTGCCTAATGCCATTAGTGTAGAAGGAATTCAGTGTGAAGCTATACTTTCTAAATCTCATCTTATCAGTACATCTCCTGCAATATCAAAATGCTATATTGTAAAGTGATTTCCTTGTCTAACCTCTAAAGCCTTGTATCCTAAGCAATTTCAAATGAACTTTTCAGATATTTCTTGGGTGTACTTCAGATATTTATGAAATACCTTGATTATATAAAGACCTAAAAATGAGATTAAATGATATCTTCTTGACATTAAAAGTCAGGAAAGTAGCACTTCTTCACCACCTGTGGCAGATACTTTATAGATACTAACTTATATAATCATCTCAATAACTCTCTGAAGTAGACAGTGGTATTCCTCTGTACCAGTCAAGAATTTGAGACAGAGAACTTAAATAAATTTCCAGATTCACAGAGCTAATAAATGGTAGAGAAAGATTACAACCCATTGTGTGATTCTAAATTCTGCTCTATTTTCACAATGGTAAATAGCTTGCATTCTCCCAAAAGAGTGGTCTTATTCTGTGTTCATTAGGCTGCTGGATTGGTTTTTCCCCTAAAATGAAAATATATATTTATTATATCCGTCTATGGTAAAAAAATGACGATAAAGAAATACATAATAAATTGGAATTCTATTGTTATGCTATTCACACTTTCTTCTCCAACCGTAACTCCTACTGCCAAGAAATAGCTATGGTTAGGACTGGGAGGTATATAAATTTCAGCTTTATCTACAAATGTATACACACACATATTCATCACTAAGAACATGTTATTTCAAAAACCATTCACTAAATTGCATATTGTAGGTTTCTAGATCTAGGTCTAACTCACCCCCTTCTTCTTTATGTAACAATCTGCAGTATTCCATATTATAGCTAGGAGGATAATCCATTTTATTTAACCAAGTCTTATTGATCAATGTTTGGATTGTTTAAACTTTATTGCTAGTTTGTACAATGCTCAATGAACATCCCTTATTCCGTTAGATGCTACAAATTCTTAGAAGAGAAAATAATTTGTTAACATGTTAACTAAAATTTTTGATATAAAAGTTAAAATTGTTTTTAGAATTATATATCTTTTATGATTTCACTAATGTATAGACATGATTAGTTTTTAAATATTTGACAATTAGATAGGTAAAGTAGGCTTATCTTACTGTTTTCTAAATATACAATTTTAGTAATAAAAAGGCAGAGTAGCTTTGTTATACTTTTATTGACCATTTGTGTCTATTTTGTTGGTTTGTTTTCCCATGTTCTTTATCCATTTGAAATTTTGCTACTTTCTTTATTTTTCAAGAACATTTTACAGTAATTTTGTTATTACCACACATATTATTTTATATAAAAATATATAATATATAGCCACTTATGAATATGTTCCTAATTTCTCATGTATTTTTTGTATGTCTAAAATTTTTGAATAATAAATTACATATATTATTAGCAATTTTCAAATGTGTAGATTTAATTGTTAGTCGCTATGGATGTGAGAGTTGGACTGTGAAGAAAGCTGATCGCAGAAGAATTGATGCTTTTGAACGGTGGTGCTGGAGAAGACTCTTGAGAGTCCCTTGGACTGCAAGGAGATCCAACCAGTCCATTCTACAGGAGATCAATCCTGGGTGTTCATTGGAAGGACTGATGCTAAAGCTGAAACTGCAATACTTTGGCCACCTCATGCGACGAGTTGACTCACTGGAAAAGACTCTGATGCTAGGAAGGATGGGGGTGGGAGGGGACGACAGAGAATGAGATAGCTGGATGGCATCACCAACTCTATGGACATGAGTTTGAGTGAACTCCGGGAGTTGGTGATGGACAGGGAGGCTTGGTGTGCTGTGATTCATGGGATCGCAAAGAGTCCTACACGACTGAGCGACTGAACTGAACTGAAATGAAGTTGTGTCCAACTGTTTGAGATCCTATGAACTGTAGTCTGCTAAGCTCCTCTGTCCATGGAATTCTTTAGGACAGAATACTAGAGCGGTGTAGCCATTCCCTTCTCCAGGGAATCTTCCCAACCCGGGGATGGAACCCAGGTCTCCCGCATTGCAGGCAGATTCTTTACCATCTGAGTAGAAGGTAAACTCTACAAATATCAAAAGAAATCTTGTTATCCACTTCTACTCCCATTCTTATATCCTAGTTATAGCTATTATTAATGGTTTCTTATGCATTATTATTATTAAAAAAAATATTTACACTGGCTGTGTTGGATCTTAGTTGTGGCACACGAGATCTTCCCTGCATCATGCAGGGTCTTTTGTTATGACTCACGGATTCTCTACTTGCGGCACATGGGCTCTCTAGTTGTGGTGTGTAGGCTCCAGAGCTCACAGGCTCAGCAACTGCAGCTCACAGGCTTAGTTGCCCTGAGGCATGTAGGATCTTAGTTCCAGGCCAGGGATGGAACTCACATCTCCTGTGTTACAAAAGGACTATCCAATTAGTCCTTTATGTATTATTTTTTAAATATCTTTATTGTAGTATATTTATACACAGTAAACTGCATTTTTAAGGTGTACAATATGACAAAGCATAACCACAATTGCCTTTTCAATCTCTTTAAGAAAACTGGAGCTATCAAGGGAACATTTCATAAAAGGATGGGTACAGTCAAAAATAGTAATGGTAAGGACCTAAAAGAAGCAGAAGACATTAAGAAGAGGTGGCAAGAATACACAGAAGAACTATGCAAGAAAGGTCTTAATGACCTGGATAACCATGATGATATGGTCACTCACCTAAAACTGGATATCTTGGAGTGTGAGGTCAAGTGGGACTTAGGAAGTATTACTATGAATAAAACTAGTGGATGTGACAGAATTCCAGCTGAGTTATTTAAAATCAGTCCTAAAAGATAGTGCTGTTAAAGTGTTGCACTCAATATGTCAGCAAATTTGGAAAGCCCAGCAGTGGTCACAGGACTGGAAAAGGTCAGAATGTTTAAATCCCAAAGAAAGGTAATGACAAAGAATGTTAAACTACCATACAAAAAGCCTGCAAGCTGCAGTTGCTGAGCTCATGAGCTCTCATTTCACATGCTAGCAAGATAATGCTCAAAATCCTTCAAGTTAGGTTTCAACAGTATGTGAACCAAGAAATTCCAGATGTACAAGCTGGATTTAGAAAAGGCAGAGGAACCAGAGATCAAATTGTGAACATTCATTTTATCATGGAGAAAGCAAGGGAATTCCAGAAAAACATATACTTCTGCTTCATTGACTATGCTAAAGCCTTTGACTGTGTGGATCACAACAAACTGTGGACAATACTTAAAGAGATGGGAGTATGAGCCCACCTTAACTTGTCTTCTGAGAAACATGTATGCAGGTCAAGAAGCAACAATTAGAACCAGATGTGAAACAATTCGTTGGTTTAAAATTGGGATAGAAGTATGACAAGATTGCATACTGTTACCCTGCTTATATAACTTATATGCAGAGTACATCATGGGAAATGCCAGGAAGGACGAATCACAAGATAGAATCAAGATTTCCAGGGGAAATATCAACAGTCTCAGATATGCAGATGATACCATTCTAATGGCAGAAAGTGAAGAGGAACTAAAGAGCCTATTGATTAGGGTGAAAGAAGAGAGTGAAAAAACTGACTTAAAACTCAACATTCAAAAAACTAAAGTCATGACATGTGGTCCCATCATGTCATGGCAAATGGGGAAAAATTGAAAAAAGACACTATTTTCTTGGGATTCAAAATCACTGCAGATGGTGACTGCAGCCATGAAACTGAAAGATGATTACTCCTTGGAAGAAAAGCTCTGGCAAACTTAGACACCATATTATAAAGAAGAGACATCACTTTGCCGACAAATATCTGTCTAGTCAAAGCTGTGGTTTTTCCAGTAGTCATGTATGGATGTGAGAGGTGACCATAAAGAAGGCTGAGTGACAAAGAATTGATGCTTTTGAATTTTAGTGCTGGAGAAGACTCTTGAGAGTCCCTTGGACAACAAGGAGATGAAAACAGTCAGTCCAAAAGGAAATCAGCCCTGAGTATTCACTGGAAGGACTGATCCTGAAGCTGAAACTTCAATACTTTGGCCACCTCATGCAAAGAATTGATTTATTGGAAAAGACCCTGATGCTTGGAAAGGTTGAAGGCAAAAGAAGGGGGTTTCAGAGGATAATATGGTTGGATCACATCACTGACTCAATGGACATGAATTTAAGCAACCAGTGGAGGATGGCGGAGCCTGGCATGCTGTAGTTCGTAGGGTCACAAAGAATCAGACATGACAGTGACTGAACAACAAAAACAATCACATTTGAGGTGGTTAACCTGCCTGTTGTCCCCAAGAGTATTCTAGTTTTTGGCTATTTATATTTAGTGTGATTTTTTAAAACACTGTTAGCTGTAAGTTTATCATTTTGCTTTTTATTTTCTATTTGCTCCATTTCCTCTTGATACTTTTCCTCCTTTTCTGACATCTTTTATATTGTATTTTTTATTACGATTTATCTTTTTGTTCACTTATTACCTGTAATTCTATGTCAGCTGTATTTCTATTATGTTATTTGGTTCGTATTATGTGTATATATTTCACTTTTCACAGTCTCCCTTCATGTGATCTATATGTGTGTGTGTGTGTGTGTGTGTAAGGGCTTCCTTGGTTCATGTGGTAAAAAGACTCCCTGCAATGCGTGAGACCCGGGTTCGATTCCTGGGTTGGGAAGATCCCTGGAGATAAAATGGCAACCTACTCCAGTACTCTTGCCTGGAGAATCCCACAGACGGAGGAGCCTGGTAGGCTACAGTCCACGGGGTCACAAAAGAGACACGACTGAACGGCTTCACTTTCACATCTGTAGTATTATAAAGCTATATATATAAAGTGTTACCTAGGATCACACAGAGTCGAACATGACTAAAGCGACTTAGCAGCAGCAGCAGCATGGTAAAAGAACCTTTTAATAGTGTACTTCTATTTCTCCCTTCCCAGTTCAATTCAGTTCAGTTCAGTCGCTCAGTCGTGTCCGACTCTCCGCGACCCCATGAATCACAGCACGCCAGGCCTCCCTATCCATCACCAACTCCCGGAGTTCACTCAAACTCATGTCCACAGAGTCGGTGATGCCATCCAGCCATCTCATTCTCTGTCGTCCCCTTCTCCTCCCGCCCGCAACCTTTCCCAGCATCAGAGTCTTTTCCAGTGAATCAACTCGTCGCATGAGGTGGCCAAAGTATTGGAGTTTCAGCTTTAGCATCAGTCCCTCCAATGAACATCCAGGATTGATCTCCTCTAGAATGGACTGGTTGGATCTCCTTGCAGTATAAGGGACTCTCAAGAGTCTTCTCCAGCACCACAGTTCAAAAGCATTGATTCTTCGGCGATCAGCCTTCTTCACAGTCCAACTCTCACATCCATACATGACCATGGGAAAAACCATTGCCTTGACTAGATGGACCTTGGTTGGCAAAGGAATGTCTCTGCTTTTTAATATACTATCAAGGTTGGTCATAACTTTCCTTCCAAGGAGCAAGCGTCTTTTAATTTCATGGCTGCAATCAGCATCTGCAGTGATTTTGGAGCCCAAAAAAATAAAGTCTGACACTGTTTCCACTGTTTTTCCATCTATTTCCCATGAAGTGATGGGACCAGATGCCATGATCTTTGTTTTCTGAATGTTGAGCTTCAAGCCAACCTTTTCACTCTCCTCTTTCACTTTCATCAAGAGGCTTTTGAGTTCCTTTTCACTTTCTGCCATAAGGGTGGTGTCATCTGCATATCTGAGGTTATTGATATTTCTCCCAGCAATCTTGATTCCAGCTTGTGCTTCTTCCAGCCCAGCGTTCCTCATGATGTACTCTGCATATAAGTTAAATAAGCAAGGTGACAATATACAACCTTGACGTACACCTTTTCCTATTTGGAACCAGTCTGTTGTTCCATGTCCAGTTCTAACAGTTGCTTCCTGACCTACATACAGGTTTCTCAAGAGGCAGGTCAGGTGGTCTGGGATTCCCATCTCTTTCAGAATGTTCCACAGTTTATTGTGATCCACACAGTCAAAGGCTTTGGCATAGTCAATGAAGCAGAAATAGATGTTTTTCTGAAACTCTCTTGCTTTCTCCATGATCCAGCGGATGTTGGCAATTTGATCTCTGGTGCCTCTGCCTTTTCTAAAACCTGCTTGAACATCTGGGAGTTCACGGTTTACATACTGCTGAAGCCTGGCTTGGAGAATTTTGAGCATGACTTTACTAGCGTGTGAGATGAGTGCAATTGTGTGGTAGTTTGAGCATTCTTTGGCATTGACTTTCTTTGGGATTGGAATGAAGACTGACCTCTTCCAGTCCTGTGGCCACTGCTGAGTTTTCCAAATCTGCTGGCATATTGAGTGCAGCACTTTCACAGCATCATCTTTCAAGACTTGAAATAGCTCAACTGGAATTCCATCACCTCCACTAGCTTTGTTAGTAGTGATGCTTTCTAAGGCCCACTTGACTTCACATTCCAAGATGTCTGGCTCTAGGTCAGTGATCACATTATCGTGACTATCTTGGTCGTGAAGATCTTTTTTGTACAGTTCTTCTGTGTATTCCTGCCACCTCTTCTTAATATCTTCTGCTTCTGTTAGGTCCATACCATTTCTGTCCTTTATCGAGCCCATCTTTGCATGACATGTTCCCTTGGAATCTCTAATTTTCTTGAAGAGGTCTCTTGTTTTTCCTATTCTGTTGTTTTCCTCTATTTCTTTGCATTGATCACTGAGGAAGTCTTTCTTATCTCTCCTTGCTATTCTTTGGAACTCTGCATTCAGATGCTTATATCTTTCCTTTTCTCCTTTGCTTTTCGCCTCTCTTCTTTTCACAGCTATTTGTAAGGCCTCCTCAGACAGCCATTTCGCTCTTTTGCATTTCTTTTCCATGGGGATGGTCTTGGTCCCTGTCTCCTGTACAATGTCACGAACCTCCGTCCAGAGTTCATCAGGCACTCTATCAATCAGATCTAGTCCCTTAAATCTATTTCTCACTTCCACTGTATAATCAGACATTTTCTTTTGTATATATTGTAATATCTACATCACTCATATATTGTTTATAGTGAACTATTGTTTAAATATATTTAAATAATAAGACAAATCATACATATTTATCCACATAATTATTATTGTATAGTTTTTTTTTTGGTATATTTCTACTTCTACCTGGAGTCACTTTCCTTCTATCAGAGGAATTTCCTTTAATATTTCTTACAGTATTCATCTGCTGCAATGAATTGTTTCTGCTTTTGTGCATCTACAATTATTTTTTTGTCCCGTTCCTTGAAAAATATTTTTTTCTGAGCTTAAAATTCTAGGTGGATATTTTAAATACTTTAAGTGATTGACCTACTGTCTTCTTATTTACATTATCGTCAATGAGAAATTTACTGTATATATTTTTTTCTTCTCTGAATGTCTCTTTTTGTCTTACTGCCTATTGGATTATCTCTTTATTATTCATTTTTATCAATTTATAGTATGCCTTATTGTGTTTTTCCCCCCCCCATTTTTCTTGGGCTTGGAATTTATTGAGCTGTTTCGGTCTCTGGGTGTATAGTTTTCATCAAAATTGGACAAATTTTCCTCATTACTTCTTCAAATATTTTGCCTATCTTCCTCTCTCCTTTCTATCACTGGTTACAATTATATGTTTACTAGGATGCTTGAAGTTCTCTCGCTGGAGGCAGATTCCCTTATTAAGAACTCTTCTCTCTGTGTGTGTTTCATTTTCCTATTATTATGTATTCAAGCTCATCAATCTAATGAACTGGTTTATACTGTTGTTCTCTGAAGAAGGAAAGGGCCACCTACCCTACTATTCTTTCTTTTAAATCCCATGAACAGATGAGCCTGGCAGGCTACTTGTTCATGGGTTCACAAAGAGTCAAACATGACTGAGTGACTGAGCACATAGTGTTGTTATTTCTAATCAGTGGATTTTTTTGTATCAGATTTCGTAGTAGTTTTCATCTCTGGGTTTTATATATGCTGTTTAGAGTTTTCATATCTCTGCTAACTTTTAGCATATGTGAAATATAACGATAGAAACTTCTAATTTTCCTGTTTCCTAATTCTTACATGTGTGTCAGTTCTAGCTAAATTTCAGCTAATTGATTATTCTCATTACAAGTTGTGTTTTCCTGCTTCCTTTTATGCCTCATAATATTTGGTTAGACTCAGGCTTGTAAATTTTATTTTGTTGAGTGCTAGACATTCTTGTAGTCCTATAAATATTCTTGAGTTCTGGAATGTGGTTACGTTTCTAGAAAAGAGTTTCATTCCTTTCTAGTCTTGCTTTTGTGATTTTTCTAGGCAGTTACAGAAGAGGAATCAGTCTAGGGTTAATCTCTCTCCACTGCTGAGGCAAGATCTTCTTGAATATTCTGCTTAATCCTCCATGAATTATGAATTATTCTAGCTGGATAGTGGGAAAAAGCACTATTGCTCACCCTATGTGATATCTGGTCACTCTTCCCTCCAATGTGCTTGCATTGTTCTTTCCCTTAAATTGAGTAGCTTCTTCCCATGCATGCAATCATCAATATTCTCTTGAATACTCAAAGGAGACTGTCTTCAGGTTTCTTGGATTTTCTCTGTGTATTCATGCATGCATGCTATCGCTTCAGATTTATCAGACTCTGTTACCCTACGGATGGTGGCCTGCAAGACTCCTATGCCCATGGGAGTCTCCAGGCAAGAATACTGGAGTGGGCTGCCATGCACCGCTCCAGGTGATCTTCCTGTCACAGGGACTGAACCCACATCTCTTATGTCTCCTGCATTAGCAGGTGGATTCTTTACCATTAGCACCTCTTGGGAAGTCCACTCTCTGTGGATAGTCCTCTTCTATCATTACTATGACCTGAAAACTCTAGCCTCCTTTGGTGTCCCTAAATATATAGCTTCATTTCCTTAACTAAAGGCAACTACTCAGCTCTACCTGCTTTCCCCGTTCCCTTCATTGTAGTGTGTAATCTCTCGAGGTAGTGAAAGTGAAAGTCACTCAGTTGTGTCCAACTCTTTGCGACCCCATTCTCCTGGCCAGAATACTGACATGGGTAGCCGTTTCCTTCTCCAGAGGATCTTCCCAAACCAGGGATCCAACCCAGGTCTCCCGCATTGCAGGCAGATTCTTTAAAAACTGAGCTATGAGGGAAGCTAAGACAATGAAATGGAGAAGGCAATGGCAAACCACTCCAGTACTCTTGCCTGGAGAATCCCACGGATGGAGGAACCTGGTAGGCTGCCATCCATGGGGTCGCACAGAGTCAGACAAGACTGAAGTGACTTAGCAGCAGCAGCAGCATGTCAATGAAAAAAGGGTGGATTGTTTCCTGTTTCTCAGGGATAACTGTCCTCCACTCCTGATGTCTTTTGCCTTGGAAACTGTTGATTCATATATTTTGACACTTTCCCCCTTCTGGTTGTTTCAAAAGAAAGGCCATATCCGGTTCCTGTTTTTCTTACTTGTCCAGAATTGGAATTCATACAATTTTCCTTTAAGATTTGAAGTCAAATTGTTTTGACCTACTCTTAAAACCCTCTTGTGGCTCATTTTTCTCTTAATGTAAACCCTAAACTTCTCATTAATGCCACAGAGCCTTATATAATTGGCTCCTGCCTGCTTTCTGGCCTTATACCCCAGTCATCCAGGAAATTCATATATGTAGCAGAGGAAAAATTCTCTTTCTTCTTTCTCTCTCTTTAAAATGAAAGCTATAATAGTTTTATATGTATTGTTTTTAGTTTGCTTTTTCCAATTAGTAATATAGCCTGTAGATAGTTATATCTCAGCACTTAAAAATTTACCCTTTCTTGTTAATGGCTGTATTTTATTTCATGGATGAAAATTTAATTGGATAAATTATAATACATTTTGATGAATTTTTTATTCCATCCAGAAACATTATAAACTTTTCCTGACCTTAAAAATTATAGTTTTGCAAATAGGGGTTTGGACAAAGGTTTTATTATTTTGGCCTCCTGTATATTGTCAACTAATGAGACTAAGGTGGAAAATTTTTCTTGTTTCCAAATTCAAAGTCTTGTGTAGACATAAAAATTTGATTTTCTGAATTTAACTTGCTATATCAACAATAATTACTCCTTCTAAAAAAGAGTCCATTCAAGAGAATGTCCCTTTTGGAAATTCCTCTATAAGAACTATGGATACAAGTGATTGTCCTAACATCTCTAGGGAAAGAGGAATTACCTTGGTTTATGAATAGTTCAAGCAATACTTTCATATAGAAGTGATCCACATGCTTTAATATACATGTATGTATTTTCTGTTTTATGTATAAATATATTAGATATATAAATATGTATATATCACATATATCACAGAATACACAGAAGAGCTATACAAAAAATATCTTAATGATCCAGATAACCATGATGGTGTGATTATTCACCTAGAACCAGATATCCTGGAATGCAGTCAAGTGGGCATTAGGAAGCATCATTATGAATAAAGCCAGTGTAGGTGATGGAATTCCAGTAAAGCTATTTCAAATCCTAAAAGTGCTGCACTCAATATGCCAATGATGTGGAAAACTCAGCAGTGACACAGGACAGGAAAAGGTGAGTTTTCTTTCCAATTCCAAAGATAGGCAATGCCAAAGAGTGTTCAAACTACTGCACAATTGCACTCATCTCACAAGCTAGCAAAGTAATGCTCAAATTCTCCAAGGTGGGCTTCAACAGTATATGAACAAAGAACTTCCAGATATTAAAGCTGGATTTAGAAAAGGCAGAGAAACCAGAGATCAAATTGCCAACATTTGTTGGATCATAGAAAAAGCAAGAGAATTATAGAAAAATATCTACTTTTGCTTTATTGACTATGCCAAAGCCTTTGATTGTGTAGATCACAACAAACTGTGGAAAAATTTTCAAGAGTTTGTAATAATAGACCACCTCATCTGCCTCCTGAGATATCTTTAGGTCAAGAAGCGACATTTAGAACTGGACATGGAACAATGGAGTGGATCCAAATTGGGAAAGGAGTAGGTCAAGGCTGTATATTGTCATCCAGCTTATTTAACTTATTTGCAGCATATCATGTGAAATGCTGGGCTGGATGAAGCACAAGCTGGAATCAAGATTGTCAGGAGAAATATCAATAACCTCAGATATGCAGATGACACCACATTTTATGGCAGATTGCAAAGAAGAATTAAAGAGTGAATGACGAAAGTGAACTTTCTTGATGAAAGGGAAAGAGGAGAGTGAAAAAACTGATTAAAACTCGACATTCAAAAAACAAAGATCATGGCATTCATTCCCATCAGTTCAATTCAGTTGCTCAATCATATCTGACTCTTTGTGTCCCCATGGACTGCAGCATGCCAGTCCTCCCTATCCATCACCATCTCCCAGAGCTTAGTCAAACTAATGTCCATTGAGTCAGTGATGCCATCCAACCATCTCATCTGTCGTCCCCTTTTCTTGCTGCCTTCAACATTTCCCAGCATCAGGGTCCTTTCCAATGATTCAGTTCTTCACATCAGATAGCCAAAGTATTGGAATTTCAGCTTCACATCAGTCCTACTGATGAATACTCAGGACTGATTTCCTTTTGCATTGATTGTTCTAATCTCCTTGCCATCCAAGGGACTCTCAAGAGTCTTCTCCAACATCGCAGTTCAAAAACATTAATTCTTCAGCTCTCAGCTTTCTTTATGGTCCAACTCTCACATTCATATATGACTACAGGAAAAATCATAGCCTTGATTAGATGGATGAAACACTAACTGGAATCAAGATAGCTGGGAGAAATATGCAGATGACACCACCCTTATGGCAGAAAGTGAAGAAGAACTAAAGAGCCTCTTGATGAAAGTGAAAGAGGAGAGTGAAAAAGTTGGTTTAAAGCTCAACATTCAGAAAATTAAGATCATGGCTTCTGGTCCCATCACTTCATGACAAATAGATGGGGAAACAGTGGAAACAGTGGCTGACTTTATTTTTCTGGGCTTCAAAATCACTGCAGACAGTGACTGCAGTCATGAAATTAAAGAACGCTTACTCCTTGGAAGGAAAGTTATGACCAACCTAGACAGCATATTAAAAAGCAGAGACATTACTTTGTCAACAAAGGTCCATCTAGTCAAGCCTATCATGTATGTATGTGAGATTTGAACTATAAAGAAAGCTGATCACCGAAGAACTGATGCTTCTGAACTGTGGTGTTGGACAAGACTCTTGAGAGTCCCTTGGACTCCAAGGAGAGCCAATCAGTTCATCCCAAAGGAAATTAGTCCTGGGTGTTCATTGTAAGGACTGATGCTGAAGCTGAAACTCCAATATTTTGGCGACCTGATGCAAAGAGCTGACTCCTCTGAAAAGACCCTGATGTTGGGAAAGATTGAAGACAGGAGGAGAAGGGGATGACAGAGGATGAGATGGTTTGATGGCATCACCAACTTAATGGACATGAGTTTGGGTAAACTCCGGGAGTTGGTGATGGACAGGGCGGCCTGGTGTGCTGTGGTCTGGGGTCGCAAAGAGTCAGACACGACTAAGCGACTGAACTGGCTAGATGGACCTTTGTTGGCAAAGTAATACCTCTGCTTTGTACTGTGCTGAAAGGTTGTTGCTGAACCACAGAAAGACGCTGGGATTCTTGGCCTCCAGAGGAGAAGAATTCAATCCAGGGCCAGAGACAAGTCTTGATCGCTCAGAGCGTTTGTGTAATAAAGTTTTATTAAAGTATAAAGGAGATAGAGAAAGCTTCTGAGATAAGCATCAGAAGGGGGCAGAAAGAGTACCCCATTGCTAGTGTTAGCAATGGAGTTATATACTCTCCAATTAGTTATTACAGTGAATCAAAAGAATGTCTGGAGGTTGTAAAGACCTTCCTAGAATTATTCCCATAATTTACATTTTAAGATAACAGGATTAGCCAGAAGGTGTTTTCCAGAGGATGTCCTCAAGCAGGATACATTATTGTTATACAATCCAAAGGAATGTAGAGGGGAAAAAAGTTTGTCCTTTCTTCCTTCTTGAGAATTCCAGGCCCTTCTCTCCTTGGGGACCCCTGGACTTCTTATCAATCTGTTTAGGAATTGACTCTCTCATTTCCCCCTTTTCTTTTAGGAGAATTATTTTGCCAAGGGAAAGGGTCGTTGTTTTCATTTCATAACTACTTCATGCTGTTTAAGGGCATGGTCCCTAAATTGTTGAGGCAACATAGTCTCCTAACCCTCATATTGAGGGTCTCTGATCCAGGGGCACCAAGTAATAGTTGGAGGAGGATGTCGCACCTGTAGGAGCTGGGACAACCATTTGTAAATTAAAAGCTTTTAGATGGTTAGAAAACCCCATTATACAGTTACAGACATAAGGCAAAATAGTCACTAAACCAAGTTAAAATCAAAATGAAAAGTCACATTTTGTCCATAGTTCAGTTCAGTCGCTCAACCGTGTCTGACTCTTTGCAACCCCATGAACCGCAGCACCCCAGGCCTCCCTGTCCATCACCAACTCCCAGAGTTTACCCAAACTCATGTCCATCGAGTTGGTGATGCCATCCAGCCATCTCATCCTCTGTCATCCCCTTCTCCTCCTGTCTGCAATCCATCCCAACATCAGGGTCTTTTCCAGTGGGTCAATTCTTGGCATGAGGTGGTTAAAGTATTGGAGTCTCAGCTTTAGCATCAGTCCTTCCAGTGAACACCCAGGACTGATCTCATTTAGAATGGACTGGTTGGATCTCCTTGCAGTCCAAGGGACTCTCAAGAGTCTTCTCCAACACCACAGTTCAAAAGCAACAATTCTTAGAGCTCAGCTTTCCTCACAGTCCAACTCTCGCATCCATACATGACCACGGGAAAAACGACAGACTTGATTAGACGGACCATTGTCAGCAAAGTAATGTCTCTGCTTTTTAATATGCTATCTAGGTTGGTCATAACTTACCTTCCAAGGAGTAAGAGTCTTAATTTCATGGCTGCAATCACCATCTGCAGTGATTTGGGATCCCCCCAAAATAAAGTCTGACACTGTTTCCATTGTTTCCCCATCTATTTGCCATGAAGTGATGGGACCAGATGCCATTGTTTTAGTTTTCTGAATGTTGAGCTTTAAGTCAAAATTTTAACATTCCTCTTTCACTTTCATCAAGAGGCTTTTGAGTTCCTCTTCACTTTCTGCCATAAGGGTGGTATCATCTGCATATCTGAGGTTATTGATATTTCTCCCGGCAATCTTGATTCCAGCTTGTGCTTCTTCCAGCCCAGCGTTTCTCATGATGTACTCTGTATATGAATTAAATAAGCAGGGTTACAATATACAGCCTTGATGTACTCCTTTCCCTATTTGGAACCAGTCTGTTCCATGTCAAGTTCTAACTGTTGCTTCCTGACCTGCACATAGGTTTCTCAAGAGGCAGGTCAGGTAGTCTGGTATGCCCATCTCTTTCAGAATGTTCCACAGTTTATTGTGATCCACACAGTCAAAGACTTTGGCATAGTCAACAAAGCAGAAACAGATCTTTCTCTGGAACTCTCTTGCTTTTTCGATGATCCAGCGAATGTTGGCAATTTGATCTCTGGTTCCTCTGACTTTTCTAAAACCAGCTTGAGCATCTGGAAGTGCATGGTTCACATATTGCTGAAGCCGGGCTTGGAGAATTTTAAGCACTACTTTACTAGCGTGTGAGACAAGTGCAATTGTGCAGTAGTTTGAGCATTCTTTGGCATTGTCTTTCTTTGGGATTGGAGTGAAAACTCACCTTTTCCAGTCCCATGACCACTGCTGAGTTTTCCATATTTGCTGGCATATTGAATACAGCAGTTTCACAGTGTCCTCTTTCAGGATTTGAAATAGCTCAACTGGAATTCCATCACCTCCACTAGCTTTGTTTGTAGTGATGCTTCCTACATCACTTGACTTCACATTTCAGGATGTCTGGCTCTAGGTGAGTGATCACACTATCATAAATATCTGAGTTTTGAAGATCTTTTTTTGTACAATTTTTCTGTGTATTATTGCCACTTCTTCTTAATATCATCTGCTTCTGTTAGGTTCCTACAATTTCTGTCCTTTACTGAGCCCATCCTTGCATGAAATGTTCCCTTGGTATCTCTAATTTTCTTGAAGACATCTCTAGTCTTTCCCATTCTATTATTTTCCTCTATTTTTTTGCATTGATTGCTAAGGAAGGCTTTCTTATCTTTCCTTGCTATTCTTTGGAACTATGCATTCAAATGGGTATACCTTTCCTTTTTCTCCTTTGCTTTTCACTTCCCGTCTTTTCACAGCTATTTGTACGACCTCCTCAGACAGCCATTTGGTTTTTTGCATTTCTTTTTCTTGGGGATGGTCTTGATTCCTGTCTCCTGTACAATGTCACAAACCTCCATCCATAGTTCATCAGGCACTATGTCTATCAGATCTAGTCCCTTAAATCTATTTCTCTCTTCTACTGTATAGTCATAAGGATTTGATTTAGGTCATACCTGAATGGTCTAGTGGTTTTCTCCACTTTCTTCGGTTTCCATCTGAATTTGGCTATAAGGAGTTCATGATCTGAGCCACAGTCAGCTCCTGGTCTTGTTTTCGCTGACTGTATAAAGCTTCTCCATCTTTGGCTGCAAAGAATATAATCAATCTGATTTCAGTTTCGACCATCTGGTGATGTCCATGTGTAGAGTCTTCTCTTGTGTTGTTGGAAGAGGGTGTTTGCTATGATCAGTGTGTTCTCTTGGCAGAACTCTTTTTGCCTTTGCCCTGCTTCTTTCTGTACTCCAAGGCCAAATTTGCTTGTTATTCCAGGTGTTTCTTGACTTCCTACTTTTGCATTCCAGTCCCCTATAATGAAAAGGACATATTTTCTGGGTGTTAGTTCTAGAAGGTCTTGTAGGTCTTCATAGAACTCTTCAACTTCAGCTTCTTTGGCATTACTGATCGGGGCATAGACCTGAATTACCGTGATATTGAATGGTTTGCCTTGGAAATGAACAAAGATCATTCTGTCGTTTTTGAGATTGCATCCAAGTACTGAATTTCAGACTCTTTTGTTGACTATAATGGCTATTCCATTTCTTCTAAGGGATTCCTGCCCACAGTAGTAGATATAACGTTCTAAAGAACCTTAGAAGCCTTTTAAGTATCTGAAGGCCAAACCATTTTATCTGTTTGGGCCTGCTGAGTCTCAGCTATAAGTTTATATTAAATGCTAGGCAAGTTCCCCATAACATGGAATCCAAATTCCGACAGTAGCCCATTCCCCAAAATCCTCTCAATTGCCTTAAAGTCATAGGTAGGGGATGATTTAGTATAGGTTTAAGTCTCTTGGGGCCTATGCCCCTAGTCCCTTCTGATATGATTAGGCCCATATATCTAACAGATTGTTGACAAACCTTTTCTCTTGATGCCTTGTAACCGCAGCCTGCCAGAAAGTTTAAGAAGTCTTCTGAGGCTCATGAACAAGCTTTCTCTCTCTCAGTACAGAGCAAAATATCATCTACATATTGTAACACCACAGCTTCAGAGTTATTGAAGTTTTGTAAATCCCGTGACAAACTTTGTCTTAATAAGTGAGGACTGTTATGAAATCCCTGGGACAAAACTGTCCAGGTTAACTGAGAAGCTGGCTGTGTAGGGTCTTCAAAGGCAAATAGAAATTGACTTTTCCCCACCAAAGGTACTGAATAGAAGGCATCTTTCAAATCAATTAGTGAGAAATATTTGGCTCGTTCCAGAATTTCGGATAATATAGTGTAAGGATTAGGCACCATGGGGTGTAAAGGAACCACAGCCTCATTTATTATTTGTAAATCTTGAACTAGTCTCCATTTACCATTTGATTTCTTTATACCCAAAATAGGAGTGTTGTTTGGGCTGTTACAGTGAATTAATTGTCCCTGCTCCATTAAATTTTCGTTGATGGGTTTTAACCCTTTCTTAACCTCAGGTTTCCATGGATACTGCTTCTTATGTGGAAATATGTGTGGGTCTTTGAGCTTGACAACTACAGGAATAGCATTTTGTGCTTGACTCACAGATATTCCTTCAGCCCATACTGTGGGATTTACATTTTGTTTCATTAAAGGGACAGAAACAGAGGGCTCCATATTCATGAAAACAAAGGCATGGGCCTTGTTCAGTATATCCCTTCGTTAAGTGGGTGAGGGAGACTCTGACACGATCAGAAACTCGTGTGAATATAGCACAGAGTCCCAGTCACAACTTACAGAAAAACTGAAGTAATACTTTTTGCTTCGTCCAGACCGTCCCATTACAGAAGTAGATTGGGAAGAAAGTGGACCAGGGGCTTCAGTAAGCACAGAGCAAGTTGCCCCAGTATCTCAAAGGCTTCAGTAAGCACAGAGCAAGTTGCCCCAGTATCTCAAAGGAAATCGATGGACTGGCCCCCCCACAGTTATGAATACCCAGGTTTCCTCAGGTGTAATTAGGACAGGAGCTTGTGTGGGGACCCCCAGGCACGTTCACTCCTGATTGTCTTGAGAGTCTGACCCCTGAAACCTACGCCTCTGGGGACAGTCTCTCCTTCAGTGTGGTCCCTTACAGACCGGACATGGAGCCGGGGGCGGCTTGGATACCTGAGGACAATCCCGCTTGAGGTGCCCCTCCTTTCCACAGTAATAGCAAGCCCATTCCTTTTCACCTGGGTCCTTCTGGGCATTTTTCTCAGGCTGTTTAAGAATTGTCCTTACAGCCATTGTGAAGGCTTCTGCATGTTCCTTTGTCTTTTTCTGCCTTTCTTTCTTTCCCTCATATTCCCTACCATAATAGACTGTCTGAGCCAGTTGTAACAGATTATCTAAAGACTGATTTGGTCCATATGCCCATTTTAATAGCTTACAGTGGATATCTGGAGCCGACTGAGTGAGAAATCTATCTTTTAAGATCACTTTTCCCTCTTCACTTTTGGGATCAATCTCAGTGAATCTGCGAAGGGCTTCTCTCAGTCTCTCTAGGAATTTACCAGGAGCTTCCTTCTCCTCCTGTTCTATGTTTTCCAATTTGCCATAGTTTAAAGGCTTAGCACGCACCTGCCTGAGTCCTTCAAGAATACATCCGACAAAATGACTCTGAGCCCATATTTCTTTAGCTGTGCTGTAGTCCCAGTCTGGTTCTGTTATTGGGACCGCCTGATTCCCAGTGGAGAGGGCAGTTATCTCATCCTCCCTCTTCCCTACTGATTCATTACCAAGCCATTCATCTCCACAAGCAACCGCTTTTCCCAAAACTCGAGTTTTTGAGTCAGGAGTCAGTGTTTGTCCCAAGATATACATCACATTCTTCCAAGTAAGGTCATAAAGAAGGGTAACACCTTTAAAAGTTCTAATACATTTTTCTGGGTCCTCTAAATAGTCTCCCAGATCCTCCTTGATTCTTTGTGTTTCTTGATAAGAAAAAGGCTTATTAACTCTCATAAACTATTTCTCCCGGTGGGTGCTTCATGAAGAGGCAACAGCTTGTTTGGCTGTTCCTCAGTCTCTCTGGCTGCTCTGTGCATATGATCCCGGGGATAGATTGGAGAAACCTGCTTTTCTTTATGTCTTTGTCTCCTGTCCTCCATCTCATCTCTTACTTTGATGGTTTGAGTTTCTATTGAAACCAGAGTAGTCTGAGGTCATACTGAGAAGGAGTTGTTTGGACGTCTACTTGGGCAGTTTGAATCTCAGTCTGGGTTTTTACTGAGACCAAGGCAACCCTTCTTGGTGGGGTTCTCTGACTTCCAGTTTGCTCAGTTTGGAGCCCCGGGTATGGTGGCAAAGTAGGAGAACAGAAGGGAGCTGAAGGTGTCACACCCAAATCTATACCCTTAGGGCACAAGTCTGGCATATTTTGCAGAGAGAAAAAAGGCAACACATATGCTACTTCTACCCATTTCCCTTGTTTTCTACAGAACCGGTCTAATTGTAAAACAGTATTTTACTTCAGTGACCCTCCAACTGGCCACCATTTGCCGTCCTCCAGTGGGTACCATGGCCATGAAGTATCACATAGGAAGACCAGGTGTGTCTTCTTTAAGCCCTGGGGATCAAATCTATCCCAGTTTTTCAGGATACTGTTCAACGGAGTGAGGCTGGAATTATTAGCTCCCATTTGTAAGAGAGAAGAAAAGCGACCAGTGCCATCTTTCTTCCAAAGGCGTCCCTCCCTGCTCTAGATGAGGATGTAAACAGACTTCACACCAAAGCTTTTCTTTCCTGGTCGGATTTAGTCTGTCCCTTACTGATGTAGGCGTCATACTTGTCCCTCCTGGTTCTACCACCGAGACAGGGTGGGGATGCACCAGGGGTAGACCTGATGGCATCCCTGACTGATGTCCAGCTCCTCACCATTAAAACCTTGCTTGCCGTTGATGCCACCCAGGGTTTAATCAGAGTAACCTTCCGGAATGCTTCCCAGGCTAAGAGCAACCCCGAGTATATTCCTGACCACAATAAGACCAATATGAACATAAAACTGAGATGTTCCTTTCAAGCGTCACCACACCGGTATAAGAGCCTCCTCTGGTCCACTAAGAGCCAGCATTACCAAAGGAAAAAAACTGCAGTTCCAATCTGAGTAACCTTTAACCTCAGAGACGCTCTTGTAGCTAGAGCTCCATCTAACTTCCGAACTTTCGATTCATGGCGAGGCTAGGCGCTTCCTGACTACCAGTCCAAGTTTGGGACCTAAGTAAGAGTACACAGTAACAGCATAGATCACAAGTCCCTTGAAAGTCTATGATCCGACAGATAGGTTAGTATTTCTAATTCTCAGTGTCACGCGAGTGTATGTTCCTCGGTTCTGTCTCATCCACAACAAAGATTTGGAGTAACGGACATTAAAGCCCTCAGTGTGTCACAGCTCTTGGGTCTTGGACAGACCGTGTTATAGCTCTCAGGTCTCAAATGGACTGTGTTACAGCTCTTAGGTAAATCAGTGTTACAGCTCTGTATTACAGCCCCATTTTATTTAGATAATAACAGGAAAATCCATCCTTTAGGCAGCGTGAGGACATGTCTACCCAAAGACGCAAAGAGAAGAGTGCCCCAGTGTGTGTGTGTGTGGGGGGGGGGAGTGGGAGAGAGAGAGAGAAAGAGTGGGAGAGAGCTTTGTCTCCTCTTTATGTATATATATATATATATATATATATATTTTTTTTTTCCCCTTGTGCCTGCCCTATGTAAATTGGGTTAGCCAGGAATGTTGTTTGTTCTACCTGAGGTCCTCACTCCAGTGCTCAGACCTGTCTTTGTTCTATTTTCATGGGTTTTTCTCTTCCTTATCTTTTAGGAGTCCACCGCCATTCTGGACTCCTTTTCCCTATTCTAACTACCTAACACCTAGGAGTTATGGTGAGTAATGGTCAAAGAGACTGAAAAATTTGACCAAGAAAGGAGAGTTCAGTCCACACACTTTGCCCATTTCTGGTTGGTCCTTGAAGAAGACATTGGGAGCCTCTTGGCTTTGGCAGGTTGGTATAAACCCCCGACAAGTTTCTACCATAAGCCGTATGAAGTCACTGTGGAACCGCAGAACAGGGCTTCTCACTTGTTTTGCACAGGGCGTTTCATTCATGCAAGCACACCGTAGAGTTAGTAAAGTACAGCAGAAAACGTGTTCGCTAGGAGAACAAAGAACTAGAGCTCCAAGCATCCTTACATTGTTCTGAAGAATCCCAGACAAGCCCCCAAGATGAAAGATTGTTGCTGAACCACGAAAAGAGACCTGGATTCTTGGCCTCCGGAGGAGAAGAATTGAATCCAGGGCCAGAGACAAGGCTTGATTGCTTAGAGCTTTTGTATAATAAAGTTTTATTAAAGTATAAAGGAGACGGAAAAAGCTTCTGACATAGGCATCAGAAGGGGGCAAAAGGAGTACCCACTGCTAGATCCTAGCTGGATGTTATATAGTCACCAGCAGTCTGTTAATGAAAGAAAGGAATGTCTTAAAACTCAAAATGGCACCAGGCCCCTTATCCATAAGATGTATTTTGGGATAATTTGGGCACCACACGAGTCATCCCGGGCCATAAAACGATTGACTTGAATCTTGTAGAAGGGCAGATTACCATGCAAATAGTTTTGTTTACATAGATTAGGGGAACAATGTCTGAATATAACATAATGGTTTGTCAAGTAGGTTCTGAGTCATTAGGTGAACTGACTTGAAGACAGAGTCTGGGGTAAATGCATAGTACATTAACATAGCTTAAGACAAACATTTCCATAAGAAAAATGTATTGGTTAACTCAAGGTTTGAGAATAGTTAACTTCAGGTGAAACCAGGTGTCATTATGGCAACACAGTGTTTTAAGAGAAACCTCCTTTTTTTTATTTTTTAAGTAATTAATTTATTTTTTATTGGAGGCAAATTATTTTACAATATTATATTGGTTGGTTTTGCCATATATTGACATGAATTCGCCCCGGGTTTACATAAGTTCCCCCTCCTGAACCCCCCTCCCACCTCCCTCCTCCCTTTATCCTCCCTGTGGGTCATCCCCACACGCCAGCCCCGAGCATCCTATAACATGCATCGACCCTGAACTAGTGATTCATTTCACATATGACAAGATAAGTGTTTCAATGCCATTCTCCCAAATCATCCCACCCTCACCCTCTCCCACAGAGTCCCAAAGACTGTTCTATACATCTGTGTCTCTTTTGCTGTCAAGTATACAGGGTTATCATTTGCATCTTTCTAAATTCCATATATATGCATTAGTATACTGTATTGGTGTTTTTCTTTCTGGCTTACTTCACTCTGTATAATAGGCTCCAGTTTCATTCACCTCATTAGAACTGATTCAAATGTATTCTTTTTAATGGCTGAATAATACTCCATTGTGTATATGTACCAAAGCTTTCTTATCCATTCGTCTGCAGATGGACATCTAGGTTGCTTCCATGTCCTGGCTATTATAAGCAGTGCTGCGATGAACATTGGAGTACACGTGTCTCTTTCAATTCTGGTTTCCTCCGTGTGTATGCCGAGGAGTGCGATTGCTGGATCATATGGCAGTTCTATTTCCAGTTTTTTGAGGAATCTCCACACTGTTCTCCATAGTGGCTGTACTAGTTTGCATTCCCACCAACAGTGTAAGAGGGTTCCTTTCTCTCCACATCCTCTCCAGCATTTATTGCATGTGGACTTTTGGATAGCAGCCATTCTGACTGGTGTGAAATGGTATCTCATTGTGGTTTTGATTTGCATCTCTCTGATTATGAGGGATGTTGAGCATTTTTTCATGTGTTTGTTAGCCATCTTTATGTCTTCTTTGGAGAAATGTCTGTTTAGTTCTTTGGCCCATTTTTTGATTGGGTCATTTATTTTTCTGGAATTGAACTGCAGGAGCTGCTTGTATATTTTGGAGATTAATCCTTTATCAGTTGCTTCATTTGCTATTATTTTCTCCCATTCTGAAGGCTGTCTTTTCACCTTACTTATAGTTTCCTTTGCTGTGCAGAAGCTTTTGATTTTAATTAGGTCCCATTTGTTTATTTTTGCTTTTATTTCCAATATTCTGGGAGGTGGGTCTTGGAGGATCCTGCTGTGATTTATGTCGGAGAGGGTTTTGCCTACGTTCTCCTCTAGGAGTTTTATTGTTTCTGGTCTTACATTTAGCTCTTTAATCCATTTTGAGTTTATTTTTGTGTATGGTGTTAGGAAGTGTTCTAGTTTCATTCTTTTACAAGTGGCTGACCAGTTTTCCCAGCACCACTTATTAAAGAGATTGTCTTTTCTCCATTTTATATTCTTGCCTCCTTTGTCAAAGATAAGGTGTCCATAGGTGCAGGGATTTATCTCTGGGCTTTCTGTTTTGTTCCATTGATCTATATTTCTGTCTTTATGCCAGTACCATACTGTCTTGATGACTGTGGCTTTGTAGTAGAGCCTGAAGTCCGGCAGGTTAATTCCCCCAGTTCCATTCTTCTTCCTCAAGATTGCTTTGGCTATTCGAGGTTTTTTGTATTTCCATACAAATTGTGAGATTATTTGTTCTAGTTCTGTGAAAAATATTGTTGGTAGCTTGATAGGGATTGCATTGAATGTATAAATTACTTTGGGTAGTATACTCATTTTTACAATATTTATTCTTCCAATCCACGAACACGGTACATTTCTCCATCTATTAGTGTCCTCTTTGATTACTTTCACTAGTGTTTTATAGTTTTCTACGTACAAGTACTTTGGGTAGTATACTCATTTTTACAATATTTATTCCAATCCACGAACACGGTACATTTCTCCATCTATTAGTGTCCTCTTTGATTACTTTCACTAGTGTTTTATAGTTTTCTACGTACAAGTCTTTTGTTTCCTTAGGTAGATATATTCCTAAGTATTTAATTCTTTTCGTTGCAACAGTGAATGGAATAGTTTCCTTAATTTCTCTTTCTATTTTCTCATTATTAGTGTATAGGAATGCAAGGGATTTCTGTGTGTTGATTTTATATCCTGCAACTTTACTGTATTCATTGATTAACTCTAGTAGTTTTCTGGTAGAGTCTCTAGGGTTTTCTGTGTAGAGGATCATGTCATCAGCGAACAATGAAAGTTTTACTTCTTCTTTTCCAATTTGTATTCCTTTTATGTCTTTTTCTGCTCTGATTGCTGTGGCCAAAACTTCCAGAACTATGTTGAATAGTAGTGGGGAGAGTGTCTTGTTCCTGACTTTAGGGGAAATGCTTTCAGTTTTTCACCATTGAGGATAATGTTTGCTGTGGGTTTGTCATATATAGCTTTCATTATGTTGAGATATGTCCCTTCTATTCCCACTTTCTGGAGGGTTTTTGTCATAAATGGATGTTGAATTTTGTCGAAGGCTTTCTCTGCATCTATTGAGATAATCATATGATTTTTATTTTACAGTTTGTTAATGTGGTGTATTACATTGATTGATTTGCGGATATTGAAGAATCCTTATGAAGAACCCCAGGGTCAGTAGAAGGAAAGAAATCGTAAAAATTAGGGCAGAGATAAATGCAAAAGAAACAAAAGAGACCATAGCAAAAATCAACAAAGCCAAAAGCTGGTTCTTTGAGAAGGTAAATAAAATTGACAAACCACTAGCCAGACTCATCAAGAAACAAAGGGAGAAGAACCAAATCAACAAAATTAGAAATGAAAATGGAGAGATCACAACCGACAACACAGAAATACAAAGGATTATTAGAGAATACTATCAGCAATTATATGGCAATAAAATGAACAACCTGGAAGAAATGGACAAATTCCTAGAGAAGTACAACTTTCCAAAACTGAACCAGGAAGAAATAGAAAATCTGAACAGACCCATCACAAGCACAGAACTAGAGGCTGTAATCAAGAATCTTCCAGCAAACAAAAGCCCAGGTCCAGAAGGCTTCACAGCTGAATTCTACCAAAAATTTAGAGAAGAGCTAACACCTATTCTACTCAAACTCCTCCAGAAAATTGCTGAGGAAGGGAAACTTCCAAACTCATTCTATAAGGCCACCATCACCCTAATCGCAAAACCTGGTAAAGATCCCACAATAAAAGAAAACTACAGGCCAATATCAATAACCTCAGATATGCAGATGACACCACCCTTATGGCAGAAAGTGAAGAGGAACTCAAAAGCCTCTTGATGAAAGTGAAAGAGGAGAGTGAAAAGGTTGGCTTGAAGCTCAACATTCAGAAAACGAAGATCATGGCATCTGGTCCCATCACTTCATGGGAAATAGATGGAAAAACAGTGGAAACAGTGTCAGACTTTATTTTTTTGGGCTCCAAAATCACTGCAGATGCTGATTGCAGCCATGAAATTAAAAGACGCTTACTCCTTGGAAGGAAAGTTATGACCAACCTTGATAGTATATTAGAAAGCAGAGACATTACTTTGCCAACCAAGGTCCGTCTAGTCAAGGCTATGGTTTTTCCCGTGATCATGTATGGATGTGAGAGTTGGACTGTGAAGAAAACTGATCGCCGAAGAATCAATGCTTTTGAACTGTGGTGTTGGAGAAGACTCTTGAGAGTCCCTTATACTGCAAGGAGATCCAACCATTCCATTCTAAAGGAGATCAATCCTGGATGTTCATTGGAGGGACTGATGCTAAAGCTGAAACTGCAATACTTTGGCCACCTCATGCGACGAGTTGACTCACTGGAAAAGACTCTGATGCTGGGAAAGGTTGGGGGCGGGAGGAGAAGGGGACGACAGAGAATGAGATGGCTGGATGGCATCACCGACTCTGTGAACATGAGTTTGAGTGTACTCCAGGATTTGGTGATGGACAGTGAGGCCTGGCGTGCTGTAGTTCATGGGGTCGCGGAGAGGCGGACACGACTGAGCGACTGAACTGAACTGAACTGAACTGAACAGGCCAATATCACTGATGAACATAGATGCAAAAATCCTTAACAAAATTCTAGCGATCAGAATCCAACAACACATTAAGAAGATCATACATCATGACCAAGTGGGCTTTATTACAGAGAAAACTCCTTTTAAATTTGTATAGAGAAGGAAAAAAATATCGCTAGTTTGTTTCCTCCTGGCGCTTAAGAGAGATAAAAATATCTGACTCTTGCAGCCTCTTTCCTCCTTTTGGAGACCCCTGGCCTTCCTACCTGTTACCCTCTCAATGCTATCTAGGTTTGTCATACTTTTTCTTCCAAGGAGCAAGCATCTTTTAATTTCATGGCTGGATTCACCATCTGCAGTGAGACCAAGAAAATAAAGCCCATCACTTCATGGCAAATAGATGGGGAAACAATGGAGACAGTGACAGACTTTATTTTCTTGGACTCCAAAATCACTGTGGATGGTGACTGCAGCCATGAAATTAAAAGATGTTTGCTCCTTGGAAGACAAACTGTGACTCCTTTTCCCCCCCACCCCAACCCTCATAAATAGGCCTGTGACACAATCTGGGCAATGGGAAGCAAGAATAATTTGGGGAAAGGGAAAATTTATACTTTTTTTCAAAGCAATTACTAGAAGAGATTTTTTTTCTTCCATAGGATAGAATTGTATGGTTTGAGAATATGAAATATGATTTTCATAGCCATTTTGATTCCAATCAGAGAGAGTGTTCTAGAACTTTTGAGAAGAAGCCTCTTATGAGGCTAAGGATAAGGCAACAGTATGAAAAGTAATGTGGAAAGGCAGAGAGAATTTGGTTTATGGTAACATTATTAAGATGTAAGATCATGATAAAAGGCCTGCAATACTTCTAAAATTTTACTCATGTCAGTTAATTAAATTCCCAGTTTAAGTACAGTTTATCTCTCCTTATGACACAAAAGTATTCAATGTTATAATTGAGACTTCTATTTTGATTTCATGATTTCTCCTGCTCTGCCAGATACAGTTTATAATGTCCTTGGAAAATACAATACACATATGTAAAGAAGTAATTCAGGAGGTAATTATTTTGAATTAGTTTTTATTTGAGCCAATCTTTTGGTTTCCATTTTCTGGTAGAATGCTTTAAAAATTCATCTGTATAAATCCATAATTGTAAATAAAGTTTGGTACTGAATGATTTATTAGAGGATGTAAAATTTAAAAGTGTAACTTCACCAGCTTATATTGTATACTGATTTTACAGACTATAGTGAGACATGCATTAAATTCAATTCCAGTGTGAGCAAAAATAGCAGTTTAAAATAATTTTCCAGTCCATATTTACAGTAAGTTGACAATTTAACTCTCATGTTCACCAATGAAGTTTATTGAATTGTTTAGCATAATTTTCAACTCTATAAGTCACATGTTAATTTAGAAGGTTTATTGAGAGACAGCTGAAATAACCATTTGCCCTTGCTCAAGAAAGATTAAAGGAGACAGCTATTCATGATTTTAAAAGATTGAGGATAGAGAACTTTGAAGAGTCAAGGGAAGAAATCTTGTGGTAATGAGTGAAAAATATTGATTTTCCACATTTTGAAACTATTGTGAAAGATAAACCATAGAGCAGTTTATTGATATATTAATAGTAAATCTTACCAATTCTAAACACATATTTATAATACATAATTGTGTTTCAGAATGATTTCTCAGGACAAAACAACAACAACAACAAAATGAATAGGAAAAAACCTTGGATGAAGCTATTTATTATTGATTACATTTCTTTCTAGAGAAGGAGCATATTTTATTGACCTATACCACACCTGTGACTATAGAAATTTCAAACTGGGCAGTTTTCTTTTAAAATTATTGGTAGCCATTTGGTGAAACATGATTATTTTAACTTTATTTTAAAATATTACAGCAAGTATTCTCCAAAATAAATGTAGATAAGTTTTTCTTTGAGTGTGATGTAAGAATAAGGTCTTCAGATAATTTAGAAAAATTTCTTGAGTAGTACCATTCAGAAATCTTAGAGATTACAGAAAGGTTCTAAAGTCAGTAATCTGAAAGCTAATGTTTGAATTGAGAATTAATATCATACTTTACATTTATAAAATTCTTATATCCCCTCTTAAACAGAATAAATGCATTAATGAGTTTTAAAGTAATATTGCTTTAAAATTATTTTTTTAATTAACATGCAGTAAAACTGGCATTTTTAGTGTGCAGTTCTTATGAAATTTAATACATGTACAGATTTGCATAACCATCACCTTAGTTTGTATAAAGTTCCACCGTCCTCCCAAACTCCCTGTACTATCCCTTTGTAGTTACACTCTCCCCATCCCTAACCCCAGGCTACCTGTGATCTATTCACCATCATTATGGTTTCATCTTTTGAACATGTTTTATAAATGGAATCATACAGGCACACACTTCACTTATCTCTGTTCTGTCTCTTTTATTTCTTTTCTTCTGCTTGCTCTGGGCTTAGTTTCCTCTTCTTTTTCTAGTTCAGTTCAGTTCAGTTCAGTCGCTCAGTCATGTCCGACTCTCCGCGACCCCGTTAATCACAGCACGCCAGGCCTCCCTGTCCATCACCAACTCCCGGAGCTCACTCAAACTCATGTCCACAGAGTCGGTGATGCCATCCAGCCATCTCATTCTCGGTCATCCTCTTCTTCTCCCGCCCCCAACCTTTCCCAGCATCAGAGTCTTTTCCAGTGAGTCAACTCGTCACATGAGGTGGCCAAAGTATTGCAGTTTCAGCTTCAGCATCAGTCCCTCCAATGAACACCCAGGATCGATCTCCCTTAGAATGGACTGGTTGGATCTCCTTGCTGTACAAGGGACTCTCAAGAGTCTTCTCCAACACCACAGTTCAAAAGCATCAATTCTTCGGTGATCAGCTTTCTTCACAGTCCAACTCTCACATCCATATTCTAGTATCTTATAGTTAAAGCTTTGGTTATTCATTTGAAATATTTCTTCTTCTGCAGTAGAAATTTAACTTTTAAAACAGTGTTTCCCTGTTTAGTAGTTTAACAGGGAAACAGTTTTAACTATATGCTACAAACTTGTATGTGTTACATTTCTTTTTTTTTTTCAGTTCACAATATTTTCTAATTTCCTTTGAGGTTTCCTCTTTTATCTTGAGGCATTTAAAAGTATATATGCTTTTTAGTTTCTGTGACTCTTCTGTATCTTTTGTTATTGGTTTTAAGTTTAATCTCATTATAGTTTAAAAACATACTTTGTATGATATGGATTCTTTTAAATATGTTAAGATTTGTTTAATGTCCTAGGATATGATCTATTATGATGAAAGTTTCATGTGCACTGGAAAATAACATTTATTTGCTGTGCATCAAACTGGAATTGGAGGGCTTATCCTAGGACTCTCTCTGTGCCAAAGCCTACTTCTGGGCTTTTGCCTTGAGTACAAGCCTCATACTAAAAGGGGAAAAAAGGTAAATTCACTATTAGATTTGAGGCCCTTTAACTCTTTTCTACTGCAATTTCTGGCTATTATTTCCTTTCCAGACTCCTCAAATGGTGGCTTCAGGATTTTTCTCCTGATATCATAGCTGCAGTCATTAGGAGAGATGGGTAGGATGTGCTTACTTCATCTTAACAAGTGAAAGATTTATTGAGTTCAACTGTTATTATCAGTTTTACCACATCCAAAGTCAGACATGCCAGATATTAGGTAAAATCCCTTGTCTATAGAAAGTGATTTTTTGTTTATTCATTCACAAATATTCATCTAGCACTTTTCATGTGTTGACACTGTTCTAGGCATTGAGGATATACCAATGAACAGAAGACCAAAAAGATTTAAGACTATGTTCTAGTAGAAGAAGACAGACAAAATACAATTGAAAATATTTAGAACGTTTGGTGGTGGTAGTTGTGATAAAAAATATGTGGAGGCAGGTGATTTCATGTGTTGTGGAAAGAGGTAATGAAATTTTAAAAAGGATCATTAGGAAAGTTATTATCAAAAAGGGGACATCTGAATAAAGAAAAATTAGTATTTGTGAGAATTTTGATCACCATTTTTGAAAACTGGATTTGAAACAAAGTTGAGGATATATGTATATATAATTCAATTATCTGTTCAATTAAAAGTTGTAGTCTTTCATATATGTATACCTATAGCTGATTCATGTTGTTTATGGCAGAAACCAAGGCAATATGTAAAGCAATCATCTTTCAATTGAAAATAGATAAATTTAATAAAAAACTTGTAGTCTTTCAATCACAGATAATTTTATTAAATATCATTAAATTACTAAAGTTATATGCCAAATTTTAAACAAAGTAATCCTGCTGCTGCTGCTGCTGCTGCGTGACTTCAATTGTGTCCGACTCTGTGCGACCACATAGACGCAGCCCACCAGGCTCTGCCGTCCTTGGGATTCTCCAAGCAAGAACACTGGAGTGGGTTGCCATTTCCTTCTCCAAAAGTAATCCTAGTATTATGCAAAGCTAAACTGAGTTGGCCGTAAATGACTTTATTTAACATCAGTTGATGTCTGCTGAACTAGTAAACTTCTATGACTCTACATGGAGTTTTTTTTTTTTTTTCCTCTGGCTCTACTCAGTAGTTTTCATTTAAATTTTGATATTGCTTTTTCCATATGAATTGCCATAGTGGGAAAGTCATCAAATTAAATTTATGGTAAAGTTATAAACAACATCACTGTTACTCAAATGCTGAAGCATACCTCTGATGTTAATATTAAATGCCAACTCCAAACAGTCTTCATTTGCTTGAACATCTTACCTCACCCTTTGTCAGAAGTCATGAGAGCAATATGGACATGCTATGATAAAGTCAGCAACCACTATCTTGGCTATAATTTCATGTCCAGATGTTGTCCTATGCAGTTGCTGTGTAATTCTAATTGACTCCCTGGGGAATCTCAGTTTGTGCCACTCAGGGCCCAATTCAGCTTCAGAGTTGTGAGTGAGTAAGTGATGACAGAGGTTGACTCAGTGTGTTTGTGTTTGTGGAAGTGTTGAAAGTAGAAGGTTATACGAAGGCCAACAGTCATTACTTCCAGGGCCCAGTGGAACTCACACCTTGCTTGTCAGCTTTTGCCTTAACATAATTTGAAATTTCATAGTTTGAAATATGAAAACACCTGAAACTTATTAACTGAAATGTAATAAGTCTTTCAAAAACAAATAAAAGCTAGTATGTATAAACATGAATATTTGTACATACACTCATGTATATATGCATATATTTGAAACTATGCAAAGTTTTTAAAGTAAATGTAGGTATATTATCTGAGAGTAGTGATATCTTTCCTGGAGTTTCACATATTTGACATTTTCATTGCTGTACCAAGTAAGTGGTATTGATGTTGGATACTCTTAGTTTTTCTTTTTGTTCTTAAATACATCTTAAAATATATATTGTGTTAAGAAATTAGTATACCTCCAAATTCTTAATCGTACTCTAAATTCCCAGCTAAAGGAAACATATCCTAAATGTCAGTATGTGAATGATAAAACATATCTAGGGTGAAGCACAGGGAAACCTGGTATGTTGCAGTCCTTGGGATCAGAAAGAGTCAGACACAACTTAGCGACTGATCAACAAGATCAACTGCTCTATTTTTCCTCCACAAGTCACCATCACCATTATTTGAATGTGATCCAATTCTAAAACTTCCGCACTGTTTTATGCATAAATTTTGACTTCTGAAAAAAATTTTTATTTAAAAATAGCTCAAGAGTTTTATAATAGAAAAAGAAAACATGACTTTATATCAAATAGAAATGAAGATGTATGAAGAAATGAAAACAAATCCATAGAAAGATATGAAGGTATAAAATCATAGAGAATCTCCCTAGTTAAAAAGACTTGTAAGCAGAGGATAAGACAGTAGTTTGCTTTCAAATGATAGGTCTAAATTAAAATGAATGTTAAGAAGCTGTTGATAAAAGTTGCAGATTCTTTTGTCTGAACTTTCTTAAGGAATCTTTTTCCTATAATTTAGGTACGTGTATAGAACATTTGATATTGTAAGAATTAAAATAAGAGAAAATTTTAGGCATAGTTTTAAGCTGTTTGTATGATTATAATTAATTTCTTTTGGAAATAGTTATGCTGTTAATTTCTATATGTACATCTAATGAAAGCAAAATCTCATAAGAATCTTAATACCATTTAACTTTAATAACAATGCCAACTTATTTATTGAAAACTTTCTCTGGCATAGGTGAATATTTCATATTTAATCAAAATATTCATGATAGGCAATCAGCTACATGAAATGAAATGAAATCATTTAGTTATTTGACAAATATCTTTATCAATAAGATAAACAAGATTTCCTCTCACATTTGTGTGTGCTAATTATTTTTTTTGTCAAATATAGTTCATTCTTTGGACATGTATTTTGTGAGTTGGAATCTTCTTATTTAACACTGAGGGTGTATACTTAGATGTTTCTTCGTGAACTTTGTCATAATTGTTTTTTCTGTCTTTTATGAACCACAGTTAGTAGTAAAGATAGAATGTCAGAATGAAAATGAAAGTCTCAATTTTTCAGTTTTGGAGTTTTGGTATGGATAATTAAGAGTAAATAAGTGTTGGTGTGTTGCTTAGTTGCTCAGTCGTGTCCTACTCTTTGTGATCCCATGGATTGTAGTCTGCCAGACTCCTCTCTGTCCATGCAATTTTCCAGGCAAGAATACTGAAGTGAGTTATCATTTCCTACTCCAGGGCATCTTCTCCAACCAGGGATGAAACCTGCATCTCCCACATTGGAGGGTGGATTTTTTATCACTAATGCCAAGTAAACTAGAAAATTAAACAGAATAATTTAGAAAATGTTAACAATAGGATACAATGTAATATTTGGCATAGTACACCGCCCTATGGCATAGTACATCATCCTGAAACATAAGTATATTATACTTAAAAGTATATCACATAATGTTGAGTCTTTAAGAAAATGTTGAAATATTCATTATATTGTTCAATGTTAGTAATCTCCATTTCCATGGTTCATTGTTCTTTTTTTGTCTGTTTTCAAAATTTTCCTTCATGTTCTGTAAGTTTCTTTTATGTGATCTTATTTAGTGTTTTTCCAACTACAGATTGAAATTCACTAATTAGTGGCAGGGACTTTTAAAAATTTATAACTACAGAATGGAAAACATTACAGCACCTTTCATGCATTAAGGATATGTTTAATGGGAAATTTTGCTTCACTTACATATCCTGGGTTGCAAGGGAAATTGAATTTCTTACTGTAGATTTTGGTAAAATGTTACTGAAAAGCCATTGGGCTGGATGAAAAGCAACTGAAGAACACTGTGTATATACTGTTATTGCTTATTCCAGTAGTTCATTTACTGTATATTTTGGAATATACACAATGAATTTGATCAAGTGGCCCACTTTCAGTGCTGCAAACAAGATTTCATTGATAGTTGATGAATTGCTCATAAGGATAAAAAATGAAGTGTTAGACTTAATCATTTTACTGTCAGAGATCTATGCATCAATCTTTAGTGAAAAACATCCTTGAGCAAAGAAACTGGCTATTACTTAATTAGCATTGGAATATTACAGGCACAGATTTTCATTTCACAGCCGTATTTCAAATGAATTATGAAACTAAATGAAAGTCAAAGATGTAATACAAGCTGTAGACACTGCAAAATGAAGATGGGTTTGGCCATATATAACAAACTTAACTACACTTCTGTGAATTTGCAGAAGCAATCACCACATTTAACTGAACTAGGTTAATGTGAATTTGAAACAAAAATCCCTGAGCACAGAGATTCAGGGTGTGGATTCATTGGTAAAAATCTTATACTCAAAGTACATGCAATACTCTGTGTTACACTGGAATAATGTGACATTAAACTCTGTTTTTTTGTGTGTGTGTGAGATAAAAATAAGCTGGTGGTTTTAAGCTGATAGAAACAGTATACTCATTTTGGATTGTGAGGTATTTATGACAGGGTTGTTTGAAGTCAAGAAGTTAAAATGAAAGTGGAAAAGACATTTTGACTCCTGCTCAGTACCATTAAGCCATCAGGTTCACTATCGCTATGAAGGAATGAATAAATAATTTTAGAAAATGATAGTTGTTTCTATAAGCTGGTACTGTATATGCTCTATAGTTTTGTTCATTTTATTTTCAAAATTGTAACACTAAGTCTTATTAGTTTGGCTTTAAGTTTTTATAAAATTGTTGATGTGGTATTATAATACAACAATATTAAATAATTTTTAATAAGAGTTTAGTCCAATCTCTACCCTAGCATACAGCTTCTGTTATTTATCCATCTGCATTGTTCTTATAATCAGGGCTATAAAAGGACAACTAGATAGTAGTTGGTATAAACATAAAACTATAACTATAAAGGTATAACCAGACATATACTTTAGTAATTTTATAATGAAGGTTTTCCAACACTTTTGAGTTATTTATGCTGTAACTAGATCCTTGACCTTTTTTCCTTGATACACACAGCACTTTCTTAGGTAATCTTTCCTTCCTTTCCTGGATTTTCACCTTGAGATTAATTCCCCTTATAGAAAACCCTCTTATGGCTCTCATTCTTTGCCCATTTTCTGTGTTTCCTTCCTTGCTTTCGACTTAGACACCATCTTCACCATCCCCAGCCAACTCTCTAGCAGACGGTACACCAGACTCAAGGGTTATGCTTGCCTTAGTGGTTTTCAATGTTGGCTGTCAGTTGGGAACCTTTCAAATAGTGTGAGCTCCATTCCAGAACTGTTATATTGTAATCTCTGGAGATTAAGCCCTGTGTTGAAAGACTATTTTAAAATTCTCCATTTCATTTTAACGTGCAGCTAAGGTAAAAATCATCTGACCTAGAGCAGACTACCTCAGCCTCAGTATTATTGATCTTATGTTATCAGGTGGTTCTTTGTTGTGGGAAGCTGTTTTTCTTGTGCATTCTAGGATATTTAGCAGCATCCCTTGCCTCTACCCAGTAGATGCAGTGGTAATTCCCCCAACCCAACCCTGTGACAACAAAAAATACCACTAGACATTGCATGATATTTTCCTGGGGTCAAAACTACCCCCACTTAAGATCTGTTTTACAGCTAGAACAAAGATAAAAAGTTTATTTATGAAACGAAAATTCTCAAGTAAAGTAATGAGGAGGTCCAAGTGACGTGGGGGCTGACATCTTTCCAGACAAGTTGGATATAACTTAGGTGGAATTGACTCCAGGTGGGAAACCTGACTCTGACCACTTGTGTGATGTAACGACTGGGAAAGCTGGGCCAGGATCAAGTGCTTGAAGGTAATGGATCCATGTGTAAAACAACTGGTGCTGGGTGCTGCCATGTGGCAGAAGAGGTGCACTGTAGGGAAATGGTGTACAATAATGATAGTTCCCAGAATAGGAGATACTTACATGTCCCATGGAATAGGGCTAGGGTTAAGTCACAAAACAAGAAAGCAGAGATAAACAGACCGATGAGGGATTGTACTATGTAAATCAGGCAACATGCAGAGTGTAGGCACGTCAGGGGTGACTTCAGTCATGTGATGAAGAATCTGCAGTAGACAGTTGAGAACTGGTGTCATTGTTCAAGATTTTGCAACGACACAGAATCTCTGTATTTTCTCTGTCATCCTTACTCTTTTATGCTTATGATCACAAAGTGTCTGCTACTGCGGTAGGTATTGCGCTAACATTTTGGACAAGAGAAAGGAACAAAGGTTGAGGGCCAAGAACAAAAACCCATAGGATTTTCTCTTAGAAAGAAAAAAAGATTGTATGACCTCCCAAAAGATATATAATTGCATCTTACTGATTCAGTTCAGTTCATTTACTCAGTTGTGTCCGACTCTCCGCGACCCCATGAATCACAGAACGCCAGGCCTCCCTGTCCATCACCAACTCCCGGAGTTCACTCAAACTCATGTCCACAGAGTCGGTGATGCCATCCAGCCATCTCATTCTCTGTCGTCCCCTTCTCCTCCCGCTCCCAACCTTTCCCAGATCAGAGTCTTTTCCAGTGAGTCAACTCGTCGCATGAGGTGGCCAAAGTATTGGAGTTTCAGCTTTAGCATCAGTCCTTCCAATGAACACCCAGGATTGATCTCCTTTAGAATGGACTGGTTGGATCTCCTTGCAGTATAAGGGACTCTCAAGAGCCTTCTCCAACACCACAGTTCAAAAGCACCGATTCTTCGGCGATCAGCTTTCTTCACAGTCCAACTCTCACATCCATACATGACCATGGGAAAAACCATTGCCTTGACTAGACGGACCTTGGTTAGCAAAGTAATGTCTCTGCTTTTTAATATACTATCAAGGTTGGTCATAACTTTCCTTCCAAGGAGCAAGTGTCTTTTAATTTTATGGCTGCAATCAGCATCTGCAGTGATTTTGGAGCCCAGAAAAATAAAGTCTGACACTGTTTCCACTGTTTTTCCATCTATTTCCCATGAAGTGATGGGACCAGATGCCATGATCTTTGTTTTCTGAATGTTGAGCTTCAAGCCAACCTTTTCACTCTCCTCTTTCACTTTCATCAAGAGGCTTTTGAGTTCCTCTTCACTTTCTGCCATAAGGGTGGTGTCATCTGCATATCTGAGGTTATTGATATTTCTCCCGGCAATCTTGATTCCAGCTTGTGCTTCTTCCAGCCCAGCATTTCTCATGATGTACTCTGCATATAAGTTAAATAAGCAAGGTGACAATATACAACCTTGACGTACACCTTTTCCTATTTGGAACCAGTCTGTTGTTCCATGTCCAGTTCTAACAGTTGCTTCCTGACCTGCATACAGGTTTCTCAAGAGGCAGGTCAGGTGGTCTGGGATTCCCATCTCTTTCAGAATGTTCCACAGTTTATTGTGATTGACACAATCAAAGGCTTTGGCATAGTCAGTGAAGCAGAAATAGATGGTTTTCTGAAACTCTCTTGCTTTCTCCATGATCCAGCAGATGTTGGCAATTTGATCTCTGGTGCCTCTGCCTTTTCTAAAACCTGCTTGAACATCTGGGAGTTCACGGTTCACATACTGCTGAAGCCTGGCTTGGAGAATTTTGAGCATGACTTTACTAGCATGTGAGATGAGTGCAATTGTGCAGTAGTGCTGATTAGGCTTCTGCTAATAGATATCCTAGCTTCAAGGGAGACTGGGAAAAGGAATGTTTTAGTTAGACTCATTGCCACTCTGGGGGGAGGGAAAAAGGCCATTAATGTAGAAGAGGTCTTCCCAGGTGGCGTTAGTGGTAAAGAACCTGTCTGCCTATGCAGGAGACATAAGAGACGTGGGTTTGATCCCTGGGTTGGGAAGATCCCCTGAAGGAGGATGTGGCAACCCACTCCAGTATTCTTGCCTGGAGAATCCCATGGACAGGGGAGCCTGGCAGGCTACAGTTCATAGGGTTGCACAGAGTCAGACACATCTAAAGTGACTTAGCATGCAACACATACAATGTAGAAGGAGAGAGGAGGAAAGAAAATTGGGCAAGCCACAAGCAGCGTCTACAATAGGGGATCTGGAATCTAATATTGTAATCTTGAAGACAATAGTGCAGAAGAATTCATGGAACTAACTCAAGCAGTGGACGTGAGGATAAAAAGTTGTTACCTTGTTCAGTTCAATTCAGTTCAGTCACTTGGTCGTCCGACTCTGCAACCCCATGAATCACAGCACGCTGGCCTCCCTGTCCATCACCAATACCCAGAGTTCACTCAAACTCATGTCCACAGAGTCAGTGATGTCATCCAGCCATCTCATTCACTGTCATCCCCTTCTCCTCCTGCCCCCAATCCCTCTGAGCATCAGAGTCTTTTCCAGCGAGTCAACTCTTCTCATGAGGTGGCCAAAGTATTGGAGTTTCAGCTTTAGCATCAGTCCTTCCAATGAACACCTAGGACTGATCTCCTTTAAAATGGACTGGTTGGATCTCTTTGAAGTTCAAGGGACTTTCAAGAGTCTTCTTCAACACCACAGTTCAAAATCATCAATTCTTCGGCGATCAGCTTTCTTCACAGTCCAACTCTCACATCCATACATGACCACAGGAAAAACCTTGGTTAGATGGACCTTGATTAGATGGACCTTTGTTGGCAAAGTAATGTCTCTGCTTTTTCATATGCTATCTAGGTTGGTCATAACTTTCCTTCCAAGGAGTAAGTGTCTTTTACTTTCATGGCTGCAATCAGCGTCTGCAGTGATTTTGAAGCCCAAGAAAATAAAGTCTGACACTGTTTCCACTGTTTCCCCATCTATTTCCCATGAAGTGATGGGACCAGATGCCATGATCTTTGTTTTCTGAATGTTGAGCTTCAAGCCAACCTTTTCACTCTCCTCTTTCATTTTCATCAAGAGGCTCTTTAGTTCTTCTTCACTTTCTGCCATTAGGGTGGTGTCATCTGCATATCTGAGGTTATTGATATTTCTCCCAACAATCTTGATTCCAGCTTGTGCTTCCTCCAGCCCAGCGTTCCTCATGATATACTCTGCATATAAGTTAAATAAGCAGGGTGACAATATACAGCCTTGACATACTCTTTTTTCCTATTTGGAACCAGTCTGTTGTTAGATGTCCAGTTATAACTGTTGCTTCCTGGCCTGCATATAAGTTTCTCAAGAGGCAGGTCAGGTGGTCTGGGATTCCCATCTCTTTCAGAATGTTCCACAGTTTATCGTGATCCACACAGTCAAAGGCTTTGGCATAGTCAATAAAGCAGAAATAGATATTTTTCTGGAACTCTCTTGCTTTTTCGATGATCCAGCAGATGTTGGCAATTTGATCTCTGGTGCCTCTGCCTTTTCTAAAACCAGCTTGAACACCTGGAAGTTCACGGTTCACGTATTGCTGAAGCCTGGCTTGGAGAATTTTGAGTATGACTTTACTAGTGTGTGAGATGAGTGCAATTGTGTGGTAGTTTGAGCATTCTTTGGCATTGCCTTTCTTTGGGATTGGAATGAAGACTGACCTCTTCCAGTCCTGTGGCCACTGCTGAGTTTTCCAAATTTGCTGGCATTCTTCAAGAAAATTAGAGATACCAAGGGAATATTTCATGCAAAGATGAGCTTGATAAAGGACAGAAATGGTTTGGACCTAACAGAAGCAGAAGATATTAAGAAGAGGTGGCAAGAATACACAGAAGAACTGTACAAAAAAGATCTTCATTACCAAGATAATCATGATGGTGTGATCACTCAGAGCAGACATCTTGGAATGTGAAGTCAAGTGGGCCTTAGAAAGCATCACTATGAAAAAAGCTAGAGGAGGTGATGGAATTTCAGTTACCTTGTAGCCAAGTCAAACACCATTCTCAGTCAGGAGGGTTTTGTATATTCTCTACTGAGTGGTAAGCCAATTTCATGGCACAATCAAACCAAAATCTAGAAATTGGCACAATTAAACTATCATACAGAGTTGGCTATTGGTTAATTTCCCAGAGAAGGAAATGTCAGGACAGAGTCTGACTAAAATCTGACTTGTCACTATGTAATTTGTGAAATGCTTTCCATTTGCTCAAAGCATGAAGAAAGAAATTGGTACAAATTTAAGATTTCATGGAATTATAAGATTCCAGGTCTCTTGGGGTTAATTTTGTTTCTTAAAATAGGAACTCTTGTCTGTTTCCTAAAGGCTTAGTTTAAAAACATTCAGTTCAGTTCAGTTCAGTCGCTCAGTCGTGTCCGACTCTGTGACCCCATGAATCACAGCACGCCAGGCCTCCCTGTCCATCATCAACTCCTGGAGTTCACTCAAACTCATGTCCATCGAGTAAGCACCACTTGATATGTAATTGGGTTTGGAATTAATTTTTTTCCACTTGGGTTTTATCTTTTGTTGGAAAACCATAGGCCTTAGTCATTGTGTTTCTTTCATGTCCATGCTTAATAAGTACAGGAAGAAAAGGCTGGATATTAGTTATTGCATAATGGCATATCTCATTTTACAGAGATTTATATATTTCACAGTTATCCAATCCATAACATATTTGTTTATGCATCCTCTTCTAGTCTTTTAGAGTTATAATATTGAGTATATTTAAATATATATAGATTCAAAATTCTTTAAATATTTTAAATTGTAGTTCATTTTCTAAAAGGGAGTACATAAATTATCGTAATGGTTTCAGAGTTCTTTTTTTTGCTTTTTATTGGAATTTAATCACTTTAAAATATTGTGTTAGTTTCTCCTTTACAAAAATGTGAATCAGAAATGTGCATACATATATCCTCTTCCTCTTGAGCCTTCCACCTACCCCCATCCCACCCCTCCATATCATCATAAGGTCATGAAATTTATTCGTGTAACTTTAGGGTACTAGTTTTCAGTGGGGTTTATGTGTGATTTTGTGCCAAAGGGAACATTTGGCAAAGTCTAGAGACATTTTTGCCCATCACATCAGAACTGGGAGCAGGATGTTATTGGCATCCAGTGTCCTGGAAACTCCTAAACATACTGCAATGCATAGGACTGTCCCCCACAACACAGTTGTCTGGTCTAAAATGTCAATAAATCAAAGGCTGTAAAACTTTGGATTAAGACAGTTTTTTTTTTTTTTTCATGTCTAATCTCTTTTTTATTTATTTATTTTTTTTATTGGAGGCTAATTATTTTACAATATTATATTGGTAAAATTCATCCAATAGGTATGTATTTGTGCTCTTTCCATTATAAACCTCACAATGGTACTTTTGAAAATGGTATTTAAAAATTGTTTGAAATATAGTTCAACATTTTCAATTCTGGATTCAAATCCACAGAAAAAATGAATAGACTAGTATTAAGCCTTTGGTTTTCTTTTACTATTATTTAAATTAATTAATTTATTTTATTTTGAGGCTAATTGCTTTACAATATTGTGGTGGTTTTTGCTATACATTGACATGAATCAGCCATGGGTGTACATGCGTCCCCACCCTGAACTCCCACCCACCTCCCTCCCCATCCCATCTCTCAGGGTCATGCCAGTGCACCAACTTTGAGCATCTTGTCTCATGCATCGAACTTGGACTGATCATCTATTGCACATATGGTAATATACATGTTTCAATGCTATTCTTTCAAATCAACCCACCCCCGTCTTCTCCCACAGAGTCCAAAAGTCTGTTCTTTATATCTGTGTCTCTTTTGCTGTCTCGCATATAGGGTCATTGTTACCATCTTTCTAAATTCCGTATATATATGCTAATACACTGTATTGGTGTTTTTCTCTCTGACTTACTTTACTCTGTATAATAGGCTCCAGTTTCATCCACCTTATTAGAGCAGATTCAAATGTATTCTTTTTAATAGCTGAGTAATACTCTATTGTGTAAATGTACCACAGCTTTCTTATCCATTCGCCTGCTGATGGACATCTGGGTTGCTTCCATGTCCTGGCTATTATAAACAGTGCTGCGATGAAAATTGGGGTACACATGTCTCTTTCAATTCTGGTTTCCTCAGTGTGTATGCCCAGGAGTGGGATTGCTGGGTCCTATGACAGTTCTATTTCCAGGTTTTTAAGGAATCTCCACACTGTTCTCCATAGTGGCTATCCTACTTTACATTGCCACCAACAGTGTAAGAGGGTTCCCTTTTCTCTGCACATTCTCCAGAATTTATTGTTTGTAGATTTTTGGACAGCAACCATTCTGATCAGCATGAGATGGTACCTCATTTTGGTTTTAATTTGCATTTCTCTGATAATGAGTGATGTTGATCATCTTTTCATGTGTTTGTTAGCCATCTTTGGAGAAATGTCTGTTTAGTTCTTTGGCCCATTTTTTGATTGGGTCGCTTTTTTTTTTCTGGTATTGAGCTACATCAGCTGCTTGTATATTTTTGAGATGAAATTCTTTGTCAATTGCTTTGTTTGCTTGTTTTCTCCCATTCTGAAGGCTATCTTTTCACCTTGCTTATAGTTTCTTTCATTGTGCAAAAGCTTTTAAGTTTAATTAGGTCCCCTTTGTTTATTTTTGTCTTTATATCCATTACTCTGGGAGGTGGGTAATAGAGGATCCTGTGGTGATTTATGTCAGAGAGAGTTTTGCCTATGTTTTCCTCTAGGGGTTTCATAGTTTCTGGTCTTACATTTAGATTTTTATTCCATTTTGAGTTTTTTTTTTTTTTTTGTGTGTGTGTGTGTGTGCTTGTGTGTGAGTGGTGTTAGAAAGTGTTCTAGTTTCATTCTTTTACAAGTGGTTGACCAGTTTTCCCAGCACCACTTGTTAAAGAGATTGTCTTTTTTCCATTGTATAATCTTGCCTCCTTTTTCAAAGATAAGGTGTCCATAGGTGCATGGATTTAACTCTGGGCTTTCTATTTTGTTCCATTGATCTATATTTCTGTCTTTGGGCCAGTACTATACTGTCTTGATGACTGTAGCTTTGTAGTATAGTCTGAAGTCATGCAGGTTGATTCCTCCAGTTCCATTATTCTTTCTCAAGATTGCTTTGGCTACTTGAGGCTTTTTGTATTTCCATACAAATTGTGAAATTATTTGTTCTAGTTCTGTGAAAAATATCGTTGGTAGCTTGATAGGGATTGCATTGAATTTACAGAATGCTTTGGGTAGTAATACTCATTTTCACTATATTGATTCTTCTGATCCATGAACATAGTATATTTCTCAAGCCTTTGCTGTTCTTATTTATTCTGTGAATTGATTGCTTTTGTTGTACTTTAATAATCACACTTATTATGAATTGTTTTCTGACTAAAGAAGTACATAGAAATTTAACATGAGATATAATCATGGGTATTGGTAATCATTGTCAGTATTTTGGCACATATTCTTTAAGTCTCTGTTCTACACATACACACACATGTACACATATACACACCAATGCACATTTTATTTTTTTTAACAGGACTGAGCTCATGCTTTGTACCAAGGTTTTCTATTTGGCAAATAGATGGTTGCTCCCTGGCATTAAACAGACAAAACACTGATTATTCCTGATAGTGGAGGATTCAAAGCATAAATGTAAAGTTCTGGGAACTGACTTCTAAAACATCTCAAATTAGAACAGATTTAGGTCTTTTGAAGCTATTGTATTAAAGTGAATCTATCCTTTGATACAAAAAGGATTTGAATATAATTTCTTTGTTTTCCTAGGAAGTTATATTTTGAGGAGAAATGTCTTTAACTTTATTCACACATTTATAGTATTTACAAATAATTTTTACTTGAGGTCTCCAGTGTTCTCAGAGTTATGGTGCAGTCTGCTGTTGGCATGAGACAAGGTCTAAATAAGTATTATCATCTTTAAAATGTTAAAATCAAACTTTTAGTGCACTTTAGGTTCTGAATTAGCCACCTTGAGAGGAAGGTACTGATTTTTCCCACATATCCCTTGTCCTACACATGCATAGCCTTCCCCGTTATCCACATTCACCACTAGAATAGTACATTTGATTCAACTGAGGCACTTACACTGAGAGATCATTATCATCATACCTCATAGTTTACATTAGATTTCACTTGTGGTTTTGTATATTCTATAATTTTAGACAGACTTATAATGTGTCCACCACTATGGTATCATACAAAGTATTTTCACTATCTGAAAAACTCTCTGTGCGCCACCTAGTCATCCCACCCTCCTCCCTCTTCAGTTCAGTTCAGTCCAGTCACTCAATCATGTCCAACTCTTTGCAACCCCATGGACTGCAGCACGTCCTCCTCCCTAACCCCGGCAACCCCTGACCTTTTTACTGAATCCATAGTTTTGCTTTTTCTAGAATGCCATATAGTTAGAATGATACAGCATGGAGCCTTTTGAGATTGACTTCTTTTACTTAGGAAAATGTGATTAAGTTTCTTTCAAGTCTTTTCATTATTTGATAGTTCATTTCTTTTTAGTGCTGCTATTTTAGTATCTGGATTACCTCAGTTTATTTATCCATTCACCTATTGAAGAACATCATTGTGGTTGCTTCCAAGTTTTGGCAGTTGTGAATAAAGCTGCTATAAACATCTGTGTGTAGGCATGTATTGTGTGTGGATATATACTCTCAAATTTTGTGTAAATACCAAGGAATGTGATTGCTAGATCAGATGGTAAGAATATATTTAGTTTTATGAGAAACTGCCAAACTGTCTTGCAAAGTGGCTGTATCATTTTGCATTTCCATCAGCAAAGAATGAGACTCCCTGTCACTCCACATTCTCGTCAGCATTTGGCACTGTCAGTGTTTTGGATTTTGGCCATTCTAACAAGGTTTGTCAGAGAAGGCAATGGCAAGCCACTCCAGTACTATTGCCTAGAAAATCCCATGGATGGAGGAGCCTGGTAGGCTGCAGTCCGTGGGGTTGCTGAGGGTCGGACACGACTGAGAGACTTCACTTTCACTTTTCACTTTCACACATTGGAGAAGGAAATGGCAACCCACTCCTGTGTTCTTGCCTGGAGAATCCCAGGGATGGGGGAGCCTGGAGGGCTTCCGTCTATGGGGTCACACAGAGTCGGACACTTCTGAAGTGATTTAGCAGCAGCAGCAGCAGCAATACGGTTTGTAGTGGTATCTCATGAAGAATCTTTTAATATAACTTTGGCATCTGTATGTCTTCTTTGGTGAGGTTTCTGTTAAGGTCTTTGGTTCATTTAAAAATGTGATTGTTTTCTTATTACTGAATTTAGCATTTTCTTTGTGTATTTGGATAGTAAACTCAACCAGATATGTCTTCTGCAATATTTTCTCCAAGTCTCTGGCTTATCTTCTTATTCTTTTTTATTTCCTTTATTTTGAAGAATATGTTTTAGCATTTCCCTGATGACTGAAGCCCTAAAATTTTTATTGATTCTGTAGGTGCCTAAATTGTCTTATGATTTAATCTTCTACCCTCTGGAGCACTTGTGTTTTAAGATTTCCAGCATACTTGCCCCTTCTTGTTCATCCACTCCAAATAAAATGATGTCAGTAATATGGCATATATAATATGTGACCATTACACACTTTTGAAAAATATCCAGATTTCCCAGGTCCCTTTCAACTATATTTTGATAGAGGCTAATATCATATAACCATGGAGAAAGATGGTAAATGTACATATACTCTTGTTTGTCCTATGTGAATACGTACTGTTTATCCTGCTTCTTGAGAGGAATAGCACAAGATGCATTTACCAGATAGGTGGCCATCTACTATGTATTAGAGAACTTGTTAAGCTATTGCATCAAAAATATCACATTAGGTACAGCATGTTTATTTGAGTTTCCTACTGGTTGAGTTTATGGTAACCCACTATCATTCTTCTCTATCTCTTTGGCTTTTATAGAGTTCAAGATAGTAAATTAAATGGCTATATATTCAAAAATTACCATCCCTGCATTATTCAGATCTTAACAGATGACAGCACTCTCTACTATTCCCTGTAGGATGCAGTATTGTCTTTGATATACTCTCTTGGCCGGAGGTGGGTTGGGTTGTGGTAGAGACTTTCACTTGACTTTTCTCACTGTGATGGTTCTTACTACAGAGGTCAAGGGGACAGTGTTTGGGGTTCTGCTCATCTCTAAGTATGTTCATTCCAACTTTACATTTTCATCTTGGAGATTGAACCTTGGGTCTGTAGAACTAGTAGAACTACTGCGAGTTGGATCTGGTTCAGAACTCATTAATGTTTTATTTGGATGTATATAGGTATGCATATAGGTAGATTCATATAGGTATGCATCTACTCTACCATAAGGTCAGTGATGCTGCAATCCTTCAAGTCCCCAAACATCACCATCAGAGCAAACTGATATCCTCAATATCTAATAATGACTCAGTAGTCCCTTTACCACAGTGTGGAATTATCTGAGTAAATAAATTGCTTAGGACCCTTTGGGGAAGGACTGGAGGAATCATTATCAGATATCAAAGTTCACTTCATGGTGGATGTGGTGAAATGCCATCCATATTCCCTTCTATAAGGGACTTGATGTCCCAGCTGTTGAGCATCTTTTCAGGAACAGCCTTAGCTGCGGACAGTCACTTTACCAAAAGTCATGCCCTTTCTCTGGGCAGTCCACTTCCAGGGACTCATCAAGTAAGAGAAAATAAAGATTCTACCATAATAGGTCAATTTAAGACAACTCTGAAGGGCTATTCTATCTCCCTAACTCTCTGTAGAGTTTGTAGAGTTGACCAACTCTGTTGCCATCATAACACTCGACTTCAACTTCTGACACTTTTGTTTCTTGCCTCTCGTTTCCACAGTTTTAAATTCTTAGTAGTCTCAAAAATCCTACACATTAAATTTCATCTAAATTTCTGTTTCCAAGAAATCCAGCCTATAATGATTCAAATTCTATGTCCAACGGTCTTTGAAATGTATGAGTTCATCCCTTACTCCAATTTAGCTACATGCCCTTTGGACTAAGTCTGGGGAAATAATCACTGTGTACACATATTGGGGTTGAACAGGATCCTTCCTCCTGGGGACAAAACCTGTGTTTCATTTGGCAGATCTGGGTCTGAAACTGATCAGTTCTGGATATTAGGAACAGATTATAAATTTTTAATGGGATTTCTTCCCTTAGCCTTCTGACCTACACTTGAATTCTTATGTTTGTACAAATTGAACAAACACTTATTGGGCATCCCAGTTTTCTTTAGTTCTATTAAGCGTCTACAAGCAATCTGTGAGTCAGGCCCTCACAGCTGACAGTGCAACCTTATCACTCATTAGAATCATTGTTCACACTTCGCTTGGCTTTTGCAACTAAGTGCACTGGTGGGCCTTTATTATTCTGAGAATCTATCAATGCAGTTGAACATAGTTTTATAAAAGCACCTAATACTGTTAGTTTTCCCCTACAAAGAGGATCAGGACTGAGTTTCTTGGTGATACTTGTGTCCATCTCACCATGGTATTCCTCATTATTTTGGTAAACAGTGTCCTCTGGTCTCAACCAGGAAGAAAATGGTTATCTGGTTGTGTAAGAAGGGAGTCTCTGTCCTGCCAGGAAAATTCTCCAACTTTCATAATTAGCCTTAAAAAGTGGTTATTAATCACTCTCCATCTTTTATTGGCTTTTTCCAGTGCACTGAATTCTCCCAGCAATAGTTCTCCAAGTTCACTGTTCTCATAATTACTATTGTTTCTGGCTCTTCTTAAACACCTGAAGCACTGCAACCATCACTCCCTTCCCCTTCACTGGAATCAATTCCCAGTGCACTACTGGTGAAAATTTTAGTAATTATGTCAGTATTACATGTCAGGACAGATTCAGTGCTCCACCTGGGTGATAAGATCCTAGTAAAAGTCTGGAGGTTGGTCATCCAACACCAAAATCCTGCTTTGGCACTTGCTTTCTAGTACTATTTTTTGGATCAGATTTTGCAGATCAGATTCCTGAAGAAACAGACTCTGAGAATATAAGATTGGTATTCAGGTGATTTATCATGGTGTTCCTTTGGGAACAATATCTGTGAAAGACTAGATTTTTAAATCTAGATTTTCCTTTTTTTTCCAAACCTCTGCTTTTACTTTTGGTATTTTCTTCCTCAAGGGCTGTGAAAGATTGCTTTTTAAAAGACAGACTGAATAATGGAAATACTTCATAAAATATTTATGGAGGAGTTAATACTTGTCTCAGAATAACAGAGGTCTAGACCCTTTTTTGGTTTGATGGTTGATTTTATCATTGCTGTGTTGGAACATATTCTTAACAGGGTCATGTCATTCTGTTTGGTTGTCAGGACTGTTTGAGTGTACAGGGTTAGGACTCAGACTCCTATGGTTTCTGGCAGTGGCACTGGGGGCTGGTGGGGAATAAAGATGACAGTGTATTTAACAAGGGTTCAGAAGTCAGAGGACAAAGCAGTACTAGGAAATCTCTAGAATGGTCTTACAGACAGGGAAATACTGAAAATAAAGTGACTCTATAGCAATGGCTTCTAAATTTCTTTCTATGATCTTTCCACTCTCTTGTAATACATTTTGCACACTTATTCCTCATATTTGTCTCATCATTTTTTTTCTTTGCTCATTATCTTAATGCAGGTAAAAAAACAATCTAAGTCATCTACAATTAACTTGGAAGATTACACTATAGCTATTCCTTCTCCAACTAGTTAGCAGATATTAGATCTTATTTAAAATTGTTCATGCTAAAAGGTCCTTGAAATTTGGAAGAAGCATATTGGATCCAGGTTAAATAATTTTAAACATGACTTAATATCAAGGACCTTTTGGCATGAACCAAATCACTACAAGCTTCCCTGGTGGTTTAGAAGTAAAGAATTCACCTATGATGCAGGAGACGCAGGAGACATGGTTTTGATCTCTGGATTGGGAAGATCTCCTGGAAGAGGAAATGGCAACCCACTTCAATATTCTTGCCAGGACAAGCCCATGTACAGAGGAGACTGATGGAATATAGTCCATGGGGTAACAAACTGTTGGACCCAACTGAGTAACTGACATGCAAATGTCTATGGATGATTTGAATAGTACCAAATGTCCTGCCAGTCTCCAGTCACTAATCCCTAATCATCCTGCTTCTTTGTTCGCCATTCGTTTCCTCCAAGAGGAAGTTTGGGTGACTTCATTTCAGACAATTCACTCTGGTTCACATGTAGCTTCCTCTTAAAATGTAAATGTTGGTATGGTCCTTCAGGAGGCCCAGCTATAAGAGGTGTCCTGTCTGCAGGCCTTGTCTAAACATTTTGGACACTGTCCTTGCTGGGCTCACAGCACTTCTTTGTGCTGTTTACCAGGGCAACAGGATCAGCCTTGTTGGTCCTTGAATGAGTGGTTATGTACTCTATCATATTCCTACAGATGTGTGCTTTTTAATGGTAGAGAACAAACTATTTTCCAACTCTATATAACAATTTTCAAAGATGAAGTGAAGGCATACATTTTGAGGGTCAAAAAACTTAGCTGTTCAAATCAAAACTACAATGAGATATCACTCACAACAGCCAGAATGGTCATCATTAAAAACTCTACAAATAGTAAATTCTGGAAAGGATGTAGAGAAAAGGAAGCTTTCTACACTGTTGCTGAGAATGTAAATGGTAACCACTATGGAGAACAGAACAGAGGTTCCTTAAAAAACTAAAAATAGTTGTCATATGATCCTTCAACCCCACTCCTTATAATTTATCTGGAGGAAACTATAATTTGAAAAGATACATGCAGCCCAGTGTTCATAGCAGCATTATTTACAGTAGCCAAGACATGATATTAAGAAGAGGTGGCAAGAATACACAGAACTATACAAAAAAGTTCTTAATAACCTAGATAACCATGAAAGTATGTTCAGTCAACTAGAGTCAGACATCCTGGAGTGTGGAGTCAAGTGGGTTTTAGGAAGCATTACTACGAACAAAACTAGTGGAGGTGATGGAATACTAGCTAAGCTATTTCAAATCCCAAAAGATGCTGCTGCTAAAGTACTGCACTCAGTATGACAGAAAATATGGAAAACTGAGCAGAGGCCCCAGGACTGGAAAATGTCAGTTTTCATTCCAACCTCAAAGAAGGGAAATGCCAAAGAATGTTCAGACTACTTCATAATTGCACTCAATTCAAATGCTAGCAAGATCATGTTCAAAATCCTTCCAGTTAGGCTTCAACAGTACATGAACTAAGAAATTCCAGATGTAAAACCTGGATTTAGAAAATGCAGAGGAGACAGAGATCAAATTGCCAACATCTGGTGGATCATAGAGAAAGAAAGAGAATTTCAGAAAAATATCTAGTTCTGCTTCATTGAGTAGGCTAAAGCCTTTGACTGTGTGGATCACAGCAAATTGTGGAAAATTCTTAAAGAGATGGGAATACCAGACTACCTTACCTGCCTCCTGCAAAACGTGTATGCAGGTCAAGAAGCAACAGTTAGAATCATACATGCAACAATGAACTGGTTCAAAATTGGGAGAGGAATTATGTCAAGTCTGTATATTGTCCCCTTGCTTATTTAACTTATATGCAGAGTTCATCATGTGAAATGCTGGGCTGGAGGAAGCACAAGCTGGAATCAAGATTGCTGGGAGAAGTATCAATAACCTCAGATATTCAGATGACACCACCCTAATGACAGAAAGAGGAAGAGGAATGACAGGAAGAGGAACTAAACAGCCTCTTGATGAAGGTGAAAGAGGAGAGTGAAAAAACTTGCTTAAAACTCAACATTCAGAAAACTAAGATCATGGCATTTGGTCTCATCACCTCATGGCAAATAGATGGGGAAACAGTGACAGACTTTATTTTCTTGAGCTCCAAAATCGTTGCAGATGATGATTGTAGCCATGAAATTAAAAGATTGGAAGCTCCTTGGAAGAATTTCTATGACAAACCTAACAGTGTATTAAAAAGGAGACACATTATTTTGCTGACAAAGGTCCATCTAATCAAAGCTATGGTTTTTCCAGTAGTCATGTATTGATGTGAGAGTTGGACCATAAAGAAGGCTGAGTGCTGAAGAATTGTGCAAACTGTGGTGTTAGGGAAGACTCTTGAGAGTCCCTTGGACAGCAAGGAGATCAAATCAGCCAATCCTAAAGGAAATCAACACTGAGTATTCATTGAAAGAACTGATGCTGAAGCTCCAATTCTTTGACCACTTTATGAGACGAGCCAGCTGATTGTAAAAGACCCTGATGCTCGGAAATATTGAAGGCGTGAGCAGAAGGGGATGACAGAGGATGAGATGGTTGGATGGCATCACCAGTTCAGTGGACATAAGTTTGAATAAGCTCCAGGGAATAGTGAAGGACAAGGAAGCCTGGCATGCTTTAGTCCATGGGGTCACAAAGGGTTTTACATGACTAAGCAGCTGAAGAGCAACAATAAAAAGACATGGGAACAACCTAAATGTACATCAACAGATGAATGGATAAAGATGTGATATATACAAATATGTTTGTATATATATATAATGGAATACCACTCAGTCATAAAAAAGAAGAAAATAATGCCATGTGTAGCAATATGGATGACCTAGAGATTTTCATATTAAATTAGGTATGTCATGCAGATAAAAACATGCTATATGATATCACTTATTGCAGAATTTTAAAAAATTATGCAAAGAACTTATTCATAAGATAGAAGTAGACTCACAGACATAGAGAACAAACCTGATTTCTAAAGGGGATAGCAGGGTGGGAGGAAATGAATTTGGATTTAGGATTAATATATCCATTCTGCTATATATAAAATAGATAAAGACCTCCCATATCACACAGTGCACTATAGTCAATATCTTACGGGAAATATCTTATAGTCAATATCTATAATAGGAAAGAAACTGACAAAGAAAAATTATATATGTATATATGTATAAATCACTTGATGAATACTTGAACTAACACATTATAAATTAACTATACTTCAATGAAAAAAAAGGTTAAAATTTTAAAAATAAGAAACCTTAGTTGTGCTGGTGATTTGGGATGACAGATATAATTCAGCATTAGTATTTGGGATGGTAGGGATGATAATAACAATGTGAGATGCCATAAAAAACATATAGTCATATTGCATTACACTTCTGCAAACATGAATTAGAAAACAATTTCATTTTAAAGAGTCTACCAGGAGAGTGAATTTTCACAGGTTTAAGAGTATATATGGATGTAGAAAGTAAACAGAAAACAGAAAAAAATCAAAGCAGTATTGTAACACTCTGTCGATCCTATTCCTTTAAAAAAAAAAAAGGTTACTCAGATTCACATTCTGAGAAAAATGCTCTGGTTGACAACCACCATGAACATAAAGCTGTCACTAGATTAGACCTGGGAATCTTGCATCAAGTCTAGGATGGTACAAGCTGTAGAGACAATAGGCATACACATTAGGAAACAAAGGAGGCCTATAAGCAGCACATTGCATCATTGTACATAAGCCTAGCGTCTGCAATCCCCCCATGACTGCTATAAAAGACCAGTGAAAATGAAATATCTCAAGTATATGTTGAAATGGCAATGGACTGCTTTTTACCTTTTGCCTCAGCAGAGCAGGCCACTTTTGGCAGCATGTAGGGACCATAAATTATAGGCATGCACGTGTGTGTGTGTGTGTGTGTGTGTATGTGTGTATGCCCAAGAGAAAGAGATTGAAATTAATAAGAAAGAAAGGTAAAATTTTGTGATTAATAAATTGACTAAAATGTACATAGAACACCTTTTAAAATTTATTTGTAAGGCTATATATTGTTGGTGGACTACCAAATTCCATTCTTCAATTGACAAACAAAGAATTTCAAACTTTACAGAAATATTTGCAATTTTGATAGGTTATTTCAATGTGTGGCTTTAAAACTGAGTTCTGCCTTGCAGTAGTTTTATTCCTAAAACTGAGTTCTGCCTTAGGGTTCCTAATATTGTTAGGAGCCCTAACATCTGAGTAGCCGGGATAGGCCTGAGACCTTGCTTAGGCCTAAGTTTCGATTTCCTGGAGACAGGGTGGAGGCTAAGTTCACAGAAACTCCTCCCTAAGAAGATCCCGCAGGCGCCAAAAATAAGAAACTCCTCCCTAGAAAAATCCCGCCGGCGCCAAAAATCAGGCCAATCAGAGGAAAAAGGGAAATCCCCCAGAAAGAAGCCCCCCCTCCCCCGCACGCATAAACTGGCCAATGAGCTTCTGCCAACTTGATCTTTTGAACAAAAAATAGGTGCTTATGTCATCTGAGACTATAAAAACCGCTGTGACCTGGGCTCGGGGCTCTTGTCCACACTCCACTGCCCTGGAGGAGGCATGAGCCCTAGCTCGAGCTAGAAATAAACCCCATTCTTGCTTTTGCATGCTGCGAGTGTCTTATTCTACCAGTTAAGGTGGACCGGACTCAGGGCATAACAATATGTTCTTCAGGGAGCAATTATCCTGTTACAAATATCTCATTTGATTCCTACAGGAACCTATACGTAGGTGCCAGCATCTGTCTCACTGAGGGGACTAGAGCAGAGAGGCCCACAACTGCCACTAAGCAGAGCCAGACCTCAAAGTCACCTTTCTTTCTTCAAATACTGTATTCTTTTTTCTGTACAATCATTCCGTTCCGTTCCGTCGCTCAGTCGTGTCCGACTCTATGCGACCCCGTGGACTGTAGCCTACCAGGCTTCTCCATCCATGGGATTCTCCAGGCAAGAATACTGGAGTGGGTTACCGTTTCCTTCTCCAGGGGATCTTCCAGACCCAGGGATCAAACCCGGGTTTCCCTCATTGGAGGCAGACGCTTTAACCTATTGTTATACAATCATATGACAATAATAATTCATGTCTGCTTGGAGACTGAAGAGTTTTCAAAGTATTTCATTACATTATCTCACGTGTTAAAAAAAATTCTGCCACCTAGAAACTATTTTTATTCCCTATCATATTTTTTACAGATAAAAAAAGTTTGTGTTTCAGATAAAATAACTGACAAGCTGAAGATAAATGAGCAAGTACTGAGCCCACAACCTCTTGCTGTGGAAGCCGCATTCCTGTCACACTGCTGACCTGTTTAGGAAGCTTTCATTGTTACAAAGAGCAGTGAAATAATTCTGAAATGTAAATGTGTGTTTTTGAAAGATGGATTGCAAGAACAGAAGCTTGGGCTCCTGTTAAAATTTTCAAGTGATAAAACTTTAATTCAAAGCCCTTAAGCAGACAGAAACAAGGCTGGCTAATCAAATTCTGCCTGGCAATATATAAAATAACTTTGCAGCTGTCTGTATGTCTCAAGAGACTAATGTTCTTATATTTGTCTTAGATTTAATTTTAGTGCATAAGTCACACTGTCATTTGTTGTTTCTATATTTTTTTCAAATGTATGACTTGCATTTTATTTCATGTCTGTCTTCAGGAAGCTAGATATTATCAAAGTAGTGCCTTTTAAAATATGCATGGGATTCTCTGTCTGTTTCTCTCTTTCATTCTCTCTTTTTACATCTCTCTTCCTCTCTCTCTTTTCTCAATACAAGTGAAAATGGGCCACACAATGGCACAGAATAAGCTGTACTGGGTAAAAAACTTCAAATCAAAATCATTCTCAATAATAAGATAGCAATTTTATGAAAACAACTTTTCAATAGGGAAATAATAGAAAATCCATTTCTTTTGGTTAACTTCAAGCAATGAACATTATCAAATAAATGAATATTTTTAGTTATTTGCATGGTATTTCCTAATGATGGAATGTTAAATAAAAGATCATTTGAAAAACTTAATTTGATAAATTCTTCAGAAAATTGTTCTAGAGATGTTAATAGAAGAGCCTTGGGGGGAAAAAGGTTGAAATAATAAAGTTGAAGAGGTTTATTTACAGCATTATTTCCTAGAATTCTTAAAGGGTTCTAAAGTTATTTAAACAGAACTCCACTGCTGAACCACATTTTCCATCAGAGTTCTATTAACATCTTCAGTTCAGTTCAGTTCAGTCGCTCAGTCCTATCTGACTCTTTGTGATCCCATGGATTGCAGTACGCCAGGCTTCCCTGTCCATCACTAACTCCCAGAGCTTACTCAAACTCATGTCCGTTGAGTCAGTGATGCCAACCAACCATCTTGCCCTCTGATGTCCCCTTCTCTTCCTGCCTTCAATCATTCCCAGCACCAGGGTCTTGTCAAATGAGTCATTTCTTTGTAGCAGGTGGCCAAAGTCTTGGAGTTCAGCTTCAGCATCAGTCCTTCCAATGAACACCCAGGACTGATTTCCTTTAGGATGGACTGGTTGGATCTCTTTGCTATCCAAGGGACTCTCAAGAGTCTTCTCCAACACCACAGTTCAAAAGCATCAGTTCTTTGGTGTTCAGCTTTCTTTATAATCCAACTCCCATGTCTATACATGACTAGTGGAAAAACCAAAGCTTTGACTAGACAGATATTTTTTGGCAAAGTAATGTCTCTGTTTTTTAATATGCTGTACACGTTGGTCATAACTTTTCTTCCAAGGAGCAAGCGTCTTTTAATTTCATGGCTGCAGTCACCATCTGTGGTGATTTTGGAGCCCCCTCTGCCCACCCCCCCCAAAAAAAATAAAGTCTGTGACTGTTTCCACTGTTTCCCCATCTATTTGCCATGAAGTGATAGGACCAGATGGTATGATATTAGTTTCTTTATATTAGTTTTCTTGAGTTTTAAGTCAACTTTTTTCACTCTCTTCTTTGACTTCCATCAAGAGGCTCTTTAGTTCTTCTTTGCTTTCTGCCATAAGGGTGGTGTCATCTGCATATCTTCTCCCATCAATCTTGATTCCACCTTGTGCTTCATCCAGTCCAGAATTTCTCATGATGTACTCTGCATATAAGTTAAATAAGCAGGGTGACAATATACAGCCTTGACATACTCCTTTCCCGATTTGGAACCAGTTCCATTAATATCTTCTTCAGTAAAACCCCGCAAAAGAGTTGATCAGTGTTATGTTTGAACTATAGACAGACTTTCCTTGTTAAGAAAACATATATGGCTTGTTATCAAGGACAATTGTACTTTTTGCATCCGTTTTGTAGATTCCTTTATAGTTTTCAAATTTCTGATAAAAAATGAAAATTTCATTTTCTGTATCTATAGAACAACCTTAAATATTTAGATCCATAGTAATCATACTTTAATAGTGAATAATCAGGTGGGAAATTTTGAAATTCAGAAAAAAGTAACCTTTCCCCTATTGTTATATTCTAGTGTCTCAGAGGAAATGATATTCAAACTACTCTTAGTAAGAGCTTTCCCTGGGCCTCTTAAGTGCCCCAGGGACCTTGCACACTCTCCCCATCCAATACCATCAGTCTCTTTCTTTTTGACTCAAAAATATTTTTTTCTTCTGTAAATTCAGCATGACTTAAAGCACTCATGTTACACCTAACATCAGTATCAACTCAATTTCCACATTACTTTCAAAATCACCATCTCTTTTGCAACTTCACAGGCTTCAAGTTTATGTTTATTTGACTGTATTCTCTCCATTATCCTGTTATTTCAGTTTTAAGAACCCCTTGAAGCTTTATTGCATTCCTATTATTCCACATGTTGTGCTAACTGCTCAAAGTCAAATATTGAGTAATAAAAATTTCTGGCCTCAAGATACCATTTAGCTGGGAAAAAGTCATGGAAACAAATCAGTATAATGCAATGCCATGAAAGAAGTGTGTACTCAGTATGCGGGAGTGCTGGTTGCTGGTCACTTCCTGACAATAGGAAGGGGCTGGAACACACAGGAAATACTCCACAGAAATAAGAGGTCATATCCACAAGTCTTAAGTGGTGCCATGATTTGAGAGTGGTAGCTATTCAAGTACAGACAGCACTGGAAATAAGCATGGGAGGAAAAGAGTGGAGACTGTTGGTAGGGGAAAAAGTTCGCTTTGGAGTCTTCCATGTCATGCTAATGGATTTGGACTTTTTTCTGTAGGTATACAATGTAGGCTTTCATTTGGGATTAAAGTAAATGATTGAGTTTTCTTTTCTTTTTTTTGAGTTTTCAAAAGATTATGGACAAAGTTATATATAAAAGGAGAAGCCACAATGAGATGGTGGCAGGGGTGCAATCACATTAAATCAAATCCCATATCTGCTGGGTGGGTGACCCACCAACTGGAAAACAATAATACCAAAGAAGTTATTGCACTGTTGTGAAAGTTCTAGGCCCCACTTCAGACTCTCCAACCATGGGATCTGCCAAAGGGACTGGGAATCCCCAGGGAATCTGACTTTGAAGGATAGCAGGATTTGATTATTAAACTTCTACAGAACTGGGGAAACAGAGACTCTTGGAGGGAACAAACAAAACCTTGTGTGTACCAGGACCAGGGGTAAGAAGCAGCGATCCCACAAAAGACTGAACTAGACTTGCCTGTGAGTGTTTGAGGGTCTCCTGCAGAAGCCTGGGTCAGCAGTGGCCTAATATGGAGACAGGGAAACTGGCAGCAGCAGTTCTGGGAGGTGCATATTGGCATAAATCCTTTAAAAGTCACCTTTAGCCGACCTTAGAGCCTATAGGAGCACAGCCCCACCTATCAGAATTGGATTAAAAATTTACTGAGCGTGGCCCTACCCACCAGATCAAGATGCAGTTTTCCCCATAACCAATACCTCCCATCAGGAAGCTTGCACAAGCCTCTTATCCTCACCCATCAGACGACAGACAGAAGAAGCAAGGATTACAATCCCACAGCCTCCAGAATCACAATCACAGTGATTTATTGTCACTCTGCTTATTTAAATTATATGCAAAGTACATCATGTGAAATGCTGGACTGGATTAGTCACAAGCTGGAATCAAGATTGCCAGGGGAAATATAAACAACCTCAAACATTCAGATGATACCATTCTAATGGCAGAAAGTGAAGAGGAACTAAAGGGCCTCTTGACTAAGGTGAAAGAGTGAAAAAGCTGGCCTAAAACTAAACATTGGAAACACTAAGACCATGGCAACAATTCCCATCACTTCATGGCAAACAGATGGAGAAAAAGTGGAAACAGAGACTGATTTTATTTTCTTGGGCTCAAAAATAACTACAGATAGTGACTGCAGCCACAAAATTAAAATAAATTTCCTATTTGGAAGAAAAGTTATGACAAACCTACACAGCGCATTAAAAAGAGATATCACTTTTCTGTCTAAGGTCCGTATCATCAAGGTATGTTTTTTCCAGTAGTCATGTACAGAAGTGAGAGTTGGGCCATAAAGAAGACTGAGCACTGAGAAATTGATGCTTTCCAGTTGTGGTGCTGGAGATGACTCTTGAGAGTCCCCTGGACAGGAAGGAGATCCAACGTGTCAATCCTAAAGGAAATCAACCCTGACTATTCATCAAAAGGACTGATACTGAAGCTGAAGCGCCAGAACTTTGGCCAATTTACATGAAGTGCCAGCTAACTGGAAAAGACCCTGATGCTGGGAAAGATTGAGGGCTGAAGGAGAAGGGGCAACAAAGAATGAGATGATTGGATGGTATCACTGACTCAAAGGACCTGAGTCTGCGTAAACTCCAGGAGATAGTGAAGGATGGGGAAGTCCGGTGTGCTGCAGTCCATGGGGTTGCAAAGAGTCAGACACGACTTACCTACTGAACAACAACAAATGAGATAGACTGGGGATGAGTAAATCAGGAATTGGGGAGAGTAGTCAGGATAAAATGTCAGATTAAAGTGAATGATTATGAGGGCTTGAACTAAAGTTGCAATCATGGGACAAAAATGTAGATGATGTAAGTTGCTATGTTGATGACATGACTGGTTATCAAAAGAATCATATGGCCAATGCTCATGTTAATGGGGATGACCAATTTAGTATCTAAACTTCTCAATAGCCTTTTTTTTTAATGGAAACAGTTTATTTTGCTCTCCTCATTCACTGACTCACAGGATCAGAACCTGAATCTTATATACTGCTAAGCTAAGTCACTTCAGTCGTGTCCGACTCTGTATGACCCCATAGACGGAAGCCCACCAGGCTCCCCTGTCCCTGGGATTCTCCAGGCAAGAACACTGAAGTGGGTTGCCATTTCATTCTCCAGTGTGTGAAAGTGGAAAGTGAAAGTGAAGTCGCTCAGTCATGTCCGACCCTTAGCGACCCCACGGACTGCAGCCTACCAGGCTCCTTTGTCCATGGGATTCTCCAGGCGAGAGTACTGGAGTGGCTTGCCATTGCCTTCTCCGAATCTTATATACTATGAAATGGCTATATCTTTGAAATATTAAAGAAGTGAGCTATTTCAAGTTTTGAAAGATGATGCTGTGAAAGTGCTGCACTCAATATGCCAGCAGATTTGGAAAACTCAGCAGTGGCCACAGGACTAGAAGAGGTCAGTCTTCATTCCAATCCCAAAGAAAGGCAATGCCAAAGAATGCTCAAACTACCGCACAATTGCACTCATCTCACACGCTAGTAAAGTCATGCTCAAAATTCTCCAAGCCAGGCTTCAGCAGTATGTAAACCGTGAACTCCCAGATGTTCAAGCAGGTTTTAGAAAAGGCAGAGGCACCAGAGATCAAATTGCCAACATCTGCTGGATCATGGAGAAAGCAAGAGAGTTTCAGAAAAACATCTATTTCTGCTTCATTGACTATGCCAAAGCCTTTGACTGTGTCGATCACAATAAACTGTGGAACATTCTGAAAGAGATGGGAATCCCAGACCACCTGACCTGCCTCTTGAGAAACCTGTATGCAGGTCAGGAAGCAACTGTTAGAACTGGACATGGAACAACAGACTGGTTCCAAATAGGAAAAGGTGTACGTCAAGGTTGTATATTGTCACCTTGCTTATTTAACTTATATGCAGAGTACATCATGAGGAACGCTGGGCTGGAAGAAGCACAAGCTGGAATCAAGATTGCCGGGAGAAATATCAATAACCTCAGATATGCAGATGACACTACCTTTATGGCAGAAAGTGAAGAGGAACTCAAAAGCCTCTTGATGAAAGTGAAAGAGGAGAGTGAAAAGGTTGGCTTGAAGCTCAACATTCAGAAAACAAAGATCATGGCATCTGGTCTCATCACTTCATGGGAAATAGATGGAAAAACAGTGGAAACAGTGTCAGACTTTATTTTTCTGGGCTCCAAAATCACTGCAGATGCTGATTGCAGCCATGAAATTAAAAGACGCTTGCTCCTTGGAAGGAAAGTTATGACCAACCTTGATAGTATATTAAAAAGCAGAGACATTACTTTGCCAACCAAGGTCCGTCTAGTCAAGGCAATGGTTTTTCCCGTGGTCACATATGGATGTGAGAGTTGGACTGTGAAGAAAGCTGATCGCCGAAGAACTGATGCTTTTGAACTGTGGTGCTGGAGAAGACTCTTGAGAGTCCCTTATACTGCAAGGAGATCCAACCAGTCCATTCTAAAGGAGATCGATCCTGGATGTTCATTGGAGGGACTGATGCTAAAGCTGAAACTCCAATACTTTGGCCACCTCATGCGACGGGTTGACTCACTGGAAAAGACTCTGATGATGGGGAAGGTTGGGGGCAGGAGGAAAAGGGGACGACAGAGAATGAGATGGCTGGATGGCATCACCGACTCTGTGGACATGGGTTTGAGTGAACTCCGGGAGTTGGTGATGGACAGGGAGGCCTGGCGTGCTGTGATTCATGGGGTCGCGGAGAGTAGGACACGACTGAGCGACTGAACTGAACTGAACTGAACTACTTAGTCTCCGGCAGCAGCTCTATCCTCCCAGTGATTATGCTCAGCCACTCCTGCAACTTTTGTTTTTGACCTTCATTGACTGTCCTAGTCATTGACTCCTTTCCTCAACTTCCATTTCTTCTGAATTATCTTCCTTCTCTATGCATTTTTCTATATGTCTGAATATATGCATTTACTTTAGTCTCATTTTCATATAAAAAACTCAATCAAGTGTCTGTCTTTTCTCTGCTTGCCTTGCTCAGATAAATACTGCTTGGGAGAAAAATCACATAATGGGCAACTTAATATGTATTATCAATAATGTTAACCAGTCTTCATCAAAGTACACAATGTGACAATAATTTTCTATTCAACTCTTCTCTCTCTCTTGCTCTTCATAAATTGTGTTGGAGGTTTCCTGCCAGCTTCTCCAGTGTTTTACCTATTTTTCCCCCTTGGGGTCATTTAGTACAATCAAGGCAGCCAGGGCCTGGTTACTGGTATAGGAAAGGTTCTGAGTGACACTTAGGGAAAGGTGGAGATGGGTTATGGGATAGGAACACAGAAAAGGGACCTATTCCACAAAGAGTTTACATTCTATAAAAATTTCCAGTCACAATAGCTGAAGCAACTTTAGCTTAAAAGTTTACTGGAATATTGTACTTCACAAGAATTACAGCTAATTGAAGAATAAATCATTTATCATATCACACTCATTATATGCCAAATTAATCAATAAAGTAACATAGGGAAAAGAACAGATTAGTTGCTCTCATCAAAAATAAATGCAAGCACTTCTCCAACAACCATAGATACTAAGAAGTAAGTAGTTTAAATACTTGTTTGAATAGAGTACATTTGCATCTAATTTATATTCAATGTCATTTAAAAATAAATCTACTTTAAAAATAATTTCTTACATGAATAGTCAGTATAAAAGCTCAATTTTAATAGCATAAATGAGACCAATTTAGTAGTGTTTCCAGTCTGAAAGTTCTGTTTAATGAATTATTTGAAATTGACTGAGTTACTCATCAGATCAAAGACCCACAACTAAAAATACTTTTAATATACATCAAGCTACAAGTTTGTTTTTATCATTTTAATTCTAGAATATGTAAAAATTATTTTAGAAGAGATAAAAATTTTTTTGATTGGAAGTAGGACAGCTTAACAACTGAAGTGACAGCAGCAGCAGCAGCAGCAGGACAGCTTAATGTTCAGAACTGAAAGAAAAATTTGTCAAGATCTGTTGTGTTTTTTAATAGCATGAAAATTAACACAATTTAGGTCAACAAAAGAGAAAGAAATAAATGAGGGAAGTGCACTTGAAAGAAGGCGGAGGAGGGGGATTAAGGACAGAAGTACTTTTGTAAAGGGAAGCACAGAAAAAGGGAAAGAGACAGGGGATGAGAGAGAAAAAAATGAGACAATGAGAGAAACCAGAAAGGGAGGTGAGGCAAAGCAAAGGATGAGGCTGGGTGAGGAAGAACTTGTCAGTTATCACCAACTGGGCACTTGACACAAATAGCTGAACCTCTCCCTGTGGCTTATGTTACTGTCATAGAGCTGCTGAGTCAGTGGACATGGCAATGGAGTCCAGCTATGTCTCTCTGCTGGTCTTGCTTTTAACTCAACATTGCCCTGAATCTTTTAGAGAAGAGTGAGAAATGTGAGTAGAAAGAAGAGTGAGAAAGAAAGAAGGACTGAAAGGAGAGAAAAAGAGAAAACTGAATAGGATTCTAGACATTTTCTGGAATACCCATCAGAGTATTCAAGATTTTGATGACATACATTTTACAATTTAGTTAGATGATAGTAAGAATAATTTTGAAGCACTTTAGTTGAGATGAACAAAGACCTTAGAAGATGGGATTTTGGAAGATATTTTAATTTCTGCTAATTCTACTCTCTAGTCACTGCCCTCTAACAGCCATACTTTACAAAAGTCTTTCCAAAGCATTTTCATTGATAACTCAAAAACAAGGAGGGTTTACAAAAAATACCATGCATTGTACAACGTATAGAGGCCTATACATTATACACAAACTTTTTGTATATATTATATACAAAACTTGCATCACTTTAAAAGAGACAGAGGTGATTTTTGTCACTGCTTGTCCCACCACAAAGAATGTATCTTGTCTGACTCTGCTTAAGGCAAGACCATTGGTAAAAGAAGGTGTGGACTCAGCCCTTATGTTCAGTGATGACAAATGACATAGATATCAGAGTGTTAGATAGGATATTTTGACTCCTAACTATGGTCCTTAAAAGAAGGTTTGAGAGAGGTTTTAATTCTAGGTATTAATCTGTGTGCACCATGAGAAAGCAGCTGCTCTTAGGACTTAATGTACTTCTCTTAGATAGCTCTTTGTGGAGATAATAAGCCTTCATTAGAGAATAAGGTAACAGTGCTTTTCTCAAACTTGCAGAAGTCCATGATGTGTGGTGCAAAACTGTATTCTTCATAGAATCATGGATACTAAACTCTTTTTGCTTCCATTACAATTTTTTAAAATCATGGAATAGGGCATCTCGTAAAGAATAATTGGGTCTATCTCCAGTTAATTCAGAAGTGTGGAAATAGGAAATAAAGAGCACAGCTCTGTTACTTACTTATGGTCTCCCTATGATAAAGATTTTTTTTTTTGATGAATGAGATGGTTTGCGAAATTATAATTAATCCTATTCTCTTAACAGTGCACAGAAACCAGAATTGAAAATAAATCAAAATTTTTAGTTAAGATCTAAGGCATAGCATGATCCCATTCTTTCTTAGTTGTGTGCCCTCTTGGCCTCCATTTTTTTCATACTCAAAAATGGGAAAAACAAAACCTACCCCCAAGACACATAATAAATGCTTCAGTACTTTGAAATTTTAAGCATTATGCGAGTGAAATCTAATATAATTACTCCCATAACTTATATGTTGCTGCTGCTGCTAAGTCACTTCAGTCGTGTCCGACTCTGTGCAACCCCATAGATGGCAGCCCACCAGGCTCCACTCCCCCAAATATTAAAGGCTATGATGGACTGCTATTCTCTGAAATATTAAAGGATGCTGCAACATGAACTCTGGGGTAATTGCAAACCTAATCATAAACTCCTGTTAAAAATGGAAGTTAGGTTTAATGAGGGCACAAAAGTTTTGTGACAGTGTACGAGAGTGAACTTACATTGATAGATTTTGTTAAAGCTATCTTTTCTCACCGTGTTCTGTGGTGATAGACTCCAGCCATATATAACAATTCAGATGCATCTCAAAATCAAGTGATTTGGATTTGCAGTTGATCAATTGATTTGATTATGCCACTGTCTCTTGTGAAGTTTATACACACCATTTAAAAATAGCCCAACTCCCCACCAAACTTACCAGATTTAAATGCTGCATTTTGCAGAGTGTATGATACCATAAAGATGAAATTACAATGGTGTGATGGAAGACAGCCATGCTGAGAAGCAATATGAATAATGCCTGCTTGAGATACTGATGGATAGATGGTCAGGGATCTGAGGATCAGTCATTGTTCTTAATCATGTACTGTATTATAACTGATTGTTATTACTTCATACACTAGGTGGCTAGGAATGCAGCCAGTTCAATAAAATCATTTTAAATTCCTTTTCATGGTGGTCATTTTTCTTGTGTCTGCTTTCCTCCTTTGGTGTTCTTCAATTAAGGGAGAAAAGGACTTCCTTTCATTTCAGTGTTAGTGACCCATAATTGGGGTTCACTGGGAGAAAAAAAATATGACCATGCTATTCAGAGTATGTCTTCTCCTGTGGGGTGAGGGTTCTGCAAGGCTGGCTCTAAACCATAAAAAGAATTAGATAAGCTGAAGCTTTCCTCCTTACCCTCCACCTGTGGTTCATAGTCTTATTACTAAAGAGAGGTAAAGAAACACAAATTTGTCTTTTTTTTCTATATGGTAAGTACATTCAGATTTTTCTGTACATATTTAATGCAGAAAATTTTCTCTGGAAATGGAAAAATAAAAGAACTTCTAAATGTGGAGTAGACCATATGGTTTGCTATTTGAAGTATCCCCATTTGAATTTTGCAGGAAATGTAACACAGCTAATAAAATGTGGCCATAAGTGTTGCATGTTCTGGACTAGAGATATTTTAAAGGCAACTTAAGGCCTTTGGCCACCTCATGCGACGAGTTGACTCACTGGAAAAGACTCTGATGCTGGGAAAGGTTGGGGGCGGGAGGAGAAGGGGACGACGGAGAATGAGATGGCTGGATGGCATCACCGACTCTGTGGACATGGGTTTGAGTGAACTCCGGGAGTTGGTGATGGACAGGGAGGCCTGGCGTGCTGTGATTCATGGGGTCGCGGAGAGTCGGACATGACTGAGCGACTGAACTGAACTGAACTGAAGGCCTTGAAGAGTCCCAGAAATTCTAAACTGTAGGAGATATTATTTTGCCTTTGCTAAAAGCATTGCTACATTTTAGAATTATTAAAAATTCAAATGAAAATGACTTTCATTTAGTAGAAGTGGAGAAATATCAATGAAACTCACCTATGGAGGAAAGGCTTTCCAGGTGGCTCAGTGGGTAAAGAATCCCTCTGCAATGCAGGAGACTCAGGAGAGGAGGGTTCGATTCCTGGGTCAGGAAGATCCCCTGGAGAAGGGCATAGGCAACCCACTCCAGTATTCTTGTCTGGAGAATCCCTTTGACAGAGGAACCTGGAAAGCTACAGTCCATAGGGTCGCAAATAGTTGAACATGATTGAAGTGGCTGAGCACCCACGCATGTGGAGGAAAAGTCATCTGTGCATGGCTGCATATTTTTGTCAGATGTGAAGCTAAAGCATATTCAAGACCAGTGTTTGATTATACAGTACGCTTGCAGAGCTATACTGTAAATGTTAGAATTATGTTAAATATTCAGTCAGTCAGTTCAGTTGCTCAGTCATGTCTGACTCTGTGACTCCATGGATTGCAGTATGCCAGGCTTTCCTGTCCATCACCAACTCCTGGAGCTTGCTCAAACTCATGTCCATCGAGTCGGTGATGCCAATCTTGCCCAGCATCAGAGTCTTTTCCATTGAGTCAGTTCTTCACATCAGGTGGCCAGAATATTGGAGTTTCAGCTTCAGCATCAGTCCTTCCAATGAATATTCAGGACTGATTTCCTTTAGGATTGATTGGTTTGATCTTGTTGCAGTCCCTTGTTACATAGTCATATATACACAAATACAAAACAATTGGAAACACTTGCTACAAAAACTACAGGGGGGAAAAAAGAATGGGAATATAATACATAATTTATTTGGTCATAGTCATTTTGGAACTGATATTAAGTTTAAATGACCTTCTCTCCCACCATGTACTGTTGCTGTGAATCCAGCTTTTGAGTTATTTTAAAAAGGGGCTGTCAAATAGTGTTGTCTATTTGCATTTGCTGGTAAAAAATAATCCTTTTGATTGTAAAAATTCCAGGCACTGACAGTAAGAGATTAACTAAGATGGTATTTTATTCCCTGCTGTAATGGTGAGTACATAGCATTAAATGTATTGTTAATTCAACAAAATATTTTTATACTAATCCATTTGAATCCATCAGTGGGCACCATTGTAATTGATGGATTACTGCATTACCATTTAATTTAGTTTTATTTTAAAGGCATAACACTTACTATCATTTTAGCTAATTGTACAACCAAATAAGGAGAGAAATTGTTTCAGGAAAATGAGCAATGTGGAAGAGGATCCTTGTTAAGAGAATTATTATGAATTGTTTTCTTAAAGGCTTTACACCTAAAACTGTTTACACTCTCAACAGTAACCTTCAGTGTGACTCAGAGAAGAGGGGAGAAGGAAATCCAAATAGTGTAGCTTGGGAGTTCTACCTCTCCGTTAAAATATCAATAATAATATATCAGGTCAGTTTTTTACTTTAGTTTTTTTCTCAGAGCAATTTTCAAATATAAAACACACTCTGCTCAGAAGAAGAATTACTGGAAATCAATTGCCGTTTCATTTATGATGTTTGAAATTGCACCTCCTGCTATTTCTGCTCAATTATGCCAAACTCGAATAATTTGCTAAATATCTGCATGTTATTGACTCAATTTATGGAAGTGAATGCTACCTATATAGCTGTGATTTTAGAAAACAATAGAAAATTCTTCCTTTGATGAAAATTGCTTGAATTTGAAACTTCTGAAATTCATATTAAATTGATCAGTTATAATTCTTTTAAAAAGCAACCTTTAAAATATGAGAACATTTTAGATTTACAGAATTATTGTAAAGTAGTACAGAGAGTTCCCAAATATGCCAGACTCAGTTTCTCCTGTTTCTAAAATCTTATATTCCTATGGTATATTTGTTACAATTACTAAATGAACAATATTATATTATTGAATCCTAATCTTATTCAAACTTTCTCAGTTTTTCCCTAATGTCCCTGTCTTGTTCTAGGATCCCATCCAGATTACTATACTAAATTGAGAAATCACATCTCCTTAGACTCATGTTGGCTTTGGAAACTTCTGAAATTTCCCTGTGTAATGTTCATAATTTCAAGGAGTATTGGTCAGGTATTGTGCAGAATGTCCATCACTTGGGATCTGTCTTATGCTTTTGTTATGATTAGACTGGGATTATGGCTTTCAGAGAGGAAAACCACAGAAGTGCAATTCTCATAATATCCTGTCAGAAGTACATACTATCAGCATGACTTACCACTCTTGATGTTGACCTTGATCATTTGGCTGAGGCTGTTCTGTCAAATTTCTCCACCGTAAAGTCACTCTTTTTTTCTTTCCTTCTCACAGTGTATTGTTTACTAGGAAGTTACAATGAGCAGCCCAAACATAAGAAGCGGGGTGTTGTGCTCTCTCTTTTAAGGGCATATTAATTGCATAAATTATTAGGAATTTTTCTGCATTGGAAATTTGTATCTTTTTCCCACTTACTTTTTTATTTAGTAGTTTATTTATATAAGTACAAACTAATGGATATTTGTGTTATACCTTGGGAGAGAAGCCAATACTATTCCTTTACTTTTATGTGTGTATATATGTTTTGCATTTAGCTGAAATTGTTCCAATTTTGGCCATTGGGAACTCTTGCTTGGCACTGATATCCATTTTACATATCCCATTATTGTGTGGGATTTTTTTATTTGTCTGTATTTTGTTTTGCACTTCCTTGCTTTCTGGATATACAAGATGCTCCAGGCTCTTGTTATGTATTTCCTGCCCAGTGATAGAATCAGACATTTCTTCAAGGAGCCCTGGTTTTTTTTATTGGAGAATGGTTTTGTATTGGAGAAAGACTTAGGTGCTAAGTGTGTTCAATGGGTTTTTTCTCTTCATGCAAGTCTTTGGCGAGATGCCTTGGGAAGTTTATCTATATGTGTTTAATCAAGAAAAATTGAAAATATTAATGCATCTTAAAATACAATATAGATTGTATTTTTAAAATAAAATTTAAATGACTTTTTAGAGATGCCTAAACATAGCCTACCAATCTCTGAAATTACCTTTGATCTTTGAAAGGCAAGCAATTCATGCTGAGTTAGATCAACAGAAGGTAATTTCAAAGCAGGGAACTACTGTAAATGTTGTCTAAGATATGGATTCACTCACAAAAGTGGACCAAAATAGAGGCATGATCCTTCTACTGAGGTTTAGATAAATTATTTCTCTAAAAAATGTCCAATTTTTACATTCAAACAGCTCTTGTGTTTAATAATTTACCCTGAAATTTAAGCAACTCTCCTGCCTCAGACAGAAAAATTTTGACTTAAAGTTGACTGTCATTAGTTTGTTGTTGAAAATTCTTGCTTTTCCAATTGTGTAGCGACAATTACCCGGAAAGAATTTGTGCACAGGAAAAATAAAAATGTGTGTTCTTTCCTATTTACAGTAGACTTGGGTTGATTTTGATTCTCATTTACAAGTGAGCACTGTGATATTCTGCAGATCTTGTAAACTTTAGTATTTGTTATGCAGTTAGTGGACAATAAGATTACAGTGTGTTCTCTGGAGATGAAGTAATAGCACAGATCTGTCACACTGGCTTCAGAAGGAATTGACTATTACCAAGTTAACTAAACTTATATGTCTCTTGAACAAAGTTCTCAAAGATCTAAGAGAGCAAGATTTATGGGTATCTAGTTTATAGAGTAGAAGGCAATGGCAAGCCACTCCAGTACTCTTGCCTAGAAAATCCCATGGATGGAGGAGCCTGGTAGGCTGCAGTCCGTGGGGTCGCTAAAGGTCGGACACGACTGAGCGACTTCACTTTCACACGTTGGAGAAGGAAATGGCAACCCACTCCAGTGTTCTTGCCTGGAGAATCCCAGGGACGGGGGAGCCTGGTGGGCTTCCGTCTATGGGGTCACACAGAGTCGGACACGACTGAAGTGACTTAGCAGCAGCAGCAGCAGTTTATAGAGTGATACTGCAATTATTAAAAGTATCTGACACTTAAGGAAAATAAACTACAAAAGTTTCATCACCACACTGGAAATAATGGCCAGGGTGATTGACTAATATACTGAACACATCATATTTTTACTAAATTTATTTATTTAATTTATTCTACTAACAATAACACTCAATAATCACTGCTAATACTATTTGTTCAATAATATTAAATTCAGTGTACCAGCCATTAAGCTGGTTTTGCATATAATATGAATTTAATGCCTACAACAGGATCACATGTTTAATACTTCAAAAGTGAGGAAAGGGAGATTGTGAAAGAATAGTTAACTTATCAAGTATCATACGGACAGCAAGGAAAAAGGCTGGTTTTTAATACAAAGGACTTCAGATTCATGTTCCTAATTGCTAGACCATATCACCTCATTGAAAATGACTAGATTTGGGGACATAAATCCATTTATAGCTTGAGGAAAAATTTGTCTGACAACGTTAGACAAAAGCCTAATTGGCTATATAAGGATGCTTATATAGATGCTAATCAGTCTATATAAAGGTTGTATATTGATACTATAGAGCTATGTGTGTATATGTATATGTGTGCATATGCACATACATAAATATACAGCAAGTGGGAGAGAGAGTAAATTTAAATTAAATTTTCTATTAAATTAGTAATTTGACAGCGTTTGGAGATTTTACTAATTGCTAATATGGCTTTCATAGTGAATTTCGCTGTGGTTATTAGGATATCCCCTTATAGCTATTAACAACTCAGAGAGAGAAAAAAAATAAAAGCAGACTAATGTAGATGAGAAATTACTCATGTTGCTGAAACATTGTTCATTTGCTTCTGGCATAAGTTGAGGGAAGAGACCATATATTTATGTCACAACATAATGGCATACTGCAGGCTATTTCTTTATGCATTCTCATTCCAGACTAATTTGTCAATTGTCGGTAAATTCAGCATCTTCCACATCCCGATAAATATAGATTTCTTTCTCAGTTGATGGTAAATACATTGCAGCTGCTCTGTGGCAGGCAGTAGATAGATGGAGATGTTAAGGTGACTTTCTTGCTGAGTGTAATGTATAAAATCAGGCACTCTGTAGACAGTGTATATGGAATATGTTAGAAAATGAAGCTAAAGTCTCAGACCAGCCTGACCATAATCATCATGATTCTTGCCTTGGCCAGTGAGGTCACTTAAGTGGTGGGAAGGTAATTAGAAGCAGGATGATCAGTCCACAACGGGGGGCTAAGGAAATCAGGCCTTGATTTCAATAACTTTGTGGCTTAATTAATTTTGCTTTGATCTATCTGCCTCAAATTTTGGAAAAAGGTGAGAAATAAACATCTAATTAAGTAAGAGCATAATGCAAACTTTGGTATATAGTCGTCTTTGATTCATTGTGTAGTAATATTATCTCAAAAATGTCATAAAAGGGGAGAGAGTTGAGGTAAGAAACAGATATTAAAAAGAAAAGCATAGAAAGAAAATGTCATAATCTTTGAATAATGTAGTCCTAAATATTATATTCAAATAAAAGTATAGCACCATAAAAGAAATTAATTTGGGGAGATTCAGTAGTGCAACAAAATAAAGTTTTAAAAAGTAATGCACAGGACTTCCCTGGTAGTCCAGGGGAGACTAAGACTCCACAATCCCAATCCTGGGCGCGTGGGCTCACTCCCTCATCTAGGAACCAGATCCCATGTGCTGCAACCAAGACACAACACAGCCACACTGATTAATTAATTGATTTTTTAAAAGTAGTGCGTATGGTAGTATAGTGATTCTCAAAGAGTAACATCAGGACTGGAAGCACCAGGAATCTTCAGAATATGTCAGAAAATCAAATTTTCAAGTCCCAAATCAAACTGACTGAGTCCAAAACTCTGAGGATGGGGCCCAGGATTAGTATTTCAATAAAATTTACTGGTGATTCTTAAATGAGAAACATTGGTTAGGTTGCATTCACTAGAGTTCCTGAAAATTGAGTAAGACTGAATTTACTTGAAAGGAACAAATACAAAAACTCTTGTGTGAATTAATGATATTAAACTGAGTTATTTGTAGATGTTATTATTGCTGATATGGATTTTGTTGGTGTTGTTGTTAAACAAATTCTTTGTCTCTTTTATTGGGTATTTTGGGAAAAAATAACATTCCAGTTACTCAGAAGTGTGACTCAGTGATTGAAAATCCTCCTGCCAATGCAGGAGACACAGGAGACAGGAGTGTGATCCCTGTTTGGTAACCCACTCCAGCATTCCTGCCTGGAAAATCCCATGGAAAAAGGAGCCTGGCAGGCTACAATCTATATGGTTGCAGAGTCTGACACAACTGAGTGACTGAGTTCAAGCACAAGCACTCAGAATTGATTTCTGTACATTTTTCCATATAGATCTCATATCTCAGATTTGCAAAAACAGATATGGTGATCTAGATAGATGTGTAAGGTCCCTAAGAGTTGACCTTCCTAACAACACTGAATTGACAGGATCAGGAATCTAGAATATGTTATTGGTGTTTGGTGGCTTAATTCTAATAGGATTTGACTCATTAAATACTTATTGAAGGGTGACTGATAGTACGCCAATGAGGTTGGTGATGCGGAAAATATATGAATAAACCATGATGCCTGATGTTAAATTGCTTACTGTTTTTACTTACTTAGGAAAAATCTTGGAAAAGATATATTTTATTAGAAGGTATTTGCATAACTATAAATCATCCAAGCTCTCATTTTGTGTTGGCATTCTCTGAAATTAGAGCTCAAATTATTTTAGCTATCCAGCCCAGGTAAATCCACATAGTGATCATTTTCAGATAAGTCCCCTCATGAATACAAATTTATAATTTTCTTTTAGAATTCTTTCATTGTTGAGGTACAGAATTTAGTAGTAAATAATAAATCTATAGTGATCTTAGTCTCCAATAACAGAAGGTCATGAATTCTCAGCCTCACTACATTAAACACAAATTTTTGTGAATGATGTTTAAAAGCAGCAAATAGGTCAATTATTAGTGTAAAAGTTAAAAAAAAAAACCCTGAATTTAGCATGAAGGAATAGAACATATCATATTCTTGCATAAAAAGAAGGAGATAGTTGGACGACCAAGGAGTGGAAATTAAATGCCAAAATTACTGAAGTAGCTCTGAACATCTTTTTAAAGGGAGCAAGTAAAATAGAACTCAGTAGTGTACCAATAACTGGAATAGACTTATAATGGTAGGGAAAGTATGGATTTTAAAAAAAAAGATTAGGCCTAACAGAATAAATTAGAATACAAATGTAGTCATATATATTTGGAAAATGAAAACAGTCAATTTTTAAAATGAAAAATTGATGCGGGAACTAAAACAGAAAATCTACTGAAGAATTGATTAAAACTCTGGTGATGATTAGGAATAATTAACAGGAACTAGGCTAGCCTAAACTTGGAATCTAATAAACTGAGATAGAAATAAAAACATTTTTTGTTAAATGTGCATTTAAGTGGTCAGATCTGATCACCTGTTCTTTAATGAATCCATGGAAAACTTAAAAGTCAAAATTATTCAGTAAACTATAGTACCAAAACCTCTGAGAAAGTGACTGTAAAATTAGCATGAAAAAGTTAACATGTAAGAAGATCCAGGATGTATAATTGTTTACAACAACTTAGTAGGATACGAAAACTTGAAAATTCTTTCCATACAATGTGTAGGAATTCTGGAAAAATAAAAATAAAATTTGAACTTCTTCTTGTTGTTCTTCACTCACTCAATTGTGTCCAACTCTTTGCAAACATATGGATTGTAGCACACCAGGTATCTCTGTCCTTCACCATCTCCTGGAGCTTGCTCAAACTCCTGTTGATTGAATCAGTAATGCCATCCAACCATCTCACCCTCTGTCATCCCCTTCTCCTCCTGCCCTCAATGTTTTCCAGTATCAGAGTATTTTCTAATAAGTCGGCTCTTTGCATCAGGTGGCAAAAGTATTGGAGCTTATTTCAGCATCAGTTCTTCTAATGAATATTCAGGATTGATTTCCTTTAGGATTGACTGGTTTGATCTCCTTGTAGTCCAAGGTACCCTCAAGAGTCTTCTCCAGCTTCACATTTCAAAAGCATCACTTCTTCAGTGTTCAGCCTTCTTTATGGTCCAACTCTCACATCCATAAATGACTACTCGAAAAACCATAGCTTTGACTAGATGGAACTTTGTTGGCAAAGTAATGTCTCTTCTTTTTAATACCCTGTCTAGGTTGGTCATAGAAGTTCTTCCAACGAGCAAGGGTCTTTTAATTTCAAGGCTGCAGTCACTGTCCGGAGTGGTTTTGGAGCCCAAGAAAATAGTCTGTGACTGTTTCCATTGTTTCCCCAATTATTTGCCATGAAGTGATGGGACCAGATGCCAAGATTATTTTTTGAATGTTTAATTTTAAGCCAGCTTTTTCACTCTCCTCTTTGACCTTCATCAAGAAGCTCTTAGGTTCCTCTTTGTTTTCTGACATAAGGGTGGTGTCATCTGCATATCTCAGGCTATATTGATATTTCTCCTGGCAATTTTGATTCAAGTTTGTGCTTCATCCAGCCTGGCATTTCACATGATGTACTCTGCATATAAGTTAAATAAGCAGGGTGACAATATACAGTCTTGATTTACCCCTTTCCCAATTTGGAACCAGTCTGTTGTTCCATGTCTGGTCCTATCTGTTGCTTCTTGACCTGCATCCAGGTTTCACAGAAGGCAGGTAAGGTGGTCTGGTAGTCCCATCTCTTGAGAATTTCCCACAGTTTGTTGTGATCCACACAGTCAAAGGCTTTTGCATAGTCAATGAAGCAGAAATAGATGTTTTTCTGAAATTCTCCTGCTTTTTCTATGATCCAGCGAACGTTGGCAACTTGATCTCTGGCTCCTCTGACTTTTCTAAAGCCATCTTGAACATCTGGAATTTCTCGGTTCACATACTGTTGAAGCCTGGATTGGAGAATTTTCAGCATGACTTTGCTTGTATGTGAAATGAGTGCAGTAGTGCAGTAGTTTGAATATTCTTTGACACTGCCTTTCTTTGGAAATGAAAACTGATCTTCCAGTCCTGTGGCCATTGCTGAGTTTTCCATATGTGCTGGCATACTGAGTATAGCACTTAAACAGCATTATCTCTTAGAATTTGAAATAGCTCAGCTGGAATTTCATCATCTCCACTAGCTTTGTTCATAATGATGACCCACTTGACTTCACACTCCAGGCTGTCTGGCTCTAGATGAGTGATCACACCATTGTGGTTATCTGGGTCATTAAAGTTTTTTTTTGTATAGTTCTTCTGGTTTTTTGACATTTCTTGTTAATTCTTCTGCTTCTGTTAGGTCCATACCGTTTCTGTCCTTTATTGTGCCCATCTTTGCATGAAATGTTCCCTTGGTATCTCTAATTTTATTGAAGAGATCTCTAGTCTTTCTCACTCTATTATTTTCCTCTATTTCTTTGCATTGATCACTGAGGAAGGCTTTCTTATATATCCTTGCTATTCTTTGGAACTGTGCATTCAGATGTATATTTTTCCTTTTCTCCTTTACCTTTAGCTTCTATTCTTTACTCAGCTATTTGTAAGGTCTCCTCACACAACCATTTGCCTTTTAAAATTTCTTTTTCTTGGGGATGTCTTGATCACTCCCTACTGTACAATGTCACAAACCTCTGTCCATAGTTCTTCAGGCACTCTGTATATCATATCTAATCCCTTGAATCTATCTGTCACTTCCACTGTATAATAAGGGATTTGATTTAGGTTATCCCTGAATAGTCTAGTTGTTTTCCCTACTTTCTTCAATTTAAGTGTGAATTTTTCAATAAGGAGTTCATGATTTGAGCCACAGTCAGCTCCCAGTTTTGTTATTGCTGATTGTATAGAGCCTCCATCTTCAGATGCAAAGAGTTTAATCACCTCACACACTTGCAAAGCAAAGCTCAAAATTCTCCAAATGAGACTTCAAAATTATGTGAACCATGAACTTCCAGATATTAAAGCTGGATTTAGAAAATGCAGAGGAACCAGAGATCAATTGCCAACATCTGTTGGATCACAGTAAAGCAAGAGAGTTCTAGAAAGATATCTACTTCTGCTTTATTGACTATGCCAAAGCCTTTCACTGTGTAGATAACAACAAACTGTGGAAAACTCTTTAAGAGATGGGAATACCAGACCACCTTACCTGTCTCCTGAGAAATCTGCAAGCAGGTCAAGAAGCAACAGTTAGAACCAGACATGGAACAATGGACTGGTTCCAAATTGGGAAAGGAGTGAGTCAAAGCTGTGTATTGTCACACTGCTTATTCAACTTATATGCAGAGGACATCATGCAAAATGCCAGGCTGGATGAGGCACAAGCTGGAATCAAGATTAATGGGAGAAATATCAATATAACCTCAGATATGCAGATGATACCACCCTCATGCAAGAAAGTGAAGAGGAACTGCAGAGCCTCTTGATGAAAGTGAAAGAGAAGAGTGAAAAAAAACTGGCTTAAAGCTCAACATTCAGAAAACAAAGATCATGGCATCTGGTCCCATCACTTCATGGGAAATAGATGGGGAAACAATGGAAACAATGACAGGCTTAATTTTCTTGGGCTCCAAAATCATTGCAGATGGTGAATCGAGCCATGAAATTAAAATATGCTTGCTCTTTGGAAGAAAAGCTATGACCAACCTGGACAGCATATTAAAAATCAGAGACATTACTTTGCCAACAATGGTTCATCTAGTCAAAGCTGTGATTTTTTGTGTAGTCATGTATGGATGTGAGAGTTGGACTACAAAGAAAGCTGACCACTGAAGAATTGATGCTTTTGAACTGTGGTGTTAGAGAAGACCCTTGAGAGTCCCTTGGACTGCAAGGAGATCAAACCAGTCCATCCTATAAGAAATCAGTCCTGAATATTCATTGAATATCACTGAAGGACTGATGCTGAAGCTGAATCTCCAGTATTTGGCCACCTGATATGAAGAACTGACTCATTGGCAAAGACCTTGATGCTGGCAAAGACTGAAGGTGCAAGGAGAAGGTGAGAACAGAAGATGAGATGGTTGGATGTCATAACCAACTCAATGAACATGAGTTGGAACAAGCTCCAGGAATTGGTGATGGACAGGGAAGCCTGGTGTGCTGCAGTCCTTGGGGTCACAAAGAGTCGGACACGACTGAGGGACTTCACTGAGTGTTTTTTCCTGGTGATGAACACTTTGGCTCTTTTATTATTCATTGCAAAGAGAGAAACACAAATGTTTATGATTCACAGTTTTCAAAGACAAAGGCAAACTAATAGCTTGGAAAGAAAATTACTATGCTCTGTGTTCAAACGAGGGAGAAATGTCTCCAGTGGATCCTCAAGGCTCTGTTAAATGCAATCATTAAAGTTAACTACATTTCCTCATAAAATCCCAGAAAACTGTGTCTTGGCAGCACCAATGTGAGGGATCTAAGTATATAACTTTATGTTTTTACAATATCTATTTATTAAATTTTTATTGAACACATTATATCTCAGGCACTGAGACTGCCTGGCCAGAGGGATTCATATTATCATATCCTAAAGGAAAAAGACAGACATTATGTCAACAAAGTGTAATGTGATCATTAAATATTGCATAGGTATCCACAAAGCACAACAGGCTTAAAGAGAAGACGGATAAGTAGCTTAATCTGAGCAGAATTTTTCCAAAAGAGATTAAACTTCACAGAAAGATAGAAATACTCTAGTCAGAGAAATAATACTGTGGCTGGGAGAGTTCTAAGAATAGGAAATACACCCTTCCTATTCTCTAGAGTTTCTAAGTTATTTAATTACTTATTTCATTTGCTGATTGCTTTATTGATATTTATTGATTACTTTCTTTGTTTTTGGCACCATATTAGGTAAGTGGAATGCAATAGTGATGATACAGTCAACTAATTTCCTAAAACACAAGTATCATCAGATCAGATACGTTACAGATTTAAAAATTTGTACTGACTCTTTCTTGAGTGGAAGTGTTCTATAAACGGAGACAGTTGTACATCTTGGCCACAGTAAGACTCTTTAGGGAATATGAGATTTTAATGAAGCACATTTCCAGTTCTTCAATTTTCATGTATATTTTCTCCTACAGTAGATTTTCCTGAAAATGACCTTGCTGCCTAGAAAGCCTCCTTTCCCAAAACTCCTTTCATAATTATCATTGTCCTTTTTACTCATCCACCTTGAATGGTATTTTGTACATTCCCAAGGAACAGATATCTCCAGAGTTATAAACAAAAGGACATTTCAAGAATTCATAACTTCTGGTAGTGATTTCCCTGAAAAAAGCCAAAAGGGTTTCATTAAGAAATGTTAAAGGCTGATTCGTATAGTTCCATTCTTCTTTCTCAAGATTGCTTTGACTATTCAAGTTTTTTTGAATTTCCATACGAATTATGAAATTATTTGTTCTAGTTCTCTGAAAAATACCATTGGTAGCTTAATAGGGATTGCATTGAATGCTTTGGGTAGTATACTCGTTTTCAATATATTGATTCTTTCGATCCATGAACATGGTATATTTCTCCATCTATTTGTGTCATCTTTGATTTATTTCATGAGTATTTTATAGTCTTCTATACATAGGTCTTTTGTGTCTTTAAGTAGATTTATTCCTAAGTATTTAATTCTTTTTGTTGCAATGGTGAATGGAATTGTTTCCTTAATTTCTCTTTCTGTTTTCTCATTGTTAGTGTATAGGAATGCAAGGGATTTCTGTGTGTTAATTTTATATTCTGAAACTTTACTATATTCATTGATTAGCTCTAGAAATTTTCTGGTGGAGTCTTTAGTGTTTTCTATGTAGAGGATCATGTCATCTGAAAGCAATCTTGAGAAAGAATGAAGTGGAGGAATTAACCTGCCTGACTTCAGGCTATACTACAAAGCCACAGTCATCAAGACAGTATGGTACTGGCATAAAGACAGAAACATAGATCAATGGAACAAAAGAGAAAGCTCAGAGATAAATCCACACACCTATGGACATCTTATCTTTGACAAAGGAGGCAAGACTATACAATGGAGAAAAGACAATCTCTTTAACAAGTGGTGCTGGGAAAACTGGTCAGACACTTGTATAAGGATGAAACTAGAACACTCCCTAACACCATACACAAAAGTAAACTCAGAATGGATTAAAGATCTAAATGCAAGACCAGAAACTATAAAACTCCTAGAGGAAAACAGGCAAAACACTCTCTGACATAAATCACAGCAGGATCCTCTATGACTCACCTCCCAGAGTAATGGAAATAAAAACAAAAATAAACAAATGAGACTAATTAAACTTAAAAGCTTTTGCACAATGAAGGAAACTATAAGCAAGGTGAAAAGACAGCCTTCAGAATTGGAGAAAATAATAGCAAATGAAACAACTGACAAAGAGTTAATCTCAAAAATATACAACCACTCTTGCAGCTTAATTTCAGAAAAATAAGCGACCCAATAAAAAAATGGGCCAAAGAACTAAACAGACATTTCTCCAAAGAAGACATACAGATGGCTAACAAACACATGAAAAGATGTCAGAGAAATGCAAATCAAAACCACAATGAGGTACCATCTCACACCGATCAGAATGGCTGCTATCAAAAATTCTACAAACAATAAATGCTGGAGACTGTGTGGAGAAAAAGGAACCCTCTTACACTGTTGGGGGCAATGCAAACTAGTACAGCCACTATGGAGAACAGTGTAAATATTCCTTCAAAAACTGGAAATAAAACTGCCATATGACCCAGCAATCTCACTGCTGGGCATGCATACGGAGGAAACCAGAATTGCAAGAGACATGTGTACCCCAATATTCATCACAGCACTGTTATAGCCAGGACATGGAAGCAACCTAGATGTCCATTGGCAGACAAATGGATAAGAAAGCTGTGATATATATACACAGTTAAATATTACTTAGCTATAAAAAGAATGCATTTGAATCGGTTCTAATGATGTGGATGGAACTGGAGCCTATTATACGGAGTGAAGTAAGCCAGAAAGAAAAACACCAATGCAGTATATTAACACATATATATGGAATCTAGAAGGATGGTAATGATGACCCTATATGCGAGATAACAAAAGAGACACAGATGTAAAGAACAGACTTTTGGACTCTGTGGGAGAAGGCGAGGTTGGGATAATTTGAGAGAATAGCACTGAAACATGTATATTATCATATGTGAAACAGATCACCAGTTCAGGTTCAATGCATGAGACAGGGTGCTCAGGGCTGGTGCACTGGGATGACCCTGAGGGATGGGATGGGGTGGGAGATGGCTGATTCATGTGAATGTATGGCAAAAAACTCCACAATATTGTAAAGTAATTAGCCTCCAATTAAAATAAATTGACAAAAAGAAATATTAAAGGAGTGTTTATTTCAGCCAGATAACTTATTTTTGTCAAGGCTTCATTTTGTAATCCACCTGTCTGTCTGATGATTTTCTAGGCAAGAAAATTTTAATGGGTTTGCATTTCCTTCTCCAGGGGAATCTTCCTGACTCAGGATCAAACCTGGATTTCCTGTATTGTAGGCAGATTCTTTACTGATTGCAGTATAAGCAAAGCCCTGTCTACCTACACATCTACCTATACACCTACTTTCTTATCTTGCTGATATGGATGATGGGTTTTAATGAGAGGATGTCTTTTATTTAGCTTACATGAAGGATATTTTATTTAAATTAAATGAGACAATCTGGAGTTCCAAGATTTGCAAATACCATTTTTCTTTGCATCTGTGAGGGATTGGTTCCAAGATGTGCTGTGGACACCAGAATCCTTGGCTGCTTCAGTCCCATAGTTGGCTCTCTGTATCAATGAGTTCCACAACCACAGAGTAATGAATGACTGATAGTGTTTTAAGTTTGTGATCCATCATTGGTGTAATCTAAGGATGCAGTACCTGAGTATACAAAGAGCTGATGGTATATGTTTTGAAAAAATCTGTGCATAAGTAGACCCTTGAAATTCAGAACAATGTTGCTCAAGAATCAATCGTACAACTAAAACATGTATATAATATAACAGAAATTATTCTTTGACTGCAAAGCATGTGAGATATTAATTACCTGACCAGGAATTGAACCTGAGCCCCTGAAGTAGAAACTCAGAGTCTTAACCACTGGACCACCAGGGAAGTCCTCATAAATTATTCTTTGAAACCATTTAAAATTATGATAAAAATTTTTATGTCAATTTGAAAATATAAAACTATATAATTTTTTGGCAATATAGTATATATTTTTATACTGCATATAATATGTAGTATACACATACATATTATATTACATGGGTAATTTTTAACATTTTGAGTGTGCATGAATGAAAATGTATGATTACCACTGGTATAAAATTAAGGCTTATCTTCTTGGCATGATAAAGAAATCTTATAATCTGGTTAAATCCTCCTTTCTTACCAGCTACTCTTTTCTTGTTTTTCACCCTGTATGCTTTGCCACATGGAACAATTTCCTCTCATAAAACACATTTTGATTTTATAATCCTTAATCTCACAATCATTATTTTCATTCCCTTGAAAACACTTCTTTTTTTCTCAATCTAGTCACTTTCCAAAGTCTTCCCTGTAATTTATATGGTTACTTCCCTCTCTGTTCTTTTTAAATCAGTATAAGTGCTTCTACTGTGCTAGTTTATCACAAGGCAGTTGTCTGGTCATGGCTATGTCTCTTTTCCTCAGTACAGTTCTGTGAGGGCAGGGACTATACTATATATTTAGCTATAACCATTCTTATCATGCTAACTATAGGGTGTAAAGAGAAAAATAAGAAAATTGCAATTTCTTGAATTCTCAAATGTCCCCTCTTTCAAGATACTATTGACAACTTGATGAACATCTTTGCATAGATTCTCATACACAAACACAGGAATATATTAATGATTATAATTTTATCTCTTCCTTTTCATTATATAGGGGCTCCCCTGGTGGCTCAGATGGTAAAGATTCTGTCTGCAATGCCTGGATCAGGAAGATCCACTGGAGGAAAGAATGGTTACCCATTCCAGCATTCTTGCCTGGAGAATTCCATAGGCAGAGGAGCCTGGTGGGCCTACCGTCCATGGGGTCATAAAGAGTTTAACATGACTGAGTGACTAACACTTTCTAGTATCTATATCCTTGTTTGTTCATTGTTTCTTTTCTTTCTTTCTTTTTATTGGCTGAAAATCATTTTATTGACCAAGTACTCGAAGAAAAATTGTACTCTATATAAGAAAAATATTTTATGCTACATGTCTTTTCTCAAAGTAGCAATATTAAGTGAAACTATAAGGACTTTCGGAAGACTCATTACAAGGCATTTCATTTCATTTTTTTTAAGAGGGAAAATAATTTTATTTGTAGACTGTACAATATAATGGAATGCCTTAAAAACCAAAGGCAATCAGTGAAGAAAATCAATGCATACTATACTTTTGAAAAATAGTGTCTGGGGGGTGATCCTAAGATGGCAGAGGAATAGGACGGGGAGACCACTTTCTCCCCCACAAATTCATCAAAAGAACATTTGAACGCTGAGTAAATTCCACAAAACAACTTCTGAATACTGGCAGAGGACATCAGACACCCAGAAAAGCAGTCCATTGTCTTTGAAAGGAGTACAACTGAACAAGAGAGCCTAAAAAAGTGTCCACCACCACTCCCTTGTGTCAGGGCAGAAATTAAACACTGAAGAGATCAGCAACAGAAGAAGCTAAAAAACAGAGGGAACCGCCTTGGAAGTGACAGGTGCAATAGATTAAAACCCTGTAGTTAGCACCAACTACCAAAGTACCCCTGGTGGCTTAGATGGTAAAGCGTCTGCCTACAACACGGGAGACCTGGGTTCGAGCCCTGGATTGGGAAGAGCCCCTGGAGAAGGAAATGGCAATCCACTCCAGTACTATTGCCTGGAAAATCCCACGGACAGAGGAGCCTGGTGGACTAAAGTCTATGGGGCCGCAAAGAGTCAGACACAACTGAGTGACTTCACACTACCTAAGTACTACCCAAGGGCCAACAAGTTCCAGAGCAAGACATACCACACAAATTCTCCAGCAACACAGGAACATAGACCTTAGCTTCAATATACAGGCTGCCTAAAGTCACACCAAACACATTGACATCTTATAACTCATTACTGGACACTTCATTGCACTCCAGAGAGAAGAAATCCAGCTCTACCCACCAGAACATCAACAGAAGCTTCCCTAACCAGGAAACCTTGACAAGCCACCCGTCCAACCCCAAACACAGTGAGGAAACTCCACAATAAAGAGAACTCCACAAACTGCCAGAAGACGGAAAGGCCACCCCAAACACAGCAACATAAACAAGATAAAAAGGCAGAAAAATACCCAGAAGGTAAAGGAACAGGAAAAATGCCCACCAAAGCGAACAAAAGAGGAAGAGATAGGGAATCTACCTGATAAAGAATTCCAAATAATGATAGTGAAAATGATCTAAAATCTTGAAAACAAAATGGAGTAACAGATCAATAACCTGGAGACAAAGATTGAGAAGAGGCAAGAAATGTTTAAGAACCTAGAAGAAATAAAAAAGAGTCAATATATAATGAATAATGCAATAAATGAGATAAAAAACACTATGGAGGGAATCAACAGTAGAATAATGGAGACAAAAGATAGTATAAGTGAGGTAGAAGATAGAATGTTAGAAATAAATGCAACAGAAAGGAAAAAGAAAAACGAATTAAAAGAAATGAGGACAATCTCAGAGACCTAGAGACAATGTTAAATGTCCCACTATTCAAATCATAGGAGTCCCAGAAGAAGAAGAAAAAAAGAAAGGCCATGAGAAAATACTTGAGATAATAGTTGAAAACGTCCCTAAAATGGGGAAGGAAATAATCACCCAAGTCCAAGAAACCCACAAAGTCCCAAACAGGATAAATCCAAGATGAAACACCCCAAGACACATATTAATCAAATTAACAAAGATCAAACACAAAGAACAAATATTAAAAGCAGCAAGGGTAAAACAACAAATAACACACAAGGGGATTCCCATAAGGATAACAACTGATCTTTCAAAAGAAGCTCTTCAGACCAGGAGGGAATGGCAGGACATACTTAAAGTGATGAAAGAAAATAACCTACAGCCCAGATTACTGTACCCAGGAATGATCTCATTCAAATATGAAAGAAAAATCAAAAGCTTTACAGACAAGCAAAAGCTGAGAGAATTCAGCACCACCAAACAAGCCCTTCAACAAATGCCTAAGGATTTTCTCTAGACAGGAAACACAGAAAGAGTGTATAAACTCAAACCCAAAACAACAAAGTAAATGGCAATGGGATCATCAGTTCAGTTCAGTTCAGTTCAGTCGCTCAGTCGTGTCCGACTCTCCACGACCCCATGAATCACAGCACGCCAGGCCTCCCTGTCCATCACCAACTCCCGGAGTTCACTCAAACTCATGTCTACAGAGTCGGTGATGCCATCCAGCCATCTCATCCTCTGTCGTCCCCTTCTCCTCCCGCCCCCAACCTTTCCTAGCATCAGAGTCTTTTCCAGTGAGACAACTGGTCGCATGAGGTGGCCAAAGTATTGGAGTTTCAGCTTTAGCATCAGTCCTTCCAATGAACAGCCGGGATTGATCTCCTTTAGAATGGACTGGTTGGATCTCTTTGCAGTCCAAGGGACTCTCAAGAGTCTTCTCCAGCACCACAGTTCAAAATCATCAATTTTTCGGCGATCAGCTTTCTTCACAGTCCAACTGTCACATCCATGCATGACCACTGGAAAAACCATAGCCTTGACTAGACGGACCTTTGTTGGCAAAGTAATGTCTCTGCTTTTGAATATGCTATCTAGGTTGGTCATAACTTTCCTTCCAAGATGCACTCAATATAAGAGCATTGCAATATGTAAGACAGATGCTAGCAAGTATGAAAGGGGAAATTAATAATAACACAATAATAGTGGGAAACTTTAATACCCCACTCACACCTATGGATAGATCAAATAAACAGAAAATTAACAAGGAAACACAAACGTTAAATGATAGAATAGACCAGTTAGACTTGATTGATATCTATAGGACATTTCACCCCAAAACAATGAATTTCACCTTTTCTCAAGTGCACAAGGAACCTTCTCCAGGATAGATCATATCCTGGGCCATAAATCTAGCCTTGGTAAATTTTAAAAAATTGAAATCATTTCAAGCATCTTCTCTGACCACGATGCAGTAAGATTAGATCACAATTACAGGAAAAAACTATGAAAAATTCCAACATATGGAGGCTGAACAGCATGCTGCTGAATAACCAACAAATCATAAAAAAAAATCAAAAAATAAAAATATGGGTAGAAATGAATGGAAATGAAAACACAACAACCCAAAACCTGTGGGACACTGTAAAAGCAGTGCTAAGGGGAAGATTCATAGCAATACAGGCACACCTCAAGAAACAAGAAAAAAGTCAAATAAATAACCTAACTCTACACCTAAAGCAACTAGAAAAGGAAGAAATGAAGAAACCCAGGGTTAGTAGAAGGAAAGAAATCTTTAAAATTAGAGCAGAAATAAATGCAAAAGAAACAAAAGAGACCATAGCAAAAATCAACAAAGCCAAAAGGTGGTTCTTTGAGAAGATAAATAAAACTGACAAACCATTAGCCAGACTCATCAAGAAACAAAGGGAGAAAAGCCAAATCAATAAAATTAGAAATGAAAAGGGAGAGATCACAACAGACAACACAGAAATACAGGATCATAAGAGACTACTATCAGTAACTATATGCCAATAAAATGGACAACTTGTAAGATATGGACAAATTCTCAGAAAAGTACAACTTTCCAAATCTGAACCAGGAAGAAATAGAAAATCTTAACAGACCCATCACAAGCACAGAAATTGAAACTGCAATCAGAAATCTTCCAGCAAACAGAAGCCCAGGTCCAGATGGCTTTACAGCTGAATTCTACCAAAAATTTAGAGAACTAACACCTATCCTACTCAAACTCTTCCAGAAAATTGCAAAGGAAGGTAAACTTCCAATCTTATTATATGAGGCCACCATCACCCTAATACCAAAACCTGACAAAGATGCCACAAAAAAAATAGAACTACAGGCCAATATCACCGATGTACATAGATGCAAAAGTCCTTAACAAAATTCTAGCAATCAGAATCCAACAACATATTAAAAAGATCATACATCATGACTAAGTAGGCTTTATCCAAGGGATTCAAGGATTTTCATTATCCTCAATGTAATACACCACATTAACAAACTGAAAAATAAAAACCATATGATTATCTCAATAGATGCAGAGAAAGCCTTTGACAAAATTCAACATCCATTTATGATAAAAACCCTCCAGAAAGCAGGAATAGAAGGAACATACCTCAACATAATAAAAGCTTTGTATGAGAAACCCACAGCAAACATTATCCTCAAGGGTGAAAAACTGAAAGCATTTCCCCTAAAGACAGGAACAAGACAAGGGTGCCCACTCTCACCACTAGTATTCAACATAGTTTTGGAAGTTGACATGATCCTCTACATAGAAAACCCTAAAGACTCCACCAGAAAATTACTAGAGCTAATCAATGAATATAGTAAAGTTGCAGGATATAAAACCAATACACAGAAATCCCTTGCATTCCTATTCATCAATAATGAGAAAATAGAGAAATTAAGGAAACAATTCCATTCACCATTGTAACAAAAAGAATTAAATACTTAGGAATATATCTTCCTGAAGAAACAGAAGACCTATATATAGATAACTATAAAACACTGGTGAAAAAAATCAAAGAGGACACAAATAGATGGAGAAATATACCATGTTCATGGATCGGAAGAATCAATATATTGAAAATGAGTATACTACCCAAAGCAATCTATAGATTCAATGCAATCCCTATCAAGCTACCAACGGTATTTTTCACAGAGCTAGAACAAATAATTTCACAATTTGTATGGAAACACAAAAACCTTAAATAGCCAAAGCAATTTTGAGAAAGAAGAATGGAACTGGAGAAATCAACCTGCCTGACTTCAGGATCTACTACAAAACCACAGTCATCAAGACAGTATGGTACTGACACAAAGACAGAAATATAGATCAATGGAACAAAATAGAAAGCCCAGAGACAAATCCACCCACCTATGGACACCTTACCTTTGAGAAAGTAGACAAGAATATTCAATGGCGAAAAGACAATCTCTTTAACAAGTAGTGCTGGGAAAACTGGTCAGCCACTTGTAAAAGAATGAAACTAGAACACTCCCTAACACCACACACAAAAATAAACTCAAAATGGATTAAAGATCTAAATGTAAGACCAAAAACTATAAAACTCCTAGAGGAGAACATAGGCAAAACACTCTCTGACATAAATCACAGCAGGATCCTCCATGACCCACCTCCTAGAGTAATGGAAATAAAAGCAAAAATAAACAAATGGGACCTAATTAAAATTAAAAACTTCTGCACAACAAAGGAAACTATAAGCAAGGTGAAAAGACAGCCTTCAGAATGGGAGAAAATAATAGCAAATGAAGCAACTGACAAAGAATTAATCTCAAAAATATACAAGCAACTCCTGCAGCTCAATTCCAGAAAAACAAACGACCCAATCAAAAAATGGGCCAAAGAACTAAACAGACATTTTTCCAAAGAAGACATACAGATGGTAACAAGCACATGAAAAGATGCTCAACATGACTCATTATCAGAGAAATGCAAATCAAAACCTCAATGAGGTACCATTTTACACCAGTCAGAATGGCTGCTATCCAAAAGTCTGCTGCTGCTGCTGCTAAGTTGCTTCAGTCGTGTCCAGCTCTGTGTGATCCCCTAGACGTCAGCCCACCAGGCTCCCTCGTCCCTGGGATACTCCAGCAAGAACACTGGAGTGGGTTGCCATTTCCTTCTCCAATGCAGGAAAGTGAAAAGTGAACGTGAAGTTGCTCAGTCGTGTATGACTTTAGCGACCCCATGGACTGTAGCCTACCAGGCTCCTCCATCCATGGGACTTTCCAGGCAAGAGTACTGGAGCAAGTTGCCATTGCCTTCTCCGATCCAAAAGTCTACATGCAATAAATGCTGGAGAGGGAGTGGATAAAAGGGAACCCTCTTACACTGTTGGTGGGAATGCAAACTAGTACAGCCACTATGGAGAACAATATGGAGTTCCTTAAAAACCTGGAAATAGAACTGTCATATGACCCAGCAATCCCACTGCTGGGCAGACACACTGAGGAAACCAGAATTGAAAGAGACACATGTACTCCAATGTTCATTGTAGCACTGTTTATGACAGCCACGACATGGAAGCAACCTAGATGTCCATCAGCAGACATATGGATAAGAAATCTGTGATACACATACACAATGGAGTATTACTCAGCAATTAAAAAGAATGCATTTGAATCGGTTCTGATGAGGTGGATAAAATGGAATCTATTATATAGAGCGAAGTAAACCAGAAAGAAAAACACCAATACAGTATACTAACGCATATATATAGAATTTAGAAAGATGGTAATGATAACCCTGTATGCGAGATAGCAAAAGAGACACAGATGTATAGAACAGTCTTTTGGACTCTGTGGGAGAGTGTGAGGGTGGGATGATTTGGGAGAATGGCATTGTAGCATGTATATTATCATATGTGAAATGAATTGCCAGTCCAGGTTCAAAGCATGATACAGGACGCTTGGGGCTGGTGTACTGGGATGAACCAGAGGGATGATATGGGGAGGGAGGTGGGAGGGGGGTTCAGGATTGGGAACACATGTACAACCGTGGCAGATTTGTTTCAATGTATGACAATACCAATAGAATATTGTAAGCAATTATCCTCCAATTAAAATAAATAAATTTATATTAAAAACAAAAGAAAAGACAAATAGTGTCCATACAGGGAACTTGTTTCTTAATTGAATGAAGCTTTCTAGTTATTCACTGTTTCAGAATAATCTCTATAATTATTTTTAATTTCTACTTTTTGCATTATTTTCTATTTCCAGCTTGCCAAAACAAATGTCAGAAAAACATGGAAAATTATCAAAATACATTTGTCACCTATTCCCATGATTATATGATTTTTTTCCTTTCAGGTAACAATTTAATGAACAAAATAAAATACTTGTTGTTAAACCATCTTCATATATATAGGATAAATTATATTGTACATTAGCTGCTAGTCACTCAGTCATGTCCGTATCTTTGATACCACATTGACTCTAGCCTACCAGGCTCCTCTGTTCATGGAATTCTCCAGGCAGGTATACTGGAGTGGGTTTCCATTTCCTTCTCCAGGGGAGTGTATTATTATTTTAGTGGATATTAAAGTTATCATTATTTTATCTAAGCCATAGTTGTTTTCTCTACTTTTATAAGTGAGCAATGACTGTATCTTATTTTTTTATTTTATAATCTTAGTATTAGAATAAAGGTGTTCAATAAATATTCCTTGAAGAAATGGATAAATAGATATTGATATCTGATATTTTTACTTGTATGTAATGTTCTTGCCTGATGAATCCCAGGGACGGGGGAGCCTGGTGGGCTGCCGCCTATGGGGTCGCACAGGGTCGGACACAACTGAAGCGACTTAGCAGCAGCAGCAACTTTGATGTGCAATTAACTACATTTAGGCCTTCCCTGGTGGCTCAGACAGTAAAGCATCTGCCTGCATTGTGGGAGACCTGGGTTCAATCCCTGGGTTGGGAAATCCTGTGGAGGAGGAAATGGTAACCCACTCCAGTACTCTTGCATGGAAAATCCCATGGATGGAGGAATCTGGTAGGCTAAAGTCCATGGAGTTGCAAAGAGTCGGACACCACTGAGCGACTTCACTTTCACTACATTTATTTAGCATTATCTCATTTGTGTCTGTCTTCATCTATTCATTTATTTATCCACTCATTCACCTATTCAGCAAATATTTGCTAGCACCCTGTGATATGGAAGGCCCTCTGCTAGGAGCTTGTTATATACTGGTGATAAAAACAAACATGGACTTGATCCTTATGGAACTCTCATGAAGTTATATTAATGACCTGAAGAAATCTGTATTTTTTATTGGAAACACCTAAGACACAAAGTGGAGAGTAGCAAATCAAGCATGATATCCACACAAAATGTTTTTATAGAATTTCAGGTTAGTGTATGACAATCTTAATGTTATCCTCTTGCTATATTCAACATTTTATCTCTGTTAGAGGACTGTGACCAATTTGAAGCTCTTTAAGGAGTTTAAAAAATTTTGTGTAGAATTCATTGGAGAACCACATAAATGAAAGATCTGGAAAATTGTACTTACGCAGAGAAATTAAAGGGATTTAAATGATTCTGCCTTTAAAATGAGAGACCAAGACCAGTTTCAAAATAATCCTTAAGGGCTCACTCAGAAAGCAAAAAGAAAACAAAAAAACAAACAAGCAAAAAAAAACTGAACAGCTCTTCTAAATCTATTGAGGATAGAATTCTACTAAACAATCATTCAGTTCAGAATATATTTCATTTATTGCCTCCAGATTAGAGAAATTTACTGATGGTGAGAATGGATTAACTTTGGAGTTTGCTATCAAAAGAAAATGTAAACTAATCAAAAGTGGGCAAAGCAACTACACTGGTTTACTTGTCTTGGAAGGCTGACACTTACTGACCAAATATGGCTCAAGAGTTTTCTTAGGTCAATAATAATAAATTACAATATTAATAACAATAATCTAATATTTATTGAATACCTACAGTTCTAAGTCTATGTGTTTTCTCATTTAATAATGGGCTTCCCTGATAGGTCAGTTGGTAAAGAATCTGCCTACAAAGCAGGAGACCCCGGTTCAATTCCTGGGTCAGGAAAATCCCCTGGAGAAGGGATAGGCTACCTATTACAGTATTTTGGGTTCCCCTTGTGGCTCAACTGGTACAAAATCCACCTGTAATTCCTGAGACCTGGGTTCGATCCCTGGGTTGGGAAGAGCCCCTGGTGAAGGGAAAGGCTACCCACTCCAGTATACAGTCCACAGAATCGCAAAAAGTCAGATTCAACTGAGTGACTTTCACTTTCACTATTTTTTATGGGAAGACCATAAGTCCTGGAGTCTCTTGAATGATCCAGCTTTTTATGCCGTTTTTTTTTTTTTTTTTTTTTTTTTTTAGAGTAAACTTACTATTAGCTTTCTCTACGATTCACAAAACTGTCTCTGTGTGGAAAACAAGTTGCATTTATTAGGTATTCCAGTTGAGCTATTTCAAATACTGAAAGATGATTCTGTGAAAGTGCTACACTCAATATGTCAGTAAATTGGGAAAACTCAGCAGTAGTCACAGGACTGGAAAAGGTCAGTTTTCATTCCAATCACAAAGAAAGGCAATGCCAAAGAATGCTCAAACTACTGTACAATTGCACTCATCTCACACACTAGTAAAGTCATGCTCAAAATTCTCCAAGCCAGGATTCAGAATCCGTGAACCGCGAATTTCAAGATGTTAAAGCTGGTTTTAGAAAAGGCAGAGGAACCAGAGATCAAATTGCCAACATCCGCTGGATCATCAAAAAAGCAAGAGAGTTCCAGAAAAATAACTATTTCTGCTTTATTGACTGTGCCAAAGCCTTTAACTGTGTTGATCACAATAAACTGTGGAAAATTCTGAAAGAAATGGGAATACCAGACCACCTGACCTGTCTCTTGAGAAACTTGTATGCAGGAAGGAACAGTTAGAACTGGATATGGAACAATAGACTGGGTCCAAATAGGAAAAGGAGTATGTCAAGTCTGTATATTGTCACCCTGCTTATTTAACTTATATGCAGAGTACATCATGAGAAACGCTGGGCTGGAAGAAGCACAAGCTGGAGTCAAGATTGCCAGGAGAAATATCAATAAACTCAGATATGCAGATGACATCAACCTTATGGCAGAAAGTGAAGAGGAACTCAAAAGCCTCTTGACGAAAGTGAAAGAGGAGAGTGAAAATGTTGGCTTAAAGCTCAGCATTCAGAAAACTAAGATCCTGGCACCTGATCCCATCATTTCATTGGAAAAAGATGGGGAAACAGTGTCAACAAAGGTCCATCTAGTCAAGGCTGGGATTTTTCCAGTGGTCATGTATGGATGTGAGAGTTGGACTGTGAAGAAGGCTGATCGCTGAAGAATTGATGCTTTTGAACTGTGGTGTTGGAGAAGACTCTTGAGAGTCCCTTGGACTGCAAGGAGATCCAACCTGTCCATTCTAGAGGAGATCAGTCCTAGGTGTTCATTGGAAGGAATGATGCTAAAGCTGAAACTCCAATACTTTGGCCACCTCATGCAGAGAGTTGACTCATTGGAAAAGACTCTGTTGCTGGTTGGGATTGGGGGCAGGAGGAGAAGGGAACGACAGAAGATGAGATGGCTGGATGGCATCACCGACTCGATGCACATGAGTTTGGGTGAACTCTGGGAGTTGGTAATGGACGGGGAGGCCTGGCGTGCCGCAATTCATGGGGTCACAAAGAGACGGACACTACTGAGCAACTGAACTGAGCTGAATTGAAACTAGCTACCTTAGTTAATATCTATTTTTCAGCATGAGTCCTTAAACTACATAGAGGTTAAGTAATTTACCAAGGTCACACAGGGAGTAATTGGGAAGCTGTGAATTTATGCTAAATGGCTGTATATTCATGGCCTACACTGAGGACCCTGAATATAAGAAACAAGGCTTAGCACCTGACTTCCTGCAATTTCTTAATTAAATCACACTATTTCTGTGCCTAGGTATGGCAAATGCAACTGTGGAGATAAATAGAGAGGAGGCCATACAACTCAGTAATATTTAAACTATACTTAAAATTCTGTGTTTAATGCATTAGAATCTATATATAAATATTACAATTCTCTTAGTCCTCAGAAGATATATTCTTTCAGTAAGTCTTAGAAGTAAGCAACCGAGGATAGTGTTTGAAACTCACATAAAAAAAGGACCCTTGACTTTAGAAAGTAAGAAAGGTGACCTTGACATGGAATATGCAGCAAAAAGGGCAGCATCAGCAGAAAGTAACCAATTGAACTGAAGGAGATGAGAAAACTCACAGGATAAAAAGATAGCTTTACTATGGGTATCTGAGCTTCTGCATATAACATCCTTTCCCCTCCTTTATTAAAGGGGAACAGAAGACTTGTATCTAAAACACAAAGAAACCTCCTGGAAGAATAAGCTTCTTTAATCATCTAAAGGCCATTAGCTTTCTACCTAACTGGTTTCCCTTTCCCTCATCCTTGACCCAATATGCTCACAAATATAACAGTTAATAGAAACAAAGGGATATTTTCGTGAATGCATTTCTTGGCGAGTTTGGATGGTACACAGATCAGTGTTCGTGGTTTTTGACATCTGAAATTGGTAAATTGTGAGAATAATTTCCAGAAACTATATATTTTCAGGATGAATCCTCAGTTGAAGTGAAAAGCCTAACGGTTTTACTTTGTTTTTTCCCTTCATTCTCTCACTTACTGAACACTGAATGAACAGCTGTTACATAACAGGCATCAAAATATATGCTGAAGATACAAAATGATGTCATGTCTCTTTCTGCAGAGAGCTTGTAGCCAAATGAAGTAAACATAAAAGTGAACTCACAAGAAAATAAACTGAATGAAAATTTGAAAAAAAAATTAAAAACAATTAAGAAAATTTAAAATAAGTTCAGATATTTTATTCTGTCTCTCAGAAATAAAAAAGAAACATCAAGTTCTTGATTCACTTGAAATTAAATCCACTAGCAGACACAGCTGCTCACTTCTTATTTAATGCATTTTCTTTACTTGGATTCCAGCACAAGACCCTCTCCTGCTCACTTTGTGGGGGTACCTTGGAGTTTGCAGCGCTTTCACAGTGTCATTTTTCAGGATTTGAAATAGCTCAACTGGAATTCCATCACCTCAACCAGCTTTGTTCATAGTGATGCTTCCTAAGGCCCACTTGACTTCACATTCCAAAATGTCTGGCTCTAGGTGAGTGAGCACACCATCGTGATTATCTGGGCCATGAAGATCTTTTTTATACAGTTCTGTGTATTCCTGCCACCTCTTTTTAATATCTTTAGCTTCTGTTAGGTCCCTACCATTTCTATCCTTTATCCAGACCATCTTTGCATGAAATGTTCCCTTGGTATCTCTAATTTTCTTGACTTGATCTCTAGTATTTCCCATTCTACTGTTTTCCTCTATTTCTTTGCATTAATTTCTATCAAAGTGCTGCACTCAATATGCCAGCAAATCTGGAAAACTCAGCAGTGGCCACAGGACTGGAAAAGGTCAGTTTTCATTCCAATCCCAAAGAAAGGCAATGCCAAAGAATGTTCAAACTCTGCACAGTTGCACTGATCTCACACACTAGTAAAATAATGTTTCAGTTCTGTTCAGTTCATTTCAGTTCACTCACTCAGTTGTGTCCGGCTCTATGCGACCCCATGAATCACAGCACGCCAGGCCTCCCTGTCCATCACCAACTCCCGGACTTCACTCAAACCCATGTCCGTTGAGTCGGTGATGCCATCCAGCCATCTCATTCTCTGTCGTCCCCTTCTCCTCCTGCCCCCAATCCTTCCCAGCATCAGAGTCTTTTCCAGTGAGTCAACTGGTCGCATGAGGTGGCCAAAGTATTGGAGTTTCAGCTTTAGCATCAGTCCTTCCAATGAACATCCAGGATTGATCTCCTTTAGAATGGACTGGTTGGATCTCCTTGCAGTCCAAGGGACTCTCAAAAGTCTTCTCTAGCACCACAGTTCAAAATCATCAATTCTTTGGCGATCAGCTTTCTTCACAGTCCAACTCTCACATCCATACATGACCACGGAAAAAACCATAGCCTTGACTAGACGGACCATTGTTGGCAAAGTGATGTCTCTGCTTTTTAATATACTATCTAGGTTGGTCATAACTTTCCTTCTAAGGAGTAAGTGTCTTTTAATTTCATGGCTGCAATCAGCATCTGCAGTGATTTTGGAGCCCCCCAAAATAAAGGCTGACACTGTTTCCACTGTTTTTCCATCTATTTCCCATGAAGTGATGGGACCAGATACCATGATCTTTGTTTTCTGAATGTTGAGCTTCAAGCCAACCTTTTCACTCTCCTCTTTCACTTTCGTCAAGAGGCTTTTGAGTTCCTCTTCACTTTCTGCCATAAGGGTAGTGTCATCTGCATATCTGAGGTTTTGATATCTCTCCCAGCAAATACCCCAAGTCAGGCTTCAGCAATACATGAACCATGAACTTCCAGATGTTCAAGCTAGTTTTAGAAAAGGCAGAGGAACAAGAGATCAAATTGCCAACATCTGCTCGATCATGGAAAAAGCAAGAGAGTTAAAGAAAAACATCTATTTCTACTTTATTGACTATGCCAAAGCCTTTGACTGTGTGGATCACCATAAACTGTGGAGCATTCTGAAATAGATGGGAATACCAGACCACCTGACCTGTCTCTTGAGAAACCTACATGCGTGTCAGGAAGCAACAGTTAGAACTGGACACGGAACAGCAGACTGGTTCCAAATAGGAAAGGGAATACATCAATGCTGTGTATTGTCACCTTGCTAATTTAACTTATATGTAGAGTACATCATGAGAAACGCTGGGCTGGAGGAAGCTCAAGCTGGAATTAAGATTGCCGGGAGAAATATCAATAACCTCAGATATGCAGGTGACACCACCCTTATGGCAGAAAGTGAAGAGGAACGAAAAAACCTCTTGATGAAAGTGAAATAAGAGAGTGAAAAAGTTGGCTTAAACTCAGCATTTCAGAAAACTAAGATCACGGCATCTGGTCCTATCACTTCATGGCAAATAGATGAGGAAACAGCAGAAACAATGGCTGACTATTTTGGGGGGGCTCGAAAATCACTGCAGATGTTGATTGCAGCCAAGAAATTAAAAGACGCTTACTCCTTGGAAGGAAAGTTATACCAACCTAGATAGTATATTGAAAAGCAGAGACGTTACTTTGCCAACAAAGGTCTGTCTATTCAAGGCTATGGTTTTTCCAGTGGCATGTATGGATATGAGAGTTGGACTATAAAGAAAGCTGATCACTGAAGAATTGATGCTTTTGAACTTTGGTGTTGGAGAAGACTCTTGAGAGTCCCTTGGCTGCAAGGAGATCCAACCATTCCATCCTAAAGGAGATCAGTCCTGGGTGTTCATTGGAAGGACTGATGTTGAGTCTGAAACTCCAATACTTTGGCCACTTGATGTGAAGAGCTGACTCATCTGACAAGACCCTGATGCTGGGAAAGATAGAGGGCAGGAGGAGAAGGGGACGTCAGAGAATGAGATGGTTGGACGTCATCACCGATTCGATGGAAACGGTTTGGTTGGATTCTGTGAGGTTGGTGATGGACAGCAATGCATGATGTGCTGCGGTTCATGGGGTTGCAAAGATTTGGACACAACTAAGTGAAATGAACTGAACTTGGAGTTTGCTGCTTCCTCCTTTTCTCTTACTACTTCTTCTTTATTTTTTTTTTTAATTTTTGTTTTTATTGAAGGCTAATTATTTTACAGTGTTATATTGGTTGATTTTGTCATACATTGACATGAATCCGCCCCGGGTGTACATGAGTTTGCCCTCCCGAACCCCCCTCCCACCTCCCTCCTCCCCATATCCTCCCTGTGGGTCATCCCCGCATACCAGCCCCGAGCATCCTGTAACATGCATCGACCCTGAACTGGCGATTCGTTTCACATATGATAATATACATGTTTCAATGCCATTCTCCCAAACCATCCCACCCTCACCCTCTCCCACAGAGTCCCAAAGACTGTTCTATACATTTGTGTCTCTTTTGCTGTCTCTATACAGGGTTATCATTTCCATTTTCTAAATTCCATATATATGCGTTAGTATAGTGTATTGGTGTTTTTCTTTCTGGCTTACTTCACTCTGTATAATAGGCTCTAGTTTCATCCACCTCATTAGAACTGGTTCAAAAGCATTCTTTTTAATGGCTGAGTAATACTCCATTGTGTATATGTACCAAAGCTTTCTTATCCATTCATCTGCAGATGGACATCTAGGTTGCTTCCTTGTCCTGGCTATTATAAGCAGTGCTGCGATGAACATTGGAGTACATGTGTCTCTTTCAATTCTGGTTTCCTCGGTGTGTATGCCCAGGAGTGCGATTGCTGGATTATATGGCAGTTCTATTTCCAGTTATTTGAGGAATCTCCACACTGTTCTACATAGTGGCTGTACTAGTTTGCATTCCCACCAACAGTGTAAGAGGGTTCCCTTCTCTCCACACCCTCTCCAGCATTTATTGCATGTAGACTTTTGGATAACAGCCATTCTGACTGGTATGAAATGGTATCTCATTGTGGTTTTTTTTTTTTTTTTTATTTCTAAAAAAGAATTTTATTAAAAAAGCACAAATGCAAAGAAATGAACAGAGGAAAATTTATGCGTCGAACCTGGACTGGTCACTTATGATAATATACATGCTACAATTCCATTCTCCCCAATCATTCCACCTTCACCCTCTCCCACAGAGTCCCAAAGACTGTTCTAAATGCCTATGTCTCTTTTGCAGTCTCTTATACAGGGTTCAGGTTACCATTTTTCTAAATTCCATATATATGCGTTAATATACGGTATTGATGTTCTTCTTTCTGGCTTACTTCACTCTGTATAATTGACTCCAATTTCATCCACCTCATTAAAACTGATTCAAATGCATTCTTTTTGATGGCTGAGAAATACTCCATTGTGTATATGTACCAAAGCTTTCTTATCCATTCGTCTGCAGATGGACATCTAGGTTGCTTCCATGTCCTGGCTATTATAAACAGTGCTGCAATGAACATTGGAGTACATGTGTCTCTTTCAATTCTGGTTTCCTCGGTGTGTATGCCCAGGAGTGCGATCGCTGGATCATATGGCAGTTCTATTTCCAGTTTTCTGAGGAATCTCCACACTGTTCTCCATAGTGGCTGTACTAGTTTGCATTCCCAACAACAGTGTAAGAGGGTTCCCTTCTCTCCACACCCTCTCCAGCACTTATTGCATGTAGACTTTTGGATAGCAGCCATTCTGACTGGTGTGAAATGGTATCTCATTGTGGTTTTGATTTGCATTTCTCTGATGATGAGGGATGTTGAGCATTTTTTCATGTGTTTATTAGCCATCTTTATGTCTTCTTTGGAGAAATGTCTGTTTAGTTCTTTGGCCCATTTTTTGATTGGGTCACTTAGTTTTCTGGAATTAAGCTGCAGGAGCTGCTTGTATAATTTGGAAATTAATCCTTTATCAGTTGCTTCATTTGCTATTATTTTCTCCCATTCTGAAGGCTGTCTTCTCACCTTGCTTAGAGTTTCCTTTGCTGTGCAGAAGCTTTTGATTTTAATTAGGTCCCATTTGTTTATTTTTGCTTTTATTTCCAATATTCTGGGAGGTGGGTCTTGGAGGATCCTGCTGTGATTTATGTCGGAGAGTGTTTTGCCTACGTTCTCCTCTAGGAGTTTTATAGTTTCTGGTCTTACATTTAGATCTTTAATCCATTTTGAGTTTATTTTGGTGTATGGTGTTAGGAAGTATTCTAGTTTCATTCTTTTACAAGTGGCTGACCAGTTTTCCCAGCACCACTTGTTAAAGAGACTGTCTTTTCTCCATTTTATATTCTTGCCTCCTTTGTCGAAGATAAGGTGTCCATAGGAGCGTGGGTTTATCTCTGGGCTTTCTATTTTGTTCCATTGATCTATATTTCTGTCTTTATGCCAGTACCATACTGTCTTGATGACTGTGGCTTTGTAATAGAGCCTGAAGTCCGGCAGGTTAATTCCCCCAGTTCCATTCTTCTTCCTCAAGATTGCTTTGGCTATTCGAGGTTTTTTGTATTTCCATACAAATTGTGAGATTATATGTTCTAGTTCTGTGAAAAATATTGTTGGTGGCTTGATAGGGATTGCATTGAATGTATAAATTACTTTGGGTAGTATACTCATTTTTACAATATTTATTCTTCCAATCCACGAACACGGTATATTTCTCCATCTATTTGTGTCCTCTTTGATTACTTTCACTAGTGTTTTATAGTTTTCTATGTACAAGTCTTTTGTTTCCTTAGGTAGATATATTCCTAAGTATTTAATTCTTTTCATTGCAACAGTGAATGGAATAGTTTCCTTAATTTCTCTTTCTATTTTCTCATTATTAGTGTATAGGAATGCAAGGGATTTCTGTGTGTTGATTTTATATCCTGCAACTTTGCTGTAATCATTGATTAGCTCTAGTAGTTTTCTGGTAGAGTCTTTAGGGTTTTCTGTGTAGAGGATCATGTCATCAGCGAACAGTGGAAGCTTTACTTCTTCTTTTCCAATTTGTATTCCTTTTATGTCTTTTTCTGCTCTGATTGCTGTGGCCAAAACTTCCAGAACTATGTTGAATAGTAGTGGTGAGAGTGGGCACCCTTGTCTTGTTCCTGACTTTAGGGGAAATGCTTTCAGTTTTTCACCATTGAGGATAATGTTTGCTGTGGGTTTGTCATATATAGCTTTTATTATGTTGAGGTATGTCCCTTCAATTCCCACTTTCTGGAGGGTTTTTATCAAAAATCGATGTTGAATTTTGTCGAAGGCTTTCTCTGCATCTATTGAGATAATCATATGATTTTTATTTTTCAGTTTGTTAATGTGGTGTATTACGTTGATTGATTTGCGTATATTGAAGAATCCTTGCATTCCTGGGATAAAGCCCACTTGGTCATGATGTATGATCTTCTTAATGTGTTGTTGGATTCTGATTGCTAGAATTTTGTTAAGGATTTTTGCATCTATGTTCATCAGTGATATTGGCCTATAGTTTTCTTTTTTTGTGGGGTCTTTACCAGGTTTTGGGATTAGGGTGATGGTGGCCTCATAGAATGAGTTTGGAAGTTTCCCTTCCTCAGCTATTTTCTGGAAGAGTTTGAGTAGAATAGGTGTTAGCTCTTCTCTAAATTTTTGGTAGAATTCAGCTGTGAAGCCGTCTGGACCTGGGTTTTTGTTTGCTGGGAGATTTTTGATTACAGTTTCAATTTCCGTGCTTGTGATGGGTTTGTTCAGATTTTCTATTTCTTCCTGGTTCAGTTTTGGAAAGTTGTACTTTTCTAGGAATTTGTCCATTTCTTCCAGGTTATTCATTTTATTGCCATATAATTGGTGATAGTATTCTCTAATAATCCTTTGTATTTCTGTGTTGTCAGTTGTGATCTCTCCATTTTCATTTCTAATTTTATTGATTTGGTTCTTCTCCCTTTGTTTCTTGATGAGTCTGGCTAGTGGTTTGTCAATTTTATTCACCTTCTCAAAGAACCAGCTTTTGGCTTTGTTGATTTTTGCTATGGTCTCTTTTGTTTCTTTTGCATTTATCTCTGCCCTAATTTTTATGATTTCTTTCCTTCTACTGACCCTGGGGTTCTTCATTTCTTCCTTTTCTAGTTGCTTTAGATGTAGAGTTAGGTTATTTAGTTGACTTTTTTCTTGTTTCTTGAGGTATGCCTGTATTGTTATGAACTTCCCCCTTAGCACTGCTTTTACAGTGTCCCAGAGGTTTTGGGTTGTTTTGTTTTCATTTTCATTCATTTCTATGCATATTTTGATTTCTCTTTTGATTTCTTCTATGATTAGTTCATTATTCAGCAGCGTGTTGTTCAGTCTCCATATGTTGGCACTTTTAACAGTTATTCTCCTGTAATTGAGATCTAATCTTACTGCATTGTGGTCAGAAAAGATGCTTGGAATGATTTCAATTTTTTTGAATTTACCAAGGCTAGATTTATGGCCCAGGATGTGATCTATCCTGGAAAAGGTTCCGTGTGCGCTTGAGAAAAAGGTGAAATTCATTGTTTTGGGGTGAAATGTCCTATAGATATCTATTAGGTCTAACTCTTCTATTATATCATTTAAAGATTGTGTTTCCTTGTTAATTTTCTGTTTAGTTGATCTATCCATAGATGTAAGTGGGGTGTTAAAATCTCCCACTATTATTGTGTTATTGTTAATTTCCCCTTTCATACTTGTTAGTAATTGTCTTACATATTGCGGTGCTCCTATGTTAGGTGCATAAATATTTATAATTGTTATATCTTCTTCTTGGATTGATCCTTTGATCATTATGTAGTTTCCTTCTTTGTCTCGTTTCACAGCCTTTGTTTTAAAGTCTATTTTATCTGATAGGAGTATTGCTACTCCTGCTTTCTTTTGGTCTCTATTTGCATGGACTATCTTTTTCCAGCCCTTCACTTTCAGTCTGTATGCGTCCCTTGTTTTGAGGTGGGTCTCTTGTAGACAACATATATGGGGGTTTTGTTTTTGTATCCATTCAGCCAGCCTTTGTCTTTTGGTTGGGGCATTCAACCCATTTACGTTTAAGGTAATTATTGAAAAGTAGGATCCCGTAGCCATTTTCTTTATTGCTTTGGGTTCAAGTTTATACACTCTTTCTGTGATTCCTGTCTATAGAAGATCCTTTAGCATTTGTTGGAGAGCTGGTTTGGTGATGCTGAATTCCCTCAGCTTTTGCTTGTCTGTAAAGCTTTTGATTTCTCCTTCATATTTGAATGAGATCCTTGCTGGGTATAGTAATCTGGGCTGTAGGTTATTTTCTTTCATCACTTTAAGTATATCTTGCCACTCCCTTCTGGCCTGAAGAGTTTCTGTTGAAAGATCAGCTGTTATCCTTATGGGAATCCCCTTGAGTGTTATTTGCTGCTTTTCCCTTGCTGCTTTTAATATTTGTTCTTTGTGTTTGATCTTTGTTAATTTGATTAATATGTGTCTTGGAGTATTTCGCCTTGGGTTTATCCTGTTGGGGACTCTCTGGATTTCTTGGACTTGGGTGATTATTTCTTTCCCTATTTTAGGGAAGTTTTCAACTATTATCTCCTCAAGTATTCTCTCATGGTCTTTCTTTTTGTCTTCTTCTTCTGGGACTCCTATGATTCGAATGTTGGAGCGTTTAACATTGTCCCAGAGGTCTCTAATATTGTCCTCATTTCTTTTAATTCGTTTTTCTTTTTTCCTCTCTGTTTCATTTATTTCTACAATTCTATCTTCTAGTTTGCTTATCCTGTCTTCTGCCTCTGTTATTCTACTGTTTATTCCCTCCAGAGTGTTTCTGATCTCATCTATTGCATTATTCATTGTATATTGACTCTTTTTTATTTCCTCTAAGTCCTTATTAAATCTTTCTTCCATCTTCTCAATCCTTTTCTCCAGGTTATTTATCTGTAACTCCATTTTACTTTCAAGATTTTGAATCATTTTCACCATCAAAATTCGAAATTCTTTATCAGGTAGATTCCCTATATCTTCTTCTTTTGTTTGTGTTGGTGGGCAATTATCTTGTTCCTTTACTTGCTGGGTATTTCTCTGCCTCTTCATCTTGCTTATATTGCTTTGCTTGGGGTGTCCTTTCCCTCTTCTTGCAGTTTGTGGAGTTCTCTTTATTATGTAGTTTCTTCGCTGTGTGTGGGGTTGGACAGGTGACTTGTCCGGGTTCCCTGGTTAGGGAAGCATGTGTCAGTGTTCTGGTGGGTGGAGCTGGATTTCTTCTCTTTCCTTTAGAAGACAATGGGCTACTTTTCTGGGAGCCTGATGTCCTCTGCCAGTATTCAGAAGTTGTTTTGTGGACTTTACTCCACGTTCAAATGTTCTTCTGATGAATTTGTGGGGAAGAAAGTGGTCTCGCTGTCTTGTTCCTTCCTCCCCAGAACACTGGATTCTTATATTCCACTTGGTCGTGGAGTATCTCTTCCCAGCTGCTCCAGCAAGGCACAGCCGCTGCACCTTACCTTGGACGAGGGGTATCTCCTCAAGGCTGCCCCTCCTGCTTTGAATGTGGATCAGCTCCTCCCGGCCCTCCGGTGCCCAAGCAGCCACCGCCTCCTGGACGTGGTACAGCTCCTCTCGGCCACCGCCCTAACCCTGGGCGCGGGGCAGCTCCTCTCAGCCACGATTCTGCGCGTGATCAGCTGCGCCGGGAGCCGGGCGTCTCTCGCGTCTGCGCCGCCGGGAGCCGGGCGTCTCTCGCGTCTGCGCCGCCGGGAGCCGGGCGTCTCTCGCGTCTGCGCCGCCCTGCCTAAAACTGATTGATCCAACAGTGTGGCAAGGGTCCTGCTCTCCAGAAATGCCAGGTGAAATAGCAGACTGCCAGGTTTGCACAGCTGGGTGTGTTCCGCCTCTCTGGGCCGTCCAAGTTTACCACAGGTCAGTTCAGCAGTTTGGGGTGGATTGGAGATGATCCAGTAGGAGGACAGGGAAAGCTGTGTGGGTTGCAGCCTCCTCATTGTGGTTTTGATTTGCATTTCTCTGATAATGAGTCATGTTGAGCATTTTTTCATGTGTTTTTTAGCCATCTTTATGTCTTCTTTGGAGAAATGTCTGTTTAGTTCTTTGGCCCATTTTTTGATTGGGTCATTTATTTTTCTGGAATTGAACTGCAGGAGCTGCTTGTATATTTTGGAGATTAATCCTTTATCAGGTGCTTCATTTGCTATTATTTTCTCCCATTCTGAAGGCTGTCTTTTCACCTTGCTTATAGCTTCCTTTGCTGTGCAGAAGCTTTTGATTTTAATTAGGTCCCATTTGTTTATTTTTGCTTTTATTTGCAATATTCTGGAGGTGGGTCTTGGAGGATCCTGCTGTGATTTGTGTCGGAGAGTGTTTTGCCTACATTTTCCTCTAGGAGTTTTATAGTTTCTGGTCTTACATTTAGCACTCTATCCATTTTGAGTTTATTTTGGTGTATGGTGTTAGGAAGTGTTCTAGTTTCATTCTTTTACAAGTGGCTGACCAGTTTTCCCAGCACTACTTGTTAAAGAGACTGTCTTTTCTCCATTTTATATTCTTGCCTCCTTTGTCAAAGATAAGGTGTCCATGCTGCTAAGTCACTTCAGTCGTGTCCGACTCTGTGTGACCCCATAGACAGAAGCCCACCAGGCTCCCCCGTCCCTGGGATTCTCCAGGAAAGAACACTGGAGTGGGTTGCCATTTCCTTCTCCAATGTGTGAAAGTGAAAAGTGAAAGTGAAGTCGCTCAGTTGTGTCCAACCCTTAGCGACCCCATGGACTACAGCCTACCAGGCTCCTCCATCCATGGGATTTTCTAGGCAATAGTACTGGAGTGGCTTGACATTGCCTTCTCCGAAGGTGTCCATAGGTGCATGGATTTATCTCTGGGCTTTCTATTTTGTTCCATTGATCTATATTTCTGTCTTTATGCCAGTACCATACTGTCTTGATGACTGTGGCTTTGTAGTAGAGCCTGAAGTCTGGCAGGTTGATTCCCCCAGTTCCATTCTTCTTCCTCAAGATTGCTTTGGCTATTCGAGGTTTTTTGTATTTCCATACAAATTGTGAGATTATTTGTTCTAGTTCTGTGAAAAATATCGTTGATAGCTTGATAGGGACTGCATAGAATGTATGTTACTTTGGGTAGTATACTCATTTTTACAATATTTATTCTTCCAATCCACAAACATGGTACATTTCTCCATCTATTAGTGTCCTCTTTGATTATTTTCACTAGTGTTTTATAGTTTTCTATGTGCAAGTCTTTTGTTTCCTTAGGTAGATATATTCCTAAGTATTTAATTCTTTTCGTTGCAACAGTGAATGGAATAGTTTCCTTAATTTCTCTTTCTATTTTCTCATTATTAGTGTATAGGAATGCAAGGGATTTCTGTGTGTTGATTTTATATCCTGAAACTTGACTGTATTCATTGATTAGCTCTAGTAGTTTTCTGGTAGAGTCTTTAGGGTTTTCTGTGTAGAGGATCATGTCATCAGAGAACAGTGAAAGTTTTACTTCTTCTTTTCCAATTTGTATTCCTTTTATGTCTTTTTCTACTCTGATTGCTGTAGCCAAAACTTCCAGCACTATGTTGAATAGTAGTGGTGAGAGTGGGCACCCTTGTCTTGTTCCTGACTTTAGGGGAAATGCTTTCAGTTTTTCACCATTGAGGATATTGTTTGCTGTGGGTTTGTCATACAAAGCTTTTATTATGTTGAGATATGTCCCTTCTATTCCCACTTTCTGGAGGGTTTTTATCATAAATGGATGTTGAATTTTGTCAAAGGCTTTCTCTGCATCTATAATCATATGATTTTTATTTTTCAGTTTGTTAATGTGGTGTGTTACGTTGATTGACTTGTGGATATTGAAGAATCCTTGCATTCCTGGGATAAAGCCCACTTGGTCATGATGGATGATCTTCTTAATGTGTTGTTGGATTCTGACTGCTGGAATTTTGTTAAGGATTTTTGCACCTATGTTCATCAGTGATATTGGCCTGTAGTATTCTTTTATTGTGGGATCTTTACCAGGTTTTGGGATTAGGGTGATGGTGGCCTCATAGAATGAGTTTGGAAGTTTCCCTTCCTCAGCAATTTTCTGGAAGAGTTTGAGTAGAATAGGTGTTAGCTCTTCACTAAATTTTTGGTAGAATTCAGATGTGAAGCCGTCTGGACCTGGGCTTTTATTTGCTGGAAGATTCTGATTACAGCCTCTGTTTCTATGCTTGTGATGGGTCTGTTCAGATTTTCTATTTCTTCCTGGTTCAGTTTTGGAAAGTTGTACTTTTCTAGGAATTTGTCCATTTCTTCCAGGTTATTCATTTTATTGCCATATAATTGCTGATAGTATTCTCTAATAATCCTTTGTGTTTCTGTGTTGTCAGTTGTGATCTCTCCATTTTCATTTCTAATTTTATTGATTTGGTTCTTCTCCCTTTGTTTCTTGATGAGTCTGGCTAGTGGTTTGTCAATTTTATTTATCTTCTCAAAGAACCAGCTTTTGGCTTTGTTGATTTTTGCTATGGTCTCTTTTGTTTCTTTTGCATTTATCTCTGCCCTAATTTTTACGATTTCTTTCCTTCTGCTGACCCTGGGGTTCTTCATTTCTTCCTTTTCTAGTTTCTTTAGATGTAGAGTTAGGATATTTAGTTGACTTTTTTCTTGTTTCTTGAGGTGTGCCTGTGTTGCTATAAACTTCCCCCTTAGCACTGCTTTTACAGTGTCCCAGAGGTTTTGGGTTGTTTTGTTTTCATTTTCATTCATTTCTATGCATATTTTGATTTCTCTTTTGATTTCTTCTATGATTTGTTCATTATTCAGCTGCGTGTTGTTCAGCCTCCATATGTTGGCATTTTTAATAGTTTTTCTCCCGTAATTGAGATCTAATCTTACTGCATTGTGGTCAGAAAAGATGCTTGGAATGATTTCAATTTTTTTGAATTTACCAAGGCTAGATTTATGGCCCAGGATGTGATCTATCCTGAAAAATGTTCCGTGTGCACTTGAGAAAAAAGGTGAAATTCATTGTTTTGGGGTGAAATGTCCTATAGATATCTATTAGGTCTATTGTATCATTTAAAGTTTGTGTTTCCTTGTTAATTTTCTGTTTAGTTGATCTATCCATAGGTGTGAGTGGGGTATTAAAGTCTCCCACTATTATTATGTTATTGTTAATTTCTGCTTTCATACTTGTTAGTAATTGTCTTATATATTGCGGTGCTCCTATGTTGGGTGCATAAATATTTATAATTTTTATATCTTCTTCTTGGATTGTTCCTTTGATCATTATGTAGTTTCCTTCTTTGTCTCTTTTCACAGCCTTTGTTTTAAAGTCTATTTTATCTGATAGGAGTATTGCTACTCCTGCTTTCTTTTGGTCTCTATTTGCATGGAATATCTTTTTTCAGCCCTTCACTTTCAGTCTGTATCTGTCCCTCGTTTTGAGGTGGGTCTCTTGTAGACAACATATATGCGGTTCTTGTTTTTGTATACATTCAGGCAGTCTTTGTCTTTTGGTTGGGGCATTCAACCCATTTACGTTTAAGGTAATTATTGATAAGTATGATCCCATTGCCGTTTTCTTTATTGCTTTGGGTTTGAGTTTATACACCCTTTCTGTGTTTCCTGTCTAGAAGGATAACAGCTGATCTTTCAACAGAAACTCTTCAGGCCAGGAGGGAATGGCAAGACATACTTAAAGTGATGAAAGAAAATAACCTACAGCCCCGATTACTGTACCCAGCAAGGATCTCATTCAAATATGAAGGAGAAATCAAAAGCTTTACAGACAAGCAAAATGATAGAATTCAGCATCACCAAACCAGCTCTCCAACAAATGCTTCTTCTTTAAAACAAAAACAAAAAAACACTTTATTGAAGAATAATTGATTAGGGAATCCTGGTGACTCCGATGGTAAAGAATCTCTCTGCAATGCAGGAATCCTGGGTTTGATCCTTGGGTTGGGAAGATCCCTGCAGAAGGGAATGACTACCCACTCCAGCATTCTTGGCTAGAGCATTCCATGGACAGAGGAGCCTGACAAGCTACAGCCCATGGTCTTGCAAATAGTTAGACATGACTAAGCAACTAACATACATAGTTGATTTCCTCTGCTGTTGCTCATTTCTGCTCATAAAAAAGTGATTCAATTATACATTTCTTTCTTTCATATTCTTTTCCATTATGGTTTATCACAGGATATTGAATATATCCTTGTGCTATGCAGTGGGACCTTATTATTCACCGATTCTTTATATAATAGCTTGCATCCATTAATCCCAAATTCCCAATCTTCTCCTCTGCCCCGGGCAACCACAAGTTTGTCTGTGAGTCTGTTTCTGTTTTGAAATCTCAGAGGGCAGCATAATCGGGTGAAAAAAAAGAAATGGACCCACAGTTTATGCACCTAGATGCAACTCACAGCGGAGTGGTAGCCCAGAAGCTTGAGTCTGCCAGCAGTGAACAGGGCCTAAACAGGGAGGCGCAGGCTGCATGTACAGGGTGGGGACCAGGCCTGAATGCCCTGAGGACAATCTGAAGGAGCTAACATGAGATACCAACCCAAACTGTGGGATAGCCAGAGAGGAAAATAAAGAGAGAGAAAGAGAGAACTTTTCCTCTAAAAGTTCTAAGGCACAGCCTGGCCCACTCACAGAAGAAAGGATTAAGCGAATACCAGAGGAGAGCTAGCCAGATATGGACCGGCCCCTCCCCACACTGGAGGCATAGAGACAGGCGGAGACAGCCAGAGCTGGAAGGTGAGGGTCAGCCTTGGCCCCAGAGATGACATCCCCCACCAAACTGTGCGCAGGCTCCTATTTACTAAGAAAGTCTTCCTGTAACCCTGGATGGTTGACATCCACCAGGAGGGTTGCAGTCAGAGATCAGCTCTCCAGAGGAGACACACGGCACACCTGAGATGGTGTTCTCGCGGTGCACCCAGGAAACTGAAGGACTGCGACCATGGAGGTAATAAGACGCACTACCCAGCTGGGAGAATGTGCTCACCAAGCACCTGGTCACCTGAGATATATGGACCTGGGAAGGACACAAAACGCAGACCCAACCAAGTCTGTGCCTTTGTGGAGTACCTGAGAAACTGAACCTGAGCAGTTTAAGACCTGGAAAGTGCACACAACCCAGGGCCTGCTTTAGATAGTTCCCCTGCAGAGCAACTTGGATCCTGAGCAGTGTCGACCAGGAAAGCACGCATGCTGTGAGCTGGGGCAAATCCAGTGTGGCCCAGACACCGTGAGCACTCCCCACACACGTCAGTGATATTTATTTGCAATGTCCTTTCCTCCTCACAGAACAACTGAATAAGTGAGCCTAAATAAGTGATCACCTTCACCCCCTTGTGTCAGGGCATAAATTAGTCACTGAAGAGACTTGCAAACAGAGGAAACCAAAATAAACAAAAAAGAGGGAAAGGCTCTGGAAGTGACAGGTGCAACAGATTAAAATTCTGTAGTTAACACTGACTACATTGGAAGGGGCCTATAGACCTTGAGAAGAAGTATAAGCTGGAAGAAGGAACTATCTGAAACTGAACTGAGCCCACACTGCCCTCAACAGCTCCAGAGAAATTCCAAGATATATTTTATTATCATTTTGCAATTTTTAATTTTTTTAATTTTTAAGTTCGTTATTACTCCTTTAATTTTCATTTTTATAACCTACTATTACTTGCAAAAAAACCCATTTTTAAAACAAATTTCATACATATTTTTATAATTTTTGTGATTTTTTTTAATATTGTATTTTTGAGAGTCTAACCTCTACTCTAGATTTTTAATCTTTGCTTTTTGGTTCTTGTTATCCATTTTGTACCTTTAAGAACCCAATATTCAGTACTCATTTTGACTTAGGAGTGTGATTACTAGCTTGATTGCTCTCTCCTCCTATTGACTCTCCTTTTTCTCCCCCAGGTCACCTCTTTCTCCTCCGTCCCCCTTCTCTTCTCTACCCAAATCTGTGAATCTTTTTGGATGGTGTGGGCTGTGGAGAACACTTAGGGAACTGATTACTGGCCAGATCTGTCTCTCTCCTTTTGACTCCTCCTCTTCTCCTCCTGGTCACCTCTATCTCCTCCTCCCTCTTCTCTTCTCTATGTAGCTCTTTGAATCTCTCTGGGCGTCCCTCACTGTGGAGAATCTTTTCACAATTAACCTATATGTTTTATCATCAGTGCTGTATGGATGGAGAAGTCTTGAGACTACTGTAAGTATAAGACTGAAAGCCAGAGGCAGTAGGCTTAATCCAAAACTTGAGAACACCAGAAAACTCCTGACTCTGGGGAACATTAATTGACAAAAGCTCATTCAAAAGCCTCCATACCTATGCTGAAACCAAGCTAAACCCAAGAGCCAATAAGTTTCAGAGCAAGACATACAAAGCTAAATATCCAATGCAGGAACATAACCTTGAGCATTAAAATACACGTGGCCAAAACTCACACCAAACCCATAGACACCTGAAAACTCACTACTGCATACTTCATTGCACTCCAGAGAGAGGAGGTCCAGCTCCATCCACCAGAACATCGACACAAGCTTCCCTAACAACCTCCAAAATAAAGAGGAACCACAAACTACCAGCATACAGAAAGGCCACCCCAAACACAGCAATCTAAATAAGGTGAAAAAGCAGAGAAATACCCAGCAAGCAAAGGAACATGATACATGTCCACAAAACCTATCAAAAGAGGAGGAGACAGGGAGTCTACCTGAAAAAGAATTCAGAATAATGGTAGTAAAAATGATCCAAAATCTTGAAAACAAAATGGAGTTACAGATAAACAACCTGGAGACAAGGATTGAGAAGATGCAAGAAATATTTAACAAGGAACTGCTGTTGCTGCTGCTAAGTCACTTCAGTCATGTCCAACTCTGTGTGACCCCATAGATGACCTCCTACCAGGCTTCCCCGTCCCTGAGATTCTCCAGGCAAGAACACTGGAATGGGTTGCCATTTCCTTCTCCAATGCATGAAAGGGAAAAGTGAAAGTGAATTTGCTCAGTCGTGTCCAACTCTTAGCGACCTCATGGACTGCAGCCTACCAGGCTCCTCCATCCATGGGATTTTCCAGACAAGGGTACTGGAGTGGGGTGCCATTGCCTTCTCTGTAACAAGGACCTAGAAGAAGTAAAAAAGAAACAATCAATAATGGATAATACAATACCTGAGATCAAAAGCACTCTGGAGGAAACCAACAGTAAAATAACTGAGGCAGAAGATAGGATTAGTGAGGTGGAAGATAGAATGGTAGAAATAAATGAAACAGAGATGAGAAAAGAAAAAAGAATTAAAAGAAATGAGGACAACCTCAGAAACCTCTGGAACACTGTCAAATGCCCCAACATTCGAATCATAGGAATCCCAGAAGAAGAAGACAAAAAGAAAGGCCATGAGAAAATACTTGAGGCGATAACAGTTGAAAGCTTCCCTAAAATGTGGAGGGAAATAGCCACCCAAGTCCAAAACACAGAGAGTCCCAAATAGGATAAACCCAAGGCGAAACACCCCAAGACACATATTAAAAAATTAATGGAGATCAAACGCAAAGAAAAAATATTAAAAGCAGCAAGGGAAAAACAACAAATAACACACAAGGGGATCCCCATAAGGATAACAGCTGATCTTCCAATAGAAACTCTTCAAGCCAGAAGGGAATGGCAGGACACACTTATAGTGATGGAAGAAAATAACCTACAGCCAGATTACTGTACCCAGCAAGGATCTCATTCAAATATGAAGGAAAAATCAAAAGCTTTACAGACAAGCGAAAGCTGAGAGAATTCAGCACCACCAAACCAGCTCTTCAACAAATGCTCAAGGATCTTCTCTAGACAGGAAATACAGAAAGGGTTTATAAACTCCTAACCAAAACAACAAAGTAAATGGCAACGGGATCATACTTATTAATAATTACCTGAAATGTAAATGGGTTGAATGCCCCAACCAAAAGACAAAGACTGGCTGAATGGATACAAAAACAAGACCCCTATATATGTTGTCTACAAGAGACCCACCTCAAAACAATGGACACATACAGACTGAAAGTGAAGGGCTGGGAAAAGGTATTTCATGCAAATGGAGACCAAAAGAAAGCAAGAGTAGCAATAATCATATCAAATAAAACAGATTTTGAAGTAAAGGCCATGAAAAGAGTCAAAGAAGGACACTACATAATGATCAAAGGATAGATCCAAGAAGAAGATATAACAATTATAAATACATATGCACCCAACATAGAAGCACCTCAATATGTAGGGAAAAATGTTAACAAGTATGAAAGGGGAAATTAACAGTAACACAATAATAATGGGAGACTTTAATACCCCACTCACACCTATGGATAGATCAACTAAACAGAAAATTAGCAAGGAAACACAAACTTTACATGATACAATGGACTAGTTAGACTTAATTGATATCTATAGGACATTTCACCCCAAAACAATGAATTTCGCCTTCTCAAGTGCACACGGAATTTTCTCCAGAATAAATCACATCCTGGGCCATTGAAATCCTTCCAAGCATCTTTTCTGATCACAATGTGATAAGATTAGATGTCAACTACAGGGGAAAAAAAAAAAACTATTAAAAATACAAACATATGCTCAAGTCCAGAAAAATAAATGACCCATCAAAAAATGAGCCAAAGAAATAAACAGACATTTCTCCAAAGAAGACATACAGATGGCTAATAAACACATGAAAAGATGCTCAACGTCACTCATTATCAGAGAAATGGAAATCAAAGCCACAATGAGGTAACATCTCACTCTCGTCAGAATGGCTGCTATTAAAAAGTCTACAAACAGTAAATGCTGGAGAGGGTACAGAGAAAAAGGAACCCTCTTACACTGTTGGTGGCAGTGCAAACTAAGATAGCCACTATGGAGAACAGTGTGGAGATTCATTAAAAAACTGGAAATAGAACTGCCATACAACCCAGCAATCCCACTGATGGGCTGACACACTGAGGAAACCAGAATTAAAAGAGACATGTGTACCCCAATGTTCATCGCAGCACTGCTTATAATAGCCAGGACATGGAAGCAACTTAGATGTCCATCAGCAGACATATGGATAAGAAAGCTGTGTACGTATACACAATGGAATATTGCTCAACTATTAAAAAGAATGCATTTGAATCAGTTCTGATGAGATGGATGAAACTGGAGCCTATTATACAGGATGAAGTAAGTAAGAAAGAAAAACACCAATACAGTATACTAACGCATATATATGGAATTTAGAAAGATGGATTTCCAGTGGTCATGTATGGATGTGAGAGTTGGACTGTGAAGAAAGCTGATCGCCGAAGAATCGATGCTTTTGAACTGCGGTGCTGGAGAAGACTCTTGAGAGTCCCTTGGACTGCAAGGAGATCCAACCAGTCCATGCTAAAGGAGACCAGTCCTGGGTGTTCATTGGAAGGACTGATGCTGATGCTGAAACTCCAATACTTTGGCCACCTCAGGCGAAGAGTTGACTCATTGGAAAAGACCCTGATGCTGGGAGGGATTGGGGGTGGGAGAAGACGGGGACGACAGAGAATGAGATGGCTGGATGGCATCACCGACTCGATGGAGATGCGTTTGAGTGAACTCCGGGAGTTGGTGATGGACAGGGAGGCCTGGCGTGCTGTGATTCATGGGGTCGCAAAGAGTCAGACACGACTGAGTGACTGAACTGAACTGAATGTTGATAATATTATTATTTGTTGCTACAGTTCAGTCATTAAGTCATATCTGACTCTGCCACTGCATGGATTGTAGTATTCTGGGATTCCCTGTCCTTCACCATCTCCCAGAGTTTGCTCAAACTCACGTCCATTGAGTCAGTGATGGTATCAAACCATCTCATCCTCTGTCAGTCCCCTCTCCTCCTGCCCTCAATCTTTCCGAGCAACAAAGTCTTTTCTAACGAGTCTGCATCTGGTGGCCAAAGTACTAGAGCTTCAGCATCAGTCATTCCAAAGTCTATTCAGGGTTGATTTCCTTTAGGATTGACAGGTTTGATCTCCTTGCAGTCCAAGGGACCCTCTGGAGTCTTCTCCAGCACCACAATTAACCATCAGTTCTCTGGTGCTCAGCCTTCTTTATGGTCCAACTCTCTCATTAGTACATGACTACATACGTTTGTCATTATGTTTTAGAAAATAGAGACATCATTTTGTCAGCAAAGGTCCATATAAGTCAAAGCTATGATTTTTCCAATAGTCATGTATGGATGAGAGAGATGGACAATAAAGAAGTCTGTGAAGTGTCAGTAGCTCAGTCATGTCCGACTCTTTGTGAACCCATGGACTGTAGCCCACCAGGATCCTCTGTCCATGGAATTCTCCAGGCCAGAATACTGGAGTGGGTAGCCATTTCCTTCTCCAGGGGATCTTCCCAACCCAGGGATCAAACACAGTTCTTCTCCATTGCAGGTGGATTCTTTACCATCTGAGCCACCAGGAAAGAAGGCTGAGTGCTGGAGAGTTGATGCTTTTAATTGTGGTGCTGGAGAAGACTCTTGAGAGTCCCTTGGACTGGAAGCCTTCTAATACACTATCTAGGTTTGTCATGGGGCTTCCCCAGTGGCTCAGTGGTAAAGAATCCACCTTCAATGCAGGAGACATGAGGTTGAGTCCTGCATTGGGAAGATTCCCTGGAAGAGGGCATGGCAACCCACTTCAGTATTCTTGCCTGTAAAGTCAGATGGGCTGAAGAGTCTGGAAGGCTACAGTCCATGTGGTTTCAAAGAGTTGGACATGACTGAAGTGATTAAGCACATACACACCCACAGTTTTGTCATAGTTTTCTTTCCAAGGAGCAAGTGTCTTCTAATATCATGGCTGCAGTCACCATCTGCAGTGATTTTCGATCCAAGAAGTTAAAATCTGTCACTGTTTTCACTCTTTTCCCCTTCTATTTGCCATAAAGTGATGGGATCAGATGCCATGATCTTAGTTTTTTTGAATGTTGAGTTTTAAGCCAGCTTTTTCACCCTCCTCCCACCTTCATCTAGAGACTCTTTTGTTTCTCTTCACTCCCTTCCATTAGAGTGGTATCATCTGTATATCTGACTTTGATATTTCTCCTGGCAATCTTGATTCCAGTTTGTGATTCAACCATTCCCTTCTCCAGGGAATCTTCCCAACCCAGGGACTGAACCCAGATCTCCTGTGTTTCAGGTAGATTCTTTACCATCTGAGCCACCAGGGAAGCCCAACACATTATGATCAGTACTTATTTTCAGTTCTTATCCTGCTCAAAATCCCCCAGATTTGGCTATTGGGAATTCCTTCAATCTGACTTCTATGTCCTTTTGACTTGCTCTCATCATTTTATGAGTATTTCTTTATTTTTTTAGAGCTATAACATGTAAAAAATAATTTTAAGCATATACTTCTTCCGTTTTTATAATAAAATCACCAAACACTACAAATGTACATGAATTGTGTCTACATGAATTAAAAATATCTGCCTAAGGAAATAAATTGGCATTCTTCCACACTTTTAGACCTAGTCTACACAGAATATTTTAGATTAATGTCACTAACTCACTGAAATCAGTAATTTAAAATAAAATTTTATTGTATTAGAAAGTATTTTTAATATTTTAAAGTTCATTTTGTCAGTTCTTAAATCATCAAACCTTAGAAATATTTGTAAATAAAGGCCAATGCATGTAGCACTGAAATAATATTTATACAAAGAGGATGATCAACATGACCCACAAACTTTTGTTAAGTAGATATAGAGACATTGCTTACCAGGTAGACTAGATATACCTCATTTGTTTACTGACTCTACATACATCTTTTCAATGAGTTACTGATGAGCTTGTAACTCAAGAGTGGTAGAGCAAAGCAAAGTTAGAAAATCATGATGAAAGGTCGTCAATAACTTTGTGAATGCATTCACAGCCTGCCAATTGAATATATTATTTATGCAACACTGGTTTCAATATATATTATGTCATCATATGAGAGCTGGTGAAGATTTATTTCACTTAATCTGGAGGAATCTTGTTTCAAACAATTGTTTCTGACCTCTTAGATGACTGACAATTCTACCTCAAAACATAATTACCAGCTTTACCCAGTATAATTCAGTTCCCCTTTTCTGAACATCCTCACCTTTTTTCCTGTCACACCATTGAGTTTTCTAGAATATATTTGAACCTTACAGTGTATGTGTTTATAGGGCATGTTGTGGTGTATGTGTGTATAGGAGTTGGAAACCAGTACAGGTTTATCAGTTTATATTTTACACAGGTAAGACTATTTTGCTAACTACTATTTCCTATCACTGTTATTCTATATAGAAATGTTTTAACACTAAACTGCAGAAACAATATCATCTCAGAACGATCATATTAGCACATCATTCTCCTTTAAATTCAATACATTCAGCTTTGTGACAAGCTCATATATTGCTACTATTTTTTTTCCATTTCACTTCGGACTGCTGAACTGAAGACATGAATGAATTGTTCTGGAAAGCAATCTCAATACTAGCAGATAAACAACATGTAATAAACAAAAGTAGCAGTGGATACACTACTATTAAACTATTAATCCCTCAGAGAGTAGCTGGATGGCTCATTTTGCAAGAATCATCTCTTTACTTACCCTTCTACTTTTTTGTGGATATACTTCTTTTTTATAAAGAATAGGAGGGCTCTGAGACAAGCTACTGCTATGACTAATTCTAATCTAAAAGGTGACCGAGCGACTGAACTGAACTGAATCTAAAAGGAAGAATGATCTGGAGTTCAGAGTAGTTGTACAAACTTGCTAACTGTTCCTAGAGTATAAGCATGGCCAAAAATCTTTATGAAATATTCTCTGAACCTACATTTAGAAGGTTTAAAAATTTCCTTTCACTAGTTCTGCCTTATCAGCTTTCTACATTCTGGTGGTATCTCTTGCTTTTCCATAACTTCAAATTTAGTCTTACTACGTAGGCTTGGGATTGATTTTCTGTTGAATGGTCTGGTTCTTGAACTTCATTTTTACCAAACTTTCAATAACACCTGACTTCAAATTTTATATATATTTTTTTCAATGTTTCACTTTTAAAATTTCCTTTAATATTATTATTTTTTAAATTTATTTTAACTGGAGGCTAATTACTTTACATTATTGTATTGGTTTTGCCATACATTGACATGAATCTGCCCAGGGTGTACATGTGTTCCACATCTTGAACCCCCCGCCCACCTCCCTCCCCATCCCATTCCTCTGGTTCATCCCAACACACCAGCCCTGAGCATCCTGTATCATGCATTGAAACTGGACTGGCGATTGATTTCACATATGATAATATACATGTTTCAATGCCATTCTCCCAAATCATCCCCCCCTCACCCTCTCCCACAGAGTCCAAAAGACTGTTCTATACATCTGTGTCTCTTTTGCTGTCTTGCATACAGGGTTATCGTTACCATCTTTCTAAATTCCATATATATGCGTTAGTATACTGTATTGGTGTTTTTCTTTCTGGCTTACTTCACTCTGTATAATAGGCTCCAGTTTCATCCACCTCATTAGCACTGATTCAAATGTATTCTTTTTAATTGCTGAGTAATACTCCATTGTGTATATGTACCAAAGCTTTCTTATCCATTCGTCTCCAGATGGACATCTAGGTTGCTTCCATGTCCTCGCTGTTATAAACAGTGCTGCGATGAACATTGGAGTACATATGTCTCTTTCAATTCTGGTTTCCTCTGTGTGTCTGCCCAGCAGTGGGATTGCTGGGTTGTATGGCAGTTCTATTTCAGGTTTTTAAGAAATCTCCACACTGTTCTCCATAGTGGTTATAATAGTTTGTATTCCCACCAACAATGTAAGAGGGTTCCCTTTTCTCCACACCCTTTCCAGCATTTATTGCTTGTAGACTTTTGGATAGCAGCCATTGTGACTGGCATAAAATGGTACCTCATTGTGGTTTTGATTTGCATTTCTCTGATAATGAGTCATGTTGAGCATCTTTTCATGTGTTTGTTATCCATCTGTATGTCTTCTTTGGAGAAATGTCTGTTTAGTTCTTTGGCCCATTTTTGGTTGGTTTGTTTATTTTTCTGGAATTGAGCTGCAGGAGTTGCTTGTATATTTTTGAGATTAATCCTTTATCAGGTGCTTCATTGCTATTATTTTCTCCCATTCTGAAGGCTGTCTTTTCACCTTGCTTATAGCTTCCTTTGCTGTGCAGAAGTTTTAAATTTTAATTAGGTCTCATTTATTTATTTTTGCTTTTATTTCAAATATTCTGGGAGGGGGATCATGGAGGATCCTGCTGTGATTTATGTCAGAGAGTGTTTTGCCTATGTCCTCCTCTAGGAGTTTTATAGTTTCTGGTCTTATGTTTAGATCTTTAATCCATTTTGAGTTTATTTTTGTGTATGGTGTTTGGAAGTGTTCTAGTTTCATTCTTTTATAAGTGGCTGACCAGTTTTCCCAGCACCACTTGTAGAAGAGATTGTCTTTTCTCCATTGAATATTCTTGCCTCCTTTGTCAAAGATAAGGTGTCCATAGGTACATGGATTTATCTCTGGGCTTACTATTTTCTTCCATTAATCTATATTTCTGTCTTTATGCCAGTACCATACTGTCTTGATGACTGTGGCTTTGTAGTAGAGCCTGAAGTCTGGCAGGTTGATTCCCCCAGTTCTATTCTTCTTTCTCAAGATTGCTTTGGCTATTCGAGGTTTTTTGTATTTCCATACAAACTGTGAAATTATTTGTTCTAGTTCTGTGAAAAATACCATTGGTAGCTTGATAGGCATTGCACTGAACCTATAAATTACTTTGGGTAATATATTCATTTTCATAATGTTTATTCTTCCAATCCATGAACACTGTATATTTCTCCATCTATTAGTGTCCTCTCTGATTTCTTTCACCAGTGTTTTGTAATTTTCTATATATAGGTCTTTTGTTTCTTTAGGTAGATATATTCCTAAGAATTTTATTCTTTTCATTGCAACGGTGAATGGAATTGTTTCTTTAATTTCTCTTTCTATTTTCTCATTATTAATGTATAGGAATGCAAGGGATTTCTGTGTGTTGATTTTATATCCTGAAACTTTACTGTATTCATTGATTAGCTCTAGTAATTTTCTGGCAGAATCTTTAGGGTTTTCTGTGTAGAGGATCATGTCATCTGCAAACAGTGAGAATTTTACTTCTTCTTTTCCAATTTGTATTCCTTTTATGTCTTTTTCTACTCTGATTGCTGTGGCCAAAACTTCCAAAACTATGTTGAATAGTAGTGGTGAGAGTGGGTACCCTTGTCTTGTTCCTGACTTTAGGGGAAACGCTTTCAATTTTTCACCATTTGGATGATGTTTGTTGTGGGTTTGTCATATATAGCTTTTGTTATGTTGAGGAATGTTTCTTCTATTCCCGCCTTCTGAAGGGTTTTCATCATAAATGGATGTTGAATTTTGTCAAAGGCTTTCTCTGCATCTTTTGAGATAATCATATGGTTTTTATTTTTCATTTTGTTAATGTGGTGTATTACATTGTGGATAATGAAGAATCCTTGCATCCCTTGGATAAAGCCTACTTAGTCATGATGTATGATCTTTTTAATATGTTGTTGGATTCTGATTGCTAGAATTTTGTTAAGGACTTTTGCATCTATGTTCATCAGTGATATTGGCCTGTAGTTCTCTTTTTTTGTGGCATCTTTGTCAGGTTTTGGTATTAGGGTGATGGTGGCCTCATAGAATAAGTTTGGAAGTTTAACTTCCTCTGCAATTTTCTGGAAGACTTTGAGTAGGATAGGTGTTAACTCTTCTCTAAATTTTTGGTAGAATTCAGCTGTGAAGCCGTCTGGACCTGGGCTTTTGTTTGCTGGAAGATTTCTGATTGCAGTTTCAATTTCCGTGCTTGTGATGGGTCTGCTAAGATTTTCTATTTCTTCCTGGTTCAGTTTTGGAAAATTGTACTTTTCTGAGAATTTGTCCGTATCTTACAAGTTGTCCAATTTATTGGCATATAATTGCTGATAGTAGTCCACGGGGTCGCTAAGGGTCAGACACGACTGAGCGACTTCACTTTCACTTTTCACTTTCACACATTGGAGAAGGAAATGGCAACCCACTCCAGTGTTCTTGCCTGGAGAATCCCAGGGACGGGGGAGCCTGGTAGGCTTCCGTCTATGGGGTCACACAGAGTCAGACACGACTGAAGTGACTTAGCAGCACAGGCAGCAGCAGTCTCTTATGATCCTGTATTTCTGTGTTGTCTGTTGTGATCTCTCCCTTTTCATTTCTAATTTTATCGATTTGGTTTTTCTCCCTTTGTTTCTTGATGAGTCTGGCTAGTGGTTTGTCAATTTTATTTACCCTCTCAAAAAACCAGCTTTTGGCTTTATTGATTTTTGCTATGGTCTCTTTTGTTTCTTTTGCATTTATTTCTGCCCCAATTTTTAAGATTTTTTTTTTTCTTCTAATAACCCTATGGTTCTTCATTTCTTCCTTTCCTAGTTGCTTTAGGTGTAGATTTAGGTTATTTAGTTGACACTTTTCTTGTTTCTTGAGGTATGCCTGTGTTGCTATGAACATTCCCCTTAGCACTGCTTTTACAGTGTCCCAGAGGTTTGTAGTTGTTGTGTTTTCATTTTCAATAATTTCTGTGCATATTTTGATTTCTTTTTTGATTTCTTCAATGATTTGTTGGTTATTCAGCAGCGTGTTTTTCAGCCTCGATATGTTGGAACTTTTAATAGTTTTTCTCCTGTAATTGAGATCTAGTCTTACTGCATTGTGGTCAGAGAAGATGCTTGGAATGATTTCAGTTTTTTTGAATTTACCAAGGCTAGATTTGTGGCCCAGGGTGTGATCTATCCTGGAGAAGATTCCGTGTGTACTTGAGAAGAAGGTGAAATTCATTGTTTTGGGGTGAAATGACCTATAGATATCTATTAGGTCTAACTGTTCTATTGTATCCTTTAACATTTGTGTTTCCTTGTTAATTTTCTGTTTAGTTGATCTGTCCATAGGTGTGAGTGGGGTATTAAAATCTCCCACTATTATTGTGTTATTGTTAATTTCCCCTTTCATACTTGTTAGCATTTTTATTACATACTGCGGTGCTCCTATGTTGGGTGCATATACATTTTGTTATATCTTCTTCTTGGATTGATCCTTTGATCATTATGTAGTGTCCTTCTTTGTCTCTTTTCACAGCCTTTGTTTTAAAGTCTATTTTATCTGATATGAGTATTGCTACTCCTGCTTTCTTTTGGTCTCTATTTGCGTTAAATATCTTTTTCCAGCCCTTCACTTTCAATCTGTATGTGTCCCTCATTTTGAGGTGGGTCTCTTGTAGACAACAAATATAGGGGTCTTGCTTTTGTATCCATTCAGCCAGTGTTTGTCTTTTGGTTGGGGCATTCAACGCATTTACATTTAAGGTAATTATTGATAAGTATGATCCCGTTGCCATTTACTTTATTGTTTTGGGTTTGAGTTTATGCACTCTTTCTGTGTTTCCTGTCTAGAGAAGGTCCTTTCGCATTTGTTGGAGAGCTGGTTTAGTGATGCTGAATTCTCTCAGCTTTTGCTTGTCTGTAAAGCTTTTGATTTCTCCTTCATATTTGAATGAGATCCTTGCTGGGTACAGTAATCTGGGCTGTAGGTTATTTTCACTCAACACTTTATGTATGCCCTGCCATTCCCTCCTGGCCTGAAAGTTTCTATTGGAAGATCAGCTGTTATCCTTATGGGGATCCCCTTGTGTGTTATTTGTTGTTTTTCCCTTTATGCTTTTAATATTTGTTCTTTGTGTTTGATCTTTGTTAATTTGATTAATATGTGTGTTGGGGTATTTCGCCTTGGGTTTATCCTGTTTGGGACTCTCTGGGATTCTTGGACTTGGGTGATTATTTCCTTCCCCATTTTAGGGAAATTTTCAACTATTATCTCCTCAAGTATTTTCTCATGGTCTTTCTTCTTGTCTTCTTCTTCTGGGACTCCTATGATTTGGATGTTGGGGCGTTTAACATTGTCCCTGAGATCTCTGAGATTGTCCTCATTTCTTTTAATTCCTTTTTCTTTTTTCCTCTCTGTTTCATTTATTTCTACCATTCAATCTTGTAGCTCACTTATTCTATCTTCTGCCTCCATTAACCTTTCTGGCATCTTCTCAATCCTTGTCTCCAGGTTATTTATCTGTAACTTCAACTTGTTTTCAAGATTTTGGATCATTTTCACTATCAATATTTGGAATTCTTTATCAGGTAGGTTCCATATCTCTTCCTCTTTTGTTTGGGTTGGTGGGCATTTATCCTGTTCCTTTATTTGCCTGGTATTTCTCTGTCTTTTCATCTTGCTTATATTGCTGTGTTTGGGGTGGCCTTTGCATCTTCTGGCAGTTTGTGGCGTTCTCTTTATTGTGGAGTTTCCTCGCTGTGGGTGAGGTTGGACGGTGGCTTGTCAAGGTTCCCTGACTAGGAAAGTTTGTGTCGGTGTTCTGGTGGGTGGAGCTGGATTTCTTCTCTCTGGAGTGCAATGAAGTGTCCCGTAATGAGTTATGAGATGTCAATGGGTTTGGAGTGACTTTGGGCATCCTGTATATTGAAGCTTAGGGCTATTTTCCTGTGTTGCTGGAGAATTTGCATGGTATGTCTTGCTCTGGAACTTGTTGACCCTTGGGTGGTTCTTGGTTTCAGTGTAGGTATGGAGGTGTTTGATGAGCTCCTATCGATTAATGTTCCCTGGAGTCAGGAGTTCTTTGGTGTTCTCAGGATTTGGACTTAAGTCTCTTGCCTCTGGTTTTCAGTCTTATTCTTGTAGTAGGCTCAAGACTTCTCCATCTGTCACTTCCAAGGTGGTTCCCTCTGTTTTAGCTTCTGTTTGCTGGTCTCTTCAGTGTCTAATTTCTGCCCTGACACTAGGGGGCAGTGGTGGACACTTTTGAAGGCTCACTTGTTCAGTCCTGGTCTGGGAAGGGAGGAGTGCTGCAGACAAGTATCTTTGGCGTCTGTGGGAAGTGCTCGCAGTGTCTTGGCCACACTGGGTTTTTCCCCACTCACGGCATGTGTGCTATCCCAGTCTACCCTGCACAGGATCTAGGTTGCCCTGCTGGGAACTGTCTGAGGCCTACGCTGGGTGGCATGCACATCCAGGTCTAAGCCGCTCAAGTTCAGGTACTCAGGTACTCCACAAAGGCGCAGACTTGGTTGGGCCTGCGTTTTGTGCCCTTCCCCGATCTGAGCAGCTCTGGTGACCAGGTGTTCGGTGAGTGCAGTTGCTGCGACTTGTCACCTCTCTGGTCCCTGCCACTCAGTTTTTTGGGTGTACAACTGGCTCACCTTTTCAGGAAGATGTCAACCGGCCAGTAACCCAAGAAGTCTTGGTTAACAATGAAGCCTGTTTGCAGTTTGGTATCAGATGCCTCACTGGGGCCTTGATTACCCCCCTTCTGGCTCTGGCTGCTGTTGCCTGCCTGTCTCAGCAGGGGATGGGCCATCTGCAGCCATCTAGCTATGCTCAGTCCTTTGTTCTGTGAGTGGTTCTGGAGGAGTCTTAGGTTAGGGCTTTTTGCCTTTTTGCGGGGTAGCTATCCCACAGTCTGCTTTGTTATCTCCAGTTAGCTCTCTCAGATTGCTCTCGGGACATTCAGGCCTGGTCCTCTCTCTAAGCAATGCAGCCCACGCCTCCCTTCTCAGCCCCTGCTTGCTAATGGTGGATGCGGGCATCTGTGCTGCTTCTCTGCTGGGAGTTACCGTTGGGCGCACAATCTGCGGGTTTTAATTATTCCTCTCTTTTTCCTCCCAGTTATGTGGCCCTCTGAGGTTCCAAGGCTCACCACAGACTTGCCAGTGTGAGTGTTTCCTGGTGTTTGGAAACTTCTCTCTCTTTTAAGTCTCCCTTCCTAGGACGGAGCTCCGTCCCTACCTCTTTTGTCTTTCTCTTTCTCTTTTATGTTTTTTCCTACCTCCTTTCTAAGACAATGGGCTGCTTTTCTGAGTGCCTGATGTCCTCTGCCAGCATTCAGAAGTTGTTTTGTGGAATTTACTCAGCATTCAAATGTTCTTTTGATGAATTTGTGGGGGAGAAAGTGGTCTCTCCGTCCTATTCCTCCGCCATCTTGTTCCCTCCTCCCTGACTTCAAATTTTAAAAGCCAAAAGTTAGTTCTGGCCTCTACTTTCTTGTCTAGTCTCAGCTCTGGGACACACCTAAAAGAGCAAGAGGACTTCCAGTTCTCTGAAAATGACCTTCATGTCTGAAGGTAGAAACAACTGCGTTTTACTACTGCATAACTAGATTCAACACTTGTTTTGTCCTCTATTTTTATCCTAGCTTTACTGAAGAAGTATTATTTCTGAGCAAAACTCTCTAGCAGGTAGGGTCTTGATTTCAAGTTAGGTAATACATAAACTTGTAGATTTCTGGATGCTTTGAGGATTAAATTTGAATTTGGCATGCTTGATCCAACAGTGGATATTAGTTAAGCATCTACTGTTAGAGTTACACTTGATCCATGGTCATGGACATTCCTTTGACAAGTGATGCTGACTGTCACTTGTTCTATATCCTCTCTTGTAGGTTCAGTATCCTCTGGCTGAATGCTCATGAGTTGACTCTAGAAAAACAGAATTTTCAGCCATCTTCAAACTTCAGAAATCACTACTGTTCAGGACCACCAACAATTCACTCAATGCTTACTACCCCTTATGCCAAAGATAATAAGCAAATTTGTCAGCTGTGGAGAACTGTTATTAACATTGAAGCAAAGAAGTTGTTTCTCATCTAGGTCTAATTTGTGGCAGGCAGCCAAAATTACACACTGTCTCCTCTCCAGATTCTGTTCACAAGTGGCATGAAAAACAGAGTTTCACTCTGGGAGATCCATCACTCAGAAAATCATAGCCATCTAAGGGTGCCTGTAGTTTGACATTACTTGTTGGCTCTGGTTATAAACAGACATCTACATGTCATGTTGCCTATGATCAGGTCAGTTGTCAGGGAAGTATCAGAACCAATTAGCAGAAAACCCAACTCAGTTTAGGTTAAGAAATAAAAGGAAATTTATGGTTCAGAAAATTGATTAAGGGTAGTGAAAGTATTGGTCACTCAGGCTTATCTGACTCTTTGCAAACCCATGGACTGTATCCTGCCAGGCTCCTCTGTTCATGGAATTTTCCGGGTAAGAATACTGGAGTGGGTTATCATTCCCTTCTCCAGGGGATATTCCCAACCCAGGGATCAAACCTGGGTCTTCTGAATTGCCGGCAGGTGCTTTACCAACTGAAGGTGGCTCTACTTTAAGGCCCAGTTGAATCAGTGTTAAAATGGTGTGATCACAACTTGGTATTCTTTGGTTATAAGTTGTTTTGTGTCTGTAGAATACACACACACATGGGTCCGGTCTATTATTTTCCCAAACTACTTCCAAAACCATGTTCCCGTGGCTTGTATTTGTTTACATACTTCGTCCAAGAATTGAAGACATTGAAACGTGATGGGCAACTAGCTAGGTTTGACTCATATTCTCTTTTGGAGATAGGAGTGAAATCTCACCTAAACACATGGATTAAAAGTGGGAAGTGTGTCAGTGTCCAGAGAAAATCTTAGTTATTAATTCAAGAAATAGAGTGAATGGTGGCATCCTATTCATAGGATGAATGTTGGTGGCATGAACAACTGGTGTCCAGAAAGAAATAAATAACAGTGGCTGGATAGTAGCTATGAATTGAGATGTGCCATGAAGAACTGAAGTTCAAAGTCAGTAAATTGTCCCCTCCTGATCCCCTCTCCCAGGGGAAAACAACTAACAAACTGTTAACTACCTCCTGTCTTTTTATTGTTTCTGGATATATATATATATATAATTTTGATAACTTAAATTTGGTACCCATGTTTCTTTTAGTTTGCATAGTGGAAAATGGTCCCTGGTGGTGCAGTGGTAAGGAATCTGCCTGCCAATGCAGGATTTGAGGGTTTGATCCCTGGGTCAGAAAGATCTCCTGGAGAAGGGAATGGCTACCCACTCCAGTATTCGTTGCCTGGAAAATTCCATGGACAGAGGAGGCTAGTGGGCTACAGTTCATGCGGTCACAAAAAGTTTTAACATGACTGATCATGCACGGATGCACACATATAGTTTTATGATTCTAAGTAAGAAATAACCCTGTCCTTTGCCAATTCAAAATATATAAAGTACTTTTGTTTTGAAATCATTAAAACTCATTTGTCCAAAGTTAATGCTCAGATATGCTTACTCAGTTCCTTCTTAACTTTTCTTCCAAGGAATCTACGATCTTGCCAGTTGTTCATTCCATGTTCTTGTTCAGTCTCTTAAGTTGTCTCTGACTCTTTGGGCACCATGGACTGTAGCACACACCTATACAGTCATCTTAAAGCTATCATTTGTGAGGCAAAATGCTAGACGCTGCTTGATAAACAGTATATAAAATATGAGTTTTGCTTTTCCGATGTTTATAATCTAATTAAATTTTCAGTGTTGCCAAAGGGCCAGCCAAGAAGAAAGTCAGTAGATGCTTGGAAATGCTCTTGGTCTCTCTATAGGGCTTCTTCACATAAGCTAATTTGATGCCTATAAAGGACTAGTAAAAAATTAAATGATTTGAGTGTTCCATTTAGAATTTCCAAACCATGTGAGCAACCACCTTCAAAACCTCAATACCAGAGAAAACTGTACAGTCCTTGAGGATGTACAAGGAGCTTAGGCATGAAATAGAATATAATTGTAGGAGTATGAATAATTAGCCTTCCAAATCACAAGTGCTTTCAACACAGGATATGCCTTTAGTCTCCCAAGTAAAGAGGTTAATGATTAAATTGTTTTTCCATTTCAAACTTACTTTTCAGATCTTTATTCTATTTCAAAATTTCCATAATGAGCACGTTGTGCCTGTCACAAGTTGACTTCATCGCTGAAACTTTCATGTTCCTATCATTTACTTTCATCCCCAAAGTCTTAAACTTCTAAGTCACTCTCTATAATTACTTCTCCCAGTCACACCTGTCATTAATCATCTCAGAAAAGCCCATGCAAAGTCATAACATTTTAAGGGCATAAAAAAGATGTAAAGCCTCTGATGGCATCGCCTGTGTTAGCTTACACGAATTGGAAAAATATTGAGCTTTCTCCCCAAAGGACGGCTATTGACCCAGCTGGGACCTCAAATAACAAAGCAATAGTCTGAGCAAGAAAAATTCTATTTACTATGCAGATTTATACTTATGTTTTTATATCAGCTTAAAAGTCTTGAATAAAACAGGAGGAAAAAAAATGAACAAGAAAAGATCCTTAATTTTACTCTGCCAAATACTTCTTGCCAGTTAAGATTTTAAAATACCTCAAAATATCACATATTCTTCTCTAAACACTGGTCACTTTCTATGAGCATAATAGAATTTTAGATGTATTTTATAAGACAAAAAACCTCAGTGAACATTTTAATCTTAGACCCCTAAGCAAATATTTATGGTGATTTCCATCCCCAAGTACCTATAAACCTAACTGACAAAGGTATAAACTAAATATGGAAACCGGCTGGCAGTGACCTTGGCAGTAGTTGTCAGGATGAGTGGTATTTGGTGTAGTTTCTTTGCCTTTGTGGAATCATGGGGGTTAGATGAGGAGGAGCTATGATATGATAATCAACTGATTTTCATATCCTCAATAAGCCTACCGGACCACTTCCCAGGATAAAACAGTGATTTCAGTTGATGTCTTAGCCAACCAAAACTAGATTGGATGTTAATTTGATGGTAACTTAGAAATTATTTATTTTTACCTTTTAATATTTGGGAGTTAACTCTTTTTTAAAAATTGACTTTTTTTTTTTTTCAATTTTTGGCTGTGCTGGGTCTCTGTTGCTGTACCTGGGTTTTCTCTAGTTGTGGCAAGCAGGAACCACTCTTCACTGTGGTACATGGGCTTATGACTGCAGTGGCCTGTCTTGTGGAGAATGGGCTCTAAGGTTCGGGGCTTGAGTAGTTGTGGCTCCCAGGCCATAGAGCCACGTGGCACGTGGTTGCTTCCCTAACTAGGGAACAAACTCATGTCTCCTGCATTGGCAGATGGATTCTTTACCACTGATCCACCAGGGAAGCTTAAGGGAGGTAAACTCTTTAAAAAAATCTATTCAGTACTTTTTATTTATTTTTTTTTACTATTCTATACTATTATCTTCACCCTGTTTATATAAATATTATCACCTGGCATCAAAAGTCACTACTTACGTGTGAAGTGAGTCTCTCAGTCATGTCTGACTCTGCAACCTTTTTGACTATACAATTTCAACCCTTTGGAATTCTTCAGGACAAAATACTAGAATGGGTGCCTTTCCCTTCTCCAGGGCATCTTCCCAACCCAGGGATTGAACCCAGGTCTTCCACGTTGCAGGTGGATTCTTTACCAGCTGAGCCACAAGGGAAGCCCAAGAATACTGGAATGGGTAGCCTATCCCTTCTCCAACTGGTCTTCCCAATCCAGGAGTAGAACCAGGGTCTCCTGCATTGCAGGTGGATTCTTTACCAACTGCCCTATCAGGGAAGCCCAAGTTACATGTAATGATTGAGAAATCTAAATCATTTTGGATAATAGTATTCAAAGAAATTAGAGATGATAGGATTATTTCGATAAAGACTGAATGAGGCAAACAAGTGGGAGTAATTAGACTAAGCAATAATATATATAGACTGTTCTTTATGAAGTTTCTGATTAATTACATGGAGCATTGTGATAAGGAGTTCTTTTTTTTTAATTTTTAATTTTTTTTTTTTATTTTTTCAAAAACAATTTTAGGAATTTTTACTTAAAAACAACCTTATCTTAAAATGGAGTAACTTTGGTTTTACGAGCAGCAAGCAAAGTACAGAAGCAAAAATGCATTACAGGAGCATTAAGTTCTACATTAGGTCACAGCTTCTAATCTGAAATCACACCCATAATATCATTTTTCAGGATACCTGGGAAATAGTTATTTCCCAGGATGTCTGAACCATAGCTACTCTATTTTGACTTTTAATTGTAAAAAAAGAAAAAAAAATTTTTTTAATAGCCAAAGCAGATTTCACCATTAATGACGTCAGTGTTTTTCTAGGTATGAGAAGATGCAAGAATTCAGTTCAGTTCAGTTCAGTCGCTCAGTCATGTCCGACTCTCCACAACCCCATGAATCACAGCATGCCAGGCCTCCCTGTCCATCACCAACTCCCGGAGTTCACTCAAATTCATGTCCACAGAGTCGGTGATGCCATCCAGCCATCTCATTCTTTTTCTGAAAAGATCTAACTATCTGAAGACCTGTTCTGCCAGTTTTTTTTTTTCAGAGCACTGAGTGCCTCATTCCTGATTTTCACCCTGAACTTCTTTCAGGGGGTGTTGAAGGTCAGCAGCTTGCAATGGTCATGATGTAATCTTTGTAGAGGCAACTTGCAAGTACCAACTTCCAGTCAGCAGGGTCCCTTCATAGCCACATATCTGACCATGTGACACCATTTCACGGCCATTGCATCCCGCGGTGCTGGGAAGGCTCATTCCTACGTCTAGGGAAGTGATGGGCCACTTAGTGTGCTAAAATTGGACCAGGCCTTGCAAGTAGCAAAAGTCTCTGGACCACTGTCTTACTAGCCTCCTGGTCCAGGAAAATATTTCCTCTTGTTGCTTTTTCCCATACCCAGAGCCACATTATTGCAATTATTGATCTCATATGGAACTGTCAGTTCAGCATTATATCACAGGCTCAGTGAAACAAGTGACATAGAAAATAATATAGCCATAGCTAGCAGTCATTAGTCAAATAAGAATTATAAGTCAAGAACTTTCATTAGATAAAGCCTGGTATACCCCAAGTCATCTGACTTCATTTGTTAAATGATTATAGTCTGGTGTTAATCTCCTGGTTGTACATTATGGAGCATCCGACCTTTATCTGAAGATTGGTTACTGAGATAAGCCTTAGAAACTAACCTAGAGTGTCCTTTTTAATAACTTAATTAAATCTTTTAGCAGTATCACGTAACAAGGAACTGTCTCAGCAGTGAGTCTTAGTAAACACTAGACATTAACAAAACTAGAAACTTAATTTAACAATTTACAAAACTTAATATTCTGTGATTTTTCATTATGGAGGCTCTGTAGCCAGGGAGGCTTTAACCCATCAAATAAAAAATGAGGTTTGTCAGGGAGCTAGGAAAAGCCAAGCAGCCATCTTGAATTTCCCATAGCCCTGACTCTGATTTCCAGCTATTGTTTTTAATTTTCCAATTTAGAAGCAGACTGTTGCCGTGGTTTAAGGACATTAGGATGGCACAAGTCTAACAGAGTTTTTGTATAAGCAGAATGAGCTTTTACATGTCTACAAACCCGACAATTGGATTAATTTATAAAACTATCATAGGATCAGGCCTATGGTAGAAAAGCATTTGATTTATATGCAGAGGGCTAAGAAGTCAAGAAAACATTATAAATGATCATACGAATCAGGTCCAGCATCTTGGGCAAGCTGTCTACCTCTGATGTCGTCGTCTTCTCATCCTGGTGTAGTGTAGTTTCTTCTGAAAAAAGTCCTTCCATCTAGGTTGAAGACAGTCCTTTAAATTATGTCCTTTTTTTTTTTTAGTCCTGGTTGCAGGTCACGAGGCATCTGATCTTAATCCAAAGAGAGATCACTGAGATAAGCTTCAGAAACTAACTTACGGTGTTCTTTAAGAATTGAATTAAATTTTACATTAATATCACATAACAGCAAGGAACTATCCAAGAAATGAGTCTTACTACCTCCATTGGTAGACCACCATTAACAAACTGGGATTTAACATTTATTGAAACATCCTTTTCTGCCTAAAATCACCCTCATTTTTACCAAAAATAACCAAATTAAGACTTGTTTAAAAAATAGATCTGTTCTCAATAAACTTGACCTGATTATTTATATAACCATAGACCCCCCCCTTTTTTTTTTTTTGCTGAGGCTTTTATGGAGTCTCAGACTTAACTTTATTATTTTTTTTTATTGGAGGCTAATTATTTTACAATATTATATTGGTTGGTTTTGCCATACATTGACATGAATCTGCCCGGGGTGTACATGAGTTCCCCCTCCTGAACCCCCCTCCCAACTCCCTCCTCCCTTTATCCTCCCTCTGGGTCATCCCCGCACACCAGCCCCGAGCATCCTGTAACATGCATCGACCCTGAACTGGTGATTCGTTTCACATATGACAAGATACATGTTTCAATGCCATTCTCCCAAATCATCCCACCCTCACCCTCTCCCACAGAGTCCCAAAGACTATCCTATACATCTGTGTCTCTTTTGCTGTCTTGTATACAGGGTTAACATTTGCATCTTTCTAAATTCCATATATATGTGTTAGTATAGTGTATTGGTGTTTTTCTTTCTGGCTTACTTCACTCTGTATAATAGGCTCTAGTTTCATCCACCTCATTAGAACTGATTCAAATGCATTCTTTTTAATGGCTGAGTAATACTCCATTGTGCATGTGTAACAAAGCTTTCTTATCCATTCATCTGCAGATGGACATCTAGGTTGTTTCCATGTCCTAGCTATTATAAACAGTGCTGCAATAAACGTTGGAGTACATGTGTCTCTTTCAATTCTGGTTTCCTCGGTGTGTATGCCTAGGAGTGCGATTGCTGGATCATATGGCAGTTCTATTTCCAGTTTTTTGAGGAATCTCAACACTGTTCTCCATAGTGGCTGTACTAGTTTGCATTCCCACCAACAGTGTAAGAGGGTTCCCTTCCCTCCACACCCTCTCCAGCATTTATTGCATGTAGACTTTTGGATAGCAGCCATTCTGACTGGTGTGAAATGGTATCTCATTGTGGTTTTGATTTGCATTTCTCTGATAATGAGTCATGTTGAGCATTTTTTCATGTGTTTGTTAGCCAGCTTTATGTCTTCTTTGGAGAAATGTCTGTTTAGTTCTTTGGCCCATTTTTGATTGGGTATTTTGTTTTGGGAATTGAGCTACAGGAGCTGCTTGTATATTTTGGAGATTAATCCTTTATCAGGTGCTTCATTTGCTATTATTTTCTCCCATTCTGAAGGCTGTCTTTTCACCTTGCTTATAGTATCCTTTGCTGTGCAGAAGCTTTTGATTTTAATTAGGTCCCATTTGTTTATTTTTGCTTTTATTTGCAATATTCTGGAGGTGGGTCTTGGAGGATCCTGCTGTGATTTGTGTCGGAGAGTGTTTTGCCTACATTTTTCTCTAGAAGTTTTATAGAATCTGGTCTTACACTTAGCTCTTTAATCCATTTTGAGTTTATTTTGGTGTATGGTGTTAGGAAGTGTTCAAGTTTCATTCTTTTACAAGTAGCTGACCAGTTTTCCCAGCACCACTTGTTAAAGAGACTGTCTATTCTCCATTTTATATTCTTGCCTCCTTTGTCAAAGATAAGGTGTCTATAGGTGCGTGGATTCATCTCTGGGCTTTCTAGTTTGTTCCATTGATCTATATTTCTGTCTTTATGCCAGTACCATAGTGTCTTGATGACTGTGGCTTTGTAGTAGAGCCTGAAGTCCGGCAGGTTAATTCCCCCAGTTCCATTTTTCTTCCTCAAGATTGCTTTGGCTATTCGAGGTTTTTTGTATTTCCATACAAATTGTGAGATTATACGTTCTAGTTCTGTGAAAAATAAGGTTGGTAGCTTGATAGGGATTGCATTGAATGTATGCTACTTTGGGTAGTATACTCATTTTTACAATATTTATTCTTCCAATCCATGAACACGGTACATTTCTCCATCTATTAGTGTCCTCTTTGATTACTTTCACAAGTGTTTTATAGTTTTCTATACATGTCTTTTGTTTCCTTAGGTAGATATATTCCTAAGTGTTTAATTCTTTTCGTTGCAACAGTGAATGGAATAGTTTCCTTAATTTCTCTTTCTATTTTCTCATTATTAGTATATAGGAATGCAAGGGATTTCTGTGTGTTAATTTTATATCCTGAAACTTTACTGTAATCATTGATTAGCTCTAGTAGTTTTCTGGTAGAGTCTTTAGGGTTTTCTGTGTAGAGGATCATGTCATCAGCGAACAGTGAAAGCTTTACTTCTTCTTTTCCAATTTGTATTCCTTTTATGTCTTTTTCTGCTCTGATTGCTGTGGCCAAAACTTCCAGAACTATGTTGAATAGTAGTGGTGAGAGTGGGCACCCTTGTCTTGTTCCTGACTTTAGGGGAAATGCTTTCAGTTTTTCACCATTGAGGATAATGTTTGCTGTGGGTTTGTCATATATAGCTTTTATTATGTTGAGGTATGTCCCTTCAATTCCCACTTTCTGGAGGGTTTTTATCAAAAATGGATGTTGAATTTTGTCAAAGGCTTTCTCTGCATCTATAATCATATGGTTTTTATTTTTCAGTTTGTTAATGTGGTGTGTTACGTTGATTAATTTGTGGATATTGAAGAATCCTTGCATTCCTGGGATAAAGCCCACTTGGTCATGATGGATGATCTTCTTAATGTGTTGTTGGATTCTGACTGCTAGAGAATTTTGTTAAGGATTTTTGCATCTATGTTCATCAGTGATATTGGCCTGTAGTTTTCTTTTATTGTGGGATCTTTACCAGGTTTTGGGATTAGGGTGATGGTGGCCTCATAGAATGAGTTTGGAAGTTTCCCTTCCTCAGCAACTTTCTGGAAGAGTTTGAGTAGAATAGGTGTTAGCTCTTCTCTAAATTTTTGGTAGAATTCAGCTGTGAAGCCATCTGGACCTGGGCTTTTGTTTGCTGGAAGATTTCTGATAACAGCCTCTAGTTCTGTGCTTGTGATGGGTCTGTTCAGATTTTCTATTTCTTCCTGGTTCAGTTTTGGAAAGTTGTACTTTTCTAGGAATTTGTCCATTTCTTCCAGGTTATTCATTTTATTGCCATATAATTGCTGATAGTATTCTCTAATAATCCTTTGTGTTTCTGTGTTGTCAGTTGTGATATCTCCATTTTCATTTCTAATTTTATTGATTTGGTTCTTCTCCCTTTGTTTCTTGATGAGTCTGGCTAGTGGTTTGTCAATTTTATTTACCTTCTCAAAGAACCAGCTTTTGGCTTTGTTGATTTTTGCTATGGTCTCTTTTGTTTCTTTTGCATTTATCTCTGCCCTAATTTTTACGATTTCTTTCCTTCTGCTGACCCTGGGGTTCTTCATTTCTTCCTTTTCTAGTTTCTTTAGATGTAGAGTTAGGATATTTAGTTGACTTTTTTCTTGTTTCTTGAGGTGTGCCTGTATTGCTATGAAATTCCCCCTTAGCACTGCTTTTACAGTGTCCCAGAGGTTTTGGGTTGTTGTGTTTTCATTTTCATTCATTTCTATGCATATTTTGATTTCTCTTTTGATTTCTTCTATGATTTGTTCATTATTCAGCAGCGTGTTGTTCAGCCTCCATATGTTGGCATTTTTAATGGTTTTTCTCCCGTAATTGAGATCTAATCTTACTGCATTGTGGTCAGAAAAGATGCTTGGAATGATTTCAATTTTTTTGAATTTACCAAGGCTAGATTTATGGCCCAGGATGTGATCTATCCTGGAAAATGTTCCGTGTGCACTTGAGAAAAAAGGTGAAATTCATTGTTTTGGGGTGAAATGTCCTATAGATATCTATTAGGTGTAACTGGTCTATTGTATCATTTAAAGTTTGTGTTTCCTTGTTAATTTTCTGTTTAGTTGATCTATCCATAGGTGTGAGTGGGGTATTAAAGTCTCCCACTATTATTGTGTTATTGTTAATTTACCCTTTCATACTTGTTAGTAATTGTCTTACATATTGCAGTGCTCCTATGTTGGGTGCATAAATATTTATAATTGTTATATCTTCTTCTTAGATTGATCCTTTGATCATTATGTAGTTTCCTTCTTTGCCTCTTTTCACAGCCTTTGTTTTAAAGTCTATTTTATCTGATATGAGTATTGCTACTCCTGCTTATTTTGGTCTCTATTTGCATGGAATGTCTTTTTCCAGCCCTTCACTTTCAGTCTGTATGTGTTCCTCGTTTTGAGGTGGGTCTCTTATAGAAAACATATATGGGGGTCCTACTTTTGTATCCATTCAGCCAGTCTTTGTCTTTTGGTTGGGGCATTCAACCCATTTACGTTACAGTAATTATTGATAAGTATGATCCCGTAGCCATTTTCTTTATTGCTTTGGGTTCGAGTTTATACACCCTTTCTGTGTTTCCTGTCTAGAGAAGATCATAGATATGTTCTTATTCCTTAGGAAGTAGAACGAATGGTTCCAAGAATTCTTAGACTTAACTCCTGACCATGGTTAAGTGTTAGTAAATCTTTTAGCTAGAAATAAAAAGACCCTATGTCACTTGTTTTTTTTTTTTTTGGTGATATAAGTGACATTAGATTCTTGTTGAACCTTTTCAGTAAATATTCATCTGACCTTCTCTACCCTTGTCTTGGCAATGATTTTACATTTCTCCTTTCTCTAAGTCATGTGATACAAATATGTCTTTCTAAACTTTATGTGACGAAAGTTAAATTTTGGTGGTTTCTTTTGACACTTTTCATCAAATGCTTAATTCATGTGTTTTCTAATATTAGGATTCTATAAGTGTAATGCAACTAAAAAACTATCCTGTGAAAGTACTATAATATAAAAAAGCATAAAAGTGCACATGTGAAATATTTGGTGTAGTAATCATATACAACTCACGTTAGGTTCTTCTAAAATTTAGTATGCACCTGAGTGCCATGGTCTTCAGCTGTCAGCCTCCTGAGCTTGTTTCAGTATCCTTCTGGCGTATGTTAGTGATATGTATCTTGATGTATGATGGTATATTGGTTTCACAAATGATTCATTTCTTTCCCAGCCTCCTTCATTGCATTAAATGCAACCACTATGCACCCAGTTGCTTAATCCTGAAATATGAGAGTTGACCTTGACTCTCTACGTTTCCTCACTTCTCCACATCTGGCATATCAACAAACCCCAATTGTTCATTTATGCAAGGTCCCAGAGGAAACAGAATTCATCCCAAAAGGTTCAAATGAAAAGACTTCAATAAAAACGATGAGTTTCAGTGGTCTGAGAATTATGAAATGGACAAAGAACAGTGAGGCAAAAAGAGATTAATAACAGTTCAGTTCAGTTCAGTTCAGTCGCTCAGTCATGTCCGACTCTCCGCGACCATAACAGTAGGAAGCCAATAATGTCCCAGGGGCTGAATGGATAAAGGGAGAAAGGAATATTATCAGAATCAGGAAGACCTGAGATGATGGATTAGATGGGGGAGAAATCATAGTCCTGAGGAAATGCAGATATTATCAGAGATTGAGGATGGAAGTAGGGAGTGTGTAGGAGAGGGAAAAATACTTTTGCACCTTCTAATTTTCTACTAGCGTATCCTGTTGACTAAAACCAAATGGAAAACATCTGGAAAGGGAGCATGGACACTGCAATAAGGAAGATCAGCCTCCTAACTGCAGAGTAGAGCAGAGAAGATGAAAAAGTTTGGGAGCCAATAGAATAAATTGACACTATATGGCATGTTGTACCTTAAAAGTATAGCCAAAATTATTCCTCTTAATTTCATTTTGTTGTTAAACTACTCTTATCCAGTGTCACGTTTCACTTGGCCCTCTTCAATATCATCCCAACTACTCATTCCATAACTGCATGATTACCTCTCAACAACAGATTTTATAAAATTACAAATTTCTCCTGCTTAAAACTCTTTAATAGCTCTCTGTTACACTTATAAAACCCATATTTCTCACTGTGTGTTCAGAATTTTTTTCCTAAGGTTATCTATGTTGTTGATGGAAGCTATACTAAACTTTCCCATTTGAGCCTATTATTAACAGTCATACCCACAGTTCTTGACTAGGCTGCTTATTTATTCACACTGAAAAGAAAGATCTTCCCTTGATGTGATGAGGGAATGAAGAATACCTTTGATTGTTTACGTGTTTTATTTAAGATTTTATAATGGAAACTTACCTATTTTCCCAAGGCTTCTGATAAAATTATAAAATATGAAATTTAAAAATATAATTGAGAAAGTCATTGGTACAACTCTCCAAGTACAAGAGGGGGAAAAATGAGTCTCAGAAATATGAGTGGATTTGTTCCATGTCGTAGAGCTAGATAATGTTGAATTCTGTTTTAGAATCCAGTTCCTTCAACTTCCAAGTAAGTTTTCCAATAATTATATTGATTTTCCTCATAGCTGAAAACTAGTTTCTTATATCTAATACCTTTGAGAACATAGAGTGTGGTGCCTTTGCAACACTTGATATTTATTTTAATTCTTTAGTTTTTGCTTTAAAAGCAAAGTAATAAATAAAATATGTCTCCTTTTTTGTTTTTATCAAATATATTGCAGATTAAAATAAATTGTTCGGTTACTAGAAATAGAATCTTGACAACCACTAGCTAGTGTTTGGAAAAGTTCAGGATGAGAATGAGTACATTGGTATTATGCTTGTCAGTGCTGTGGCAGCTAATAACACACCTCTGGGTTTCCCAATCATTGCAGCCATGTGCACTGAAGCTTCTCATAGCAATCAGCTTGTAAGAGTCTACTGTCACCACAATGAGTTTTTATCAAGGTCATGTGAAATTTGTCTTTAACTTTATTGTTGTTTGTCATGGTGAATGTATACATGTTGACAGTAGTGAACAGGTTTGGCTTGGAAGCGTGGAAGCTGCCAGTATTTTCTTACAGAAAACTAAATACCTAACAGGCATCAATATATCTAAAAATAGCTACTCCAAAAGAACAATTTTACAATTCAGTTGTGTTTTAGGTGAAAGAATTCTTATGATTTACTTAAACTCTTCTTGGTACAATTAGGACAATGGAGTTATTTTTAGACTATAATCAAATATGTTTAGTCGCTCAGTCATGTCCAACTCTTTGCGGCCCCATGGACTGTAGTCCACCAGTCTCCTCTGACCATGAAATTCTCCAGGAAAGAATACTGGAGTGGGTAGCCATTCCCTTCCCCAGAGGATCTTCCTGACCCAGGGATCAAACTTGCATCTTCTGCATTGCAGGAAGATTCCTTACCATCCAAGCCATCAGGGAAGACCCATATAATCAAATAGTTACCAAACTAGAATCATTTGCATGTTATCAATATTTTAGTTTTTCTTTTTTTCAGAAATAGCTCTTGTTTTCTATATCATTGCTTTGTACTGCTTTTACTTCTCACCCACAACTTATCATAACGCAAGAAAAAATTGCTAAGTATCTATTATGTACCAATCACTGTGCCAATAATTATAAAGATTAATAGGCCATGGTTAATGTACTCAAGAAACAAATATAACAGAGAATCAAGGTAGTATTATGAAAGATGAATATTCAAGGGAAGGACTAGTGCTGAAACTGAAGCTCTGATACTTTGGCCACCTGATGCGAAGAACCAACTCATTGGAAAAGATCCCAATGCTGAGAAAGATTGAAGGCAAAAGGAGAAAGGGGAGACAGAGGATGAGGTATCGGATAGCATCATGGACTCAATGGATGTGAGTTTGGGCAAACTCTGGGAGATAGTGAAGGACAGGGAAACCTGGTGTGCTGCAGTCTGTGAGGGTCACAAAGAGTCAGATACAACTCTGTGAGTGAACAGCAACAACAAATGAAAGATGAAGGGCAGTCACTTACTCTTTTATTTAGTTATCTATTAAATGACACATGCTTAGCACTGCTAGTTTCTAGGGATACAAAGATAAATAGACTAAGACTCTATCCTCAATTTCACCATCTATTGGGATCGATAAACACAGAAATCAGTGTAACAAACTATGATTATGTGCAAGTATAGAGATATGCAAATTGAGTTATGGGTGCACAGAGAAAGAGGAGCTGTTTCAGACTTAGAGGGTCAGGGAAACCTCTCTGGAAGAGTTATTTCTTACATGATAGAACACAAGTAATAAAGATCAAAATGAGAAGCAACATGGTGCACCTGGGGGACCTACTAGCAGTTGTGATTAACAGAGTAAAACGCAATATAGGGAATACTGAGAGGTAAGACCAGAGAGTTGAGTAGGGCAAAATTTTGAAGGACTTTGAATGTCATATCAGAGACATTGACATTTGTCCTTCAGTCAAAGAATAATAATAATAACATGGTTTTGAGCAGATGAGCAGCATAATTATATTTGTATTTTCATATACCATCATGCCAGTATAATAGATATTAAATTTCTCAGTACAGAATGCAAAGTAGAGAGCTGAATTACAAGACTGATGCATTAGAGCAGACCAGTGATGACCACAGATTAAAAAGATCGGTAGAATATATGAAAAAAAGTTTATAAATTATAAAGGATCATTTCTATATTGCAAAAGTTTGTGATTGACTGCAATTAGATTAGGGAAATAAGGAAAAGAAATGAATCAGTCTTATGCCTAGATCTCTAAGAGAAAAAACTCAAGAAAAGCAATAGAGGATTTTTTTGAAAATGGAAAAGGATGATGAGCTTGGTTTTAGATATAGATTATAAATTTCAGAAGGGCGGAAAGAAGTATGCTTTGTTAATAACCATATGCCTGGTGACTAGCACAGTTCAGGCTACACTTTAGGCATTTCATATATATGTATATATACACATTATATATATACATATTATATTTACATATATATGATATAATGACAAGTTAATATCAAAGTGTGTTTGTAATATTCATTTGAAATATTTACCAATTTTTTATATATGCATCTGAAACTTAGAAAAAAATGATTAATGTAAAACTTAGCAGGCTGGGTTAAACTTGTACTGGAAACCATGAACATATAAGTGGTGATTGAAGCCAGAAGAATGGATGGTATCAGAGAGAGCAAGTCATGATAATTTCAATGTGCTAAAAAACCAGAGAGAGAGAGAGAAAGCAAGAGAAAGAGTCCTAGAGTTACAGGATATCAGATACAATGAAGAGATTCTAGGCATGATTTAAAGTATGTTCTTGGTTTGGTAATTAGGAAGAAACAAGTTCAGTGGAATATAAGAAGAACCCAGATCAAATAATAAGTGCTGAACAATAAATAGGTGATCAGGAAGTAAACTCAGCATGTTTAGATTACTCTTGGAAAGAAAATGGGTTGAAGATGAGTGTGGTGGTAATTTTGCATCTGAGGATGAGATTTTTCAGTGACAGTCTTAAAGATGAAAGTAGGATGAAAAGCAGTTGAATGTGGAAATAGAAAAAGATTATGAAAGAGGAAAAGAATAAAGAGAAAAAGAAAATACATGAAAAGAAATAAGATTTTCATAAATGACTAAGCACTACAGAAATCTGAAGATGAAACATACTTGTGTTAAAATGTTGGAGGGAAATTCACTCTTCAAAACTAGAAGAAAGGTGAAGGTAAGTGAAAACGTCAGTAAAGTTTTGAATCACAGAGTGGACATTGTGTTAGTTCCTAAAATAAGAGACAAGTTTGCATCTGAGAGTTCTGAGATCAGGAACTGAGTGTAGGGTTTGAAGAGATCTGCAAATAATTATTATTGGAGAACACCTGAAAGAAAAATAACTGAGAATAAATGGAAGGATTGACAGTCTGATATCCAACTGTGATCCAAGGGCAGACATTTGAAGTGATAATTCTGTGTAGATTTTCTTCCATAGCTCTCAGCCACTCTAGGCTTTGGACCAATGAAAGTGGATAGCAATGTCAGCCAATGTGATACTTTTTTCTGGTTGAGTAAAATTTTAGGGGGGAAAGAAAAGAAGCTTAAAATGTGGTAGAAAAGTAATTTAATATTCATAGGTCTTTGGCTAAATCATAAAATAATAGATGTTTTGAGGAAGAAAATTGAGACATCAAGGGGTTATAAATCTCTACATATAAAGTTAAAGAGCAGCAGACGTGTGATTCATGAACTAAAGGTTAGAAAGTGAAGAAAACTGAGGTCAATATATAGTTGAATTCAGAATTTCAGAAATAAATGTTGTAGGTAAAAAATATTATAATGTATGACCAGGAGTGTGAATGAAACAAATATAGATGAAGAGTCACCAAACTGTGGGGCTAAAAATTTGGATAAATTTAACCACGTGGATTTTGAAACAACCTAGATGACAATTGGGGGAGAAGAAAATGGCAACCCACTCTAGTATTCTTGCCTGGAGAATCCCAGGGACAGAGGAGCCTGGTGGGCTGCCATCTATGGGGTCGCACAGAGTCAAACATGACTGAAGCGACTTAGCAGCAGCAGCGGCAGATGACAATTGGACTTAAGGCAGAGATGAAGAATATGACGGAGGTACCAAAGGGGTTAATTAATATGGTGATACAAATAGATCTCTAGAAAATTACAGAGATAAGTATAGATAGAGCAGAAAGGCATGAACTTTATACATAGATTTATGGACAGAGACCTGGAGATCTAGAAGATTGTTCACACATCTCTCTACTCAAACATAAGATAATGAGTAAGCTGTCTTTGAAAGCACTGATAGAGCTATATGATGTGGCAAACAGATAGTGTTTAGTTGAAATCTAGCATATAGACCATATGAAAGCAGATTAAGGATACAAGTGATTTTATTCCATGCCCTAGGGTAGAAATATTTGATGGGCAATAGTAAGACATTTGGTTGCCCTTATAGTAAAAATGAGAATATGGTATTGTGAGAAAATAGATGAGGAAGAAAGTAGCGAGGCTGAAGAAGCAAAGGAATTCTGTTCATTTATTAATTGAACGAGGAGTAGCAATTATTCAGGAGGTTGCTATAATTCCAACAGAAGGGATAGCATGTCCCAAGACCAAAGAGAGAAGAGACTATAGTGAGAATGTGAGATGGTTATCGTGATTTGAAGGGTGTTGTGTATAGTACAAGGTGAGTGTGTGCACACTTGCAGATGTGTATACACCTGCCAGCATGATATATAATAATAGAGATTTGAAGTAAAATTGTGGGTAATGTTGTGGAGCATTTGGGTTACTAATTCAAGGTCAGTTCAGTTGTTCAGTTGTGTCTAACTCTTTGCTTCCCTGTCCATCACCAACTCCCAGAGCTTGCTCAAACTCATGTCCATCAAGTCGGTGATGCCATCCAACCATCTCATCCTGTCATCCCCTTCTCTTCCTGCCTTCAACTTTTCCTAGCACCAAGGTCTTTTCTGATGAGTCAGTTCTTTGCATCAGGTGGCCAAAGTATTTCAAAGTAGCACTGTTAAATCTATAGGTAATATAGAGGAGACTTACGGTAATACACTCAAATTTAATAAAGATAACTGTGTGAGCAGTTCAGAGAGTGAAATATATGGGGACTGTGTGAACAAAATGAAGAGGACTGGTCAGGAGTTAATGTAATGCATGAGGTGAGAGAGCAATTTCACTGAAATGAAAATGAGACTTATGTCTCTTATATTTGTAATTGATACAATTTTTAGAGGGGTTAAAGATGACCCCAATATTTTATACTTTGAAACACAGTGAACATTACATAAAATAATAGCAATCATTTTAACTGATATTGTTTGAGGAGTTTAAGGGCTTCCCTTAGAATAGTAAAGAATTGACCTGCAATGCAGGAGACCCTGGTTCGATTCCCAGGTTGGGAAAATCTGGAGAAGGGATAAGCTACCCACGCTAGTGTTCTTGGGCTTCCCTGGTGGCTTAGCTGGTAAAGACTCTGCCTGTAATGCAGGAGACCTGGGTTTAATCCCTGGGTTGGGAAGATCCCCTGGAGAAGGGAACAACTACCCACTCCAGTATTCTCGCCTGTAGAATTCCATGAACTATATAGTCCATGGGGTCACAAACAGTCAGACGTGACTGAGTGACTGTCTATTCCACTTTCACTTTGAGGAGTCTTTAGCATATTTGATAGACGATAACTATTAAAAAGTTGAATGAAGATGGCTGGAGCTAAAGCAATAGAAGAGTTTTGAAGAATGTATTTTTGAAAGTAATCTGAGTGTACATATAATAGTAGAACTGATGGATAAAGAGTATTGTCAAGGCAAAAGTATGACATAAAAGTAAAACAGGACCATGGACAGAGCCCTACATAGTATTAGCATATCTGAAATGGCTAAGAAGATTAGATGCAAGAGGGAGTGGTGGAGTAATCAGGGTGATAAACACAAACGAAAGAGCATCTTCATAGAAATATATTGAGAAAGTGTCAAGAACTGTGAAGAATGTGACAATTTTACCTTGCTTGCCAGCAAACAAGTTAACATTTCACTATTTTCTGGATGCTAACAGAAGATGCCAGGCTGCTGGGTCAGAGATGAAAGACTTTATTATTCACATCAAAAGCATTAGCCAGATTGTCTGTGTGGTCATGCAGGTTCTCTGATCTTTAGTTCCCACATGGGTGATACAAGTGGGCCTAGGTGGATGTCTGCACACACAATGGGCTATATTATAAGAGAGAGACGCTAAACCTTGGCAACTTACCAGTTTATAGCAGTCAAAAGCAAGCCTGTATTTTTTTTTTCCCAAGAGTAGACCTTACATCATCCCTTAATATTGCTGGCTGCAAACAGAAACATGAGGAATGGCCTTGTGAAAAGTGATCAGGGTCTTACCTTCTCAATAGGTATAAGCAAGATGTAGAAGAGCCCCCACAGAAGACTATCTCCTAACGAAGTTTTTAAAAGGAGGGTATGGACAGCATATCACATGATGCAAGAAGATAAGATAATTTGGGAAAGAAACTCATGGATTTGGCCATTAGACTACTTTTTGTTAATCTTTTAACAGGAATGTGTTTCCTACCTAACATCATTGAGGTAAATATTCCACAAATTGGAGTTCACTGAATTTTCTAGAGTTTTGGATGTATCCTTGAGATGTAGTTATAAAATTTTAATTTCCTTGTTCACTTTTAACGTATTCTAGAAAAGATGATGTAAGTATATGCTGAGTTACTTGTATACATCTTATGTAGTCATTTTATTTCAGTCTCTCTGCACATTTTTTTTAAGATAGAAAGCAAGTGATTTTTATTTTTATTTATTGGCTGCATTAGGTCTTTAGTTGTATCTGTGGGATCTTTCCATGTGACATGCACTCTTCTCTATTTTTGCACTGCAGGCTTAGTTGCCCTGTTGCATTTGGGATCTTAGTTCCCCTACCAGGAATCAAACCTGGGCTCACTGCAGTGGGAGGAGGAATCTTAACTACTGGACCACCAGGCAATTCCCTGTATGCACATTTGATCATTATAGATGTCTCATATGCTATTATTTTAGTTGACATATGCTAAAGAGTTTGTCCAAATTTAAAGTTAAATGATATTATAGCATGCTGCAAGAATGATTTGCATAAGTCTAAACATAGAAAAGCAATGGATCTATGCTATAACACACTATTTGTGATAGAAGTATATGAAACTTGAAAGAACTGTGCCACATATCTCAGTTTGATACACGGGTTGCCATTGTAAACTTAATTTAAGCAAAATGTGTGCATGTGCTTGGTCACTTCAGTCATGTCCGACTTTTTTGATCCTATGGACTGTAACGTGCCAGGCTCCTCTGTCCATGGAATTCTCCAGGCAAGAGTACTGGAGTGGGTTGCCATGCCCTTCTCCAGGGATCTTTTCAGCCCAGGGATTGAACCCAGGTCTCCTGAATTGCAGGCAGGTTCTTTACTTTCTGAGCCACCAGGGAAGCCCTTTAAGCAAAATAAAATGTTTTAAATATAGTTTGGCTGGTTATGTGATGCTTTAAAAATCTCATATGCTGTATTACTCATATTGTTACATGGTCCAAACATGACTAAAAGAATATTAGAAAAGACTCGTTCTACGCCTTTCTCCATTTTCCACATCATTTTCCTCTCCACATTAGTATACACATATACACCCAGGTTGCCACTGCTATTACATTCTCATTTTTTTAAATGTAAATTGAGTTTCAATTTGCATATAAAAAGCACACAGGAATATATCTGTAGAAGGCAGGATTCTAAAGATGTCCCATCAGATTCAGGTCCCCTGGTTTTTAACCAAATGCTAATATAGTCACTACTGTGGGGATTTAGCAAATGTAATTAAGGTTATGAATCAGGTAACATTAAAATAGGGAGATTATCTTTGATTATTCTGGGCCTGAGGTCACAAAACCCTTTAAAACAGAAGAGGAAGGCATAAAAGTAAATCACAGAGAGGAAAGCAGAAGAGTGAGGCAGAGGGGAAATCAGAGATTTGAAGATTGAGAAGGACCAAGCAGCCATTGCTGGTTTGAAGATCACCTGCCCTCTTAAACTGGGAATGTGAGTAGCCTCTGGAGCTGAAAGCAACTCCCAGCCAAAAGCCAACAAGAAAATGGAGACCCCAGTCCTATGATCACAGGGAAAATTTCTTTGCCAACAACCTGAATGAGTTTGAAAATAACCTGTCCCAAGAATCTCCAAAGAGACTGGGATGCCCAACATACTGATTTCATCTTTGTGAGACCCTAACGTGAGTAACTTTACAGAAACCATGAAATGATAAATTTATATTGTTTTAAACTGCTGAGTCTGTGGTAATTTGTATGGCAGCAACAGAAAATGAATTATAGTATTTTTATTTTTCCTCTCCTTTTTATATAAAAGCATCATCAGTTCAGTCGCTCAGTCGTGTCCGACTCTTTGCAACTCCATGAATCACAGCACGCCAGGCCTCCCTGTCCATCACCAACTCCCGGAGTTCACTCAAACTCATGTCCGTCGAGTCGGTGATGCCATCCAGCCATCTCATTCTCTGTCGTCCCCTTCTCCTCCTGCCCCCAATCCTTCCCAGCATCAGAGTCTTTTCCAGTGAGTCAACTCGTCGCATGAGGTGGTCAAAGTATTGGAGTTTCAGCTTCATCATCAGGCCTTCCCGTGAACACCCAGGATTGATCTCCCTTAGAATGGACTGGTTGGATCTACTTGCAGTCCAAGGGACTCTCAAGAGTCTTCTCCAGCACCACAGTTCAAAAGCATCAGTTCTTTGGCGATCAGCCTTCTTCACAGTCCAACTCTCACATCCATACATGACCACGGGAAAAACCATAGCCTTGGTTGGCAAAGTAATGTCTCTGCTTTTTTAATATACTATCAAGGTTGGTCATAACTTTCCTTCCAAGGAGTAAGCGTCTTTTAATTTCCTGGCTGCAATCAGCATCCACAGTGATTTTGGAGTCCAAAAAATAAAGTCTGACACTGTTTCCACTGTTTTTCCATCTATTTCCCATGAAGAGATGGGACCAGATGCCATGATCTTTGTTTTCTGAATATTGAGCTTCAAACCAACCTTTTCACTCTCTTCTTTCACTTTCATCAAGAGGCTTTTGAGTTCCTCTTCACTTTCTGCCACAAGGGTGGTGTCATCTGCATATCTGAGGTTATTGATATTTCTCCCAGCAATCTTGATTCCAGCTTGTGCTTTTCCAGCCCAGCATTCCTCATGATGTACTCTGCATATAAGTTAAATAAGCAGGGTTCCAAATAGGAAAAGGAGTACGTCAAGGCTGTATATTGTCACATTGCTTATTGCTATAAAGGTTGTTTCCTCTATTTTCTGTGCACTTTTAGACTGTGTTCTTCTTCCACACTCGTTACTATTACCTACCAGATCTATATCTCTTAACCTGTATTATCCTGAAACTTTATGCTTCTACTAGTTTTCTTTCTATTTCTCAAATATTCTAACTTCTTTTGCCTTAAAGTTGTTGAATTAGATGCCGTCTTGTTTTATTATAGTCTCCTGTGCTGTGCTTTGCAGCTCAGTTGTGTATGACTCTTTGTGACCCTATGGACTCTAGCCTGCCACGCTCCTCTCTCCATGGGATTTTCCAGGCACGAATACTGGAGTGGGTTGCCATGCCCTCCTCCAGGGGACCTTCCCAAACCAGGGATTGAATTCTGGTGTCCCACACTGAGGCGAATTCTTTACCATCTGAGCTGCCGGGGAAACCCAATTCTAGTCTCCACTCTTCTGTTCATCTCCACACTGCTGGTATCTCGGCTGGTTAGGTCGCAGTTCATGTATTCCTTCCTTAGAGAACAGTACGAGGCATCTAGTGGTCGGGCTTCACTTTTTTCCTGGATGAATAAAGAAATCATTTACTAAGGGCAGGAGTTCAGGGAGGAGCATGGCCATAAACTCTGCACTGGAGTTAGGTAGACTGGGGCTGGAATAAAACTTTCCAAGCATGAGCACAATACAGATGCAGATTACGGGTAACTATGATGAGAACATCACATAACGTGAAGTTCATCTTATGGACAAGGAGAATGACTGATGGTTTTTGAATGTGGAAGTGATAGAATAAAACCATCTTGAAGATCTCTACCTTCAAAATGAGTGGGGAAGAGTAACAGATTCCATCCTACCATGGGATATCATGTATGTCAACCATGTAATTACACAGTGAAAATAAATTTTAAGAAAATGTGTTTTTAATTATCAGCAAAACTCTTGTGTTAGACTTAGTATTATTATTATACAGACATTTTACAAGTTCCTGATGTTCTATGTATTAGTATATCGTAGATATTTGACTGTCAATCATTGTAATTTTCATTAAATATATTTTGTTCTACCCGTGGAATCCAAAAAGACATTAGAAATGTAAAATTCACTCATTAATACCTCAGACTATTGTTAATGTTATTGCTACAAGTTAAAAAATAAAGACAACTCTTAAAAAAAATTTATGAAGCACAGAAAAGTTTTCATAATTGTTCTTTTTTAGAGAAAACAATAATTTTTGCTTATCTCAATACAGAATTTAAAAGAAATGATAGTACACAGCAGAATAAGATAATACAATGCTGAAATTTTTAACGAGAGGCATAGTACACGAGATAACATAGTTGCATTTCTAAGGAAGTTGAAAGTTTTGTTAAAGATAATGTGAGTACTGTCAACTATGGTGCTTATTTATTGAGGCAGTTTGATGTTTTCGGAGAACTCAACGAACATGAAAGGGTCATTGGTAACACAGCACATAACTACTTTTTTGCCTCTAAAGAAATGACAGCAGCTGTGGAGAACTTCTAGTGTCACAAGTTCAGGATGGATTTGAGAAAGAAACTTCTCTGGAGAAATATAATTTTTAAAGAATTGACCTTCTAAGAAGAAAATGTTTGAGAGGCAAGTGGAGAATAAAATATCAGTGTTTCACACTTCAATAAGTGAGATTATGTTTGTAGAGAAAAGTGAGGAGTTTGAATATAATTCCTGAATTTCCCGTACTTCAACTTTAGTTTTTTATATTTTCTCAAAACCTTGTGTTTTTATGTTTAAAACAGAATTACCTTAATAATTAGAGATAACGGTTTTTTAGTATGTCAATCTTGTCCAATAAATGCTGTCTTCACAGTTAATTTGACAACCTAAAGGTCGTGATCCCTCCACCCCACCCCTCACATACAAGCATACACATTCATGCGTCTAAATGGGCCTGTGCTACCAAAGTTTCAAACTGCTAGTCCACAAATTTTCTCCCTTTTTGTAATTTCAAGGGAAAAGCAGAGTAACAGTATGATAATCAGGCAAGAGTAAATGAGGAGGAGGAAGACGTAAGAAGGTAGAGTTTTATTTATTACACAAAACCAAACATCATCGTGCCAGAAAACATAGTGTAACAGATTTGCAGAATTAGAATTAAATTGAAAGCAAAAGCTCTTTCTTTTTCAAAAAAAATTTTTTAAAAGTCTTTCATGCATGCTAAGTCACTTCAGTCATGTCCTATGAACTGTAACCCACCAGGTTCCCCTGTCCTTGGGATTCTCCAGGCAACAATACTGGAAAAGTACTGGAGTGGTATGCTGTGCCCTCCTCCAGGGGATCTTTCCAACCCAAGCATTGAATCTGCACCTCTTATGTATCCTACATTGGCAGGAGGGTTCTTTACCACTAGAGCCACCTGGGAAACCCCTTTTAAAATCTTAAAGTTCATTTTTTTTTAAAGCTTTATAGATAGTATTGCGACTTATCCAAAGGATTAAGCATGTTTTGCAGTGTCATATTTAGCTATAAATGAACAAGAATATATTTCAGACCAATAGACTGAGAGTAAAGTTGAGAGTTCATCTTTCAGTGTCGTATCTTTTTGCCGTTTCATACTGTTCATGGGGTTTTCAAGACAAGAATACTGAAGTGGTTTGCCATTCCCTTCTCCAGTGGACCACATTCTGTCAGACATTTCTGCTTTATTGACTATGCCAAAGCCTTTGACTGTATGGATCACAATAAACTGTGGATAATTCTGAAAGAGATGGGAATACCAGACCACCTGACTTGCCTCTTGAGAAACCTGTATGCAGGTCAGGAAGCAACAGTTAGAACTGGACATGGAACAATGGACTGGTTCCAAATAGGAAAAGGAGTATGTCAAGGATGTATATTGTCACCCTGCTTATTTAATGTATATGCAGAGTACATCATGAGAAACGCTGGGCTGGATGAAGCACAAGCTGGAATCAAGATGGCTGGGAGAAATACCATTAAACTCAGATATGCAGATGACACCACCCTTATGGCAGAAAGTGAAGATGAACTAAAGAGCCTCTTGATGAAAGTGAAAGAGCAGAGTGAAAATGTTGGCTTAAAGCTCAACATTCAGAAAACTAAGATTATGGCATCCAGTCCCATCACTTCATGGCAAACAGATGGGGAAACAATGGAAGCAGTGGCTGACTTTAAGTTTTTTGGACTCCAAAATCACTGCAGATGGTGACTGCAGCCATGAAATTAAAAGACGCTTACTCCTTGGAAGAAAAGTTATGACCAACCTAGATAGTATATTAAAAAGCAGAGACATTACTTTGCCAACAAAGATCCATCTAGTCAAGGCTATGGTTTTCCAGTGGGCATGTATGGATGTGAGAGTTATTCTGTGAAGAAAGCTGAGAGCTGAAGAATTGATGCTTTTGAACTGGGGTGTTGGAGAAGACTCTTGAAAGTCCCTTGAACTGCAAGGAGATCCAACTAGTCCATCCTAAAGGAGATCAGTCCTGGTTGTTCACTGGAAGGACTGATGTTGAAGCTGAAACTCCAATACTTTGGCCACCTAATACAAAGAGCGGGCTCATTTGAAAGGACCCTGATGCTGGGAAAGATAGAAGGCAGGAGTAGAAGGGGACGACAGAGGATGAGATGGTTGGATGGCATCACTGACCTGATGGACATGAGTTTGGGTAAACTCCGGGAGTTGGTAATGGAAGGGAGGCCTGGCGTGCTGCGGTTCGTGGGATCGCAGAGTCCAGCAGGACTCAGCGACTGAATTGAACTGAATTGAACATTGAGAGGCAATGATTAGAAATACATTAGAAGTCTAAAGTAATGCTAGAGTTGTGGGGTTAGCCGAAATCCTAGGTGGCAAAGAACTTTCAAATAGGTTTTATCAGGCCCTAGAAATTGTGGGAATGGAACATTGCTGCTGCTGCTGCTGCTGCTGATGAGTCACTTCAGTCGTGTCCCACTCTGTGTGACCCCATAGACAGAAGCCCACCAGGCTCCCCCGTCCCTGGGATTCTCCAGGCAAGAACACTGGAGTGGGTTGCCATTTCCTTCTCCAGGAACATTGCTAGTGATACAGAATTTAACTGTAGCTGCTGCTAAGTTGCTACAGTCGTGTCCGACTCTGTGCTACACCGTAGACGGCAGCCCACCAGGCTCCGCCGCTCCTGGATTCTCCAGACAAGAACACTGGAGTGGGTTGACATTTCCTTCTCTAATTCATGAAAGTGAAAGTGAAGACGCTCGGTCGTATCCGACTCTTAGCGACCTGATGGACCGACCGCAGACTACCAGGCTCCTCCGCCCATGGGATTTTCCAGGCAAGAGTACTGGAGTGGGGTGCCACTGCCTTCTCCGATTTAACTGTAGAGAAAGTGCTAAGTGTAAGCAACTATTCACATAATTTAAAACAAAACGTAAGTTTGCCTCAGTTACCTATGTTTTCAGCTGACATATTTTTGTTTGAATTACTCACTTTAACTGAAGCAATTCTATGTGTCTCTTTGCACTCACAGCTAGATTTGGATTCAGAGAAATTGTTTCCTTTGCTTTTTGATACTGTGTCACACAGCTGTGCTCAGAGTACCCCCAAAACTTAAAAAATCCTGAGTAAAATAATATGAGTTACATGTCAGTTGCATTCAGAGGGGAGGAAAAGGATTTGGAGAGAATATGGAAAATTACTTGGCTGGTCTTTTCAATTATTGATGAGAAGGCAGAATAATCCAGAAAGGGACTGTCTACCTCCCTCAGCTCTGTATTCTCTAAGTCAAGGAAGCTGCTATTAGGGTGTATCTGGACTCAATAGATTGCACCAGGAAAATCTGCAAAGGATTTTATTATTACCAGAGGGAGAACACATAAAGAAAATTGATATACACAATAAATAGGAGTACATGACAAGTCCTCAAGCAGTGTAACCTCAATGAAAATACTAACATCAAATATATGTACATCCAAGATGAAAGGTAGAATAGTAAAGTTGTTAAGACAGGTGCTTTACAAAATGATGAGGGAATACTAAGAAATGGCGAAAACTGGAAACTGACAGCGTGCACTTTATAGCAAAAAAAAAAAAATTTGTTGACATATATTTGGAAACAAATTAAGAACTATAAAGAGCATAAGTAGATTCTTGGATATTGCTGAAGTGTAGGTTGCCAGGACCTTAACAAAAGGAGATGGGGAAATGTTTTTATAGATTGGCAAAAGCTATATCAAGGCACGTTCTTTGATCCTGGCAGGATTTTAATTACTTTGCTGATGATTGGCATCCAACTATGTTCAAATGAAGGAAGAGCACATATTTTGAGAACTGTTTCAAGGATTGCTTTCTGATACACTTCATTGAACAGCTTCAGTGGTTAGAGGCTATTTTGGACTGTAGCCTAGAAATGGCTCTGAGTAGGATAAATAAGGCTGAAATAGAAGAAAGTTGTTATTTCACACTATAATCACAATACCCCTCATTTAAAAATACTCATGAGAGGTCAGGAAAAATCAAATACATTACAGAGAGAAGTATATAAAATCTTAATAAGAAAAATTCTGAAATGCTTTGATAAATTTTGATTGTATCCTTAATAGAAATGAATAGCAGCAGTAGAGCTGTTTTTTCCTTTGGGTTTCAAAGCACTTGTGAGTGTGTGTGTGTATTTGTGTGTATGTACATACAAAATCCTGAGCAAATGATATGAACAAAGAGTTTCTGTGGGTTGCTCTGTCTTTTGAGCTCCCTTCTTAAATGATGAATTAAAACATGGTAGGACAAGACATGACAAGAGCAACAGACAGACCTCTGTGTGTTCTTGACAAAATACATTGTGTACTGTTATTTTCTCAGGGGATTCATTACCCTGCATTACGGATCAGGAACATGGGAGTGTTTAGAAGCCAGGATCCTTCATAAAAATTCTGTTTTTTCATTCTATGATTGTCCCCAAGGCTAAAGGAACATTTAGAAAGCTTATCTGTATAGAGCCCACCTTGAATATCCCAACTCAGGAATTTTTTTTTCCAAAAGTGTATACTCTTGAGGTTTGTGGCTTTGTGTAGAATTTGCTTAATAGAGTTTACTTTCACTTTTCATTCAAATGCATCCATAATGTGTCCTATTTTTTGAAATATAAGCTTATGGGTTAATTTTTAAAAGTTACTGCTGCAGCTGTCCAGAAGAAGCATCTAAGGTACCCATGAACTAGCTTGATTGCTTCTTCCTACTATCCATCAGGAAGAAGGGGGAGTCTGACAAAACCTTATGATAATTCTAGCATATGGTTGAAAGGACACAAATAATTTTGTTAGACTTTATTTAATGCCAATATTTACATTACTGGTTAAAGTATATTATTACCACATTTTAGTCCTGTTTGCAGGACAGTTCCCACCAAGATGAAAATTGAAACCATTGTCTATCTGTTTATTTCCTATATGTGATGCCAAACACCCAGCTATGTAAAGAAAATTGAACGATAGGTAATTTTTCCATTTTATCCTGGGTGTTTTCTTTGGAAACTTTAGTGGCTTTATAGGCTATCTTCTTCCTATAAAGAACACATCCCTTTAGCTTCCTCTTCTAATCAGAACATTTCTCTAGATGCCCCACAACTCTCTGGCTTCACTGGTTGTGTCATGTTGCCTTCCACAAGGATTCTAAATAGCCTCATCAGTCTGTTCCCTCAAGGATGACTGGCATGGCCTTGCATGTTGGTTCTCCTCAAGATTCTACTTCTTGGACTATTCCTTGTACTCCATGAATTATAGCCATTGGACCAATAACATTTCTATCAGCCATCTGGCTTAAGCACTAGTATATCAACCTAACCAGGAGCTTGAGGGCCTTGCTTCTCTGATATTCTACTACCAGAACTCTTTGGGGGGGGGGCATGTGAAAAATGACAGTTGTTTCTTTCTATGCAAGAACTGCCCCTGTACTCTAGAGAGAGATTTCCCAACAGCAGAATAAACAAGGTCCCAGACTCAGGTGGAGGAATAATGACCCTGAAAGGAAGGAGAATTCAATGTAATCTGCCTCCTCTACCCCACCTTTATTAGGGCAGAAATGTTTCCTTACCCCAACCACCACCAGTACACACATAGCTCAACTTCTTTTGTGACTTCATTTTCACTGTGCTTTGGAATTTTTCTGTTTCAAAAATGTTCCCTTCAAAAAACTTTGATAAGGAGTATATCATTGCCATCAGTGACAGGGTGTGAAGATACCACTGTTTCATTAAATGTTCCTTGTGTTTCAGTGTTCCGGTTTCATTAAACTGACCTCCTTTTGTCTTATTTCAGAGTGGTTGAAGTTCAGCCTCACTGTAAAATAAATGTGCATTCAGAGTAAAGGCAAGTGGTAACCTACCTGAACAACTGTCTGATATTCAGGATTCAGAAGGTGGCTTATAAGATGTGGGTTAGATAAACATATCTGGCATAAGCATCAATAAATAATAAGCAGCTCACACAGTTTTCCTTGTAGCTTTTTACTTTATTGCCAGTATTGCTTGATGAGATTTTCAGACTTATCATAAATGAGAATAGGCATCTTCTTCTTCCTCCATCCTTATTAGTGGAAGCAGTGTCTCCAAACCCAAAGCAAAACCTCCACCTGGGCTTTGATTCAATCCCTTCCTGGCTACTTTGTCACCTTTCTCTGTCAACTATCATCTCTTTTTTTCTATTGGATTCTCAATTTCCTTTTTTCAAACCAGGAATTACAAAAACATTTCTACTTGGATCATCAATGACCTCCTTAATATTTGTTGCTGTTCAGTCACTCAGTCCTGTCCAACTCTTTGTGGCGCCATGGATTGAAGCACGCCAGGCTTTCCAGCCCTTCATTATCCCTGCAGTGTGCTCAATCAAACTCCTGTGCACTGAATCAAAGATGCCATCTGTCTCATCCTCTGTCATCCTCTTCTCTTTCATTCAATCTTTCCCAGCATCAGGGTGTTTTCCATTAAGTCTAAAGAAATTCATTCTTCAGTTGCACATCATTCTTTTCTAACTGCCTTCCTTGTCTTCTATATTCTTAATACTTCTGCCATAATTTATTTCACAAGATCTAAATCTATTTATTATAATTAATGCTCTCTTATTGCAATCTTGTTGATTTTTTTACCTCCTAAGTATTACATTCTCTTGCATATCATTTTTTTTTTAACATTCCCATGACTTATTTATTTTGTATCTGGGAAGTTGTACCTCTTGATCAAAATGGGTGACTATTTTGCCCACCCCTCAATGCTCCTTCTTTCTGGCAACAACAAATCTATTCTCTTTATCTATGAGGGTTTTTTTTTGCTGGTTTTGTTTTTTTCAGATCACACATGAGTGAAATCATACTGTATATTTGTCTATTTCTGTTTGACTTATTTCACTTAGCATAATACCTTCAACGTCTGCCCATGCTGTTGCAAAAGGCAAGATTTCATTCTTTTTTATGGCTGAGTAATATTCTACTGTATACATATACCATATCTTTATCCATTCATCATTGATCAATATTTATGTTCTTAACATATATTGACTGCAACAATAAACAGAGGGGTACATAAATCTTTTGAATTATTGTTTTATTTTCTTTGGATAAACACTCAGAAGTGGGATTGCTGGATCATATGGTATTTTTAATTTTTTGAGGAACTTATATAATATTTTCCATAGGGAATGAACCAATTTACATTCTCACAAATAATGTAGAAGTGTTCCTTTTTTCCACTTAATCACCAATATATTTTAATTTTAATTTTTTGTTTTTTGATAATAGCCATTCTGATAGATATGAGGTGATATCTCACTGTGGTTTTAATTTGCATTTCCCTGATGATTTGTAAAGTTGAGCATCTTTTCACATGCTTATTAGCCATCTATACGTCTTCTTTGGAAAAATATCTATTTATATCCTTTGCCCATTACTGGTTACTTATTTTTTTGTGTGTATAGTATTGAGTTGTATGAGTTCTTTATATATAATGGATATTAACCCTTTATCTGATATCCTCTTATTTCTTTAACCTTTGTCAGATATCCTCTCTTGTCTTGTTCCTTTGATATCAAGATGCTCTATAATCAGAGTTATTTATCTCTACTCCACATCAAGGGATTATATCTGATAGACAGAGTGCCTGAAGAACTGAGGACAGAAGGACTATGGGTGGAGGTTCCTAACATTGTACAGGAGGCAGTGATCAAAACCACCCCCAAGGAAAAGAAATGCAAAAAGTAAAAATGGTTGTCTGATGAATGCCTTAAAAATAGATAAGGAAAAAGATAAAAAGAAGTGAAAGGCAAAGGAGAAAAGAAAGATATACCCATCAGAATGCAGAGTACCAAAAAATAGCAAAGAGAGATAAGAAAGGCTTCCTGTATAAACAATGCAAATAAAGGGAGGCAAACAATAGAATGGGAAAGACTAGAGATCACTTCAAGAAACTTAGAGATACTAAGGGAAGGGAAAATGTCATGCAAAGATGGACACAATAAAGGAGAGAAACGTTATGGACCTAACAGAAACAAAAGATTTTAAGATGTGGCAATATTTCACAGAAGAACTATATAAAAAAAAAAAAAGATCTTAATGACCCAGATAACCACGATGGTGTGGTCATTCACCTGGAGCCAGACATCCTTGAGTGTGAAATCAAGTGGGCCTTAGGAAACATCATTACAAACAAGCTACAGGAAGTGATGGAATTCCAGCTGAGCTATTTCAAATCCTAAACGATGATGCTGTGATAGTGCTGCACTCAGTATGTCAGCAAATTTGGAAACCTCCGCAATGGCCACAAGACTGGAAACGGTCAGTTTGCATTCCAATCCCAAAGAGTGTTCAGACTACCACACAATTGCACTCATCTCACATGCTAGCAAGGTCATGCTTAAAGTCCTCCAACCTAGGCTTCAATAATATATGAACTGAAAACTTCCAGATATCCAAGGTGGATTTAGAAAAGACAAAGGAACCAGAGATCAAATTGCCAACTTTTGGTGGATCATAGAAAAAGCAAGAGAATTTCAGAAAAATATCTACTTCTGGTTCATTGACTACACTAAAGCCTTTGACTGTGTGGTCACAACAAACTGTGAGAAATTCTTCAAAACACGGGAATACCAGACCACCTTACCTGAGAAAGCCTATATGCAGGTCAAGAAGCAAAAGTTAGAAGTAGACATGGAACAACAGACTAGGTCAAAACTGGGAAAGAAGTACATCAAGGCTGTATATTTAACTTATTGAACCCTGCTTATTTAACTTATATGCAGAGTACATCACATGAAATGCCAAGGGAGAAATATCAATAAGCTCAGATAAGCAGATGACACCATTCTGTGGCAGGCAGCAAAGAGTAACTAAAGAGCTTTTTAATGAAAGTGAAGAAGTGAAAAACCCGACTTAAAACTCAATATTCAAAAAACAAAGATCTTGACATCCAGTCCAATCACTTCATGGCAAATAGATGGGGAAACAATGGAAACAGTGACAAGCTTTGTTTTCTTGGGCTCCAAAATCACTATAGATGTTGTCCACAGCCTTGAAACTAAAAGACGCTTGGTCCTTGGAAGAAAAGCTGTTACCAACCTAGACAGCATATTAAAAACTAGAGACATTACTTTGCTGACAAAGGTCCGTCTAGTCAAATCTTTGGTTTTTCCAGTAGTTATATATGGATGTGAAATTTGGATCACAAAGAAGGCTGAGCACTGAAAAATTCATGCTTTTGAACTGTGGTGTTGGAGAAGACTCTTGAGAGTCCCTTGAACTGCAAGAAGATCAAACCAGTCAAACCTAAAGGAAATCATTTTGAATATTCATTGAAAACACTGCTGCTGAAGCTGAAGCTCCAATATGTTGGCCACCTGATGCAAAGAGCTGACCCACTGGAAAAGACCCTGATGCTGGGAAAGATTGAAGGCAGGAGAAGAAGGGGACGACAGAGGAAGAGATGGTTGGATGATATCGCTGACTCAATGGACATGAGTTTGAGCAGGTTCTGGGAAATGATAAAGGAAAGGGAAGCCTGGTGTGCTCCTTTCCATGAGGTTGCAAAGGGTCAGACATGTTTGAGCAACTGAACAATAACTACAGCTCCACATCAGAGTGTGTGTTGCTTGAGCACACAGACTATGTCTTAATTAACTGCTTATCCTCATAACTGAGCAGAGTGGCTGGTGCTTTGCAGGCATCATTTTTTAAAAATATAATTTGTCAAGTTTGGGTTTCTTCCAACATTTCTCATCTTGTGATGAAGTGTTTAACCCCATTCTGGGCTCTTGATTCACATTTAACCATACTAACAGAAGAGGGTTTTTACCAGAAAGTGAAGATGGGGCTATCAGTATATCAGTGAAAATAGACACCTTGTTATCATCTGATGAGGGATTTGAAAACCAAAATAAACAACTCTTTTGCCCTCACTCTTGGTTCAGTGTTTATATTTTATAATCTGATGGTAAGAATTTTTTTTTTTTTGATAATGCTATCTGTCTGCCTTTTCTACAGCTGAGAATATTACCCAGAAGATTTTTTTTTTTTTAAACGTTGGTGTCACAAAATTATCAAAACAATAGGATCTATGAAAGCTCCAGGAATGTGGTCCAAATGTGACTTCACATTTTGGTAGCTCTAACTTCAGACACATTTTGCTGAGAAAAGGGTGAGAACCTGTATTGGTTAGGTGAAAATTTGTTGATCTTTTCTTTCTCTATAAAAATAAAATGGCAGATCATATTTTACCACTAAGAAAAAATATATCAAAAACCGATATCCAAATTCAGATGTGTAATTTTAAGTAAAGAAACTACTTCTGGGAAATGTAAGATAAACTTACTTTTAAATCATATCTTGGCTGTATGTTTAAATAATATACTCCAGTGATCGTTAGCCTACAGACACCTTTCGAATGAAATATCTCTAAATTTAAAGCAGTGGGTGAAATTGTTAATCTGATAGAAGTACAATATTTAAACCATTTTATCCTATGTATTTCTAGACAGTTTGACACCTGTATTATATTTATTGTACTATTTTCAGATTAACAATTGAACCCATTGCTATAAATTTAGAGGCATTTAACCTGAAAGCATGTTGAGCATTATTTGAATATGTAACTTGCATATTATTTAAGAATAAATTTATTTTCTGTTCCCCAGCTTTGTGGACACCCTGAATTATATAGACATTACAGATAGCATATGTTTAAGGATGTGAGAAACTTCACGGTATCTATATTAAGTAAAAAAGAAAAAAACAAGATATAAACATATAATTTTATACATATATAGCAATATCAAATTTGTGAATATATTTTGAAGAAAAAATGGTCTGCTAACAATGACTATCGCTATTGATGTTATTTCTTGAATCAGCAAAATTTTTAGAGGAATATTTCTTATTCTTCATCATTCAAAAATTTATTTTTAAATTTTTGTTATTTTCCTGATATTTTCACAGAAATATAGAATAGAATCAGTCCTTGAGAACATTTTAGAAAGTTTGAGAGAGTGACTTGGGTGTTTTCAGCACTATTCTGGTTAACAGCCTGCATTAATGATATTTGACTTAATCCTACTTTTGAATGGTTACTTTTGATCATAGTCAAGAGCGTCTATTTCACAGTGACAATCCCAAACCTGTTTGATAATGTTTACTGACAATTACAGGCTTAGCAAAGAAGTAACAACAGGGAGTAAAGCAGTCTTTGAATAAAGTTGGCCTCAAAATGAACAACAGTAGGGGACTGATTGGCTCTGTGTTATTTAACATTTTTAAGCCTGATCTTTGACATTTTCATTAGTGAACAGAATAGTACATTGATGCAGTTCTCAGGTGGCTCACAGAGGAAAATGCTAAACATACCAGAAACAACTAATAATTCAGAAGATCCCACTATCTTTAAAAATATAGACGTACATATATAAATTTTAGGTTTCTTAAGTTTTAGAAAATTTAGGGCATTGTTTATCCCTGCCCCTTCCCCTCGTTCTAGAGGAGACAAAAATGTATTTGTGGAAATCAATGATCCTGTTGTCAAAATCTCAAAGAATCGCTGAAATTATGGCACTGTGTTATAAAGTCAAAGAACCATGAAAATTTCATGAAATTTTGGGGAAATTTTATTCTTGTTTTCTCAACTAATTACTGGAAAGATTTATGAAAGTTAAAAATTCTTCCAGCATCCTTCTTATCAACTTCAAAACAAAAACCCTAAAAATAAAACGTGAATTAACCAAATAAATCATGTCCAAGCAATTACATATGCTGATACTTATTGTAACATAAACGTTGGAAAGAGAATGGACATTTTTTTTGAACTTTCATCAGGTATATCCTTGCTACTTTGGTTGCCTCCGTTCCGTTCTGTTGCTCAGTCGTGTCCAACTCTTTGCGACCCCGTGGACTGTAGCCTACCAGGCTTCTCCGTCCATGGGATTCTCCAGGCAAGAATACTGGAGTGGGTTACCGTTTCCTTCTCCAGGGGATCTTCCCGACCCAGGGATCGAACCCGGGTCTCCTCCTTTGGAGGCAGACGCTTTAACCTCTGAGCCACCAGGGTACTTTGGTTGCCTACTGCCTATCATTTTGTTTTTCAAATATCAATGATCACCTTACCAGAGCTATGTGAGATGATGTAGGGAGTTTTAATATAAGGTCACAGAGTGAACATGTGACATTTACTAAAATTCCATTGTTGCTGCTGCTAAGTCACTTCAGTCGTGTCCGACTCTGTGTGACCCCATAGACGGAAGCCCACCAGGCTCCCCCGTCCCTGGGATTCTCCAGGCAAGAACACTGGAGTGGGTTGCCATTTCCTTCTCCAATGTGTGAAAGTGAAAAGAGAAAGTGAAGTCGCTCAGTCTGTCCGACCCCCAGCGACCCCATGGACTGCAGCCTACCAGGCTCCTCCATCCATGGGATTTTCTAGGCAAGAGTACTGGAGTGGCTTGCCATTGCCTTCTCCGAAAATTCCATTGTTAAGTCATTCATAAATATTAATATTAATGGCTACACCAATATTACTGGAGAATTGTCTCTCAGTGTTTTTGAAGCCAATGCTTAAGTGACAAGAAGAATTTTCCCATATTATTGAAGCTATATCCCAGCCCCTGTTGAAATGGACCTAAAATTCAAATATCAAAGTTAATACTAAGCATTAAGAATTTAATCTGTTCTTAAAATGAGAGTCACCTGTACAGATCTCATTTGTTCCTTCAGTTATTCACTAATTTGGTAATATCTATTGAGTACTATTTTCAAATGATTATAGAAATTAAGTTTTTTTTTGACCTCCCATTATTCTTGGAATCTGGAGATCTTAAAGGTATTGTGTCATGTCATCCTTTGAAACATTTTCCTCCACCTCTGTCTTGGGCATAAAGTGTGTTTGCTGTGACTAAGGTGTGGCAACATAATGAGAGATTTTAGAATCAGACTTTGTAGATTCAGATTTTGGTCTGAAAACTTACTCTCCCCCACAGACAAGCTCAACATCTCTGAGCTTTAACTCTTCATCTTTAAATGAAAGTATTACAATTGGGCTTTTGCACAGTTTCTTGCCATGATAAAGACACTAAAATATAATAGCTATTGTTTTTCAAGGACTTTGCTTTTTTTAAAAGATATGATGAAAAAGAAAACTCTGCAATGCAAGTAATTTCAATTGCTGCCTGCAAGTTTCATTAATCTCTTATTGTGTATGTGTGTGTGCATATATGTGGAGGAAGAAAAATTAAATGTTTATATGGAAAATGGGACAGTCATGTTAGAATGATAAGATAAAGGATTTAAAGGTTAAAGGTCAAAAGTCCCTGAAGCCTTCAGGCCTCCATATGGCAAGATTGAAAACACAAACAGGTTAGAAGGTTCATCAACTGAGAAATTGAAGCACAGTATAAATCTGCTGAAATGCTGTCTCTAAATTCCAAAAACATCTCAACTAGAACATTCTATTCAATATCAGAGAAATTATGTATGATTGTGCACTGTTATTATATATTGGGAATGTATTCTGATAGGCTTTTAAACAGGCAGGAAGAGATAATACTGATAATACAATGTGGAGTAAGCATTTAAAACAAATCAGATATTTTCTTGTGTTAATGCTTATAAATTAAAATAGTACTGTTGCTGGACTGAAATTTTTTTTTCAGTTTATTTGAAAACTCAATAATGTGTACTCAGCATTTCAGACAGAAGGGATAATTGGTTTTAGGGGCAATCCTATCAACTTTTAATTAATTCTTTGGATGTCTTGCAACAGAACAGAGAGCATAAAGTAATGCTATAAATGGGTTACATGACCCTCACTTCCTTCAAAGCCATGTTTCAAAAGGAAATCTATATGTGCAGTACTTTCAAACTTCAACTAAAAATAGTTTTAATGATCAAAATTCTTGAGTTGAAATAGAAAAGAAAATATGCCTATTTCTTGTTATTGAACTGCTTTGAGAAGAAAATATCTTGAAAATCAAAATTAACTAATCAGTCTCCATTTCCCAAGAGAATGTATAAAGTTGTGGGGGGGGAGTGACGATCTCAAATTCTCTTGGGAATGAATATTGAAGGAAGATTTAACTCAAGTTCATAACTGCACCTAGTACATTCATCTTCTTCACAGAAATAGTAGAGCCTTTCTCTCAAAAAATAGTCTTCAAAAGATGGTATGGATATAGGACAGGAATGGAGATGCAGACATAGAGAAAAGATTTTTGGATACAGTCGGAGAGGGAGAAAGTGAGATGATTTGAGAGAGTAGCATTGAAACATATACAATGCATGTGTAACATAGAGAGCCAGTGGGAATTTGTTATATGACATAGGGACCCAAAGCTTATGCTCTGTGACAACCTAGAGGGGAGGGGACATATGTATACTTATGGCTGATGGTTTCTGCCATACATCAATGGCAGAAACCATCACAATATTGTAAAATAATTGTCCTCCAATTAAAAATAAAATAAATGGTGTTCATACATTTACACAACTATGCTCACCTGGGTTAATGTTACATTTTAAATCATAAAAACTGGTACAAATCAATTTACCTCATCTCAACTTATAATACTGAATTTGGGAGAGACTTAAAACACATAAACTGAAAAGACCAACTATATGTTTAATAGATGCCTTGAGTTGAAGGTTGAAGAAAGTCACACGTATACAAGTTCTCAGAATCATCTTTTCCCCCATCATATGTTAGTGTAGAATTTTGACACATAAAGATGATTTTTTTTTTTCATATGAAAGATGTTACTTATGACTTGTTCAAAACCTGGTTCTGGTTTTGGAGCATGGTGTCTGTTCCAGCTGTACTGTTTTTAATACCTCCACTAACTTCAATCCTCTTTGTCTCTCTAACAAGTGTCAGAGGTTGAGAAGGAAGAATATCCTATTCCAGTGAAGTTGAGTTCAGGCCAACTCAATCCAGATCATATATGGAGTTAAAGCACTTTGCTATAAGGGATGTGTGTTATGAGAGAAAAGGGTCAAATCACTGGTCCATATTGCTTGTATTTACTAGCATTATTAATAAATAACTGCACTCTGCTTTAACTGAAAAAAAATTTGATCTTCATTAAATAGTATGACTCGCTTGGTCAAGATTCCCTAGTGAGTGGCTCAGGAGGTAAAGAATCTGCCTGCGATGTGGGAGATCTGGATTCAAACCCTGGGTTGGGAATATCCCCTGGAGAAGGGAATGGCTACCACTCCAGTACTCTGGCCTGGAGAATTCCATGGAATATAGTCTGTGGGGTTGTAAAGAGTTGGACAAGACTTTCACTTTCCCTTTCTTTTCATTATTCTGCATTACTTTTTATTCAGATATTTTGTATGCCTATATAATTTAGTAGGAATATATCAACTTAATAATGCATCAAATGCTGACTTTGTTAGTATATTCCTCAAAAATCCTTTTCATATTTTGCCTGTCACTCCCTTCCTCACTCTTACCTTCTTTCCCACGTCATTAATTTTCACATTTAACCCGTGCTAACAGACCATTATTTAAGTTATATGCAGAGTACATCAGGTGAAATGCCAGATGGGATGAAGCACAAGCTGGAATCAAGATTGGAGGGAGAAATATCAATAACCTCAGATACGTAGATTACACCACCTTTATGGCAGAAAGTGAAGAGGAACACAAGAGTCTCTTGATGAAAGTGAAAGAGGAGAGTGAAAACGCTGGCTTAAAACTCAGCATTCAAGAAACGAAGATCATAGCATCCAGGCCCGTCACTTCATAAGAAATAGATGGGGAAAAAATGGAAACAGTGATAGACTTTATTTTCTTGGGCTCCAAAATCACTGTGGATGGTGACTGCAGCCATGAAATTAAAAGACACTTGCTCCTTGGAAGAAAAGCTATGACCAACCTAGACAGCATATTAAAAAGCAGAGGCATTACTTTGCTAACAAAGGTCCATCTAGTCAAAGCTATTGTTTTTCCGGAAGTCGTGTGTGGATGAGAGAGTTGGATCATTAAGTAAGCTTAGCACAGAAGACCTGATGCTTTTGAACTGTGGTGCTGGAGAATACTCTTGAGAGTCCCTTGGACAGCAAGGAGATCAAACCATTCAATTCTAAAGGAAATTGGTCCTGAATATTTATTGAAAGTACTGATGCTGAAGCTGAAGCTCCAATATTTTGACCACCTGATGCAAAGAACTGACTCACTGGAAAAGATCCCAGGCTGGGAAAGATTGAAAGCAGGAAGAGAAGGGGATGACAGAGGATGAGATGGTTGGGTGGCATACCAACTCAATATTAACATGGGTTTGAGCAAGCTCAGGGAGTTGGTCATGGACAGGGAAGCCTGGCATGTCCATGGAGCCGCAAAGAAATTGGACATAACTGAGCAACTGAACTGAACTGACTGAAGAGGCCATTATGGATGCTGCATTTCCCATATATTCATAAACACATATGTATAGGTACACATACAAGTTTTAGAAGGTCATTATTATTTTTGATAGAAGTGATATAGTCAAATTTTCTGCCTTTTTCCACTCCTATCCAGTAGTACTGGAAATCTTTTCACTTCAGCTAGGATAGCTTTAATCCTTGTTTGTTTGTCTGTATAAAGTTCCATAATAGGGATGTATAGAAATTTGTTCCAGCATTTCTCTATTGATGAACATTCATCTGTTTTTTTCCTTTCTGCTTTGTGTATATCAATATTTCTGCATTAAACACTGTCCTGCTATGCATATTTTACATATTTTCATTTTTCCAAGATGTTCAAGTAAGTTTTAGAAAAGGCAGAGGCACCAGAGATCAAATTGCCAACATCCACTGGATCATGGAGAAAGCAAGAGAGTTCCAGAAATACATCTATTTCTGCTTCATTGACTATGCCAAAGCCTTTGACTGTGTTGATCACAATAAACTGTGGAACATTCTTAAAAAGATGGGAATACCAGACCACCTGACCTGCCTCTTGAGAAACCTGTATGCAGGTCAGGAAGCAACAGTCAGAACTGTACATGGAACAGACTGGTTCCAAATAGGAAAAGGAGTATGTCAAGGCTGTGTATTGTCACCTTGCTTATTTAACTTATATGCAGAGTATATCATGAGGAATGGTGGGCTGGAAGAAGCACAAGCTGGAATCAAGATTGCTGGGAGAAATATCAATAACTTCAGATGTGCAGATGACACCACCCTTATGGCAGAAAGTGAAGAGGAACTCAAAAGCCTCTTGATGAAAGTGAAAGAGGAGAGTGAAAAGGTTGGCTTGAAGCTCAACATTCAGAAAACAAAGATCATGGCATCTGGTCCCATCACTTCATGGGAAATAGATGGAAAAACAGTGGAAACAGTGTTAGACTTTATTTTTGGGGGCTCCAAAATCACTGCAGAAGCTGATTGCAGCCATGAAATTAAAAGACACTTACTCCTTGGAAGGAAAGTTATGACCAACCTTGATAGTATATTAAAAAGCAGAGTCATTACTTTGCCAACAAAGGTCCGTCTAGTCAAGGCTATGGTTTTTCCAGTGGTCATGGATGGATGTGAGTTGGACTGTGAAGAAAGCTGAGTGCCGAAGAATTGATGCTTTTGAACTGTGGTGCTGGAGAAGACTCTTGAGAGTCCCTTGGACTGCAAGGAGTTCCAACCAGTCCATTCTAAGGAGATCCATTCTGGGTGTTCATTGGAAGGACTGATGCTAAAGCTGAAACTGCAATACTTTGGCCACCTCATGCGACGAGTTGACTCACTGGACAAGACTGTGATGCTGGGAAAGGTTGGGGGTGGGAGGAGAAGGGGACGACAGAGAATGAGATGGCTGGATGGCATCACCGACTCGATGGACATGAGTTTGAGTGAACTCCGGGAGTTGGTGATGGACAGGGAGGCCTGGCGTGCTGTGATTCATGGGGTCTCAAAGAGTCGGACAGGACTGAGCGACTGAACTGAACTGAACTGAACTGAAGATAAAACTCAGAGTGAGATTATAGTGTCTAATTTTAATAGATGTTAAGAAATTCCTTTCCAAAATTACTAACTCATATTTTTCTAGCAATGTGAAGAATATAATTTTTCCACATTCTAGTTAGCAATAGATACAATTGTTCTCTTTATATTTTACCAATTGTGGAGGGTAAAGTAATGTCGTTATGTTCATATTTCTTCTGTTCCTCCTACATTTCACACACTATTCTAGGTATCATATTAAAACAGTGAACAAAGACAAGTTCTGTTCTCATGGAGCTTATATTCTAAGAGGGAAACACAAGTAATTACAGTTAAACAAGTAATATAAGCTCCATGATGTTTAGATTTAGTCTTCAATAAACTACTAAGATTTTGTATTTTATAGTTGTTAATATTACGTCATTGAGTTGAAAAAAAAATGTTCTCTAAATATTTTTGTCTATTGACTTCATGATCTCCTTTGTCACATTTTATTTCATTAAATAGCTTTTTCTTTTCAAATTTCTGGTTTACCAATCTTATTTAAGCAGATTTCTTCTACCACTAGATTGCAAATTTAAACCCTAGACTTTCTCCTAATGTTTCTGATGAATCAATAAGGATTGTAATTTTTAAATAAAGGCAATCTGGATGATCAGAAATAAAGTAATCAGTTCAGTTCAGTTCAGTTCAGTCGCTCAGTCGTGTCCGACTCTCCGCGACCCCATGAATCACAGCACGCCAGGCCTCCCTGTCCATCACCAACTCCCGGAGTTCACTCAAACTCATGTCCACAGAGTCGGTGATGCCATCCAGCCATCTCATTCTCTGTCGTCCCCTTCTCCTCCCGCCCCCAACCTTTCCCAGCATCAGATGGCTAAAAAAATATGGAAAGTGGCTCATAAAGGAGGTGAAACTCAATGACAGTCTTTGAAAGATGATAGAATTTAAATGGCTAAAGAGAAGTTGCAATTTTTTAAAAAAATTGGAGCCATGCCTGAGAAGATACATTGCATACATATTACTCTGTCTTGTAGAGATAGATCATTAAATCCCACATATTTAGTGATGAGAATCTGAATCATTTGTTAAACTAGACAATTACATGATTGCTACACAGTTACCTATAAATAACTTGTCAACGGCTTCATAATACATAGGAACAATTATGAAGACAATAAAAGTACAGCCATAGCTAACTGTTGACCATTTTGCTATCATACATTATTTTTCTAATTATGATCAAAAGAGAGAAGCATTCCAACCAGCCAATTTATCTAGAAAGTTCTCTGATGTAGATTATTGGGTGTGTTTTCTATTCTAAAAGGTATGAGCATTACATTTTTCAACATCTTTTCTGGACAAATTAGACTGCAGTGTTACAAATTATGGAGAAATTTTTGCATCCATTACAAGGTAAATTTGAAATTTGTAGCTCTTTTTAATTAGGAAATAAAGGTTTTTTTTTTTTTTAATTAACCTGTGTTTTTCTTTCCTTTTTTTTCAAGTCCTTCTCTTATAAATAAAAGCAATAAAAGCATCCTAAATATAACTAAGAAATTTTTCCCACCTATCTTTTTATATCTGGGTTGACTATCTTCCATAAGAAATAAATGAAAGTACTCATTATACTAAAAATAGTTTCATACCATTGTCTTCATACAGAAAGAAGACGTATTTATTTGTTCCACAAACGTGTATTCACAGTCACATAAAAGAATAAAATTGTTTTCACAATTCATTAATTTTTCTGCCTTTGCCACGTAATGTATTATGTCCCATAGTACCTTATACTTGCATAGCATTTTAAATTTCAAAGAAATTTTGTGTATTTTAACTGAATATATTGAGCTCATCATGGGATAATAGGGTTACTATGAGTTATTTGAAATTATTATCTACTTTATTTGCCTTTCATCTCTTTTAAATGCTGGTATATTGTTAAACTATGGCTTTCAATATCATGTAGCTAAATAGACATACTGCACACACATGTATATTTTAATTTTGTGCGATCGAGTTATTCAACCCTTACTGCTTTTCCATAGCTCTGTTATGAGTTCCCAGAAAAGAATGCAAACTGAGTAACTTGTCTGAGATAACTCTGTTTGTACAAACCTAAATCTCACTGAATTTTATTTTCTGCCTTATTGCATGCAATTTGCTTCTTCTCCTATATATTTTTTCACATCATTACTCCTTTTCAAGTTTAATCCATTAAGTGTTTTGTAGAATTTTCTTTCAGTGTAATAGCCTTGTGCATTTAGAATACAAATTGTATACTACACACATTTTTTTTTACCACCTGCTGTGCATTTAAAAGTTATTTATCTGTGCCACTAAAATCTTTTAGATGAAGCAGGTATATAACTAGGTTGGACACCTAAATGGCTTCACAGACTTCTCTAAATATAGAGTCCCTCATATTTTATACTTTGAAGAGAGTCAGGACAGTTCCTATACAGAAGAGAAATTTCAAATTTTGACTCTTCTGGTAATAATAGTGTTGAGCACCTGCGTCTGACTGTGTGTGACCCCATGGACTGTTGCCTGCCAGGCTCCTCTGTCTATGTAATTCTCCAGGCAAGAAGACTACAGTGTGTTGCCATGCCATCCTCCAGGGGATCTTCCTGAACCAGGGATGGAACCTACATCTGTTACATACCCACCACTGGCAGGCTGGTTCTTTACCAGTAGCACCACTTGGGAAGTTCTAACTGTGTTGTAATTTACTAAAAACTTTATTGACAAAATATGTATTAGCCTGATAAAAATATATTACGTTTTTCTTTTGCATTTTCTTCCTTTTATCATGACTAGCTGAAAAGTGTTAGTCGCTTAGTCATGGGGCTCTTGGAACCCCATGGACTGTAGCCTGACAGACTCCTCTGTCCATGGAATTATCCAGGCAAGAATACTGGAGTGGGTAGCCATTTCTTTCTCCAGGGGATCTTCCTAACCTAGGGATTGAATCCAGATCTCCTTCATTTCAGGTAGATTATTTACTGTCTGAGCCACTGGGGAAGCCCCTCTACCTCCTCTGATCCTGCACAATTACATGATTAGATAGTTTTCAGGACCAGAATGGAATTTTTTGTTGTTGTTACAGGCCGCACTCAGGTGATTTCTCCACAACTCTTGGGTTCTGGCTTAAAAAGAAATAATTTGAAGCTGTGTCTTTAAATAGAGTCCTATAATTTATAAATTCACTTTACGAGCTCTTTGTGATATGCAGTGACTACTGGCCTACCCTTGACATTTTTGTCCCTTTATAATTGTAGCATAGTTTCAAAGCTAATAATGGCTTATTGATGTTACTTCTTTTCCTTTTGATTAGAAAATTCTAAGACATTATTTTCTAAAATTTTACATCAATTCCATGCTACTGGATGTTGGATAAATCCAACGTACAGTGTATTTCACACTTTACTAACTCTGAGAAGATTAGCACAAATTAAATTTCACATTAACCAGCCTAAAGCCATGAACAGGAAAGTAGGCTCAAGGGTATTTGGTTAATTGTGCTAAAAATATATTCATGTTATTTGTGAAGAGCATAAATGTAGCAAAACCAGTTATTAAAATAAAATACTGTGGGTTTAACTTCTTCTGCTTTCCCAGTCATTTGTAGATATGAATAATAATGACTATTTTGATATTCTGAAAATCGGGTAGATTATAGTTCACCAAACTGTTATCCTTTTATTATTTTGTAAGTGTTTGAGAGAGAGATATATTGTAAAATCAACTTTTTAAATGTATGCTTTTATTCAGGTTCTTTATTTTATTAATTTTTAACCATTCAATATAAGCATATACTTAGAAAAAAAGGAAAATCATACTTAGACCAATTATATATATATATATACACAAATTATTTAATGACTATTATTCATTAAAAACTTGAAGTGTAAAGTCACTCTACTCTTTATTACATCTTTTAAATTTAATGATCAAAAACAGTATTATTGCTTGTATGAATAGATGTGCATTTTTCTAAGCATGGCACTGTTAATGTACAAGGATTTCATTCGATTTTGAAGGGTTTCTGTATCCCCAGATGTTACTACATAAAATGTTAAATATTTTCAGAAACAATGACAAGTTTTAAGGAACTTGTAACAAAGATCATGGCATCTGGTCCCATCACTTCATGGGAAATAGATGGAAAAACAGTGGAAACAGTGTCAGACTTTATTTTTTGGGGCTCCAAAATCACTGCAGATGCTGACTGCAGCCATGAAATTAAAAGACGCTTGCTCCTTGGAAGTAAAGTTATGACCAACCTTGATAGTATATTAAAAAGCAGAGACATTACTTTGCCAACCAAGGTCCGTCTAGTCAAGGCAATGGTTTTTCCCGTGGTCATGTATGGATGTGAGAGTTGGACTGTGAAGAAAGCTCATCACCGAAGAATCGATGCTTTTGAACTGTGGTGTTGGAGAAGACTCTTGAGAGTCCCTTATACTGCAAGGAGATCCAACCAGTCCATTCTAAAGGAGATCAATCCTGGATGTTCATTGGAGGGACTGATGCTAAAGCTGAAACTGCAATACTTTGGCCACCTCATGCGACGAGTTGACTCACTGGAAAAGACTCTGATGCTGGGAAAGGTTGGGGGCGGGAGGAGAAGGGGACGACGGAGAATGAGATGGCTGGATGGCATCACCGACTCTGTGGACACGAGTTTGAGTGAACTCCGGGAGTTGGTGATGGACAGGGAGGCCTGGCGTGCTGTGATTCATGGGGTCGCGGAGAGTCGGACACGACTGAGCGACTGAACTGAACTGAACTGACTGAAAATAATTGTGATCCCCAGTGTTGGTCTGGAGTAATTGCCAACTCCTTATTAATGTCATCAGATGAATTCCTAAAATAGCTATCAAGCAGGTACACTGAATTTTTTATCTCATTTTTCTCTTACTTGAATTTTATCAAATGACTACATAGAAGACAATTACAGACACTGAGAAGTTTTAACCCTAAAAAAATCAGCATATTCTGTCTTTCAATATTACTTAGACCTTGTACTTAGCATTTTATTTTTCTTGCTGCTACACTCACATTTGATCATAGACCATTAGCCATGAAAGTTTGCCCTCTTCATTATTTCGTTCCCATTCAGTGGTTTAACCAATCTGTGATAAGGGTGCTGCTTCCCTTTTGCATCCTGGTATCTTATATTTTAAATTTAACATTTGAATTGTTAATATGTCTTGATTATTATAAGCTCTAACCCATTGGATTCCATTTCTAAACCTGGAAATAGACCCACTCAGGAAAGGGAAATCAGTGGTCCATTTGAATGCTAATTACTACACAAGTCTTGTCTACTGTATCAAAACTTAACATAAACATGGTCATCAGGGGAGGCGGAAAAAACCATTAAAATGCTCCCCAGGAGGCTGAGCTCATTAGAACCTACACTGATATCCAACAAAGAAGAAAAAGAGTTGCTCAGCTGGACCCGTTCCTCTTCTGGATATGTAATCTATGTACTCAGTACAGATTCTACATATTATTCCCTATCAAAATAAGAAAGAAGACATTTTTGAAACCTTTCAAAATATAAAAGATGAAGTTAGGACAAAGATGCTTCAATGAAAAGAAAGAAGACTGTAGTCTTCTAAAATGAAGTTTAGTTTAAGGTTTGTGTGAAATACTTAGTTTTCTTTCATAAAAAATGAAAACATTTTACATTAAAGAATTTTCTTAAAAAAAAGAAAAGGCGGTAGTTATTGACAAAACACTTGTTTTCACTAACTTGTGTCTATTAAGCCCTTAAGCATAGATACCTTTTTATCTTATCTGGATTGGCTCATGCAGTTTTAACCAAGCTGATTTAGACATTTTGACTGATATTTCTAAAATGTCATTAAAGTTTTAGCTGATACATAAACTAAAATCTTCATTCATGGGAAAGGAATAGGCAATGACACTGGACACAAACAGATACTGATGCAAAAATATCACCAAGCAAACATTTTTCTTGACTCTCACTTACATTTTGTCATTTTATTCAATGATATTTAACTATAAGATATTCTTTCTAGTATAATTTAATTAGATCTGTATCAGTTTATCCAGAATACAATCCATGTTGTTATTATCATTTCCTTCAATCAGTAGCTTTTAAACTCTGTGTGCATCACATTATTGGGGATACTGGTGAAACCAAGATTCCTGGGGCCCAGTGCCCGCTGGGAACCTGCATGTTTAACAACCACTCCAGGTAATTGTGTGGTAGCTGGGCACATTACCTCAAATAAATAGCATTAATTAAATAGTGCTGTATCTGGTCATTTTCAGTGAATTTATCTGTGCTTCACTGAGAGATCTGGATGATATATTGTTGGGACTACCTCTATTTTTTAAAAAGAAGAAAAGGGAATGAGAGAACTGGTTTTTTGTTTGTTTCATTAATTTTTACTGGAGTATATAGTTGCTTTACAATGTTTGTTAGTTTCTTGATATACAGCAAAGTGAATCAGTCATATGTATACCTGCATCACTCTTTTTTCTGTTTCCTTCCTAATGCTCCAACAACAGAGCATTGAGTAGAGCTCCCTGGGCTATACAATAGATACTCTCATAGTTACCTATTCTATGCGGTGTGTTAGTCACTTAGTCACATCCAACTCTTTGCGACACTATTGACTATAGACCACCAAGCTCCTTTGTCCATGGGGTTCCAGGCAAGAATAATGGAGTATGAGTTGCCAATCCCTTCTCCAGAGGATCTTCCCAACCTGGGGACTGAACCCATGTCTCCTGCATTGCAGGCGGATACTTTACCACTGAGTCAACAAGGAAGCCCATTTTATACAGAATACCAATCTTTCAACTAATCACTGCCCCCCACCCTGCCAATCTTGGTAACCATAAGCTTGTTTTCTACATCTGTGACTCTATTTCTGCTTTACAGATAAGTTCATCTGTACCATTTTTGTAGATTCCAAATATAAGTGCTATTATATATTTCTTTTCCTTGAGAGGACTATTTTAAATGTCTATAGCATTTTTAACTCAAATGACTGTATTTTCTCACTTTAATTAGATTTTACTTGGTTTTAGCATTTTATAGATCTTTATTTATCATATAATACAGCTGTAATCACATATTACATCATGAAAATTGATATAACATCAAATTACCTATTTACATACTCATTAAAAAACATGATCGTTATGGTGTAGTAAGAAATATATTTGGACTTTGTCCCTGGTTCCTGGCACAGAGTTCCTAAAACCCTTGGAATTTCCTGAGTGATAGGAATATCTTCTATTATTCATCAGAAATCCCTTTTGATCTCACCTGAGGTTATGCTAATGAGGTGATTTGGGTTGGGGTCCTACATAGCCTCAGGATGGGGCTGGTTAGTGGAAAGACTGATTAGAGGGTTGGCACTGTCAGCTCCATTCACTGACCTCTAAAAAGGAAAGATGGGGATGGAGATTAGGCTGTATAAACATTCCTGACCAACAAGATTTGGTAAGCTTCCAGGATGATGAACACATGTAGGGGCTGAGAGGTTTTTGGACACAGAGAAGCTCTGCGCATGGCTGCTCCATACTGTGTCCTATGTATTCCTTACATCTGGCTATTCCTAGTATCCTTTTATAATAAGCCAGTAAACATCAAGTAAAATATTTCCCTCAGTTCTGTGAGTAAAACCCAAGGAGGGTGTTATGGTAATTCCAATTTATAGTTCTTTGATTAGAAGACCTCAACTTGCCATTAGCATCTGAAGTAAGGGTAGTCTTGTGGGGCTGAGCCCTTAACCTATAGGACTGACACTCTCTTCAAGTAGAGAGTATCAGAATTGAGTGGATTTGTAGGATGTCCAGCCTGTGTCTACTGTGAATTCCTGGTGTCAGAAAAAAAAAAATCCACACATTGTTGGGCTGGAAGAATTCAGTCCGTGAGTAGAGATAAACAGATCTTCCTTTCAATAATGAAGTGAACATCATTTAAAAGGTGGAGGCATGACTTTCTTGTCCAAAGGATTCTGTGAAAGTCAAGATTCACCAAGATGATAATGCTCCCTCCACAAACAGATATTGAAGACCAAAAATAACACATGCCAGATAATGTGAAAGGCATTGATTGTTCAAAAGACTGGTCCGAGAGAGAACTGGATATCTTGTCTTTTACTTCTTTACCCTTTTAATTTACCATTTATAAATGATCTGCTTAAATACAACTGATGAATTAGTCTATATTCCTAGATATTTGGGGGATTAACAGTATTTATATTTTTGAATTCTATGCAGTTGAAATGACAATTGTAATATATATGCTCCTAGTTCTTTAATAATGATTCTTTAGATCTCAGAGAAAAAGAAAACCTGTTGGAATATGATCAGAAGTATTTTGGAAAAAGGGAGCAGTATAAAAATAAAAGACATAAGTTGTCTTATTTATTCAACAACTACTCATGGACTACAGATGTCCAAGTGGCAAATTGTCACTGCATAAGCCTAAGCTGTATTTACTGTCAGATTCATACATGCTCAGGCATAACTTGGAAGACTGGTTAAGAGCAGAAAGAGGTTTGTTTACATGGAGGATCAAAAAAACCTCCTAGAAAAGTAAAAATTCATCCTAGGGGGAAAAAAGGTCAAGATGGGTAAAGTTGGTTGAAGATTTATTGGCAAATATTGAACACAGGAGGGAAGAATGATTCTGAGCATGGTTTGTGTCCCTGGGATTATTACATAGCCCAGATCTCATTATTTCAAACACAACTCCTAGAGGAGGAGGGCTAGAGGCTAGAGGGCTGAAACATAAACTAAATAGTAGCACTTAGACGAGCCACTGTTCTACACTTGCCATAGGACATAAAGAGTGTGATGCATTGACAGCACTGTTGCTGAGGGTGTTAGCAAGCACTCTTGGGGCATGACATTGGCTGGGGTTGCTATGTAAATGCCAGTAACAGTGTTGGCAACTGCACTGGTGACCATGGCACTAGGAAACATGTAAATACTGGCAATGCCAATATGATAGCTGAAATGTCTTTCGGGCCTTGCACACTGGAGGAAGATAACAAACATGAGAGAAGGAAGGGCCAGAGTGATTTCCAGGTGCTTTCTTAAATAAATGGTTATGTAGTTTTCCAAAATGGAGAAAATCCAATAAGAAGCAATTCAAGGAACGATAAAATTTCATTTTTGTACATATTGAACTTGAGTTGTCTGTTTTATATATAAGCTCCAATTGGATATACATGTGTGATGCTCAGAATGAGGGGTCATATCCCCACTTTGGAAGTCATCAATAATAGGAGATAGGAGAAGTGGAAGAGATAATCCAAGGAGAAAGTATATAATACCAAAAGAAGAGGGAAAGGATTTAGAATAGAGGACTGAAGGGCAATGATATTTAATATCTATCTTCCTGGATTAAGTAAATCTGGACTGGGTTTGAAGGATGAAAGTGAAGTACTCAGTAAGTAGATTGGGGATAAGTTATAAAAACCAAGCCAGGCAAAGACATATAAAAGCAGAGAAGAACATTTAGAGAGACAAAACCATTTTAAGAACCAGAGAAAGTTCAGTACCATTAAAGTGTAAAGCTCAGTGTTACAGGTTATAGGATTTTGTTAAAGGAGTAGAAGACAAGGCAGGAGACATAATCAGGGACCTGATCATAAAACACTACACAGCATATTCAGGAACATATAGAAATGGAGACCATTATAAAGGTTTTAAGCAGAGAAGGGATATAATCAGATTTGCATATTAAAAAGATGACTTTGTTGGCTTAGTTAAGGAAAAATCGAAAGGTTTTAGTTTAGGTAGAGAGAACAGTTAGGGGGCTATTTCCATAGCCCAGGAAAACACTGACAAGTGTCTGAAAGATTAAGTGAAGGTGATAGTGAGAGGGGATAAAGCAGGGCTCCAAAGAAAAAGGGGGCTCATGTTGTTCTATTACTGATCTTGTCTTTATTTAGAAATTTGGTGTTTTATCCATCATAGATTTTTTTCATTATTTTTGGTTAAACAGTTATCACATTAAGTGCTATTTATCTTTAAAAACAAAGCGGCACTTCCCTGGTTGACAATCCACTTGCCAATTTGGGGAATGCAGGTTCAATCACTAATATGGGAAGATCCCACATGCTGCTTAGCAGTTAAGCCCTTGTGCCACAACTATTGAGCCTTCACACCCTAGAACCTGTGCTCTGCCACAAGAGAAGACACCACAATGAGAAGACCAAGCACTGCAATGAAGATAGCCCCCGCTCACTGCAACTAGAGAAAGCCCATATGCAGCAGTGCACAGACCCAGTGCAGCCAAAAATAAATCAATAAATAATTTAAAAACTCTATTAAAATAATAACAAAAGGAATGGAGGTGTTGAAGATACCTTTATTTCTGATTTAGGCAAATGAGTTAATTGGATTGCCCTCAGATAGACGTTTTCCCTGGGTGGGGAAGATCCTCTGGAGAAGGACATGGCAATCCACTCCAGTATTCTTGCCTGGAGAATTCCATGGACAGAAGAACCTTACAGTCTACAGTCTATGGGGTCGCAAAGAGTCAGACAGGACTGAGCAACTAACAGTTTCACAAGATAGAAATACTATTAGAGGAAGAGGAACTTTGAGGAAGCAGATGGAATATAATGGTGATATGACTATGATGTGCAGCTGCTCACATAGTAGTTGGCTTGTAATGTGGTTCCCCAAGATAAAGTAACCGAGTGGAATGGATTGCTTAGGGGGAAGGTGGGTGTGAAGAAGGATTTCTAGGCACCTTAAAAGTACTTCTATCACACAGCGCATGAGTCAGATTCAAGTTAGATTATATGAAGAGTTTTCATGCTGTTTTCTTAAACTATTCAAGGGTGGGAATAAGAGTGGACCAGAGGGATAAAGGGAGATAATGATTAAAACACTGTCAGGGTTATTTACCTCTTCTGGGCATTCCTTAGCTATTCCTCTACACAGCTAAATTCTCTCTCTGTCTCTCTTCCTCTTTCCCCTCTGCCTCCAAATGCCTCCATTTTGTTGACACATGAATATAATGACAGTGGGGCACTTTAATGTTCAGTTCTGGTTCTCAGAATCTGAGGGAAGGTTCTGATGGGCCTAGTCTCAGCCTTCACAAGAAACATTTTCAGGCAGCAGGGCAGAATCATGTAGAAAATGTCTGTTCCATGTATAACAATGTGAATATTGGAAATGAAGTTTCTAAAAAAAAAGTGCCCATGTGTTAGTGTAAGGGAGAAGATGGGGAGATAAATATTTAGGCAGAAGGCATATAAAACACTGTGCCAAGTAATGAAAAAATTCCGATGAAAACCATCATTCAATCTGGTGAAGAGGAGGGATGAAAAGTACAAGTCAAGGAGATTGAAAAGCAATGTTCAGAGGGAAAGTAGGAAAATGAGGAAAGACTGCATTATGAAAAGCTAAAGAGGAGAGAATTTCACCAAGGTGAGAGAAGCAACAGATCATTTATAATAGATAATTGCACTTACAGTCAGATAAACATTAGTAAAGACCCTTGGAGAAAGGAATGGCTACTTATTCCAGTATTCTTGCCTGGAGAATTCTATGGACAGAGGAGTCTAGTGTGCTACAGTCCATCGGGTCACAAAGAGTTGGATATGACTGAGTGACTGATTTACTCTCTTCTTACTTAAGTTATCTAGACACATTAAAAAATAGGTAGCTTGTGGTCAGGGACAAACAGTTATAGCAAAAAACTAATAAGGATCAAACATATTACCTCAACCATACCCACTGTCCATTAATAATAATATTGAATTCCTTCTTATTTCCTAATGGTGCTCTGACTGCCAAGTCTTAGAATATATATGATAAGGTTTATAGCCTTTTTTCTCCTCTTAATGCCATCTCAAGACTCCTTTTCCTTCGCAACACACACATATACACACAGAGATACAAATTACTGGGTTGGGTTTAGTCAACAGGAGTGGGAGTTTTCAAGAGCTAAGGCTGGAAATCAAAAACTGTTATATGCAAGTGTCATATTCTTTTTCATGGTTTCTCAAACTTGGCACTATTAACATTTTAGGCTGTATAATTATTATTTTTACATAGGGTTGTTCTATGTGTTGTAAGATTAACAGCTTCCCTGAACCTTACCTACTAGATGAGAACAGCAACCTCAATGCAAGTTATGACAAACAAGTCTCCATAGGTCCTAGGAGGGATGCAAGGATAGGAAGGGACAAAATGATCCTGACTGAGAGCCATGGCTCTGTTTAGTTTCACCTTCTTTGGAATATTCTCTTGGATAGCTCCTCTTTGAAATGCATTTCCTTTGTATTCTTTTATCATTTTAAATGTCAGACTATTGGTAAATATCTCAGACTACCTTCCGATAAAGAAGAACACTTCCACCAGTCTATAACATAACTGTTCTGGAAAGGCACAGGCCTAATAGTAGGCTGTTGAAAGAAATATAAGTGCTTTCATTAAATTGCTTCTTTCTTTGTATCTCTGCTCCTTCCATCAAGTACTATTTTAAAGATAAAATTGGACAATTCATTTTCAAACCTGAATTCTCTTTAGCAAATGATAAGCAACAAGTTTTATCCACACAAATATTTAAGATTCTCAGCACCAAAAATATATATATATAGGTATAGTGTAGCTGCTAAAACTATTCAGTCTAGACAAAATCCTTGAGACATAGCCCAGTTCATAATCATATGAAGTTTCATCAAAATTTTGGATCCATTTTGAGAGTTACACAAAATTTAGGGTCCAAAGTATGGGACAATAAAGTATGCTCAATTTTTACACTGAGGGTTCACATTTCAAACACTGTGGTATTTTTGGGTACATGGTGGGAGAGTGAAGGGCTTCCCACGTGGTTCAGTGGTAAAAGAATCAGCCTGCCAATACAGGAGAGGAAGGTTAAATTTCTAGGTCAAGAAGATCCCCTGGAAGCGGAAATGGCAATCCACCCCAGTATTCTTGCCTGGGAAATCTGATGGACAGAGGAGACTGGAATCCACAATCCATGGGGTTGCAAAGCGCTGGACATGACTAAAGTGACTGATCACACGCACACAGGAGAGTGCAGAATTCAATAATCTTCAAATATTTATCAGCATGCTTATTTATTTTTCTCTCTTTCTTTCCCATCTCAGCAGAAAGAAGTTCCTTTCTTATACTTGACTTATTTCTCCATATGCTTATTCTTCTACCCAGTCCTCATAGCCAGGAGTCATATAACAGCTTTTCTTTTTTTTTTAATGAAAGTTAAAGTGAAAGTTGCTCAGTCATGTCTGACTCTTTGAGACCCCATGGACTATACAGTGCATGGAATTCTCCAGGCCAGAATACTGGAGCCCAGGAATACCAGGGTGGGTTGCCTATCCCTTCTCCAGGGGAATCTTCCCTACCCCGGAGTCGAATGGGGGTCTCCTGCATTGCAGGTGAATTCTATATGAACTGAGCTGTCTTTGACTGTGCTGGGGCTTTGTTGCTGTGTGGGCTTTTCTCCAGTTGCAGCAAGTGAGTGCTACTCTCTCGTTGTGATGCAGGTCTTCTCATTGCAGCGGCTTCTCTTGTGGAGAACTGGCTGTAGGGTACACGGGCTTCAGTATTTGCAGGATATGGCCTCAGAGCTGCAGTTCCTGGCCTCTAGAGCACAGGCTCAATTGCTGTGGTGCAAAGCACGTAGGATTTTCCTGGATAAGGGATCGAACCTGGTCTTCTGCACTGACAGGTGGATTCTTTACCATTGAAGCATCAGGAAGCACAAGAGCTGCTTTTGGGGGGCACAGAAAAAGCCCATATACCATTCTTTTCCTATCAACTTTCACTCCTATTCAAAGAAGGGTTTTGGAATGAGAGTGAGTAAAAGTATTATAAATTTAGATTACAATTTTAAATTTGTAGTATAAATAAGCAAAAAAAAAGAAGAAACTGTCAGCTTTATGAATTTTCTTTGAGGAGATACCCCACGTCCAAGGGCAGAGGAGTCCCAGCAAGATGGTAGGTGCTGGAGTGGAGGCTATGTGGCCCTGGAGCAACTTTAAAGTGGTATCCCACATCCAAGGACAAAGAAGAAGCCCCAGCAAGACGGTAGGAGTGGCAAACTTGTGTTTAGAATCAAACCCCATACCCACCAGAGATGCTCAGAGCGCTCAAACATAACTTGTGTGCACCAAGACCCAGAGTCCCTACAGAGATTGAGACAGAACTGTGTTTGAGTGTCTCCTGAGGAGGTATGGGTCAGCAATGGACTGCCACAGGGGCAGGGGCTCTGGGTGCAGTGGATCTGGGTATGGCATAAGCACTCTTGGAGGAGGTCACCATTAACCTCACCACAGAGCCGCCAGAACTTACACAGGACTGGGGAAACAGACTCTTGGAGGGCACAAACAGAACCTTGTGCATGCCAGGACCCAGGAGAAAAAAGCAGTGAGCCCACAAGAGACTGAACCAGACTTGCCCATGGGTGTCCAGGAGTCTCTGGTGGAGGTGTGGGTCAGCGGTGGCCTGCTGCAGGGTTGGGGGCGCTAAGTGTAGCAATGTGTGCATGGGACCTTTTGAAGGAGGTTGCAATTATCATCATTGTCTCTACCATAGTTTAGCCTCAGGTCAAATACAGGGAGGGAACACAGCCCCACCCATTTGTCAATTGGACAAAATTGGATTAAGATTTACTGAGCTTGGCCCCAATCATTAGAACAAGACTCAGTTTCCCCCTCAGTCAGTCTCTCTGATCAGGAAGCTTCCACAAGCCTCTTGTTATTCTCCATCAGAGAGCAGACAGAATGAAAACCACAATCACAGAAAACTAACCAATCTGATCACATGGACCACAGCCTCATCTAACTCAATGAAAATATGAGCCATGCCATGTAGGGTGACCCAAGATGGATGGGTCATGGTGGAGAGTTTTGACAAAATGCGGTCCACTGGAGAAAGGAATGGCAAACCAATTCAGTATTCTGGCCTTGAGAACCACATGAACAGTATGAAAAGGCAAAAATATAGGACACTGAAAGATGAACTCCCCAGGTTGGTAGGTGCCCAATACATTACTAGAGATAAGTGGAGAAATAACTCTAGAAAGAATGAAGAGATGGAGCCAAAGCAAAAACAATACCCAGTTGTGGATGTGATTGGTGATAGAAGTAAAGTCTGATGCTTTAAGAGCAATATTGCATAGGAACCTGGAATGTTAGGCCCATGAATCAAGGTAAATTGGAAGTGGTCAAACAGGAGATGACAAGAATGAACATCAACATTCTAGGCATCAGGGATCTAAGATGGACTGGAATGGGTGAATTTAACTCAGATAACCATTACATCTACTACTGTGGGCAAGAATCCCTTAGAAGAAATGGAGTAGCGATCATGGTCAACAAAAGAGTACAAAATGGAGTACTTGGATGCAATCTCAAAAATAACAGAATGATCTCTGTTCCTCTCGAAGGCAAACCATACAATATCACAGTAATGCAATACTAAAGAAGCTGAAGTTTAATGATTCTATGAAGATTTACAAGACCTTCTAGAACTAACACCCCAAAAAGGTGTCATTTTCATTATAGGGGACTGGAAAGCAAAAGTAGGAAGTCAAGAGATACCTGGAATAATAGGCAAATTTGGCCTTCAAGTACAGAATGAAGCAGGGCAAAGGAAAATAGTGTTTTGCTAAGAAAATGCACTGGTCATAGAAAACTCCCTCCTCCACCAACACAAGATAAGATTCTACACATGGACATCACCAGATGGTCAATACTGAAATCAGATTGATTATATTCTTTGGAGCCAAAGAAGGAGAAGCTCTATGCAGTCAGCCAAAAAAAGACCAGAAGCTGACTGTGGCTCAGATCATGAACTCCTTATTGCCAAATTAAGACTTAAATTGAAGAAAGCAGAGAAAACCACTAGACCATTTAGGTATGACCCTTACAATTATACAGTGGAGATGAGAAATAGATTCAAGGGATTAGATCTGATAGATAGAGTGCCTGAAGAACTACGGACATAGGTTCATGATATTGTACAGGAGACAGGGATCAAAACCACCCCCAAGAAAAAGAAATGCAAAAAGGCAAAATGTTTGTCTGAGGAGGTCTTACAAATAGCTGTGAAAAGGAGAGAAGCAAAAGGCAAAGGAGAAAAGGAAGGATATAAGCATCTGAATGGAGAGTTCCAAAGAATAGCAGGGAGAGATAAGAAAGCCTTCCTTAGTGATCAGTGCAAAGAAATAGAGAAAAGCAATAGAATGGGAAAGACTAGAGATTTCTTCAAGAAAATTAGAGATACCAAATGAACGTTTCATGTAAAGATTGGCACAATTAAGGGCAGTAATGGTAAGGACCTGACAGAAGCAGAAGATATTAAGAAGAGGTGACAAGAATACACAGAAGAGCTGTACAAGAAAGATCTTCACAACCCAGATAATCACGATGGTGTGATCACTCACCTAGAGCCAGCCATCCTGGATTGTGAAGTCAAGTGGGCCTCCATCACTACGAACAAAGCTAGTGGAATTGATGGAATTCCAGTTGAACTCTTTTAAATCCTAAAAAGATGATGCTGTGAAAGTGCTGCACTCAATATGCCAGTGATTTGGAAACCAGAGCAGTGGCCACAGGGCTGGAAAAGGTCAGTCTTCATTCCAATCCCAAAGAAAGGTAATGCCAAAGCATGCTCAAACTACTGCACAATTACACTCATTTCACATGGTAGTAAAGTAATGCTCAAAATTCTCCAAGCCAGGCTTCAACAGTATATGAACCATGAACTTCCAGATGTTCAAGATGGTTTTAGAAAAGGCAGAGGAACCAGAGACCAAATTGTGAACATCTGCTGGATCATCAAAAAGCAAGAGAGTTCCAGAGAAAGGTCTATTTCTGCTTTATTGACTATGCCAAAGCCTTTGACTGTGTGGATGACAACAAAATGTGCAAAATTCTTCAAGAGATGGGAATACTAGATCACCTGACCTGCCTTCTGAGAAATCTGTATTCAGGTCAAGAAGCAAAAGTTAGAACTGGACATGGAACAATATATTGGTTCCAAATTGGGAAAGGAGTATGTCAAGGCTGTATATTGTCACCCTGCTTATTTAACTTATATGCAGAGTACATCATTAGAAATGATGGACTGGATGAAGCACAAGCTGGAATCAAGATTCCCAGAAGAAATATCAATAACCTCAGATATGCAGATGACACCACCCTATGGCTTAAAATGAAGAAGGACTAAAGAACCTCTTGATGAAAGTGAAAAAGTTGGCTTAAAACTCAAACTTCAGAAAATGAAGATCATGGCATCCAGTCCCATCACTTCATTGTAAATAGATGGGGAAACAGTGGAAACATTGACAGACTTTATTTTTGTGGGGCTCCAAAATCACTGCAGATGGTGATTGCAGCCATGAAATTAAAAGATGCTCGCTGCTTAGAAAAAAAGGTATGACTAACCTAGACCACATTTTAAAAACAGAGACATTACTTTGCCAACAAACATTTGTCTAGTCAAAGCTATGGTTTTTCCAGTAGTCATGTATGCATGTGAGAGTTGAACTATAAATAAGCCTAACACCAAAGAATTGATGCTTTTGGAGAAGACTCGAGAGTCCCTTGAACTGCAAAGAGATCCAACCAGTCTATCCTAGGAAAATCAGGAAATCAGTCCTGAATATTCATTGGAAGGACTGATGCTGAAGCTGAAACTCCAATACTGTGGCCACCTGATGCGAAGACTGACTTATTTGAAAAGATCCTGATGCTGGGAAAGATTAAAGGAGAGGACAGAGGATCAGATGGTTGCATGGCATCACCTACTCAATGGATATGAATTTGAGTAAATTCCAGGAGTTGGTGATGGACAGGGTGGCCTGGCGTGCTTACAGTCCATGGGGTCTCAAAGAGTTGGACACGACTGAGTGACTGAACTGTACTTATGAATTTTTCAATAATAGTAGTAAATTATTTATTACCTATCTCACTGCTGATTATAACATGCCAGAATTGTATAATACTGCTCTACCCTATACACCCCACATGTACCAATCTATTTAAAATATAAAAATATCTACATAGGTGAATACACATTAAGTGCCTAATGATTTACATGTATGTCATTTATTTAATCTTCATAATAATCTAATGAAGCATGTTTATAATCTCCGATTATTAGATAAAGAAGCTGCAGCCCAGAGTGCTTATGGAGTCAACTCAAGGACACACTGCTTGAAAATGCTAGATCTGATCTGAAATCAAACTCAATCTGACTTCAAATGTATATCTTTATTCATCATGCTATGGTGCCTACGCTAAACAGAAAGAAAAGTATGATGCATTAATTCTTTAACTTATATATAGCTTGGTATAATTGATACATATATATATATAAAACAACATCTATATATAATCTATATATAGATGACATAATTGATTCTCCTTTGTATTATATGAAATATTGCATGATTTTCATGAGACATATTTAAATCCTCAGTAAGGATGTGGATTGCAGATAGCTTAACATGAAATGTCATCCATCTTTAAATTGAAAAAGAACAGCATTGTGCACAAATGCATCAGAATTGTAGCAAAATGGTTGACTGCCCTCATGCATGAAAGAAATTAAGTTGTCTGTAAACGTTGGCATATGTATCATTCCCACATGAATAATCTTAATTCTATATTCCACGAGCTTTCTGAGTTGGTGATGACAACACTGTATCTTCAGATACTCGTATGTGCCATATGATTTCTAAGACTAAGACCTACTTTCCATAGGTGAAAAACTCACCCAATTGGGGAAAAATGCAATAAAGAAAATGTACATTTAGAAAATTCACTGCGATAATGACTACAAACATTTCCTGAGGTGAGCAAACTGAGGAGAAATAGAATTTTGTGTACCTGCAAGAAATATTGAAATTGGCCCATAAGAAGAAACTGTGAGCCAGACAGCCTTCAGAGTCATCTTGATTGTGCATAAGAATGCACCATGTGACATGTCTAACCACGCTTAGATCCTGCACGGGCTGGCATTCTATCTCCAGGTTTTGTATTACCAAACAAACCTACAGTATTGTGACCTTGCAAAATCTCTTTGAGCCTCCCTGAGTTTTAAAGTCTTAAATCAAGATCCTGCCAGGATGAGGTGATTCTTGCAAGAGTGATAACCCACAGATAAGGCAAAATGAAATGCAGTTGGATTTTGAAATGACTTGAGCTAACTCTAGCAATGGAAATGTCAATCAAAGAGTCTCAAGCCAAGGCTAAATCCAAACTTGTGTTTGACTCCTAAAACTAGATACATTGGGTATTATTGCTTCTATTATGTTTATACATTTTTCAACTTCAAATGTAAAAATATAAAATCATAACTTGCAATGAAAAAATATCAGGAGGCTGAATTCCTCAGTAATTTAATTTGAAATAAGAAAAAGGAGTTTGGTTCTAAACCCAGAGAGATTTTGTACTATGTAAATCAAGTCTGGGCATTAAAGGCTCTAGTGATTCCTCTCTTGTTTTTCATTTTGTTTTGTTTTCTTGTGATACTCAATCTGGGTATTTTTGCATGGCCACTGAGGAAAAACAGCAAACACATTCTTCATAGAGCTTGAATTGAATATTAAAAGTTATTTTTGACCATTAGATTCTGACTGATTTTATACTGATAAAATTATCTAGAAAATACATTATATGTATTATTCCAACCAACAAATATAACTTTGGCCCTACTTTTTGTGTAAGAAATAAGGGATTTTCTGTTTTTATAATACTATACTGAAGTGAAATATTTTTTAACATGTGTCACAGTCTTGACAAGAAATCTTACACTATAAATAAGGTTCTCTAAATAAAATTTGAGGACTATGCAACTTTTGACTCTCCAGTTTTTATTTTCTAATCTGAAAACACGTGGTTCTACTTTTTAGCAAAATATTTATCAATCACCTCTTTAACAGAATCTGCTAATTATTCTCCATTATCAATTTTCTCCTTCCTTTTTACTGCAAACAGAATATCTTGAATTTTAAAGGGGTTCAATGAGATCCTGACATATTTCCTGGACTGTTGATGTTAGATGTGGCATTATAATCAAGTTCCAGGCTCTGAGATGTAAGCAGCAATGATGCAACTGCCTTGGTTATGGCCTTAATAGAGGAAAGAGGTTGCCTTCACATCTTCAATTTTCTCTTCCTGAAAGCTAAGACAGTGAAGTAAATGCTCACCAACCAATCTGAACTATGCAGACTAGAGAATATCATGAATCCACACTGCTGTTCTTGTTCAGTCACTGTCATATCTAACTCTATGTGACCCCATGGACTGCAGCATGCCAGGCTTCCCTGTCCTCACTGTCTCCTGGAATCTGTTCAATCTCATGTCCATTGAGTCAATGATGCCACCTAACTATCTCATTCTCTGTCGCCCCCTTCTTTTGCTTTCAATCTTTTCCAGAATATTTTCCCAAGAGTTGGCTCTTTGCATCATGTGGCCAAAGTATTGGGGCTTCAGCTTCAGCATCAGTTCTTCCAATGAATATTCAGTGTTGGTAGATTGACCGAGTTGATCTCCTTGCAGTCCAAGGGACTCAAGAGTCTTCTCCAGCATCAAAATTTGAAAACATCAATTATTCAGTGCTCAGCCTTCTTTATGGTCCAACTCTTACATTCGTACATGGTTATTGGGAAAACCATAGCTTTGACTATATGGACCTTTGTCAGCAAATTGATGTCTCTGTTTTTTAATATGCTATCTAAGTTTGTCATAGCTTTCCTTCTAAGGAGCAAGTGTCTTTTAATTGCATGGCTCCAATCACCATTTACAGTGATTTTGGAGCCCGAGAAAATTAAGTCTATCACTGCTTCCACTTTCCCTGCTTCTATTTGCCATGAAGTGATGAGACCGATGCCACGATCTTATTTTTTTTGATTGTTCACTTTAAAACCAGCTTTTCCCACTCTTCTCTTTCACCCTCATCAAGAGACTGTTTAGTTCCTCTTCACTTTCTGGCATGATGAGTCCATAGAGAATGGCATGTATGGAATAGTCCCAGAACTCCTTATGGAGCAGAGTCATTCACTTGCCTCCAACCACCTGTCAATCTCAGAAGCATTAAGTGACAGAGATACCTGGAGCAATACATATGTTCCAGGTACCAAAGACACACATATATATATACACACACACACATACACACACATATATATACATATATATATGCATGTATGTATGTATATACATATATATGTATATATACATATATACATAGGTATATATATATTGCTCCAGGTATCTATGTTCCAGGTACCAAAACCAAGTAGAACTATTTTAAAATGTGCATTTCTGTGGCACTTAGTACACTCACACTGTTATGTAACCACCACCTCTATCTAGTTCCAAAACATTTTCATCATTCCAAAATAAAACTCCATAGTAATTAAGCAGTCACTCCTCATTCCCACTTTCCACTGTCCCTTTGTAACAACTGATCTGCTACTTTGCTTGTCTATTTTGCATATTTCATATAAATGGAATCATAGAGCATGCACTTGTTTCTGCTGGACATCTTTCATGCAGTATAATATTTTTGAGGTTCATCCACATGATGTCATGTATCAACGCTTCATTCCTTTCTTGACTCTGTATTTCAGTGTACATGTCTGTGTGCTACACCTTGCTTATCCATCCATTTGGTGATGGAGATTTGAGTTGTCTTCAACTTTCTGCTATTATTTATTAATAGTACTGCTATGAATACTCTTTTACAAGTGTTTGTTTGCATACTTAGCTTGAATTCTTTCAGGTATATACATGGGAGTAGAATTGCTGGGTCATGTGGTAATATTATGCTTAATTTTGGAGAAGGTTCCAACTCTTTTCTACAACATTTTTATTTTCAGACTATGGCTTAACCCTAGTACCCTGATCTTTATGTTTACCCAGTGGTATGCGCTGCTGTTGTAAACAAGGAACTTTCTCTTGGAGGATATAGAGAGGAAGAGCCATTTCAGAAACACAACCAATATTTTTAATACAATAATCGAAAAGGACTAGATCTGGAAACCTCTGAAAATGAGATTTTAAAATATAACAGGATAATTAAAAGAAAGTGTTAGCAATGATTTTCATGGTATTTTCTTCTACTTGTGGAGGCCAAAGATAAGAGACATCAGTATAAATCTTCCCTAAGGTAGCATGCTACTTTATCACTTACAGAAAATCCACTGAATGTTATGGACCATAATGGGTGCAGAATGAATGCAGGGGTTAGTTGCATATGGATTTTTACTTTCAGAAACTTAGAACACAAGAGTAATCTAAATATGTATTGTATTTTGCTGATACTTTATCCCAAAGGAGTTGCAGACAAAGCCTATACTGAGTAGTAAGATCAGATAAGCACTTTCCTTTGAGAGAGGATCAGAAATGGCAGATTGGGTGTATTTTGTTTTGGACGTTTTAATTTGTGATTTATATTATGCTTTTTGCAAGTTAGAGATATCAAGAAGGCATGTAGATTTTTCTAGCCTGAGTCAAATGGCCGTTGGAGAAGTCTGAGCTGGAATCACAAATATACAGTAAACACATAAAGATGCTATTTAAAGTCAACAAGTTGTATGACATTACCTAAGATGATGCTGTGTATGGAGAAGAAAATCTAGGACTGACTCCTGAAGAAATCAAAGATTTATTTGTTGAGAAAGAAGAGTAAGAAGTGACTAAGATGGAAGTGTCACCAAACACAGTGGAACCCAAGGAAATTGTGATCCCTTGGAAGCCAAGAAAGCAAAGTGTTTTAAAGAGAAGACAGTGATTAAAAGTATTCAGTGTTACTGAGATATTAAGTAATATATGGATCACAAATGGCTTTTGGATTTGGCAACATGGAGACTGCGGGTAATCACAACAAAAACAGTTCTAGTGTCGTGATAATCATGGACAATAGGAAAGACATCTAAAGGTGAAAGGAAATGAAGAGAATCATTATCGATTACTCTTTCAAGAAATTTTCCTGTGAATGGAGGATAAAGATGTGGGAAGGTCTTAAAGTGGCTTGAGATCAGTGAATAACCAACAAGAGTTAACATTTCTAGAGTATAACCTGGTGTTGGAATTGTTCAAACTGTTTCATATATTAACTCATTTCATCTTATATCAACTCAGATAGGTAGATATTGTTCATATTTTGTGAACAAGGAAACAGGCCTTGAGCCTCCAAAAATTTTGTCCAAGAGCATGAACTAATAAGTGGCAGAGCTGAAATTCAAATCCAACCAGTTTATTATCCTAGAGTCCATAATCTTTTCTAATTTTATTGGTTTTGACAATTAGATATCTTTAATACACATTTTTATTCCATTGCCTTTTACTTAACAAGGACTCAGTTCTTTGATAGTTTGGTAATCAAAATGCCCTTTGACTATAGATCTCCCCTTCAGATCTACAGTTCTTGGTCCTGGCTGATTGTTTTGTTTTGTTTTTGAGGGGGATCAATTTTATAGTTTTTATTTAAGCTGTATGAGTTGGGATTATTCTATAATTTTTAGAGAAAAATTGACACTCCAAATAGCCTTGGCCTCTTACTCATTTGTCAGTTGGAGGTTGTGATGCAATTTCTCTTCCAATAACCAGCAAGAAGAAAGGAGATAGTAAAGTCAATTGTTGAAGAATCTTCAAACAGAAAGGAGATTCCGGCTCTGGGTACTCTCAAAAGCATGTTTACAAGCATGCAGGGAACCTAAGGGAAACCAGCCACACTTTTTCATCAGTAAGACTAATGATGACAGCCCCTCTACCCTGTGAATCTAAGCTTCTCTATACATGATTAGGGTCAGGCTCTTCTGTACATCTTTCCCAGATTCATGATATTTTGTTAATTAGGTTATGAGAAACCTACTGTGGCAAATGGAGAACAAGAGGGTGTTGGATGGTGTATTTATTACTTTTCCACTAGAGCAGATGCCTTTGCAATTAGTTCACAATTGGTGGAGGCTTTCCCCTAAGTAGACAGAAATAATCACATGGTCTTTCCTCTCTATATATTTATTTATTAAAAGTTTCTTATGCCTAAATGTTGTGATATGTGCTGAGAGGAAAGAATGTGGACTGGGGCTTGTGGCTTGGTTGGTAGAAGAGAGAAAACACGTAAATATGGGGGTAAGAAGGAGCCCTTTTGGGTGGAAATGTCTCAAAGAGCTTCATGGAGAAAAGTCACCTGAATTAATACTTTACAGAGATCACTTCATATCAATAGTTGGAAAAACAAGGGAAACAGTGATGTACTTTATTTTCTTGGCCTCCAATATCACTGCAGACAGTGACTGCAGCCATGGAAAAGTTCTTTCTTCTTGGAAGAAAAGCTGTGAAAAACCTAGACAGCATATTAAAAAGCAAAGACATCACTTTGCTGACAAAGGTCCGTATAGTCAAAGCTATAGCTTTTCCAGTAGTCATGTGTGGTTGTGACAGTTGGACCATAAAGAACCCTGAGAGCTGAAAAACTGATGCTTTCAAATTGTGGTGCTGGAGAAGACTCTTGAGAGTCCTTTGGACATCAAGGAGATCAAACCAATCAATCCTAAAGGAGATCAACCCTGAATGTTAATTGGAAGGACCGATGCTAAAGTTGAAGCTCCAATACTTTGGCCACCTGATATGAGGAACCAACTCATTTGAAAAAAACCCTGATGCTGGGAAAGATTGAAGGCAGGAGGAAAAGGGGGAGACAGAGGTTGAGATGGCTGGATGGCATCACAGACTCAGTGGACATGAGTTTGAGCAAACTCTGGGAGACAGTGAAAGACAGGGAAGCCTGGCATGCTTCAGTTCATGGGGTCGCAGAGTCAGACACGATTGAATAACTGAACAACAAAAGGGAATCCATAGTGGGGCTCAAATAAGATTAAAAAAGAATAGCTGATCTAGAATGCTTTTAAATCTTATGTTAAAGTAGTCCTCACTGTTGATTTGACCTGAATACAAAAATATATTTTTTTCCTTCGGGTCAAAAGTAAGTATAAATATATCCTATTAGAATTTATCCTGACAAATACCATGTCTGCCTGTATTTATATGTGTGAAAGGTAGACAACTTATTCATCTTTACTGACTTAGTTCTACTACTTATCAGCTGTGTGGCCTCAGGCAAGTTACTTAAACTCTCACCAGCTCTGGTGTCTCGGAGGGTAAAGCTTCTGCCTGCAATGTGGAAACCCAGGTTCAATCCCTGGGTCAGGAAGATCCCATGGAGAAGAAAATGGCAACTCACTCCAGTACTCTAGTCTGGAAAATTCAATGGATGGAGGAGCCTGGTAAGCTACAGTCCATACGATTGCAAAGAGTTGCCTTAATTCCTTATCTAGAAATGAGAATAGAAATGAATATCTATTTATTGAATACAAAGTTGAGTTAAACATTCTCTACTTGTATTGGATAAACTAAATATTGCATTTGATATTTCTTAAAACCACTACATATAAGAAACACACACACACACAGACCTCACATTTCTTTGACATTCTCAGACTTAGCAGATGTAGGGTATTCTCACCAATTCCAAGTCTCTCCTTCTTTACAGCATGCACTAACAGGCATTGAAACATGTGTATTAACATATGTGAAATGAATCACCAGTCCACGTTTGATGCATGATACAGGATGATCAGGGCTGGTGTTCTGGGATGAACCAGAGGGATGGGATGGGGAGGGAGGAGGGAGGGAGGTTCAAGATGGGAACACATGTACACCCGGGGCAGATTCATGTCAATGTAAGGCAAAACCAATACAATAATGTAAAGTAATTAGCCTCCAATTAAAATAAAATAAAAACAAACAAACAAAAACCAGCAGTTGTCCTAAAATATTATTAACATCTTGATTTTTCTCCACACAAGAACTAATAATAGTTTTTCTACTATTTACATCAAATCCCACTTATTCTACATATATTCTAACTCTCCTAAATTTGAGGATTACTCTGTTTCCGTATCTTAAACTTTCTTTGATCTACTTTGATGTCCCCAATTTGCTACAAATAAAACATTCTTGTTATACCAAAAATTTACCTCAAATCTTTTCTCAATTATTTTCAAGAAACACGTCGTGTTTAAATCCTGTATCCTGCAAGATAAAGTTCAAATTTCATATGTATTATTGCAGTAAATATGTTGGATTGAACCCACATTTCCTGTATCATAGTGATTAAAAAATTCTGTCTTCAAAGTTTCTTAGGGCTAGGCTTCTGAATGGAAATTAAGTTGCACCAGTTAGAAGCACTTGCATTGCATTTGGAAAGGTGACATGGCAGTGCTGGGAAGATAGATTGGACTGTGGAGAGAGTGACAGGTGAGGAAGTGAACGCGACCATTATTGATTATTCATGTTTCTGTTGCACTGGTGTGTTTTCTGCTGTCATGAATGGAAGTAAAGATAATTAGGTTTTCTGTAGCGGTGTCACAATTTCACAAGTGTTGAAAGGCCATTACAATGACTATATCAAGCTTTCTGATTTTTGTATTGAATCTTTGTTGATATTGTAAAATAATAATAAACAGACACTTCAATTAAATAGAGTAGAGAGATCGGAAAGGGGAGTAATCACACACTGAAAGAGTCCAACAGGAAAGATAAAGACTACTTCTCTTTCCTGGCAAGGACTCAGCAAATGAAAAATCAGAGACTGTGTGTTTACTACAGCCCTCTCAAGTTCCAACTCCTCTCTGTAAAAGTTGTTCCCCTTCCCTTGCCTCATGGGACTTGGCACAGTCCTCATCACCCTTGCAGATTCTGAATTGCTCTTCTCTCCTGATCCTGAATAATACCATCTTTGCAAGGGAAATACTGGCAATCTATTTACTCTAGGTCAACAAAATCTTTTTGGGAGTCATTCCTGGAAACAGCCTAGAACCCATTCCATTCAATTTTGTAAGCTTTTAATCTACTTATAGTTGCAAAAATATTTGTTGTTTTTATTTTTGTTTTCTTCCCACCACAGATTCTGTATCCTGCCAAATAGAAAAGACCCTTTACAGACTGTTCCCAATCTCACTTGCCTGCCAAATTATCTACAATTGTTGTATCTTTCTTTATTTTTCTTAAACTGTATATGCGCTAAACTACTGTATGTGTATATACATGCACATGCGCATATGTGCTCAGTTGTCGAGTCCTGTCCAACCCTTTGTGACACCATAGACTGTAGCCCACCAGGTTCCTCTGCCCATGGAATTTTCCAGGCAAGAATACTGGAGTGGGTTGCCATTTCCTAAAACGGTGGATCTTCCCAACCCAGGAATTGAACCTGTGTCTCTTGTGTCTTTTACATTGGCAGGTGGATTCTTCACCACTGCGCCACCTGAATCTAAACCACTATCATTTCTCAAACATTCAAAGACATGTGAAGGTACTCTATCCCCTCAGAAGGACATTTACTTAGTCTCTGAGAGGCAAGAAAGTTGGAAGAAGGTCCCAGTTATTTGCGCATTACATGGTAAGTTTTATATCTGGACAGTTTAAGCTAATTTTAGTGTTTTAAAAGGTCTATTTCACATCACAGATTCTTTTGAAATCTTTGTCGTTGATTCTAGCCACAATAATGTTATATCTTTTGTAATGACTCAAACTGAAAGGGGGCCAAATTTTAAAGTTGAAAGGAAACTAAGATATCCTTGCTAAGTCACTTCAGTCGTGTCCGACTCTGTGTGACCCCATAGACGGAAGCCCACCAGGCTCCCCCGTCCCTGGGATTCTCCAGGCAAGAACACTGGAGTGGGTTGCCATTTCCTTCTCCAATGTGTGAAAGTGAAAAGTGAAAGTGAAGTCGCTCAGTCGTGTCCGACCTTTAGCGACCCCACGGACTGCAGCCTACCAGGCTCCTCCATCCATGGGATTTTCTAGGCAAGAGTACTGGAGTGGCTTGCCATTGCCTTCTCCGAAGATATCCTTAGATCCACATTATTTATGTGCAGGGACCTTTTAAAGTCATATAGGTTGACAGCAGATCTTAAGTTTTATTTTTCCCAAGGTAATTCCCCAAATGCTGCCTCATATTCAGTGTATTAAATTCTGATTCATTATTTCATGCAAATTATGTTAATATTAGCTAATAGTAGATACTAGAACCCTGTTTTATATAGTCTCTATTAACTTATAGAATTTGTTGGTAAACCAGTTTTTAATCACTTCAAACACAGTAACCATTTTACTTAATCATTTATTTTTCAACAGAATTGTGTGCTAACTCACTTCAGTCATGTGCAACTCTTTGCAACCCTATGACATGAGGATTGAAGAACCCACCAGGTTCCTCTGTCCATGGGGTTCTTCAGGCAAGAATACTGGAGTGGGTTGCCATCCAATACACATAGAGATCCTCCAGGGTATCTTCCCGACTGAGGGACTGAACCCATGTCTCTTATATCTCCAGCACTGAGGAAATTTCTTTACACTAGAACTACCTGGGAAGCCCCAAATGAGCACCTACAAATCTCCAGGCAGACACTATGTGCCAGAGAATATCATACCAGCTGAACAGACTCCCTACCCTCAGGAAGCTTAATTATAGTAGTGGAAAGTTGATATACAGGTCAAATAATGTCAGATTTGATAAGTGCTGTCACACTGACAATAACAGAAGTGCTTTAGGCAGGATAGTTCAGTTCAGTTCAGTGGCTCAGTCGTGTCCAACTCTTTGTGACCCCATGAACCACAGCACACCAGGCCTCCCTGTCCATTACCAACTCCTGGAGTCCACACAAACCCATGTCCTTTGAGTTGGTGTTGCCATCTAACCATCTCATCCTCTGTCCTTCCCTTCTCCTCCCACCTTCAATCTTTCCCAGCATTAGGGTCTTTTCAAATGAGTCAACTCTTCACATCAGGTGGCCAAAGTATTGGAGTTTCAGCTTCAGCATCAGTCCTTCCAATGAATATTCAGGACTGATCTCCTTAGGATGGACTGGTTGGATCTCCTTGCGGTCCAAGGGACTCTCAAGAGTCTTTTCCAACACCACAGTTCAAAAGCATCAATTCTTTAGCACTCAGCTTTCTTTGTAGTCCAACTCTCACATCCATACATGACCACTGGAAAAACCATAGCCTTGAATAGACAGACATTTGTTGGCAGAGTAATGTCTCTGCTTTTTAATATACTGTCTAGGTTGGTCATAACTTTTCTCCCAAGGAGTAAGTGTCTTAATTTCATGGCTGTGGTCACCATCTGCAGTGATTTTGGAGCCCTCAAAAATAAAGTGTGACACTGTTTACACTGTTTCTCCACCTATTTGCCATGAAGTGATGGGACCGGATGCCATGATCTTAGTTTTCTGAATGTTGAGCTTTAAGCCAACTTTTTCACTCTCTTTTTTCACTTCTATCAAGAGGCTCTTTAGTTCTTCTTCACTTTCTGCCATAAGCGTGGTGTCATCTGCATGTCTGAGGTTATTGATATTTCTTCTGGCAATCTTGATTCCAGCTTGTGCTTCTTCCAGCCCAATGTTTCTCATGATGTACTCTGCATATAAATTAAATAAGTAGGGTGACAATATACAGCCTTGACATACTCCTTTTCCTATTTGGAACCAGTCTGTTGTTCCATGTCCAGTTCTAACTGTTGCTTCCTGACCTGCATACAGGTTTCTCAAGAGGCAGGCCAGGTGGTCTGGTTTTCCCAGGCAGGATAGTTAAGGAGAGCTAAACTTGTGATGGACAAGGGAGATGAGATCCAAAGTCTGGTGGAAATGTGACCTTTCATGGAGGAAAAGACACTTTATTTTAACTATAGTGAGAACAAAAAAGAAAGAATTAAATATAGGTGGATTTACTGCATTGATTACAGAAAAGTAAAAAATTCCAAATTAATGGCTGTCATAGCCAATGGAGAATTAAAGATCAATGAATATATCGAATAGTGTGTGAGGTCAGAAAACAAAGATCTTTCTGTAGCCTTTGCCAGATATCTATACAGTTTCTTTTATGCAAATGCCTCACTTACATCCTGTGTATCAAAATCTCACATCTAAATTTTCATCCTATTTAATTCTGAGCACATTTTGGCAAACAATAAAGAAAATACAATCACAAGAGCTGCTAATAACATTCTTGCTACTCAGATTTAACAAGCACTTAACTAGTTTTTATTGTGCTCTGAAGAGAGATGGGTGGTTTTTGATGGATGTTTATACCTATACAAATAACTCGATTGTGACTGTCCAAAACTGAAAGCTTTTTCAAGGCTTTGTACATTCATACAAAAGCACAGCTTTTGTTTGCTGTGAGTTAATAGTTTTAGCAAACATGTAGCCAAGATGGATTTTGAATGGAAGGTGACCCTTGAAGCTAAGTCACCTTGCTAGGCGTATCAGAAGGGAAATAACTAATTATGTGTGGGCACTACATGACAACTGTTGTTATTTTGTGTACTGTAGATACAATGCACCAGGGACACAATACCCCATGATTGAAGTTTGGATAAAGATAACCACTTCCCTTTTCCAGTTACCTCCAAAGATATTTTTATAGCATGTTTTTCTGCATGTGCCCAGATACTTGCCTAACAGCAGCTACTGATATGTAGTAAGAAATTAGCTCTCATAATAATGGTCATAAAATAGAAAGAAAAGACATTGTCTAAGAACAATTAAAGATCCATGAAATGTTCTATGAAAATGCAGAAAAATGAGTGGCTCTTCTATCTACCTTACATTATACGATCCCTGTTCTGTTCTGTATGCTGTTAAACTTATAAGCTAGTTAATTCTGATAGTTGGCTTTCAGTTCAGTTGAGTTCAGTCACTCAGCTGTGTCCAACTCTTTTTGACCCCATGGACTGTAGCATGCCAGGCCTCACTGTCCATCAGCAACTCCCGGAGTCCACCTGAACTCATGTCCATTGAGTCGGTGATGCCATCCAACCATCTCATCCTCTGTTGTCCCCCTCTCCTGCTGCCTTCTATCTTTCCCAGCATCAGGGTCTTTTCAAATGAGTCAGCTCTTTGCATCAGGTGGCCACAGTACTGGAATTTCAGCTTCAACATCAGTCCTTCCAATGAACACCCAGGACTGATCTCCTTTAGGATGGATTGGTTGGATCTCCTTGTAGTCCCAGGGGCTCTCAAGAGTCTTCTCCAACATCACAGTTTAAAAGCATCAGTTATTTGGTGCTCAGCCTTCTTTACAGTCCAACTCTCACATCCAATACATGACAATTGGAAAAACTATAGCCTTGACTAGATGGATTTTGTTGATGAAGTAATGTCTCTGCTTTTTAATATGCTGTCTAGATTGGTCATAACTTTCCTTCCAAGGAGCAAGTGTCTTTTAATTTCATGGCTGCAATCACCATCTGCAGTGGTTTTGGAGCCCCCCCAAAATAAAATCTGCCACTGTTTCCATATCTGTGGTCATTATTTACATTTAAACTAAAGAAGAGAAAAAAAACGCATAAAATACTACACTTTTTCAGAGTGGTGATATTGTCCAATGCCTTATTGAAATTGGACTTTTTATTAACATGAGATGTGCAAGATGAGTTTTTAATATATTGCTCTCTGGAATTTCCCCCACCCTCCCCTTTTATTTAGAAAATAAATGTTTTATAATTAAAAATATATACATATAGTCTTCCTTGGTGGCTCAGACAGTAAAAAATCCACCTGCAATGCGGGAGACCTGGGTTCGATCCCCAGGTTGGAAAGATCCCCTGGAGAAGGGCATGGCAACCCACTCCAGTATTCTTGTCTGGAGAATCCCCATGGACAGAGAAGCCTGGTGGGCTACAGTCCAAGGAGTCACAAAGAGTCGGACACAACTGAGCAACTAAGCACACAAATCAGTTTATATTAAAATTACATGTAGTAACCAGTTTAAAAACTATATATAGTAATCAGTTCATGTGATCATTAATTATAATTTTATTCAGTCTACTAACTGCTTTCATAACCCCATTTTAAAATAGAAAAAATCAGCGATGATTAGAAACTGAACAAGATCACTCAACTGAAAGTGTTCTTAAGTACAGATTGCTTAAATCCTGCTTATATGTTTGGCTCATGTTGTTTTTCTCCTTTTATAACTCATATAAAATGAGATAATTCAAATTTTATCATTTTTATATGAGATATTTCATTTACAAAGATCCTATAAAATATTGATTTTGAAAATTTTTGCATAGGCTAGTTTCTATGTACAATTAAAAAGAAAAATGAAACTTATTACTAGGAAATGAGGAAAATTTTACCAGTCAGTTTTTGCTGTTGCATATTTGTTTACTGCCAGATAAGAAGGCAGTAAATATAAATGATGGTAGCGTTACACTACATTTGATAAGATTATAAAACATGCCACACTGTAGGAGCGTGTTAAATAATCATGGTGAAATTTTGCATACATTGTCAGAATATTATTCCCTCCTTTGCATATTTTTTCTTGATTGCTAATTCTTGTTGTTCTTATATGTTACATTGTAGTAATTTATGTACAAAGATTACTCAGTAGATTTTAAATTGCTTTGGGACCTAGACAGCAAGAGTCAAGCCAATCTAAATTCTAAATCAAATGGCTAAAATGAACTAGAGTTTGATGTGCTGCAACTGGCTTACAGTTTTTGCTCTTTTGGAGATCTAAGTAAGAGTCACGACACCCATACAATGTATCCGTATCCGTTTGGTCATTCAGCAAATATTTATTGAGTTCTTATTACATGCTAGGGACTGTGCTAGGTTCTTCACATAGGAAAATGAACAAAAGAGAAATGACCTCTGCCCCATGAACTTCAGAGGGATACTCAGCTAATCAACAATACACCTCCAAATAGTGCCTTGCAGATAGAAGAAATTCTGATTCACAAATCAATATAACACAGTTTTATGTGCAAGTGTTTGGTCTAAGGATGCAGTCTGGAATTTCGCCAAGTGCATGTCATCTACTCTGTGCTATGAACACAACCTTTAACTCTCCTAGCCATATTTGAGTTTCTCATTTTGTGGCACATGAGAAAATCTGATATTTGGAGATAAACGTTTATAGAAACTCAAGCAAACACAAAATCTGTTAGAGATATTTTCCCTAAATCTAGGCCAAATTTAGACATTTAAAAATAAGGTCAATGAGATAAAAAGATTAATATTTTGAGTCAAGCAAAACTGCTGATGGAGATTTCTCAAAACTGAGGGCAATGTATCTTGCATAAAATTTCAAGTTGTTGTTCAGTCACTCAGTTGTGTCTTACTCTTTGTGACCCTGTGGACTGCAGCACGCCAGGTTTCCCTGTCCTTCACCATCTCCAGAGCCTGCTCAAACTCATGTCCATTGAGTCGGTGATGCCATCCAGCAATCTCATCCTCTGTCGTCCTCTTCTTCTCCTGCCCTCGATCTTTCCCAGCATCAGGGTCTTTTCAAATGAGTCAGCTCTTCACATCAGGTGGCCAAAGTATTGGAGCTTCAGCATCAGTCCTTCCAATGACTATTCAGGATTGATTTCTTTTAGGATTGACTGGTTTGCACTCCTTGCAATTTTTTAATTTAAAGTTTTAATTTATTAATAAATTTATATTTTATTATTTTTCCTTAATCTCATCTGTTTCTTCTCTGAAAATGTGTGATGATTAATTCTACATGTCAATTTTACTAAGTCATGAAGTTTGAGCAAACATTATTTGGATGAAGATTATTCTAATGGGCTGTGGGGATGTTTCTGGTTGAGATTAACACTTGAATTAGTAGACTGAGTAAAGCAGATTGCTCTCACTAATGGGAGTGGTTCTGATCCAATCAACTGAAGACCTGAATAAAACAAAAAGTCTGAGTAAGAGGGAACTCTGCTTGACAAGGAAGATCAGTCTTTTCTGGTCTTAGGCCTTGGACTGGAACTGAAACATTAGCTTTCCTTAGGTTTTGAGACTTTGGCTTTGGGACTGGAACTTATACCATTGATTCTCCAGATGTGCACTAAACTAGTTTCAAAGAATTAGGCTACCCAACAGTACTAATTGGGAAGAATGTCATTTGCAAAAGAGAGAAGTACAATAGAATGGGATATTGCAGCTGAAAAGTGTTAGAAGTCTGACTGCTCAGGAAGGCAAACAAAGAATGAAGAGCCTTTGGAGTCCATATGGCTAGCCAATTTGCAAAACTCATTTGTTCATGGAAATATTAAAAAAAAAATTAACATATTGGTGGAAAACCAACATATGGGATAATACGTATGTTTAGATTACAGAAGACAGCAAATAAAAATGGTCTTTAGGACTAATTAGTTAGTCTGAGAAATAATAAATATCTGAGTCATATGCTTTTATATACAATAAAACCCAATTATCAAAAATATTTTTGAAATATTAAGATAAGCAATATAACCAAATAGGCAGTGAAATATAAGACAATTAATGAGATGTTGCTGCCTCTGCCATCAGTGCACAGATTTTGTGAAGATTTTGCATAGATTTTGTAACTCTATGCAATATCCTGATGTTTTCTATCCTGGAAATTCATTTCCTAAGATCAATTGCAGCATAATAATAATTTTCTAGCACATATACTTTATATATCGGAGGCAAAAATATTATTAACACCAATCTTTTTCATAGAACATATATTATTATTTCACAAAGCAGGTTATCCCTGGGAGATGCTTCCATGGGCAATGGGAGACTTTAGTTAGAGGGAGTAATAATATCGAGGTTTTATTTCAAAGAGTTCAGGGCAGCAACTGTGTCTATAAAGGAAAGAGGCAGATGACATCCTTGGGAAATTAGAAAATAGTTGGTTGTGGAAAGAAGGCAAAGAAATAGATTAGAATGATAATAGCAACTTAGAGTAAATCTGATTTAATAACCAGTTGTATCTGGTAGTAGGGGAAAGAAAAGAACCAATAAAATTTACCACCAGGTTTCTAAAAGACCGTATTGTGTTGTACTGTTTTTTTGTTGATTGTAATGTTTTCAGTTTGAGAAGAATGAGTATGGAAAGGAAGAAGATAAATATAGTTAATATATGATTACTTAGAGTCAGAGAAGCTTATGACTTCTTCTTCTTTCCAGAAGCTGAGAAATAGTAAATGCTCAATCAGTGCTCAATGAATGTATGAATATTTTGTTTAGTACCAGAGAAGGAACTGAGTCAGAGCTACAGGTTTTGCAATTATGGACATTCAGATGGTAGCTTAAGTCATGATGATAAGTGAGTGAGAATATGAAAAAGTGGTATATACCTTGTATTTACCTTGTATATACCTTATATTTACCTTGTATATACCTTATATTTAACTTGTATATACCTTATATTTACCTTGTATTTACCTTGTATTTATATACCTTGTGCAGATGCAATTATAGTGAGAGCTTAAACAGAAGAGTGTCGGTGGAGTGATAGACAACAGATTGCAGTGAATGAAGAGGAAGTAGAAATGAGGAGGCAATGACAAGATCATTGACCTGCTTTTCTCAAAATATACTGCAAAGTTCTCACCCTGCAAGATCATGGTTTGATGGGTCTGGAAGAGCAGTGGGCTTCACTCACAGTGTCACCTGTCCTGGTGTTTTTATCAGTAGTGGTATGAGTGTTCTTAGCTAAAACTCTAAAGTTTATAAATGACTTAACTTTTGTTTATTAAAATAAATATTTAAAAATTATCTCTGTAATATCTTTTTCATGCTCTTCCATTCCAAAATGCCCTTATGAATAAGAGAGAGCCCACACAATAGGAATTAATTAATGGACTTGTACAGTGTCTGCAAAAATCAGCTGCTCTATGAGACCTAGTCAATGGAAGTTTAAGAACTGTAAGGTATGGATAGGGGGATAGGTAGAGGAATAATCCATGTGAGGTAGACATTCCTTTCCAGTAATAAGGGAAAGAAGTAGGTGAGAATGGACATTTATGTTGATAAGTGAACAGTTCAATAAACAAATTATTTAGTATATAAAATCCATTTTATATACCTAAGTGAATAATACCTGTGCTGTGCTCAGTCAGTCAGTCACTGCCAACTCTTTGTGACCCCATGGACTGTAGCCCACCAGGCTCCTTTGTCCATGGGGATTCTCCAGGCGAGAATACTGGAGTGGGTGGCCATGCCCTCCTCCAGGAGAGCTTCCCAACCCAGGGATGGAACCCAGGTCTCCTGCAATGCAGGTGGATTCTTTACCATCTGAGCTACTAGGAAAACCCATAAAATCTGTAAAAATTGCTAAATATAATATATTTACTAAGGAGTTTGTGTATAATAAACATGAATAATTTTTATTTTTAATTTAAAGGGAAAACTACTAATTTTATTTAAAAATTTGAATAGTTTCCCATTATCACTTACTGCTAAAAATGAAAAAGGGGTTTCTTTAATAAGTTATATACAGTCATGATCCACTTGTAAGAGTCTGCACCATTTCTAATTGTGAGAGATTTTTACAACAGATACTTTTAAATCAATTAGAAGAAAGCTTTCCTCTTACTGGGAAACACAGGGGCTTGAGGACATGCCACTTGTGAAGCAAAATCACTGGGAAAGCAACATCAAAATGCTATTAACAAATCTTTGGATTCCTTAGGTGGGGCACAGGGAACCTGTGCAGAAGAGTGAGATGGAGTGGAAATTTACAGAACCCTGTCTTATATGAGCTTTGCATACTATAGGAAGAATTTTTAAGGGAAAGGAAATGAAAGAAGGAAAAAAGAAGGATAAGAAAGAAATGATGGGGCTAAGAACACATTACCCCAAAATATAATACCTCCACATACTGAATATTTTCAGCTAATAGAATTTTAGAGGTGGTGGTACAGGAAGGACTCTCTGACCTCCACTGTCTCCTCTGAAGCAGATCATAAGATCCTCCTTAAAGAGGCTTCCATGCACCCAGAAGAAAGGAGCATCTTTATTTTCAAAGATGGAGGGATGCTGAGAAGAATCAGAATGAATAGGCCTTGCTGAATCCCCACAGTTTACTACCCTTAGTCCTATCATGTTTTTCTATGACTTTCTCAGTTCAGTTCAGTTCAGTTGCTCAGTTGTGTCCGACATTTTGCGACCCCATGAAGTGCAGCACGCCAGGCTTCCCTGTCCATCACTAACTCCCGGAGCTTGCTCAAACTCATGTCCATCGAGTCAGTGATGCCATCCAACCATCTTATCCTCTGTTGTCCCCTCCTCCTCTGGCCTTCAGTCTTTTCCAGAATCAGGGTCTTTTCCAGTGAGCTAGTACTTTATATCAGGTGGCCAAAGGATTGGAGTTTCAGTTTCAGCATCAGTCCTTCCAATGAATATCCAGGACTGATTTCCTTTAGGATTGATTAGTTTAATATCCTTGTGGTCCAGGGAACTTTCAAGAGTCTTTTCCAACACCACAGTTCAAAAGCATCAATTCTTCGGTGCTCAGCTTTCTTCATGACTTTTTACTCTTCATCAAACTCAACATAAAATCCATCATTTAATCACTTCTCTGAATCTTAATTTCCTTACGAAGGCTCTTGTGACATGTAAAATTTAAATAAATTTGTATATTTTTCTCCTGTTATTCAGCCTATCAGTGTAATTCACAGGACCTGAATCAGGGAACCTGGGAGGGTAGAGAGAAACAAATTTTTCCCTCCCCTACACAAAGAAAACAGGGATTAAAAAAAAAAATTAAGGAACTGGAAATGAAGGGAACCATAATATACTCCTTTGGCATACAGATTAGTTTATTCTGAAAGCAATTGAGGAATAGCAGATGAAGAAAAACCTCTAAAAACAGAGCATAAGTTTCCTTTTTGCAAACAAAATATACACTTATAAAGGAAATTGCCATTTATAGAAGAGACATTTGTCTCTTAACAGGAAGAGAAGAAATCCTAACAACTCTTACCAATGGAGGAGACATTCATTTGGTATGAATCTGCATACCAAATCTTACACAAAATCCTTCTTTTCCATATACTCCTAGTCATCTGCCCAAAACCTATTTCCCTCTCTAGAAGGCCCAGACCCTCTAGTTTTTGTCTAGCCTCCACAATTTCCCCCTTTGAGATAGCATTTGTTGTTCAATCAGTAAGTTCTGTCCGACTCTTTGTGACACCATGGACTGCATAACGCCAGGCTTTCCTGTCCTTCACTATTTTCCAGAGTTTGTTCTAATTCATGTCCATTGTGCCAATGATGCCATCCACTCATCTGATCCTCTGTCATCCCCTTCTCCTCCTGCCCTCAATCTTTCCCAGCATTGGGATCTTTTCCAATGAATAAGCTTTTTGCATCAGTTAGCTGAAGTATTGGAGCTTCAGCTTCAGCATCAGTCTTTCCAATGAATATTCAATTAAGATTGACTTATAAATCCCCATATTCTGGCTACCTATTTGAGTCTAATTTCTTTCTGAACTCCTGGGCATACACATATAATTAAAACTTTTTTTTTCTTTTCTTTTCTTAATCTCTCTTTTGTAGGTTTAATTCATAGGCCTCTCAGCCACTGAACTTAGCAGGGTAGAGGAAAGATGCTTTTCTTTGGCTCTGAAAGCTATTAAGATGAGTCTCATTTATCACTATCTTCTGGTAATGTTGCTGGTATTATTGTTGTTATTAATTCTTACTTGTGATGAATTATCCACATTTTTGTCTGCTGAAGATATGTCTGTTAAGCTCTGTTGTTGTTTAGCCAGTCAGTCATGTCTGACACTGAAAAGTCCATGGACTACAGCATGCCACGATTCCCTGTTCTTCACTCTCTCCCAGAGTTTGCTGAAACTCATGTCCACTGAGTTGTTATGCCATCCAACCATCTCATCTCCTATCACACCCTTCTCCTCCTGCCTTCAACCTTTCCCACCATCAGGGTCTTTTCTAATGAGACAGCTCTTCCCATCAGGTGGCCAGAGTATTGGACCTTCAGCTTCAGCATCAGTCCTTCCATAGAATATTAAGGGTTGATTTCCTTAAGGATTTACTGGTTTGATCTCCTTACTTTTCAAGAATTCTTGAGAATCTTCTCCAACACAACATTTCAAAAGCATCAATTCTCCAGTGCTCAGCCTTCTTTATGGTCCACCTTGCACATCCATACATGACTGCTGGAAAAACCATAGCTCTGACTATAGGGACCTTTGTTGGCAAAGTGATGTCTCTGCTTTTTAATACAGTGTCTAGGTTGGTCATAGTTTTTCTTCCAATGAGCAAGTGTCTTTTAATTTCATGACTGCAATCACTGTCTACAGTGATTTTGGAGCCCAAGAAAATGAAATATTTCACTGTTCCCATTTTTCTCCCTATCTATTTTCCATGAAGTGATGAGACCAGATGTGGTAATCTTAGTTTTTTGAATGCTGAGTTTTAAGCCAGCTTTTTCAATCTCCTCTTTCACCATCCCTACTTTAAAGGTGAAATAATTATTTTCCAGTACAATTAGACATTTTACCAAACCTCTGTACTAAATATTTTATTTTTTGGTGATTGTAAATTTCATTTTTTCTTCTACACAGTGATTTTAAAAAATGTAATAGATTGCCTGACAACATGAATGACTCTGAATAGCATTATGCTGAGCACAAAATGGTATGTACTGTATGATTCTATGTATATGAAAATCTAGAAAATGAAAATTAATCTATAGTGGGAAAAAGTCAGATCAACAGTTATACTGGGTGGAGAGATTTAACTAGGAAGAGCACCAAGGAACTTTCCAAGGTGATGGAAATGTTTTCTATCTTTTGTAAATATCTTCTCCAATTCAGTAGGTGGCCATTTCATTTTGCTGCTAGTTTCCTTCACTGTGCAAAATCATTTCAGGTGTTTTTTTGGTTTGTTTTTAATTTTTATTGAAATATAGTTTACAATGCTGTATTAGTTTCAGATTTTATAGCAAAGTAAATCGCTTATACATATACCTACTCTTTTTTAGATTCTTTCTCCATATAGGCCATTACGGAATATTGAGTATAGTTCTCTAAGTTATATGGTAGATCCTTATGAGCTAATTAGCTATCTATCTTATATATAGAAGTGTGTATATGTTAATCCCAATCTCCCACTTTATTCCTCCATCCCCTTACCCCTGGTAACCATGAGTTTGCTTTTAACATCTGTAACTCTATTTTTGTTTATAGATGAGTTCATTTGTACCCCCTTTTAAAAAGATTCTACATATAAGCAATATCATATGATATTTGTCAGTTTTGTCTAACTTACTTCACTCACTATGGAGATCTCTAGGTACATTCATGTTGATGCAAATGCCATTATTTTGTCCACTATTATGGCTGAGTAATATTCTATCATATACATGTACCAGTCTTCTTTATCCGTGCCTCTATTGGTCGACATTTAACTCACTTCCATGCCCTGACTATTGTAAATATTGCTGAAATGAATATTGGAGTGGATGTATCTTTTCAACTACAGTTCTCTCCAGACATATACCTAGAAGGGGGATTGCTGGGTCATCACTTCAGTTCAGTGGTTCAGTTATATCCAACTCTTTGTGAACCCATGTACCACAAAACGACAGGCTTCCCTGTCCATCACCAACTCCTGGAGATTGCTCAAATGCATGTCCATCGAGTCAGTGATATCATTGAACCATCTTGTTGTATGTTGTCCCCTTCTCCTCCTGCCCTCAATCTTTCAAAACTTGAGGATCTTTTCCAATGAGTGGAAAAAACTGGGTGGCCGAATTATTGGAGCTTCAGCTTCAACATCAGTCTTTCCAATGAATATTCAGGACTGACTTCCTTTACGATTCACTGGTTTGATCTCCTTGTAATCCAAGGGACTCTCAAGAGTCTTCTCCAACACCACAGTTCAAAAGCATCAATTCTTTGGCACTCTGCTTTCTTTATGGTCCAACTCTCACATCCATACATGACCCCTGGAAAAACCATAGCTCTGACTAGACGGACCTTTGCTAGCAAAGTAACGTCTCTGCTTTTTAATATGCTGTCCAGGTTTGTCATAGCTTTACTTCCAGGGAGCAAGCATCTTTTAATTTTGTGGCTGCAATTATCTTCTGCAGTGATTTTGGAGCCCAAGAAAATAAAGCTTGTCAGTGTTTCCATTGTTTCCCCATCTATTTGCCATGATGTGTTGGGATTGGAGGCCATGATTTTCATTCTTTGAATGTTGAGTTTAAAGCCAGTTTTTTCATTCTCCTCTTTCACTTTCATCAAGAGGGTCTTTAGTTCCTCTTCACTTTCTGCCATAAGGGTGATGTTATCTGCGTATCTGAGGTTACTGATGTTTCTCCTGGCAATCTTACTTCCAGCTTGTGCTTCATTCACCCCAGCATTTCACATGATATGCTCTGCATAAAAGTTGAATAAACAAGGTGACAAAATACATCTTTGATGTATTCCTTTCCAAATTTGGAATCAGATTGTTCCATGTCCAGTTCTAACTGTTGCTTCTTGACCTGCATACAGATTTCTCAGGAGGCAGGTCAGGTGGTCTGGTATTCCCATCTCTTTAGGATTTTCCAGTTTGTTGTGATCTACACAGTCAAAGGCTTTGGCATGGTCAATAAAGCAGAAGTAGATATTTTTCTGTAATTCTTTTGCTTTTTCGATGATCCAATAGATGTTGGCAATTTGATCTCTGGCTCCTTTGCCTTTCTGAATCTAGCTTGAACATGTGGAATTTCTCAGTTCACATACTGTTGAAGCCTCAAAAGCCTTGGAGAATTTTCAGCTTTGAATTACTTTGCTAGCATGTGAAATGAGTGCAACTGTGTGGCAGTTTGAACATTCTTTGGTGTTGCCTTTCTTTGGGATTGGAATAAAAACTGCCCTTTTCCAGTCCTGTGACCACTGCTGAGTTTTCCAAATTTACTGACACAGCATCATCTTTTAGGATTTGAAATAGCTCAACTAGAATTCCATCACCTACACTAGCTTTGTTCATAGTGATGTTTCTTAAGGACCACTTGACTTTGCAATCCAGGATGTCTGGCTCTAGGTGAGTGATCACAGTATTGTGGTTATCTAGGTCATGATGATCTTTCTTGTATGGTTCTTCTGTGTATTCTTACCACCTCTTCTTAATATCTTCTGCTTCTGTTAGGTCCATAGCATTTCTACCCTTTATTGTGCCCATCTTTGCATGAAATGCTGGATCATATGGTAACTATTTTTAGTTTTTAACAAACCTCCATATTGTTCGCTTTGTGGATATACCAGTTTACATTCCCACCAAGAGTGTGGGAGGTTTTCCTTTCTCCACACCCTCTCTAGTATGTATTGTTTATAGATCTTTTGATGATGGCCTTTCTGACTAGTGTGAGGTCATATCTTACTATAGTTTTGATTTTCAGTAAGCCTTCCTCAGTGATCAGTGCAAAGAAATAGAAGAAAACAACAGAATAGGAAAAACAAGAGATCTTTTCAAGAAAATTAGAAATATCAAGGGAACATTTCATGCAAAGATGGGCTAGATAAAGGACAGAAATGGTATGGACCTAACAGAAGCAGAAGATATTAAGAAGAGGTGGCAAGAATACACAGAAGAACTGTACAAAAAAGATCTTCATGACGAAGATAATCACGATGGCATGATCACTCACCTGGAACCAGACATCTTGGAATGTGAAGTCAAGTGGGCCTTAGAGAGCATCATGACGAACAAAGCTAGTGGAGGTGATGGAATTCCAATTGAGCTATTTCAAATCCTGAAAGATGATGCTGTGAAAGTGCTGCACTCAATATGCCAGCAAATTTGGAAAACTCAGCAGTGGCCACAGGACTGGAAAAGGTCAGTCTTCATTCCAATCCCAAAGAAAGGCAATGCCAAAAAATGCTCAAACTACCGCACAATGCACTCATCTCACATGCTAGTAAAGTCATGCTCAAAATTCTCCAAGCTAGGCTTCAGCAATATGTGAATCGTGAACTTCTAGATGTTCAAGCATGTTTTAGAAAAGGCAGAGGCACCAGAGGTCAAATGGCCAACATTCGCTGGATTATGGAGAAAGCAAGAGATTTCCAGAAAAACATCTATTTCTGCTTCATTGACTATACCAAAGCCTTTGACTGTGTGGATCACAATAAACTGTGGAAAATTCTGAAAGAGATGGGAATCCCAGACCACCTGACCTGCCTCTTGAGAAACCTGTATGCAGGTCAGGAAGCAACAGTTAGAACTGGACATGGAACAACAGACTGGTTCCAAATGGGAAAAGGAGTACGTCAAGGTTGTATATTGTCACCCTGCTTATTTAACTTATATGCAGAGTACATCATGAGGAACGCTGGGCTGGAAGAAGCACAAGCTGGAATCAAGATTGTCCGGAGAAATATCAGTAACCTCAGATATGCAGATGACACCACCCTTATGGCAGAAAGTGAAGAGGAACTCAAAGGCCTCTTGATGAGAGTGAAAGAGGAGAGTGAAAAGGTTGGCTTGAAGCTCAACATTCAGAAAACAAAGATCACGGCATCTGGTCCCATCACTTCATGGGAAATAGATGGGGAAACAGTGGAAACAGTGTCAGACTTTAATTTTTGGGGCTCCAAAATCACTGCGGATGCTGATTGCAGCCATGAGATTAAAAGACACTTGCTCCTTGGAAGGAAAGTTATGACCAGCCTAGATAGCATATTAAAAAGCAGAGACATTACTTTGCCAACCAATGTTCGTCTAGTCAAGGCTATGGTTTTTCCCGTGGTCATGTATGGATGTGAGAGTTGGACTGTGAAGAAAGCTGATCGCCGAAGAATTGATGCTTTTGAACTGTGGTGCTGGAGAAGACTCTTGAGAGTCCCTTGGACTGCAAGGAGATCCAACCAGTCCATTCTAGAGGAGATCAATCCTGGGTGTTCATTGGAAGGACTGATGCTAAAGCTGAAACTGCAATACTTTGGCCACCTCATGTGACGAGTTGACTCACTGGAAAAGACTCTGATGCTGGGAGCGATTAGGGGTAGGAGGAGACGGGGACAACAGAGAATGAGATGACTGGATGGCATCACCGACTCGATGGACATGAGTTTGAGTGAACTCCGGGAGTTGGTGATGGACAGGGAGTCCTGGCGTGCTGTGGTTCCTGGGGTCGCGGAGAGTCGGACACGACTGAGCGACTGAACTGAACTGAACTGAACTGATGTCTTCCTTGGAGAAATGTCTATTTAATTTTCTGCCCATTTGTTGTTGTTGTTGTTTTTTAATTTAACATAAGAAATATTGTGATCTATAAATATAATATCATCCAGAAGATTAGCTAAAAGTTTTTTAACTCTCCTCTCTCACATTGACTGTACTGTTTGATTGAATTTTTAGTTTTTTACCCAATTGGCTTAGTGTAATAGATTCTTAGGGCCTACATGATTGCTCAGTTGGTAAAGAATTTGCCTGCAATGCAGGAGACCTTGGTTCAACTCCTGGTTTGGGAGGATTCCCCTAGGGAAGAGACAGGCTACCCACTCCAGTATTCTTGGGCTTCCTTGGTGGCTCAAATGGTAAAGAATCCTGCAATATGGGAGAGCTGGGTTTGAACCCTGGTTTGGGAAGATCCTCAGGAGGAGGGCATGGCAATGCACTCCAATATTCTTGCCTGGAGAATCCTATGGACAGAGGAACCTGGAGGGCTACAGTCCATGGGATCACAAAGAGTTGGACATGACTGAGTGACTATAACACACAATAGTTTCTAAATGTGTTTGCAGATTTGCTTCTTTGCAGCAAAAGCATAGGTGAACCAATGACTTCTATTATCACCTTCTTATAGGGGGGTAAATATAATTTTCTCTCTCTTCTTCTGTGTTCTTGATTGAGGACTGCCACTCCTTAAACAGAGGGCAGATTAACAAGAAGAAAACACATAGAAGTGCATAAACATACATATCTCATGTAAGCATAGGAGATACTCAGTGAAACTCTGTAACTTTTTGAGGTGGCCCAAGCCACCACCTGAAATACAATCATCAGCTAAAGACAAAAATCTGGGGTGATGGTAGAGAGCCCCATGAGGAAGACACAGCACCCACTCCAGTATTCTTGCCTTGAGAATCCCACGAATAGAGAAGGTTGGCAGGCTAGTGTCCATAGGGTCACAAAGAGTAGATATGACTAAAGTGACTTAGCATGCATACAGAGATCAGTTTAGGGAAGTTACTAGAATAAGCACAGTAAACAAGAATAAGGTGTTTATTATGCAGATTTAAGTCCCTGATTTCTCCATTGATGAGTTTTTTGAGAGATTTAGAGTTATCCTTCTTTCCATGGTATAGAAAAGTTGACACTTACAAATGGCAATTTCCCTTATAAATGTAACCGTTTCTTACAAAAGGTCAACTTTGACTCCATTTTCAGAGATGCTCCTATGTATGCAATTTATCAAAATATTTAGCTCAAAGTAATCTTTGTAACAATAGGTGAACCCTGAACTTCCAGATGTTCAAACTGGTTATAGAAAAGGCCGAGGAACCAGAGATCAAATTGCCAACATCCACTGGATCATTGAAAAAGCAAGAGAGTTCCAGAAAAACATCGATTTCTGCTTGATTGACTATGCCAAACCCTTTGACTGTGTGGATCACAATAAGCTGTGGAAAATTCTGAAAGAGATGGGAATCCCAGACCACCTGACCTGCCTCTTGAGAAACCTGTATGCAGGTCAGGAAGCAACAGTTAGAACTGGACATGGAACAACAGACTGGTTCCAAATAGGAAAAGGAGTACGTCAAAGTTGTATATTGTCATCCTGCTTATTTAACTTATGCAGAGTACATCATGAGGAACGCTGGGCTGGAAGAAGCACAAGCTGGAATCAAGATTGTCCGGAGAAATATCAGTAACCTCAGATATGCAGATGACACCACCCTTATGGCAGAAAGTGAAGAGGAACTAAAAAGCCTCTTGATGAGAGTGAAAGAGGAGAGTGAAAAGGTTGGCTTGAAGCTCAACATTCAGAAAACGAAGATCATGGCATCTGGTCCCATCACTTCATGGGAAATAGATGGGGAAACAGTGGAAACAGTGTCAGACTTTATTTTGGGGGGGCTCCAAAATCACTGCAGATGGGAAATTAAAAGATGCTTACTCCTTGAAAGGGAAGTTAAGACCAACCGAGATAGCATATTAAACAGCAGAGACATTACTTTGTCAACAAAGATCCATCTAGTCAAGGCTATGGTTTTTCCAGTGGTCATGTATGGATGTGAGAGTTGGACTGTGAAGAAAGCTGATCGCCGAAGAATTGATGCTTTTGAACTGTGGTGCTGGAGAAGACTCTGGAGAGTTCGCTGGACTGCAAGGAGGTCCAGCCAGTCCATCTCAAAGGAGATCAGTCCTGGGTATTCATTGGAAGGACTGATGCTAATGCTGAAACTCTAATACTTTGGCCACCTCATGTGAAGAGTTGACTCATTGCAAAGACCCTGATGCTGGAAGGGATTGGAGACAGGAGGAGAGAAGGGGATGACAGAAGATGAGATGACTCTATGGCATCACTGACTCGATGGACATGAGTTTGAGTAAACTCCAAACTAGGCACAGTGAAGTTTCATAAAAGAACCAAGTCAGCAAAGAGTGCCTCACAATTTGGTGACTAGAAAACAATTGTGTCTGTCAAGGGTTTGTTATGGTTGTCTTACTGTAGTTTGTGAGTGCATGTGTGTACATATGTGTTTGCATGTATGCACTTTAATATGTCATTTTAATTCTGGATGACTATATACTTAAGAAAATAAGATTGATAACTAACAATTATATGCAATTCAGTTATTTGGAATTTCACAGCTTAGTATGTTTATATTAATTTAGTTATGGTTAATTTTGAGATAGAATGAAAAATAGCCAAAAAATTAAGCCAAATATTTTCCCCCTTTGGAAACTGAAAAAATTATGTGACTTGTGGGATAACCAGCAAAAGATTAGAGCAATTACTCTGTATCATTGGATGGCCTATGTATACCTGTGGTTAGAAGAGGTCAGGTTTCCTGGAGGGAAGTCGTTTGTCCAATTCTACACAGTAGGTTCTTTGAAATTAAGTACAATTTCAATAAATTGGTACAATCTGAAATCAATGCTTGAATAAGAGCAACCAACAGTTCAAAGGCCTTGAGCAAGAGAGAAGTGATTCAGAAACCAATTCACCCAAGTGAAAAAGAAGAGAAAGAAAAACAAACTTTCTATGGACTGTACATGCACAGCTGAAAGTTTCATTGGTTTAAGGATCCTCCTTTGTTAAAAGAAATAACCTCACTATATTAAAGGATTGGGGGTAAATAGTTTGGGCAAGAGTCTTCATTCTTTCCATAGTATTCTGTGCCAACTCACATACCCAAGTGGCCAGATGTGACTGGAAGTAGTTCCATGTGTTTAAATAGTAGCACTTGCAGGCCCAAGTCAATGATTGGACTAATGGCTCTTGGCATGATGTCATCTAATCTAATTGAATGGGTGTTCTTGTCTTGCTGTGAAAAGAAGTAAAACCTGCCTTATTATTTCATTTGTTGGGGTATCTTCCCATGAATTCAAAACAGGAGTTGTCCTCATTAATTTTCATTTCCTAAATAAACATCTAACTTATTTATTGAAAACAAATTACACTGACCTATATAATATATTCATTGATTTTTATTTTTCAGATTTAAAAGCTATATGATGCATTTTAATATTACTAATAATTTTAATATTACTAATTTAAGACATTAAAATTAAAATTAGAAGTTTTACTGATCCTAGATGCCAAAAAGTCTTTCATAAGAAGAAATCATTTTAGAAAACCCACTACTGAATCACTATTGTTAGAAATATTTTAAAAAATACTAATTTTTATATCAGTTTCTGAAAGAAAATAGGATTTAGAGAAACTGACATTTTCAAATTAGTGACTAAATTTTTCACATAAAATGCTTTCAATAGTACATTAAAGAATTCGCCCAAAATGTTTCAGCCATTTTTCTCTTTTCTTTCTCTTCCTTAAGTGTTTATATACATTCTTTCAGGATGCAATTGATTGGAAAAATAATTGTCATTGCAAATATTGTGCTTATATGTTTGATAATTTTAAAACCATCACAAATTGACTCATTGCCTGACTTCCAAAGAATGTCATTGACCAAATAAAGATTAATATAGGAATCTCTGCCTTTTCACTTGTGTCCTATCACTTTTTGCTTAAGGGTACATTATCTGTGGGAGATTATATTCTAGTGACAGATTGTTAATTTCTTTTTACCACTTGGTTTTTAGTGACACATTTTAAAAGGCTAAAGTATTTTTACAATCAGACATCTCATTATTAATAAGATTATTTTAACTACTTTCATCCACTTATTCTATTTTTGTGAATCTTCATACTTGGCCTTATAGCAATTATAGACATTTCTAGTTGTTATAAGGGTTCTTCTGGATTTTGCTAGCACCAGGACATCACCTATATTCTATGAAAACAGTTGGACTCTTTTGACAAAGCTTCTGAATACTCCTTGTTTCTCCTCATTTTTAGTGGAATGTTTTTCCTTTCCTGAAAATGATTACGACTTGATTGTGCACAGCATCCTCACTGCCAAACGTACCCTTAGCATTTTGTGTAATTGCAAGTGCATGAATGTATACAAAAAGTATTGCTTATATACATCACATGTGTGAAGCTCATTCCTTGTGCTTTCATTCTGTATCTGATTAAACTACATAAATGCTAGTTTAACCAACTTTGGAAAGTTTCAAAGATACTTCATAAGATCAAAATTTAGCAGTTGCTTTCTCAGAAAAAAAGATAAAAAGTTTCCCCTTTGCTCACTCTGTGTATGAAGGAAATGTCATTATAAGAACTTCATTAATATGTAAATTGCAGCATTTTGATTAGCACTTGCAGACCCCTTTTGTTAAGAAAAAAGACGGAAGGAGCTAACCAGATTGCAATAATTTACATAATAAAAACTCAGTGGTGGCAATGCCACCAAGTAGAGAACCTAAAGAAGGCTAGAATGTCTTTTTTAAAACAGCTTAATAAAGTATTAGAATCACAAAGTACAAAAGGAGAGAAAATATTTTTCTCTTAACTGACAAACTCTATTTTAGGAGGAAATTACAGGTACTACAGATTATATTAAGATGATAGAAATGAATATGTAGCCAATAGTGTCAACACATACACATTATTTCAATTTAGGAGTGAATGTTTCTATCACCGCTGTTTGGGGACTTAAATATAAATTATGGCCATCTATTTATGAACTTGATTTTGATAGAGAAAAAGCCTAAGAGGAGACTTCAGTTTGTTCTAGAAATTGCCAACTCATGTTCATTTAAGGGATTAAAAGCTACATTTCAACTAGACGTGAAAATTTAAAAAACAAATTTTTAAAAAATACTTGATTAAGATATTTGATAATTCATTTCATAGTATATATATTTTTTGGTACATTGTAACCCAATGGACATTTTAGGTTTAGGTCATCTAAACAGAGAAAGCCAAATAGAAAAATGAAAAAAAATATTCTGAGTACTTTGATAGAAAATAATTTTTCTTGGAAATATGTAGATGGCACTGTAGGTTAGGGGAAAAAAGTTCTTTCCCTCTACTCATCTTAGGTTCATTGTCTGGATCCCTGTACAGTAGACTAACAAAAGACAGATTTAACAAGAGAAAAACAAAAGTTTATTAACATGTGCATTTCAAATACATTTGAGAGTAATCAGTGATGAGTAACTCAAAGTGGATGTTAGAACTTAGGCTTATATAGCAGCTTTAACAAAAGAACAACACATTTTTAGAGTAGTGATGAGATAAAAGGAAAAAAAATAGACAAACTGTGGGAAGGCAAATATATGGAAATAAGGAAGATAAGGTTTAAATAGCAAAGTTTGCTTTGTACATTCTTCTAGTGCTGTCTTTGGGCTGATAGAAATCTAAGGTTACCTCCAATTATTAGCTTTTGTCCTTCTTGACAAAGAAAAAGGAGGAACCCCTTTATAATGTTATGTTGTCCTTTTAAGCAAATAGAAGGCAGAAATATTTTCTTATATCTGATTCTTCTCAATTGCCCTCAGCTCGGAATAATTCTTATATCAAAATGACATATTTGAGGATGGCATATTCTACTATCCTATTTAGCACAAGTAAAACTAATACATGGATTTTTTTGAAGTATTGCCTCTTTCCTTCTCCACTTCTTATTTGTTAAATACATCTACATACTCATTTAATGTACATTAAACAAAAATTCAAAACTATGGCTCATGTGAAAATATGAGGTAAAATATATAAATATTATTTAGTTTTTTTTTTTTTTAAAGGACTCTCTTTCTGGAGAAACTTGATAACAGAAACTGTGGATATATTAGGTAGTTAGAATAGGAAAAAGGAGTCCAGAATGGCGGTGGCTAAAAGACAAGGAAGGGAAAAGCCCACAAAAACAGAATAAAGGAAGGTCCCAGGACTGGACTTGAGTGAGGACCTCAGGTAAAACAAACAGCACTCCTGGCTAGCCCAATTTACCTAGGGCAGGCCCAGGGGGAGGAGAAAAAGCATATAAAAAGATAAGCTAAAATTGGACTGGGGACCTCTCTTCTCTTAGTGTCTCTTGGATTGGCATGCCCTCACACCTGGAGGATGTATTTTCCTTTACTTTCTAAATAAAGCCTGAGTTGTATCATGGAGTTGTAACACTGGTCCATCCAAGGGCTGTAACACTGGTTTGTCCAATGCTTCAAATTTTTCTTGCAAGACGGAACTATTGCAGGAAGGGGGACCCTTTCCAGGGCCCGAAACTGGGCTCTTGTCTAACACTTGGAAATGAATTGTCCAAGGAGACACATGTGCTGACAAAGCAAGAGATTTTATTGGGAAAGGGCACCTGGGTGGAGAGCGGTAGGGTCAGGGAACGCAGAACAGCTCTGTCACATGGCTTGTAGTCTTGGGTTTTGGAAATTACACACTCTGCCAACAGATAAGATAGAAAACAGTTAGCTGGGCATGAGGATATGTTAATGAGACTCTCTTCCAGTTGAATCTAGCAAGGCAAAAACCATACTTGGCAACAGCAATTTGTTTATTGCTCAAAGGAGTTCAAGAATTGTCTTTAACAGCTGATTGCTACCTAGAAGGGAGGTAATTCTGCTCTCAACGCTTTATCTTTTGTAATGTTCTTGTCTTTAGTGTCACAGCAATTAGGTTAGCACCAAAGAAACCTATTAATCATTTCTGTAACTGCTAAATTGCATAAGTGTGTCGATTTGGAATCTTGGGGTGAAAATAGAAGATTAATGAGCTGACTTCAGTTCAGTGTGATAATTCAAGAACTAAATATCTGGTGCCTGTCTTGTTTTACAGAGTTGATATTATAAATTTTACTCACTCTAAACTTTAATATCAAGTAGAAAATCAGGTGGGGACTGGTTCAGAAATAGGAAAATACAAAGATATAAAGGAACATTATAAAAAAGATATGGCATTTCCTGTCAAAAGAGAAGTTTATAAGAAATAAAGAAGTCATCCTAGAATAGGAGAACAAAAAGGTATATAACTGGAGTGTGAATAATATTCCTAAAATGGTGAATAGTTGCCTGTCCTTTGTTCTTTTCTTTTTCTCATTTTCCTTCCTCATAAGAACATTTTTGTGAGCTAATTCTGAGGCCTTTATCCTGGACATGCACAAAAAACTAAAAGGATGGGGAGAATAGTTAACATGAGTCCTCCTATCAGGAACTTACAAGTACTATTCCTGGCCCTCGTGGAGACTAATTGTCCAATAAAAACTTAGGTGACATCCAAGAAAGATTGTACCTCTGTGATCCGGGAACCTGCATCTTAGGGCTAAAAACCAAGTTCACTTACCACTCGGTGTGCTTGCTCCTAGACCTTTGCATCACACCCTTCTGCAGAAGTACAGACTCTCTTGCCAAGACATTTTTGATTGTCTGCCTTATTCCTTTGACACCCTCTGAGAGCCATTCCAACAACGTTAAACCAAGCAAGAGTCTTTCTAGGGGGATGAGCATGGGGTGGGGAAAATAGACTAAAAATTAATAATACCTTAATGTGTTGTAAAAACTGCAAAGGTCTTTCCTTCCATATTCACTATGGCACATTCAATGAGCCTTGTAAGGAAGACTGGCCTCTGTATATGTGACTTGACCACCTTCATGTGATACCTGCACATCACTTGTATGTTGAGTCTTTATTAATCCTAGTCAGGTGCAAGCAACAGAATCCAAAATCAGCATTGGTTGTTCAAGTCTCAGGAAGGCTTTAATAATTCTTTCACACCCTTGGTCTCCCAGTGCTAATAACTACTTCTGGCTTTGACATATTTTATAGTGCCAAAAAATATAAACTCCTTACTCAGAAATCTATTCAAATACAAGGAATAGAAAGGAAAATAACTGACAAGCAGAACACACTAGTCTAATGTATTAGAGCTGGAATTGTTGAGATTATTTTGAGAAGGAGAATAATGCACATCTGAGTGCACATCTCCTTAAATATATAGATATCTTTGAAAGTATATAGTTCAGAGGGATTACTTTGTTACAATTTTGAGATTTTATTTTTCCCTCCACTGGTTTCTATAAAAGAAGTTCTATTATAATATAACCAAAGCAAATATTGGTGTAATTCTAAGAATAACAACATCTTTTTATTTCTTTGAACAAAAAAGCTGTTTTATTTCAATGGAAAATCAGTTCATATGAAGCAGTGTACGCATGGGGAACTTAATATAGATTAAAAAATTTTAAAAAAAAGAAAGAAATAAAACCTGTAGAAAGGTTTGTGGTTTAGTGAAACCCTCAGAACATTTACCAACATTTTTGACATTTTAACCATAACAGAACTTTGAAAAACATTTTGTTCAGAGGAAATCACTCATAGCATAGTTGAAGAAAATAGACAAAAAGAAAGAAAAAAGTCTACTACCGCCAGCATCTTAGTCTTGTACATAAATCGAATGTTACTCTACAACCAAATGACAGAAAGGTAAAACATGAATATTAATGTTTATTTTAGAAATCTTAAAGCATACATACAGTTGGATATTCCCTTTGCACATTTCTGTGTGCTGAAAGGGTATAGATCAGATTAAAGTTCTTGTAAAAGCTAACACTAAGAGTCGAGACAAAAATACAAGAATAACTGAAAATCTCTCTTTTTCCTGGTTGTTAAAATAGTTCTCTATTTATATTTGTGACAGAATTAACTGAATATGTATTTGTGTTTGAAACTTCAGCTTGCATGTTTAAGCACAAGTCATGACATTTATGATGATTAAATACAGAGTGAGTATATAATAAACACTATCAGCCTTCCGCTGTACATCTTTGCTCAAAAATTGTATATTCCTTTGGGAGCATGAGCTCTTGATATATTTGGAGATTAAGGGACCAAGCTGTGATTTTTACATCAATCTTTTGCAAAGTTCAAGCCACAAATTATTACATGCATCAAATAACAAGTAGTGTTTTCCATCATAATACAGCTAGTTCATAAGAGATAAAATTTGAACCCAGATTACTTTAAATCCAACAATTCTCACCTTAACTTGTATATATGCACTGCCTAGCAGTTTGGCTTCATGATGGGTTACCAGAGAAGAAGAGCACCCTTTTTTGTCTTATTTTTGGAGTTGATGAGAATGGGATATTTGATAATATATTTGAAGTTTATTTGTAATTTGTAAGTATACTTGGTTTTAGATTAATTCAATTATTTGATAATTGTTTATTATAGATTACTAACTAGTGATATAGTTGTGACACTTTTCTGTTCTTCAAAGTACATTTTCTCTGATTCTGATAGAATTTGTATAGAATAGTTTGAGAAAATGGAATTTTTGAATGTTATATTGCAGATAATTGGGAAGACATCAAAATTTTCTAAAAGGCAATAATACAATGAAAGCTGTATGTAAGAATACTCTAGTGAATTTGCATGGGGTATATTGCTATAAGAAGAGAGAAGTGTCAGGCAAGCTAGCATACTAATTCAGAACTCAAAGTCTGTACACAGACTAATTCCCCCAAATCAATCACTCACCGTGAGAACAAATAATTTGTGCTTGCTTTAAAAAAAAGGAATGTTCTTCTATCATTTCATGATGGCTGAATATCATAAAGGTCCTCACAACAACAGAAATATGCATAGTATACGCTTTCTTTTTTTGTGATTTCTCTATTCTTAAAAGTGGGTTACAAAACTGGGATCTTAGGAAAGTGCTAAAGGAGGAGGAAACCTGTGTTCATTATGGGTTTCTTATAACTCAATTCCACCTTAAACAAAAGACTTTACAATTATTTAATTAAACTATACTATTTTTCATAGTATAATTATACTCAGATAATGAATTTTAAAAAAAACATTGCATAAAGGCAAAAATCTAGTGTTCTTGATCTATAAGAACATCTTATAAACATATAACATATATAAACATATAACAGCAAAAATAAAAAATCCCTAATTATTAGCCTTAGTTATAGAAATTCCTTCACTCAGTTCAGAGTTGAACTGTTTTGACCTGGGATAGAAAAATAATAAGCTAGAGTAACAACACATTCAGAAAAATTGGAGTCAGCTAATCAATTTTCAGTAACTCTCTGATTTATATGTCTAATAACATGACTGGCAATTTATAGTCCCTATCACTAAATCTCAAAACACAATTTGCTGCAACCATAAGCAATTTGTTTAGTGTAAATGGCCTTTAATCCCACTGATGATTGATTAATCTATAAATCACCAAAAGAGTCACAGGAGCCTGAAAATAATGTCCCAGCTTTCTTATTTATTTTTAATTTTTAAGCTCTCTAATAATTAAAAAAAAGGTCAAGTCTTTCAAACATCCAAGAAAAGAATCTTGATTAATAATATATGAAGACTCTAGTTATCACTACTATTAAACAATTTTGAAATAAACTCAGGAAAACACAGAGTTATTTAAGGTTTAAAAATACTTTAAGACAATTTAGTTTACTTGAAAATTGAATTGTGTTTGATTAGGTAGGCCATAAATAATTTCATCTTATTTCTTCTCTAATCTGAAAGTTTCTTTGTCATTTTCAGTTCAGTTCAGTTCAGTCACTCAGTCGTGTCCGACTCTTTGCAACCCCATGAATCACAGCACGCCAGGCCTCCCTGTCCATCACCAACTCCCGGAGTTCACTCAAACTCACGTCCATCGAGTCGGTGATGCCATCCAGTCATCTCATTCTCTGTCGTCCCCTTCTCCTCCCACCCTCAATCCTTCCCAGCATCAGAGTCTTTTCCAGTGAGTCAACTCGTCGCATGAGGTGGCCAAAGTATTGGAGTTTCAGCTTCAGCATCAGTCCTTGCAATGAACACCCAGGATTGATCTCCTTTAGAATGGACTGGTTGGATCTCCTTGCAGTCCAAGGGACTCTCAAGAGTCTTCTCCAGCACCATAGTTCAAAAGCATCAATTCTTCAGCGATCAGCCTTCTTCACAGTCCAACTCTCACATCCATACATGACCATGGGAAAAACCATAACCTTGACTAGACAGACCTTTGTTGGCAAAGTAATGTCTCTGCTTTTTAATATGCTACCTAGGTTGGTCATAACTTTCCTTCCGAGGAGTAAGCATCTTTTAATTTCATGGCTGCAATCAGCATCCACAGTGATTTTGCAGTCCAAAAAAATAAAGTCTGACACTGTTTCCACTGTTTCCCCATCTATTTCCGATGAAGTGATGGGACTAGATGTCATGATCTTTGTTTTCTGAATGTTGAGCTTCAAGCCAACCTTTTCAGTCTCCTCTTTCATGTTCATCAAGAGGCTTCTTAGCTCCTCTTCACTTTCTGCCATAAGGGTGGTGTCATCTGCATGGTTGCCATTTTGGTAGGAGGTAAACAATTTAACAAGTCCATTCTAAAAGAGATCAATCCTGGGTGTTCATTGGAAGGACTGATGCTAAAGCTGAAACTGCAATAATTTGGCCATCTCATGTGACGAGTTGACTCACTGGAAAGGACTCTGATGCTGGGAGGGATTCGGGCCAGGAGGAGAAGAGGACGACAGAGAATGAGATGGCTGGATGGCATCACCGACTCTGTGGACATGAGTTTGAGTGAGCTCCGGGAGTTGGTGATGGACAGGGAGGCCTGGCATACTGTGATTCATGGGGTCGCAAAGAGTCGGACACGACTGAGCGATTGAACTGAACTGAAACAATTTAACATTTTTTTTTAGCAAGATAAAGCATAAATTAGGACGTTTACTTGGAAATATGAAAGGCAGTCATTTATATACTTCGGAGAAGGCAATAGCAAGCCACTCCAGTACTCTTGCCTAGAAAATCCCATGGATGGAGAAGCCTGGTAGGCTGCATTCCATGGGGTCGCTAAGGGTCGGACACGACTGAGCGACTTCACTTTCACTTTTCACTTTCACACATTGGAGAAGGAAATGGCAACCCACTCCAGTGTTCTTGCCTGGAGAATCCCAGGGACGGGGGAGCCTGGTGGGCTTCTGTCTATGGGGTCACACAGAGTCGGACATGACTGAAGTGACTTAGCAGCAGCAGCAGCATTTATATACTTTGTGACAGAATGTAATTATTTAACTAGTTTATTATATTTAAAGGCTTCACGGGTGGCTCAGTGGTAAATAATCTGCCTGTGATGCAAAAGATGTAGTTGAAGAGGGTTTGATCTGTCAGTTAGGGAGATCCCCTGAGGAGGGCATAGCAACCCACTCCAGTATTCTTGCCTATAGAATCCTATGGACAGAGGAGCCTGGCATGCTACAGTCCATAGGGTCGCAGAGAGTAAGACAAGACTGAAGCAAGTGAGGACACACCCACACTATATTTAAAGAAAAAGGCAACTAAAACACAGTGTGACCAAAAGGAGAAAGCAACACATTTGAATGTCTTTCTATTTCCTTCCATGGGGGAGTAAAGTACATAGTCAGAGCAACATGTACACAGGATTTTCTTATAGTTTTGACAAGTAAACAATACACGTTGAAAATTTTATACTCTTGTCATAATCTTATTTAGGGTAATCTACATAAGCAATTTATCCTCTTTTCTTATACTCTTAAGTATTTTGGGGGGCTCCAAAATCACTGGGGATGCTGACTGCAGCCATGAAATTAAAAGACACTCCTTGGAAGGAAAGTTATGATCAACCTGCTGCTGCTAAGTTGCTTCAGTCATGTCCGACTCTGTGCGACCCAATAGAGGGCAGCCCACCAGGCTCCCCCATCCCTGGGATTTTCAAGGAAAGAACATTGGAGTGGGTTGCCATTTCCTTCTCCAATGCATGAAAGTGAAAAGTGAAAATGAAGTCGCTCAGTCGAGCCTGACTCTTAGTGACCCCATGGACTGCAGCCCACCAGGTTCCTCCGTCCATGGAATTTTCCAGGCGAGAGTACTGGAGTGGAGTGCCATTGCCTTCTCCGATGACCAATCTAGATAGTATATTAAAAATCAGAGACATTACTTTGCCAACAAAGGTCTGTCTAGTCAAGGCTATGGTTTTTCCAGTGGTCATGGATGGATGTGAGAGTTGGACTGTGAAGAAAGCTGATCTCTGAAGAATTGATGCTTTTGAACTGTGGTGCTGGAGAAGACTCTTGAGAGTCCCTTGGACTGCAAGGAGATCCAACCAGTCCATTCTAAGGGAGATCAATCCTGGGTATTCATTGGAAGGACTGATGCTAAAGCTGAAACTCCAATACTTTGGCCACCTCATGCGACGAGTTGACTCACTGGAAAGGACTCTGATGCTGGGAGGGATTGGGGGCGGGAGGAGAAGGGGACGACAGAGAATGAGATGGCTGGATGGCATCACCGACTCAATGGATGTGAGTTTGAATGAACTCCGGGAGTTGGTGATAGACAGGGAGGCCTGGCGTGCTGTGATTCATGGGGTTGCAAAGAGTCAGACATGACTGAGCCACTGAACTGAAGTACAAGATCAAAGTCAAGATCAAGGACCTGGATCAAGGTCATTTCCAATTTTACCCACCTTAAGGGAAAAAAAAAGGTATTTGTGTGAAACATGACTTGCTCAATTTTTGTCAGTTTTAGTGTTTAACACCAATGCTTACCTTCATCTTTTTTCTCCCCTCTAAGTGGCCTCAAGTTAACACTGGACTTTCAACAATGAGTAAAACCTGGTGAATTTGGTTATCATACTTCTTCCTCTTTGTTGAAAGCAAATTGGAAAGAAATTTAATTCTATTGCTTCTTGTTAGAACATTTCAAAATACTCAGATGTCAAATGGGAGAAATTGATTTTGATAGAGTTCTGGGCTCAGCTTGTCTAGGCATACTTATACAAGCTTGTGTTCACTCCCATTCTAATCTTTCCGGTGAGCAGACTGCTAAAGCATTATTCATGCATGTCATAGGAAGTTGGTAGTTCCATTTAGTGATTTACTGGCTTGGTTGCTTTTTGTTGAAGCCTGAATAAAGTGACAGGAATCTTTTTTATTCGAGATTGTTCTTGGCATAGCAAATGCAAGATATTAAGCTACAATAAATACCCGTGAGAGTCATAAATGCCATTAAGGACTTGGATTCAAAGGAAATGCTTAAGTTAAGCTTGAATAAAGAGAAAAATAGAATTTCACTGTTACAATTGCTGACGCTGGCAGATATAATTGTTTTCTTAGAGGCATTCTCTTAATATCTATAGGTTGTCAGTTCAAGAGCGGAAAAAGGAGAGAAAGGCTTGGTCCCATCCTCACCCCCATCACCCAATGCCCTGCCTAGAAAAAAAAAAATCTAAAACCTGAACATCAATGAGAGTTCATGGGCTCCACTGGTGCCTTGGGAAACACACAGAGCTTTAAAGATTTCCAGCTCTAGCCTTCTCTCCTTTCTTCCCCTCCTAGCCAGTTGGTAAAGTATATTTTACTGTGTAATTATGCACTGGATTCTTTTCTCTTCATGTGTTTTTAAAAAAGAGAAATTATTTTTCAGCAGGTGGTGACAGATTTCAGCAAGGCAATGTGCAAAATGACAAGATAGAAAAGTTTTTTTTTTCTTTCTTTCTTTCTCTTTTTTTGGCCTGCAGAATCAAGACTTTGAGCCCTTTGTGAATATATTAGTTTCGCTGGCAGAACATTATATCAAGGACGCCAAACCAGTGTAAAGACCTAGTCCATAACCTCTAATCTTACTGACTTGAACTCTATTATTTCCCATTAAAATTAGAGGTTACCAAATTGTAACAGATGTCCTTAATAGACACGTCTTTATTACTGGGGAACATTAGGTAAATGAAAATTGAACCCCATATTTTAAGTTGCAGCTCATGAAAATACAAAGCTAGATCTGGCATTTTAAGCCTAAATTATAGAAGTCTTTATACAATTTGCATTAATTGATGCATCAGCAATTTTTCTAAATCACAGCAAGTATGAAATAATGGGTATTTTAAAAAAAACAATTGAATTCTAGCTTCTCTAAGCAAACTACAATATTTGACATCCCCTAATTCATAGAGACTATACAGTGCATTTCAATAGCAAGAATATTTTAATTAACTGCTAAGAGAATAGGGCTAAGGGTGGAAATCTTCCAATAGACCTGTAATGAAGACAAGCTGAGGGATGAATAACTTGATAATAAAAGATCTTTATGACTATGTGTTATTGCAGGTGTCTGAATATTTTAAAATAGATTAAGATAATCTTTATGTATAGGACTATTAAACTACAAACACACATGCACACAAAATGGACAGAAATAATAAGAGTCAAACCTGCTTTGCTAAATTCACTGAAATTAGATATCATGAAGCTATGAAATTACTCTCACTGACATGCTTAATTAAATTTAAATATATTAATATTCTACATGTGCAAAATTCTATGTACCTCCAGCATTGTAACTGAGCAGGACCCCATGGGGCCTTCCTGGAACAGACCCCTCCCTATTATCCCCTGCTTTAGCTCCTCTCTCAAGGTAATAGGATGTGATGCACATTTCCTGAGATGTTTTAAAGATGCTAAAGATATTTTAAAAGACCCTCACCAAATTCAACTCTTTAGCTACTTGATGACCTTGAGCATATAGTCCCCAGACTTACTGGAGCCTAAAGATTCATCATGTTAACCCTTGTGACACCTACTTGTCAGCTCACCATCAACCAATCAGAGAATTGTGAGGAGCTGATCACATATCCTGTGACCCTCCTCCCTCACCTGTCCTTTAAAAATGCATTCCTGAAACCCAGTGGAGAGTCTGGGAGTTTTAGCTGTCTCAGACTCCTTGCTTGGTGTCTGCTGATAAATGCTGCAGTTTCCTTCATCACAACCTGGTTTCAGTAGATTGGCTTTACTGGATGTGGGTGATCGGACCCAAGTTTGATTCGGTAGCAGTATCATGTCCGAAGTTTTAATTTTGCAGTTCCATCTTCCTCTGCTTAACAAACTGCTTTCAAAAAGAATTGAGAGTAAAGTTTTTCATGGTGCTTACATATAGGTGGGTATAGAATTTAAAGAGGTGAAAAGTATTTAGTGCCTAAGAACAAGAAGAAAAGATTTTTACAAGCATATATTTTTCTCACATTTATAATCCCTTGTGAAAGAAAAGATGCTGTATTTGTAGCATTTCCCATAGTAATAATATTTCTGTCTGACGAGTGTATGCTTCTCCGTTCTGTCTTGTCACAACAAAGATTTGGAGTGACGGACATTAAAGCCCTTGGCGCATCACAGCTCTCGGGTCTTGGACAGACTGTGTTATAGCTCTTAGACAAATCAGTGTTACAGCTCTATTTTATTTAGAAAATAGAAAGAGATTCCATCCTCGAGGCGTGAGGGCATGCCGACCCAAAAGACGCGAAGAGAAGAGAGTGGGGGAGTGTGCCAGCACATGGGAGAGACAGAGAGAGAGACCCCTAGCCCTTTGGCTCCTCTTTTTATATGTTTTTTCTCCCTCTGGGCCTGCCCTATGTAATTTGAGCTAGCCAGGAGTGTTTTTTGTTCTACCTGAGGTCCTCACTTAGGTCCTCAGACCTTCCTTTGTTCTATTTTCACGGGCTTTTCCCTTCCTTGTCTTTTAGCCATTCTGGACTCCTGTTTTCTATCCTAACTACCTAACATTTCTATTTAATATAACCAGAAAAACAGCATGTTCAGATTTTCTTTTTTAAATTGTTTTCTCAATAGTAGAAGTGGCAATGGCAATTCTGGGTCAATCTGGAGAGTGTGTAGACTAAATGTAAGTGGGAAATTTTGACAGTAAAACCACACTGTAAAAGACACAGAAGAATTTCCAGTGTAGCATGTAGAGAACTTGGAAATTTTCACTCTGTTCTAAAAACACAAGTAAGAAGCTGACCAAACTGAAAAATCAAAACTCTTCTTGGATTTGTCAGAGAAGTGATGTCACAGAGCAAATCACTGCCCTGTAATTAGAAAGGCAGGCAGGCAGATACAGATACAGAGAATCACCTTATTAGAGCAAAACTCAGGAGCAGAAACCTCAGTGGGAACCAGTGCTAGGTAGGAAAATGTGAGTGGTGACAAACTGTGGAGGTTCACTCTAAGCAAGTCTAGAGGTAAAACCTCTAAGGAGACTCAGTCAATGGGGAACAACATACTTTTGTGAGTTTTACCTCCAGGAACCCTACCAGGTTCTCACAGTGAGTATTAAAGGAAAATTCCTCTGTAGAAGGAGAGGGAAACAGAACCATTTTGAAACATGTCAGAGCACTCTTTTCTTCTTAACAAGGCCTGCACTTACTCAAGATAAACTATCTTACCAGAGCCTATACTATTAGGATTTTATCAGAGCCCAACCAACTACGGAAAGGTAAATACACAACTTCAGCCCACCTGAGCCATTCTGTTCCACAGAAGAGAGGGGAAAAGAAGAATCACAAGCTGACTGAAGGACTGAGGCCTAATCATAGGACTATAGACATTATAAAGGTCTATTGGAAATTCTCTGGTGGTCCAGTGGTTAAGATTCTATGCTTTCACTGCCAAGAGCCTGGGTTAAATTCCTGGTTGGGGAACTAAGATCCCACAAGCCACGTAGCCACACACACACACACAAAAAAAAAAAATTAAAGTCTATTTGCATCAGTTTCTTTTACTCTACTTCTTATATCATATCTGGCTAATAAAAAAAAATTACAGCACATATAAAAGGTAAAAAGTGCAGTTTTAAGAAACAGAGAAAGCTTCAGAATCAGGCTCAGATATGGCATGGATGTTGGAATTATTAGACCAGGAATTTAAAACAATGATAATTAATACTATACAAGAGTCACATGGATAAAATAGACAGCATGAAAGAGTAGATAAGAATGCAAGTAGAGACAAGGAAATTCTAAGAAAGAATGAAAAAGAATACTATGGATAAAAAAAAGTCCTGTAACAGAAATTAAAGGCTTTGATAGCATCAATAACAGACTGGACACAGCTGAGGAAATATCTCAGAATCATGATATGAAAATTCTGGTGTTTTAAAAGAACCATTCATTGCTGTGAAAATCAAGAGGCAATGGGAGGACTTCATTAAGAGGATTTGGTGATTATTTAGTTGTAAATAATCAAAATGAATTTGAAGAGAACTCTGAAATTGGAGTCTGGAAAATGTAAACCAGAACCTGCAAACTTCATGCTGATATATCTCCTCAAATAGCTCAATGTCTGATTTTAGAATTTGGGAGCTGTCCCTCACAGCAGTCCCAAGAAATATATTAGGTTATAACTGCTCATTATATTAAAGAAAATGATTTATTAAGTGCCTTTTTAATATTTGGCTCTGAACTTGATGCTTTCAAGTTAGCATGACTAGTTAGGAACTGGCAACTAGTATTCCTCCAATTTTGGCATAGTTTTTTTTTTTTTAATCATTATTGTTATTGGAGTATCATAACTATTACTTCTCTCACATTTACTTCTTTATTACTTGTATATGTGAGCTAAAAACAGCATTCGGAGAAATATCTATTCTAATTTAGTGAGTTTGCTCAAACTCATGTCCATTGAGTCGATGATGCCATCCAACCCCCTCATTCTCTGTCACTTCATTATCCTCCTGGCCTCAAGTTTTCCCAGCATCAGAGTCTTTTCCAGTGAGTCAGCTCTTTGCATCAAGTGGCCAAAGTATTGGAGTTTCAGTTTGAGCATCAGTCCTTCCAATGAATACCCAGGACTGATTTCCTTTAGGATGGACTGGTTTGATCTTCTTGCAGTCCAAGGGACTCTCAAGAGTCTTTTCCAACACCACAGTTCAGAAGCATCAGTTCTTCAGTGATCAGCCTTTTTTATGGTCAACTCTTATATCCATGCATGACCACTGGAAAAAGCATAGCTTTGACTATACAGATCTTTGTCATCAAAGTAATATCTCTGCTTTTTAATACACTGTCTAGGTTTGTCACAGCTTTTCTTCCAAGGAACAAGCCACTTAATTTCATGGCTTGCAGTTACCATCTGCAGTGATTTTGGAACCCCAGGAAATAAAATCTGTCACTGTATCCATTTTTTTCCTTGTGGAAGTAAGATGGCAGTGTGGAAGGACATGCGTTCATCTACTATTGTGAGAACACTAAAATTGCCACTAGCTGCAGAACAACCCTCAACAGGAGTATGTTGAAACCCATCAAAGAAAGATATCCTACATCCAAAGACAAAGGAGAAACTGCAGTGAGGTGGTAGGTGGGGTGAAATCACCTTAAAATCAAACCTCATACCTGCCAGAGACTCTTGGATAGCACAAACAAAACCTTGTGCACACGAGAATGAGGAAAGGAGGTGGCATAATTCCTCTTGGATGATGTTGCCGTTAGCCCTACTGTAGAGCCTGTAGCCCTACCATAGACCTGCCAAGTGGGCAACCACAACTGGAGAACAATTATACCAAGGCAGTTCTCATACTGTTGAGAAGGATCTAGGCCCCACATCAGACTTCCTAACCTGGGGATCTGCCAAAGGGACTGGGAATCCCTAGGGAATCTTACTTTGAAGGTCAGCAGGATTTGATTACAGAACTTCCACAGGACTGCAGGAAATAGAGACTCTTGGTGGGCACAAACAAAACCTTGTGCACCCCAGGACCCAGGGAAAAAGAGCAGTAACCCCACAAGAGACCAAAATCACTTAAAATTCTCAATTAAAACCACAAAGAAAACAAGTGAGAGATTAAAACAACAAAACAAGGCAACAAATAGAAAACAGTAACAAAATAGTAGACATTAATCCAACTATATCAATAATCACTTTAAATTATGATAGTCTAAATGCACCAATTGAAAGATTGAAATTGTCAAAGTAGATCAAAAAACAATACCAACTACATGTTGTCGGCAAAAAACCTTCTTTAAGTATGAAGATACATATGGATTAAAAATAAAAGAATTCAGAAATATATGTCAGCAATAATCAGAAGGAACGGGAAGTATCAATACGTATATTAATTTTAGACAGAGCAGACCTCAGAGCAAAGGAACTTATCAAGGATAAAGAGGAACGTTACATAATGATAAAGGGGTCAATTCTCCAACAAAACATGTACAATCCTGAAGGTCTATGTGTCTAATAACAGAAAATCAAAACATATTCAACAAAAGCTGATAAAATCATAAGGAGAAATAAATTAATCCACTATTATAGTTGGAGACTTTAACAGTCTATCAGAAATGGACAGATCAGCAGCAGATAAATCACTTAGGACACAGTCGAACTCAACAACACCGATAATAAGTTGGATATAATTGATTTCTATTGATAGTTTTATCCAAGAATGGTGGATTACATTTTCTTCTCAAGCTCATATGAAATACTTACCAACATAGACCACATTCTGGGTCACAAAACACAAGTTAACAAATTTGAAAGAATAAAGATGATACATTACCTGATCGCAGACCACAATAGAACTGAATAGACACGAATAACAGAGAGACGAATGGAAAATTCCAACATACTTGAAAATTAAAGAGTTCTAAATATAAATATTGACAAAGAAGGATACTCAAGAGAAAGATGTTATTTTGAACTAAATGAAAATAAAATTTATCAAAATTTGTGGGATGCAGCATATTGATGCTTAGATGGAAATGTATAGCATTGAATCCATTATTTAGAAAAAAGTAAAGATCTAATAATATCAACAATCTAAGCTTTCACCTGTAGAAGCCAGAAAAAGAAGAGCAAATTAAATCCAAAGTAAGTAGAAGAGAAGACAAAATAAAAATTAGAGCAGAAATGAATGAGATTAAAAACAAGAAACCAACAGAGAAAATCAGCAAAAGCCAAAGCCAATTCTTTGAAAAAAATTAGTAAAATTGATAAACCTCTAGCCAGATTATCAACAAAAGAGAGAGAGAGAGAGAGAAAGAAAGAAGAAACACATTACTAATATCAGAAATGAAAGAAGGATATCACTACACTGAAAAAATAACAAAGATATGAGCATCTCCAAACTTAATATTTGATAACCTATATTTGATGAACAATTTATTGAAAGACAAAGCTTCTCTGATGGTCTCAGGTGGTAAAGAATTTGCTTGCAATGTAGGAGAGCTGGATTCGATCCCTAGGTCAGGAAGATCCCCTGGAGAAGGAAAAGGCAACCCAGCCCAGTATTCTTGCCTGGAGAATTCTATGGACAGAGGAGCCTGGCAGGCTATAGTCCATGGGGCCACAGAGAGTAGGACACAACTTAGTGAATAAACAGCAGAGGGTTGTACAAATACAAAAAAAGAAGAAGGGAGCTGCTAAATACAAAGCTAGGACCAGAACTACATCCTAAAGGATTGGATGAATTTCCCTAATATACAGATTAATAACCAAGAACAAATAGATTATTATCATTTGTAGTACTTTTAGGAGGTGAAATAATTTTCCTAAGTTCACTTAGCTTGTACAGAGCAGAACTAGAGAATTAAATCCCCAAATCTACCTATTTCACAGTCAGGATTTGTAGGGTTCTGAATGGCAAACCACAAAAATAAGCAAGAAAGATAAATAATGGTGCTTCAATTTTTTATAAGAATGATTCTTAACTGATTCTATGGGAAAGTATATGTTCCAGTGTAATCCACGTTCTATTTTGTGATAGTCACATAAAACAAGGAATGTCACCAGCTGGTTCTGCACAGATTAAGTTATTCAGGTCAGTTCAGTAGCTCAGTCGTGTCCAACTCCTTGCGACTCCATGAATCACAGCACGCCAGGCCTCCCTGTCCATCACCAACTCCCGGAGTTCACTCAAACTCATGTCCATTGAGTCGGTGATGCCATCCAGCCATCTCATCCTCTCTCGTCCCCTTCTCCTGCCCCCAATCCTTCCCAGAATCAGAGTCTTTTCCAGTGAGTTAACTCTTCGCATGATGTGGCCAAAGTACTGCAGTTTCAGCTTTAGCATCAGTCCTTCCAATGAACACCCAGGACTGATCTCCTTTAGAATGGACTGGTTGGATCTCCTTGCAGTCCAAGGGACTCTCAAGAGTCTTCTCCAATACCACAGTTATTAGCCACTATAATTGCTGACCTACAGTATGTTCTGAAGGGAATTCATGACAAAGAACAGCATGAGGCACTCTGCTTTGAGAAACAGACAAAATTGGCTCTTGGATATATTTTAGGAAAAATGATTATGGACCGGATTCTTGCATCTTTCCATAGTTAGAAAAGCACTAAAATTAACTGAGACATCTATTACTCATGATTAGCAGTAATCTTCTACCAAGATATATGTTGGATTGCATATACCCCTTAGCCAAAATCACCATAAACACTGGCCTCTCCCCCTACCTCTTTGGAGCTGTTTCCCAGAACTAACATAGAGGTGATTGTCCTCAGGAAGTTTTCAAATAAAACTGAAACTAAAGTTGTGCATTTTTATTTCAGTTGACAGTAGTAATAGGAAGGTGGTGGTGGTGCTTTGAGAAACAGGCAAAACTGGCCCTTAGATAGTTAGATATATTTCAGGAAAAATGTTTATGAACTTGGATTCTTGCATCTTTCCATAGTTAGAAAAGCACTAAAATGATCTAAGAGGAATAGAAGTCTTGGAATGTGTGATGCATCTGGGGAATGCTGGTGTTTTATTGATGGCTTGGGGCTGGAATTAGGGGGAGTTTGTTAAATTTTTTGAGCTTGAGTGAATGTATAGCACTTTTTCCTTCCAGATGTTCAGAATTAGGAAATAAGGCAGCCTAGGCTTTCTTTGAATTAGAATTAGACTTAGAATTTAGACTTAGAATTAGAATTTAGACTTAGAATTAGAATTTAGACTTAGAATTTTCTAACATATCCTACAATAGATTTCTCTTAATCGTAAACTGGCAAGTGACAGTGTTTTCTCATAAAGACAGAATCTAAGTTTCAGGGGACAATGGCTGCCTCTGTTGTTTCCGTGGATCTCTGAAGCCTAAATCAGAGAGTCAATAGATATTTATCTCATGAATGAAGAAAAGATATATGTAATAATCCATCCATGTTCTTCTGTGGAAGGAGAGTAAATGTGATTTAACCTCTCGCCAACCCAACTGCTAAGCATAAAATTTGTCAATTAGAGGGCTGTTTTAACCTCCTGTGAGCTAAGCCACACCCCCTTTCTACTCTGGAAGGATTTATAAAAGGTTGTGACCCCAGGATAGTTAACAATTCTGTTAACATTTATTAATAATTGGTTTGAAGAGGTCTGCATGCATCTACCGGGGGGGAATAGGCTACCTCTTCTCTTTCCTTTTCAAATACAGGTTTCATTCACATGCATTATGAATTAAACAATAAAAGTGAAAATGAATGAAGATTGAAATGACACCCTATCTTCTAGCTCATTCCCAATTCTCAGGAATCTGGCCTAAATTGTCAATGGTGATGAATAGGCTTTGGCATCTGAAATTCTGGATTGATTTATCTACCACTAGTGAGTGAGTGTGTTTGGGTGTGTGTGCACGTGTGTGCTGGAGAAGGCAATGGCAAGCCACTCCATTACTCTTGCCTAGAAAATCCCATGGACAGAGGAGCCTGGTGGGCTACAGTCCATGGGGTCGCTACTAGTCGGACAAGACTGAGTGACTTCACTTTTCACTTTCACACGTTGGAGAAGGAAATGGCAACCCACTCCAGTGTTCTTGCCTGGAGAATCCCAGGGATGGTGGAGCCTGGTGGGCTGCCGTCTATGGGGTCACACAGAGTCGGACACGACTGAAGCGATTTAGCAGCAGCAGCAGCATGTGTGTGCATGTGTGTATATTTGCATATAATATACCTGTGTTAGTATTGTCTTCCAGATGCTACTAAACCATACTACTAGGGATTGCATTTTCCTCTCAGTCGTATAACTATGACCAGAAACTAATATAGTAAAAGATTTAAAATCTATAACAAGTCATATTACATTAAAGAAGGAAAGTTCTACAGGAAAATAAACCCTATCCCTATGAAAATCTATTAGAAGAGTTAAAATATCCCTTAGTAAAAGATTCTTAGAGATAGCCTCTGAAAATAATTTTAAAATACCCCAAAGGAATTGTTCTTAAGAATTAAAGATCTACTCCCATTTATTATACCTGAAAAATAGAATTTGCATTTGTGAAGTATCTTGCTCATGAGCTGAAATAATTTTGATGTTTTAAAATTTTTAATTTGAAAACGTTTCTTACTGTCATAAAGTTCATTTAAAATATTGTGTTGTTTTCAGGTATATAGCAAAGTTGATTCGGTTATATGAGTATACACACACACACACACACATACACACATATATACAGATTGTTTTCCATTATAGCTTGTTATAAGATTTTGGATATAGTTCCCTGTGCTAGGTTATACAGTATATTCTTCTTGCTTATCTATTTTAAGTATAGTAGTTTGTCTCTGTTAATCCCAAACCCATAATTTGTCCCTCCTGGCAATTCCTTGGTGGTCTGGCAATTAAGACTCAGTGCTTTTGCTGCCCTGGGCCCAGATACAGTCCCTGGTTGTGAACTAAGATCCCATGAGCTGCTCCTTGTGGCCAAAAATGAAAAAATAAGGACTTCCCTGGTGGCTCAGTGGTAAAGAATCCATCTGTCAATGCAGGAGACATGGGTTTAATCCCTGGTACAGAAAGAACCCACATGCCTTAGAGCAACTAAGCCTGTGTGCCACAACTATTGAGCCTGTGCTCTACAGCACAGAGGCTGCAACTACTGAGCCCTACACTGCAACTACGGAAGACCATGCACCCTAGATCTCATGCTCTGCAACAAGAGAAGCCACGGCAATGAGAAGCCAGCAGACCACAACTAGAGAGTAGCCCCCATTATCCACAACTAGAGAAAAGCCCAAGATGCAATGAAGATCCAATGCACCCAAAAATAAATAAACACAAAAATAAAAATAAGTTATCCCAACCACTTCCCTTTCCCCCTTGGTAACCGTAAGTTTGCTTTCTATGTCTATGTGTCTGTTTCCATTTAGGGTATAGATTCACTGGTATTATTTTTTAGATTCCACGTATGTGATATCACATATCAATATGATATTCCCTAGGTCCCTTCATGTTGCTGCAAATAGAAATGCTTCATTCTTTTTTTGTGGCTGAGTAATATTGAAATATTATATATGTGTGAATATATGTATATGTGTGTATGTGTGTGCTCAGTAGTGTCTAACTCTTTGAGACCTCATGGACAGTAGCCTGCCAGTCTCCTCTGTCCATAGAATTTTCCAGACAAAAATACTAGAGCAGATTGTCATTTCCTACTCCAGGGGATCTTCCCAACCCAAGGGTTGCACCTGCATCACTGGCATTTCCTGCAATGGCAAGTGGATTCTTCACTGCTCTATCACTTGGGAAGCATATATGTATACACACACACACACACACACACACACACAACATTTTCTTAAACCAATCTGCTGATGGACACTTTGGTTGTTACCATATCTTGGCTATTGTAAATAGCACTGGTATGAACACTGGGGTGCATGCATCTTTTCAAATTAGAGTTTTCGTCTTTTCAGGATATATGCACAGGAGTGGGATTACAGGATCAAATGGTAGATCTATTTTTAGTTTTCTGAGGAACCTCCATATTGTTTTACATTGTGACTGCACCAATTTACATTCCCACCAACAGCATTTATTATTTGTAGATTTTTTGATGATGGTCATTCCAACTAATGGGTTTCCGTGGTGGATCAGTAGTAAAGAATCCACCTGTCAAGCAGGAGACGCAGGTTCAATCTCTGCATTGAGAAGATCCCCTAGAGAAGGAAATAGCAACTCATTTCAATATTCTTGATCTGGGAAATCCCACGGACAGAGGAGCCTGGTGGGCTACAGTCCATGGAGGTGCAGAAGAGTTGGGCATGACTTAACGAGTAAACAAAACAACAGTTCTGACCAGTATGAGATTATACCTCATTGTGGTTTTGATTTCCATTTCTCTAATAATTGGCAGTGGTGATCCTCTTTTCATGTGCCTGTTGGCCATCTGTATGCCCTTTTTGGAGAAGTCTACTTAGTTCTTCTGCCCATTTTTTGGTTGGGTTGTTTGTTGTTTTCATATTGAATTGTATAAGCTCTTTGCATATTTTGGAAATTAAGCCCTAGTCAGTTACATCATTTGCAAATATTTTCTCCCAGACTATGGGCTGTTTTCTTAAATTTTATTAGTTATTTCCTTTTCTGTGCAAAACTTTTAAGTTTGATTGTCTCCTTTGTTTATTTTTGCTTTTATTTCTTTTGCGTTAGGAGGCAGATCTAATAAAATAGTTTTTGTCAGAGTACATTTTGTCAATGTTATTTTCAGTTTTACAGTGTCATGTTTTACATTTAGGTTTTTAAACAATTCTGAGTATATCTTTGTATATGATGCGAGGGAATGTTATTTCATTGATTTACATTTAGCTAACTTTCCTAACACCATTTTCTTCTCCATTGTATATTTTTGTCTTCTTTATTGTAGATCAATTGACCATAAGTTTGTGGGTTTATATCTGGGTTTTCTGTCCTGTTCCATTGATCTATGTGTCTGTTTTTATGTCAATATCATGCTGCTTTGACTACCATAGCTTTGTAATATTGCCTGAATTCTAGTAAGGCTATGCCTCCAGCTTTGTTCTTTTTCCCCAGGATTGGTTTAGTGATTCTGGGTCTTTTACATTTTCATAATAATTTTAGGATTATTTGTTCTAGTACTGTGAAAAATTTCATGACTATTTTGATAGGTGTCACATTAATCTATAGACTGTTTTCGGTAGTATGTGGCCATTTTCATGATATCAATTCTTCCAATTCAAAAGCACAAGGTATCTCTCCATTTCTTTGAATCATCTTTGATATCCTTTATCAATGTTTTATAGTTTTCAGCATATAGGTCTTTCACATTCTTGGTTAAGTTTATTTGAGGTTTTTGTTTGTTGGTTGGTTTTTTGATGCAATTTTAAACAGAATTTGTTTTTACTTTCTCATTCTGATACTTCATTATTACTATAAAGAATTGCAGTAGATTTCTGTAATTAATCTTGTATCCTACTACTTTGCTGAATGTTTATCAGTTCTCATAGTTTTTGTTTGGAATCTCTAAGATTTTCTACAGACATTATCATCTTATCTGCATAGAGTGATAATTTCACCTCTTTCCAATCTGGATAACATTATATATTATTTTTGTCTGATTGCTATGGCTAGGGCTTCCAATGCTATGTTGAATAGAAGTGGTGAGAGTGGGTATCCTTTTCTTGTTTCTGAATTTCAAGGTAAGGGTTCAGCTTTGCACTGTTGAGGATTACATTTGTTGTGAGTTTGTCATAAATGATCTTTATTATATTGAGATATGTTCCTCCTACATCTAATTTGACATGAGTTTTTATCATAAATGGACATGGAATTTTCCTGTGGCTTTTGTCTTTTCTTTTTCTTAATGTAGTGTGTATTACATTCATTGATTTGCATATGTTGAACTATCCTTGTGACTCTGGAATGAATCCAACTTGATCATGGTGTATAATCCTTTTTATATATTGTGGAATTCCATTTGCTAATATTTTGGTGAGTTTTGCATTTATATTCAGCAAAATTATTGGTCTGCAATATTCTTTTTTTTGTAGTGTCCTTGTCTGGCTTTGATTGTGATGGTGGTTTCAGAAAATGAAGCTGGGAGTGCTCCTTCCTATTCAATTCTTTGGAATAGCTTGATAAGGATGTGGATAAGTTGTCCTTTGTGTGTTTGATAGAATTCCCCAGTGAATCCATCCCATTCTGGACTTTCACTTGCAGGGAAATTTTTAATTACATAAACTATTTCAATTCTATTGATCAGTATATCCAAATTACATGATTCTTAATTCAGTTTTGGCAGGCTGTATGTTTCTGGAAACATGTCTGTTTCTTCTGGGTTGTCTATTTTGGCATACAATTCTTCATATTTTCTTTTGGTATTTTGTATTTCTGTGGTATCAGTCGTTGTTTCTCCTCTTTAATTTCTTATTTTGTTTATTTGGGTCCTCTCTTTTTTCTTCTTGGTAAGCCTGACTAGAGGTTTGTTAACTTTGCTTATCCTTTCAAAAACAGATCTCTTGGTTTTATTGATCTTTTCCATTGTTTTGTTGTTGTTGTTCTCTACTTTATCTATTTCTTCTCTGATCTTTTTTATTTCCTTCCTTTTATTCACTGTATTTTGTTTGTTCTTTTTATAATTCTTTATGTGGAAGGTTAGATTTTTAATTTGCATTTTTTGTGTTTCTTGAGTAAGGCCTATATCTTCATGAACTTTCCTCTTAGAGTTGCTTTTGCTGCATCCCATACATTTTGTTAGGTTTATTGTTATTTGTCTCAAGGTATATTCTGATTTCCTCTTTGATTTTCTCATTGATTCATTTGCTTTTAGTAACATGTTGTTTAGTTTCCTTGTGGCATAGCATTTTTTCCTATTTGATTTCCAAGTTTTTCAGTAGACACATTCACATTAAGTCATTTTTCACACCCTTATAAACTCAAAGAATGTTAGTGCTGGATGAGGATCCATGGAACTACATTCTTTCATTTTTACACTGTGTGTTGGTTGAGAGTACAGCCCTGGTAGTAAACTGTCTATATTTTAATCCAGATTCCAGTACAAAGTAGATTTGGACTCAGGATATTTTAAAAAATTCACAATGCCAGTTGTTCCTAGTTGGTAATATGGAATAATATTACTTGGCAGATTAAATGGCTTAATTGTAAGTACTCAATATATTTTAGATATTATTACTATTCACACTAAGAATTCTAAAGAAATGAGGAGCATTATTTCCAGTCATTTAGTATCTAAGGCAGAACCAGACCCAATTTTTTTTAAACATTTTTGCCTGAGATGTCCCACTACTCCAGGGCCCAAAACAACTAGAACTAAACAATTTTATTAATTTTAATGAAAGAAAAAAAATTTTCTTCAATAACCCCAAAATGATTTTTTGCCTATTCTCTTCACTTTCTTGTTTGTCTTCTTCCTAGCATATTCTCAAATTAGCCTAATTTGGAAGGACACACACATACACTCTGAGATCTTGAACAGAGAATCATATGTTCATTAAAAAAATATTATTTGTGGAATCCAAATAAAGTAATGTCAATCTTTCTGGTGTTAATATGTGAGGCCAAAAAGGCAGGTATGTTTTTTTTAATGAGCAGAAAAGACACCTAGATACTAACTTTCTATTAACTTATTTTATTTAATCTACAAAACAGACTGGATTCATAAGCACTTCAGTTCAGTTCAGTCGCTCAGTCGTGTCCAACTCTTTGCGACCCCATGAATCACAGCACACCAGGTCTCCCTGTCCATCACCAACTCCCGGAGCTCACTCAAACTCATGTCCATCAAGTCAGTGATGCCATCCAGTCATCTCATTCTCTGTCGCCCCTTCTCCTCCCGCCTCCAATCCTTCCCAGAATCAGAGTCTTTTCCATTGAGTCAACTCGTCACATGAGGTGGCCAAAGTATTGGAGTTTCAGCTTTAGCATCAGTCCTTCCAATGAACACCCAGGATTGATCTCCTTTATAATGGACTGGTTGGCACTTAGTCAATGATACTTATGTTTTCAACAAGCTATGTCTGTAATTTCCTGTTAATCACCTGTGGTTTTAATGTAGAAATGAGAATTATCTGATCCAGTAAGTATATATATCTTTCTCTAGTAAAAAGGAAAAGTATAAAAATAATATTTTTGATGTACCAAAGATTTGATAATGGTAGTCATTTAACCTTTAATACAACACATTGAAGTTCCAATAATGACACATACCATAGGATATGTATCTATCATGTCTTCAGTTCAGTTCATAAAAATTAATCTTCAAACAACTCCATGAAGGAGATTCCATAGTCACTTACAACTTGTAGAGGAGGAGCCACACCCTCAGTTCAGTTCAGTTCAGTCGCTCAGTCGTATCCAACTTTCCGCGACCCCATGAATCACAGCACGCCAGGCCTCCCTGTCCATCACCAACTTCCAGAGTTCACTCAAACTCATGTCCATTGAGTCGGTGAGGCCATCCAGCCATATCATTCTCTATCGTCCCCGTCTCCTCCCACCCCAATTACTCCCAGCATCAGAGTCTTTTCCAGTGAATCAACTCGTCGCATGAGGTGGCCAAAGTATTGCAGTTTCAGCTTTAGCATCAGTCCTTCCAATGAACGCCCAGGATTGATCTCCTCTAGAATGGACTGGTTGGATCTCCTTGCAGTCCAAGGGACTCTCAAGAGTCTTCTCCAACACCACAGTTCAAAAGCATCAATTCTTCAGCGATCAGGTTTCTTCACAGTCCAACTCTCACATCCATACATGGCCACGGGAAAAACCATAGCCTTGACTAGACAGACCTTGGTTGACAAAGTAATGTCTCTGCTTTTTAATATGCTATCTAGGTTGGTCATAACTTTCCTTCCAAGGAGTAAGCGTCTTTTAATTTCCTGGCTGCAATCAGCATCTGCAGTGATTCAGTTCAGTTCAGTTCAGTTCAGTCGCTCAGTCGTGTCCGACTCTCCGCGACCCCATGAATCACAGCACGCCAGGCCTCCCTGTCCATCACCAACTCCCAGAGTACACTCAAACTCATGTCCACAGAGTCGGTGATGCCATCCAGCCATCTCATTCTCCGTCGTCCCCTTCTCCTCCCGCCCCCAACCTTTCCCAGCATCACAGTCTTTTCCAGTGAGTCAACTCGTCTCATGAGGTGGCCAAAGTATTGGAGTTTCAGCTTTAGCATCAGTACCTCCAATGAACATCCAGGATTGATCTCCTTTAGAATGGACTGGTTGGATCTCCTTGCAGTATAAGGGACTCTCAAGAGTCTTCTCCAACACCACAGTTCAAAAGCATCGATTCTTCGGCGATGAGCTTTCTTCACAGTCCAACTCTCACATCCATACATGACCACGGGAAAAACCATTGCCTTGACTAGACGGACCTTGGTCGGCAAAGTAATGTCTCTGCTCTTTAATATACTATCAAGGTTGGTCATAACTTTCCTTCCAAGGAGCAAGCGTCTTTTAATTTCATGGCTGCAATCAGCATCTGCAGTGATTTTGGAGCCCAAAAAAACAAAGTCTGACACTGTTTCCATTGTTTTTCCATCTATTTCCCATGAAGTGATGGGACCAGATGCCATGATCTTTGTTTTCTGAATGTTGAGCTTCAAGCCAACCTTTTCACTCTCCTCTTTCACTTTCATCAAGAGGCTTTTGAGTTCCTCTTCACTTTCTGCCATAAGGGTAGTGTCATCTGCATATCTGAGGTTATTGATATTTCTCCCAGCAATCTTGATTCCAGCTTGTGCTTCTTCCAGCCCAGCGTTCCTCATGATGTACTCTGCATATAAGTTAAATAAGCAAGGTGACAATATACAACCTTGACGTACACCTTTTCCTATTTGGAACCAGTCTGTTGTTCCATGACCGGTTCTAACTGTTGCTTCCTGACCTGCATACAGGTTTCTCAAGAGGCAGGTCAGGTGGTCTGGGATTCCCATCTCTTTCAGAATGTTCCACAGTTTATTGTGATCCACACAGTCAAAGGCTTTGGCATAGTCAATGAAGCAGAAATAGATGTTTTTCTGAAACTCTCTTGCTTTCTCCATGATCCAGCAGATGTTGGCAATTTGACGCGACGCGAGAGACGCCGGCCCCGGCGGCGCAGACGCGACGCGAGAGACGCCGGCCCCGGCGGCGCAGACGCGACGCGAGAGACGCCGGCCCCGGCGGCGCAGACGCGACGCGAGAGACGCCGGCCCCGGCGGCGCAGACGCGACGCGAGAGATGCCGGCCCCGGCGCAACGAACCACGCAAAGAGGTGCGGCCGTGAGGAGCTACCCCACGCCTGAGGCCAGGGCCGGCGGCCGAGAGGAGCTACCCCACGTCCAACAGGCGGTGGCTGCACGGGCGCAGGAGGGCCGAGAGGAGCTACTCCACGTTCAAGGTCAGGAGGGGTGGCCTTGAGGAGATACCCCTCGTCCAAGGTAAGGTACAGCGGCTGCACTTTGCTGGAGCGGCTGTGAAGAGATTTTCCACGACCAAGGTAAGAGAAACCGAAATAAGACGGTAGGTATTGCTAGGGGGCACCAGAGGGCAGACAAACTGAAATCATAATCACAGGAAACTAGCTGATCTAATCACATGGACCACAGCCAAATGTGGTCCCCTGGAGAAGGGAATGGCAAACCACTTCAGTATACTTGCCTTGAGAACCCCATGAACAGTAACAAAGGGCAAAATGATAGGATACTGAATGAGGAATTCCCCAGGTCGGTAGGTGCCCAGTATGCTACTGGAGCTCAGTGGAGAAGTAACTATAGAAGGAATAAAGGGATGGAGCAAAAGCAAAACCAATACCCAGTTGTGGATGTGACCAATGATAGAAACAAGGTCCAGTGCTGTAAAGAGCAATATTGCATAGGAACCTGGAATGTTAGGTCCATGAATCAAGGCAAATTGGAAGTGGTCAAACAGGAGATGGCAAGAGTGAACGTCGACATTCTAGGAATCAGTGAATTAAAATGGACTGGAATGGGTGAATTTAACTCGGATGACCATTATATCTATTACTGTGGGCAGGAATCCCTTAGAAGAAATGGAGTAGCCATCATGGTCAACAAAAGAGTCCGAAATGCAGTACTTGGATGCAATCTTAAAAATGACAGGATGATTTCTATTCGTTTCCAAGGCAAACCATTCAATATTACAGTAATCCAGGCCTATGCCCCAACCAGTACTGCTGAAGAAGCCGAAGTTAATCAGTTCTATGAAGACCTACAAGACCTTTTAGAACTAGCACCCAAAAAAGATGTCCTTTTCATTCTAGGGGACTGGAATGCAAAAGTAGGAAGTCAAGAAACACCTGGAGTAACTGGCAAATTTGGCCTTGGAGCACGGAATGAAGCAGGGCAAAGGCTAATAGAGTTTTGTCAAGAGAATGCACTGGTCATAGCAAATACCCTCTTCCAACAACACAAGAGAAGACTCTACACATGGACATCACCAGATGGTCAACACCGAAATCAGATTGATTATATTCTTTGCAACCAAAGATGGAGAAGCTGTATACAGTTAGCGAAAACAAGACCAGGAGCTGACTGTGGCTCAGATCATGAACTCCTTATTGCGAAGTTCAGACTTAAATTGAAGAAAGTAGGGAAAACCACTAGACCATTCAGATATGACCTCAATCAAATCCCTTATGATTATGCAGTGGAAGTGAGAAATAGATTTAAGGGACTAGATCTGATTGATAGAGTGCCTGATGAACTCTGGACGGAGGTTCGTGACATTGTACAGGAGACAGGGACCAAGACCATCCCCATGGAAAAGAAATGCAAAAGAGCGAAATGGCTGTCTGAGGAGGCCTTACAAATAGCTGGGAAAAGAAGAGAGGCGAAAAGCAAAGGAGAAAAGGAAAGATATAAGCATCTGAATGCAGAGTTCCAAAGAATAGCAAGGAGAGATGAGAAAGCCTTCCTCAGTGATCAATGCAAAGAAATAGAGGAAAACAACAGAATAGGAAAAACAAGAGACCTCTTCAAGAAAATTAGAGATTCCAAGGGAACATTTCATGCAAAGATGGGCTCGATAAAGGACAGAAATGGTATGGACCTAACAGAAGCAGAAGATATTAAGAAGAGGTGGCAGGAATACACAGAAGAACTGTACAAAAAAGATCTTCACGACCAAGATAGTCACGATAATGTGATCACTGACCTAGAGCCAGACATCTTGGAATGTGAAGTCAAGTGGGCCTTAGAAAGCATCACTACGAACAAAGCTAGTGGAGGTGATGGAATTCCAGTTGAGCTATTTCAAGTCTTGAAAGATGATGCTGTGAAAGTGCTGCACTCAATATGCCAGCAGATTTGGAAAACTCAGCAGTGGCCACAGGACTGGAAGAGGTCAGTCTTCATTCCAATCCCAAAGAAAGGCAATGCCAAAGAATGCTCAAACTACCGCACAATTGCACTCATCTCACACGCTAGTAAAGTCATGCTCAAAATTCTCCAAGCCAGGCTTCAGCAGTATGTAAACCGTGAACTCCCAGATGTTCAAGCAGGTTTTAGAAAAGGCAGAGGCACCAGAGATCTGCAGTGATTATGGAGCCCAAAAAAATAAAGTCTGACACTGTTTCCACTGTTTCCCCATCTATTTCCCATGAAGTGATGGGACCAGATGCCATGATCCTCATTTTCTGAATGTTGAGCTTCAAGCCAACCTTTTCACTCTCCTTTCACTTTCCTCAAGAGGCCTTTGAGTTCCTCTTCACTTTCTGCCACAAGGGTGGTGTCATCTGCATATCTGAGGTTACTGATATTTCTCCCGGCAATCTTGATTCCAGCTTGTGCTTCTTCCAGCCCAGCGTTCCTCATGATGTACTCTGCATATAAGTTAAACAAACATGGTGACAATATACAGCCTTGACGTACTCCTTTTCTTATTTGGAACCAGTCTGTTGTTCCATGTCCAGTTCTAACTGTTGCTTCCTGACCTGCATACAGGTTTCTCAAGAGGCAGGTCAGGTGGTCTGGGATTCCCATCTCTTTTAGAACGTTCCACAGTTTATTGTGATCCACACAGTCAAAGGCTTTGGCATAGTCAATGAAGCAGAAATAGATGGTTTTCTGGAACTCTCTTGCTTTCTCCATGATCCAGCGGATGTTGGCAGTTTGATCTCTGGTGCCTCTGCCTTTTCTAAAACCTGCTTGAACATCTGGAAGTTCATGGTTCACATATTGCTGAAGCCTGGTTTGAGAATTTTGAGCATGACTTTACTAGCGTATGAGATGAGTGTAATTGTGTGGTAGTTTGAGCACTCTTTGGCATTGCCTTTCTTTGGGATTGGAATGAAGACTGACCTTTTCCAGTGCTGTGGCCACTGCTGAGTGTTCCAAATCTGCTGGCATATTGAGTGCAGCACTTTCACAGCATCATCTTTCAAGATTTGAAATAGCTCAAGTGGAATTCCATCACCTCCACTAGCTTTGTTCATAGTGATGCTTTCTAAGGCCCACTTGACTTCACATTCCAAGATGTCTGGTTCCAGGTGAGTGATCATGCCATAATGATTATCTTAGTAGTGAAGATCTTTTTTGTACAGTTCTTCTGTGTATTCTTGCCACCTCTTCTTAATATCTTCTGCTTCTGTTAGGTCCATACCATTTCTGTCCTTTATGGAGCCCATCTTTGCATGAAATGTTCCCTTGATATCTCTAATTTTCTTGAAAAGATCTCTTGTCTTTCCTATTCTGTTGTTTTCCTCTATTTCTTTGCATTTATCGCTGAGGAAGGCTTTCTCATCTCTCCTTGCTATTCTTTGGAACTCTGCATTCAGATGCCTATATGTTTCCTTTTCTCCTTTGCTTTTCGCTTCTCTTCTTTTCACAGCTATTTGTAAGGCCTCCTCAGACAGCCATTTTGCTTTTTTGCATTTCTTTTCCATGGGGATGGTCTTGGTCCCTGTCTCCTGTACAATGTCACGAACCTCCGTCCAGAGCTCATCAGGCATCTATCTATCAGATCTAGTCCCTTAAATCTATTTCTTACTTCCACTGTATAATCATAAGGGATTTGATTTAGGTCATATCTGAATGGTCCAGTGGTTTTCCTTACTTTCTTCAATTTAAGTCTGAATTTCGCAATAAGGAGTTCATGATCTGAGCCACAGTCAGCTCCTGGTCTTGTTTTTGCTAACTGTATAGAGCTTCTCCATCTTTGGCTGCAAAGAATATAATCAATCTGATTTCGGTGTTGACCATCTGGTGATGTCCATGTGTAGAGTCTTCTCTTGTGTCGTTGGAAGAGGGTGTTTGCTATGACCAGTGCGTTCTCTTGGCAAAATTCTATTAGCCTTTGCCTTGCTTCATTTCGTGCTCCAAGGCCAAATTTGCCAGTTACTCCAGGTGTTTCTTGACTTCCTACTTTTGCATTCCATTCCCCTATAATGAAAAAGACATCTTTTTTGGGTATTAGTTCTAAAAGCTCTTGTAAGTCTTCATAGAACTGTTCAACTTCGGCTTCTTCAGCATTACTGGTTGGGGCATAGGCTTGGATTACTGTAATATTGAATGGTTTGCTTTGGAAACGAACAGAAATCATTCTGTCGTTTTTAAGATTGCATCCAAGTACTGCATTTTGGACTCTTTTGTTGACCATGATGGCTACTCCATTTCTCTAAGGGATTCCTGCCCACAGTAGTAGATATAATGGTCATCTGAGTTAAATTCACCCATTCCAGTCCATTTTATTTCACTGTTTCTTAGAATGTCGACGTTCACTCTTGTCATCTCCTGTTTGATCACGTCCAATTTGCCTTGATTCATGGACCTAACATTCCAGGTTCCTATGCAATATTGCTCTTTACAGCATCGGACCTTGCTTCTATCACCAATCACATCCACAGCTGAGTATTTGTTTCGCTTTGGCTCCATCCCTTCATTCTTTCTGGAATTATTTCTCCACTGATCTCCAGTAACATACTGGGCAGCTACCGACCTGGGGAATTCCTCATTCAGTATCCTATCATTTTGCCCTTTGATACTGTTCATGGGGTTCTCAAGGCAAATATACTGAAGTCGTTTGCCATTCCCTTCTCCAGTAGACCACATTCTGTCAGACCTCTCCACCATGACCCGTCCGTCTTGGGTGGCCCCACACAGCATGGCTTAGTTTCACTGAGTTAGACAGGGCTGTGGTCCATATGATCAGATCAACTAGTTTTTTATGATTATGATTTCAGTGTTGCTGCCCTCTAATGCCCCCTCCCAATCAGTTCAGTTCAGTTCAGTCACTCAGTCGTGTCCGACTCTCCGCAACCCCATGAATCACAGCACACCAGGCCTCCCTGTCTATCACCAACTCCCGGAGTTCACTCAAACTCATGTCCACAGAGTCGGTGATGCCATCCAGCCATCTCATTCTCGGTTGTCCCCTTCTCCTCCCGCCCCCAACCTTTCCCAGCATCAGAGTCTTTTCCAGTGAGTCAACTCGTCGCATGAGGTGGCCAAAGTATTGCAGTTTCAGCTTTAGCATCAGTCCTTGCAATGAACACCCAGGATTGATCTCCTTTAGAATGGACTGGTTGGATCTCCTTGCGGTACAAGGGACTCTCAAGAGTCTTCTCCAACACCACAGTTCAAAAGCATCAATTCTTCGGTGCTCAGCTTTCTTCACAGTCCAACTCTCACATCCATACATGACCACAGGAAAAACCATAGCCTTGACTAGACAGACCTTTGTTGGCAAAGTAATGTCTCTGCTTTTTAATACCCTCCCAATACCTACCATCTTATTTGGGTTTTTCTTACATTGGTTGTGGAATATCTCTTTACAGCCTCTCCAGCCAAGTGCAGCCGCTTTACCTCACCTTGGATGAGGGGTATCTCCTCATGGCCGCCCCTCCTGACCTTGAACGTGGAGTAGCTCCTCTTGGCCCTCCTGTGCCCGCACAGCCACCACCTCTTGGATGTGGGACAGCGCCTCTCGGTCACCGCCCTGACCTTAGGCCTGAGGTAGCTCCTGTCAGCCACGCTTCTGCGCGTGGTCAGTTGCGCCAAGCCGGCATCTCTCACGTCTAACCACACCCTAACAAGTTACATAATCAGTCTATGGTCTTACCGTGAGTGACAATGAAAGTCACTCCATAGTTTCTGACTCTTTGTGACACCGTGGACTATAGTACTTCAGGCTCCTTTGTCCACGGAATTCTCCAGGCAAGAATACTAGAGTGGGCAGCATTTCCCTTCTCCATGTGATCTTCCCAACCCAGGGATCAAACCCAGATCTCCCACATTGCAGGCAGTTTCTTTAAAAGCTGAGCTATAGTGGGTGAACTGGAATTTAAATTTAATTTTTCTGGCAAAGTGCATATTCTTTTGTGTACATTCGGCCTCCTTAGCTATTAGCACCTAGCATAGTACCTAGCATCTAACATGATGCCTGATTCATCCTAGACAAACCATAAATGCTTATGAATAAGTACATGCAAGAAGAAGCATGGTGAGGAAAGAACAGAGGGTTTGGTTTCAGACAGCACTAGTTAAAAATCCTTGTGTTAGTACTTATAATTAACTAACATTATGTTCTTTTATCATTTATACAACTTGGTTTCCATGTCTCTAAAATGGGCTTAACTGTAGACATACTACGTTATGCAGATTAATGTGTACTTACAGTCCTTAGCTTAGTGCCTCTATATTCTTTATTATATACTATTGTAGTTACCTCTATGTCTGGTATAAGACATCAGTGTAAAATGCCTTAAATATATTTTACGTATTATCACAATAATGCAACTGCTGCTGTTGCTGCTGCTCCTAAGTCATTTCAGTCATGTCCACCTCTGTGCGACCCCATAGACGGCAGCACACCAGGCTCCCCTGTCCCTGGGATTCTCCAGGCAAGAACAGTGGGTTGCCATTTCCTGGAGTGGGTTGCTATTTCCTTCTCCAATGCAAAAAGTGAAAGTGAAGTCGCTCAGTCAGGTCTGACTGTTAGCGACCCCCTGGACTGCAGCCTACCAGGCTCCTCCGTCCATGGGATTGTCCAGGCAAGAGTACTGGAGTGGGGTGCCATTGCCTTCTCCCAATAATGCAAAGAGGCTAGTAAAACTCATTAGTAAGAATTTCGTATTGTTTATTTTTTGTTGTGACTTCCCTTGTGGATCAGCTGGTAAAGAATCTGCCTGCAATGCAGGAGACCTGGGTTCAATCCGTGGGTTGGGAAGATCCCCTGGAGAAGGGAAACGCTTCCCACTCCAGTATTCTGACCTAGAGAATTCCATGGACTGTATAGTACATGGGGTCACAATTATTTTTTGTTCTAAAGTTTCATTATTCTACATATAAAGTTTATTTTCATGCAATCAAAAATTGTCCTTTCAATTTGAACTTTCTTCTCTAAATCATAAGAAAAGCAAAGTCACAGTTATTTCTACATAAAGCATTATCAATAATATCATGTGCATAGAACATATTTTAATGGATTTTTTAATAGGGAAAGTGTGTGAAGTTTCATAAGAATGTTTAGAAGAACAATGTATTTATATTACAAATATATATATTGGGATTCCTGGAGGCTCAGATAGTAAAGAATCCACCTGCAATGCAGGAGACCAGGGTTTGATCCCTGGGTTGATAAGATTCCCTGGAAAAGGGAATGGCTACCCACTCCAGTATTCTTGACTGGAGTTAGATTATAAATTAAAATGTATTTATAAACTAGAAGATTAACATATACTGAGTAGTGATGATGGAAGTATTTCCTAGAAATAAACTGCCCATTTTGTGATAAATATATTTGATAATCACTAAATTCATCCTTATTTATGATATTTAAAGCACAAAATAGCTTGCAAATTTGTAGAGCATATATAATCACTGTATTTTCTTCCCTTGTTTTAAACTAATATTGCTGTTTATTGATTTATCCAACTGATTATTTCAGGCTCTAGATATTTGTTGGCATAAATGTTGATCTCATGTTGAGGTTATTTAAAGTGAAACGGTCTGTTGAAACACCTAGATGAAGAGTACATGGATATTTTAAGTTAATTCTGATAGAAGTCTCTTTATGGATTTCCCTTTATCCCTCTGGCAATTCTGGCAAGTGTTCTAAGCACCTACATTTATTTCTTACTATTTTCTGCTTCTCATTAGTGAATAGTTCTCAATATATCACAGTACATGGAATATTTTGTACTGAGTGGCTCTTGTTACCAGGTCCTCTGAGGATTTTTTGACATTCAAAATGATGTTCTATTACAACAGTGAAATCTTTTTCTTTATGTCAAATTCCTAGTGTATAAATTACACAGTTAAAAATAACATCTCCAACATGTTGTGGCTTCATTCTCTACAGACATTTTGTAATATTGGGGAAAAAAGCTTTCATGATACAGTGTACAATATCTGATACATATTGTCTTTGAAATAAATAAGTTAGGAGGAAACCATTTTGTCCAGCTCTGCTATGGTTTGATATTTTAAAAATCCTGTAGTTTCACTAAAGTCTTTTCCCATGCTATGCTTAATCTTTGTTCAGTTATTTGTATATAGTCATTCACTTGTTCACTTGAATCATTTGTTCAAGGTTGTGTAATGCATTAAAAAACAACAAAAATCTCTCTTGTATTATAGCATTATTTTCCATATCTATGGAAACATCAAAACTTTTCATGGCTTCATTAACATAGCTCTTGAAATCCGTTTACAAATGTTTCTATATTTCATCTCAAATAATGAAATATTTATCCTGAAATTGCTAGAACAGCTTTTCTCTTTCATTAAACCCTTAAGTAAATCCTTTTGTATTTCTGTATCGTTCATTCAGTCACTTATGTTAAGGTTCTCAGGACAAAGGAATTTCTTTTTTTAAGCTGAAAATTAATAGAGAGATGGACACAAAGGGTACCACCACCTGCAAATAGCAAGGAAAGAGCAGAGTTGTTGAACATTTCTATGAATGACACTAGTAAAATCAAAACTAAAGTAAAAACATGTAGTTCTGAGTATTTTGCAACCATGATTTTGTTGCTGCTGTCGTGACAAATGATTTTATAGTGTCTGGAAGCTATAAAAGACACACACTTATCTTGCTTGGGGACATTTTCTTATCTACTACTTTTCTTTTAAAATCCAGGTGGAGGGATGGAGGGAACAAGATGGCAGAGGAATAGGATGGTGAGACCACTTTCTCCCCCACAAATTCATCAAAAGAACATCTGAACACTGAGTAAATTCCACAAAACAACTTCTGAATGCCAGCAGAAGACATCAGGCACCCAGAAAAACAGCCCATTGTCTTCGAAAGGAGGTAGGAAAAAACATAAAAGATAAAAAGAGAGACAAAAGAGGTAGGAATGGAGCTCCGTCCTGGGAAGGGAGGCTTAAAAAAGAGAGGTTTCCAAACACCAGGAAACACTCTCACTGGCGAGTCTGTGGCGAGCCTTGGAACCTCAGAGGGCCACATAACCAGGAGGAAAAAGAAAGAAATAATTAAAACCCACAGATTACCCGCCAAACGGTAAATCCCAGCGGAGAAGCAGCACAGACGCCCGCATCTGCCATTAGCAAGCAGGGGCTGGGCAGGGAGGAGCTGGCTGAACTGCTTAGAGAGAGGACTGGGCCTTAATGCCGCGAGGGCAATCTGAGAGAACTAACTGGGGATAGCAAAGCAGACTGTGGGGTACCTACCCCGCTAAAAGGCGAAAAGCCCTCACTTAAGACTCCACCAGTCCCACTCACAGAACAAAGGATTTAGCGGTCGGCCCATCCCCCACCGAGACAGGCAGGGGAGGGCAGCCAGAGCCGGAAGGGGGCAACTGCGGCCCCAGAGAGGCATCCGATATCAAACTGCAGGCAGGCTTCGTTGCTAACCAAGACTTCATAGGTTTCTGACCGGGTCAACATCCGCCTGGGAAGGTGTGCCAGCTGTACACCCAGAAAACCAAGCGAGAGGGACCAGGGAGGCAATAAATCCCAGTGACCTCGCTCACAAAACACCTGGTCACCTGAGCTGCTCGGACCAGGGAAGGCACAAAATGCAGGCCCAACCAAGTCTGCGCAATTGTGGAGTACCTGAGTACCTGAACCTGAGCCGCTCAGACATGGGAAGTGCATACAATCCAGCACCGGCCTCGGACAGTTCCCGGCAGAGCAACCTAGATCCTGTGCAGTGTAGACTGGTACTGCACATGCGCTGTGAGCTGGGGCAAACCCACTGTGGCTGAGACACTGTGAGCACTCCCCACAGATGCCAGAGATATTTGTCTACAGTGTTCCTCCCTTCCCAGAAAAGGACTGAACAATTGAGCCTTCAAAAGTGTCCACCACCGCCTCCTAGTGTCAGGGCAGAAATTAGACACTGAAGAGACCAGCAAACAGAAGCTAAAACAGAGGGAAACACCTTGGAAATGACAGATAGAGAAGTCTAGAGGCTGCTCCAAGAATAAGACTGAAAACCAGAGGCAAGATGCTTAAACCCGAATCCTGAGAACACCAGAGAACTGCTGACTCCAGAGAACATTAATTGATAGGAGCTCATTAAACTCCTCCATACCTACACTGAAACCAAGCACCACCCAAAGGTCAACAAGTACCAGAGCAAGACATACCACGCAAATTCTCCAGCAACACAGGAAAATAGCCCTGAGCTTTAATATAAAGGCTGCCCAAAGTCACTCCAAACCCACTGACATCTCATAATTCATTACTGGACACTTCATTGCACTCCAGAGAGAAGAAATCCAGCTCCACCCACCAGAACACCGACACAAGCTTCGCTAACCAGGGAACCTTGACAAGCCACCCTTCCAACCCCACACACAGCGAGGAAACTACATAATAAAGAGAACTCCACAAACTGCCAGAAGGCGGAAAGGCCACCCCAAGCACAGCAATATAAGTAAGATGAAGAGGCAGAGAAATAACCAGCAAGTAAAGGAACAGGATAAATGCCCACCAACACAAACAAAAGAGAAAGATATAGGGAATCTACCTGATAAAGAATTTCGAATTTTGATGGTGAAAATGATTCAAAATCTTGAAAGCAAAATGGAGTTACAGATAAATAACCTGGAGAAAAGGATTGAGAAGATGCAAGAAAGGTTTAATAAGGATTTAGAGGAAATAAAAATTAGTCAATATACAATGAATAATGCAATAGATGAGATCAGAAACACTCTGGAGGGAACAAACAGTAGAATAACAGAGGCAGAAGACAGGATAAGCGAGCTAGAAGATAGAATGGTAGAAATAAATGAAACAGAGAGGAAAAAAGAAAAACAAATCAAAAGAAATGAGGACAATATTAGAGACCTCTGGGACAATGGTAAACCCCCCAACATTCGAATCATAGGAGTCCCAGAAGAAGAAAACAAAAAGAAAGACCATGAGAGAATACTTGAGGAAGAGAATACTTGAGAATAGTTGAAAACTTCCCTAAAATGGGGAAGGAAATAATCACCCAAGTGCAAGAAACGCAGAGTCCCTAACAGGATAAACCCAAGGCGAAATACTCCAAGACACATATAAATTAAATTAACAAAGATCAAACACAAAGAACAAATATTAAAAGCAGCAAGGGAAAAGCAGCAAATAACACACAAGGGGATTCCCATAAGGATAACAGCTGATCTTTCAAAAGAAACTCTTCAGGCTAGGAGGGAATGGCAAGACATATTTAAGTGATGAAAGAAAATAACCTACAGCCCAGAATACTGTACCCAGCAAGGATCTCATTCGCTTTACACACAAGCAAAAGCTGAGAGAATTCAACATCACCAAACCAGCTTTTCAATAACTGCTAAAGGATCTTCTCTAGACAGGAAACACAGAAAGGGTGTATAAACTCAAATCCAAAACAATAAAGTAAATGGCAACGGGATCATACTTATCAATAATTACCTCAAATGTAAATGCGTTGAATGCCCCAACCAAAAGACAAAGACTGGCTGAATGGATACAAAAACAAGACCCCCATATATGTTGTCTACAAGAGACCCACCTCAAAACGAGGGACACATACAGACTGAAAGTGAAGGGCTAGAAAAAGATATTCCACGCAAATAGAGACACAAAAGAAAGCAGGAGTAGCAATACTCATATCAGATAAAATAGACTTTAAAACAAATGCTGTGAATAGAGACAAAGAAGGAAACTACATAATGATCAAAAGATCAATCCAAGAAGAAGATATAACAGTTATAAATATTTATTCACCCAACATAGGAGCACCGCAATATGTGAGACAATTACTAACAAGTATGAAAGGGGAAATTAACAACAACACAATAATAGTGGGAGACTTTAACACCCCACTCACATCTATGGATAGATCAACTAAACAGAAAATTAACAAGGAAATACAAATGTTAAATGATACAGTAGACCAGTTAGACCTAATAGATCTCTGTAGGACATTTCACCCAAAAACAATGAATTTCAACTTTTTCTCAAGTGCACATGGAACCTTTTCCAGGATAGATCACATCCTGGGCCATAAATCTAGCCTTGGTAAATTCAAAGAAACTGAAATCATTCCAAGCATCTTTTCTGACCACAATGCAGTAAGATTAGATCTCAATTACAGGAGAAAAACTATTAAAAATGTCAACATATGGAGGCTGAACAACACGCTGCTGAATAACGAACAAATCATTGAAGAAATCAAAAGAGAAATCTAAATATGCATAGAAATGAATGAAAATGAAAACATGACAACCCAAAACCTCTGGGACACTGTAAAAGAAGTGCTAAGGGGAAGGTTCATAGCAATACAGGCACACCTCAAGAAATAAGAAAAAAGTGAACTAAATAACCTAACTCTACACCTAAAGAAACTAGAAAAGGAAGAAATGAAGAAACACACGGTTAGTAGAAGGAAAAAAATCTTAAAAATTCGGGCAGAAATAAATGAAAAAGAAACAAAAGAGACCATAGCAAAAATCAACAAAGCCAAAAGCTGGTTCTTTGAGAAGGTAAATAAAATTGACAAACCACTAGCCAGACTCATCAAGAAACAAAGGGAGAAGAACCAAATCAATAAAATTAGAAATGAAAATGGATAGATCACAACTGACAACACAGAAATACAAAGGATCATTAGAGAATACTATCAGCAATTCTATGGCAATGAAATGGACAACTTGAAAGAAATGGACAAATTCTTAGAAAAGTACAACTTTCCAAAACTGAGCCAGGAAGAAATAGAAAATCTTAATAGACCCATCACAAGCACAGAAATAGAAGCTGTAATCAGAAATCTTTCAGCAAACAAAAGCCCAGGTCCAGATGGCTTCACAGCTGAATTCTACCAAAAATTTAAAGAAGAGCTAATACCTATTCTACTCAAACTCTTCCAGAAAATTGCTGATGAAGGGAAAATTCCAAACTCATTCTATGAGGCCACCATCAGCCTAATCCCAAAACCTGGTAAAGATCCCACAATAAAAGAAAACCACAGGCCAATATCGCTGATGAACATAGATGCAAAAATCCTTAACAAATTTCTAGCAATCAGAATCCAACAACACATTAAGAAGATCATACATCATGACCAAGTGGGCTTTATCCCAGGAATGAAAGGATTCTTCAATAAACGCAAATCAATCAACGTAATACACCACATTAACAAACTGAAAAATAAAAATCATATGATTATCTCAATAGATGCAAAGAAAGCCTTTGACAAATTTCAACATCCATTTATGAAAAAAACCCTCCAGAAAGTGGTAATAGAAGGAACATACCTCAATATAATAAAAGCTATATATGACAAACCCACAGCAAACATTATCCTCAATGGTGAAAAACTGAAAGCATTTCCTCTAAAGTCCCGAACAAGACAAGGGTGCCCACTCTCACCACTACTATTCAACATAGTTCTGGAAATTTTGGCTACAGTAATCAGAGCAGAAAAAGACATAAAAGGAATATAAATTGGAAAAGAAGAAGTAAAACTTTCACTATTCGCTGATGACATGATCCTCTACACAGAAAACCCTAAAGACTCTACCAGAACACTACTAGAGCTAATCAATGAATACAGTAAAGTTTCAGGATATAAAATCAACACACAGAAATCCCTTGCATCCCTATACACTAATAATGAGAAAATAGAAAGAAATTAAGGAAACTATTCCATTCACCGTTGCAACGAAAAGAATAAAATATTTAGGAATATATATACCTAAAGAAACAAAAGACCTGTACATAAAAAACTATAAAACACTTGTGAAAGTAATCAAAGAGGACACTCATAGATGGAGAAATATACCGTGTTCGTGGATTGGAAGAATAAATATTGTGAAAATGAGTATACTACCCAAAGTAATTTATACATTCAATGCAATCCCTATCAAGCTACCAACGATAGTTTTCACAGAACTAGAACAAATAATCTCACAATTTGTATGGAAATATAAAAAACCTCAAATAGCCAAAGCAATCTTGAGAAAGAAGCATGGAACTGGGGGAATCAACCTGCTGGACTTCAGGCTCTACTACAAAGCCACAGTCATCAAGACAGTATGGTACTGGCATAAAGACAGAAATATAGATCAATGGAACAAAATAGAAAGCCCAGAGATGAATCCACGCACCTATGGACACCTTATCTTTGACAAGGGATGCAAGAATATAAAATGGAGAAAAGACAGTCTCTTTAACAAGTGGTGCTGGGAAAATCCCATGGATGGAGGAGCCTGGTAGGCTGCAGTCCGTGGGGTCGCTAAGGGTCGGACACGACTGAGCGACTTAATTTTCACTTTTCACTTTCACACATTGGAGAAGGAAATGGCAACCCACTCCAGTGTTCTTGCCTGGAGAATCCCAGGGACGGGGGAGCCTGGTGGGCTTCCGTCTATGGGGTCACACAGAGTCGGACACGACTGAAGTGACTTAGCAGCAGCAGCAGCAGCTGGGAAAACTGGTCAGCCACTTGTAAAAGAATGAAACTAGAACACTTCCTAACACCATACACAAAAATAAACTCAAAATGGATTAAAGATCCAAATGTAAGACCAGAAATTATAAAACTCCTAGAGGAGAACATAGGTAAAACACTCTCTGACATAAATCACAGCAGGATCCTCCATGACCCACCTCCCAGAAAATTGGAAATAAAAGCAAAAATAAACAAATGGAACGTAATTAAAATTAAAAGCTTCTGCACAGCAAAGGAAACTATAAACAGGTGAAAAGACAGACTTCAGAATGGGAGAAAATAATAGCCAATGAAACAACTGACAAAGAATTAATCTCAAAAATATACAAACAGCCCCTTCAGCTCAATTCCAGAAAAATAAACGACCCAATCAAAAAATGGGCCAAAGAACTCAACAGACATTTCTCCAAAGAAGACATACAGATGGCTAACAAACACATGAAAAAATGCTCAACATCCCTCATAATCAGAGAAATGCAAATCAAAACCACAATGAGATACCATTTCACACCAGTCAAAATGGCTGCTATCCAAAAGTCTACATGCAATAAATCTGGAGAGGGTGTGGAGAGAAGGAAACCCTCTTACACTGTTGGTGGTAATGCAAACTAGTACAGCCACTATGGAGAACAGTGTGGAGATTCCTTAAAAAACTGGAAATAGAACTTCCATATGATCCAGTAATCACACTCCTGGGCATACACACCAAGGAAACCAGAATTGAAAGAGATACATGTACTCCAATGTTCATAGCCGCACTATTTATAATAGCCAGGACAAGGAAGAAACCTAGATGTCCATCTGCAGATGAATGGATAAGAAAGCTTTGGTACATAAACACAATGGAGTATTACTCAGCCATTAAAACAAATGCATTTGAATCAGTTCTAATGAGGTGGATGAAACTGGAGTCTATTATACAGAGTGAATTAAGCCAGAAAGAAAAATACCAATACAGTATACTAACGCATATATATGGAATTTAGAAAGATGGAAATGATAACCCTGTATACGAGACAGCAAAAGAGACACAGATGTATAGAACAGTGGGACTCTGTGGGAGAGGGTGAGGGTGGGGTGATTTGGGAGAATGACATTGAAACATGTATATTATCATATGTGAAACGAATTACCAGTCCAGGTTCAACGCATGATACAGAATGCTGGGGGCTGGTGCACGGGGAAGACCCAGAGGGAGGATAAGGGGAGGAAGGAGGAGGGAGGGGGGTTCAGGAAGGGGAACGTACCTACACCCAGGGCAGATACATGTCAATGTATGGCAAAACCAACCAATATAATATTGTAAGATATTTAGCCTCCAATAAAAAAAAATAATAAAAATAAAGTTTATTAAATGCAAGTGTTAAACAAATAAAATTAAAAAATTCGATGAATTTAAAAAAATAAATAAAATAAAATAAAATCCAGGTGGACACTCTGGGAATATCTGTTTTATTACTAGGATTAAAATAAAATGAAGCATGCAGAAAAATATAAACTAATATTTACCTGGTGCTGCTGCTGCTAAGTCACTTCAGTCATGTCTGACTCTGTGCGACCCCATAGATGGCAGCCCACCAGGCTCCCCAGTCCCTGGGATTCTCCAGGCAAGAACACTGGAGTGGGTTGCCATTTCCTTCTCCAATGTGTGAAAGTGAAAAGTGAAAGTGAAGTCACTCAGTCATGTCTGACTTGTAGCGACCCCATGGACTGCAGCCTACCAGGCTCCTCCATCCATGGGATTTTCTAGGCAAGAGTACTGGAGTGGCTTGCCATTGCCTTCTAGATCCCTCTATAACAAAGGCTTCCCTTATGACTAAGCTGGTAAAGAATCCACCTGGAATGCGAGAGACCTGGGTTCAATCCCTAGGTTGGGAAGATACCCTCAAGAAGGGAAAGGCTACCCACTGCAGTACTCTGGCCTGGAAAATTCTATGGACTGTATAGTCCATGGGGTTACAAATAGTCCGATGTAACTGAGCTACTTTCACTTTTTTCATTAATAACCCCATTGAACTTTGCAAGGACATTCTCAATATTCCCAATTAAAAATTTAAAATCTATTTTAGAGACATGTAGAAGACTAATAACTATTATAGAGTTTATTCATATGCAATGATTATTTGAAGTGAAGTATTTTTTAAAATAAATGTTAAATCAGTAGTCCATTAACGTACCTTTTCATATGATGAATTAAAGTCTTACTAATACAAGCTGAAGAATCGATGCTTTTGAACTGTGGTGTTGGAGAAGACTCTTGAGAGTCCCTTATACTGCAAGGAGATCCAACCAGTCCATTCTAAAGGAGATCAATCCTGGATGTTCATTGGAGGGACTGATGCTAAAGCTGAAACTCCAATACTTTGGCCACCTCATGCGACCAGTTGACTCACTGGAAAAGACTCTGATGCTGGGAAAGGTTGGGGGCGGGAGGAGAAGGGGACGACGGAGAATGAGATGGCTGGATGGCATCACCGACTCTGTGGACGTGAGTTTGATTGAACTCCGGGTGTTGGTGATGGACAGGGAGGCCTGGTGTGCTGTGATTCATTCGGTCGCGGAGAGTCGGACACGACTGAGTGACTGAACTGAACTGAACTGAATACAGACTTAATTTGAAAAAAGTAGGGAAAATCACTAGATTCAGGTATCACCTAAAGCAAATCAGTTATGATTGTACAGTGGATGAGGCAAATACATTCAAAGGATTAAATCTGATAGACAAAGTGCCTGAAGAACTATAGACAGAGGTTTGTGACATTGTACAGGAGGCAGGGATCAAAACCATCTCCAAGAAAAAGAAATGAAAGGAAAAATGATTGTCTGATGAGGCCTTACAAACAGCTGAGAAAAGAAAAGTGAGAGGCAAAGGAAAAAAGGAAAGATATACCCGTGTGAATGCAGAGTTGCAAAGAATAGCAAGGAGAGATAAGAAAGAACTTCTCAGTGATAAATGCAAAGATATAGAGGAAAAAATAGAATGGGAAAGACTAGAGATCTCTCAAGAAAATTTGAGATGCCAAGGGAACATTTCATGCAAAATAGGCTCAGAAATGGACAGAAATGGCATGGGCCTAACAGAAGCAGAAGATATTAAAAAGAGGTGGCAAGAACACACAGAAGAACTGTACAAAAAAGATCTTCATGACCCAGATAACCATGATGGTGTGATCACTCACCTAGAGCCAGGCATGCTGTAATGCAAAGTCAAATGGGGTTTAGGAAGCATCACTATGAACAAAGCTAGTGGCGGTGATTGAATTCCATTTGAGCTCTTTCAAATCCTAAAAGATGATGCTGTTAAAGTGCTGCACTCCTTATGCCAGCAAATTTGGAAAACTCAGCAGTGGCCACAGGACTAGAAAAGGACAGTTTTCATTCCAGTCCCAAAGAAAAGCATTGCCTAAGAATGTTCAGACTATTGCACAATTGCACTCATCCCACATGCTAGCAAACTAATGCTCAAAATTCTCGAAGCCAGGCTTCAAAAGTACATGCACTGTGAGCTTCCAGATGTTCAAGATGGATTTAGAAAAGGCAAAGAAACCAGAGATCAAATTGCCAGCATCTACTGGATCATCGGAAAAGCAAGGGAGTTCCAGAGAAACATCGATTTTTGCTTTATTGACTACACATAATCCTTTGACTGTGTGAATCAAAACAAAATGTGGAAAATTCTTCAAGAGATGAGAACACCAGACCACCTGACCCACTTCCTGAGAAATTGGTATGCAGTTCAAGAAGCAACAGTTAGAACCAGACATGGAACCACAGACTGGCTCCAAATTGGGAAAGGAGTACATCAAGGCTGTATATTGTCACCCCGGTTATTTAACTTATATGCAGAGTACATCATGCAAAATGATGGGCTGGATGAAGTACAAGCTGGAATCAAGATTGCTGGGAGAAATATCAATTAACCACAGATATGCAAATAACACCACCCTTATGGCAGAAAGCGAAGAAGAACTAAGAAGATTCTTCATAAAAGTAAAAGAGGAGAGTGAAAATGTTGGCTAAAGCTCAATATCCAAATAACTAAGAGCATAGCATCCAATCCCATCACTTCATGGCAAATAGATGGGAGAACAATGGAAACAGTGACAGGGTTTATTTCTTTGGGCTCCAAAATCACCACAGATGGTGACTGCAGCCATGAAGTTAAAAAATGTTTGCTCCTTGGAACAAAAGCTATGAACAACCTAGACAGCATATTAAAAAGCAGAGACATTACTTTGCTAGCAAAGGTTTGTCTAGTCAAGTTCATTTCAGTCACTCACTCGTGTCTGATTCTTTGCGACCCCATGAACTGCAGCACACCAGGCCTCCCTGTCCATCACCAACTCCTGGAATTCACCCAAACTCATGTCCATTAAGTGATGCCATCCAGCCATCTCATCCTCTGTCAGCCTCTCTCATCTAGCCTCTCCTCCTGCCCCCAATCCCTCCCAGCATCAGAGTCTTTTCCAATGAGTCAGCTCTTCCCATGAGGTGGCCAAAGTATTGGAGTTTCAGCCTCAGCATCAGTCCTTCCAATGAACATCCAGGACTGATCTCCTTTATGATGGACTGGTTGGATCTCCTTGCAGTCCAAGAGACTCTCAAGAGCCTTCTCCAACAAGCTATGACCAACCTAGACAATATATTAATCAACAGAAACATTACCAACAAAGATTTGTCTCAGTCAGTTCAGCCACTCAGTCATGTCCGACTCTTTGCGACCCCATGAACCACAGCACACCAGGCCTCCCTGTCCATCACCAACTCCTGAAGTTTACCCAAACTCATGTCCATTGAGTCGGTGATGCCATCTAACCATCTCATCCTCTGTCATCCCCTTCTCCTCCTGCCTTCAATCTTTCCCTACATCAGGGTCTTTTCAAATGAGGTTTGTCTAGTCAAGCTCATTTCAGTCACTCAGTCATGGTCAACTCTTTGTGACCCCATTGACTAGAGCACACCAGGCTTCTCTGTCCATCACCAACTCCTGAAGTTTACTGAAACTCATGTCCATTGAGTCTGTGATGCCATCCAACCATCTCATCCTCTGTCATCCCCTTCTCCTGCCTTCAATTGTTCCCAGCATCACAGTTTTTTTCCAATGAGTCAGTCCTTCACATCAGGTGGCCAAAGAATTAGAGTTTCAGCTTCATCATCAGTCCTTCCAGTGAACACACAGGACTGATTTCCTTTAGGATGGACTGGTTGGATCTCCTTGCAGTCCAAGGGACTCTCAAGAGTCTTCTCCAACACTACAGTTCAAAAGCATCAATTCTTAGGTGCTCAGCTTTCTTTATAGTCTAACTCTCATATTCATACACGACTACTGGAAAACCATAGGTTTGACTAGATGGACCTTCTCTGGCAACAATGTAATGTCTCCCTTTTTTAATATGCTGTCTAGGTTGATCATAGCTTTTCTCCCAAGGAGCAAGCATCTTTTAATTTCATGGCTGCAGTCATCATCTGCGGTGATTTTAGAGCCCCCCAAAATAAAGTCTGTCACTGTTTCCACTGTTTGCCCATCGATTTGCAATGAAGTGATGGGACCAGATGCCATGATCTTAGTTTTCTGAATCTTGAGTTTTAAGTCAACTTTTCACTCTCCTCTTTCATCAAGATGCTCTTTAGTTCTTCTTTGCTTTCTGCCATAAGTGTGGTGTCATCTGCATATCTGAGGTTATTGATATTTCTCCTGGTAATCTTAATTCCACCTTGATATTCATCTAGTCTAGCACATCTCTTGATGTGCATGTCATGTATGGATGTGAGATTTGGACCAAAAAGACATCTGAGTGCCGAAGAATTGGTGCTTTCAAACTGTAGGGCTGGAGAAGACTCTTGAGAGTCCCTTGGACAGCAAGGAGATTAATCCAGTCAATCCTAAAGGAGATAAATCCTGAATATTCATTGGAAGAACTGATACTGAAGCTGAAACTCCAATACTTTGGCCACCTGATGTGAAGGACTGATTCATTGGAAAAGACCCTAATGCTGGGAAAGATTCAAGGCAGGAGCAGAATGGAATGACAGAGAATGAGATGGTTGGTTGGCATCACTGATGCGATGGACATGAGTTTGAGTAGGTTCTAGGAGTTGGTGATGGACAGGGATGCTTGGCATGCTGCAGTCCTTGGGGTCTCAAAGAGTCAGACATGACTGAGCGACTGAACTGAACCTGGATATAGACGTTTTTGATATTATAATGATTTGTGTCACAAGATTTCATACAGGGTTATTTCCAGAAAGTTTATTCTAAAGAATAAAGTATAAACATTAATCCAAAGTGAGATAAGTTGTTTGCATATTACAAGTTTATTGTAAATCACATGAAAAAGAGAAAGCTTAAACCAACAACATAGGAAGAGTGATGGTTGTAAACTGCAAGCACCAATTTTGTGATTTTTGTTAATCTCCCTGTTATTCAGGTAACATTAACCACTTTTGATCCTCAGGATCTTCACCTTTTATAATTGTTTAGAAATGTAAGCATTGGTTCCTTTAAAACCAGGCTTGCTTTTATATATTGTATTCTCAAGAAGGCTATCACCCAAAGAGAGATGGTGGGCTGATGGATTTAGAATATTTTACTTTGCTGAGAACCTCTTCCAATCTGCTGGTACTATTTGTACCAAGATCATATACTACATGTAGAACCAAAATAATTTTTTTCATTTATTTTCAAGTAAGAAAGAATTCCAACTGACATTATATTTGCTTAAATAAGTATGTAGTTACTTTAACTCATATGAAAATCTTTACACTCAAAGAGAAGTCATATACCACTTAATTTCTGTAGTTACTACAAGTCATTGTCCCAGGTCTCCTTCCATTTCTATGTTATATTCTCCCTTGCATAAATTTGTCACCAGAGAATTAGTTTCTGTTTCCTCATCTTTGAGATGGGCTCACCATATCTACAACATAAAGGTGCCCTGAGGATTAAATTAGATAAATGCCTAAAAAATACTTAGTGTAATGCCTGGTATGTAGTAGAACATGATGAACGATAGATTGTATCCTCCTTTCTCTTACTTCATTTTAAGGCAAAATCCTATCATTTTTAGTAAGAATACATGTAAGGGAAAGGCTTTCTTTTGGAGTGTAAGAATTTCATTCTTTGCCTATAAGAATAAAAGCATTGTTATTTTGTGGAGATGTGTAGTAGTTTTCAAATAAAATGAGTATTTCAATAAGGTATGAAGAAGCAGAACATTAATATATAGGAGTCAGAATTTCAATAGGCCTTGAGGAAGAAAGACATTAACTTCTGGGGATATGATCAGTTATTTACATTAAAAAAGCAACATCATAAATAGCAACTGTGATTCAAATTAGACTAAAATTGTGCTTTGCATTGTCAATTTAGACATGCACTTGAACTGTGGTGCTGGGGTAGGCTCTTGAGAGTCCCTTGGACTGCAAGAAGATCCAGCCAGTCCATTCTAAAGGAGATCAATCCTGGGTGTTCATTAGAAGGGTGTTCATACTAAAGCTGAAACTCCAATATTTTGGCCACCTCATGCGAGGAGTTGACTCACTGGAAAAGAGTCTGATGCTCAGAGGGATTGGGGATGGGAGGAGATGGGGACGACAGAGAATGAGACGGCTGGATGGCATCACCAACTCAATGGACATGAGTTTGAGTGAACTCCAGGAGTTGGTGATGGACAGGGAGGCCTGGCGTGCTGTGAATCATGGGATCACAAAGAGTCGGACATGACTAAGCGACTGAAATGAACTGAACTGAACTGATAGGAGCACAGCTTGTGTTATTTTTGAATTTTCTATAAAAAGACTTTCAAGGGTAGCATTTCAATAATATTTAAAAACTAGATTCTTGTTTCTTTTGAAACTGAGTTTTGCATTTTTACAGACATGGTAATATGGGGAAAATGGAAAATTAAATCCAAATTCTGGGAAATCTGTTTATATCAGCACCAGTAATATCTTGATTTAGTATAAGATCAGATATTATACAAGACAAATCAAGGACTGTATTTTTATTTCTAATGGTATCAAGGTGGCTAATCATCATTATTAAATTGAAGGCAGATGAGTCATGTGTGTGAAATGAATGTGTGGACTCATTCCAATTCCTGTGAGAAAGACCCTACAATTGGCATCAATTAGTCCTCTTGTTGGCAGTTTTAGTAAACCATCTGAAATTTAATAAACAAAGACTGAAATGCATTCTCAACGAAAGACAGTCATCTTGGACATTGATGAGAGCTGATTAGCAAATTGGCAGTTGGTATTCACCCTCCCTCTTCAAATATTGACTCAGTGGACTTAATGCTTTCCTCCACTTTATCAGTGTAAGACTTCATTTTTACCACCTTCAAAATAAATTCTCGCAAATAAATATTGATGTGATAGTTTTGCTTTAACCCTTTTCAGGTGCTATGATACAAATGTATGTGCTTCAGAGAAATGGGGAACCCAAAGGTACCACTGGCTGCATTGATGCTATATACATTAAACAAAACTATGACTTTGAAGAGTTGATGCATTATCTCAAACGTTTAGTTTACTTATGGGGGGTAGAGCTATTCACTGAGAGATTCTGAGAGTGTTTTCATTTTCAACTTACAACTTTGTAAAATATGAGGCAGTGCTTTTTCCCTCATTTATCTGTAAGGTAATATGAGGTATGAACCCTAAGAGAAATTAGATCAAGAAAACATTGCAAATTATTATTCTGTTTTTTTAAAATTAATTTTTTATTTGTTTTTAAACTCACAACCACCAAGTCTATGTTTCCAGACCAGACGAAGTTTCTTGACTAAGGATAAATGAGTGTGCATTCTATCAGTTTTAAAAGAGTCATGATATGGCAGCTGGGAGTGAGGGGGCAGAGTCTATAGAAAAATATGAAGGAAATTAGTAAGAAGTTCATCAGTTATGTTTGTCATTTTACAATGTTGATTAGATAATTTTTAAGTCTCTTTTTCTTCACTATTAAGCAACTACTTTTAATAAGTGTATTAGCTTATGGTTTTGTATGTTTTGCTTCATTTACCTAAAAATTTAATTATCTTTCTTCTTTAGTAAGTACAAATCCCAGTACCAAGTCTGTTAATATTCACATTTAACAATCACTTTTAAAATACCGACTGAACAATATAATGAATGTTGAAAAAAAGATAGTATAATATGAACTAGTTTGGAATTAATTCATTTTGCATATTTCTCAAGAAGCATGGTGAAGGACATGGAAGCCTGGTGTGCTGCAGTCCATGGGGTCAAAAAGAGTTGAACACAACTTAGAGACTGACCTCACCTAAGGTTCTTCAGAGGCTCATCAAGTCTCAAGGGAAGTCTCAGTCCAAACACCTCAACGTCCAAGTAGCAGCCTAAGAGAAACTGGCACAGTGTCCCCGCGTGAGTGCTCAAAGGGAAAAGAGGGCATTTGAGTTCTCCTGGTTTCCTCTGGTCTGCTGAGAGAGTGACTAGGAACACCTGGGTCCGGTCCAGAGGTGCAGATCGATTTTCTTGGAAAAGAGGGCTTGACAAGCAGTTAGAGTCTATGTTCAAGTCATAGAGGTACCACTTCTCTATGGAGAGCTAAGCCCCTCTCCAGGACTTGGCTACCTTATATATAGAATGAGGGAGGTGTAATATCTAGGTGCCAGTTCAGTTCAGTTCAGTTCAGTCACTCAGTCGTGTCCGACTCTCCGCGACCCCATGAATCACAGCACGCCAGGCCTCCATGTCCATCACCAACTCCCGGAGTACACTCAAACTCATGTCCACAGAGTCGGTGATGCCATCCAGCCATCTCATTCTCCGTCGTCCCCTTCTCCTCCCGCCCCCAACCTTTCCCAGCATCAGAGTCTTTTCCAGTGAGTCAACTGGTCGCATGAGGTGGCCAAAGTATTGCAGTTTCAGCTTCAGCATCAATCCTTCCAATGAACATCCAGGATTGATCTCCTTTAGAATGGACTGGTTGGATCTCCTTGCAGTATAAGGGACTCTCAAGAGTCTTCTCCAACACCACAGTTCAAAAGCATTGATTCTTCGGCGATCAGCTTTCTTCACAGTCCAACTCTCACATCCATACATGACCACGGGAAAAACCATTGCCTTGACTAGACGGACCTTGGTTGGCAAAGTAATGTCTCTGCTTTTTAATATACTATCAAGGTTGGTCATAACTTTCCTTCCAAGGAGCAAGCGTCTTTTAATTTCATGGCTGCAATCAGCATCTGCAGTGATTTAGGAGTCCCAAAAAATAAAGTCTGACACTGTTTCCACTGTTTGTCCATCTATTTCCCATGAAGTGATGGGACCAGATGCCATGATCTTTGTTTTCTGAATGTTGAGCTTCAAGCCAACCTTTTCACTCTCCTCCTTCACCTTCATCAAGAGGCTTTTGAGTTCCTCTTCACTTTCTGCCATAAAGGTAGTGTCATCTGCATATCTGAGGTTATTGATATTTCTCCCAGCAATCTTGATTCCAGCTTGTGCTTCTTCCAGCCCAGCGTTCCTCATGATGTACTCCGCATATAAGTTAAATAAGCAAGGTGACAATATACAACCTTGACGTACACCTTTTCCTATTTGGAACAAGTCTGTTGTTCCATGTCCAGTTCTAACTGTTGCTTCCTGACCTGCATACAGGTTTCTCAAGAGGCAGGTCAGGTGGTCTGGGATTCCCATCTCTTTCAGAATGTTCCACAGTTTATTGTGATCGACACAGTCAAAGGCTTTGGCATAGTCAATGAAGCAGAAATAGATGTTTTTCTGGAACTCTCTTGCTTTCTCCATGATCCAGCGGATGTTGGCAATATGATCTCTGGTGCCTCTGCCTTTTCTAAAACCTGCTTGAACATCTGGGAGTTCACGGTTTACATACTGCTGAAGCCTGGCTTGGAGAATCTTGAGCATGACTTTACTAGTGTGTGAGATGAGTGCAATTATCTGGTAGTTTGAGAATTCTTTGGCATTGCCTTTCTTTGGGATTGGAATGAAGACTGACCTCTTCCAGTCCTGTGGCCACTGCTGAGTTTTCCAAATCTGCTGGCATATTGAGTGCAGCACTTTCACAGCATCATCTTTCAAGACTTGAAATAGCTCAACTGGAATTCCATCACCTCCACTAGCTTTGTTAGTAGTGATGCTTTCTAAGGCCCACTTGACTTCACATTCCAAGATGTCTGGCTCTAGGTCAGTGATCACGTTATCGTGACTATCTTGGTCGTGAAGATCTTTTTTGTACAGTTCTTCTGTGTATTCCTGCCACCTCTTCTTAATATCTTCTGCTTCTGTTAGGTCCATACCATTTCTGTCCTTTATCGAGCCCATCTTTGCATGAAATATTCCCTTGGAATCTCTAATTTTCTTGAAGAGGTCTCTTGTTTTAAAAATGACAGAATGATTTCTGTTGGTTTCCAAGGCAAACCATTTAATATTACAGTAATCCAGGCCTATGCCCCAACCAGTAATGCTGAAGAAGCCGAAGTTAATCGGTTCTATGAAGACCTACAAGACCTTTTAGAACTAACACCCAAAAAAGATGTCCGTTTCATTATAGGGGACTGGAATGCAAAAGTAGGAAGTCAAGAAACACCTGGAGTAACTGGCAAATTTGGCCTTGGAGCATGGAATGAAGCAGGGCAAAAGCTAATAGAGTTTTGTCAAGAGAATGCACTGTCATAGCAAACACCCTCTTCCAACAACACAAGAGAAGACTCTACACATGGACATCACCAGATGGTCAACACCGAAATCAGATTGATTATATTCTTTGCAACCAAAGATGGAGAAGCTGTATACAGTTAGCGAAAACAAGACCAGGAGCTGACTGTGGCTCAGATCATGAACTCCTTATTGCGAAGTTCGGACTTAAATTGAAGAAAGTAGGGAAAACCACTAGACCATTCAGATATGACCTAAATCAAGTCCCTTATGATTATACAGTGGAAGTGAGAAATAGATTTAAGGGACTAGATCTGATAGATAGAGTGCCTGATGAACTCTGGACGGAGGTTCGTGACATTGTACAGGAGACAGGGACCAAGACCATCCCCATGGAAAAGAAATGCAAAAGAGCGAAATGGCTGTTTGAGGAGGCCTTACAAATAGCTGTGAAAAGAAGAGAAGTGAAAAGCAAAGGAGAAAAGGAAAGATATAAGCATCTGAATGCAGAGTTCCAAAGAATAGCAAGGAGAGATAAGAAAGCCTTCCTCAGTGATCAATGCAAAGAAATAGAGGAAAACAACAGAATAGGAAAAACAAGAGACCTCTTCAAGAAAATTTAGGTGCCAAGACCTCCTTAAATATATTTAATTTACCTATCTGAGAACCTTCCTCTTCCTGAACATCCAGAGATTTCTTTTTAACTTTGTCTTTCAACCCCTTGACTCCACCCACTGCCCCCAGGCCACACCCTCACCCCTTGGTCACACCCAGCTCATCCCAGCCCTGCCTTTAACCCCGCCTCCACAGGAGATGTTTGACATCATCCTGGTTGAGAACCAATTGGAGGAAGCCTGTGAGCACTTGGAAGAGTACTTGGAAGCCTATTGGAAGGCTACAGGTATGCCCAGCAGCACTCTGCCCAATCCCCTGCTGAACTGCACCATGGCTACTTAAGTCGAGGCTGCCAGCTCTGCCACTGTCTCCAACCTCCAGGTACAAGTGCTCACCTCAGTTCAGTTGCTCAAGTGTGTCTCACTCTTTGCTACCCTGTGAATCACAGCATGGCAGGCCTCCCTGTCCATCACCAACTCCCGGAGTTCACTCAAACTCATGTCCATCAAGTCGGTGATGCCATCCAGCCATCTCATCCTCTGTCGTCCCCTTCTCCTCCTGTCCCCAATCCCTCCCAGCATCAGAGTCTTTTCCAGTAAGTCAACTCTTCACATGAGGTGGCCAAAGTATTGGAGTTTTAGCCTCGCATCAGTCCTTCAAATGAACACACAGGACTGATCTCCTTTAGGATGGACTGTTTGGATCTCCTTGCAGTCCAAGGGACTCTCAAGAGTCTTCTCCAGCACCACAGTTCAAAAGCATCAGTTCTTCAGTGCTCAGCTTTCTTCACAGTCCAACTCTCACATCCATACATGACCATTGGAAAAACTATAGCCTTGCCTAGACGGACCTTGGTTGCCAAAGTAATATCTCTGCTTTTTAATATGCTATCTATGTTGGTCATAACTTTCCTTCCAAGGAGTAAGCATCTTTTAATTTCATGGCTGAAATCACCATCTGCAGTGATTTTGAAGCCCCAAAAAATAAAGTCAGCCACTGTTTCCAGTGTTTCCCCATCTGTTTCCCATGAAGTGATGGGACCAGATGCCATGATCTTCGTTTTCTGAATGTTGAGCTTCAAGCCAACATTTTCACTCTCCTCTTTCACTTTCATCAAGAGGCTTTTGAATTCCTATTCACTTTCTGCCATAAGGGTAGTGTCATCTGCATATCTGAGGTTACTGATATTTCTCCCGGCAATCTTGATTCCAGCTTGTGCTTCTTCCAGCCCAGTGTTCCTCATGATGTACTCTGCATATAAATTAAATAAGCAGGGTGACAATATACAACCTTGACATACTCCTTTTCTTATTTGGAACCAGTCTGTTGTTTCATGTCCAGTTCTAACTGTTGCTTCCTGACCTGCATACAGGTTTCTCAAGAGGACAGGTCAGGTGGTCTGGTATTCCCATCTCTTTCAGAATTTTCCAGTTTATTGTGATCCACACAGTCAAAGGCTTTGGCATAGTCAATGAAGCAGAAATAGATGTTTTTCTGGAACTCTCTTGCTTTTTCCATGATCCAGCGGATGTTGGCAATTTGATCTGTAGCTTCCTTTTATCTAGTTCTTTTCATAATCTGCTCAGGTTCTTCCCTTGTGTTCATACCCTCCCGTTCTCCTTGCTAGAAATGCTGCTTTCATTCTGGTGGGATCCTCTTTTCTTCAGAATCACAAGCTTCTTCTATTTCTGAATATGTTCCCTCTCCTCCCTGCTGCTTTATTGTCTCTTCCTGTTGTCTTTGCAGTTGTTCTTCGTTTTTTTGGCTTCCTCAGATTTTCACCACCAGAATTCTTCCTCTCTGTGAGTCTGCTCTCTAGCCTTCTTTGAGACAATTTCTCTTTCTTTTGTCTTGTGCGTTCTTCCCTCCTCTTCCCCTCTCTTTCCTTTTTCTTGGCTGTTCTCTTAGCTAGAAGTTTTGTGTTCCCTTTGGGGATGGTAGTCCTCAAGGGGGGGTTAGTAGAAGAAGAGGAAGTCACATTGGATAGCCTGTTGGGTGCCAAGATTGGGGCTAGGGCTGCAGCTAGAGCAACAGGAGTGGTGTCTAACTTGATAGATGACAACTCTTCAACTGTGGCTTCTTCTGCTTTCATTAAGTCTGCTCTGCCTTTTCTAGTGGACTGTCTGACAATTTTCCTTTCTTTCAGTTTTCTTATTCAGGCAACACTCTGCTCTGTCTTGACAAGGCAGCTGCCTGGGGATAGGAGCAGGGATGAAGGAGAGGAGCACTAGCTGAAATCAGAGCCAGAAAGAAAACCAGGAGAAAGTTGGTCTGGGTTTGCCAAGCAAAGTAAGAATGGACTTGGATGGGAGCCAACGATGAGAGGGAGCTGGTGATACAGCTCTTGGATTAGGTGGGATTAGAGACAACCTGTCTGATGCCAGATGTAATAGAAAGTAGAAAGGTACATCCACTCTCTCTCTTTTTCTCTGGGTCCTCCTGCTAACAGAGCTCTCCAGTTGTTACAGAGAATTAAGTCACTTTGTAAGACATGACATGATATTAACACTACTATGAAGTGCTGCATCTCTGGACAAGGCTGCTGTATGTTTACTTCTGGACAGAAACCGTTGGGTGGCCATCAGGACCGTATTGACAAAACTAAAGGGAAAATGTATGTGGTTGTGGAGTCAGAAGTGACCCAGGGAAGGATACTCAACTTTGATTAAGAACTGATTTTTTCCTAATCCATCCTCTTTGAAAATCAGCGTGCAGTATGTTAAATGTTCTCATAAGGTTTTTTTTTATAAGAACTGAAGCTAATATGTGTCTCTTAGAACAGTGCCCAGAATGTAGTCAATGCTCAAAAATGTTACCCATTAACACTTATTGTGTGCATGCATGCTGAGTTGCTTAAACGTGTTTGACTCTTTCCGATCCTATGGACTGTAATCCACCAGTCTCCTCTGTCCATGGGATTCTCCAGGCAAGAATACTGAAGTAGGTTGCCATGCCCTTCTCCAGTGTATCTTCCTGACCCAGAGATCGAACCTGCATCTCGTGTGTCTCTTGCATTGTCAGGCAGGATGTTTACCACAAGGTACTATAAGAAAACAGCAAATCACAAGTATCATGAAAAAGCCATATAAATTTAGTAGTTTCTTACAGGAGGTTCCAGGGACTATAATTCTTTACTTGCTAGTAGATTCAACTTTACAGACAGTGACTGAAGTTTATGGGTTTCTAATCTAGGCTTTTATTGCAAAAAATGAGATTTCTGAATCCACACCCATCACCTTTATGACATCTCTCACTGGAGCCAGAACAATGAATGTGCCTTTGTTTCAAGAGGGCAATTTGGATTTCTGGTCTTCCATCTCAGCAAGGCCCTATTTATTAAACCTGGGATAAGCTCAGGAATGAATTACACTCAGTACTAACTTACTTTAACTGAATTTCCTTGTTAAAGAAAAAAAAAATGAAACAAAGATATTTAAAATATTTTTAGTGGCTTCACTTTACATTTGTTTCTTCTTTTAAAGTGTGTTGTTTGTTTTTAATTTGTGTAAGTAGAAAGAAGAATGCATTTAGAAATTTTCTCTAGATAAGTGTTCCTTCAGTGACAAGAAATAAACTATCATTCAAAAAAGTCTCTCTGTATTAAGCGTTTTCAGACAATTCAATTAAATTCAAAGTTGTGTATTTATGAAATGTCATACACTTAACCAGATGCTATTCAGTATTTTTATACAATATGACATTCAAGGACCGGTTTGGATGTGAAGAGTAATTTGACAAATGTTTGCTTTTCTGTCTTGTATGTAGTTTAAAATGTAGTCATACTGTTACTGATGAAATGTAGTAAAAATTGAGTCCTAATAATTTATTGATACTGAAAATATATTTATTATTTACCCTTTCTCTAAAAACATGACAATGACACTTTGTTATAAAATAAATGACTAATTCCATATTAAATATTAAATCATCATTTTTACTTCCTTAATGTATCAGAGCTTCTCTACACCGAACATTCCAAATAGTAAAACATCAGCATTAGAAAGCCTTGTTATTGAGATAATGGTAAGACTTATGGTGGAAGAAATTGGCATATTCTATTTATTTATTTATTTTTAAAATGAATGTTATTACTCCAATCTCTAAGGGCTTCCTTTGGATTAGAGCTATAAATTGAGCACATAAAACTCCAGGTAGCGCTTACTTTCAAAGATTTGCAGTTCACTTTTCATCTTGTTCCAGGCACAGAGCCGATCAGAATTGAAGCCTAGTAAAGTACATCCAGCTGGAAGAAGCACAAGCTAGAATCAAGATTGCCAGGAGAAATATCAATAACCTCAGATATGCAGATGACACCACCCTTATGGCAGAAAGTGAAGAGGAACTCAAAGGCCTCTTGATGAAAGTGAAAGAGGAGAGTGAAAAGTTTGGCTTGAAGCTCAACATTCAGAAAACAAAGATCATGGCATCTGGTCCCATCACTTCATGGGAAATAGATGGGGAAACAGTGGAAACAGGGTCAGACTTCATTTTTTGGGGCTCCAAAATCACTGCAGATGGTGATTTCAGCCATGAAATTAAAAGACGCTTACTCCTTGGAAGGAAAGTTATGACCAGACTAGATAGCATATTAAAAAGCAGAGACATTACTTTGCCAACCAAGGTCCGTCTAGTCAAGGCTATGGTTTTTCCAGTGATCATGTATGGATGTGAGAGTTGGACTGTGAAGAAAGCTGATCGCCGAAGAATTTATGCCTTTGAACTGTGGTGCTGGAGAAGACTCTTGAGAGTCCCTTGGACTGCAAGGAGATCCAACCAGTCCATTCTAAAGGAGATCAATCTTGAGTGTTCTTTGGAAGGACTGATACTAAAGCTGAAACTGCAATACTTTGGCCACCTCATGCGATGAGTTGACTCACTGGAAAAGAGTCTGCTGCTAGGAAGGATGGGGGTGGAAGGAGACGGGGACGACAGAATGAGATGGCTGGATGGCATCACCAACTCGATGGACACGAGTTTGAGTGAACTCCGGGAGTTGGTGATGGACAGGGAGACCTGGCGTGCTGTGATTCATGGGGTCGCAAAGAGTCAGACACGATTGAGTGACTGAACTGAACTGAAAGTACATCACACAGATTCTAGCTCTGTAGGAATCTAGCCAGAGCAATGAAAGGTAAGCAACTTTCAGAAATGAGATTCATCTAGAAGCATAGTCTCCAATTAAAGCTTCAGTTCAGTTCTGTTCAGCTGCTCAGTCATATTCGACTCTGAGATCCCATGGAGTGCAACACGCCAGATCTCCCTGTCCATCACTAACTCCTGGACTTTACTCAAACTCATGTTCATTGAGTCAGAGAAACCATACAACCAATTCATTCTCTGTCATCCCCTTCTCTTTCTGCCTTCAGTCTTTCCCAGCATCAGGGTCTTTATCACTGAGTCAGTTCTTCGCATCAGGTGGCCAAAGTATTGGAGCTTCAGCTTCAGCATCAGTCCTTCCAATGAATATTCAGGACTGATTTCCTTTAGGATGGACTGGTTGGATATCCTTGTAGTCCAAGGGACTCTCAAGAGTCTTCTCCAACACCACAGTTTAAAAGTATCAATTCTTTGGTGCTCAGCTTATTTTTAGTCCAACTCTCACCTCCATACAAGAGCACTGGAAAAACCCTAGCCTTCACTAGATGGCCCTTTATTGGCAAAGTAATGTCTCTGCTTTTTATTATGCTGTTTGAGTTGGTCATAACTTTACATCCAAGGAGTAAGTGTCTTTTAATTTCATAGCTGCAATCAGCAACCTCAGTGATTTTGGAGCAGAGAAAAATAAAGTCTGTCACTGTTTCTCTATTTCCCACGAAGTGATGGGGCCAGATGCCATGATCTTAGTTTTCTGAATGTTGAGCCTTGAGCCAACCTTTTCACTCTCCTCTTTCACTTTCATTAAGAAGCTCTTTAGTTCTTCTTCACTTTCTGCAATAAGGGTGGTGTCATCTGCATATCTGAGGTTATTGATATTTCTCCCAGCTATCTTGATTCCAGCTTGTGCTTCTTCCAGCCCAGAGTTTCTCATGAAGTATTCTGCATATAAGTTAAATAAGCAGGGTGACAATAGAGAGCCTTGACGTACTCCTTTTCCTATTTGGAACCAGTCTGTTGTTCCGTGTCCATTTCTAACTGTTGCTTCCTGACCTGCATATAGGTTTCTCAAGAGGCAGGTCAGGTAGTCAGGTATGCCCATCTCTTTCAGATTTTTCCACAGTTTATTGTGATCCACACAGTCAAAGACTTTGGCATAGTCAATAAAGCAGAAATAGATGTTTTTCTGGAACTCTCTTGCTTTTTCCATGATCCAGTGGATGCTGGCAATTTTATCTCTGGTTCCTCTGCCTTTTCTAAAACCAATTTGAACATCTGGAAGTTCATGGTTCACATATTGCTGAAGCCTGGCTTGGAGAATTTTGAGCATGACTTTACAAGCATGGGAGATGAGTGCAGTTGTGTGGTAGTTTAAACATTCTTTGCCATTGCCTTTCTTTGGGATTGGAATGAAGACTGACCTTTTCCAGTCCTGTGGCCACTGCTGAGTTTTCCAAATTTGCTGGCATATTAAGGGCAGCACTTTCAAAGTATCATCTTTCAGGATTTGGAATAGCTCAACTGGAATTTCATCACCTCCACTAGTTTTGTTGGTAGTGATGCTTCCTAAGGCCCACTTGACTTCATATTCCAGGATGTCAGGCTCTAGCTGAGTATGAGTCATCACACCATCATGATTATCTGGGTCAAATCACTGCAGATGCTGATTGCAGCCATGAAATTAAAAGACGCTTACTCCTTGGAAGGAAAGTTATGACCAACCTTGATAGTATATTAAAAAGCAGAGACATTACTTTGCCAACAAAGGTCCGTCTAGTCAAGGCTATGGTTTTTCCCGTGGTCATGTATGGATGTGAGAGTTGGAATGTGAAGAAAGTTGATCGCCAAAGAATTGATGCTTTTGAGCTATGGTGTTGGAGAAGACTCTTGAGAGTCCCTTGGACTGCAAGGAGATCCAACCTGTCCATTCTAAAAGAGATCAATCCTGCGTGTTCATTGGAAGGACTGATGTTAAAGCTGAAACTGCACCTCATGCGACGAGTTGACTTAATGGAAAAGACTCTGATGCTGGGAAAGGTTGGGGGCAGGAGGAGAAGGCGACGACAGAGAATGAGATGGCTGGATGGCATCACCGAGTCTATGGACATGAATTTGAGTGAACTCCGGGAGTTGGTGATGGACAGGGAGGCCTGGTGTGCTGTGATTCATGGGGTCACGGAGAGTCGGACACGACTGAGCGACTGAACTAAACTGAAGATCTTTTTGTACAGTTCTGCGTATTCCTGCACTTCTTCTTAATATCTTCTGCTTCTGTTAGGTCCCTACCATTTCTGTCCTTTATTGTGCTCATCTTTGAATGAAATATTTCCTTGTTGTCTCTAATTTTCTTGAAGATCTCTCTAGTCTTTTCCATTCTATTGTTTTCCTGTATTTCTTTGCACTGATCTCTGAGGAAGGCTTTCTTATCTCTCCTTGCTCTTCTTTGCAACTCTGCATTCAAATGGGTATATCTTTCCTTTTCTACTTTGTCTTTTGCTTCCCTTCTTTTCACAGCTTTTTGTATGGCCTCCTCAGAGAGCCATTTTGCTGTTTTGCATTTCTTTTTCTTGGGGAGGTTCTTGATTCCTGTCTCCTTTACAATGTCACGAACCTCTGTACATAGTTCATCAGGCACTCTATCAATCAGATCTAGTCCCTTAAATCTATTTCTCACTTCCACTGTGTAATCATAAGGGATTTGATTTAGATCATATCTGAATGGTCTAGTGGTTTTCCCTACTTTCTTCAATTTCAGTCTGAATTTCGCAATAAGGAGTTCATGATTTGAGCCACAGTCAGCTCCCAGTCTTGTTTTTGCTGACTGTATAGAGCTTCTCCATCTTTGGCTACAAAGATTATAACCAATTTAATTTCAGTGTTGACCATCTGGTGATCTCCATATGTAGAGTCTTCTCTTTCGTCGTTGGAAGAGGGTGTTTGCTATGACTAGTGTGTTCTTTTGGCAGAACTCTATATTAGTGTTTTTCCTGCTTCATTCTGTACTCCAAGGCCAAATTTGCCTGTTACTCCAGGTGTTTCTTGATTTCCTACTTTTGCACTCCAGTCCCCTACAATGAAAAGGACATCTTTTTTGGGTGTTAGTTCTAAAAGGACTTCATAGATGTGTTCAACTTCAGCTTCTTCAGTGTTCCTGGTTGGGGCATAGACTTGGATTACATGATATTGAATAGTTTGCCTTGAAAATGAACAGAGATCATACTGTCGTTTTTGAGATTGAATCCAACTACTGCTTTTCGGACTCTTTTGTTGACTATGATGGTACTCCATTTCTTCTAAGGGATTCCTGCCCACAGTAGTAGATATAATGGTCATCTCAGTTAAATTCACCCATTCCAGTCCATCTTAGTTCACTGATTCCTAGAATGTCGACGTTCACTCTTGCCATCTCCTGTTTGACCACTCCAATTTGCCTTGATTCATGAACTTGACATTCCAAGTTCCTATGCAGTTCCTGGGCACCTACCGACCTGGGGAGTTTCTCTTTCAGTATCCTATCACTTTGCCTTTTCATACGGCTCATGGGGTTCTCGAGGCAAGTATACTGAAGTGGTTTGCCATTCCCTTCTTCAGTGGACCACATTCTGTCAGACCTTTCCACCATGACCCATCTGTCTTGGGTGGCCCCACACAGCCTGACTTAGTTTCATTGAGTTAGACAAGCCTGTGGTCCATATGATCAGATTGGCTAGTTGTCTGTGATTGTAGTTTCAGTCTGTCTGCCCTCTGATGCCCTCTCTCAGAGTGGTGGCTGTGAAGAGTGCAGCCTAGAGGATCTACCCCAGGCCGGAGGTCAGGGGGACAGCCAAGAGGAGCTACCACACCCCTGAGGTCAGGGTCAGTGGCTGGGAGGAGCTACACCATGTCTGAAGTAAGGAACAGTGACTGTGCTTTGCTGGAGCAGCAGTGAAGAGAGACCCCATATCCAGGGTAAGTGAAACCCAGAAATGCACTACTTGCTTGTAATCTCAAAAATGACAGAATGATCTCTGCTGATTTCCAAGACAAACCATTCAATATTAGAGTAATCCAAGTCTATGCCCCAATCAGTAATGCTGAAGAAGCTGAAGTTGATTGGTTCTATGAAGACCTACAAGACCTCCTAGAACTAACACCAAAAAAGTATATCCTTTTCATCATTAGGGATTGGAATGCAAAAGTAGAAAGTCAAGAGATACCTGGAGTAACAGGCAAGTTTTGCCATGGAGTACAAAATGAAGCAGGGCAAAGGCTAACAGAGTTTTGCCAAGAGAACTCACTAGCCATAGCAAACACTCTCTTTCAACAGCACAAGTGACTACTCTACACATGAATATCACCAGATGATTAATACTGAAATCAAATTGATTATATTCTTTGCAGCCGAAGACGGAGAGGCTTTATACCGTCAGCAAAAACAAGACTGGAATCTGACTGTGGCTCAGATTGAGAACTCCTTATTGCCAAGTTCAGACTTAAATTCACGAAAGTAGGGGAAAAACTAGACCATTCAGGTATTACCTAAATCAACTATCTTAGGATTATATATACAGTGGTAGCTACTTAAAAGAAGCAGAAGATATTAAGAAGAGGTGGCAAGAATACATGAAAAAACTATATTAAAAAGTCTTAATGACCTAGATAGCCATGATGGTGTTATTACTCACCTAGAGCCAGACATCCTGGAATGTGAAGTCAAGTGGGCCTTAGGAAGCATCACTACAAAGGTAGTTTAGATGATTGAATTCCAGCTGAGCTATTTCAAGTTCTAAAACATGATGCTGTGAATGTGCTGCAGTCAATAGGACAGCAAATTTCGAAAACTTGGCGGTGGCCACATGACTGGAAAATGTCAGTTTTCATTCCAATCCCAAAGAAAGGTAATGCCAAAAGAATGTTCAAACTACTGTACAATTGCATTCATCCTACACACTAGCAAAGTAATGCTCAGAATTCTCCAAGCCAAGCTTCAACAGTATGTGAACCATGAACTTCCAGAAAATGATATTCGAACTACTCTCTACTACTAAGAGTTGTTCCTGGGCCTCTTAACTGCCCCAGGGATCTTGCACACTCTCCCTGTCCAATACCATGAGTCTTCTTTTTAACTCAAAAATTTTTGTTTGTTATGTAAATTCACCATGCCTTAAAGCATTCATGTTACTCCTAAAATCAGTATCAACTCTATTTCCACATTACTTTCAAACTGCCATCTCTTTCCACTTTCACAGGGTTCAAATTTATTTTTATTTGACTGCATTCCTTCCATTATCCTGTTATTTCATTTTAAGAACCCTTAAAGCTTTATTGAGTGTCTATCATTCCACACACTGTGCTAGGTGCTCAAAGAAAAATGTTGTGTAATAAAAATTTCTGGCCTCAAGATTTCATTTAGCTGGGGAAAATTCATGGAAACAAATCAGTATAATGCAATGCCACAAAAGAAGTGTGTACTCAGTATGAGAGAAGACTGAAAGAAGGGCATTCTGGTCATTTCCTGACTATAGGAAGGAGCTGGAATACACAGGAAATGCTCCGCAAAGGGAAGAGGTCTTATCTGCAAGTCTTAAGTGGCTCCCTGATTTGAGAGTGGTGGCAATCCAAGTACAGACAGCATTGTAAATAGACATGGGAGGAAGAAAGAGGAATCTATTGGTAGGGAAAAAAGTTTGCTTTGGAGTCTTTCATGTCATGCTAATAGATTTGGACTTTTTCCTGTAGACAGCCCATGTGTGCTTTCATTAGGAATAAAATAAATGATTGAGATTTCAAAAGATTTTGGACAGAGTTATGTGAAGCAGAAGCCATAATGAGACAGTAGGAGAGGCACAATCACATTAAATCAAATCCCATGACTGCTGGGTGGGCGACCCACAAACTGGAGAAAAATAATAACAAAGAATGGAAAATATAATGCAAGTAAAATTGGACAACCCAGCAGTGGTCACAGGACTGGAAAAGGTCCTTTTTAAAATCAGTCCCAAAGAGGAAACTTTAAAGAACGTTCAAACTATCGCACAGTTGCACTCATCTCACATGGTAGCAAGGTAATGCTCAAAATTCTCGAAGCAAGTCTTCATCAGTACGTAAACTGAGAACTCGATGTTCAAGCTGAATTTAGAAAAGGCAAAGGAACCAGAGATCAAATTGCCAACGTCCGTTATATCATCAAAAAAGTATGAGAGTTCCAGAAAAACATCTGCTTCTGCTTTACTGACTACGCCAAAGCCTTTAACTGTGTGGGTCGCAACAAACTGTGGAAAATTCTTAAAGAGCTAGTAATGAAAGACCACCTTACCTGCCTCCTGAGAAATCTGTATGCAGGTGAAGAAGCAACAGGTAGAAACAGACATGGAACAATGGACTGGTTCCCAACTGGGAAAGGAGTATAGCAAGGCTGTATATTGTCACCCTACTTATTTAACTTACATGCAGAGTACATCATGAGAAAAGCTGGGCTGGAAGAAGCACAAACTGGAATCAAGATTGCTGAGAGAAATAACAATAACCTCAGCTATGCAGATGACACCACACTTATGGCAGAAAGTGAAAAAAAACTAAACAGCCTTTTGATGAAAGTGAAAGAAGAGAGTAAAAAGCTGCCTTAAGGCTCGACGTTAAAAAAACAAAGATCATGGTATCTGGTCCCATCACTTCATGGAAAATAGATGGGGGAACAATGGAAAGAGTGACAGGCTTTATTTTCTTGGGCTTCAAAATCACTGCAGATGATGACTGCAGCCATGAAGTTAAAAGACGCTTGCTCCTTGAAAGAAAAGCTATGAAAAACCTAGAAAGGGAAAAAAAGGGAAGTCGCTCAGTCGTGTCTGACTCTTTGTGACTCCATGGACCTTACCAGGCTCCTTCGTCCATGGGATTTTCCAGGAAAGAGTACTGGAGTGGGTTGCCATTGCCTTCTCCAGGGGATCTTCCTGACCCAGGGATTGAACCGGAGTCTCCTGCATTGTAAGCAGATGCTTTACCTGTCTGAGCTACCAGGGAAGTCGTGACAAACCTAGACAGCATATTAAAAATCAGAGACATTAGTTTGGTGGCAAAGGTCCGTCTAGTCAAAGCTATGGTTTTTCCAGTAGTCATATATGTATGTGAGAGTTGGATCATAAAGTAAGCTGAGCGCAGAAGACTTTATGCTTTTGAACTGTGGTATTGGAGAAGACTCTTGAGAGTCCCTTGGACTGTAAGGAGACCAAACCAGTCAATCCTAAAGGAAGTCAGCACTAAAAATTCATTGCAAGGACTGATGTTGGAGCTGAAACTCCAATACTTTGGCCACCTGATGCGAAGAACTGACTCATTGGAAAAGACCCTGATGCTGGGAAAGTTTGAAGTCAGGAGGAGAAGGGGACAACAGAGGATGAGATGGTTGGATGGCATCACCGACTCACTGGACATGGGTTTGAGCAAGCTCCAGGAGCTGATGATGGACAGGGAAGCCTGGCATGCTGCAATCCATGGGGTCACAAAGAGTTGCAGATGACTGAGCAAGTGAACCGAACTGAAGGTCGCAAAGGGTCAGAGATGACTAAAGTGACTTCTCATGGACACAAGCATAGCTGATTAACAAATGTTGTGATAGTTTCAGGTGAACAGCAAAGGAACTCAGCCATATATATACATGTATGTATTTTCCCCCAAACTGTCCTCACATGCAGGCTACCTTATTACACTGATGAGAGTTCCATGTATTATACAGTAGGTCCTTGAAGATTATTCATTTTAAGTATAGCAGTGTATACATGTCTATCCCAAAATCTGTTAATTGTCCTTTTCCCCTAACAACCATAAGTTAATTCTCTGTCTCTTTCTGTTTTATAAGTAGGTTCATTTGTATCATTTCTCTTCAGATTCCACACATAAGGGATGCTATATGATAGTTCTCCTTCCCTGTCTTACTTACTTCACTCAGTATGACAGTCTCAAGTCCATCTGCTGCTGCTGCTGCTAAGTCACTTCAGTCGTGTCCGACTCTGTGTGACCCCATAGATGGAAGCCCACCAGGCTCCCCCGTCCCTGGGATTCTCCAGGCAAGAACACTGGAGTGGGTTGCCATTTCCTTCTCCAATGTGTGAAAGTGGAAAGTGAAAAGTGAAAGTGAAGTCGCTCAGTCCATCTACGTTGATGCAAATTGCATTATTTCATTCTTTTCAATGGCCGAACAATAGTCCATTATATATATATATACACACACACACCACTAGATGTGTTTTTAACAAAGTGTGTTATATACAGCACTCAAAACTTCACTAGTAATAAAATTTTACTTACCAATTTATTTATTGAGCATATATTTTCAGAGTCTGTACCATTGTGGTTAGGTACAGACTCTGGGGCCACACTTTTGGGGTTCAGATCATATCTCTATCAAGGTCTAGTAATATGACCTTGAATAAATTACTTAACCTTTCTGTGCCTTAGGCTTCTCATACCTGAAATGGAGAAACTGGCTCTAGTACTTATTTCATACTAAATTAAATAAGAGAATGATGTCCTAAGGACTCTGAGTGTTACTTATTATCGGTAACACGTGACAGGCATTATTTAGATATAGACAAAGTGGTTAACTCCATGAAGTAGCATTCTAATAGAGACACAGTGAGCAAATAAATATTAGTAAAATGTCATTTTTATTTCCTGCATTATTATTTGAGCTTAAGATAGTTTGTCATAATGCCCTGCTTATTTCTTAGAAGAAAAATTATTACAAACCTTAAAGCACTTTTTAAAGCAAAGACATCACTTTGCTGACAAAATTCTGTATAGTTAAAGCTATGGTTTTTCTAGTAGTCATATCCAGATGTGAGAGATGCTTTCAAACCGTGGTGCTGGGGAAGACTCTTGAGAGTCCCTTGGACAGCAAGATCAAATGAGTCAATCTTAAATGAAACCAACCCTGAATATTCCTTGGAAAGACTGATGCTGAAACTGAAGCTGTGATACTTTGGCCACCTGATGTGAAAAGCTGACTCATTGGAAAAGACCTAGATGCTGGGAAAGATTGAGGGCAGAAAGAGAAGGGAGCAGCAGAGGATGAGATGGTTGGATGGCATCGTCAACTCAATGGACATGAATTTGAGCAAACTCCAGGAGATAGTGAAGAACAGAGAAGCCTGGTGTGCTTCAGTGCTTGGGGTCATAAAGCACTGACACAACTGAGTGACTGAATAATGAACAACAAATACAGGTAGAAAATATGTATAGTTTTTCATGAAACATAAACTAAATATCATCTCTTTCCTGTTCCTTCTCTTGGTCCTCCAAAAAATTACAAATCAAAGAAGTAAAATACTCATTCTCTTTCCTCTATGAATCATTTTTGTTTTACTCCTATATCCTAGATAAAGCTGTAGCTGCAACAGGATATATTAGCCACTGCAATCTGAACAGAAGGGCAGTTCCTAATCAAATTGGCACTAATTTCTTTCAGTACAAATTATCATCATTCACAGCAAATTTGCTTTCAGTGAGCTGTGCCAACTTGAGGTATGGTTCTCAGCACTTTTATCTCTGCCCATCAATACTACAGATCAAGTCATTCTGTTAACAGCCATGTCTTTTTCTCTCATTTTTTATGATGACCGGTAAGGTGGAATGACAATCTTTTCCCATTTATTCCAATCTTGTTCCACTTAGAAAACTACTATAAGTGGGGCTCCATTTCTTTATAATAATTTTTACTGAAATGAATTTATGTAAAATATGGGAGTTAAAAAATCCATTGTAAATATTGCAATGATATTAAGAAATATGTTTGGTTACTTATCTACTGAATATGTATATCACCTAGTCCAACATTTTATATCTAAAAAGATGTATATATGCATTTGTATATATGTCAGACTACAGATTCATATGTTCCCAACTGTTATGTTACTTTATATACATTTTACAGACTTCCAGGTGTCATCATAATATTTATATATAGTTCTCTGATTCTTCATCTTCTACACTGTTGTAGTTTGCTATGCCATCTGCTCAAAAAGATGCATTTTTATAGGTTCAGAATAATACTTTCATCTAAATAGCTTGCCAAATTGCAAATATTGTTAAAATATACCAGAAAGATAGAGACACTAGGCAGTGCTCTAGACTTCTGTAGTCTTATATCCATCTACGTTTAATTACCTTTCATTTTTGCTCAGGTGTTGAGTCGTCTTATGTAGAAAATTGTGGCTAGGAAATTTTCATAATTATAGTTTTATTATTTCAATTTTGTAGTTTTAAACACAACAAGATGAAAGACTTCACCTGAAAATAGCCATCTCACCTGTAAAACACATTAATTACAACACAAATGATGTCAGTGAAAATATTGGAAACTTTCATGTTCAGTTAGGTCTACCATAGCAATAGAACTAACACAGACTTGGCATTTTGGTAGTTTTAATTCCTGTATGAGTTTTCATCTTCAAGAAAATCATGTATATAGGGTGAACAAACAAAAATGTCATTTGTTTAAAACATACCATTTAAGTATATACCCAAGCTGAAGTGTAATATCCATTCACAATATGTTATAGTGACAAAATATTTTCTACTAAGGTTTCCACAAAGACACATATTCATTCCTTAGGCATTGCTGATTTTTCTTGTCTTTTCATAAGATATGATGAGAAACTGAGCCTCTAAAGATAAAAACAGTTCCTCAGACATATTTTGAAAAATTCTGCCTTCTGTATATCACTTTTCTAGTTTCAGTAATCTCAAGACTTGGAAATAACCATGCCCAAAAGAGTAGGATATATTCTAAGCCCAGTGGAAGCACAGAAACAAAGCCTTACAACTGCAATGCAGCAGTCTTCTTGCCAATAAAAAGATCTTAATTGCTATAATTAAAAATAAGAGTCACTTTTATTAAAAACTGAATCCCCCGTTGTGCATATCATTCTAGTAATACTTTGCATAACACTCAGGAATTTATAATGCCTAAGGATAATACAAAATATAACTTTCCCTGACTACTTGCAACTGTAAATACATGGTTTGCCAGTGATGGTTTCAAATAATCAAATTGAGATATTAAGAAATTAAATAATAAAAGTCCCAAAAATGAATGAAGAAAAAGTGAAACATGATCATATATTTTTAAAATATGGATTTGACTTATAATCCTGATAGGAAAATAAAACAATTCTAGCAGAAAAACCTGTATAACTCTGTCACCCCCACAACTCTAGTATTCATTAGGAGCCATGCCAACAATTAAATGAGTTACCAGCAGGATTCCCAAAACAAAGCCAATGGGCTGATGAAGAAAGTCTCATCTGTGACATAGAATCCATGTCTTCATGATGCAAAAGGGAATACAATGTTGTATATGGATTTTGTTAATATTCCTTAACTCTCAAATGTCTTTACTATATTGTATATATAATGAAACAGCCTGGGAAAAAATAGTTATTGACAAGCCCAAACGAGTAAGTACAGATTATTACAGTGGTATGCTCCCATCCACTCCTTTGGTTATTTGTTTTGTATCTTAATTCTCATGTGAGCTATCGCTTTAGTTCAAAACATTCAACCTACTCATTTCTGTTCTCTTCCACTGCCCTTATTATAGCTGCTTCTTTATATTTTCTCTGCATACTAGATTATTCCATCTCCAGGTGAAGAAGTAGCTTAGTTACCCCCACAATAACTAGGTGGAATCCTCCTCCACATTTTCATCAGAAAAAGATAAAACAAGCCCCTCTCTCCTTATCATCCATCCCCCGCCCCTCCCCCATATCATATAAAGCAGTACCTGAGGGTGGGAAAGAAGAGGGAAGACTCAGAATCTGGGATCATCTGCTTTGAGGGGAATGAATTATTCAAGGTTAAAGGACCTAACCCATCCTACCCCTTTACTGTCACCAGTCAGTGGAATTTACACTCAGAGAGGATCAAGAGGGATTCAGTTCAGTTCAGTTCAGTCGCTCAGTCGTGTCCGACTCTCTGCAACCCCATGAATCACAGCACGCCAGGCCTCCCTGTCCATCACCAACTCCGGGAGTGCACTCAAACTCATGTCCACAGAGTCGGTGATGCCATCCAGCCATCTCATTCTCCGTCGTCCCCTTCTCCTCCCGCCCCCAACCTTTCCCAGCATCAGAGCCTTTTCCAGTGAGTCAACTCGTCGCATGAGGTGGCCAAAGTATTGCAGTTTCAGCTTTAGCATCAGTCCCTCCAATGAACACCCAGGATAGATCTCTTTTAGAATGGACTGGTTAGATCTCCCTGCAGTATAAGGGACTCTCAAGAGTCTTCTCCAACACCACAGTTCAAAAGCATCGATTCTTCGGCGATCAGCCTTCTTCACAGTCCAACTCTCACATCCATACATGACCACGGGAAAAACCATTGCCTTGACTAGACGGACCTTGGTTGGCAAAGTAATGTCTCTGCTTTTTAATATACTATCAAGGTTGGTCATAACTTTCCTTCCAAGGAGCAAGCGTCTTTTAATTTCATGGCTGCAATCAGCATCTGCAGTGATTTTGGAGCCCAAAAAAACAAAGCCTGACACTGTTTCCACTGTTTTTCCATCTATTTCCCATGAAGTGATGGGACCAGATGCCATGATCTTTGTTTTCTGAATGTTGAGCTTCAAACCAACCTTTTCACTCTCCTCCTTCACTTTCATCAAGAGGCTTTTGAGTTCCTCTTCACTTTCTGCCATAAGGGTAGTGTCATCTGCATATCTGAGGTTATTGATATTTCTCCCAGCAATCTTGATTCCAGCTTGTGCTTTTTCCCACCCAGCGTTCCTCATGATGTACTCTGCATATAAGTTAAATAAGCAAGGTGACAATATACAACCTTGACGTACACCTTTTCCTATTTGGAACCAGTCTGTTGTTCCATGTCCAGTTCTAACTGTTGCTTCCTGACCTGCATACAGGTTTCTCAAGAGGCAGGTCAGGTGGTCTGGGATTCCCATCTCTTTCAGAACGTTCCACAGTTTATTGTGATCCACACAGTCAAAGGCTTTGGCATAGTCAATGAAGCAGAAATAGATGTTTTTCTGAAACTCTCTTGCTTTCTCCATGATCCAGCGGATGTTGGCAATTTGATCTCTGGTGCCTCTGCCTTTTCTAAAACCTGCTTGAACATCTGGAATTTCACGGTTCATATATTGCTGAAGCCTGGCTTGGAGAATTTTGAGCATGACTTTACTAGCGTGTGAGAGGAGGGATTAGAGATCCCTGAAAGAAAGGGAGACTGAATTCTTGGCCTTAGGCTTGAAGCTTCTCGGTTGCAGTCTACAAAACTACTCAAAAAACAGCAGAGAGGAACAGGATGAAGAAGTTTTGAGCAAACTTGATAACTTCACTTAGAATTTAGAGATATGTATGAATTTGGAGTGGGTTTCCCTGGTGGTTCGGTGATAAAGAATCTGCCTGCCAATGCAGGAGACTTGAGTTTGTTCCCTGGGTCAAGAAGATCCCCTGGAAAAGGAAATGACAACCCACTGCAGTATTCTTGCCTGGGAAATCCCATGGATGGAGAAGACTGGCAGGCTACAGTCCATGGAGTCACAAAGAGCTGGACACAACTTAGCAACTAAACAGCAATGAATTTAGAGTATGGTTCACGATTCTTACCCAAAGATTAAACAGCTGGGAGACTAGGAGGGAAATTTTCCCCCTGTTGTTTGTAACTTCGTATAGAGTGCCTGGGAAGAAAAGAGTGCCTTTCCCACACCAGGTTTCTTGGAAAGACTTTTAATAGCTGTCATTTTTCTACAGGAAGGAGCACAGTGGATAAAGCAGGGATAAAAGCAAAAGTCTTTGAACTTTCTAGGTGGGTCAGTTGAAGAAAGCAATATACCACCCATGGAGCACTTGGGGGTTGGATTGTTGTCAGGCCATACAGAGAAGTAGCTACCATTTTCTGAGGGAATACTCAGTTTCGAATGGGCATTGTATCCCCACAAAGCAATACCACACAATCTAACTGAGACTACTGTGAGACTACATACTAGATATAGATAGAAACAGAGCTAGTATAGGGAAATGCCATCCCAATCTGGGTAGACGCCCAGCGATGTAAGCATACAGCTATCTCTTGTCTTCCCCCTTCTTAACCACCAACAAGAAAAGGTTTAGGCCTTGGGGAGAGAAAGATTGCTTTCATTTCAAAATCAGACCAGGATAGACCAGGATAATGGAGGGAGAAGAAGAATGAAATCAGATCATGCCTTCTACCCTCTTTAGAATCTTTGAATCATCAATGGTTCATTTTTACACATAATATAAACTTCTAAATAAACTTTTGAACAGGCTATATTATGTGTATGTGTTTATTAGGTGTCAGTAGCATATTATTCGAAGAAGGCAATGGCAAGCCACTCCAGTACTCTTGCCTAGAAAATCCCATGGATGGAGGAGCCTGGTAGGTTGCAGTCCGTGGGGTCGCTAAGGGTCGGACACGACTGAGCGACTTCACTTTCACACATTGGAGAAGGAAATGGCAACCCACTCCAGTGTTCTTGCCTGGAGAATCCCAGGGACGGGGGGAGCCTGGTGGCTCAGAGACGACTGAAATGACTTAGCAGCAGCAGCATATTATTAATAAATCATTTATATTCATTTCAGTCTTATAATCTATCATGCTCAGTCACATCTGACTCTTTACAACCCCATCGACTGTAGCCCACCAGGTTTCTTTGTCCATGGGATTTTTCAGACAAGAATGCTGGAGTGGGTTGCCATTTCCATATCCAGAAGATCTTCCTGACCCAGGGATCGAATCCATGTCTCCTGTGTCTCCTGCATTGGCAGGTGGATTCTTTACCACTGAGCCACTGGAGAAACCCAACAACCTATTGAGCTATAATAGTTACTACTGTTATGCCCATTGTGGAGTTGAGAGAACTGTATGGGTATGAAACTGTATTTAAACCCAGGTCTGTCTGATTTGCTCATTTCTAGTAACTCTTCCATGATTTCCCGTTTCTGTAAGGAGAAGGTCTCAAATTCTCATAAAGGCTTAGAGGGTCCTTTATAATTAGTACTCTGTTTTTCTTTATGACTCAACAAGTATCCCTTTTTATTTTGTTGTTTTTTATTTCTAAATATGTGGTAAAAGTGAAAGTTGCTCAGTCAGTTGGGTCCAACTCTTCACAACCCCATGGACTGTAGCCTACCAGTCTCCTCTATCCATGGAATTTTCCAGGTAAAAAAGCTTGAGTGGGTAACCATTTTGTTCTCCAGGGGATCTTCCCAACGTAGGGACTGAACCCAAGTCTTTACCATCTGAGTCACCAGGGAAGCTCAAATATGTGGTTCAAATATGTAAAATAAACCCGGTACATTTTTTTTTAATGTGTAAAAGAAGAGTACAAAATTCATGATAGTGTAGGAAGAATTATTTCTTTTCAATCCTGTGATCATGCAAGAGACTTTAGAGGTCAAAGCATGAACAGGAACATTTGTATGCTTAAAGGACAAAGACAAAGTGTCATCGGAAACCATTAAGGATCATTAATTCTTTTTTGGATGAGATAATGAGATCCTCTTAGGAATCTAAATGAATATGCATGAAACATTTTAGGTTATAAAGGAAACGTCATCTGTTTTGAAAAAGTTCTTACCCAAAATACAACCAAGATGAGTATAATTTTTTCAATAGTAAAAGGTTTCTAATTTTACATTCTAATTTTTAAGACTTAGGCTCATTCTTTTACATCAGGTAAATAGCAAATTTCAGTTCCATTCAAGCATTTTTTGGTTCATGATCAATTTCTTCCATTTCAAAAGGAAAGGATTTCTCTGTTTTTGTACTAGTACTTTTTAAAAAAATCGGAACTATATATCCTCGTTTCAAGTAAGAGTTTATAAGCAATTTTCAATAGGACAGGCAGGTATTTTTTCTATAGTACTTTGATTTTTCCATTATAGGCCTTTGATTTTCCCATTTTCTGTTTACATTTAAATCATTTTTTTTTTTTTAAATATTCAACCAGGTGGAAATTGTTGAAGCATAGATAATTCACAAATTAGTGAATATGTTTTGAAGTCTAACCTATGCCAGACACTTTGGCACAAGTGGATGACAGGCCAGTGCCCAGATGGAAAATGATGACATAATTAGAATACAAACCGATGAATGCAGTAATGGATCATGTGCAGAGAGCTTCAGACACACAAATCTCGGCTGAATCCAACTGCCAACACATTTAACAACACCTCTGCTCTTTCTTTGACTGTAATGATAAACCATTTAGGAAATCAAGTGATTAGTCAAATTAGTTTATTTCATTTACTTGTAAGTTTTTCTTTTCTTAAACCTCAATTTTTGAGGAAAATAATATTCAAGGAACTTGAAGGTGAGCAATTGACTCAAGGTATTGCTTCAAATGACTCTTCGTTCAGTCTGAATAACTCCCTGCCTACCTATTATTTGACTTAAAAAAAAAAGTCAGAAAGGAGGATCTGAAGCTTTTATTGCTCAAATGATGCTTTACCCAACAGATACCAGATTACACTGTGTTTGCATGTGTAAATATGATGTTTGTCTATATTTAATAGAAATATTTACTTCTATAAGAATGCTATGTTATTGTAGTTTTATCTCAGAAATGTTGCTTTTAGTCACTACTAGTTTTAACTTTCTGTACATCTGTAAATGGTGTAATTTGTGAAAGGATTTTTCTTGTGTTATACATTCACAGGTTCTTCCTTAAGTCTATAGACTTTGTCAACATTCTATTTATTGGTAATTATTTATTATTCACATGAGGAAATCAGCGTTTTCTCTTTTTTTGGAAAAGCCATCATGGTCAACAAAAGAGTCCTAAATGAAGTACTTGGATGCAATCTTAAAAATGACAGAATGATTTCTGTTTGTTTCCAAGGCAAACCATTCAATATCACAGTAATCCAAGCCTATGCTTCAACCAGAAATGCTGAAGTAGCTGAAGTGGAATGGTTCTATGAAGACCTACAAGATCTTTTAGAATTAACACCCAAAAAAGATGTCCTTTTCATTATAGGGGACTGGAATGCAAAAGTAGGAAGTCAAGAAACACCTGGAGTAACAGAAAATTTGGCCTTGGAGCACGAAATGAAGCAGGGCAAAGGCTAAAAGTGTTTTGCCAAGAGAACGCACTGGTCATAGCAAACACACTCTTCCAAAAACACAAGAGAAGACTCTACACATGGACATCACCAGATGGTCAACACCGAAATCAGATTGATTATATTCTTTGCAGCCAAAGATGGAGAAGTTCTATACAGTTAGTAAGAACAAGACCAGGAGCTGACTGTGGCTCAGATCATGAACTCCCTATTGCCAAATTCAGACTTAAATTGAAGAAATTAGGGAAAACCACTAGACCATTCAGATATGACCTAAATCAAATCCCTTATGATTATACAGTGGAAGTAAGAAATAGATTTAAGGGATGAGATCTGATAGAGTGCCTGATAAACTCTGGACGGAGGTTCATGACCTTGTACAGGAGACAGGGACCAAGGACATCACCATTAAACAGAAATGCAAAAAAGCAAAATGGCTGTCTGAGGAGGCCTTACAAATAGCTGTGAAAGAAGAGAAGTGAGAAGCAAAGGAGAAAAGGAACAATATAAGCATCTGACTGCAGAGTTCCAAAGAATAGCAAGGAGAGATAAAAAAGCCTTCCTCAGCGATCAGTGGAAAGAAATAGAGGAAAACAACAGAATAGGAAAAACAAGAGATCTTTTCAAGAAAATGAGAGATACCAAGGGAACATTTCATGCAAAGATGGGCTCGATAAAGAACAGATGGTATGGACCTAACAGAAGCAGAAAATATTAAGAAGAGGTGGCAAGAATACACAGAAGAACTGTACAAAAAATCTTCATGACCAAGATAATCATGATGGCGTGATCACTCACCTGGAGCCAGACATCCTGAAATGTGAAGTCAAGTGGGCCTTACAGAGCATCACTACGAACAAAGCTAGTGGAGGTGATGGAATTCCAATTGAGCTATTTCAAATCTTGAAAGATGATGCTGTGAAAGTGATGCACTCAATATGCCAGCAAATTTGGAAAACTCAGCAGTGGCCACAAGACTGGAAAAGGTCAGTCTTCATTCCAATCCCAAAGAAAGGCAATGCCAAAGAATGCTCACTACCGCACAATTGCACTCATCTCACACGCTAGTAAAGTCATGCTCAAAATTCTCCAAGCCAGGCTTCAGCAATATGTGAACCGTGAACTTCCAGATGTTCAAGCTGGTTTTAGAAAAGGCAGAGACACCAGAGATCAAATTGCCAACATCCGCTGGATCATGGAGAAAGCAAGAGCGTTCCAGAAAAACATCTATTTCTGCTTCATTGACTATGCCAAAGCCTTTGACTGTGTGGATCACAATAAACTGTGGAAAATTCTGAAAGGGATGGGAATACCAGACCACCTGACCTGCCTCTTGAGAAACCTGTATGCAGGTCAGGAAGCAACAGTTAGAACTGTACATGGAACAACAGACTGGTTCCAAATAAGAAAAGGAGTACGTCAAGGTTGTATATTGTCACCTTGCTTATTTAACTTATATGCAGAGTACATCATGAGGAACGCTGGGCTGGAAAAAGCACAAGCTGGAATCAAGATGGCCAGGAGAAATATCAATAACCTCAGATATGCAGATGACACCACCCTTATGGCAGAAAGTGAAGAGGAACTCAAAAGCCTCTTGATGAAAGTGAAAGAGGAGAGTGAAAAGGTTGGCTTGAAGCTCAACATTCAGAAAACAATGGCATCTGTTCCCATCACTTCATGGGAAAAAGATGGGGAAACAGTGGAAACGGTGTCAGACTTTATTTTTTTGGGCTCCAAAATCACTGCAGATGCTGATTGCAGCCATGAAATTAAAAGACGCTTACTCCTTGGAAGGAAAGTTTTGACCAACCTAGATAGCATATTAAAAAGCAGAGACATTACTTTGCCAACAAAGGTCTGTCTAGTCAAGGCTATGGTTTTTCCCGTGGTCATGTATGGATGTGAGAGTTGGACTGTGAAGAAAGCTGATCGCTGAACAATTGATGCTTTTGAACTGTGGTGCTGGAGAAGACTCTTCAGAGTCCCTGGGACTGCAAGGAGATCCAACCAGTCCATTCTAAAGGAGATCTATCCTGGGTGTTCATTGGAAGGACTGATGCAAAAGCTGAAACTGCAATACTTTGGCCACTTCATGCGATGAGTTGACTCACTGGAAAAGACTCTGATGCTGGGAGTGATTGGGGGCTGGAGGAGATGGGGATGACAGAGAGTGAGATGACTGGATGGCATCACTGATTCAATGGACATGAATTTGAGTGAGCTCCGGGAGTTGATGATGAATAGGGAGGCCTGGCGTGCTGTCATTCATGTGGTCGCAAAGAGTCAGACACGACTGAGTGACTGAACTGAACTGAACTGAATAGCTATTTACTTTTATATATTTTTTAGTTTTATTTTATTAATTTATTTATTTTAATTGGAGGGTAATTAATTTACAATATTGTATTGGTTTTGCCATACATTGACATAAACCTGCCCCGGGTGTACATGTGTTCCCCATCTTGAATCACCCTCCCACCTCCCTCCCCATCCCATCCCTCTGGGTCATCCCTGTACACCAGCCCTGAGCATCCTGTACCATGCATCAAACCTGGACTGGTGATTCGTTTCATATATGATAATATACATGTTTCAATGCCATTCTCCCAAATCATCCCACCCTCGCCCTCTCCCACAGAGTCCAAAAGACAGTTCTATCCATCTGTGTCTCTTTTGCTGTCTTGTATACAGGGTTATCATTACCATCTTTCCAAATTCCATATATATGCATTCGTATTCTGTGTTGGTGTTTTTCTCTCTGGCTGACTTCACTCTGTATAATAGGCTCCAGTTTCATCACCTCATTAGAACTGATTCAAATGTATTCTTTTTAATTGCTGAGTAATACTCCATTGTAGAGTTTTGAATTATTATTTTATGAAAGTGGCCTCTCTTGGAGTTGGTGAGCACTTGAAGAAGTCCTAAGAGAATCAGAGAAGACTGATGGATAAAATGGAAAGACTGTCAGTAGGCTGGTCACAGTCAGTTTCTGCTCTGTAAATGACCCTCACAAAGAAAACAACAATTCTGCAGAGGTTCAAATGAAATAAAATGTAAAGAGATGGCATTTGGGCTGCGTGCAGAAAAGAAAAGACACAACTATGCTGACTTCTGCTGTCAGGACCCCATGACCTCTATGAAAGCTTCTACTGTTAACTTAGAACAGTAAAGAAGATAGATATTATCTAAGGGCAAAAGAATGAGTGATTGCTCTAAACAATGAAACTGTTAATGAAAAAATCAGTAAAAGGAAGAAGCTTGTACTTCTAAGGAGCCAACATAGTCAAGTTCTCTAGGAGTGATGGAGTTGACTCTAGTAGTAATAATGATAATACCATTTATAGATTACTCATTATGTGCCAATCCAAGCACAATGCTAAGATTTTTACATATATTGTATCATTTAATTCTCACAACAACTTTCTGTTGTACTTACTGTTATTACTATTGATTTTACTTAATTGGTCAGAAAATCAGGTTGTAAGCCATTAAGTAATTTTTTTCACAGTAAACTACTAATCAAGGTCAACTCTAGCCTTCAGTCTAGAATCTGTGATGCTATTCAATATTAGAAAGTAAGAGTCGCTTAACTTAAGTTTCCTGGAGAAGGGAATGGCAACCCACTCCAGTATTCTTGCCTGGAGAATTCCATGGACAGAGGAACCTGGAGAGTTATAGTCCGTGGGGTCACAAAGAGTGGGACACGACTGACTAACGGACGGACTAACACTATCACTTTCACTTTAGAGCTTAGATATCAGCACTTTCATCAAATAGGGAGCTCAAGAGCCAGGATTAAGTTTCTAGAAACCAAACCAGTGATTTTCAACTGGGAGAGTTTTACTCTCTTCCTCGGGGGCACTTTGGGTTGTCACAAATGAGAGATGGTGCTAGTGGGTAAATGTTAGGGATGCTTCTGTATATTCTGTGACTTAGAGGATGTTAACTCTCAATAATTACCTGGCCAAGAATGTCAAAAGTGCTGAAATTCAGAAATCTTGAACTAAAATATTAGGGCAAATTTCATAATTCATGGGTCCTGTTATCAATGAAAATTCAGGGTACCATACCCAAAACACAGGAAAAAATGTGTTTTCTTTTCTTTTTTGCATGTCTCACTATACCTGTCATGGTGCTTTTTATTTGTTAAGGGAAGTCACTTTCCTTGGGCAGGATTAATGGCTGGGCAACTGCAGGTCCTAACTGATGTCCAGAGCTCCACCCTACAACTGGGTACTGACTTCATCTCTCTCTTTGTCTACATCCAGACTCTGCCAAGGGAAGAGGATGGTATGAATGACCAACTGACTGGGTAGGGATGGGGAGCCGGTGGCAGTGAATCCACCCCAGGGATATAGAGAAGCAGAAGAAATCAATAGGTCAGTGAACCAAGGCTTTAAGCCACTAGTACATGCTTCAGTTGTACCATAAGATTGCACTATAAATATACAAAAATATATAAAAAATTTGTATTTTATAAGTATAAATTTTTTAAAATAAATATATAAAAGTATATAAATCCAAAACTGAGCTATTAAAAATTTCTAGATGGTGAACAAACAGCTTTATATCCTTAGTATGCCAGCCCCTTCTGAGTGTGAGGCCCTGTGTGATTGCTTTGGTCCATCACCCATGAAGTTGGCCCAGAAACTATAATGACAGCTAGAGAGGATTATGAATTATATGGCTGGTGCAGGAATCTTGAAGGAAAAAGTCTAGAGGGCTAGATAAGTATTACTCCTTTTATTCAAATGTTTAGATACCACAGCAGGAAGCCAAAATCTGAGTATCCAGGCTTGTCCCTGTTAGGGATATAGAGTGTATCATCAGAAAACAGCAGCCACTTAGAGTGACTGAAGATCAAAGGAGAGGAAACCAATAATGGAAACCTACTGAAGGATATTGACAAGAAGGGGCAGTCCTTAGAATACATACTGCGAGTCTAAGCAAGGACAATAGAGATTCAGAATAGTTCTGGGAAGGAATAGAGATTCTTAGAAGAACTAATCTAAAAGATGGTGTGGGGTGGCTTCTGAAGTGTATACCCCAGACACTGATAATGTCTGATAATTTGAGCTTGAGTTGGCTCATTCCAGGAAACTTCTGAAATAAGAAAAGCAGAAAAGGGAAAGGATATCTGATTGCTTTGGCTTAATTTGGTGCTGCTGCTGCTGCTAAGTCACTTCAGTCACGTCCGACTCTGTGTGACCCCATAGACAGAAGCCCATCAGGCTCCCCTGTCCCTGGGATTCTCCAGGCAAGAACACTGGAGTGGGTTGCCATTTCCTTCTCCAATGTGTGAAAATGAAAAGTGAAAGTGAAGTCACTCAGTCGTGTCCGACCCTTAGCGACCCTACGGACTGCAGCCTACCAGGCTCCTCCATCCATGGGATTTTCTAGGCAAGAGTACTGGAGTGGCTTGCCATTGCCTTCTCCGTAATTTGGTGCTACTAGACATTAAACGCTTGTGTTAGCAAGTAACATGTTGTGGTATGCAGGATAATGGTCCCCCACAATGCTCACACTCTGTGAATATGTTACCTTACATGGCAAAAGGGTAATTGCAGATGTGATTAAAGCTAATGTCTCCTGACATTGAAATAAATAGATTATCAAATTATCTTGAATTATCAAAGCTTGCTCAATCTGATCAGTTGAATTCTTGAAATATTCTCCCCTAGAGATTCCAGGAAGGAGCACAGTCCAGCCAATATCCTGATTTTAGCACAATGAGACCATGTTGGACTTCTGCTCTACAGAACTAGACATGGCAATTTTTTGTCCTGTTTTAGCCACTGCATTTGTGATGATTTACCACGGCAGCAGTAGGAAACTAATGCCCGTGTTCTGTGTTTGCATGATAAACTGAGCACTGTGAGAATACATGAAACCTGGCAAATTAGAGCTAGGATGATCACTGAGATAACTGAGTCTAGCATCCTCATTGTAGAGAGAGAAATCTGTTTTTAAAAGTGGTTAATTGACATTCCAAAGGTCACAAAGCCTAATCTTTCAGCCAAATTCCCCTTTCTACTGTACTACCCATGGGAAATGGAAAAACAGTGGAAACAGTGTCAGACTTTATTTTTTTGGGCTCCAAAATCACTGCAGATGCTGATTGCAGCCATGAAATTAAAAGACGCTTACTCCTTGGAAGGAAAGTTATGATCAACCTTGATAGTATATTAAAAAGCAGAGACATTACTTTGCCAACCAAGGTCTGTCTAGTCAAGGCTATGGTTTTTCCCGTGGTCATGTATGGATATGAGAGTTGGACTGTGAAGAAGGCTGATCACCGAAGAATTGATGCTTTTGAACTGTGGTGTTGGAGAAGACTCTTGAGAGTCCCTTGTACCGCAAGGAGATCCAACCAGTCCATTCTAAGGGAGATCGATCCTGGGTGTTCATTGGAAGGACTGATGCTAAAGCTGAAACTGCAATACTTTGGCCACCTCATGAGACGAGTTGACTCACTGGAAAAGACTTCTGATGCTGGGAGGGATTGGGGGCGGGAGGAGACGGGGATGAGAGAGAATGAGATGGCTGGATGGCATCCCCGACTCTGTGGACATGAGTTTGAGTGAACTCCAGGAGTTGGTGATGGACAGGGAGGCCTGGCGTGCTGTGATTCATGGGGTCGCGGAGAGTCGGACACGACTGAGTGACTGAACTGAACTGAACACATTTCTTGATAAAGGGGTTCTCAGGCAGGAGATGAGGACAGATGAAAATAGATGGAACACTCACATCATTGAGGAAAAAACCTGTAAGAGCCAGGGTGAGAATAAACAGGAATGAGAGGAAGAAATGAACCAGGAGAGAAGTAAATCTTCTTGGTTCAAAGACAAGTTCCAGTTAGAACTGAAAACACTTAAAGCATAGCATGTTGCGGGGTGGGGGTGGGGGCAGATAAATCAGCCCCAGAAGCAGAGGTAAAGCATGAAAAATGATCAAATGAGACAGGAGGGAGAAACCCTCGCCTGTGTTTCAGCACCATCTAAATCAGAGTAGCTTCCTTTTTGTAGTTGCTCCCAGAGTCAAGTTCCCCTTGATAAACTAGGTGGTGAGTCCAAGAACTAGGTGGCTGGCGTTGCAGAACTGTGTATCTCATTAGTCCTGTGAAGGGCAATGGGGCGAAGATAGACCTTCCCTCAGAGAAATAGTGTCGCCCTTGGAGAGTAATTCCACTGGAGTGGCTGACCTGAAAACAGACCTTTTCTTCTAATGCCATGTCTCAGAGGAGAGCTGCCTTTCTCCAGACATTCTTTATGGGCCTTCTCTCAGTTAGAAATTAAAGAAAAATATGTCAGACACAGAATCGAGGAACAAAGTATAAAACATGACTCCAGTATGTTACTAATAGCGATAGTGCCACTGGAAATACCCAGAAAAGATCAAATTGTCAGGATTTAAAAGGTCAGCAAGATCTTCAATCATGTAAGTCTTACTCTGATTTGTTATTAATTTCTTTTGTAAGGGAGGATACACCTGAGAAGTACAGTGGTTAGACTTTTTTTTTCAGTGCAGCTTCAGTTTGCATAGAATGATGTTTCTACCCATGCAATTGTTTTTCCACCTCTTTTGATTAAACAGTCATAGGATTTGTATTAATGAGTGTACAGTAAGAAGGAAAATTAATTCCCATGTTAGATTATTTTAGTTACACTTACAAGATGATTGTACCTGAAAAAGCCAAATATGCAAAACTTTAAAAAAATGATGTTTGTTTTTGCATGGTGTCCATCTTGTCTGGTGTTCATTTGGCCACTTCATCCACCATATGTCCCATGCTTACTTTTACTCTTTTCCATAGTTTCTTGATGAGATATTCCTCCAGATTTCCCCCTACACACCCAACTTCAGTGGTAGACCATGTAGTCTGAAAAAAGTTTTCTGAAATTGCAATACAACATCTAGAAAACTCAGTGTCATCTGCTCCAAAAACAAAAGGTTTCTTCTGAAGAGATCTACCCCCCATTCTCCCTAACAGCAAAAACCCCTACTCTTAGCCCAAGATGACAAATCTTCATATGAGTCAACTATCAGTCAGAGGAGACATGAATGATTTATTCTCCATTATACTCTGAGAGTCAGGTTTGATATATGAGTAAAACCCTTGGCATTCCTTCCCTTTCTCAGATTCTCTCCAAATTTCCACTTGACCCCTTCATCTTAAGGTTCTCTAGAATGTAGGCAGATATGAAGAAGCCCTTATTTAGAACTATCTTTTTGCTATTTTTGGTATTAATAGTTGATTTTAGGCCTCCTGTATATTGTTGAACTAGATTAAGATGTCTTGTATTACTATCTCCCTTTGATTAACTTTTTTATTCCTAAACAAACTTACTTCTGAGATTGTTTTAGGATAATAGATTTAATGTTTAACTGTGTTTTTAAGGATGAATTGCATTTTATTCTCTAAATTTACTTTCAGTCTTATCCAGAAAGTGACTAAATAACTAAATGCTATTTAGTTATGGTGTTTATCAGACACTCTGTGTTGGTATAGTGTAGAAATCAGAATCTAAGGCATGAAACTCAAAGGGAGAAAGACAACTGAAGTTGCATAAATCCCCCATCCACTCTCCCTACCTTCTGAACCCTCTGCTAGGGGATCATGTCTCAACCCTCCTAGCATCAAAGAATGACTAGTCTGTAGATCCTCCTGTCCTCTTTTATATCACTGAATATAGCTCCTCTCACAATCCTGAAGTCAGTAGTATTTTTATTCCAATATTTAAAAAACAAAGTATAGGTTTACCTGTAAAAAAAAGTAGCATAATCTTTTAAATACACGTCCATTTGACGAGAAAGCCTTTGTACTTCACTCCTCTACTATGCCGCTCACAGGCATCCTTTAAAACCTAGAGACTGACTCTTAATACTTTTAGATATAACATAAATTTTGTCACAGAGAGCAAAACAATATAAAAAGCCAACAGTAAAGAAAGAAAAACAGGGTCATAAAAATAGAAAATATACATTTTTATGGTTTAAAGACAAATTCATCTTAGTTTTTCTTTACCATTTGTCCATATCTAAACTGCCTGCCAATGCAGGAGATGTAAGAGATGTGGGTTTGATCCCTGGGTTGGGAGCATTTCTGGAAAAGGGCATGGCCATTCACTCCAGTATTCTTGCCTGGAGAACCCCATGGACAGACGAGCCTGGTGGGCTACAGCCCATAACGTCAAACAGAGTCGGAAGCACGACTGAAGCATGTTAGTGCACACACACACACACAAACACCAATGAAAAGCCTACTAAGGTTCCCACTGCCCGCTGTGGGAAGATCATTGTCTCTGAGGTGTATGCCAGCTCATTGCCGGCATATTCTACAATTGACAGGTGCCCAGGTAAATTCAGGAAAAATATCCTTCACTTTATTCATCAACTGCTCTTTAGGGATTCAATGTCAAATTGGGTTCTCTCCATATATTGTGAGTTTGGAAGCTGGGAAATTTATTTATCATTCTTACCACAATAAAGCAAGCAGATGAATTAATGGAAACAAGAAAGAGAAGAAAGACTAGGTAATAAATTATTAATATTTCAGCCCCTATGATCATCAATTTTATGTCTCGGTTTGACTGGCCATAGGGTGCTTAGATTAAATATTATTTCTGGGTACGTGTGAGGGTGTTTCCAGGTGAGATTAGCATTTGAATCAGTGGATTCAATAGATTGCCCTCTCCAGTGTAGGTTAACATCATTCAATCTACTGAGGGCCTGAAAGACATCAAAGGCAAGGGAAGGAGCAATTCAAGTCATTTTACCTTGCCTCACTGTTTGAGCTAGGCGATCTCATCTTCTCCTGCCCTCAGACTAGGATTTATGTTCCCCTAGTTCTCAGATGTTCAGACTTGGACTGAAATACACATGGGCTCTTCAGCTGAAAATGGCAAATGGTGCAACATCTCAGCCTCTAAAATTGCATCAGCTACTTCTCTTAATAACTAGATAATAATTTATTGGTTATGTTTCTCTATTGCTGCTGCTGCTAAGTCACTTCAGTCGTGTCCGACTCTGTGCGACCCCTAGAGGACCCTGGATGTACGGACTGTCTAATTTCTATTCATTTCCCTATTTTCCGCCATAGCATGTAAGTAAGGAGGCTTGGTAACATTAAACTGTAGTTATTAATCTATAGCAATATAGGTAGGACATAGAATTAATAAATAGTAGTTTGAAAAGTTCTAAAGTACATTACAGCAAAACTCTGTGTTTCTCTTGGGTTAATAGTAAAATATACTTTTGCAACTCCCAAAAACCCTTGAGTTTGATAGGGAAGAGAGAAAATCTGAAATGAGATCGCAAGAAGAATCCAATTTTTCAATAAAATTTCCACATAAAGATAAATAAAATCAACGACAATGTTTTCTAATGTTTTCATTCTTTCACAAATGAAGATCACAGTATTGAACAAAAATTCAGATTAATTAAACTCATAGTTGGGTACAGGGAACTCTTCAAGTTCAAGTTATTTGATGAAATTTTTCTGTTATGTAGCTATGTTTGCTTAAATTCATCTAAAACTTATTGTATTAGGCTTCTCCAGAGGAACAGAACCAATAAGTGATATAAGTATGGATAAATCTATTATGTAATTATAAATTATGAGGATTATGTTATTATTACATTATTATTTCATGAAAACATATATAAGGAAGAGGATATAATTATGAAATAAAACATATATAATAAGGTGGTTCACATTATTATGGAAGCTGAGAAGTCCCCATATCTTCAACTGACAAGCTGGAGACTCAAGAGAACCAATAGTGTGGTTCCAGTTTGAGTCCAGAGTCTTGAGAAACAGGGAACTTGATATTCTAGTCTGAAAGCTGACAAGCTCAAGACCCAAGAAGAGGCAATGTCTCAGCTCATGTAGTTGGGCAGGACAAATTCTCTCACTTGAAGGAGAGTCAACCTTTTTGTTCTATTCAGGCCTTCATCTGATTTTATGAGAACCACCCATGTTGGAAAAGAGAGAATTCTGCTATTCCCAAGCTACTAATGCAGATATTAATCTCATCTAAAACACACTCGTAAATATATCTAGAGTAAGGCTTGACCAAATATTTGGAAACTCTGTGGCTTGGCAAAATTGACATATAAAATTACTCATCCTACTTACTAATAGAAATGAAAAGTGAAGAAGGGTATTTTAGAAATAGATTGAACTTCAGGACATTGTGGCAAAAGCCACTTTTCAGAACTACATAGTAGGCATGATCTGTGGGAGAGGGAGCTATATTTTTTCTGAGGAAAATGCCCCTAAGTAACAATGGCTTCTTTTTATAACTTCAATTATGTATAAGTTTGCTTCAGGCTTCATATCTTTCTGGAAATCAGGAAACCTGAACTACATTGATGTATTGATCCAGAGCTCATTTTAGTAACTATATTTAACATTTCCTGTCACAAGGAAGAAACTATTTTTATTTCTACAGCATTTTGTAAATATATATGCTGTGAAAAACCTGGCTAAAAAACTACTTCCTGTTTAAAGAGAGAAAGTACATTTAACATGTATTTGAAATGCCAAAGAGAAATGCTCTCATTAATGATTTTTCAACAACTTGTACATTTCACAAATTTATATTATAGTTCCCCTGTGTTTCAAGGGGAAAACATTCCTCCTGTAAATTCCTTTTTCAAAAAATTAATGTTATAGAATTCTTTAGGAAATATTTATTCTTTTTATAAGAAAAATGAAAAAATATGTATCAACCCATCTTCAAATTATTGGACACATGCATATGATAAAAACTCAGGGTTAAATTTAATTTTATCCTAGGTCAGCCTTGTTAGCTCAAAGAACCTTTAAGAAACAGTGGTTGTTTTAATCCATATCAGATACTGGACTGTGTAGGTATGTGTGTGTGCTCATGCTCAGTCATGTCTGACTCTTTGCGAACCCATGGACTATAGACAGTCAGACTTTTCTGTCCATGGGATTTTCCAGGCAAGAATAATGGAGTGGGTTGCCATTTCCTCCTCCAGGGCATCTTTCCAACACAAGGATATAATCAGCATCTCTTGCATTGTCAGGCAGGTTCTTTACAACTGTGCCACCTGGTAAACCCTTATACAGGACACTATGCTTTACTTATGACTGTGGCCAAGATAAGTTCTTTGAGATAACACAGTGGGAAGTCAGCAATTGTAGCCCAGGCATTAAACAGCTATTTCTACAACACCTCACATTATAATTTATTACTCTAAGAGGAACTTGGCATTCTGAAGGTCTCTGACCAGTGTCCTACCTGACCATGGTTGTGGTCAAGAGCCTCATTTAGAGATGATTTGCCTTTCCTCACAATTCAATGTTCCAGAGTATTTGCTGTGCAAAGACAGGAGTTTGGACACAGGATTTTCAATTAGGAATTTACTGACAGTTCAGAGAGGGAGAATACTGACTCTGATGAACAGAGGGCTGAATGATTTACACATATAGGATGGCTTAGTGCCTTGAACAGTGATTGGTTAGATTTATTCTGGAGGGGCAGCATCAGAACATTCATAAGTATGGAAATTGAAGCCATACTGCACAGGCTGGCTGTGCCACTTTCTGGTTCTTGTTTAATCTCCCTTGAAACCTAATATTATGCATTACTTAGAAATACAATATTTTTTATGTAAAATGTAAAATGTGATCACCTCTTGTAACTGCAAGAGTGGGATAGTTCAACCTCTCCTCTTGAGCACCTTCAAGTTCAACTCACATATGTGTGGCACTCAGACCAACTGGATGACAGCATAGTACAAGGAAATTTATCTACAAAGCTTTTTCTTATCATATATTTAAATTACTTTTTCTGTGCTCATTTTCTTATATTCGAGGCATCTCTGTGATAGATAATTAGGTACAGTTTTGATGTGTACTCAGTTGCTCAGTCTTGCCTTGTGGCTCAGTTGGTAAAGAATTTGCCTGCAATGCGGGAGACCCGAGTTCAATTCCTGGGTGAGGAAGATCCCCTGGAGAAGGAAATGGCAACCCACTCCAGTATTCTTGCCTGGAGAATTCCATGGACAGAGAAGCCTGGCAGGCTACAGTCCATGGGGTCACAGTCAGACACGACTTAGTGACTAAACCACCCATCACCACCCACCACCACCCAGTTGCTCAGGCATGTCCAACTCTTTGTGACCACATAGACTGCAGCACTCCAGACTCTTTTTTTCCATGGGACTTCCCAGGCAAGAATATTGGAGTGGGTTGCCATTTCTTCCTCCATGGAATCTTCCTGACCCAAGGATATAACCAGCATCTCCTTCATCTCCTGCATTTCAGGTAAATTCTTTACCCCCGAGCCACTGGGGAAGGCCCTATAGATTTGCTAGCTGATAACCATTATATATACATACTAGGCTGTGTACTGAACGTCTGCTACATCTAATCCATTAGTCATATGGATTAAAAAGAAAAAGCCTCTCCTTAAGAAAATTGTCTCCCTTGGGTATATACACTCATTTTATAACCAAGTGCAGTCAGTTTATTGAAAGCTGTTGAACTGGTTGCTGTCTGTTCAGACATTTTTTAATTCTAACAATAGCAAGGTCAAATAAAATCAGTAGGTAATATCATGAGGAATGTCACACTTTACAATTTGAAGATCAAATTCACTTGCACCCACTTCAAAATATCTCATTGTCTCATTAAATAATCTTCATTATATATCATTGTATTTATGGGAGAAATATTGAAGGAAAAACTTGGACATGTTGATATTTTCATCAGAGTCATCCATCACCATAATAAGCAACCAAAGTCCCTTTGAAAATAATATTTCTAGCAATGCATAGATTCCAAAGAATTGACTTCTGTGTAACACATTTTGGGATGCATTAATATGAATGTTATGCTAATTTGTCTGCCTTTGACCTAGAGTTTATTTAAAATCCTGGAGGATTTTCAAGAGGCTCTTGAGAAACCTGTATGCAGATCAGGAAGCAGCAGTCAGAACTGTACATGGAACAACAGACTGGTTCCAAATAGGAAAAGGAGTACGTCAAGGCTGTATATTGTCACCTTGCTGGTTTAACTTATATGCAGAGTACATCATGAGGAACGCTGGGCTGGAAGAAACACAATCTGGAATCAAGATTGCTGGGAGAAATATCAATAACCTCAGATATGCAGATGACACTACCCTTATGGCAGAAAGTGAAGAGGAACTAAAAAGCCTCTTGATGAAAGTGAAAGAGGAGACTGAAAAGGTTGGCTTGAAGCTCAACATTCAAAAAAACAAAGATCATGGCATCTGGTCCCATCACTTCATGGGAAATAGATGGACAAACAGTGGAAACAGCGTCAGACTTTATTTTTGGGGGCTTCAAAATCGCTGCAGATGCTGATTGCAGCCATGAAATTAAAAGATGCTTACTCCTTGGAAGGAAAGTTATGACCAACCTTGATAATATATTAAAAAGCAGAGACATTTCTTTGCCAACAAAGTTCTGTTTAGTCAAGGCTATGGTTTTTCCAGTGGTCATGTATGGATGTGAGAGTTGGACTGTGAAGAAAGCTGATCGCCAAAGAATTGATGCTTTTGAACTGTGGTGTTGGAGAAGACTCTTGAGAGTCCCATGGACTGCAAGGAGATCCAACCAGTCCATTCTAAAGGAGATCAATCCTGGGTGTTCATTGGAAGGACTGATGCTAAAGCTGAAACTGCAATACTTTGGCCACCTCATGCGACGAGTTGACTCACTGGAAAAGACTCTGATGCTAGGAAAGGTTGGGGGCAGGAGGAGAAGGGGACGACGGAGAATGAGATGGCTGGATGGCATCAACGACTCTGTGGACATGAGTTTGAGTGAACTCCGGGAGTTGGTGATGGACAGGGAGGCCTGGCGTGCTGTGATTCATGGGGTCGCGGAGAGTCGGACACGACTGAGCGACTGAACTGAACTGAACTGATTACTTCATTAAATTAACTCACAAAACAAAGCTAACTTCCACCGCTTATTTTATTAAGACAAATTAATCTGAAAAAATTATTTGAAGAATGAATCAACACAAGCTCTTTAAGAAGTATAGTTCAGTTTAAGTTTTAGTTGATATTTGCAGTAGTAGTTTAAAACTGCTGCTGCTGCTGCTAAGTCACTTCAGTCGTGTCCAACTCTGTGTGACCCCATAGACGGAAGCCCACCAGGCTCCCCCGTCCCTGGGACTCTCCAGGCAAGAACACTGGAGTGGGTTGCCATTTCCTTCTCCAATGTGTGAAAGTGAAAAGTGAAAGTGAAGTCGCTCAGTCGTGTCCGACCCTTAGCTAGAGTCAAATATTCTTGAATTTAATTCCCAACTTTACTACTTACTAGCTTTATGTTCTTAGGTATGTTTTTAATAGTATTTTAATTACTAGTATATTCAACAATAAATTTCAGTAAATGGTAATGTCTATCTCACTGAGTGTTATAAGGATTAAATATAATAACTATATAAGGATTTAGTCACTGGCACTAAATATATAGTTATTATTAACAGGAATTGTGTAGAGAAAAATTCAAACTATTAATCAATTCAGAAATTTTCCTTTGAGGATAATCATAATGTTTCTGAAATTTGAGAATATGGTTTCTTTCTGAAATCGTTTAAGTATGAAATTATTAAACATTAAATTCAAAATATGAGCATTTTAAGATAAATATTCATGGTAACCTTTCATTGAATAGTATCACAATAAGTCCTATAGAAAAGTGACATTTCTAACTTCATGGTCCAATTTTTTAGACAGGACATAAACAGAATAAAGCAAGCATCCCATATCAAAGGGTAGCAAGTGACAAGTGATAAAGAATTTGAGATGAATGACATTATGGACTTATGGAGGCAATAAATCTTAAATGTAAGTTTTAAGAAAGGATAAAACTTAAATTCATAGTTTTCATAGAAATTCATAAAGCTTAGATTCTTAACTATTTGGTTAAATATGAGTAAGAAATTTAAAGATGAAAATTTTATGATGCATTTGGGAAATTAAGAATGGACTTTTTTATTTAGAATGAAATTCTTATAGGAAGGAAGAAGTTGAAAAATCTTTGGGAATTCTTGAATATTAGAAAAGATATATAATCTGACTTGGAACTTCCCTGGTGGCTTAGAGGTAAAGAATCTGACTGCAGTGAGGGAGACCAGAGTTCGATCCTTGGGTACGGATGATCCCCTGGACAAGGAAATGGCAACACACTCCCGTATCCTAGTTGAGAAAATACCATGAGTGGAGGAGGCTGATGGGTTACAGGATTGCAAAGAGTCAGAAGCTACAGAGCAATTAACCTGACTTACCATGCAAAAGTGTTGATTAAAGTGCAATCCTAATAAACCAATGGGAGAAGTAAAAAGATACATATTTACAGTTTTTCCCTTAAGGATTTTTTTCAGACTTGTTTATCATCTATTTGACATCACTTACTGATCACCGAAGAATTGACGCTTTTGAACTGTGGTGCTGGAGAAGACTCTTGAGAGTCCCTTGGACTGCACGGAGATCCAAACAGTCCATTCTAAAGGAGATCAATCCTGGGTGTTCATTGGAAGGACTGATGCTAAAGCTGAAACTCCAATACTTTGGCCACCTCATGCGACCAGTTGACTCACTGGAAAAGAGTCTGATGCTAGGAAGGATGGGGGTGGGAGGAAACGGGGACGACAGAGAATGAGATGGCTGGATGGCATCACCAAGTCTATGGACATGAGTTTGAGTGTACTCCGGGAGTTGGTGATGGACAGGGAGGCCTGGCGTGCTATGATTCTGGGGTCGCAAAGAGTCGGACACGACTGAATGACTGAACTGACTGACTGACTGAAATAAATCTGGTCCCATCACTTCATAGGAAATAGATGGGGAAACAGTGGAAATAGTGTCAGACTTTATTTTTCTGGGCTCCAAAATCACTGCAGATACTGATTGCAGCCATGAAATTAAAAGACACTTACTCCTTGGAAAGAAAGTTATGACCAACCTAGACAGCATATTAAAAAGCAGAGACATTGCTTTGCCAACAAAGGTCTGTCTAGTCAAGGCTATGGTTTTCCAGTGTTCATGTATGAATGTGAGAGTTGGGCTACTCTTGCAAGTCCCTTGGACTGCAAGGAGATCCAACCAGTCCATTCTAAAGGAGACCAGTCCTGGGTGTTCGTTGGAAGGACTGATGCTGAAGCTGAAACTCCAATACTTTGGCCACCTCGTGCGCAGAGTTGACTCACTGGAAAACTCTGATGCTGGGAGGGATTGGGGGCAGGAGGAGAAGGGGACGGCAGAGGATGAGATGGCTGGATGGCATCACCGACTCATTGCACTTGAGTTTGGGTGAACTCTTGGAGTTGGTGATGGACAGGGAGGCCTGGCATGCTGCGATTCATGGGGTTGCAAAGAGTCGGACATGACTGAGCGACTGAACTGAACCGAACTGAAATAAATCATGCTGCTTTAATTGATTATCCAGATATTAGCTCCTCCCCAACATACATATGGCTCTCATTTTTCCCACCCCTCACCAATCCTTTTTCAAGTTTCCATAAGAAAATAATCATACAAAGCACATCATGCTATTTTTAGATTTACTTTACAAGACTTACAACTTACTGAAAAATTCCACTGGACATGTCTCATCTTTCTTCTGTACCACATCTCCATACTCTCTGCACACACACACACTCCCACATTCTCCTTAGCTCTGCTAGCTCCTGTCTCCTTGTATCTGGTCTTTTTCACTCTTCACTTCTGCAGTACATCCATATTCTCCTCCCTTCTCAGGGAGGGGCAGTGTCCTCTTCCTCTGGACTTCCAATGCTAGTTGACACCCAGGATGCCAGACGGTGGGATTGTCACAGCATTTTCTTAGCAAAGGCTGCTTTCTCTCTCTTCCTAGGGTTCTTGCTCTGGTTACAAACAAAGACAAAAATTCCTCCTAAATTATTGTATAGACACAGCAGGTAGTCAAATGCTATTAGAGATGGCTAGGTGACTAGGAAATTTTTCCTATGAATTAAGTGAAAAACAGTTACAGATTAGTATATATCATGAGGTTCCCCTTTTGGCAGAAAATATATACATAAAAATATCTGACATTTTTAGCAAATAATTAATAGTGGTTATCATTTTAAGAATGATATGATTTTCTCTTATTTCTTATATTTACTTCTAAATTCTGTGAAGATTTTATAATATTCATATTATAGTTTTATGAGAGAGTTTTATTATATTATAGTTTTATAGTTAGTTTTATGAGAGAAAATAATGTTTTCATTCGATGTATAAATTAACTACATACATTGACTTAAATGATTTTACAGTGTAAATATAGTATGCAGTTATTAATATATTTGAACAATTATAAAGACACTGCTATTTTGATTTGTATATAATAAATACCAATCCTATATTTAGTACTTAAAATATACATTTGCATTGTATCCTCTATCCACCTTAAAATAAGTATTTTTCCCTATTTTATCCATAAAGAGTCACAGAACGTTTAAGTGATTTGTCCAAAGTCACACAGATAGTAAATAGTAAAGCCAGAATTAAAATCAAGTTTTTCTTATTGTTGTTCAGCATTATATGTAGTTGTTCCTTAGAAAGAAAATTCATTCAGCTAGAAACAAAAGATGTTTTTATGTATTTGATAGCCAAGAGGTATTTATTGTTTACGCTGCAGAAGATAGAAGAGCTGAAGGAGAGAGTAATCAATTTTAGGAATTTTAAGGTTTAGGGTAATTTGATTTTTTTCAGTTCATTGTGACTCTTGATTGTGTCACATGGAAATTTCATCTTGCTATATATACCATTGAATCAGCCTGGAGGGAATTAATCCAACCAAATGTTACAGTTATTTTCTAATACTCTGATTCTACATAAACCCAATGGGCTATGTTAAGAATCCATGAAGAGTTCACTGGCATCATCAGGGTCTGCTGTGTCATGCATTGCGGCCAAATTATATCCTTTCCACACTGAAAATGTTGCTGCTGCAGTGGAAGTGGTGAGTGTGTTGAAAAAGCAGGACTTTCCATCATACCATTTGGAAGAAATTTGACTCTATGAGCTTTAGGTTTATAAACTTTGAAGTTTCAGAGGAAAGATCATTAGGGAGCTAGAGCTGAAGAATTTCTGTTGTGTTCATTTCTGCTATGCAGCAAAATGGCTCAGTTATACATATATACATATATTTTTTCCACTATGATTTGTCACAGGATGTTGACTATAGTTCCCTGTGCTATACAGTAGGACTTTGTTGTTTTTCCACCCTGTATATAATAGCTTGCATCTGCAAATCACAAACTCCCAATACTTCCCCCACCCAACCTCCTCCCTTTGGCAACCACAAGCCTGTTCTCTATGCCTGTGAATCTGTTTGCTTTGTAGAAACAGAATGATATGTTCATTTGAGTTACATTTTAGAGTCCACATGTAAATGATATCATCCGGAGTTTGTCTTTCTGATTTACTTCACTTAGTATGATAATCTCTAGGTCCATCCATGTTGCTGCAAATGGCATTATTTCATTCATTTTTATAGGTAATAGTCCCTTGTATATATGTACCATATCTTTCAAATCATCTGTCAAGAGGCACTTAAATTGTTTTCATTTCTTGGATATTGTAAATAGTGCTGCTATGAACATAGAGGTGCATGTAACTTTTAAAATTATGTTTCTGTCTAGGTATATGGCCAAGAGTTGGATTTCTGTGTCATATGGCAAATTTATTTTTAGTTTTTTGAGGAATCTTCATAATGTTTTCCATAATGGCTATACCAATTTACATTCCCACCAACAGTGTAAGAGAGTTTCCTTTTCACTACCCCGCTCCAGTATTTGTTATTTGTAAACTTTTCAACGATGGCCATTCTGACCAGTGTGAGGGTACCTTATTGTAGTTTTAATTTGCAAGTCTCTAACAATTAGTGATGATGAGCATCTTTTCTTGTGCCTATTGACCACCTGCATGCCTTCTTTGGAAAGATGTCCATTTATATCTTCTGCCATTTTTCTATTTTTTTTTTTATTGAGTTGTTTGAGTTGTTTGTATACTTTGGAAAGTAAGTCCTGCTGGTTTCATCAATTACAAATATTTTCTCTCATTCTGTGGGTTGTCATTTCATTTGATTTATAGTTTCCTTTTCTGTACAGAAGCCTGTAAATTTGATTAGATTCCATTTGCTTATTTTTACTTTTATAACAGTATTATCTTCTATGAACTAAATTAAAACTATCCTAACAGTTCTCCATTGCTCTCGAACTTCTGGCCCTTGTGATCTGAGTTTACATTATGAAGGAAAGGAACTAGATTTAGAAAAGAGAAACAGGAAAAGAAAGAAGAAAAAATAATATGGCAAGATTCCAGTGGAAACAAGAAAATATAGCATATAGAATAGAGATGGAGAAGTTTCTGTTCTCTGTGCACTGTTCTCAGAAATGACTAGAAAACAGTAACAATGAGTTCAGAGGAGCAGTCGGTCAATATAATCTGACACATATGTTTCTGAAAGTCACCAGCTATCTTAGAAGAATATAGCTGCTCTCAGAAAAGAGCAAGAGAAAGAAGGACAGAGACAAACAGGGAGAGAGGGATTTTAAGGCATTGACTTACACAGTTATGGAGACTGGCAAATTTGCAGGACAGTTTGGCAGTCCAGAAAACCAGGGAAGCATTGATATGGCAATTCAAGTTCAAAGGCAGACTGAGGAGGCCAAATTCTCTCTTAAATGGGAACCTCAGTCTGTTTTCCTTTAGGCCTTCAATTTATTGGCTGAAGTCCACCCACATTATAGAGGGTAATATGCTTTACTAAAAGTCTACTGATTTAAATGTTATCCTCATTTAAAATATACCTCATAGCAGCATCCCGACTTGCACTTGACCAACTACTGTGGCCTAACCAAGCTGACACATAAAACTGACCATCACACAAAGTACTACAAGAAATGTGACAGATTTATCTTGGAAAAAAACACAAAATTTACTTTTAGACATAGATGTTGGAAATGTTACAGCTTGAGAGTTACTGTGAAGTGGTGGAAGGAGGTTTACCTAACTTTGGCCAGAAAGGAGCGATGCCAGAGGTGGATGGATGTGGCTCATAACACAATGGGGTAACTGAGCTGACAGATGTTCGAGGCATGTCTGTGGGTGCATTTGATTTATTTCAGTTTGGCTCTATTCAACTCAGTGCAGCTTTCTATGCTCACCTAGTGTTTCTTATGAACGAAATCATGCACTCGGGAACCTAAAATTTGTTCTGTTTAAATTATTTCTTAATGTGTCAATTGTGTTGGAACAAACTCTCACTTTAAAAACAGAAATAACTGCATTTAAATTTATGGTGATAGGTTGGGGGGAATGAATAGAATCAGCAGAATTCATGCTCCCATCAATATTCCTTGCAAAGGAGTCTAACTCGTTTGCTGAAAAAGCAAGTGATGGGCAGGAGAATCCAAAAATATATAGAGGTCTGCCTCAGGCACACTAGATACTGAGTAGGTAGTCAGTAAAGATTTATTGAATGACTGTGTAAACGAGTAGACAAAGGAATTCGTATAGTGAATAGAAATTGAAGTGATTTTTGCATCAGGCAGTAGAATTCTAATTTGGCATTGATTGCTTACCTGAGTTAAAAAAAAGATCATTGGACTGATTCAAGGTAGAAGATCGTGAACATCCTGGTAAGACACAGAACTGATACACTGTGTATATGTAAGGATAAGGAAGTAAAGGAAGTCAGAAAGGAAATAAACTTAGGAGGAAGAATAACAGAGAGAAAGAAGTGGTCAGAGAGAGCAACAGAGGTGTGAAAGCAAGAGACATCCTGGTGAGGATGAGAAGCTCCAGTGGAGCTGAAGGATGCCCAGCTGAAAGCTTTTGAACCAGTGGCCTGTAAGTGGCATCACAGACTTACCATACTTCATAGCTTTAGCTCCAGTAGTGATGGTCAACCCTTTGTTGGGGACTGTGGCCGTCTATATGATTCCCGTTTTGGTCAGCTTTGTCTAGAAAATTGGGTAGGAGTCGCAAAGTGTTGGAAACGACTGAGCGACTGAACTGAACTGACTGAACTGAGCCCGTCATGGAAATATTCCAACTGAAAGGTGAGGAGGAAATTAGCATTTTCTATTTGCCGCCCAAGTACCATGAAAATCATAAGCAATCAAATTAGGTTAATATAGCCAAGCTCTTCCTAACAATTTGAACTAAAACAGTGGAATGGGCTGCTGCATTGCAAAGTATGATATGCACTTTCACCTAAGACCAGAGTACACATTAGTGTTACCATTGCTGTTGTTGATATTAGTATTGTTAGTAAGATGTTGTCAAAAGTAGTCTTTAATTACTGGAGAGATCAGATTCTATGTTCCTTAAGGAAAAAGTGAAATCATCTCTGATTTTTAAGTTTTGTGGTCATATTAAACAATTGAGTCACAGAAAAGCTTAAATAGTTTATTGAATTTTATTTGTCCTTACTTGCCATGTACATATAGGTACCCAACAGTTTGGCTACTTGGGGACAATTTATTATATATATGAAATCAAATTTAAGAGAACATTTTCAGATTTCTACAGGTAGCCTGAAGAGCTGCATTTAAAGAACATCCACAATTATTAAACCTTTAGCAAGCACTGCTTTACTCCTCTATGGCTTACTTAGCCTCAATAATTTCCACCTGACTGGATGATAGACCACAGGTCTTGTTATAATGTTACTTCCCCAAAATGTGAAGTTAAAAAAAAAAACACCTCAATTTCACTTTGCTAGAAACTGTAATTTTCAAACTTTAAAATCTGTAATAATCATATGGGACACTTACTTAAGATTCAGAGTCCCTAGCCCTGGTCCTGGAATATTTTTTCTTTTCTTTTTTTTTTAGTAGATTTGGGGTAAGAAGCAGGATTTGTGTTTGAATCAACACTGTAGAGATTCCAATGCAGACAATTTGTGAGTCACAGTTTGAGAAATAGTGGCCTGGAATGATCAATCCTACCAGTTGATCAATTTGGTCATGTCAGTATGACTGATTAATTTTTTATTCAATCAACTCATTTGAATTGAAAGATAAGTTAAATCAAATGACACTCTGATTATAAGCATAAACATAACTTCATTATATGGCATTAGATCAATATTTTAACTTTCCAGCAGCTCAGTTGCTGGATCTATAAAATTGTAACTATATTTCCTCACTATGTTGTTTAAAAGAAGAACTATTAAAATATTACAAAACAAGTTTTAAATCTGAAGATTTAATGGCAGAATCCTCTCTGTGTATTATGGAAATTAAATAATTAGTATGAGGGGAATTGATTTCAGTGTTATGTAAAAGTACATGTTTCTATGCAACAAGGAGTAGTTTGAATTCTGATATGATTTGATCTACTATTTTTATATTGAATATGCATTACTGGAAATAGGTCACAGCAGGAAGACAGATTAAGGCAGTTTAAAGGAAAATAGAAACTGTAGAAACTATAAAAAATTAATTTGCAATTACAATAAGAGAGCAGAGCTGTCTTTTTTCCTTTGTTTACTCAGTGGCCAATATAATCATTCTCGATTTCACATAGGCCTTAACCCTTGCATCTCCTGATGTCTTCTTTCACATTCTTAAAAGAAAGGCAGCATATTTCTTCTGGTTTTAATACTGGAGCAAAATCTGTTTAGCACTATGAGTAAATGGGGCCAAATACACCATAAATATTAAACTTAATAAAGCATAGTTCAGTTCAGTTCAGTCGCTCAGTCATGTCCAACTCTCTGCGACCCCATGAATCACAGCACACCAGGCCTCCCTGTCCATCACCAACTCCTGGAGTTCACTCAAACTCATGTCCACAGAGTCAGTGATGCCCCCCTACTATTGTAATTAAGGGTTAAGACCAAAAAGAAAAAAATAAAAGAGAAGGAGGCAGAGAAGATAAAACAAGTAAATATGAGACGACATGAATGAATATGAAAAAAATACAGTATTTTAATGGATGGCTATTAAAGTAAAATCATGAATTACATTTCATGATTATTAATAGATATTTTGATAGTTCAGACTTTAAACTTTGTATTAGAATTTACAATTGCCTACCACACAGCTCTTCCTTCATACCATTCCAGCCCCATTTTCTTTGTTGTTCCTCTGATATACCCCTCAAGCTCTTGTCTCAAGATCCTTGAACTTGATCTTTCCCTTCCTACAGCACACTGCTCCCAAATACCTACATGGTTCACTTTCAAACTTTCATCAGATGCTTCTAAAATAACTCCATACTAAAATATCTCCACCTTCCTTGAACTCTCTCTCTAAAACCACATCTCAGAATTTTTGGCAGGGGGTCCTGTGTTTTCTAAGGGAGCTTTGGCTTTCTTCAAAAGATTGTTCTAAGATAAATAAGGAAGAGTGCTTCATACATAAATGACAGTCTGCCTCATATTCTGAGGCTCCTGGGAAAATTGAGTCAATAATGTTGATGAAGGCCACCTACTGGAGAATGAGAAATGATGCAAATACATCAAGATAACTCCTCCAGTCTGAACATCAAGTCTAGGTGATCTCTAAGAGAGGCCATCATGACAACGTGGTAGCAAATGCCCTTAGTTAAGATGGTATATGCTTAGTCGCTCTGTTGTATCCAACTCTTTGCGACCCTTTGGATTGTAGCCTGCTAGGTTACTCTGTCCATGGAATTTTTCAGGCAAGATTACTAGATTATAGGAGTGGATTACCATTTCCTCCTCCAGGGATCACCCTGACCATGCCTTCTGTGTCTCCTGCATTGCACGCAGATTCTTTACCCACTGAGTCATCAGAGAAGCCTAATTAAGACGGACTCTGACAAAAAGTTTAAGTCAAGCCTGAATCAGCCCAAAGGATTGAACACTATAGTTCTAGCTGAAAGCAGTGTGGCTGTAGTTGTTGAGCTGAGGTGTCCCTGAAACTGACATAGATGGTGGCAATAATGATGACCTTGATTCTTAATGTAAGCCTTTGGATGGACAGACAGTATATAACATTTGGGTATTTTTTGGTTATTTGTTGTTTTTAATTGAGTGGCCAGCAGTCCCAGTTCAGTAAATTTTCCATGCTATTTTTGTCCATTAAGGATGCTATAACAAAATACTACAAACTTGGCTTATAAGCAACAGAAACTTATTTTTCATCATCAGGAGTCTGGAAGTCTGTTATCAGAGTGCTAGTTTGGTCAGGGGCAGGCCCCCTTCCAGTTTGAAGAATTGTGATATTGTCACAACATGGTGAAATGGTCTCAAGAACACTAATCCCATTCATGTGGGCCCACCTTCATGACTTAGTTCAGTTCAGTTCAGTTCAGTTGCTCAGTCGTATCCGACTCTTTGCGACCCCATGAATCACAGCATGCCAGGCCTCCCTGTCCATCACCAACTCCCGGAGCTCACTCAAACTCATGTCCATCGAGTCAGTGATGCCATCCAGTCATCTCATTCTCTGTCGTCCCCTTCTCCTCCTGCCCCCAATCCCTCCCAGCATCAGAGTCTTTTCCAATGAGTCAGCTCTCCACATGAGGTGGCCAAAGTATTGCAGTTTCAGCTTTAGCATCAGTCCCTCCAATGAACACCCAGGATTGATCTCCTTTAGAATGGACTGGTTGGATCTCCTTGCAGTCCATGGGACTCTCAAGAGTCTTCTCCAACACCACAGTTCAAAAGCATCAATTCTTCGGCGATCAGCTTTCTTCACAGTCCAACTCTCACATCCATACATGACCACGGGAAAAACCATAGCCTTGACTAGATGGACCTTTGTTGGCAAAGTAATGTCTCTGCTTTTTAATATGCTATCAAGGTTGGTCATAACTTTCTTTCCAAGGAGCAAACATCTTTTAATTTCATGGCTGCAATCAGCATCTGCAGTGATTTTGGAGCCCAAAAAAATAAAGTCAGCCACTGTTTCCACTGTTTCCCCATCTATTTCCCATGAAGTGATGGGACCAGATGCCATGATCTTTATTTTCTGAATGTTGAGCTTCAAGCCAACATTTTCACTCTCCTCTTTCACTTTCATCAAGAGGCTTCTTAGTTCCTCTTCACTTTCTGCCATAAGGGTGGTGTCATCTGCATATCTGAGGTTATTGATATTTCTCCTGGCAATCTGGATTCCAGCTTGTGCTTCTTCCAGCCCAGCATTCCTCATGATGTACTCTGTATATAAGTTAAATAAGCAGGGTGACAATATACAACCTTGACGTACTCCTTTTCCTATTTGGAACCAGTCTGTTGTTTCATGTCCAGTTCTAACTGTTGCTTCCTGACCTGCATACAGGTTTCTCAACAGGCAGGTCAGGTGGTCTGGTATTTCCATCTCTTTCAGAATGTTCCACAGTTTATTGTGATCCACACAGTCAAAGGCTTTGGCATAGTCAATGAAGCAGAAATAGATGTTTTTCTGGAACTCTCTTGCTTTCTCCATGATCCAGCGGATGTTGGCAATTTGATCTCTGGTGCCTCTGCCTTTTCTAAAACCTGCTTGAACATCTCGATGTTCATGGTTCACGTATTGCTGAAGCCTGTCTTGGAGAATTTTGAGCATGACTTTACTAGTGTGTGACAGGGAGGCCTGGCGTGCTGTGATTCATGGGGTCGCGGAGAGTCGGACACGACTGAGCGACTGAACTGAACTGAACTGAACTGAGATGAATGCAGTTGTGTGGTAATTTGAGCATTTTTTGTCATTGCCTTTCTTTGGGATTGGAATGAAGACTGACCTTTTCCAGTCCTGTGGCCACTGCTGCGTTTTCCCAATTTGCTGGCATATTGAGTGCAGCACTTTCACAGCATTATCTTTCAGGATTTGAAATAGCTCAATTGGAATTCCATCACCTCCACTAGCTTTGTTCATAGTGATGCTCTCTAAGGCCCACTTGACTTCACATTCCAAGAGTTCTGGCTCCAGGTGAGTGATCACACCATCGTGATTATCTTGGTCATGAAGATCTTTTTTGTATGGTTCTTCTGTGTATTTTGCCACCTCTTCTTAGTATCTTCTGCTTCTGTTAGATCCATACCATTTCTGTCCTTTATCGAGCCCATCTTTGCATGAAATTTTTTTTTTCATGAAAAGCCCATTTTTGCATGAAAAGCCCATCTTTTCATGACCTAAGCACCTCCCAATACCTTTTAATAAGTGCTAATACTTTCACATTGAGCATTAGGATTTCAATATATGATTTGGAATGGGTACAAATATTTAGGCAATTGTACACACGCATATGCTTAATGGCATAGAACCATTTCTTACTCCCTAACTCTCCAATCCAAACTGAGCTGCTTTATACAGAAAGATGATTGAAAAGAGGTTAAAATCTCTCTGACCCAAAGAAGGGACAGAGACCTTAATCACCCATCAGATATGCTGCGGAACTTCCAGGAAGGGAGGAACTCATTTATGATTCTGTTGGTTACAAGTGCAAAGGTCACCATGCCATCAGGCCCTGTAGGAAGACTGTCTTCTTTCAACTGATGGGGAAAGGAGGCTGAGGAGACCTGTGAATGAGACCATTTGAGCCTATTCAGTGTGCTAATGTCACTTCCACTGCTGAAATGTATAATGGTTCTCCATTCTTAAAGAAAGTGGTAGCTGGACTTATACCAACTACTTATGATTATTTCTCAATCCATATCTCAGTCTTTTCCTAGTGGTACAACAGAAATAGTATAGAATCTCAGGAAAGCAAAAACTTTAGAACTTTGATTAAGGTTATAAATATAACAAGCATAATAGAGATGCAGGATGCTCACATAGCAACCTTACATGACCATTCCAAGGGAGCTGGAGGATTATGATCAGTTCAATAGAGTTGCTTCTCTGGACTTCTGGTTCAAGATGGCAGAGGAGAAGGACATACACTCAAATCTTCTGCAAGAACACTGAAATTGCTACTAGCTGTTGAACAACCATCAGCAGGAGGATGCTGGAACCCACCAAAAAATGATTTCCCATGTCCAAAGACAAAGAAGAAGCTACAATGAGATGGTAGGAGGGGCACAATCATGATAAAAACAAATCCCATACCCTTGGGGTGGGTGACTCACAAACTGGAAAATAACAACCCCAAAGCAGTTTTCCCACCATTATGAAGATTCTGAGCCCCACCTCAGGCTTCACAAGCTGGGGATCTGGCAAAGGGCCTGGGAATGCCCAGGAAATATGACCTTGAAATCTTGAAGAATTTGATTGTAGGACTTCCACAGGACTGGGGGAAACAGAGATTCCACTCTTGAAGGGCAAAACAAAATCTTGCACACACCAAGATCCAGAGGAAAGGAGCACTGATGCCACAGGAGACTGAACCAGACCTACCTACTGGTGTTGGAGGGTCTTCTGTGGAGGCATTGTTTGGCAGTGGCTCATCACAGGGACAGGGGAACTGGTAGCAGCAGTGCTGAAAGGTTTCCCTTGGCATAAGTCCCCTTGAAGGTTGCCATTGACCCTACCATAGAACCTGTAGACCCCAGGGCTGGGTCACCTCGGGCCAAACAATTAACAGAGAGGGAGCACAACTTTACTCATCAGAAGATAATTGGATTAAAACTTTACTGAGCAAGGTCCTACCCACTAGAGCATGACATAGTTTTTCCCACCTAGTCCCTCCCATCAGGAAGCTTACATAAACCTCTTAGCCTCATCCACCAGAGGACAGACAGAAGAAGCAAGAACAACAATTGCTCAGGGTAGAATGAAAGCCACATTATGGAAAGTTAATTAGGATAAAAAAGTAGAGAGTTAAATCTACAAGATAAAATCCCAGAAAGACAACTAAATGAAGTGGAGATAGGCAACTTTCCTGAAAAAGAATTCAGAATAATGATAGTGACGATGACCCAGCATCTCAGAAGCAGAATTGAAAAGATTCAAGAAATGTTGACCAAAGACTCAGAAGAACTAAAGAAGAAACAAACAGAGATGAACAAGTCTTTAGAAAAATATAATAGGGAAATAAATGAGGCAGAGGAATGGATAAGTGACCTGGAGGACAGAATGGTGGAAATTACTGGTGCAGAATAGACTATAGAAAAAAATATGAAAAAAAAATGAAGAAACCTAAGAGACCTCTGGAACAATTTTATACATACCAACATTCATATTATAGGGGTCCCAGAAGGAGAGGAGAGAGAGAAAGGACCTGAGAAAATATTTGAAGAGATAATAGCTGAAAGCTTCTCTAACATTGGAAAGAAAATAGTCAACCAAGTCCAGGAAGCACAGAGAGTCTTAGGCAGGATAAACCCAAGAAGGAGCACAATAAGATAGACAGTAATCAAACTGACAAAAATCAAAGACAAAGATAAAATATTAAAAACAACAAGGGAAAAGCAACAAATAACATACAGGGAATCTCCCATAAGGTTATCAGCTGATTTCTCAACAGAACCTCTACAAGCCAGAATGGAATGGTATGATATATTTAAAGAGATGAAAGAAAAGAACCTACAACCAAAAATACTCTACCCAGCAAGACTTGTTCAGAGTTGATGGAGAAATCAAAAGCTTTACAAACAAGCAAAAGTTAAGAGAATTCAGCACCACCAAAGCAGCTTTACAACAAATGCTAAAGGAACTTCTCTTGGCAGAAAACACAAGAGAAGGAAAAGACCTACACAAAAGAAACCCAAAACAATTAAGAAAATTGTAATAGGATAGTGTTAGTCTCTCAGTTGGGTCTGACTCTTTGTCGCCCCACAGACTGTAGCCAGCCAGGCTCCTCTGTCCATGGAATTTTCCAAGCAAGAAAGCTGGAGTCAGTGGCCGTTCCCTTCTCCATGGGATCTCTCCAACCCAGGGTTGGAACCTGGGTCTCCTGCATTGCAGGCAGATTCTTTACCATCTGAGCTACCATACATGTCATGACTACTTTAAATGAAAAATGCACCAACCAAAAGACATAGACTAGCTGGGCAGATGAAAATATGCATTCATGCACTCCCAGTTACTACACCACTCTACTTACCCTCCAAACTGTGTGTAATTATTTTATATTGTTAGGTTAATCATGTTTCCATTATGGTTTGCAATTGTAATTATCTTTATTTTCCTCTATCAATTATAAAAACTCATAAACATCTTTTACTATTGTGATTATGTAACTATCATTTGTTTAATACCATTGTATCATGATTGCTGAACAGAAGATAATAGAATTCTATATCATTAAAGCTACCATTTAATAGAAGAACCTGCAATTAAATTTAAAAAATCCAGATTCTTATCAGAATCATCTTGAAATTTTTTGAAGAATACAAATGCCTCATATTGCTTTTTCTCTCCAAAGCTCCAGATGTATTTCTAATGAGCAGCTATACTTAAAAACAACTGGACTATATGATGGTCTTTTATCTAGCTTGTTTTGCTATTTCTATTTTATAGTCAGTGCTCCTGTTTTGCCTTGTTTATGTTTTCCAGTTTCTCTGTCTCTTTTTTTCCTTTGTGTTCTTTCTCAAGCCTTTATCAAGTGTAGTAGAGAAGTTTTTGTATATATATAAATATATATATAGTACGTATTATAAAATATATATTTTAGAAAACATAAATTTTTACCTAGCTAAAAAGTTTATGACATTTTGATTCTACTTGTTTGATTTAGTACATATAGAATGCTAGATTTCTAATTTATATTCACCCAAAACTTTGATTAGTTCTATGTACTTTGGCATCTAGTATTATTGCTAAAAGTCTGGAAAGTTTATTATCTTTGTGATTTAAAAAAAATATTGAATGAGGCTTGATACTTCTAATCCAATTCTTAGAATGTAAACAAACACTATGTTGTAAAAAAAAATGCAAAAATTAATTAATAATTTTAATTAATACTAAATTAATACTCATTTTGTTCAACTTTCACATAATTTAATGCTAGTGTCTATTATTTGTTTTCATACCTTATTCAAGATTCTACGTTATTTTTAATTGCATTGATCAGATTCAGCTGCATGCAACAAATTCTGGTAAATTCTCTTTTCTATTCTATTACAGATATTTCTATTTTTTTGTTGTGACTTCTAAGATACACCCATAATTTAAAAATGAACATTTAGTTTCCAAAATACATGAAGTATTTAAAGTATGTTTTATATTAATTTCCAGTTTTGATAATAATTTCTTATTCAAATGATCTCTTTTTGTAATCACCCTCTGTGTTCTTTCAGTCCTCTAATTTTACTGTAAAGCCTAACTTAGGCTTTCAATGACTAAGTCAAAGATCTCTCTTAGTAAATATCACATTGCAGTTGAATATGTGTGGGTTCTCTTCAAATATCTTTTGATATTGATTCCCAACATAATTCCTCAGTGATAAGAGAACAGACTCTGCTTGATTTCATTACCTTTAAACCATCATGTTTTTGCACCTAGTCTTATGTCCCTGGATATGTTGCAATATAGTTTAGATGGGGAAACAGTGGAAACAGTGTCAGACTTTATTTTGGGGGGCTCTAAAATCACTGCAGATGGTGATTGCAGCCATGAAATTAAAAGTCGCTTACTCCTTGGAAGGAAAGTTGTGACCAGCCTAGATAGCATATTAAAAAGCACAGATATTACTTTGCCAACAAATGTCTGTCTAGTAAAGGCTATGGTTTTTCCAGTGGTCATGTATGGGTGTGAGAGTTGGACTGTGAAGAAAGCTGAGCGCTGAAGAATTAATGCTTTTGAACTGTGGTGCTGGAGAAGACTCTTGAGAGTCCCTTGGACAGCAAGGAGATCCAACCAGTCCATCCTAGAGGAGATCAATCCTGGGTGTTCATTGGAAGGACTGATGCTGAAACTGAGACTCCAATACTTTGTCCACCTCATGGGAAGAGTTGACTCATTGGAAAAGACCCTGATGCTGGGGGGATTGGGGGCAGGAGGAGAAGGGGACGACAGAGAATGAGATGGCTAGATGGCATCACTGACTTGATGGAGGTGAGTTTGAGTGAACTCCATGAGTTGGTAATGGATAGGGAGGCCTGGCATGCTGTGATTCATGGGGTTGCAAAGAGTAGGACATGACTGAGCTACTGAACTGAACTGAACTTGAATAGAATTTGTATTTTGCTGTTGTGTGAAAGTTGTATAAATCTTTACTATGTTGAACTGGTTCATTTTGCTTTTCAGATCTACTATATCCTTCTACTTCTCTGTGTATTAATTCTATTAATTTTTGAGAGTTGGATATTAAAATTTCAACTAAAAATCTTAATTTACCTACTTAACAAATAATTGTAATATACAATGGAACTATATGTAACTTTGTTCTATATTTTCCAAGTCTCCTGTAAACATGCTATTATATTTTCATAATTTATGAAGTTTTTTTTTTTAAAAAAGGTAAAAAATAAAGTTGCTTCTCCTACAGACACAACTATTTTAGCAACAGTGGTTGTACATATAATGTGTTTCACAGACTGATGGTCCTTGATATTACTGTCTTGGACATTGCCAGTGCCTTCTTTTCTGTTTTACTAGCACCAAGGATCAAGATCAATTCACAGTTATCAGCATTGGTTTTACAACTGAGCATGGTCATCAGAAAACCACGTAATAGTCTTAAGTAGGAAAGAAATATGAACAGATATCTGAGGGACAAGATTCTCAGTAAAGTGGGAAGTTCAATATTGGTGGGGGGATTAATACAGAGGTCCTACAGGTCCACCTTATTCAGGATACGAATGAATGTGGCTCAGTTATGCATGTGAATTTGGTCTCCATATGCATGTGCTCAAAGGTCTCTATAAGTAATGCCACCAGTTTTAAAGTTAATCCGGGTCACCTCATATTTGAATTATTCAGAGAATATCTACCACTTGTTTTCTTCTTTCTTGTATCTTTAATCCTACTCACTATACCTGCTTCTCTAGGCTTAGCTCCAAACCAACAACATGGCCTCTTTTTTTTCCTCCAATTTGATCTGGGTGCTTTTTTCCCCAAACAATTCGTTTTGGTACTTTTTTTTGTTGTTGTTGTTATTTACCCTCAGTCTAGCTCATAAACATTCATGCTTGCTCTTAGAGGCCTTTCTCTCTGAAAATGTGGTTAGACTAAGAAGAGAGGTGGTAACATCTGAATGAAGGCCATAGAAGTAGGGGTGGAAACAAGGAGACATGTTGCTGCTTTCATACTGATGTACTGACATGAGCAAACCACAGTTAGAAAACAGATATGGGGAAGCAGAGAGCAGGGAGGATGTAAGATGACTCCCCGTATTCCAGCTCTAGTGCTTAGTACACCATGATGCCATTTTCTGAGACTGAAAATACAGAAAAAAAACGGGGGGAAGGTGGTTAGTTTAGTTTTGACCTATGAGAATAAACAGGCTTACATAGTCTTCTCCCTTAGCTATGATTATTCCTGTCACAAGATGTACTGAGAGCTATATATTTTCTGCAGGGGCACAGTTATTTTTAAGATAGATAAGAAAATTGCCAAAGAAACTCACTTGAGAGGACTATTCTTGACCCACTGTAAGCCCAGAGTTTTGTTCCTTGAGGTAATCTAGTTATGTGCCTTTTATGAATCTATCTTTTCCTTGAACTTAGAAATATAGCAAGGTTATCCAAAGATAAATTATTCATTAGGCCTTTTATTTTCCCAAAAGCACCTTATGTAGGGTAAGAATGGTTTCCACTAAAACAATAACTCATGATGTGATATTTACTTGACTTTGATGTCTTTGTAGCACATCCCCTTAGCACCTATGACACTGACCTAAACAACCTTGCTTGAAATTGTGAACAGCACTTGAATGACAGGAAACACTTTATATACTTTTCTCTCAGTGAAAGAAGCTTAATAATTTTGAAGGAAAACCAGATTTTTTTTCTCAAATCAATTTTCCATGTTTTATTTATTAATTCAATAACTATTAATTATGCACTTACCATGTTTCTTCATGTCTAAACCCTAATTTTTATCAATAACTTCTCTATTCTTCTATCTATTGTTTCTCTATTTTAATTAATCAATTCTTCCTCAGGCTCTCAATTCATTTTATGTGCTGCTTTGAATAGAGCATTGTGTGGGCTTTCCTCCTCACCAGTGAGTGGTCTAGAACTTCCTTGGGAGCAGGGGCTCTAGCTTTTGAGATTCATGCATACTCATCAAGACTCTTCAGTTATAAGTCATAGGCAGAAATGCAACTCAAATTATTTTAAGAAACATAGAACAATTAAGTAAATTTTGCCTCACCTAAGGTGAAGACTAAGGTATATAAATTATTTTCTGTTATGGATAGATTTAAGTATGTGTGAAATGACATGACTCTATATCTTCATCTCTTGACTCTCTCTCTACCTGAACGATCTTAATTATTACTTATAAGATGCCAATAGAAAAATTGATCCATGGAATCCAGAGGGAGAAAAATATTCTGGGCTAGAAGGTTTAGAGAAGGGTCAGGGATCAAGACATGCTTTGAATAATATACTAGATGTTACTCTTACTTTAAAGTCTCTATAACAAACTCAATTACCTTAAGGAATTGTATTGACTAATCTAACAGGGAAATATCAGGGAGAATATGATTTCAGACACAGTTGCTTTTAAGATTCACACAAGATCAACAGAACTCTCTAATTTCTCAGCTCTGTTTCCTTCTACTTTTTGGTTTCATGTCTTCTTCTGCAAACAGATTTCCTCCATGTGGCTGCTGGAGGTTGCTATTCCCATTAACCACAGTTTCACATTCTATCAACTTAGCCCATGTGGAAAAGAAAGTGTCACTCTTAGTTTCATATCTCAAGTTTTGGAAACATTCAGATTGGCCTTAGTTTAGTCAAGCAGTCATCTCTGAACAAACCACGGTGTCCAAGACAATCCATGACTTGGTAAGCCTGAATTACATTCAACCTTGGGAACAAAAGAGTTAAGATGGGGAAACAAAACAAAACATTTCAGGGTCCCAAATCCACCAAAATGTGTGGCATATCTGTAGAGAGAGAATAGTTGAATAGACTGTCCAAGTAGAATATTGGCATGTTCAAAGTATTAAACAGTTCAATAAATATTTTTAAGTCTACCTTTGTCAGATGTTATGCTAAGTGCTGAGACTAAAAAGATGAGTAAGAAACAGTACCTACCTCGATGCAATAAATTTTCTCTTTACAGCTATAGACTTAAAACATATTTATAGCACAACATGGCAAAACAAAAATTAATATATACTCAGGACATTGAGGATACCAATGGGCACCTAATTCATGTGGCTCAGGAAAGACTATAGAGAAGTCAGATAAGACTTCTTGGAGAAAGTGATTTCTGACCTGAATTACAAAAGTTGAATCAGAATTTGCTGGAAGATGACCTGGAGATTAAAGAGGGTGTGTGGTTATACATAATAACACTCTTGGTATAACTCTGAATGGTGTACAGGTGAGAGCAGGAGAGGAAAAGTACTGGAAAGTTAATCAGGGGACTAATATGGTGTTAGACTTTACCTCATAGGGAATGTACGAGGAGGAGAAGTGACTAGGCCAGACTGTTTTTACATGTATCATTTTGACAACTCTGAAGAAAGAGAGGACAAAAAACATAAAAATGGACAAAAATTACAGTATGCCAAGCCAGAGAAGAAGGCCTTAGATAGTATGAAGGCAGTAGAAGTGGACATGACAAAGATTAGGAAGATATTTACAGGAATAAATTGACAGGACTGAAGGACAGGAAAGCCTTGTGAATTGCAGTCCATGGGATTGCGAAGAGTTGGACACAACTGAGCAAATGCACAAGACAAGACTGATTTCCTGGATATGGGAAGTGAGGGAGAGGAACCAAAAATGTCTTCCAGAGTACCAGCCAAAAATATTGGTTGGTTATTGGAGGAATAACCAGGTAAAGTGTGGAGTTTGATGCATTGTAGACCATCTAGGTAGAACTAGATATTCAGCATGATTTTGGATGAGTCTGAATTCAGGGTAAAATCTCAGTTGGAAATACAGAAATATAACTTACCATTATGTAAAAAATGAGTGAGTTTACTCAGGGAGAACCTGTATAGTGGGTCAAAGATGGATTGAGGAAGAGAGGAATACTATCATTAAAGGTATGGATAGAAGACAAAGTAGGAAGAGTCGGAGGACACACATTAAAAACAGCAACTGAAGAATGCAGTATCAAAAGACCATAGAATAGAAAATCTGAAGTGAGGATAATTAGTACTAAAGTAAGCAGAGAGATCCATGAAATAAGATTCATATAGTGTTCTACGATTAGAATTAGAAAACCCTATTAAAGCCCCATTGAGGTTATTTTGGAGGCTAAGAATATATAGAGATTCTTCTCTTTAGAACTGTGTGATGTCCTAGCAGTACTTAACCACCTTGATTGCAGTTTTGCTGGGAAGATGAAAAAATAAAATAAAAAGGATACATAGGAAGGTACAGATGGTAAAGAATCCACCTACAATGCAGGAGACATGATCATTCCCAGGATCCAGAAGATCCCCTGGAGAAGTGAATGGCTACCCACTCCAGTATTCTTGCAAGGAGAATTCTGTGGACAGAGGAGCCTGGTGGACTACAGTCCATGGGATCACAAAGAGTCAGACATGACTGAGCAACTAACTTTCACAGGATAAAAATTCTATAGGAGGAAGAGGAATTTTGAGGAAGCAGATGGAATATAATAATGATGTGACTATGATGTGAAGCTGCACAGATAGCAGTTGGCTTGAAATCTGGTTCCCCAAGATAAAGTAACAGAGTAGAATGGATTGCAAAGAGCTGGACAGGACTGGGTGACTAAAACTTTCACTTTTGCTTTTCAGGAAGGTATAAAAATAAAAATAGGCATGCTTCTCTATAGCTTGGCTTATAGTTCATATAATCAAATTGAGGTCCAAGCTAAATAGGAATGCAATAGAGGCTAAAATAAAGCTGAGAGATCATAGAGCTGATAAAATGCTCACAGAGAGTAAAATGGAAAATGGAGAGGACAAAGTATTAAAGGTTCCTATGAGGTCCTTAAGATTGTAGGTGGGGTGGGGAAGAACTCAGGAATTGAGCAGGAAGACAGATGAATGGTGGTACGGGAGTGGGCTATTTGAGTTTCAGATTCAGAACACCTTAGATGAAAGTGGCCCAGGGCACTCAGAGAAATGAAGCCACTGAATTTAAGAAGCTGTAGAAATCTCAAGGTGAGTTTATCCACGTGTGTATACATAGAAATATAAATATTTTTGAGAGAGAGAAAAAAGGCCTACTAGACTGTGAGCTGGCTGTGAAGTCTTTGATAAATAATGAGAAGAGAATGGAATTTTGTTGCGTAATGGTGGAAAGAAAGAGACCACATGGAGGACTTCGAATCCCCAAAGGCTTTTTTTTTTTTATTTTCTGTTTTGTGTACTGCTGTTGAAAAAGTAATCAGAAGAAAAGGTTTATGCACAAGAGCCATTGGGGAAAAAAAGGTGGAATAATAAAGTAAAGATCTGATCTGCTGCTGCTGCTGCTGAGTCACTTCAGTTGTGTCCGACTCTGTGTGACCCCATAGACGGAAGCCCACCAGGCTTCCCCATCCCTGGGATTCTCCAGGCAAGAACACTGGAGTGGGTTGCCATTTCCTTCTCCAATGTGTGAAAGTGAAAAGTGAAAGTGAAGTCGCTCAGTCATGCCCGACCCTTAGCGACACCACGGACTGCAGCCTAGTTGACATATTCATATGAGAGATGTTGAACCTGATTCTTCAAGTGATACTACATTTGGATTTATTTTCCCACTATTGAGATTAATGTGAGAGGGGAAAAAGGCCTCTCTGCTACTACTCCAAAGATTTTACAGACAAAGAGGGCTAAATGAATTCCTAAAATCAGGATTTTAGACCATTCATTGAGTGTTCAATTAAACGCCATTCAACAAATATTTATTGAGCAAATAATGTACATAAGAAAAGTGTGTGCTTGACACTGTGCAAGTTTAACATTTGCAGTTTGATTTCATCACAGTTTTTCCCTTCTGAATTGCTAAATAACCTTGGATCTTTCTCAGATATCAAATACAATAAACATTAAAAATTACTTTCTGTTTAGGAATATAGGTTAAAGGGTAAACCCTAATAGAATTATGGTGCCAAGGTATTTTAAAACATTTTCATGTGAAAGAAATCTTATTTTAAACAAACTATTTTCAACATCATTTCTTTGCCATATATAATTTGTTCAGTTCAGTTCAGTCGCTCAGTCATGTCCGACTCTCTGTGACCCCATGAATCACAGCACGCCAGGCCTCCCTGTCCATCACCAACTCCCGGAGATCACTCAAACTCATGTCCACAGAGTCGGTGATGCCATCCAGCCATCTCATTCTCTGTCGTCCCCTTCTCTTCCCGCCCCCAACATTTCCTAGCATCAGAGTCTTTTCCAGTGAGTCAATTCGTCGCATGAGGTGGCCAAAGTATTGGAGTTTCAGCTTTAGCATCAGTCCTTCCAATGAACATCCAGGATTGATCTCCTTTAGAATGGACTGGTTGGATCTCCTTGCAGTCCAAGGGACTCTCAAGAGGCTTCTCCAACACCACAGTTCAAAAGCATCAATTCTTCAGTGATCAGCTTTCTTCACAGTCCAACTCTCACATCCATACATGACCATGGGAAAAACCATAGCCTTGACTAGACAGACCTTTGTTGCCAAAGTAATGTCTCTACTTCTTAATATGCTATCTAAGTGGGTCATAACTTTCCTTCCAAGGAGTAAGCGTCTTTTAATTTCCTGGCTGCAATCAGCATCTGCAGTAATTTTGGAGCCCAGAAAAATAAAGTCAGCCACTGTTTCCACTGTTTCCCCATCTATTTCCCATGAAGTGATGGGACCAGATGCCATGATCTTTGTTTTCTGAATGTTGAGCTTCAAGCCAACCTTTTCACTCTCCTCTTTCACTTTCATCAAGAGGCTTTTGAGTTCCTCTTCACTTTCTGCCATAAGGGTAGTGTCATCTGCATATCTGAGGTTATTGATATTTCTCCCGGCAATCTTGATTCCAGCTTGTGCTTCTTCCAGCCCAGCATTCCTCATGATGTACTCTGCATACAAGTTAAATAAGCAAGGTGACAATATACAGCCTTGACGTACCCCTTTTCCTATTTGGAACCAGTCTGTTGTTCCATGTTCAGGTCTGACTGTTGCTTCCTGACCTGCATACAGGTTTCTCAAGAGGCAGGTCAGGTGGTCTGGGATTCCCATCTCTTTCAGAATGTTCCACAGTTTATTGTGATCCACACAGTCAAAGGCTTTGGCATAGTCAATGAAGCAGAAATAGATGTTTTTCTCGAACTCTCTTGCTTTCTCCATGATCCAGTGGATGTTGGCAATTTGATCTCTGGTGCCTCTGCCTTTTCTAACACCTGCTTGAACATCTGGGAGTTCACGGTTCATGTATTGCTGAAGTCTGTCTTGGAGAATTTTGAGAATGACTTTACTAGCGTGTGAGATGAGTGCAATTGTGCAGTAGTTTGAGCATTCTTTGGCATTGCCTTTCTTTGGGATTGGAATGAAGACTGACCTTTTCCAGTCCTGTGGCCACTGCTGAGTTTTCCCAATTTGCTGGCATATTGAGTGCAGCACTTTCACAGCATCATCTTTCACGTTTTGGAATAGCTCAACTGGTATTCCATCACCTCCACTAGCTTTGTTCGTAGTGATGCTTTCTAAGGCCCACTTGACTTCACATTCCAAGATGTCATGCTCTAGGTCAGTGATCACGTTATCGTGACTATCTTGGTCGTGAAGATCTTTTTTGTATAGTTCTTCTGTGTATTCTTGCCACCTCTTCTTAATATCTTCTGCTTCTGTTAGGTGTAGTTTCAGGAAATTATATGATTTTACGTAGTTTCTAATGACCTGTTCTTTTCTAACTTTTTGTCTTATTCCCTTTTGATGAGTTATTTGAATATCTTTTGTTAAATATATGTAGTAACAAATTTGGCATTTAGGAGAATTTTTCTGCCTCTATCTTCCATTAAGGGAAGATTAAAATAGTATACTAGATATATTCTTTTTTGTGGATTAAATAATATATAAAGTGCTAGTATATTTTCATCTCCTGGAATACCTATATGGCATACTGATTTAAATTGAGAAATAACAGAATTGCTAGTCTTAAATATTAACGTACATCTCTAGTAAAGAAAACAGTGTGTGCAACAGTTTATTATTTTGGCTGTTCTCTTTCCCAGCAGGTATATTCACAGCCAACAGTGCTCTGAATACTATGTCAAGAGACCAATAAACTCAGATGTTTAGGGAATGAGTAAGTGTTTCCTCATCATTTGCACTTAGGGAATTTGTAAATTTAACATTGCATGCATTAGTTATGGAGGAATTTCCATCACAAATATTTAGGTTTCTGTGATAAGTCAAGCACTAAATGGTAACCCACTCCAGTATTCTTGCCTGGAGAATCCCATAGACAGAGAAGCCTGGTAGGCTGTAGTCCATGGGGTCGCAAAAGTCGGACACGACTGAGCGACGGAACGGAACGGAACGGAATTATGAAAAGGAATTAGCTAAGTACCCTGTCTTTCTAAAACTTCC